>NW_024543078.1:34927500-36177500 GCF_018167655.1 Microtus oregoni
GTGTTCTCATGGGTGTGTGTTATGTATGTGTGTATATGTATGTAAGGCACTCTTATGTGCACATGTGTGCTCATTGGTGTGTGTTATGTATGTGTGTATATGTATGTAAGGCACTCTTATGTGCACATGTGTGCTCATGGGTGTGTGTTATGTATGTGTGTGTATATGTATGTAAGGTACTCTCATGTGTGTTATGTATGTGTGTGTATATGTATGCAAGGCACTCTCATGTGCACATGTGTGCTCCTGGGTGTGTGCTATGTATGTGTGTGTATATGTATGTAAGGCACTCTCATGTGCACATGTGGAAGTCAGGACAGCTTTTCAGGAGTCTGCTTTTTTCTTCCATCTTGCTTTTGAGATGGGGGTCTCTCCTCTGCTGTTGCTGTCCTTTTGGTTACCGTAGATTGACTGGCCTGTTCTCCCATCTCTGCCTTCAGTCTCATCTCTTGCCAGAGGAATTCTGAGGTCTAGGGGTGCTGCTGCATCTAGCTGCTTTCGTGGGTTATTAGGGTGGAACTCGGGTGTCAGGTTTGTCAGCAAGCCCTTTTGCCTGCCGAACCGTCTCTGGCTCATGTTTGCTGTTTCTATGACACACCTAAAATGATTTTTTGAATACAGGGTCCATCTTTGTAGCCTTGTTTGGGCTTGAAACTTGCAATTGTCCTACCTCAGCTTCTGTAGTGTTGGGTTGGGGGTTATAGATTAGTGGTAGAGCATTTAACATGTGGGTGGCCCTGGATTTGTACCTCAGCCATACACATGCACAAAATGAAAACAAACAGAAATGATCACCCTTTCCTGCCTACACTGTTTGTTTGTTTGTTTGAGACAGGGTCTTGCTGTGTTAACCAGGCTGGCCTTGAAACTGAGATACTCCTCCTCAGCACCTGAGTGCCGGGTTCCAGGTGTGCTACCACACACAGCTCTACACTATAGACATTTGGGGTGAACATTTCTAGATCTCTCTCTAAACGTCCATAATTTCATCATCTTTATATTACATTGTCCTGTAACTCATTCCCTACTAACCGGCATGCCTTCAGTGTTCTTCCATAATAGTTCACCTAAAGTTGCTCTACTCACAAAAAGAAGCCCATAGCCTCTGTGTGCTGATTGCAGAACAGGACTGTGATTCTGTCGCTGGGCTTTGATAGCTTTTGCTATAGAATGGGGAGCTCACATGAACATCTTTGTAACCAAGTCTTCATTTTTCCCTTAGGATAGAAGTGGAATTACTGGTCAAAGGGTATGTATGTTTTTGAGTCTTTCTGAGTGGCCAGAAGCTCTGGTGGTATTTGCAGGCTAGTGTGTCTCCATTAGACAGTACGTTGGAGTCATAGAGAATACTTCAAAAGCAGAGATACCCAGGACCACCTCCCAGAGGGTCTTATTTCGTGGATCTGCGATGGATCCAGAATTTATAGTTTTAAAAGATTTTATTCTTGTATGTGTATGTGTGGGTGCTGGGAACTGAATTCAGGTCCTGCAGAAGAGTAGTATGTGTTCTTCACCACTGAGTCATTTCAACAGCCTGAGTTAGAGTTCTTAAAAGCTCCCCAAAAGTTATTTATATGCAGCAGATTTGATTAGGTGAAAGTGGTAGTGTATTATTTTATTGATAATTTTCTTCTGAAAAATTTTCAGGCATTCAGATCTGGGAGAAGTGGCCCCAGAAGTAAAAGCTTCAGACAGCCAAACATCCGTGGCAATTGCAGGTAAACCAGACTGGACCATTCTGAAATAGCTGGGTTTCTTCTGTCTGTTGGGATTCTGGAGTCTGTACTCTTCCTGGGCTGGGTTACTCTGGACCTCGCAAACAAACTCAAGGCTTTGTTTCTCTCTGTAGAAAAGATTTCATCTTAAGATGTTCAAGTCTCTGCATACTTCATTGGAGTTATTGTTTCTTTTCTTATAAAGCTATAAGTTGTGCAAATACTAGACCTTTACTGGAGACACAGGTACATAATATGTAAATATTTTGTCTCATTGTGTTTACCTCCCACTGTGTATATGTCTGTGTGTTGTGTGTTTTGTTGTTGTTGTTGTTTTTGCTGCTAGGATTCAAACCCAGGGCCTCAAAATATAGAGTACTGTGCCGTTGAGTACATTCCCAGCTCTGCTTTTACTTTTTTCAAGACAGGGTTTCTCTGTGTAGCTCTGGCCATCCTGGAACTCACTCTGTACACCAGGCTGGCCTTGAACTCACAGAGATTTGTCAGCCTTTGCCTTCCTAGTGCTGGGATTAAAGGTGTGCACCACCAACACCAGGCTTTCACTTTTTTTTTTTTTTTTTTTTTTTTTTTTTTTTTTTTTTAAAGACAGGTTCTCACTAAATAGCTCTGACTGGCTTGGAACTTATTTGTAGACCAGATTGGCCTCAGACTCACAGAGATCTGTCTGCTTTTGCTTCTGAGTACTGGAACTAAAGGTGTAGCCACAATGCCTGTCTGTTTTCACTTTCTCGATATTTTTCTTTGATGCACAATGTTTTTACTTATCTTTTGCTTTTGTCAACTGCCTCTTTAGTATCACATCTAAGAATCCAGCATGAAATCCAAGGTTACAAAGATTTACTCACATGTCTTCTAAGAGTTTCATGATTTCGGGTGGTGGGGTAGTGTTCAAGACAGGGTTTCTCTGTGTAGTTCTAATATCCCAGAATTTGCTCTGTCTACGAGGCTGGCCCTGAACTCAGTGATCCACCTGCCTCTGCCTCTGAGTGCTGGGATTAAGGCTAGTGCCACCACCACCTGGCTTTGAGTTTCATGATTTTTAATTCTTACGGTTATATTGTTTAACAATTTTAAGTTAATTTGTTGTGTATGGTGTGGGACCACCTATGAGCTTTATTATTACCAGCATTAACAGCCTTGAGGAGTCACATGGTAGATGTTTATTTACTGTCATGAAGAACACAATATTCTAGTGTTTGTTGCTAGGCATTTATAGGCTGTTATTGCATTTTACAGATAAGATGGCAATTTCAGAAGTACTGCTTGGTAACAAATAGCCTATGTCTTGATGGAAAATTAGCAAGCATGTGTTAGGTACTGTAATAATCGGGAGAGAAGGATCACTTTGTTTCAGTGAGAATGCTTTAATACTCCACTGTCAAGGCTTATGTTGGGGGGGGCCAGCCCCCCTAAACCTCTCAGGATTTAGAAAGAAAGCTATAGCAGGTGAAAACTGACTAAAAAGGCCTGAGGATAAATAAATTAATTCACATGTGTTCTGTTTATTTTTCCTGTGCTCCCTCCAGTGCTTTCTTTAGTGCCCTTTCAATGCTCCCTTGATGTTTCTTGCTGTTCCCTTTCAATGTTTCTTCTCAATGTTCCTCCCAATCCCAACCGTTTCCAGTTTATATATCACACAGACATAGTTAACAATTCTCTGGTAAATAATAGTGATGCTAAGTATGCATCTCTTAGGGCTAGCAAGATGAATGAAGTAGGCACCAGTTGTCTTACTACTGTCTCAGAGGGGGCATGGCTGTAGATACCTCCCCTATAGATACCGGGAGGATTAAGTCAGTACAGAATCCTAAAACGGGAAGAAGGGGGTTTGTGTGCTAACTGGTTAGGCTAGAAGTCTGTGAGTAATAATTGTAGAGTAACGACGCAGTGCTGTTGCACTTTTTGAGCACTTCTGTTTCAGTGGTGGCTGGGAACACAGTATTGTGGTAACCATGGCAACCAGCATAAGCTGCAGAAGGAAAGTAGGTGTCGCTTGGCCCCCCCTGGGGCCAACGGGGTGCTGTGGGGTGCTGTATCCTCTGGCACCCAGATGAGAAGGAATTCCTTCCTCTGGGGTTGGTTTAACAATCTAAGCTTTTTTTCCAGTATTTCTAGGGGTAAAGGCACAAACAGTTAATTTTCTAGACTAAGATCTTGTGTCAGTGAAATTGAGGTGGAAGTAAGTATAGAATATTAATAGCTTGTTAGGGTAGAGCAAAGACCAATAGGTTATACTCTCCTGAGTTGGCTGTCGGAGATTTTAGGGCCGCCCAGACCTATCAGTAAAGGTAGATGTGCTATCCCCCCTGCTCAATGCCTGTTCTGTTGAGGTTCCCATGTGGTCCAGAGCAGAGGTCCCTTCCTTGTCAGAAGTGCAGTCAATGAGGTTTGGTTGAGTGAATGCTTTCACACCAGGGCCCTCCCTATCCAATTGCCAGTACAGGAAAAGTCATATCTAAGGAATGATTTATACACTACTGGGATGTTTCGGGATGATCCCACTATGGAAAGGAGGAAGGCTATGGCTTCACAAGATGTGTACAGAATTGACAAATTCCATCAAAAGACGGGTGTTCCCGAAGCTCTGCAGATCGGGTTTCTCATTGGAATACACTCCCGTGATTCTGTCTAGTGGTCTGCTAGTTGTTCTGTTACTTTATCATGCTTGTGGCTCACAGCGCCCCACTTTCAGTTCCTCCACCTGGGCTTAGGACAGTTCTTACAGGATGTGAGTTCCGTGGTAGAGGCTGGGCCATGCTCTGCCCTTGTGCCCCTCAGACCTGCTATGTCAGGCTTACCTGAGTCACAGTTATACCCCCTTCTCGCCTTTGTTTTATTAAAACATAGTTTGTTAAATTGCAAATATTGGTCTGAAACTTAGTGTAATTACTTCTTTAACTTGCTACTTTCCTGAGGGACAGCCTAGGATTACAGACATGTGCCATCAGGCCAGCCTCTTAAAAAACTATCAGTCTTACATAGTGCTCTACAGCTGTAATCCCAGCACTCAGGAGCCAGAAGCAAATGGAGCTCTGTGAGTTTGAGGCCAGCTTCACCTCATAGCAAGTTCCAGGACATTCAGAGCTACATAGAGACCCTATCTCAAAGCAACAACAACAACAACAAACCCCCCAAACCCCCAAAACCAAAAAATATGTTTATTTTTGCCTGCATTTATGTACACTATGTGTGTGCAGTGCCCATAGAAGGCCAAAGGAGGGTATTGTTTCCCTGAACTGGGGTCACAGGCAGTTATGAACCACCTTGTAGGAACTGAACCTTGGCCCTCTCTGCAAGAGCATCAAGTGCTTTTAACCTCGGAGCTGTCTCTCCAACCCCTATACTTGGCTATTATTTTCTTCTCTAGTTATTTTTTCTCTTCACACTACATTTTGAATTCTTTGGGAAAAATAATTTTTCTAGACTCTTATTTTCACTTTGAGTAAGTATGTTTTTAATTTCTGGACATTGTGATTTGATTCTTGAGTCCTTTTGTGTTTTTATTCAAATCATCCTGCTTCCAATAGTCACCCTCCTTTATTTCTCTCTTTTTCCAGAAAAATTATCAAAAGAGACAGTTTAAAATGTTAGATTTATCCCAGCAATTTGGAGGCAGAGGCAGGTAGATCTCTGTGAGTTCGAGGCCAGCCTGGTCTACAGGACAGCTAGTACTATGCAGAGAAACCCTCAAAAACACAAAAACCAAAAAGGTTTATCTATTAATTATGGGGAGATCGTAAGGTTGATTTAAAAAAAACGTATTAGAGCTGTAGCTTTATTTCCAGTCTTTGTTTCTGTTTAAGCTTGGCTTATTCCAGAATCTAACCTGGAGATACTTCTGCTCCTGAGTATTTGAGGAATGCTCACTGTAGTCCCAACAGTCGGCAGAGGCTGCTGCAGACTTCTTGGTAGACAGGCTCTAACTGCTAATAAAGTGAACGTCTGTCCCCTTTCTTTCTAGATTTGGAATGGAGAGAAATGGAAGGAGATGACTGCGGGTTCCACTATGGAGGTAGAAACTGTGGGACTGAGGACAGCCTGGGTTGGGAAGGGGAGGGTGTGGATGCAAGTGAAAAACAGCTAGGACGTGATGGTTTGTGTGGTTATATTTCTAGGAATTACAGCTTTGGTTTTTAAAAAAGAGGGTTTGGATTTGTTTCCCTTAATTTACTTTGTCAGTCTATTTGACATTAATTTCAGGTTATTAGATTAACCCCTTTATTTCCCTTTGCTTTTCTCACAGATGGTGCAAACGAGGCTCAGGATAGTGACTTCCCGACAGGTCTGCATTTTCTCCTTTTTTTCCAGCTTTCCATTCTACTGGAGGAGCGCACCCTATAGGTGCTAATTCCTAAACTTGTCTGTATCACATCAACTTGGGTATTTGACTGTAGACCCTTCTTGTCTATCACCCCTTTATGAACTATTAGTAATGTTGCTAAAAACCAAACCACTGGGAACTTACTATGGAGTAACCAGTTGTTCCTTTAACTTATTTATACTGTCACCGTGAGTTACTGTCTTTGTGAGTAGAGGCTTCCTCATGTATCTTATTTTTAGCAAGTTCCTGAAGTGATTCTAATGTTCAGTTATCAAAACTTAGGAACTCTAGCAATAGCTTCATATTGGGACCAGAGTTGCTGAATAGTCTCCTAAGGGTATGGGTAGATATGTAGAATAATTTTATTTTTTTGTGATTTTCCCAAGTTGCTTTGATGATCATGCTGTTTAAGCAACATAGGTTGTTGTGTGTGCCTGGCTTCATTTGGGCATAACAGGGAAACCTGAGTAATAGTTATGTAGATTTTCTGCCAAAGCAAAGTATTCCTGTGTAGTTTTTCTGTTTTTATTTATTTTTATAATTATATTTATTTTGGGCTGGAGAGATGACTCAGAGGACCTGGGTTTGGTTCATAGCACCAACTTGGTGGCTAATAGCTCTCTGTTACTCCAGTTCCAGCAGGATCTGATGCCCTCTTCTGGCCTCTTTGGGTACTGCATGCACATAATACACAGTTAAAATACACATATACATAAAAGAAAAATAGATTTTTTTAAAATTAAAATTTGAGGATCTGTTTTCTCCTGCCATGTGGATACCAGGGATCAAACTCAGGTCAACAGGTTTGGAGGTAAGTGGTTTATCTGCTGAACCATATTACCAGGCTAGTTGTTCTGTTTTTAAAACAAATTTACAGCATCCACCCCCTCCCCCTGTAACTTCTCAAGTGATCCTTCAGCCATATTGCTGTAGAACTCGGAGCCCTGAGCTGGCAAGATGGCTCAGAGGTAAAAGAGCTGGCTACCGAGCCCGATGACCAGAGTTGGCTCCCCAGGACTCTTACAGGTTTTTCTCTCACCTCTAGACATGTGCCATAGCTCACCTGTACAAATACATTTAGAAGCCTGAGCCCTAAAACCAATGTTATTGGACACTTATGGTGTTATGTGCCTGTAGTCCCAAGGTAGATGTAGAAAGTTTGAATCTATTCACAGGTTTGAGACAAGACTGGGGACACCATCCCCTCCTCCCCACCTTCATTGTTAAAGAATAAGAAAAAGAGCTAGAAATGTAGCTCAATGGTGAAATACTGCCTAGCATGTTGGTTCCATTTCAGTACTACAAAATAAATAAATAAATACATATATAAATAAATAAGAAGTGAACTACTTACATTTGTATGAACATTGGTAAGCTCCCAGGCCAAGATCTGGATACAGTTAGAATTTTATGATCATTAACTTATAAAGTTTGCATTATACAGGGTGACATTCAGTGTCTACCAGGCCTCAGTCCACACCAGATGTCTTATTGTCACTGCATTCGTCAGGGTTCTATAGAGTAATGGAACTTACAGAATGAAGCTTTATATAAAGAAAGGGGATTTATTAGAATGGCTTGTAGGCTGTGGTCCAGCTAGTCCAACATTGGCAGCCTATGAACAGAAGGTCCAAAGATTGACCAGTAGTTGATCAATCCATAAGGCTGGATGTCTGAGTTTGTCTTCAGTATATGCCAGAATCCCAAAGGAGTAATCCTAATGCAAGTGAAGAAATGGACATGCTAGTAGGGTGAGAACAAGCAGACAAACAGCAATAACTTCCCCCTTTTGTGTCTATATAGGCTTCCAGCAGAAGGTTTGGTCCAGATTGGAGGTGGGTCTTCCCACCACAAGAGATCTGGATTAAAGGTGTGTCTTACCACCTCAACCCAAAGATCCAGATTAGAAGTAGATCTTCCCATTTAAAATTAAGCAAAAATTCTTTCAGGTGTGCCCTCCATTTTTTGATTTTAGTTAAATTTCAGATGTAATCAAGTTGACGACCAAAATATCCTTCACAGTCACCAAAACCCAAGTAATTATACAGGGAGTGATAGTTTACACATACACTCCTAACAGTTTTGAGGCTAGAATGTGTAGATGGAGTTTATGTCCTGCCCAGTCCTGCAGCCATTGAGTCCCAAAGAAACAACACATAGGCTTATATTAATTATAAACTGTTTGACCTATTAGCTCAGGCTTATTATTAATTAGCTCTTACAACTTAACCCATAATTCTAACCAGGAAGTGATGGCGCACACCTTTGATCCCAGCACTCGGGAGGCAGAGGCAGACAGATCTCTATGAGTTTGAGAGCAGCCTGTTCTACAAGAGCTAGTTCCAGGACAGGCTCCAAATCTATAGAGAAACCCTGTCTTGAAAAACCAAAAATAAATAAATAAAAAATAAAAAATTAACCCGTAACTCTTACCTATGTTTAGCCTTGTGGCTCGGTACCTTTTCTCAGTAAAGCATTCTCATCTTGTTTCCTCTGCGTCTGGGTGGTGACTGCATCTCTGCCTTTTCTCTTCCCAGAATTCTCTTAGTCTGGTTTCCCCGCCTATACTTCCTGCCTGGCTACTGGCCAATCAGTGTTTTATTAAACCAATATTAGTGACAAATCTTTACAATGTACAAAAGCTTTATCCCATAGCAAGCGTGAGTTACATAATGAGACTTTCTTAGAATATCAATGCTCATTGGGTGTGGTGCTGTGTACGTCTAATCCCAGTGCTCAGGTGGATGTATAATTGTGAGACCATCCTGGTTTGCATAGATTAAGGTTAGTTAGGGCTATGTAGTGAGATCCAGGAGAGCTAGGACTACATAGAACACCTGTTTGAAAACAAAAATAAAACAAGAATAAGAATTTAAATATATATATGTTTATATATCTTGATATGTGAATAAGGTTGGAGATGTAACTTCATGGTAGAACATTTGCATGGCGTGCAGAAGGCTCCCATCTTCAGCACCACAAAAATCCAAAATCATAACACAAACCAGAACTCGGCATTACTGGTCTTGAGTTTGCAAAAGGGTGCTGAGCAATGGTTTGCTGTTTTCCTTTTAGCAGTCTCTAGTTTATTAACAAAGATTAAACAAAAAAAAAACAAAACAAAACAAGAAAGCATTTATTAAACAACCCAGAATGTGATTAGAGGTTGTGCTCTCATGGGAATTTCCTGGTGACATTTTTTCCTCCAGGTCTTGAGGCTGGCTTTTGCTGTGTATACCATGCTGGTCTTGAATTTGCATCAGTCCTACTGTTTGAGCTTCTGGAGTTCCAGGCATGTTTCACCATGCCCCCAGATTCCTGACTGGGCTTGAGCATGGGGTAGATACCCTTGTAGTCTGAGGACTGAGAAGTGGAGCTCAGCACCTAAGTAACATGTCTGCTCATTCTAGCTACTTAGGTTTGAGCTCAGAGTTAAATGTTGCAGACACCTAGAAAAACTAAGAGTCACTGCATTAATATGACCTCTCCAGTCTTAAATGTAACTCTTCAGTTTCCTGGCTTTCCCTCCCTCCCTCCGTCCCTCCCTCCCTCCCTCCCTCCCTCCTTCCCTCCCTCCCTCCCTCCTTATCCTCTCTTTCTGTTTCTTTATTTTTTTCTCTCTCTTTTCTTTTCTTTAAGATAGGGTCTTTCTGTGTGACCATGGCTGACCTGGAATGCTCTGTGAAGACCAGGCTAGCCTGGAATTTGTAGGAGATGTACCTGCCTCTGCTTCCCTGGTACTGGAATTAAAGGCATGAATCACCATGCCTGGCTGTAGATTCATTTTAGTTATGAGTCTGGGTGTATGGATGTGGATGTCGGTGCCCACAGAGGCTGCAGGATCTCTGGAGTTGGAGTCACGAGTAGGGTGAGCTACCTGAGAAGGGCCCTGAGAAATGAACTCTGGACTTGTGCTCTGCTCTGGAAGAGAGCAGTATGTGCTTCTAACCACGGAGTCATCTTGCCAGCCCATCTTCCCTCCTACAGTTAGTGCCTTACATGTTTTAGTTAGATGGCACAGTTGATAGAGGGTTTTACTTTCTACTCCAGTCTTAGGTCAACCCAGCAAATCCTGGGCCCCTTGGGCCTGCATCCTGTTCTGAGGAATGTCCTCTCCAACTCCTTCCTGCTAGGCTTTTCTCCAGCTCTACCTTGGCCCTGACTTGAAAATGAAGGCTAAACATTTTTATTTCTTTTCCCTTCAGTGGAGAGAAGCAGGTTTCAGGAAATGCTGTCCTTGTTGGGACTGGAGACATACCAGGCACAGAAGCTCACCCTCCAGGACTCCCTGCAGATCAGTTTTGACAGCATGAAGAACTGGGCTCCTCAGGTTCCCAAGGACCTTCCCTGGCATTTCCTCAGGAAGCTGCAGGCCCTTAATTCTGAAGCCAGGAACACCACTATGGTGCTGGATATGCCTCCAGATGCCTGGCCTGCAGAGAAAGAGAGCCAGATGGAGGAGGAGATGATCTACTGGGACCCGGCTGAGGACATGGCTGCAGACGACATCTACTCCTTCTCTGAGCTGCCCATGCCCGACACACCTGTGAACCCCCTGGACCTTCTCTGTGCCCTCCTGCTATCTTCAGACACCTTTCTGCAGCAGGAGGTCCTACTCAAGATGTCCCTCTGCCAGTTCGCACTCCCGCTTGTATTGCCTGATTCAGAAAACCACTACCACACTTTTCTCCTCTGGGCCCTGCGGGGCGTTGTGCGGACGTGCTGTTTCCAGCCCCCACGGGGCCTTGGAAGTTTTCGAGAAGATAGCGTGGTCCTGTCCAGGGTGCCCACCTTTGCCTTCGTGCGCATGGATGTCAGCAGCAACTCCAAGTCCCAGCTGCTCAATGCCATCCTCAGCCCAGCTCGCCGGCAGTGGGACTGCTTCTGGCATCGGGACCTCAATTTAGGCACCAATTCTCGAGAGATTGCGGATGGGTTGGTAGAAATTTCCTGGTTTTTCCCCAGTGGTAAGGAGGACCTGGATGTTTTCCCAGAGCCTATGGCCTTTCTGAACTTGAGAGGTGACATTGGGTCTCACTGGCTGCAGTTCAAGCTCTTGACAGAAGTCTCCTCTGCTGTGTTTATTCTGACTGACAACATCAGTAAGAAGGAATACAAACTGCTGTACTCCATGAAGGAGTCAACCACAAAGTACTACTTCATTCTGAGCCCCTACCGAGGGAAACGGAACACAAACCTGCGCTTCCTCAACAGGCTGATTCCCGTGTTGAAGATAGACCACTCTCATGTCCTCGTGAAGGTCAGCAGCACCGACAACGAGGGCTTTGTGAGGCGGATCCGAGCGATTATCTGCAGTGTGGCGCGCTCTCCCTGCAGGAGGCTGTCTGTGGAGGACATGGCACACGCGGCACGGAAGTTAGGCCTCAGAATTGACGAGGACTTGGAGGAGTGTCAGAAGGCGAAGGAGCGGATGGAGAAGATTATCAGGAAGATCAAGGATGTGGATGCCTACAAGAGAGACGAGCTGAGGCTGCAGGGAGACCCTGCAAGGAAGGCAGCCCAAGTCGAAAGGGAGTTCTGCCAGCTCCAGTGGGTCTCGGAACCCCCAGAGAAGCACCGGGCTGAGCTGAGACGTCGGGTCCTGGAGCTCCGCGTGCAGCAGAATGGCCAGGAGCCCACCTCAGGGGTACAGGAGTTCATTCTGGGGATAAGCAGCCCCTCCCTGGGTGAGAGGCAGTACTTCCTGAGGTGGATGGAGTGGGGGTTAGCTCGACTAGGCTCGCCACGGCCAAGACAGCCTCCAGAGACGCTTCTCACCCTGAGACCAAAACTTGGTGGGGCCTCAGACTTGAATGAGCCCTACTGGCCTGAGCCCTTGGGAGTGGAGCACTTCCTGCGGGAGATGGGGCAGTTCTATGAGGCCGAGAGCTGCCTGGTGGAGGCAGGGAGGCTGCCTGCTGGCCAGAGGCGCTTTGCCCACTTCCCAGGCCTGGCTGTGGAACTGCTGCTGGGTGGGCTGCCGCTGGAGCTGGTCGATGGGGCCACCCTGAGCATCCCTGTTCGCTGGGTCACTGGGCTTCTCAAGGAGCTGCATGTCCGCCTAGACAGGAGATCTCGACTAGTGGTTCTCTCTGCGCTGGGGGTGCCAGGCACAGGGAAATCTACACTCCTTAACACCATGTTTGGCCTGCGGTTTGCCACAGGGAGGAGTTGCAGTCCCCGGGGATCCTTCATGCAGCTCCTCCCTGTAGCTGAGGGCTTCAGCCAGGACTTGGGCTGTGACCAGATCCTGGTCATAGACTCTGGGGGTTTGATCAGTGGGGCCTTGCCCTCTGCTGGAGACAGGTTCGAACTGGAGGCTTCCTTGGCCACGCTGCTAATGGGGCTAAGCAATGTCACTGTGGTCAGTTTAGCTGAAATGAAGGACATTCCACCAGCTATTCTTCATGCTTTTCTAAGGCTAGAAAAAACAGGGCACATGCCCAACTATCAGTTTGTCTACCAGAACCTTCATGACCTCTCTGTCCCTAGCCCCAAGCCAAGAGACAGGAGGCAGCTCCTGGATCCGCCCAGCGACCTGGGCAGGGCTGCTACCCACATGGAGAAGCAGGGTAGCAGCTTCCGGACACTGGCAGGCCTGGCCGAGAGGCAGCATGTCTGGCACATCCCAGCCCTGTGGCATGGAGCACCCCCCATGGCCGCTGTGAGCCTGGGCTACAGTGAGGCCATCTTTGAATTGAAGAGATGCCTGCTAGAAAACATCAGGAATGGCTTGTCCAACCAAAACCAAAACATTCAGCAGCTCATCGAGCTGGTGCGGAGGCTGTGAATGTCATGAGGGTAGGGCCTCCTGCTGTGGCCTGTTGGGCCAGCAGCCAGCAAGGCTGTGTTTGGCACCCGAGGGTTGGCTGGTGCTTGCTGCACCTGAGAAGGAAGACAGGAGTTAAGGGCCTCTTCACAGTGTTAAGAAGCAGTCTCAGACTGGCTCAGAAATATTGAGAATAGAGGCCCAGTGTGGGGTGATCCAAGCAGTGGCGTTCTCTGTCCCTAACCCATGTCGAGGCTCCTGGGAGTTGGCCCAACTTTGGGTAGCTGTTCCTTCACTGGTCCCTGGAATTAGGGAACAGCTCCCTTAGTCACAGCAGGTGCTGGCAGACAGGGATGTTGCGGTTGTTCTGAAGAAGCAAAAGAGGCTTTGCTTCCATTCAGTCCACCGGTCCTTTGTGGACCAGCCTTCAAGGTTTCGGTGATGTGGCACCGAAGTGTAAGGCACTGCCATGGCACTGAGCTTACGTACTGGTGTGTGAAGCGCTCCCTGACCCTTGCCCAGGAAGTGTTCGTCAGTCACCCTTTTGTGCTCCAGCACTTTGTCACACTTTCTCCTCAACACTTCATGGCACATTGTCACTTGTGTGTTTACTGTCTGCCCCTCGACTGTGAGCTGCTTGAGGGCAGGACCTAAGCACCATACAGCTCTGGGTCTCTAGGACCTGGCACACATAGGCGCTTAATAAATGTTTGTTGAACTAATGAATTGAATGAATGCTCCAATGATAGTAGCGTGTAGGTTTTGCCTCTTTGTGCCTTCCTTGTCCTTGTGCTCAGGACAACCTTTCCCTGAGGAGGGGTCTGGGAGCAGGCTGTTGCCTGGGGATAATGCCATCATAGTAACTTTTCAGCACTTTAGTCCCTGCCCCATGTGCGGTTGACAGTAGGAAGTCCCAGACTGCCGTCCCTGCATGGCAGACATGAGTAGAGAGGACCTGCTTGCTGTGCATTTAATCCTTCCCCAGCATTCTGACCTCTCTCCTCAGCAAAGTAGCCACCCTGTGAGGGACGGCCTGGAGCTCGTCCTCTCTGATTCTTCAGCTGGAAAATCAGCCGTTACCCCACTGAGTTTCAGAGCCCCACTCCCCTACAACTCAGGCCTAAGAGCTTCTGCTTAACTGTGCCTTGCTGCGGAGGCTTTGGGATTTCTTTTGCTTGTTTATTGTCAGAAGTCAGGCAGTGGCCTGAGAGCCTCCCCTGTGTCTTGTCCCTTGATCCGGTGGTGGGTCTGGACATGTGGGCAGAGGGAAGCGGTCCTGAACCGTGGCACACTGCTATCAGACCCAGTTAGGAAAAGGGGACTCTGGCTCTCAGACCTCCAAACTTTGACCTGCCCAGAGCATTAAGATGACCGTACTGTGCTGATTCAGTTGGAAGTAACAAACCTTTCTTTACCTTAAGATTCACGTCTGCCAGCTGGGCGTGGTGGTGCACACTTTTAATCCCAATACTTAGGAGGCAGAAGCAGGTGGATCTCTGTGAGTTTGAGGCTAGCCTGGTCTACAGAGCTAGTTCTAGGACAGCCAGGGCTACAAAAAAACAAACAAAATCCAACCAGTAAGTAACAATAAAAACAACAAAAACACCCTCTCCCTTTTCCTACCAGATCTACAGAAACTTCCCTGGCACCTTCCCGCACTGCAGAAATTTCACCCAGCGTTCCTAGCACCAAATTTACACTGAAGCACAAGAAATAGCTCTCAGAATTGTTGCGGGCAGAGGGCCTGTGCGGTAGCTCACAGGGCACAGGCACTTGCGGCAAAGCATGGCAACTTGGATTCAATCCCCAGAACACACGTAAAACTGGAGGAGAGAACCCTCCATAAAGTCCCCTGACCTCCACACGTCATGCCATGCCATGCCACCCTCCCCGGTATGCACATCACACATGCTAATAATAAAGCTAGGGTATCCACCTTCAGAGTCACACTCTTTCTTTTCTTTCTTTTTTCGAGACAGGGTTTCTCTGTAACTTTGGAGCCTGTCCTGGAACTAGCTCTTGTAGACCAGGCTGGCCTCAAACTCACAGAGATGCGCCTGCCTCTGCCTCCCGAGTGCTGGGATTAAAGGTGTGTGTCACCACTGCCGAGTCAAGAGTCCCACACTTAGAAGTTCAAAATTGTTGAATTTCAACCAGTATCCTTAAAGATGGTGTCATATTGTTCCTAAAATCTGAGACAAGGAAGTCAGGATTGATGACAGCTGAGAAAGATTCTTTAGCTGGGGTTACTGGTGCGTAGTGTTTGAGAGACAAGGATTTTCAAAGCCCAGGGTCAGTCTGGGTTATACAGCAAGACCCCCATCTCCAAGAATATAAAGGTGTATACAGCAAGACCCCCCATCTTCAGGAACATAAAAGGTGTGTTTTACATGAAGTCTGTCCATAGCCTAGAAATAAAATTCAATCTGGATTCCTAAGATTTATATATATGCAGAGAGTTTTTAGTTTTATAACTTTGATTAGAGTTTCAAAGGGACAGGGTATGGGGGTTACATATCTGTATTCTGAGCATTTGGGAAACTGAGGGAAGAGAATGGTTCAAGACCAGCTTGCGTACATGGTGAGATCCTATCTAAAAATACCTCGACCACTCAAGAGGCAGAGGCAGGTAGATCCCTGTAAGTTCAAGGTCAGTCTGGTCTACATAGTGAGCTCTGGACCCTGTCTCAAAACAAACCAAAAGGCTAAATAACATTAAACGTCTTAATAAAGTTACTCCATCTATCATCAGGACCCAGCTGCTTTATGTGTCAAACCTGGACAACAAATTAGTCTTGGTGAGGCATTCAGGGGGCTCCCCTGCAAACAGGACATGTTAGAACTCTGTGATGTTAGCTAAGCCAAGAGAGACCATCGGAACAGAAGAGGTCAGCCTGAGCTGGCTGACTTCAGGAAGTCACTTGCCCGCTCCTCATGCCTATTTGAAGGGCTAACATTTCTAGCCCAAGACCTAGGAGAGGTTTTCAGGACTGCTTGCTCTTGACAGTCAAACTTCAGCTGGACCCCGAGTAATTTCCCGGACTTGGGCAGCGGGCTGTTCAGCCTTCCTAAGTGCCCTTCGCTCAGATGTCAGGGGAGAGCATTCTCGGGGCCCTGGAGCTGAAGTTAGGTGTGGTTGTGGTGTGTGCTAAACCGTGCCTCCACAGGAAGAATGAGGTAGGAGGCTGCACAGGCTTCCTGTGCTGCTGCTTTCTGCTTTAGCTTGTGGGCTTCAGTGGTTGACTTCTCAGGAAAAGTGCCGGGTTCTTGTTTACTGACTGGGTAAGAGGAGTTACCAGGAAGCAGGTTTACAAAGTGAGTGTCAGACCCTCTGAATTGATTTCACTAAGTGGTAAAGAACACCCAAGGCTGGATTGCATGGTTTGGGAGGCCAAGGCGAAATGACCATGAACTAGAGACCAGATAGGGCTCCACGGGAAAGTGAGAAAGACACCTTTCTAAACTCTCGTGACGCCTTGTATTCTTGGCTGGACTGTTGCTCGTGCAGAAAGTCATCCCACAGCTCAGCCTTTGAACACTGTTGCTTATGCAGGGACAGACAGATCATTTTTAAGACATCTGGACTGCAGCTAGGGTCTTCCTCCACCCGGTGGACTGGGCAGAAAAGTGCCATGGTCTTTCCCTCAGAAAGGTCTGCAGATAGCGGTTTGGGGCATCCTCCCCAAAAGATGAGTTAAGACACTAGTTCATGGGCTGGAGAGATGGCTCTGTGGTCAGGAGTGCTTGCTGCTGCAGAGAATTCGGGTTCTGTTCCAGCACTTACATGGTGGCTCATAAGTGATGCCCTTTTCTGGCCTCCCACGCAGCACCAGGCACAAATACATACATGCAGGCAATAATCACACACATAATCATCATCATCATCCCAAACTAGTTCACAACTCCACTGCAAACTGTAATCTCTGAGGGGATTTCAAAAGGAACATGCACCTGCTTTCTCACGGAGATGAGGCTGGTTGGGCTCTGTCTTCTGAGCGCATAGGCTACTGGTTGTCATGCGAAGAACAAGAACTCATATCAGAAAGCAATGCACCCTTCCAGTGTGGCCTTGAGCCTGGAGGGGTATTGTGGCCATTCATGTGGGGATTGCTCCTAACTGAAGCTGCTCCCTACCCAGCAGCCACTTACCTAGCCCCAAAGGCTGGGGTCACCCCCTCATACTAGCATGGTTCTGAATTTTCACCGTACCAAAAGTGAACTCCAGATACGTCAAGAGCGCAGGTTCTGAACAAGGCCTGCACCTGGCTACTATGTGAGTCTGGAGCCTCTACCGTCTCATTTGTAAAGCTTGGAGATACTTCAGCATGATGTCTGGGACGACAGAGTGCATTAACACAAGTGCATGCTGTAGAAGAAATATCTCCCTTAGAAAGTCCCCGCCTGGAGTGGGGAGATGGCTCAGTGGTTAAGTGCACTTTCTTCTCTCCCAGAGGCCCTGCACTCATAGCGTCCATACCAGGCAGCTCACAAGTCCCTAGCTCCAGGGGACCCTACACGCTCTTCTGGCTTTCACGGCACCTGCACACACTGGACATAGACTCACAGACAGCACACACAAATGTTAAAAATGAAATTTCCACTGGTTGGGCTGGGGAAATGGCCCAGGAGGTAAAGTGTTGGCTGTGCATGAGGATCAGAACTGGGAGACCTAAAATCCTCAGAAAAGCTTGTCATCCCACTGCTTAAGGGAGGGAGGCGGGCCTGGCTTGGTGATGCATGATGCAGAGGCAGATTGCTTCTGTAGGCCAGTTAGAGCTTCACATCTCATACAACAACAAGACAAAAGGGAAAGACAGGAGCCCTGGAGCAAGCCGCCAGGCTAGACTAGCTGAATTGGTGAGGTCTGCAGAGGCTCTGTGGGAGCCCGGGCTTCAGTTAATACAGTGAGGGGTGATGGAGGAAGCCTCCCCAGCATGCTTCTGTCTCTAATAGAACACACTTAACTGCTTGGACGGGAGCCGACAGACTGGTCGCTCTGCCTCTGCCTCGCGGTCATCGAGGACACTAACCATCTATTTCCCACCCCGGAGGGCCAATCCTTTTCCCTCAGAAAACACCGGTGTGCGAACCCCACCAGTTGACCCAGGCATATCCCAAACAGCCAAATGTGGTTAGTTTCACACAGTTGAGGCGGACAGAACCAATTCCAGCTGCCAGTCATTAAATGCTCTCTTCTGTGTACACAATAGCCTTGAACTCAAAGCAGTCCTGCTTCAGCCTCCCAAGTGCTGGGATTATAGGAGTAAGCCATCATGCCTGACTATTAAAAACCTTCCTCATCCTAACAGCTCAAAGAAGTGGTTATTTTTTAAATTTTTATATATGTGTGCATGTGTGTGCGTGCTAACTCAAGGGGCATGTGGAGCTTTGTGGGGGAGTGTCTTAGTTTCTGTTCTATTACTGTGAAGAGACACCATGACCAAGGCAACTTACAAAAGAAAGCACTTAATTGGGGGCTGGCTTACAGTTTCAGAGGCATTTATCGTCATGGTGATGGCAACACACAGGCAGATAGGTACAGACACTGTGCTGGAGAAGTAGCTAAGAACTTACATCTGATCCCCAAGTTGCAGGCTGGGGTGGGAGCTAGTTGTGCTTTTGAAACCTCTAAGCCCACTCCTAAGTGACACAATGAGGCCACACCTTTTAATTCTTCCCCAACAATTCCACTCCCTGGTGATTGGAGCCTAATGGGGCCATTCTCATTCATACCGCCACAGGGAGGTCCTCTGGTCCTTCTACCTTTACAAGGGCTCTGGGGATAGAACTCAGGGCAGCAGGTTTGGGCAGCAAGTGCCTTATCAGCTGAGCCATGTCACTAGCCCTTATGGGTGAGACGTTCCATTTCTACATAATGGAACCCAGGGTGAACTGTACAAATGTAACATGTTTGCCTCTTGGCGAGTGCAAAGTCAAAATAAATATAGCCAAGATATAAGAGTAGAGAAAGATTTATTATTACCTGTGGCCAGACAAGGTGGTACACACCTCAGAGGGCAGAGGCAAGAGGATCAAGGAGCTCAAAGTTAGCTTCTGGTACACATTGAGTTCCAGACAAGTATGGGCTACAGGAGACCATGTCTTGAAAAACATTGCCTACCTGCAAGAGGCAAGGTAGCAACAGAGTTATTTCCAAAGCAGTGCCCTTCCTGAACAGGGAAGGAGTGAGGATTTTACCCAGAGAACCTGTACATGTTGTTATAGGAGTTGGCTTAATCGTAAGTACTATCAGGGGAGTGCATTCCTGATCATGCTCTTTTAGTTGAGTTTTGAGACAGGGTCTTTCTATGTAGCTCTGGTGGCCTGGAACTCCATATGTAGACCCACCTTGAACTCGTTACGATCCATCTGCTTCTGCCTTGCAAGTCGTAAGATTAAAAGTGCTCATGACCAGTCCCATTTTAAAGTCCTGGTTTAAGAAGGAAAAACAGTAGACATGTATTTGGGTATGGTTAGCCAAAAGTCATGGCGCATAAGCTTAAAAATGTAAAGTTTTGGATAAGAGAGATTCATGCACGCTTGGTCCGTTTCCTGAGCATTTATCTGAAATAAAGGAAAGGGTGCCTTTTTTTCTTTTTTTTCTTATTTTAGACAGGATTTCTCTCTGTAGATCAGACTGACCTCCAGCTCAGAGATTTGCTGGCTTCTGCCTCTTGAGTGCTGGGATTAAAGGCATATACCACTAAGCCTTGCCGGAAGGATGCCTTCAAGGTGCTGTTTAAAAGGAGTTCGCTTCTGAAGGCGCCTGCCATTCTTAGTAGAATTTGTTATATAATGAGAGCGAGACAGCAGAGTCCATCCATGTACTTTAGAACAGTGAGTTCTAAAATAAAATATCCACGGTGCTCCCCTGCTCCCCGCACCTTTAATAATTTCTGAATACTAATTACATCTGCACCGCTCTAGCTTGAGCATTAGCTGGCCCTGTCACATTCTCATAAATCTGCTTGCCCTTTAAAAACTGTCTTCCTTGTCTGGCTCTGCCGCTGAGACGCACCCTCAATACAATGCCTCTCTTTCCCCTCACTTTAAAAGATTAGGAATCAGCCCAGCAACCTCTTCTCTGGGATCTGAGCAGGCGAAGGCCAACGACTGTATTCCCAGGCCAAGGGAGGCTGATGCTGGGGTTTGCAGGCAAAAACGCTGGCTAGGGTGGGAGCACGGAAGGGCTGGCGCGAAGCCTTGCCTACCACCTGCTCCTTGAGGGTAAAAAAATCTCATGTTTTATATCATCAAATTCTCGCCTTTAAAATCCAACAGACTAGCGGGCGGCACCCCGACCCGCCCACACCACGCCTCGCTCCGCTCCCTGCCCGGGTTCCTCCTATTGGTTCTTGCCCCGCGGCGCCTCCTTCCCGCGGCTGCGCGTTGGCGCGTACCGCTCTGCGCCCGTCCAACATGGCGTCGTCCGCGTCCGTCCGCGGCCTGGGACGGCGGGTGAGTGGGCAGCGGGTGAGTGGGCAGCGAGTGGGTGGGCTGGAGAGCTGGGGGCGCCGCCCGGTGTCCGCTCACTCTCGGTCTCTCCGCAGGTACTGGCGTGCAGCTGGGAGCTGCCTTGCGCCTGGCGCGCCCTGCACACCTCGGCGGTCTGCGCCAAGGTGAGTGCAGCGGGCCGCCCCGCCGGCTGGGGGTCTGAGGGAGGAGGAGGAGGCCGGCTGCCCCGTGACCGCCCCTTTGCTCCTAGAACCGGGCGGCGCGAGTCCGTGTGGCCAAGGGGGACAAGCCGGTGAGCTACGAGGAGGCGCACGCCCCGCACCACATTGCGCACCGAAAGGGCTGGCTGTCGCTGCACACAGGTGAGGGCACCCGGTCTGACTGAAACGGTGGCACGGGTGACATTTTAACCTGTTCTTTAAGGCCTTTAAAGATCCGAATTTTTGGGTGATGGCGAACCCCTTTAATACCAGCGCTCCGGATCACTCGGGATTAGCCAGGGTTACGTAGTGTGACCTTGTCGCAAGAAAAAATAAAGTTAAATAAAAGTAAAAGACATCGAGTTATGGGCCTGGAAAAGTGAATAAGATTAGTAAAGTGCAGTGTCGCTCGCGCATAAGGACCCGCCCGGCTCCTCAATGTAAAACTGGTGGGCCTGTGACTACAGCTCAGGGCTGTGAGGATGATGGCGACAGGCCGACCTTGGGGTAACTAGCCAGCCGGTCTCGAAAGAGCTGTTGTCTTGCCAAAAATATAAGAAACAAATAAGTAAATGGAAACAGAGAACTCGTTGGCAGTAATCCCTAGTTTCCTTCATACGGCCATCGAGGAGCACACCTGCACGCATTACAGTGTGACCCACAGATTAGGATGCGTTCCTTGTTCGGTGAGAGTTAAGGTCTCCATTGAGCTTATACAAAAGCTTGCCAGAGAAGGCAGTATCTGCATGCCTACAAACAAGATTCGACATTACTTAGAGAGATGTGAAAGAACTCAGAGGCGAAGATTAGTGGAGTCTGCGCAGAATCCTAGACCTGGGAAGAGAGCCCTAATAATGCAAAGCACAGACTGCGCAGACGTATCACACTCGGTCTTTGTTACACACCCGTGTTTGCAGACGGCTGTTTGCTCACCCTCTCCTGCTTTTTATTTTTCTTAATGCATTTCCATTTCTGTATGCATTGTGTGTGTGTGTGATTTGTCACAGTCAATTCTCTCCTACCATATGGGTCCCAGGGATCGTTGTCTGCAGAACCATCTTTGTGAGTCTGGCGGTGCGCCTCAGGCTGCCTGGAGCTCGCAGTGCTGTGCGTACAGGTGTGCACCCTATCACCAGCCGAGTATTTATTTTTTAGATACTGGAGTTTCAACTCCCAGTCCTTGTGTGTGTGTGTGTGTGTTTAATAATCTGTATGTATGGTGTTCATGTGTAAAGTGTCTAACCTGTGTTTGTACATGTGAGTGCAGGTGTACGTTATGACTCTGCATGTATGTGAAAGTCAAGACATCTCAGACCAGTGCTTACCTTCATGTGTTTGAGACAGGTTTCTTTGTTGTCAACAGCTGTGTGTACCAGGCTAGTTCGCATGTTTCTGTGGATTCTCCTGCCTCTGCCCTCCATCTCACAGTAGGAACATGGGGATGACAGCTGCTGGTGCCACTGTTAAGGCAACCTATGTGTGAGTTCTGGGGATCTGAGCTCAGGTCCTCACAGTAGTGCAGTCGTCTATACCCCTGCTGAGCTGTCTGCCTGGCTCAGATTAAAATTCATCCGTAACCCCAAAGTCATTCAGGGTCATTCAGGGGAGTGGCAGAGCAAGGCTCACACATGGGTTCCCAGCTGAGGTAGAACAAGCTTAGGTGGTCAATGTGTCATTTTGGTCTGGAGCCATATTTCAACCATTACTGTACCCTATACTGGGGTATGACACTTTGACCCTGAAATGCTGTCTCATGTTCCTGTGAGCTCAAGATAACTGACATGCTTTATGGAGAAAATGTTTATTAGATAAACTTTTTACTTAGGCCTGGGTTATTAGAGCTCAATATTAGTGAGTCAACCATATATGTATTAGCAGTGCCTTTAAATAGAAGGACACATAAAATTAGTTATGTATTAATCTGTTGATAGAGGCTTGTACAAAGCTTGCTGTGAATGACCACTGGGCAGTGGCTCAGAACTCACTAGCTCAGTGCGTAATGGTGTAGATAGAACATAACTGTAGTGAACTAATGAGGATTTGTTTTGTTCAGCATGTGCTCTCATCTTGAATTAACATTCAATAGGATGCACATGTAAAATACAGTTTCTTGGGCTCAATGCCTAGCCCCGTCCATCCCATAAAACATGTAAGATACACCTTTGAGTCCCTGAGGTCGGAGTCTTTGAAACTATACTGCATGGCTGCCGGTACCCAGGTGCTGAGAGCTGCCGTGACTATACACAGCAGATGACAGCTAGTATTTAACAAGTCGACCCACCAGATGTATAACTCCCTGTTGGGGAGCCTCACCTGGTGAAGTCCATGGGGTCACTGGCTGTGGAAACTGGTTGCTCCTGTCTGCAATTTTTCTCATGTTTCACTTCATTTCTTCCCTAAGCACTGTTGTGTTTTCCCAGTGCTTGTGTGTTTTTCTCATCTATATATTCCATCTATTGGGCGTACATACAGCTGTGGATGGTCAGGAAGATGATTTCTGCTTAATCTGTGTAATTCTGACCAATAGAAATAATATTAGGATATTTTGCATTACTCAGGCTGACATAGGAGTCTCAGTCACAAAGATAACGTTTTACATAGACAGCTAACTTTAGACTCTGGAACAAATTCATAGCAGGCTTGTTGCCCCTAGAGACAAATGCACGAGGTCATTTCCCCTGGCATTTTGCTGATTCAGGGTCAGAGCTTGAAGCAACTTTAGTAGCCAGCTCCCTGCAGCAATGGACTTTCTGCACGTATTTCCTATGACTCAAGGTCCAGCTAATTACCTGTTACTGTTAAGTCTTGAATTCCAGTGTCATTTTTTTGTCTGGGAAAGAGCTATGTGAATGACCAAGCGTTACTCACTGGCCAGTCAATGTGACTTCTCTAGCCTAAGAGAAACTACGTGACTTACCATGTGTTCTGAGAATGGGTCAGGCCCCAAAAATGTAACATAATTGTCCAGAGTTTGACAGAGCTGAGGAAGGGTTTAGAGAAAGAGAGAGAGATGGAGGGATATAGAGCTAATTGGAGAAGCTGCCGTGTAGAGCAATGGCAGGGTGTCTGTCTTCTGTCTGCTGTGGTTTGTACTCCAGCCTTCTGGGCAATTCTCCTGTCTCTACCTGTCACGTTGCTGTAAGACTGCTGGGCTTGCAGATGTGTGCGATTGCATCTGGCGTTTTTTGTGGGGAGGTGTGGACTAATGAGTTTAATGGATTACTTCATGGATGAGCGCACAGGGACTCAAAGGCAGCAACAGCACTGAAAGTGCATCTGGCTTCTTAAGGTGTGCTTTGGGGCTTGAACTCTGGTTGTTAGACTTTCACAGCAAGCGTTTTTCCCTGCTGAGCCATCTTGGTATCCTTGGGCTTTGAATTTTAAGATGTTAGTCTTCCTCCCTCAGAAGAAAAGGGAAATGGCTGGGGCAAGGATAGAACTGAGTGTCCAGACCTGTTGAATGTCAGGTCTGGTGGATCTGCACCTGGCTGACTCTTCTATTGCATCCTCTTCAGGTAACCTGGATGGAGAAGATCACGCTGCAGAGAGAACAGTGGAAGATGTTTTCCTTCGAAAATTCATGCTGGGCACCTTTCCAGGCTGCCTGGCTGACCAGATCGTTCTGAAGCGCCGTGCCAACCAAGTGGACATCTGTGCCCTTGTCTTGAGGCAGCTGCCGGCACACAAATTCTACTTTCTCGTGGGCTACAGTGAGACTCTGTTGTCACACTTTTACAAGTGTCCTGTGCGACTCCACCTTCAAACTGTGCCCTCCAAGGTTGTGTACAAGTACATATAAAAGGTGCGATCTCTTGAATCGGGCTGGAACCTGCAAAGATCCAGAGAAGTGACATAGATCTCGGGATGGCGGCATCAGCTCCAAGCTGCTGTTGAATAAAGACCCTCTCTGTCTCTTTTAAAGATTTTACTTTTAGTTATATGTGGGTTGGTGTGTCTGTGTGTTCATTTGAGTGGAAAACATTGGATGTCCCAGGAGCTGGAATCACATGACTGAGCTGCTCAGCGTGGGTGCTCTGTTGGGGTCTACACTGGGCTAGAGACTGCCTGGAGGTCTTGATGTTGGGATGTAGGTGTTTTGTCCCTCAGCCAGGGTGGTGCCAGAGCCTGGGGGCCTGTAGTGTAGGAATTGGTACTTGGCACTTCCCACCTAGATATGTGGTCAGATGCTGCATTTGCCATTCCGTGGTGAACTTCACTGAGAGGGAGCCTGAGATACCTGGGCTCTGGTCCTGTCAGATGTCCTATCTTCTGCTTCCCTGAGTGAGAGGTGTGAAGAGCTGTGTTGCTGGTAGCTCTTCTGACCCAGCTTTTGATTCCTGTCATCTCTGTTTATTTTGGTCTTCAATCTTCTCCGTGGGACTGGAACTCTGACCCAACTGGTCTGGACCAGTGCTGAGAACTGACCTGGGTCCTCTGCAGTAGTTCTTAGCTGACAAAGGAGCCATCTCTGTTGCTGTCTTTAGTGGGAGCGTGAGTGAGGGTCTCGGAGGCGCACAGGGTTTGCAGGGAACTTGAGGTGATGGGATATACTTCATAGACATCCTTGTGCAGGAGCTTGACCTAAAGGGCCACTTACAGATTTCTACAGTGGGGGCGAAACCTCCAAACCCTTAAAATACCTAAAAGGCTCTAGTTCTGGATCCTTTTTCTTTTGGGCCTTAAGGAAACTGTAAGTTCTGGGTAAGTCTACTAAATGTTAAGTCAAATATTAAATAGGTGTGCTTCCAATATGAGTTGATGTCAACTATGTCCTGGGGAATGGGACCCCGTGCACTGACAATAGGTGACAGTAACCTACAGGGTTATGTACTAGCCTGAAGGCACATTTAATTTGTAATTTTATTATTTTAATTAACTTTTATGTGCATTGGTGTGAAGGTATCAGATCCTCCAGAACTGGAGTTACAGTTGTGAGCTGTCATGTGGTTGCTGGGAATTGAACCTGGGGTCCTCTGGAAGAACATCCAATGCTCTTAACCTCTGAGGCATCTCTTCAGCCCCTAATTTTTGAGACAGAATTTCAACTCTATAGTCCTGGCTGGCCTTGAACCAACAGGTCCTGCCTCTGCCTCACCTAGCACTGGGATTAAAGGTGTGTGCCACCACACCTGGCTCTGGGATGCCCTTACTCCCACCGTCTATCTCAAGCATCATTCCCTCCTGGAGAAGAGGAAATGTGTCCATTGCATCTACCTTCTAGATGCTGAGTAACTTGGGATAGAATTGCTAGAAGGGAGATGAGAAAAGCAGGTCTTGCTTGGGTGGGAGTGAATGAGAGCTTTCCAGCCACTCGGTCACTCAAAGCTCCAAGACGCGCTCACAGATCTGTACTCCAAGGGCCAATAAAAGCTGGGGAGATGCAGAGGTGAGAGGGAGCTTCAGGCTGTTGGGTCTTGTCCAGGTTTTTCTGAAAGTCAGAGTGAACAGATACACTGAAGGAAATGTGACCATACGGATGTGTCCTTATTTGTTTTCACCAAAGGAAAGAAATTTCTCCCGTTAATTTTCCTGAAAGCCGTCACAGTGTGCTTGTCCCAGATACATTCCAGTGCTCACAAACTACAAAGTGTATTCAATTTTCAAATATTGAAGCTTTTCTAGAGATACATTTGTTATAAATTGTGTCTTCCAAAGGTATTTTGAAGGCTAGGCAGTGGTGGCTCACCCCTTCAATCCCAGCACTTGGGAGGCAGGAGCAGGCAGATCTCTGAGTTCGAGGCCAGCCCAGTCTACAGAGTCAGTTCCAGTACAGCCAGGGCTACACAGAAAAACCCTGTCTCAATTTTTTTTTTTCTTTCTGAGAGAGGGTCTTTAGATAACCCTAGTCAGTAGGGAGGACGCTTCCTGGTCAGTATCAACTTGATTTCTCCACATCCTCTGACCAAAGCTTGTCGAAAGAAATACTTTAAAATTTTTCTCTTACCCCCACTTCCTCCTCTACCCCCTTCTACTCTCCTCCCATAACCAACCCTCTCTTATATGATAGACTTATGCAAGGAGGTTTATTTATTTAGAGACAGGACCTTGTTTTCAGCTGAGGCTTGCCTGGAAAGACTTGAGACCCTCCTGCCTCCACCTTCTGAGCTGTGTGCCTGGTTTACAGGCATGTGCTACTTACTAGCCTCCCCCCTCCCTCTCTCCGTGTGTGTGTGTGTGTGTGTGTGTGTGTGTGTGTTGGGGGGCTCATGTGGAGGTCAGAGGACAGCTTACAGGAATCTTCTTTTACCGTGGGTTCTGGCACAAGCTCCACCCACAGAGCACTCCACTCTTACTTTCTAGACTGCATTTATTTAACCAGTGTTTACACGTGTGTAGACAATATTCAGTTTCAAAGACAAGGCAGCACCTGCTTGGTGAGATCATGAGCTAGTTGTATTTGTTACATAGCAAGAGGATAATGAAATTGAAGCTTGCGGGTGTGGCCCTGAACGATTTTCTACACCAGGTGCTTTTCTGAGGCTCTGCTCAAGGTTTCTTTTCTACTGTTGACTAAACACCATGACTGAGGAAAGCTTAGCGTCTGATTTTGTAAAACTTTAAGACAATTCTGAACCCTCTCAGCCTCCGTGCCTTAGTGCTTCCCCTCCTCCCCTGGGAACCAAGGACCTAACAGCTACACATGCACGTATGTTCTCCAGAAATTGGGGCAAGATAACCTTTAAGATGTTGACTTAGTTCCTGAACAATTACCCAGACACGTATGTTTTGATTCAGTCCCTGGGAAATGGGGTCAAAATGACCTCCTACCTCATCTGATCTGGCAACAGCTCTCCAGCCAATTATTGGTAATAGCCCTTTCGAATAAGCCAATCATAATGGTCAGTGAACAACCCCCCCCCCCCCCTTGCTTCTCCTTTAAAAGTAGCCTGTACCAGCTATTCGAGGTCTCTCGGCTTCCTGAATGCTGGGAGACCCTGTCATGACAGAATTAATAAAATCCTCATGCTTTTTCATCGGCTGTGGTGTGAGAGGTGGTCTCTGGGGGCGACTCCTCCTCGGTGTTTGGATGCTAGGGTCCAACAATTTGACTTGTGGTTTCAGAGGGTTAGAGATCATGGTGGCAGACTGCAGGAACAGCTGAGAGCGCAAGTCTTGATCCACAACCACAAGGGACACACATAAGAGAGAGAGAGAGAGAGAGAGAGAGAGAGAGAGAGAGAGAGGTGCAGTGGGGATGAAGTTATTCTGGGATGAGGGGAATGAGTGATTTGAAACCTCAAAGCCCCTCCCACACCCCCTCCCACAAGGCCATATCATCATATCACCGAATCCTTCTCAGTTTTACCAACTGGGGACCAAGTATTCAAACATGAACTTGGTTGTCTAGAGCTGGAATTTAAAGAGCCTGGATATCACTGCCTTCTTAGGAAAATATCATCCAAATGATGGCAAGAGATACTTTATTTTAAAAATGAGCAAAAAGAGGCGTGTCAGAAACATCACCTGACTTCAAGTTACAGTGCAGAGCCATGGTAAGAAACAAAAGAAAAAAAACCAGCATGATAATGGCACAGAAACAGACATGTAGACCAGTGGAATAGAAACCAGATGTTAGCCCACAGCAATACAGCTGTGTGAGTCTCAACAAAAGCGCCCAAAACACACACTTTGTAAAGAGGCAGCAAGCGTGCTGGGAACAGTGAAGACATAAAGACTAAGATGACATCTCTATGGTCCACACTATGCAAAAAGCATCTCAAAGCGGAACAGATATTAGTGTAAGATTGGAACAGTGGGAAGGTTTCAGTGTAGAGGGATAGGCAATCTCTTCTGTATAGGATTTGAGGAGCTCAGGGCATTGCGAGAATTATCAAACCGGATTGTGTAAAATTTAAAAGCCCCCACACACAGTGAGGGAAAGCGATTGTACAGAATGGGAGAAATACTTCCCAGATATTCAACAGAAGATTGAGACACAGTGCATATAAATAGCTCAAAATCTTAATGCCCCCAAAACCAAACATTCCAATAAACACATGCACAAAACAAGCAGAAACCTTTCAGGTGAGGGCGTAGAAACTGCCAGCAAATACAGGAAGAAATGTCCTCTCTTCTCAGCCACCAGGGAAACACAAATCAGAGCTACATGGAGAATCCATCTCTCTCCATTCAGAAAGGCTAGCATTAATAAAACAAGTAACAAGCAACTATAAAGGTATTTGCTGGTGAGGAAGTAGGAAAAATATCCCTTCTACATACCGGGGAATGTAAAGTACTTTGTTTGCTATGCAAATTAGTATGGCATACCCCTGTATATTTTATTATATTATATAGCATACAATCATACATTACATTATATAATAATAACCAGGGCTGGAGATATGGTTCAGTGGTTAAGAGCATTGGCTGCTCTTGCAGAGGACACAGTTTCAATTCCCAGTACTAAAGGTAGCTCACAGCCAGTTGCAAGGGATCTAATGCCTTCTTATTCCCTCTGTAGGCACTGAACGCGCGCGCGCACACACACACACACACACACACACACACACACACACACGCTTTACAAACATACGCACAGCAAAGCACCAATACTCATATAAATAACTAAATGAATATGAAATACATAAACAAATGTAGAACGATTGGCAGTGCAGCCGTGCCTCTTCAGGGTGTGTACTAACATGAATAAAAACTGATGATACAGTACTTGCTTGCGTCTGTCCACAGTGGCACCAATCACAGGACACAAGATACAGAATCCATCCAGGCACCTATCAACAGGTTCATTGGCAACAAAATACTATGTATGAGCATGATAAAAGTTTCCAGAAATAAAAATAAAATCATGGTGCTATTTATTTATGCAGGAAAATAGAAAAAAAAATAGACTGCAATCATGCTGTGTAACAATGAGGGCCAGGCTTGTTTGGGTTTCTGTCCGGCCCGGTCCCCCAGCCGTTTAGTCCCAGAGAAAATCACACAGAGAGTCTGCATTACTTATAAACTGATTGGCCCAGGCTTCTTATTAGCTCTTGTAGCTTATATTAACCCATTGTTAGCCACATGGCTCGGTACCTTTCTCAGCAGGGCAGCTCACATTCTGCTTCTTTGGTGGTCTGGGCTGGAATGCGAAGGGAGCTTCCTGCTTCCCAGAATACTCCTGTACTCTTTGCTCCATCTCCTTTCTGGTTTTCCCACCTATATTTTCTGCCTGGCCAATCAGTATTTATTTAAAACATGATTGACAGAACACATACAACAATCCCACACCACTCCCCCCCTTTTTTTAAACAAAGGAAAATATCCATAGTCCATTTTTTGGGAATGTGGACATAGTATTCGAGGCTACTTCCTGCTGGTTGGGGTGCTGATAATCTTATGGGGACCTAAAGAAAATTTAGAGTTATGATCAAGTCCTGACTGGAGTATCCTGTGAGGCTTGATCATCTCAGGCAGCATCTTGAATCTAGGCCATCCACTCCTATCAGAGATTTCTCAGGTGGTCTTCCTTGATTAAACCTGATTTTTCTTAACTCAGAATGGATTCACAGCCTCTCATTTCCTGTGGAAACAAAAGCAAAATTTCTTCTCCAAAGTAACATACCTTTTGACTTCAATTTTGAAGTCAAGGTATTTTCAAAATACCCATCTTTGATTAATTCAGCAGCATTTATAAACAAATATCTTTTAGCAGCTGTTGCTCCTTCCTCAGCATTCAAAGAGAGCACAATAACATACAGTATTAAGATTCTCTGTGTGTTTTCCACCTTTATGCGGCTTTATTTTAACCTCTATTTCTTTTATTTTTACTTTTTCTGTTTGATACAGGTTCTCTGCACATCTTTGACTGTCCTCGATCCTCCTATCTCTGCCTCCCAGGTGTTGGGATTAAAGGTATGTACCACCACATCCAACAACTCTCTTTCTTTCTTTTTTAAGAACTTTAACCTTTTTCTTTTCTCTCCCAAGCCAGCATATATTTTTAACACACAGTAAACCATTTAGAGATTTTTTCTTTGAATCTCTCTTTATTGTATATTTCTCTTTTTCTGACTACATGAGTCTTTAATTTGCTAAGCAGTATGGAGAGGATTAAAGCTGTGGCTTTGACGGCTGGATCCAGCCTATTCTTTAGCTTTCTGTGATTCTAGCCTCATGACGGAAATACTAGCTGTAGCCATGTTTATCACCACAACTCTATGGCGTTTCAAGGTCCCTGCCAGCAAGCAAACTGCAGTAGTGCACTCAGAAACCACACTCAAATGCTTCCTAGTCAGACTGCCTGCCTGAAAGAGTCAGAGTTTGCCCTGGCAGGACAGCCCAGAAAGCCGGCATTTTAAAACAGCACAGCTTTTTTTTTTCCTGCTTTGGCTGGAAACCAAAAAGCATGAGTTCAGCTTTTCATCAACACTGTTTAAGGGTTTCATGGCAGGAAGTGTTTTGTAGCTAAAGCTGAGTCAGGAAACCTCTCTTAAATGAGAGTGCTTGCTTGCCTCTAGCAAGCAGAGCAGACCCAAGAAATTGCTGCTACCAAGAAAGCATGCTTTACTCTATTCTTTCCCAAGCTTTCTCAGGCTTTCTGTGGATGCAGTTATCCACGTGGGTGCCATTATTGTTACATTGCTAAGTGAAATAAACTACCCCAACAGAGGTATGTGTTACAGGTTGTATTCCAAGTGTGAAATTTAGCTGCATGTGTGTGTTTGAATGTGTGTGTGTAGGACAGTAAAATAACAGAGGACTGTGTGTGTGTGTGTGTGTGTGTGTGTGTGTGTGTGTAGGACAGTGAGGTAAGGATGCAGAAGGGGAAAAGGACGAGGAGGTATGTAGAGGTTAACACAGGGGTGGATATTGTCTGAGTGTCAAAGTTGCATGGATGTTGATCATGTCACTCTAGACCTCAGTTGTTTGTACAATTATAGAGAGAATTCAAATATACTCTAACTCAACTATCCAAATTGCACTATGTCAACAATGAATTTGTACAGCAATGACTGCAAAATAAGATAAAGTCACAGTACCATAATATAGCAATTGATGATATACTTGTATTTAAAGAAACTGAAAAACGAACTTAAAAAGAATTTAGTTTCTTTAATGTTATGTATATTTTCCTACTTCATATAATACATTTATATCATTTTCATTTAAATTAAAACACATGTGGTTGCATGCTTGGTTGTGAATCATTCTCTCTGATTGGGATGTCAACCCTTTTGTGCTGCTGGAAAACTGAAAGTGTCATGAATCACAGCCAATTTAAATTACATAGAAGCCAACACAAAGCATCATGCATTACTATGCTAATTAGAGGCAGTGATATTCACTTCCTTGAATCAAATTTTACTGGAAGTTATATCATTGTCAGGGTCTGGTGCTAGCCTGGACCATAAATTATTTCTCTCTGGACCAGACCCCAACATAAACTATCTCTCTTATTAATTAACTATCTCTTAGTAAATAAACTATCTTATCTATTTTCCACCTGATTTGAATTTATGAATAAAGTTAACATTTCTTTAAATATTTTTAAATTGTTTAATTATTTTATTGCATATGCATGTTTGTCTGCATGTGTGTACACACATGCATGAAGATGCCTGTCGAGACCAGAAGCGGGTGATACGTGCCTGGGAGCTGGAGTTACAGGTGATTGTAAACCACCTGATATGAGTGCTGGGATCCTCTGACAAAGCAGCAAATGCTTTTTGAAAAAGCATATTTTATGTATTATTTAAATTTTTTTCATAAAATATATTTTGATAACATTCTTTCCCCTTTTCTAATTGCTCTCAGATCTTATCCTTCCTCCCAAACCATGCAATTTCATCTTTTCTCAAAAAATCCCCAAACAAAAAACACAATAAAAAGCAAACCAAAACAATAAAAAAGCACACACACACACGCACACACACACACACACACACACGAACACTCACACAAACCCAGAAATTTGTTTTGTATTGGCCCATGTGTCATAAACTTGCTGCTTACACATGTATGTACACTCAACACAATTAAGATACCAACCTTTAGCTCTATATAAATGTGTATCAGTGACTTGATTCATATGATCTAGTGGGAATGTGATGGCTAAAGGAAAGGCGCTCTCTGCTAGGCATCTGTCTTTGGTACCCAGCAGCCATCCATCTCTGACTTAGTCCTCGGAAGATAAGTTCCAGCAACATTGACTCAGTGACCTCCACCCAAATGTCCAGTCATGACCATCTACTTGCTATAATATAACCAACTGCTTTTTTTGTTTTGTAAATTTCTTACACAGATATTCAAAAATTGTTTTGAGTCACCGTAGCCACTTAAACTTGGCAGAACAGACTAACTTTTGCTTGCTTGAAGGTCTTGTGGTTTTAAAAAAGGTTTAAAAAACCTTTCCAAATACCCCTCCTTCATGACATGCTTTAAGGCTGTCATCTTGCTAGCAGCTAATCAGTAAGTCTTTTAACAATAATTTGACTGAGTCTACAGTTTTCCCAGGGGTCACAAACTCCACAGTAATACTGTCATGAAGCTGCTCATTACAAGGGACTCGGGACAAGCTTTCCGTCAGAATGCTTGGCCAACCTCTGTCCTCCTGGAGAGGTTGTGGACCGGCCACCTCCAGCCTCTCTAGTCCCATGAGACTGCAGACTTCAGAATGTATCTCCCTCCCCAAGCAACTCGTGTCTTAAAAGGAGTCACATGATTGAACAGAATTGTCATGTAGACAGTGCCTTAAGGGTAAAAATGCCACTGCACACAACTATAGATTTAAAATTATCTTAAAAAAACATTTCTAGAGAGTTTCTGAACTAACCGGGGACTAACAAGTGAGAGAGACAACAGGAAGGTAACACTGTGCCTTCTGGAGGGAAGGGGACCACTGACAACATTCTTGAACATGGGGCCGGAGAGATGGCTCCACAGTTAAGATCACATTACTGCTCTTCCTGTGGACCTGAGTTCAATTCTCACCACCCACATCTCAGGTTCACAACCGACTGAACTCCAGCTCAGGGGGATCTGACCTCTGGCCTCTGTGAGTACCTGCGCTCATGTGCTCTTACCACACGTGCACACATAATTAACAAAATTAATTAAAAAGTCTGGATGATGCCATGAAATGTTTGTTTTAGGAATTTTTATTCCTTTATTTTAATTTTTATGCATATGGGTGTTTTGTCTGCATGTACGTTTGTGTACAGTGTGCATGGAGTGCCCTGGGATGCCAGGAGAAGGCACTGGATCACTTGGGACTGTGGTTATGAGCTGCCCCGTGGACGCTGGGACTTGAACCTGGGTCTTCCGGAAGAGCATAGATGTTATGTTAACCACTGAGCCATCTCTCCAGCCCTAATACTTGTACTTTAAGGAGTAAAATTATGTGGATGATGGGTATAATCATGTTTAACTATAAAAACATCGCGCTAAACATACATTTATTAATAATTATTATGCTTAATTAAAAATAAAACTGAAAACCAATCTAGAAGTAAATTGTGTTTTGTAAATTGGCTTAGGACTTTAAAAATCCTTCCTTGAAGTCATTTCACGGTTTTGCTTTTACTCTCTGCACAGTTCACCTGAACCCTGGGCAAAAGTAAGTATTTGGCACTGAGGGATGGTGGAGAGCAGCAAACTCTGGGGGTGACCAGCGGGAGTGAGAGTGGCTGCTCCTGAGTCCATTATTGTGACATCACCAAGCCAACGGGGGTCCGTTCTTTCTGAGGTTCACACACCCCTTCATACTGACCATGCGGTTATTTTGATGATTTTATCCATTTTTCTTCCCTCATTTGTGTGTTCCTTTCCTGTGTCATAAGCGTGTCTTTATATCATCTAGAAAACCTGCCAATGACAGTTTGTCAACAAGGACCCTTCAAATAAATGACATCAAAGATCCCAATCCAGGAAAGTCTGCCATGTCAGAACATGGCAGGGGCATTTGTCATTACTCCTTGTCCATCGCCGTTAAGTTATAACACTCCCCAAATAGTTACACGTTAAGATGTCTATTCAATAAAATGGCAAAAAGTAGTTTAATAAGAACATAAGTGGCTTATTTAGAAAACTTTAGAATATTAACCTAAAAGACTAATGAACCATGTTAGCTACATGAAAGCATTGGGGGCAAAAGGCCACAGAAACCCAGACTGAAAAGGGGAAGAAACGAGAGCCTCCCCGAATGCAGTCCAAGGGCACATTCATTCTCTAACTCCGAGTCTGTTGTGAGGTCTGGTCCCCGGTACCCCTCCACCTGTGGCAGAGACAAACCAAGCTCCGCTATTTCCGCTGACTCGGGCTGGCTTGCTCGCCCAGCTCTCTTAGCAGGGGCTGTGTCACAGCACTGGCCGCTCTCCAGCACAGCGGTGCTTGGTGCTCGGAGTCTCCTTCCCGGAGACTGCGCTGAGCTCCTCCCCTCGTGGATTCCAGCTGGGATTCCAGGGTCTTAATTCTGAGTTCCATCTCACCTATCGTGACCACTTCATCCGCATCTCTTAAATCCTTAGTTTTGTTTTGATCTCTTGCTTGGATCTAAAGCAAAAAGTACAAAATTCCAAAATAATTAACCTTCGAACAAATACTTGGCTCTTGTTCCCTTTAGTTAAGAATCATCAATTCACAGGTAGTTGTAAGTATGTTAAATAAGATAGTGGGATTTAAAAATTTTTATTACTAATGTCAACTGCATCATATTTAACACATAAAGTCAGCATGGCGGCACGTGGAAGACAGAGGTAGGTAGATCTCTGAATTTGAGGTCAGTCTGGTCTGTATATTGAATGCCTGTCTCAAACAAAACAAAACAAAACAACTAAAACCCAATTAAAGCCGGGCAGTGGTGGCAGATGTCTTTAATCTCAGCACTCAGGAGGCAGAGACAGGTGAATCTTTGTGAGTTTGAGGCCAACCTGGTCTACAAAGCAAGTTCCAGGACAGCCAGAGCTGTTACACAGAGAAACCTTGTCTTGAAAAATCATACCCACACCCCCACACAAAACCCCAAACCCTCAAACCAAAAACTATTAAAAAATTTAAAACATAAAAATAGTAAATTGTTTTTCTTTGAGCCTGGAGCCCTGTGTTCTGAGTTACCCTCATGCTAGCTCCAATGTAGTTTCATAAGTCACAGAACAAAAGAATCAACTCAAAAACATTTTAAAAACATAACTGTAAGCCGGGCGGTGGTGGCACACGCCTTTAATCCCAGCACTCGGGAGGCAGAGGCAGGCGGATCTCTGTGAGTTCGAGGCCAGCCTGGTCTACAAGAGCTAGTTCCAGGACAGGAGCCAAAAGCTACGGAGTAACCCTGTCTCGAAAAACCAAAAAACAAAAACAAAAACAAAAACAAACAAAACAAACAAAAAACAAAAATATAACTGTAACTTAAGGAAATATTTAAGAGTGTGTTTTAATTTTCATATAGAGCTTTTTTCTTCTCAATTGTCTTAAGACGCAAATGATTGTCTAATTAAAATATTGTGGAAGATCAATAATTTTATTTGTAAACTTGTTACTAACCTAGACATATCTGGGATGAAGGAACCTCCCTTGACACATTACCTCCATTGCATTGGCCTGTGGGCAAGGAGATGTGGAGACCAAGCCTGCCCTGCTTCACTGGAGTTCTGCGTTGGTTTCTTTCAGTGTGAGTAGGACCTGGAAGCCTGTTATAAACACATTCCTCCTGTCTTAGGGTTGCTCTTGCTGTGATGAAACCCCAGAACCAAAAGAAGTTGTGGAGGAAAGGGTTTATTTGGTTTACACTTCCAAGTCCATCGTGGAAGGAAGTCAGGGCAGGAACTCAGGACAGGAACCTGGAGACAGGAGCTGATGCAGAGCTCATGGAGGGGAGCTGCTTATCGGTTTGCTCCCTATGCCTGGCTCACCTGCTTCCTTATAGAACTCAGGACCAGCACCCACCCCCTAATTGAAGGCCAGCGGCTCTCCCCACCAATCACTAATTAAGAAACCCAGATCTTGTGGAGACATTTTCTTTGTTTTATTTTTGTTTGTTTGTTTGAGATGGTTGCTCTGTGTAGCCCTGGCTGTCCTGGAATGCCTGTAGCCCATGCTGGCCTCGGACTAAGAGATCCACCTGCCTCTGCCCCTTGAGTGCTGGGATTAAAGGTGTGCACTACACTGCCCAGCTGGAGGTGTTCTCTTAACTGAGGTTCCCTCCTTTTAGATCATTTTAACTTGTGTCAAGTTGACATAAAAGTAGTCAGTTCACCCCTCCCCTAGCTGTTTTCAGTCAGTGGTTTGTTTGTTTGTTTTACAGCAATAGAAAAGCAAACCAGAACAATGACACACACTGAAAACTTTGAAGAGACAGATGCTGTTCAGAAATCTACAAAGTCAACTACTGTTATGGAAAGAGGAAGAAACGCAAAGGGTATAGTCCACATTACCGCTGTGCTGAAATGAGTTCAAGCATGTCGCTCTGTTTGGGTTACACGGCTCTCACCACCTACCGCGTGCTCCTGCATCCAGCTTCTGCAGTGAAGAACTTCTTCTTCTAAGTTCTTGTGGCTCTCGAGGAGGCGTCCGCACTTCTTTTGTTCTGTTTTTATCGCTGCTAGCTCCTGCTCCATGAACTGAAGCTTTACAACCATGTGTAGATACTTGTAATATGTAGTTTCCCAAGTTTCTCTCAGCTTGTAGAGCTGTGTGAGTAAAAAAATATGGTTTCACGGTGAGGGATGTAAACTGAGACTAGTCCAGGGCAAAGCCAGTGGACACCGATGCCCGCTCAGCTAGTCTAGGGCAAAGCCAGCGGACACCGATGCCCGCTCAGCTAGTCCAGGGCAAAGCCAGTGCACAACCGATGCCCGCTCAGCTGTAATAAACTAAAGCTACACTCTATAACAGACTGTTAGAATGTACTCCATCTAATTAGCCCGAAAATAAGCAACATTAAACCCAGCAGAATGACAAAAATATGCTCTTTACACAGTCCTCTTCGTCAGACACACCTGAATCACGCCGTCATTTTCCACGCCTAGTTTATTCTTTCCTTAGTAACATGGTAAGTTACACACCAGCAGTGCCTGTAATTTCTTTTCTTCCTTTCTCCCTCCCTTCCTCCTCCCTTTCTTCTTTCTTTTCTTTTACTTTGTGGTTTTATTTTTTTTGAGATAGGATTTCTCTGTGTAGCTCTGGCTGTCCCAGAAGTCGCTCTGTAGCCCTAGCTGTCCCTGAATTCAAAGATCTGCCTGCCTCTGTCTCCTGAGTGCTGGAATTAAATCCACCACCACCTGGCTAGCAATATGATTTTTTTTTTGTTTTTAAAACAAAAATATTCTGATTCAAGAGCACTGCCTTGCGAACTTTTCACTAATTTCACAAAATACAGGAGTGCATTGAAAGACGATAGCGACAAACTGTAGTTGGCTGCATTGGGGTGATAGGACAGCAGGACAAGCAGGGTCTGACTAAACTTACCTGGGTTATAATAGTGGTCTGTGGTTGTGGTTTTACAACCCGACCCTGAGTGCGAGCTTGTTTTACTAACTGGTCTCTAGTATGGGTGTTTTGTTAACACAGGATCTCACTGTGTGTCCCTCGTTAGCCTGGAACTCTGTGTAGTCTGGTTTGGCCTCAAACTCACAGAGATCCATTTGCTTTTGCTTCCCAAGTGCTGGGATAAAGGCTAAGTCTGATATAGCTAACACATGGATTTCCATAGGGGAGCAATAATTAGTAAGTTAGTGCTATGATCATAATTTCCTTGCCATGTTCCCTGGTTACTACAGGATGTTTAGGGGCTGTACTCTGGACACGAGTTTCCTCCAATGGGCTGACCTATTGCCCTGTAATCTTGGCTTGAGCTGTGCAGCTCTAGTGGGTTAGACACGAGGAGGTGAAAGAAGGAACTGTGGTGCCCCAGAATAAAGTGGGTGCTGTGAAGAGGTTCAGCTTTGGTTCTAGCACAAAATCAGATATCAGGTGCTTATCACTTCCTCCTTGCTGGGCGAGAAAGAGGCTCCCAGGGCCTGGGAAGCAGGGGAAGCCCACAGGCTCAGGAAACTCACTCAGGTTACATGGTAGGCAAGGCCTTTCCCAGAGGTTTGAAAGCAGGAATTGCTGCAGAGAGATGCTCTCCAGCAGAGCGGCCTTCATGCTGTGAGGGGAATGCGGGGAGGCACAGCTGCCTTTGCTCCTGTCAGTTACAGCAAATCCATTAGGCTTGGGTAGAGCTTTTTATTTCTTTTTCTTTGTTGGTTTTTGAGATAAGGTCTTTCTATTACGTAGTTAAGTCTGTCCAGAAACTCACCATGTAGACCAGGCTGGCCTGGAACTCACAGAGAACCACCTGCTTCTACTCGTGAGCAATGGGATTAAAGCCTCCGCCACCATGCCTAGCTTTGGAGCTTTGGATTCTTTTTTTTTTTTTTTTTTTGGTCTGTCATCTAGACCCCATCTCTCCAGAAAACTCGCACAGCACCACATCAGAAGAGAATCTAACTGCCAACTGTAAGAGTCATTTGTCATTTAACTGAAGCTGACATCTCGTCCCTTTTCTTAGTAAAACACGGTTGTGAGCTAAAAGGAAGCGATACAACTTAAATGCTGTCAGCAGTGAACTGGGTCAACAGATTCTGTGACCACTATTTGAGGAAATGAGAGCAAAGAGGGTTGTTAGGTGAGAGCCCAACTGTTTCAGTGGAGAAGAGAGAAAGAACCAGCCACTTTAAAGGCCAGATCTTATTGTGTTACGGAATCAGCAAGGAATAAGCTGGGCACATTAACTTCGCCAAATAAAGAGCTTTCCATGCCTGAGAGCAAAGGGACTGAAGGGGGCTCAACCCCTCCTCAGCTGCACCCAGGGGAATTAACCCCTCCTCAGCTGCACCCAGGGGAATTAACCCCTCCTCAGCTGCATGAAGGTCCTGACTTTTTACAGTCAGAGCCCCAAGTGGGATCAGGTCAGAAGAGTAACAGATGACACCTTAGCCACCGGAGTTGCTGATAGCTTTTTGACTGCTCCTCCTTGATTGGCCCATTTCTAACCTTATTTGCATGCCAATTAGGGCCCAGGGTCCATAATTTCTTATGTCCTGGGGCTGCAAGAACAAAAGACTTGAGAACTCAAGAGTGGAGTCAGAGAGAGGACTGCTCGCATGACCGAACTTCTGCCCCCTGCACAGAGTTCTCTTGACTGAAGCCTTCTGGATGCACCTGCACTGCTGCTCCTCTGGTCTGTGAACTGCAGGCTTGCTCTGCAAGAGACTGTTCCTGGCTGGCACCAATGCCCTCTAAGAGCCTTCCAGCTGTGACATGTGCAGTCACTTGTTTGGCACCAAGAAGTCTGCTGAGGGCTTACATCTGGCATACTACCAACCTTTCTCTGTGGGCATCCTGTTGCCATGGAGGATCTTGGGGCTCTTATTTTCCCATTCATATTGTTATTCCCTTGTGGCAAATGTTACCCTTAGTTTTCCTTTGCTGTCTTTCCAGTAGGATAGGTGACAAGAGCAGGAAGGACAGTCTACTATGTCTTCTACTGTCCCTTTAAGAAGGTCAAGATCAACCAGATAAGCAAATTAAACAGACCTATAAGTGCTGAAGAAATAGAAACAGTTATCAAAAGTCTCCCAACCAAAAAAAGCCCAGGACCAGATGGTTTCAGCTCAGAATTCTACAAGACTTTCAAAGAACTAATACCAATACTCTTCAAATTATTCCACACAACAGACAGAAGGAGCATTGCCAAACTCTTATTAGGCTACAATTACCTTGATACCCAAACCACAGAAAGACATTGCTAAGAAAGAGAATTACAGACCAATCTCACTCATGAACATTGATGCAAAAATACTAAATAAAACACAAGCAAATCGTATCCAAGAACACATCAGAACCATCATCCACCATGACTAAGTCGGCTTCATCCCACAGATGCAGGGATGGTTCAACATAAGAAAATCTGTCAACATAATCTACCATATAAACAAGCTGAAAAATAAAAACCACATAATTACCTCATTAGATGCCAAAAAAGCTTTTGACAAAATACAACATCCCTTCATGATAAAGGTCGTTGAGAGAGCAGGGATACAAGAAACACACCTAAACATAATTAAGGCAATATACAGCAAGCCAACAGCCAGCATCAAACTAAAGGGAGAGAAACCCCCAGCGATTCCACTGAAATCAGGAACAAGACAAGGTTGTCCACTCTCTCTATATCTATTCAATATAGTTCTTGAGGTCCTAGCTAGAGCAATAAGACAACAAAGGGAGATCGAGGGGATACAAATTGGAAAAGAAGTCAAACTCTCACTGTTTGCTGATGATGTAATAGTTTACATAAGTGATCCCAAAAATTCTATAAAGGAACTTCTACAACTCATAAACACTTTCAGCAATGTAGCAGGATACAAGATTAACTAAAAAAAAAAAAATCAGCAGCCCTCCTTCACATAGATGATAAATGGGCTGAGAAAGAAATCAGAGAAACATTCTTCACAATAGCCACAAACAGCATAAAATATCTTGGAGTAACTCTAACCAAACAAGTGGAAGACTTGCATGACAAGAACTTTAAATCTTTGAAGAAAGAATTCGAAGAAGACACCAGAAAGTGGAAAGATTTCCCATGCTCTTGGGCAGGCAGAATTAACATAGTAAAAATGGCAATCTTATCAAAAGCAATATACAGATTCAATGCAATGCTCATCAAAATCCCAGCAAAATTCTTCAACGACCTTTAAAGAATGGTACTCAACTTCCTTTGAAAAAGCAAAAACCCAAGATAGCCAAAACAATCCTGTACAATAAAAGAACTTCTGAAGGCATCACAATCCCTGACTTCAAACTCTACTACAGAGCTACAGTACTGAAAACAGCCTGGTATTGGCTTAAGAACAGACAGGACGACCAATGGAACCGAATAGAAGACCCGGATATCAATACACACATCTTCAAACACCTGATTTTTGATAAAGAAGCAAAAAATATCAAATGGAATAAAGAAAGCATATTTAACAAGTGGTGCTGGCATAACTGGATATCAACATGTAGAAGAATGCAAATAGGCCCATATCTATCACCATGCACAAAACTCAAGTCCAAATGGATTAAAGTCCTCAACATAAAGCCAGCCACACTGAACCTTATAGAAGAGAGAGTGGGAAGTACACTTGAACACATTGGCACAGGGAACCACTTCCTAAATAGAATCTCAGCAGCACAGACACTGAGAGAAACAACTAATAAATGGGACCTCCTGAAACTGAAAAGCTTCTATAAAGCAAAGGACATGGTCAACATGGCAAAACAACAGCCTACAGAATGGGAAAAGATCTTCACTAACCCCACATCAGACAGAGGTCTGATCTCCAAAATATACAAAAAGCTCAAGAAACTGGACACCAAAAGATCACATAATCCAATAAAAAAAAATGGAGTACAAACCTAAACAGAACTCTCAACAGAGGAATCTAAAATGGCTGAAAGACACTTAAGGAAATGTTCAACATCCTTAGTCATCAGAGAAATGCAAATCAAAACAACTCTGAGATTCCATCTTAACACCTGTAAGAATCAAAACACTGATAACAATTTATGCTGGGGAAGTTGTGAAGAAAAGGGAACACTTCTGCATTGCTGGTGAGAATGCAAGCTGGTACAACCCCTTTGGATATCAGTGTGGTGATTTCTCAGGAAATTAGGAAACAACCTTCCTCAAGACCCAGTAACACCACTTTTGGGTATATATCCAAAGGATGCTCAATCATGCCACAAGGACATGTGCTCAACTATGTTCATAGCAGCTTTGTTTATTATAGCCAGAACCCGGAAACAACCTAAATGCCCCTTGATCGAAGAATGGATAAGGAAAATGTGGTACATTTACACAATGGAGTACTACACAGCAGAAAAAAATAACGACATCTTGAATTTTGCAGGCAAATGGATGGAACTAGAAAGTATTATTTTGAGTGAGGTAACCCAGACACAGAAAGACAATTTTCACATATACTCATTTATAGGTGGTTTTTAAACATAAAGCAAAGAAAGCCAGCCTACAAACCACAATTTCAGAGAATTTAGACAACAATGCGGACACTAAGAGAGACTTACATAGATCTAATCGACATGGGAAGTAGAAAGTATAAAAAGACAAGATCTCTTGAGTAAATTGTGAGCATGGGGGCTTGGGGGAGGATTTTGAAGGGGGGAGGAGAGAGGCAGGGAGGGGAGCAGAGAAAAATGTATAGCTCAATAAATATCAATTAAAAAAAGGAGAAGGTCTAAACTGGAATGAAGTTATCGCTTCCACCCCAGCAACCTGTCACAGAAGACAGCTGGTGATAAGCCACACACTCCTGAAAAGAGTTCTCACCTGAGAAATCGACTTGATTTGGTCCTGGCTTGCGGGACCCAAAGCAAACTCCCATGTTTATGATCAATTGAATCTCAACAAAATGCTGCAAAACCTTTCTTAAGAACAATATTTTTAGCCATGGTGGTGCATGCCTTTAATCCCAGCACTCAGAGGCAGGCAGATCTCCGTGAGTTCGAGGCTAACCTGGTCTATAAGAACTAGTTCCAGGACAATTTTTTTTCAACAAGAAATGATTCTGGGGCAATTGGGTATCCACATGTGAAAAAAAAAACAAACAAGTGTTGGCGACTATGAAACACCACCAATAAAATCCACTCAGAATGCAACATTAAAAGTATGAAATGAAGCCGGGCGGTGGTGGCGCACGCCTTTAATCCCAGCACTCGGGAGGCAGAGGCAGGCGGATCTCTGTGAGTTCGAGGCCAGCCTGGTCTACAAGGGCTAGTTCCAGGACAGGAACCAAAAGCTACGGAGAAACCCTGTCTCAAAAATCCAAAAAAAAAAAAAAAAAAAGTATGATATGAGATGCACAAATTCTAAGAAAAGGACATGGGCACATGTCATTGTGATTGAATCAGGCAAAACTTTGTGTTAGGACATTAAAGCCTAAACAGCTGAGCAGACTCCATCACCATGTGCCAGCGTGCTTTAGAGACACCGCCAAGGAGTGCAAAGGCTAGAAGAAGAAAATACTTGCGCGTTCATGTGTCTGATGAAGAATTCACATCCAAGATATACAAAGGACTACAAATAGCAGTGAAAGGTTAATCCAATTTAAAGCCGGAGAAACAATCTATCTAGACCTCCTCTATGAGGTACACTAACCGCCAATAGGTCCATGGAAGACCCCTGTGCTCCACACGTTAGGGGAATGTAGATGTGACCCACCCACCATGTTATGGAAACTTGGTTTAGTTAAAAAGATGGAAAAAGTCAGTGCGGTCATTCACACCTTTAATCCCAGCCCGGCAGGGGCAGGGGCAGGGGCAGGGGCAGGGGCAGGGGCAGGGGCAGGGGCAGGGGCAGGGGCAGAGGCAGAGGCAGAGGCAGAGGCAGAGGCCGGTGAGTTTCTGCAAGTTTGAAGCCAGCCAGGGCTGTATAGTGAGACCCTGTTTCAAAACAAACGAACAGAAGTAAAAAGATGGAGTGAGTGTTGGCAAGGAAGTGGAAAAGTTGTAATGCCCTTCAGGACTAGTGGACAGAAGATGGCAGTCACCGTGGAAGGCACACACTGCTGGTGGCTCCCCAGACGAGCAAGAGCGCTGTCACGTGACTCAGTCAGCCACAAGAAAGGAAGCCGCTTCGCGCAGAACTTGGGCTCCGCACTGCCAGAGCAGTGTTAGTAATCAAAGCTCAAAATGGGGCCAACCCAGAGGTCCATCGATCGGTGAGCATGTAAATAAAATGTACAGCTTGCCCATATAACGGGACGCTATCGGCAAAGACGGGAAATGAAGTGCTTACAGATGTTCCAACGGGCTGAACAATAAAGAATGAAAGGAGCGGGACGCCAAGGCAGCCAGGACGCAGACTGTGCGTCTCTCACACACCGTTCAGAGAGACGACCTTGACAGCAGTTAAGCGTACTGGGTTCCTTAAGTCTCAGCATGAAACAGCAATTGCTGAGAGGTTTAGGGCATATTTGGATGTTAAAAATACTGAAAAATTGAGGTGATATGTGCATATCTGTGAATATACACCCTGTTACTGAATTGTAACGCACACTTCAGCTGACTGGCTTTCCCAGGCTGTCAACTACAGCCCATAACGCTGCTGGCAAACAGAACTGACAAAGGTGCTTATGATTGTGACATTGTAACAGTGGACTGTTTGTTGCTAAGTCATTTGCCAGCATTGAGAGGGGCTGGAGAGATGGCTCGGTAGTCAGGAGTCTTGTTACTCTTCCAGGGGACCTGAGTTGGGTACCAGGTATCCACATGATGGCTCACAATCATCTGTAACTCCCTGCCCTTTTCTTGCCTCTGAGGGCAGTAGGCATGCATGTGGTATACAGACCAACAGGCAGGCAAAGCACTCATACCATAAAATAAAATAAATAAATCTAATAAATAAGATATAAAGAGAATCATCACAACTCACCTTTAATAGAAAAAAATCCATTTTATTGATTTCAAGTCAGTGAAGTTTTTTTTAAATTTTTTACTGGCCAATGAATATATTTATCCAAAGCAAGAGATATTGAATCTTACAGATTATTGAAATTACCTCATGCCTCAGCGTACTAATTGGGATATGCATATCAAATTGGCTGGTTTTTAAATCTCCAGGACCACTGAGTCCTCTGCCTTCATGCTTATTTAGCTTCTTTTTTGTCTCCTCAAAGAGTTTCTTAAATCTGTAAAAATGTACAGAATTGGCATATGAGTGTTTCCAGCATCAATATTTAATAATTTGAGCAGACAATATGCAATATCATAAAAAGGAACAAAACTGTAAGTTATGAATATCTCATTTGTCTCAGCCTAAAATGATTTGAAAGCATTCTAATGAAATTATAATCTTTAAATTTTTTTTGTGCGTGTGTGTTTTGCCTACATGTATGTATGTGCACCACATGTATGCCTCATGTTCATGGAGGCTGCAAAAGGATGCCAAATCTCCAGGCCTGGAGTTACAGAGGCCAGGTTATGAGTCACCATGTGGGTAGTAGCAACTGAATCTGTGTTCTCTGGAAGAGCAGCAAGTGCTCTTAACCATGGAGCCATCTTTCCTGCCTGAAATTATAATCTTACTTTTTAAAATTAAAATAGAATTACATAGTTTTTCTCCTTTTTTCCCCCTCTCACTAACCCTTCCCATGTACCCCTCTTTCTCAAATTCATGGCTTCTATTTCTTTAAATATTGTCACATGTATTTAGCTCTAAATATATACATGTACCTGCTCAGCACATCTAATGTTACTTGTATTGGACAGCCAGTCGGAGGGCTCTTCCCTGGGGAAGACTGTTTCCTCCACTCCCAGCGTTTCTTATGGCCTGCAGCTGAGGCTCTATAGGCTCCCTCTTCCATGTTAGTGTGTCATGTTGACGAGATTTCATGGTTGTAGCTTCTTGACACTCCATCTCACAGCAAGCTCCATGTTCCTTTGTCTCCTACAGCCTTTCCACTCTTCCTCTGCCCTGATTCCTGAGTCTTAGGTGTGGGAGATAACTTGAGATGCACTAGCTGAAACTGGTCACCGCACAATCACTTGCTCTTTGCATTTTGATCAGTTGTGAATTTTTTTTATAATTGTCTCTGTTTATTGCAAAGAGACATTTCTTTGAAGAGGTGCAAGAGCTACACTTATTTGTGGGTGTAAAGAGAAATGTTCAGAAAGTAGTAAGAAATCACACTGGTTTAGTAAAGTAGTGGTTGTAGGTGTTCCTCCAAGATCCATGACTTCACTTACCCTGTGTGATTGCTTAGGTTTCCATACCAGGCATGATTCCCCTTTTGTTGAGTGGGCCTTAAGGGAACTGTTGGTTTCCTCTAAAGTAGTCATACCACTACTGCACCCTTACAGATATTGTGCCGTGCTGATTGTTGTAGTTCATAGGCATCCCAGCTAGGTGGGCTTATTGTTGTTCTCACCCCTTGAAATCTTGCATAGCACCTTCTGATACCAGAAAAGATAGGGAGGAGGCATTCAGGTCAGCTCCAGCTCAGGGGCTCCTGGACCCTGTTGGTGTGGGAGTTCCTTCTGTCTATGTGTTGCTTTTATTGGTTAATAAATAAAGAAGCTGTTTTGGCCAGTGGCTTAGCAGAATAGAGCTAGGCAGGGAAAAACTAAACTGAATGCTGGGAGAAAGAAGGCAGAGTCAGGGAGAAGCCATGTAGCCCTGCTGGAGACAGAAGCCAGAACTTTACTCGGTAAGCCACAGCCTCATGACAATACACAGATCACAGATTAATGGAGATAGGTTAATTAAAGATATGAGTTAGCCAGAAATATGCTTAAGCTATTGCCTAAACAGTCTTGCAAATAATATGGTTTCTGTGTGATTATTTCAGGTCTGAATGGCTGAGAACGAACAAGCGACCTCCTACAACAGATTGGTGCTCCACTGTGTGCTAGCTAAATCCACATAAAACCTGAGAGGGCTTGAAAAGGAATTATAGACACTAAAAAACAAAGTTTAGCCTCATTGTTTTTTTTTTTTTTCGGGATGGGCTTTGTTTGCTGGTCATGGTTCCTTTAAGAGAGGTTTTCCTGATTCAGCAGTAGAAAACAAAAAACAAAACAAAAAAAACCAAACTAAAACAAAAAGCCCCACATGATTTTGAAACTGCGGCTTCCTGGGCTTGTTGCCGCCTGAACACAATAACACAAGTTATTAAAGATTATCTGTAACTCAGAGATTAGTAACTGGGGTGAAGCAGAAAAACATACTTATATACAAATGCCACTGCGAGATGCAAATACACGCTGGTAGTTGTTTACTCTGGTACACGAGAAGAAGAGGAAGAGCGTGCAAAAAGCCCTGAGGGAGGACGGGAGTTTAAGTGCAGTGGTTGAGGGAATGCTCACCATTCAGTAGTGTTCTGCTCAGTGCCCACAGATTTGTCAAGGAGCTGCCATTTCACTTCCTACTGATTTCAAGTCCATTCCATTGTGATCCCGAAAGAATCAAGAAATCATTTTGATTTTTTGTATTTATCAAGATTTTCTTTTCTGGCCTAGCATGTTATTTATCTTTGGGAAAGTGATATGGGCGTCTAGAAACCGTAGTCCACAGTTGTTAGTGGGAGTATTCTGCAGGAGTCTCGTAAGCTCATCTTGATCTACCTTTCAACTTAGCCCAGTTTTTAGGTTTATTTAAACTGTGAGCCTGAGCATTACATGCATGTCTGTTTACAAGTGTTCTGTATTCTTGGAAGAGAATTTGTTAATTTGCATGACCTTTGCCATCTCTTCAAATTCGTCTTAAATACCACTCAGTCAGATGAGCATTTGTGCTCCTAATTGTTTTCCAGCTCCCATTTGCTTGCTGTATTTCCCCATCCTTCCATTCTCAGGATGTATATTTGACTGCTATGTTTCCTGTAGATGGTAGGACTATTGCTATCCTTACTAAGGTCAAATCAGAAGGGTCACTCCAGCTTCAAAGCTCTTCAAACTGACTTTCACTGATAAGTTATCACAGATCTACCAAGGCAAAATCCCCCAATACTTCCATCTTTTACTGATAGATAACCCCAGGAACAACCTTGACAATCTACAAACAGTTGGTAGAATATCATCCAAAGAATCTGACAGAGATGTAATCCAAGGGCTGGAGAAATGACCCTAGGCTTAGGAGCTCTCCCTGCTCTTGCAGAGGACATGAATTTGGGTCCCAGCATTCACATAGCAGCTCACAACCACCTGCAACTCCAGTTCCAGGGGAGCCAACACCCTCTTCTGGTGGGCACCAGGCACGCATGTCATGCACAGGCATGCATGCAGTCAAAACACTCATATACATAAGTTACAACACCAAGTGCTCACCCTAAAATACATGCATGGGAACAATATGAAGTGAACTCAGGAGGTTGTATTTATACATATATACACACATATATATGTAGCAATAAAAATGAAAGAAAAAGAGGCTATGACCTTGAGAGGGAATTGGGGGACATGAGAGGAGTCAGAAGGAGGGGAAATAAAAAAGCAAATATGGCACTCATATATGAAATCCTCAAAAATATGAAATAATAAAAATTATGACGAAGCTAATTAATGACTGAAAAGATTTAAAATTCAAGATCTTACCCAGTTAGCTCTGTCATCAATTCTTCACTTTTATCCATCTGTTTTTCCAGAGCACTTTCTAGAGATTGTGTCTGCTGAACGAGCTTCTCTGTTTCATCTCCAAGCTTTAAAAAAATTATAAAAATATTTAAAAGAATCAGGAGTCTTAGTCTTATTTTATAAAATCATCTTTTGTAAGCTTATGAGTAAAATGCTTTTGTACAAGTCTGTAGCATTCCATTTGGGGTCAAATAAAAAAATAACTTCTCAAAAGCAGCTCTCATCTATTTTTATATTTATCATTAATTTTTAAAGAAATTTATAATTTTTTATTTGCCCCCCCCATGTGTGTTCATGTCTATGAATGCATGCCATGTGTGTGCAGGAGCCTGCAGAGGCCAAAAGAGGGTGTCGGAGGTACTGGAGCTGCAGCTACAGATCATTGTGAGCCACCAGAGTGGGTGCTGGGAACTGAGCCTGGGTCCTCTGGAAGAACAGCCAGTGCTCTTAACTGATGAGCCATCTCTCAAGTCCCCCTCATCATTAATTTTTTATAGAATTTACATTTTTTGTGTGTGGTTTTCTTTTTTCTTTTTAAAAGAAAACAAACTATCTTTTCATTTTACATACCAATCCCAGTTCCCACTCCCTCCCCTCCTCCTATTCCCTCCACCTTCCCTCCTACCCCACCCCAATCCACTCCTCAGATAGGGTAAAGTACAGTGCTTTGAGGAAGGACCAAGGCCCTCCCTACTATATTTAGGCTGAGCAAGGTGTCCTTCCAAAGAGAATGGGTTCCAAAAGCCAGTACATGCAGTTGGGGTAAATCCTGGTCTCACTGCCAGTGGTCCCTCATCTGCCCCAACCATACAACTGTCACCCACATTCAGAGGGACTAGTTTGGCCCTATGTTGATTCCTTCCCTGTCCAGCCAGAGTTGGTGAGCTCCCATTAGCTCAGGTAAGCTGTTTCACTGGGTGTCCCCATCATGGTCTTGACCTCTTTGCTCATATTCTCACTTCCCCCTCTCTTTGACTGCACTTTGGGAGTTCAGTCCAGTGCTTCACTGTGGGTCTCTGCCTCTGTTTCCACCAGCTGCTGGATGAAGGTTCTATGGTGACATTTAATATAGTCATCAATCTGATTACAGGGCAAGGCCAGTTTGGACACTCTCTCCAATATTGCTTAGGGTCTTAGCTGGGGTCATCCTTGTGGATTCCTGGGAATTTCTCTAGTTCCAGGTTTCTTGCTAGCCCCATAATGGCTCCTTCAATCAAAATATTTTTTTTCTTGCTCTCTATCTCTGTCCTTCCCCCATCTCAACTATCCCGTTCCCTCAAGTTCTTCTTCACCCTCCCCTTCTCCCCTCCTCCTCCTCTTCCACCCTCCCTTTCCTCCAAACCCCTATGCTCTCATGCTCTTTGTCATGAGATCTTGTCTATTTCCCCTTCCCAGGGGAATCTATATATATTTTCCTTAGGGTTCACCTAAGCAACAAGCTTAGCTTCTCTAAGATCATGAACTAGGCTGATTATCCTTTGCTTTACAGCTAGTATCCACTTACAAGTGAGTACATACCATGTTTATCTTTCTGGGTCTGGGTTACCTCTCTCAGGATAGTGTTTTCTAGTTCCATTCATTTGCATGCAAATTTCAAGATATCTTTTTTATTTCCCCCACTGAGTAGGACTCCATTATGTAAACGTACCACATTTTCTTTATCCATTCTTCGGTTGAGGGGCATCTAGGTTGTTTCCAGGTTCTGGCTATTGCAAATAATACTGCTATGAACATAGTTGAATAAAAGTCCTTGTAGTATGATTGAGCATCCTTTGGGTATATGTCCAAGAGTGGTATTGCTGGGCCCTGAGGTAGGTTGATTTCAAATTTTCTGAGAGACCATCATACTGATTTCCAGAGTGGTTGTACAAATTTGCATTCTCACCAGCAATGGGGGAGTGTTCCCCTTACACTGCATCCTCTCCAGCATAAGCTGTCATCAGTGTGTTTTTGATCTTAGCAATTCTGAGAGGTGTAAGATGGAATCTCAGAGTCATTTTGATTTGCATTTTCCTGATGGCTAAGGATGTTGAACATTTCCTTAAGTGTCTTTGGCCATTTGAAATTATTCTGTTGATGTAGTAAAAAGGGCGTCGGGGCTGCGTCCCTGGCACCCCAGCCGCCTGGCTAGCTTATGCCCCGAAATAACAACACACAAACTGTATTCATTTAAACACTGCTTGGCCCTTTAGCTCTAGCCCTTACAGGCTAATTCTCACATCCCGATCAACCCATCTCTAATAATCTGTGAGCACCGGTCTTACCGGGAAAGATTCAGCTTGTCTAACCTGGCATCTTGCTTCATCGTGTGCGTCTGCCTGGGAGAGCGGAGCATGGCATCTCTCTCTCTGAGGCATCTGCTCCCGAGAGGAGAGCTGTGGAGTCTGACCTCACTTCCTCTTCCTCCCAGCGTTCTGTTCTGTTTACTCCTCCCACCTATCTTCTAACCAATAAAATGGGCCAAGGCAGTTCCTTTATTAGCCAATGACCTTCCTCCATCATGTTGAGAATTCTGTTTAGATCTGTACCACATTTTTTAACTGGATTAACTAATTTTTTCTTGAGTTCTTTATATATTTTAGAGATAAGTCTTCTGTCTGATGTAGGGTTGGTGAAGATCTTTTCCCACTTAGTAGGCTGCCCTTTTGTCTTATTGACTGTGTCCTTTGCTTTACAGAAGCTTCTCAGTTTCAGGAGGTCCCATTTATTTATTGTTGCTCTCAGTGTCTGCGCTACTGGTGTTATATTTAAGAAGTGATCTTCTGTGCCCATGCATTGAAAGCTGCTTCTCACTTTCTCTTCTATCAGGTTCAGTGTGGTCGGATTCATATTGAGGTCTTTGATCCATTTGGACTTGAGTTTTGTGCATGGGGATAGATATAGATCTATTTGCATTTTTCTACATGTTGACATCAAGTTATGCCAGCACCATTTGTTGAAGATGCTTTCTTTTTTCCATTATATAACATTATATAATTTCAGCTTCTTTGTTAAAAATCAGGTGTTGATAGGTGTGTGGATTAGTATTTGGGTCTTTGAATTGATTCTATTGCTCCACCTGTCTGTGCCAATACCAGTAGAATTTACATTCTTATAATTTGTTAAGTCTTTCTCACCTGACTTTAGGATGAGAAAATATTTATTCTCTGTGAGAATTCTCCTGGAAGTTTGAAATTTTCTTCTTCACTTACTATTTTTCTTTAAGAAGTGTCTTCATGCTAACACTACACAGTATAAAACTCTGCTTGACTCCTCGGGATTCCCTACCATCCTGACTTACCCCTCCCAGTGGGTTCCAAAATTCCTTAACACACAATCTATCTAAAATTCTTTTTGTCATCCAGCACCTTCTACTAACTTAAAATCTGATTTTAAAAAGGATTTATTTTATTTTATGTACATGTGTGAGAGTCTGCATGTATGTGTGTGTACTTGATACACATGGAGGCCAGAAGAGGGCATCAGTTCCCCTGGAACCAGAGTTACAGATGGTTGGGAACACCACATGGGTTCTGGGAATGGAACCTGGGCCTCTGCACGGATTCCATCGGGGATGCTCATGGTATGCATTTCCTGCTGGTTTTGGTTGGCACTACTTTGAAAGTCACACTTTTCAGACTTTGGCAATGTGAAGCTGTGGTCCAGAATCTCTGCCTTGTCTCTCTTTTTAGATAGTAGACGTTTTCATGCACACATCACCAGCCGTTTCCCTTTCTTTTCCTTTGCTACACTGACAACCTTGGGTAAATGTTCTGAAATTCCCTTTCAGATGGAGGCTAACAACTATATTGCTGGAGGCCATTTTCCACCCACCCAGACAATTTGCACAAAACTGTTTAACTGCCTATGTAAAATATCAGCTCTGGTAATCTCTGGCATATTGAGGACACTATGGAGGAGTTAACGTCTGCTGATGGAGCCGGGGGTAAAAACTCATCTATTTTTTGAGTCATAGTAGGCTTCTAAGAGGCTATTATTTCTAAGCCTAATTCCTTATACATTTTGGGGCAAACCTGTAAAATATGCCTCATTTTTAAAGGTTTATTTTACTTTATATGTAGAAATGTTTTGTGTGCATGTATATATGTATACTGTGTACATGCCTTGTGTCCCTGTAGGTCGGAGATGGTATCAGATCCCACAGAACTGGACTTACAGGCAGTTTTGAGCCATCATGTGGGTGTTGGGAATGAAAACTGGGTCCTCTGAAAGAGCATCAAGTGCTTTTAACCACTGAGCCATCTGTCTAGCCCCTGCCTCATTCTTTTTGAATAAGCTAAATAGGCCTGAAATCCGGCTATACAGCTCTCAAACTTCACTGTTTCTATTCAGTACATTTCTGAACGACAATAAAAGGACATCCTTGGCATTCTTGTATACAGAAGACCCTTCAACATGTTCTTCTTTCTGATGTGTGAAAAGCATCGGAATAAATGGGGCCAGTTTCTAAGAAATCTCGAATTACTTTTCAGTGACCCTTCCTGATGTGGAAGACTGAGAGCCCCAGTTTCTGTGATGTTGTCACTAACAACGGACCCACACAGCACCTGCTTTTCAGAGTTACCAGGTTACAGGGGCTCCTGGCGTTCACGCTGTCGTCATGTGATGGTGAAGCTGGGAAGGCAGTGTGGGAATCAGGAGGGAATCTTCTGTCTGGGATTCCACTTCAGTGATGGCCAGCGAAGGCTCTACTACCCAGACAGAAGAGTCTACAGCATGAACACCCACCTAGAGAAGACATTTTTAATATGGCAGAAGGAAACAAGACTCACCAAACCTTCGTGCAGCAGTTGATTCTGAATCTGTTCAAGTTTTGCTGATTGCTCCCTCAGTGTAATTTTTAACTTGGAAAGTCGAATTTCAAGCCTAAAATGCATTTGGTACTGATTCACATATATAGTTTTAAAAAACATTATCACAGTTTCTGAACTAACATCTGAAAGAATAATTTCATTATTAATATCTGAAAAGCATGTGGTTTGGAAGTTTTCATCTTCTCCCTGCTGTGTTTTGTGGATAATGTGCATAATAGTGTAAATTTGCACATTTAATTTTTGCAGGGTTTAGAACTAAACCTTTCCACTTGGTACACACAGATATACCAAGCTGTCCAGCTGAGCAACGTCCAAGACTTAAACAATGCATTTCAACCATCATAATTCTGAGCGAGTTTCCTGGCTTCCCCAAAGGGCACCCATTAACATAGGGTTAGAGTTTCTATACTACACTGTTCTTTCTGCAGAGCTCACGGGAATCCGTGCACTACCCTACTTTATACCTTTGTAAGCTGGCTTGCGTCTTCCCAGAACTCTGTGCTGTCTCTGAGAGTTGGTCCTGTAGTCCCTGCAACTAAAATGAGCAATAAGCTGTTAAGACCATCGGTCTGCACTTTACCCTGGACACTGCCCATGGGGACGTCTGTTCTGTAACTGTAGAATTAACTGAGCTGTAACAGCAGGACTTTATTTCCACCATGCCCAAATCAATACTACCTGCCATCTACAGGAAATTAACGGATGTTTACTCTAACACTGAGGCACGTATTATTGGGTATTATTGGATATGCAAATTGATAGAACTGGTAAAATATGGAAATTTATATGTCTGAATTTCCAGAAATACCTCAAAACCCATAATTTGAAAATTGACTTATATCTACATATATGAATGATCACAGGAATATATGTGCTAGTGATGATAAAAACTAACATGATATTTTAGATGAAAACAAGATGTTTGTTTTAGGAAATGGTTTGAGAGATGTTCTGTCTTAGCTATAGTTTGGGATAACTATTTAAATTTAATCTTCCTACTTTCAATTCATTGATGAGGTGCAAGTCTCAAGTTGGTGTAACTGCATGTTTTCCTATTTTCAGTGAGGAATTGGCAAGCAATACTTTTTTTTTCCTGATAATTTTCTGCTAATCACAAGTATTTATCTAAAACCACACAAAATCGAAGAGAGCCAACTAATATCAAGCCCTGAGAAATATGGACTTTTACTCACGATGAGTTTACCTGTCTCAAATCGTTTTCTATGGCCTTTGCATCTGCAATCATTTTCCCGATTTCTGGGTGCTGAGTCTGTTCCACATGTTCACCGCATTGCTCCTCTCTTCTGCTCAGCTGCACCTTCTTTTGTTGAAACATAGACTCAGCATGTTCTTGCTTCTCACCTGGTTTCAAGGGGAACCTGAAGTATTAAAACATATTACAACTAATTTTTAGGAAAAACGTTCATTGTGGGATGTGATTTTCTTATACTAACAGACCAACTTCTTGATTTATTACCTTTCAAAATAACGAAGTAAGTTGACTTGAAATAAAATTTCATCACCATACAATGTGCCAGATGTGTCTCAGATGATTTCATTGCAAAGAAGAACCTCCAGATGTTCACACGCTGGCTCTGTCTGTAGCCATAACTCAGGACCCAGAGGAGGAACTTAGTGTTCATTATCGCTCATTCTGTCTGTTGCTAACACTTTAAGCATATCTCAGTATTATTTATTGCAAAAGAAGCTTGACGGTCTTTTGTGAACAATACATAACCTCCTCATTCAACAGTATTGTAGTTTATAGAAATATGAATTAATTTTATCAATGTATGAAAGATATATACTGAAAAAATTAACCAGTGACCTCCATTTTCTTTTTATTTTATTTGTGTTAAAAGTACAGATGGGGCCCAGGTTAACAGCCTCTAGAGAGCTTGTCAGTCATGGCTACCGTTGTTGGATCCCTAGCAATGTAAACTTATAAAAATATAAGTTTAAAAATATTTGAGTTGAGAGATGATTCTTTTATACTCTTTGGCTGGAGCTATCAATGAATATTAAGCTTTCTTTAGAAGAAGTAACTGTATTGATCCAAGCCTTTAAAAATGATTCCTATACTTTAAACAAGTAATTATATATGGACGATTTTTCCTAAATATTTAGAAATTTAGAAAATAAAGTCCAAATGGTATTTCTTGCAGCATCAATTGAAACAGAAAGGTCTGAGAATGATCACAAATTCTCAGTCCTGAGTGAATAATGGAATTCATCATAGCCACTTGAATTTCAGTTTTAAAAATTGTGAATTTATTTATTTAAAATGCTCATACCTAAATGAGTTGGTTCCACTTTCCCCAATAATTTTACACTCCACAGGACTGAAAATGTCTTCCTCTAGGGCACTAGACCTTACGCCAGCAATGATGAGAATTCTACTTCAGATCTACAACACAATATGATGGCTCAACTGTTTCTTCAAGACTAAGGTGTCACAGGGCTGGAGAGATGGCTCAGTGGAGAAAAACACTGGCTGCTCCTGCACAGGACCGGGGTTGGATTGCTAGCCCTCAGAGAGTGGCTCAGTCATCTGTAACTCCAGGTCCAGGCAATCTGATGCCCTCCCTCTTCTGGCCCCTGGGGGCACTGCATGCGTGTGGTACACAGATTCACATGTAGGCACACACACATATACATATAGCATGAAAATAAAAATTTTAATTAAAAAACCAAATAAGATGCCATGCCTCAAAGTGCAGAGGTCTTCCCATTCTCCTCCTCTATACGGTAACCAGGATTTTATTTCCGTCTGTTCTCTCTGCACTCCGCTAGCCCTGTTTTCCATGTTCTCAAGTTTTCTTGTAAGCAGTTCGCAGTGGCTGTTCTTAAGCTCCATCAGTCTTTCATATGAATGAATCATATCCCAGAGTTTCAGCAGGCTGCTAGAGTCTGTATGAGAGAGGACAGCGCCAGAATAAATTACACACGAGCATATATTGTACATAGGGACCACGTCTTCACGTCAGCCACTCATACGCTGAACAACAAGCACCACATGCCTCTAACGAGGATCACGCAGGCTGGAATCCTGCAGATAAAACAAACGAGACCTTGTGTGGTGGCCTTTCTCGGCCGGCAGCCTGACTACATCTGGGGTTGACTAAAAGCCAAATCAGTAGACACACCTGTAGCGTTTTTCTTAATTAAATAATTTAGAAGTGGGAAGACCTACTTCTAATCCAGACCTTCTGAGGTGGGAAGATGCCCCTCTAATCTGGACCACACCTCCTGCTGGAAGCCGATAGGAAGGACGTGGAGAAGGAAGCCTGCTCTCCTTTCCTGCCTGCTCTCTAGCAAGTCCATTCCTCCACTTGCATTTTCAGGGTTCCAGCATATGCTGAGGGCCAGCTCAGACATCCTGCCTCATGGACTGAACAACCACTGGATTCCTGGGCCTTCTGTTGGTAGACAGCCATTGTTGGACTAGCTGGACCACAGCCTGTTAGTCATTCTAGTACATTCCCTTTATATAAATGTATTCTTTCTATGAGTTCTGTCACTCCAGAGAACCCTGACTAATACACCTCATTTTTGTTTAGTTTCAAATCTAGAGGAGAAATGACACAAAATGTGCATTATATATTCAGATAAATGAATGTTTTATATTCAGATAAATGAGCATTATATATTCAGATAAGCACTGTAAGAGACAGTCCTATGATCACCTATGAAAATTAATATAAGATGGGCTCAAGGCAGATGTGTCAAGGAGGAAAAAGCTGCCCTGAGAAATGTGGGATGAGCTGGAGTCAGTGACATGGAGAAGGGGAAGCTCTCTAGCTGGTCCATTCGTTCATGGAGATCCATTGCCATCTACTTCCAGTCAAGGTGGTGCAACAGATACGGATTTCATTTCAACATGAAACAAGAAAACCAAAACAGCCAAAATATTCCCTTTGACAATTATTAAGATAATGGATTATAAAGATAACAATCTATGATTGACAGAAAACAGATGAGAAAGGTCTCCCAATGTCATCTCTCCCTATAAAGAGAGGGTTCAGGCAGAAAATAAGGAGACTGAACTGATGTGGAGTCTCCTGGATTCTCCGTGCTGAGGGAGGTGAGTCTGCAGAGATCACAGGGCAGGATGCAGGAGGGAAGAGAGCAGTGTGGCAGGACGCTGCAGATCTGCGACCCCTTCAACAGCAGAGCATGACAAATGCTTGTGCAGAAAGCATCTGCAACTGAAAAAAGCTTCCAGGGAACTGCAGAGCCCATGGACTGCCTAAAAAGTGTCCATTCCCAGCAAACAATTGAATAAAATCTTAAGTTAGGGTACAATAGGTTAGCAAAAGGTTCTGTCTACATTGCAGAGAACCGGAGGCTGTCTGAACAGGATTAGGAAGGGTTTAATGTAACTTAAATGTAGCTGTCTTAGATACTTCTCTATTGTGATAAAAACACTATGATCAAGGCAACTTATAAAATTTTAATTCAGGGCTAACTTTCAGAGGGTTAGAGTCCACCGAAGGTCATGGCTGTGAACACAGCAGGAGGCAGGCACGGTACTAGAACAGTACTGAGAACTTACATCTTGAGACAAAACCAAGAGGCAGAGTGAAAGAGACGTACCAGGAGCAGTACAGCAGGCAGCAGGCATCTCTCTAAACCTCAAGCCCAGCCCCAGTGACACACCTCCTCCAGCAAGGCCACACCTCCTAGTCCTACCCAAGCAGTTCTACCAAATGGCAGGGTGTGGGGGAGAGGCAATTATCTTGTTATGTGAGCCCGTGGGGACCATTCTCATCCACACTACTGCATTCCATTCCCTGGGCTCCATAGGACATATTGTAATGCAAAAGTTCCAACATTCTTCCAGAAAGGTCCTGCCCATTACTGGGGCTGGGCGAGGGGAGAAGGAGGGAAGACCAGACAGGACTGGAGGCTATCATAAGAACAGGAAGGAGGGGTCAAGTTGTTTAATGTGACTTAAATGTATCCCATATTGAAATTCAAAGAGAAGTAGACTCATGAGAGTCACCTTTTTTAAAAATTTAATTTTTCTCAAACAAATCCAAATCAACAGGAACTAAACAGCACGGCTGTGAACAAATTTAACTACAGTTTACACTTGAACAAGGCATGTTCAAACAGTGTTGGTCTATGTATACATTGTGTTTTTTGAAGTGCATTGAGGTTTCACATAATCTGAAAAATTCACAGAACCACATACCATAGGAATATTGAAAAAACTTAGGCTGCATGTCATGAATGTATAAAACATACATTCAAAACAGTAGATCTTATAATCTGTTAATAAAAGAAAACATAGGAGGCCATAGCAAGCAGTTGATCGGAGTTATGGACATACTTCTGCCCCTAAGTGTTATGACCTGAAGTCAAGACATAAAAACTAAGGTAACAAAGCCACGTTCTCCAACTGCACTGCCTCCTGCTCTTCCTGCTGGAAGCCCCATGGGAGGGCATTTGCACACTGCGGAGGGCATTTGCACACTGCGGAGGGCAGCTCTCTAGAGCATTTTGTCTCTCAGACTGGCGATTGCAATCCAAAGGACCTCTCATAGCTCTCTCCGCCCTTCTACACTTCTCACACAGAATCTGGGTCCGCCGGCCATTTGTGTTATCACTAAGAATTCCGTTCAACAACAGTTCCCTAGGAGTTCTATTTTAGAAGCCTAAAGATGTTTGTAAATTTTGAATTGTCAGCGTTTGCTACTTCTATGTCCAGTAAAATGTTGTTGAAGACTCAATAGATTCAAGTAATTATGTAGAACGAACATGATTGAAAACTTCAGAAAGACAGATTGTCAGGCTGATTAAAAAGTAGCTACATCTTTACCCTGTAACAACAACAACAACAACAACAACTACTACTACTACTACTACTACCTAAGGGCTAGAGAGATGTTCAGAGGTTCAGACTACTGGCTGATTTTGCAGAAGGCCTGAACTGGATTCGTAGCACCCACCCGTAACTCCAGTTTCAGGGGATCTGATGCTGTCCTCTGGCCTCTGCTGGCACCACACATACACACGGTGAGCATACATACATTCAGGTATGCACACATACACATAAATTCAGTTTCCATGAACTCACACCAACCCTGAATAAGACCTGAAGAAAGCCAAGATAGTCAACATTCCAGCATGGACGGGGAGGATACAGACAGGAGGTTGTGTCCTGCCCAGTTTGTGCATTCAGGGACAGTTTATAAACACATGACACAAAATTTGGTCACAGTGCCTAAAGAAATTCACAGACACCATCTGAAACCAGCCTACTCAGTAAGGGATGGAGCAGACAGTCCGTGGGACAGTGTGGAGCACAAGTATGTCTCCTCTTGTTAATATACCCACTAAGACCAGAAGAAACTGCTACAGGATTATTAAGTCAAAACAATTTAAGTGATGAGAAATGTGTTCCCTGAAGATAAAGAGATCAAATTGGAATTTAATGATTAAAATTTAATAAACATTGACAAAAGTATCGAAAAGACAGTTTATTAAAGAAGATAAACAATTCAGGCCTAATGTGTGATTAGTTTCTACTGTAAACTTCAGATAACCTAGACTCACCAGGGAAGAGGGAACCTCAGCTACGCCATCAGACTGGCTTGTGGGCATTCTGTATGGCATGGCCTTGATTGCTAATTGGTGCTTGCTGTGGCTTGTGCTGTGGCTTATCCCAGACAGGCAATCCAGGCTGTGTAAGAAAAGCTAGCTGAGTGTGAACCCATGAGAGTCAGGAGCATTGTTCTTTTGTGGTTCCTGCCGTGATGGATTGGGATCTAGAAGTGTGAGCTGGAATAAATCCAGGTGCTTTCATTTGCATGGGACATCAAAGTGACAAAGGAAACCAGTGCCTCAGGTCTGTAATCCCAGCTACCCAGGAGGCTGGGGCAGGAGTAGCAAAGGTCATTTAGTACCTGAGCCAGGTCGGGAGCTCAAGGTCACTTGAGAAACTTACCAAGACTTTTTCTTTTGTTTTTAGATTTACTTATTTTATGTATGAGTGTTCTGTCTGCATGTACAACCTTACTCCAGAAGAGGGCATCAGATCCCACTGTAGATGGCTGTGAGTCACCATGGGGTTGCTGGAAATTGAACTCAGGACCTCTGGATGAGCAGCCAGTGCTCTTAACCTCAGCCATTGCACCAGCCTGACCAAGAGTCTTTCAAAGTAAAACAGTAACTAGAGTTGGAGCTATAGCTAAGTGGTACAGCATGTCCCTCGCATGCACAAGGGCCTAGGCTTAATCCCCAGAACCACATACATGCACACACAGAAAATAAATACATGGAAAAGAAGCTTAACATTGAATCTAAAAATAACACTGAATGAGGGAGGTGACAAAGCCCAACTAGACACTCCGTGCTAACAAATAAAAATCTCCACATCAGGAATAGGCTACCTCTTTTTGAGTTGTTGGCCAGTGGGGGCCTCTATTGCCAATACTCTTGGCTTGACAGTAAGACCATATTGCTGAAGACAACACAAACTTGAGTAACAACATGGACAACCAAGCTGGTACTCAGCTGGAGGCCTCATCCCTATGGCTAGCTTTCACGGTACTAGAAGGCGCTATGCGTGCGACTGGAGAAGCGTAGTCATCATTTCACCCAGCTGTGAGCCCTGTAGCCTGCAATGACCGGCCTGACAGACGTGCCTACTGGACAAACAATGGCGTGAATGTCATTGGATCTAAGGTTTGTGCCATGAGGTGGAATCCATACCTGGCACTGTTAAAGGCACCAAGAATCTGTGGCTGGGTAGGTCAGAGGAAGAATCTGAAAGAGGACGGCCCTAAGGAAGAATCTAGAACTATTGCTCTGCTAAAGGGACATAGCGTTAAGACGACCCCTAATGAGTTACTGCTATACACATAAATCAGAGCATCTCTCAACCCTCATCAGAGAAGTTCCTCCTTGCAGTAGATGGTGATTAACACAGACTCTCAGATAGTCAACATGGAGAGGGTGTGAGACTGTGGAGAGCTTGGCTCCATGGGGACACACACATCACACCCTTCCCCAGGGGTCTTGGGGGAAGAGTGACTGGAAAATCCTAAGCGGCAGAGACTGTGGCTAACATCAAGGCATAGCAGGGAAGTTACACGTATGAAGCCACAGTGGTTGTCATGGTATGCAAAAGACATGCACGACCTCAAGCAGAAAAAAAAATCTCAGCATTAGAAGGAGAAAGTGGGCATAAGATCCCACTGCTAGCTCAGGAGCTATTGACGCTTGATAGTGGTGGGGAGAGAAAGAGAGTCAGTTTTCTTTAATGATGGGACCCCCTGGCAGGTCACAAATATGACAAGGCAGTTCCCAGCCTCAAGACTATCTGGTCATCATGGGGTAGAAGGGGCAAAACCCAAAGCTCGAGGGAAATGGAGAGGAGGGCGGTTTATGCAAGGAGCTGGGGAAGGGAGGGTAATATGAACAAAATACATCATATGAAAATCTCAAAGAAGTACTAAAATATTGTTTAAAGAACGACACTGATATTCACAATAGCCACTTATTAGAACGGTGGAAATAAAAAAGGCCCATGATAATACTATGCAAAAATACAGAGGAATTTAAGTCTCCTCTATTGGTAATGAGAGTAGAAAATGATTCACGCACTTTTCAAGATGAATTAGTAGCTTCTTAATAGGGGAATATAAGACAATTGAGGAAACAGCTGTGGAGGAAGATACATTGTTACCCATGTTGACAATGGTGGCGAAATATGTGTTTCAACCTTCAGACATCTAACACATGGCACATGTAATTTATTTGGGTCAAGAAGACCCCAGCAGAGCGACTGAAAACACATGACTCTGGGACCGTAACAAATATCTAAGGGTAGTGGACTGAAAAGAGACCCACAGAAAGCTAGAGCAGCGGGGGAGAGTGAGCTCTTGGCCCTGAGAAGTGACAGCATATGACAGGTTCCGAATTTTCAAAATAGAGTTCTAGGGGCAGTTGGATCAAGTTCAAAGAGGAGGAGCTCTATGGTTATTACAGCCTGCTCCACTGGCTGCCGAAGATTCTCACAGAGCTCTTCTGCTGGGATTTGAAGTGGTTCTCTGTCTAGAATGGTAGAGAGGGCATTGCCTGGGGGCCCAGAATACAGACACTTCAGTGTTCTGTGATCAGGACTGAGGGATGCATAAATAGGACCCAGATGCAGCAGACGCCTCCTGTTCACACAGCGCCCTGTTTCACGCTCCTTCACAGCGCTCACTGAGCCGCAGATGGACTCACAGCAAGCACAGGGCTACCTACCATTTCCTGCGGCTGTCGCAGAAGGCTGACTTCGGCTGTTGACTTCTTTCATTTCATTGACTTGATTTACTTGGGTTTCCATCTGTAAAACAGCACTATTTCAAAACGTTTCCGAATTCATAGAGTATGTAGTAAATACAGAAAAGTGGTGGCTTTACACTTTGACAAAATGCATAAGCAGAAATGTAATTCTAGATAAAACTGATTTTGTCAAAGGAAACTCTGAGTAACATCTCCTGGTTATTAATAATTAATCAATTTAGAGACAGGATTTTATTATGACCTAGAACTTTCTATGAGACCAAACTGGCCTTGAACTCACAGAGATCTGCCTGTCTCTGGGATTAAAGGTGTATGCCACCACACCCAGCCTTTGCGTCTCCTGTTGCTTGATTTCTTTTTTCAAAAACATTAACTTCTTTGCAAAAGTCTTTTTGAGTTACCTCCCTAATATATTTCAGTTGATACAACATTATATTGTCTTTGATAACCTATCTTTTTAAAAAGTTTATTTTTAGTGTTCTGCCTGCTTGTATTCCTGCAGGCCAGAAGAGGGCACCAGATCCCATTATAAATGCTTGTGAGCCACTCTGTGGTTGCTGGAATTGAACTCAGGACCTCCAGAAGAGCAGTCGGTGCTCTTAAACTCTGAGCCATCTCTCCAGGCCTTAAGCCAAGTTAAGTATTTAGGACAAATTAGGATTAAGTATAAACAATCAAAGCCTCACAGCATACAGAGAAAGCAGTTATTTCTAGCTATCTGACTCACAGGACGGTTTCCCTTCGCTTCTGCTGGAATCTCATTTCCTGTCTTGCTGGTGTCAGACTAAGAGGGGCTGTGTAGAAAGGGTAAGTCTGGCTTTACCTAGCCAGTCAGCTGGACCTGCAGAGCTGGTGAACAAGCTCTTTTGCTCTTTGCAGTCCTGGTTTGGGGATCTCTGGGCATCTGTGTTCTAACTGAAGTTTCAACAGGATGGATGGACTTTGCGGTGCCTACCAACTCAGGGTCTCCTTTGATTCCCTTCATCCTCTCCGTTTTCTCTCTGTCTTAGGCAAGGGGAAGCCTCCTGAAGAATCATGGCCTACATTCCAAGTACACACTTGGGTCTCCCTGTTCAGCTTGTTCCTCTGTACCCTGGTTTGTAGCACCCCTCCATTGCTCATCCCTGTGCAGTGGGCTGGGATACTGCAGTGGACGTCCTGGGGTGACCAGATGCGGACACTAGGATACTGCAGTGGACGTTCTAGGGTGACCAGATGCGGACACTGGGATGCTGCAGTGGACGTTCTAGGGTGACCAGATGCAGACACTGGGATGCTGCAGTAGACGTCCTGGGGTGACCAGATGCGGACACTGGGATACTATAGTGGACATCCTAGGGTGACCAGATGCAGACACTAGGATACTGCAGTGGACACCATAGGGTGACCAGATGCAGACACTGGGATACTATAGTGGACATCCTAGGGTGACCAGATGCAGACACTGGGATACTGCAGTGGACGTCCTAGCGTGACCAGATGCAGGCACTGGGATGCTGCAGTGGACATCCTAGGGTGACTAGATGCAGGCACTGGGATGCTGCAGTGGACATCCTAGGGTGACCAGATGCAGACACTGGGATGCTGCAGTGGACGTCCTAGGGTGACCAGATGCAGACACTGGGATGCTGCAGTGAATGTCACATGGTTACAGATGCAGACACTGGAAACCTTTGCCTGACTTTGGACTTTTACAGGCTTGTTCAGTCAACTTTGGGAACATTCTCCAGCTCCTCATTCCCCCTTGCCAGGCTCATGATTCTGCTAATTTTGCAGGTAAATTGTGTGAAGGAGCCTGGGCCATGGACAGTCTCTAGAATGGGTAAGATCTGCTGTGTATTTACTGCGTTGAACTGAAACTACCAGGACCTGCAAATCTGCAGCGATCATATCTCTTCCTTCCTCAGCATCAGTCTCTATGGCCTCCGGGAGAGTGACTCCCTGGGTTATCCTTTTTGGCAGCCTGGCACACGGAAACATAGCCACACTCCCCTGGTTGAAACTCTTATCATTCACACAATAAAACCTAGCTTCCAAAACCTTCCTTGCCACAACGATGTCTGTGGGACAGACACTACCCTTGTGAGGACTCACAGGCCTGACTCACTACCAGACACCCATGGTGCAGACTTGGGGTGGGCAGTACTGGCAGTGGGCACTGGGAGGCTGCAGGTTCACATCCTCACTGCTCAGGGTTATGGTGATGCCCATGGCAGATGTGATAGCTGTAGCTCCTCCCAGTGTGATGTCACCCAGCCTGCAGTCCAGGTTCCCCTGGTCTGCTTTCCTCCCACAACCAATCAAACTACAGTTCTGATTAACCCTTCACAGTACCTTGTGCTTCTCTTTAGCTTGTCTCTTTGTCAGCCTTAAAAAAAGGATAAAAGCTTTTCAGGCAAATGTTAAATATATAAAACACAAACACTGTTGTTTTATATAACAGCCTCTACAGTTATATTTTGCTTCACATATCCATAATAGTTATATTTGATTTAAAGTACAATCTTTTCCTCTGAAGTGTATTCAACTCTAAACAGAAGTTAATCTTAAGGGATGAAGAATAATAGTTCTAATTATCAACCCGACACACTGGGGTCACCTAAGGTGAGACTCAGCAGGGATTTCTAGACCAGGTTGGCTTGAGGTCATGTCCATAGTGGACAGTCCTGACTAAACATTAAATACTGTGGGAAAACAGCCCATGGTGGGCGGCACCATTTCCCATACAGTGGATCCTAGACTGTAGATGAATAGAGAGGGGGCTGAATATAGAAACTGCACATGCATTTCTTTCTGCTCTGGACTCTGGGTGTCATGGGACTAGGTTTCTAGGCTCCTAGCACTGTGATAATCCCTCAGTGATGGAAAGCAGCCTGGACAGGAAGATCAAAATCAACCCTTTCTCCCCCAAGTTCCTGATGCCTGGGTATTTTAGCCTAGCAACAGAAATAAAACTAGAACACTACTAATATTGTAATGAAGAATTACATTTGGATCAAAGTTTTTCAGTAAAGCCAAATGGGAAAAAATTATCATTTTAGCATAAGTTTCAGTCTTATTGTGATAAAAAGACACAACCAGAATTACAGACAGTAAAACGCATTTAGAAAGCATTATTTAAGTTCTCTTCTAGAGAAATCCCCTTTTTAAATATTTATTTATTTATTTATTCAAAGCGCATGAATGGTTTGCCTGCATCTATTTCTCTACATGTGTGCCTGGTGCCCCCAGAAGCCAGAACAGGGTTTTGGATCCCTTGGGACTAGAGTTACAAACCGTTCTGACCTGGAACTCCAATCTGGATCCTCTTGCCTACTTACTGAGAAGCCCCTCCCTCCCTCCCTACTGAGCCATGCCTCCCACCCAGAGACACGCTTCTTTATAACTGGAGTTAGTGTTCTCCGTCTACTATGCAGTTGGTGCACAGTACCCTAAAGCACTCTCTGTGTGTCTCGGCTGTTCTTTCCCTCACGACCTGTGTGATGCTGTACTAGATAATCTGTAAAGGAAGGATGGAGGTGGGGAAGGAAGCCACCGTGTGAGTGTACACTGAGAGCCGGCTGGTTCAGAAGTGAACCTCGGAACTGCTGGGATTGGACGATACTGTTCAAATTATAAATGCCACATGCCACGACACGCTGTGGAAACAATAGGAATTATGAAGATATATACCAGCAAAGGAATCAATGTTTGCTTGCCATTTGTACTTAAAATTACAAACAGTAGCTTCATTATCTTGCAATTCACCACAAAGGCTGAACTCTGCATGGTGTCAGAGGCTTATAAACTCAGCCACACATTACAGCGTGATTTCCAGGTCAGTCTGGGAGTGTGTGTGTGTGTGTGCGCACATGTGTGCACCCAAGTGTGTCTATGTCTATGTGGGGTATGTGCACAGGAGTGCTGGTGTCCAAGGAGGTCACGGGAGGGCACCTGACACCCTGGAGCTTGAGCCCCCACCTGTGTGGGTTCTGGGAACCAAATTTGGGTTCTTTGCATGAGCAGCCACTCTTAGCCACAGAGCCATCTCTCCACCTCCACAGCCTCGCTTCACGGTGTCATTCCCATTGGCAAGTAGAGTCGCATTTTCTTTCTGATCGTTACTGCATGAGTGATCTCTTTCCTGTCTCTCTCTGTGTGCGGGCACACAGGCATTTACATTTATACAAACTCAAATTACAGTTTACTCTTAGCCTGATACAATGTATTAAGATTTCAAATACTTTGTCATACAAATTTCAGCTGTATTCACTGCCTTCTACACTAGATCTCGTTCGTCTTCCTGCAAAGATCTAAAACAGGGTCATTTTAAGAGGGAAAAGAAAAAATGTTTTTAGACTCCACCCCCTTCTTTACCAGTTGCCACCCACTTCTCTGTTACTTTTCTGAGGAAAAGCTCTCCAGGGACCTGTCTCTCTGTCTCTCTGGTGCACTGTCTGAGGAAAAGCTCTCCAGGGACCTGTCTCTCTTGTGCACTGTCTGAGGAAAAGCTCTCCAGGGACCTGTCTCTCTTGTGCACTGTCTGAGGAAAAGCTCTCCAGGGACCTGTCTCTCTTGTGCACTGTCTGAGGAAAAGCCCTCCAGGGACCTGTCTCTCTGGTGCACTGTCTGGCTTCGCTGACAGCCATTTATTAAAGTCACATGTCTGCACCTTCATCTTCCGGCAGCACGGGCAGGGAGGCACGCCTTATTTCTAGTGCGGTGACTGCTTTTTTTGGAAAAGGAGCCCATTAGCATTCCTTCACAGGAGGTAAAGAACAGCTTTTTACCTTCCTTCATCCCGACCCATTTCACTCAGATGGTGGCCTTCCTTCACCGGCAGCAGGCCAGCAGCTTCTGGAAGGGACTTCTCAAATACTGGTGTGATCATGGGTTGTCTGGGGGTCCGTGTTTCCCTTCCAGTTTTCTTTATTTCTTTCATACAGGAACCAGAAACACTCCTTTGAGAAAGTCAAAAAAACATCAACAATTTCTAGCACACCTGCTGATATAGGCAACATTTTAGCTCTTTTCCGTCCGAATCTATTTAGTAGTTGTAAAAACAGAAAACACCAGGTAATGAGGAGGAAAGTTCTAGTTTTCTTAACATAGGCAAATCTAGGACTACGAGTTCACGAATCAAGAGTTATGTCGGAGTACATGCAAGGCTTTTTGGAAAAATAAAAGAGCTCATCAGGCAAAAATTGTGGAAAAACTAGTTTAGAAGGTGAGAACTCTTGTTGCTTCTGCATAAGACTCCGGTTTGATTCCAAGCACCTTCATGGTGGCTCACAACCACCTATATCTCTACTCCAGGGGATTCATCACCATCTTCTGGTTCCCATGGACATTGTACATCCATGGCACACATATATGCAGGAGAACATCATACATATAAAATAAACAAATTTAGAAGACAAATTCTAGTCATGGGACAGAACGTAAGCACAGAGACTAGGCATTAACTATAAACTTAAGCAGGAAAACCTAAAACACAAAGACATAAGCTAGAGATGAATGCCACCTTAACGGGAATGCCATGCTAAAAGACTGGTGTTCATGGGAATTATGCAGGGGTGCTAAATTAGATTTTGCTTTAAAATATAATAATTTTAAATATCACAATACCACAAGAAATATAAGATAAAGTGAAAAATTGAGGAGCTATCTTTGGGAGCAAAACCTTTGAAAATACAGCAATATACACAGTTCAAATATCACAATATAGCGATTTGTTTTCATTTTGTGTAAAATAATTTGACTAATTTTGTACACTTCATGCCAAGCTTCTAATCCTATTTAAAAGGGCTGCATTTGCTGTAATTCTCTTTTCTGTGGACTCTCACGTGCTGTGACTGAAACACACCTGCAAACGTTTATCAAGACGCTGAGCTTCGCCACCGGGACGTTCTCTCTAATAGTGTGCGACAGCCCTGAAGGCTCTAAAGGCAAACCTCAGGCGTAATTTTTCTTTATGAAGATTTTATGTAGCTCACTCTTCTGATAAAACCCAAATCCCGACCTATAAGACCAGTAGAGACTCAGGAGGGCGGCCATTAACTCATTCAGAGCCGAACTCCAATAACCACTTTGTGATCAGAGCAGGCACTATTATTTTCACTTTGGAAAGTTTATTGAAAAGAAACCAAGTAGAAAACATCTGGATAAGGTTTCCTCAAACATCAGGAAGAGACCAACCTGTTTACCACTAGCTCCCTAAGACTGTTTGTCCTCTGTTTAGCTAGCCAGAGCCACTGACTCCTTGTCAGTCATTGCTGTATTTCCTGAAACTGTGCTGTAAGTGCCAACCAATCCACAGGCTGAAAAACCCGTGTCCCTGCAGATGCCAGCCAGTTCCTCTTCTCAGGATTGGTCTCTAAATGCTGGCTGAATTCCAAATGCCACCGGCCACTGCCATCTTACAGGCTGGCCAAACTGTGAAGGCCACCCTTCCCCAGAGCCTGTAAGTTAGGCCAGCAATCGCTGTGCCTCAACCGCTGACCTGCTCTTTACTAATGAAGGTGGTAGGTTCAAATCCCCAGTTTCTTCAAGATATTCAAGGGTTAGTACTTTCACAATAATTTCCACTTCATTTTACTATTGTTATACTTAGCTTTAAATATTGATTTGTTATTGCTGTGTATGTGCATGTGTGTGCATGTGCCACGGAGCGTGTGGAGGCAGAGGGCAATTCTGTAGCGATTCTTTCCACTCCCCACCTTTACGCAGGCTTCTGGGTTGAACTCTGGTCGTCGGGCTTGCCGAAGAAACACCTTTACCCACTGAGCCATCTTGTTGGCCTGTGGTTTTAGTAAAATACAGACAAATTTTGAAATTTATTCACCACAGTTTGCCATAGTTGAAACTATCATAAATATCAGCCAAAGAATCAAGACTCATGGCTGCAGTGTTGGGTTTTCCGTGAGGAAATGGCTTAGTATAGAGGTTATGGGCCACCACGCCGAAGAACAATTCACAACGCGTATGTCTGCAAATTTAGAGGATCAAAACTGACCCAAGGGAAGAATTTTAAAAATGCAGTTAATCAAATGTTTAAAACAGTCCCAGGGGAAATGCCATTCACTGACTTAATAGATGCTTATTGAGGAACAACTTACTGTACACTATTCCGTCTGTACCCAATGCGTTTGTAAAATGCTGAAAAAGAAATCAGAAAAACAATCCCATTCCAATTGCCTAGAGTAAAAATACACACCTTTTTAATGAGAAGAGCAGCCCAACAAGAAAGAACAAAAACACGATATAAGATGGAAACAAAATAGGAGAAACTGGAATTAATATGTTGATGTTAAAAGGATCCACTAAACTTGCTCAGGAAATATTGAGTCACACAAAGTGGAATTGGCCAATGGAGAATTCTTAGGTCTCTTATCAGTGTGATCCTGCTGAGTAGTAGGGATGACCCTGGTTAACAGCTGGGCAGGAGGGAGGACCCTGGTTAACAGCTGGGCAGGAGGGAGGACCCTGGTTAACATCTGGATGTGAGAGAGGACCCTGGTTAACAGCTGGGCAGGAAAAACAGCCCTGGTCTGTCTTGGGATGACTATGGCAATATTTTTTACATTGTAAATCTTCCCACTTTTCCAAATAATCAAACCTTGAAATTTCTGTCTCTATAGAACATGTTTCATTGCTCAAAGTGTAACTTGGGGTCACGAAACCACAGAAGTCATCAATGTTTTTTGTTGTTGTTGTTGTTGTTTGTTTTTTGTTGTTTTGTTTTGTTTTTCCAAGACAGAGTCTTTCTGTGTAGCCCTGTCTGTTCTAGAACTCACTTTGTAGACAGGCTGACCTTGAACCCATAGAAATACGCTTGTCTCTGCCTTCCGAGTGCTGGGATTAAAGCCGTGCGCCACCATTGCCTGGGGCTCCAGTGGGGTTCTGTATGGGCTGGTGCTTTCTGGGCACTGTGCAGATCTAGCGGCACACGATTATTAGAGTTTTTCCTTTATTGATCTTTAGGTTGTAGAGTGATTTCTCATTGGGAAGACATATTGTTTCCATGCAGAAAGACCCTCTGTGTTTCTGGCAGACAGTAATAATTTTGTGGAAAGGGCTGTATTACAGGAACTACAGACATATAGATTTGATGCAGTCTCAATACAATTTTTAAGATGCTCTTCACAGAAATAGAGAAAAGTGTAAAATGATGATGAATCAGGAAATACCCTGGAAGAGTAAAACTCTGAGCAGAAAAGGTGATGCTGAAAGTATCACAATACTTTACTTTAAAACACACCATGGGGCCACAGCAGCAGGAAAAGCACCAGACCGACAATGAAAAAGAAAGATAAATCCACGGAATAGAATGGAGGACGCAGAATAAATCCTAGCTACTACCACCTGAGTGCTGACAACGGTACCCAAAGTTGTCATTGGAGAATGGAAGTTTCTTCCATAAACAGTGCTGTGACAATCGGGTCTCCACCTTTAGAGGAAGGAAACCCATCTCTCCTCCTGCACAGCATGTAGTTAAGTGACTCAGACACCCGACCACGAGGCCCGGCATGTCTGAGGCAGCCAGAACAACAGAGGAAAACAGGCATTTCTGAAGAGACTCACGAAATAGTAACAAGAATTTACAGTTGGGGTTGCTGGAGATTTGCAAGTGTCTGCACAGCAAAGCAAACTGTTAACAGAGTGTGGAGCCACATCCAGGAAATGAGGACTTCTGGAGGCTGTCCTCTAACCTCTGCTCACGTCAGGGCAAGCACACACATACACACACACATACACACACACCACACATCACATATGCAATAATAATAAGTCAAATTTAGCAAGTTTAATCAGCACATGGACAAACAAACTGATCACATAGCTCTAAAAGGAAGAGTAAATGGCCAAGAATTATATAAAATTTATTTATCATCCTTACCCATCAACAAAATAAAACTCCTGGACTGGATGGCTTAGCAGTTAAGAGCTCTTGCAACTCTTTGCAGAGGACCCAGGTTGGCTCCCGGCACCCACATGGTGAGTTATAACCATATGCAATTCTATTCTTGGACATTTAACACACTCTTCTGGTCTCCGAGGGCACGCACGCGCGCACACACACACACACACACGCTATACTACACTCATATCTAGAACATCAACACACATAAAAATAAATAAAAAGAAACTCATAACTACATTGACGGCTCATCTCACCCAAGAGAGAGCTGCTATCGTCAAAACAATAAACAACAATCAGTGCCAAAGACTAAAGAAAAAACCCTTCCCCCAATTCTGTGGGTGTGAAAGAAAATTAGTACAGCCACGCTGGAAAAATCGAGATGGAGGTTCCTCAAAAACTGGAAATGCCAGTCATGGATTTTTGGCTTAGTTAATGGTACCAGGAATGAGTTCCTTCCTAGGGAGAGAGCTCTAAATCCCGTTAGAAAACGGCTGGTTATTTCAGCAATATTTATGCAACTATGGCCGCTCTCCAGGCCAGCTGGTGCTGTAGCTCCAGCTTTCACAGATGGGCGAGACTGCTGACTACCCCCCCCCCCCCCCCCCCCCCGGTAACGCAGACAGAACCTTCCAGCAGTATGCAAGCGAGCTGTCGGGATAGATACTCCAGACGGGCAACACCCAGATTTCTCAGGGTTTTATCACTTAGTATGTGGTGTCTTTAGCAGCAGAGTCTCCCTGTCAGGTTCTGGAGGGCGACAGCGCAAAGGCACTAGCCAGAAATATCTGGGAAGGGAGTCTACCTGTCACTGGGATGTTTTCTAATAGCCTATGGTGTCTGTGAGTAACTCCATTTAATCTGTATATGCATATATTTTAGGAAGCTTCTACAGTAGTTGGTTTCTGTATGGCATTTTCAAAGGCCCTCCCCACACCCCTCTCCCCCAAATTACCCTGTCACATCATCAGGTGAACCTGGCAGTATTACTTTGCTAAAGATGATATAGCATTAAACTGCCCGAGTTCTTATTTATGCACTGATTTCTCAAGCCTCGTTAGAGCAGTTTTTGCAGAAGATAGTCAGAGATGCACGTCTGACCATCGTGCAGAAAGATTGTGGAGTGCCCAACTCTAAATGCGACCTCTACCTCATGCTCCCTGTCCCCAAGGCTCAGGGGTCATTGCAGAAGCAGGGACAGACAGATTGCAAGAGTCGGAAGACGTGGACACCTGCAGGGAAACAGTATTTGCTGGACATGACAGGGCCACACCATACATGAATTCACACGGCCGACTGTGCAAGGGACCTGTACAAGGTCAACTCAAGCACAGTCCCAGCATGGCTTGGGGGTAAGATCATGGAGTCCCATGCCATGCTGAGAAGCTATTGGTTGTTGATGGCTTCTGAGGGAGGAACAGTTAGCTTTCTTCAGAGGTGCGGCCCCCTGAGAGGCTGCCCCTCCATGCTTCAGCAGACGGTGCTGCACCCATGCACATATAGTCAGCTCTAAAGAGACTCAATGATTTTAGAGCGAGAGGGAGAGAGAGAGGGGAGCACACATGGAGTTGGGAGAGAGAAAGATGGTGGCTAAGATAATGACTCCGTAACAACAAGTTACAAGTAATTCTGAAAACAAAATTCAACTTTTATGAATTTTTCCTGCAGTCACTGTGATAACACAGTGATAAACACTGAAATAAATTTTCTTTAAAAGGGATTACAGCTGGGCATGGTGGTGCACACCTTTAATTCCAGCATTTGGAGGCAGAAGCAGGTAGATCTTTGTGAGTTTGAGGCCATCCTGATCTACAGAGTGAGCTCTAAGATAGCCAGAGCTAACACAGAGAAACCCTGTCTCAAAAACAAAGCAAAGCAAAGCAAAGCAAAGCAATAAAAAGGGGTGATAGCACTGTGGTAGGAGCTGCGGGCCACTTCTGCCGCCTGGCTTCTGGCCGCCTGGCTAGCTTATACCCCAAAATAACAACACACAAATTGTATTCATTTAAACACTGCCTGGCCCACCAGCTCCAGCCTCCCACTGGCTAACTCTCACAGCTTGCCTAGCCCATATTTAGTAATCTGTGTAGCACCAGTCTTACTGGGAAAGATTCAGCATGTCTGACCTGGTGGCTTGCTTCATCACATCTACCCTGGAGAGCAGAGGCATGGCGTCTGACCTCACTTCCCTTCTTCCCAGCATTCTGTTCTGTTTACTCCACCCACCTATGTTCTAACCTATCAGGCCAAGCAGTTTCTTTATTAATTAACCAATGAAATCAACAGATTGATATATGACACTCCCACATCATAGCACATCTGTAGGTACTTTCAGAAACAGGGTCCAGAGTTTTGACTGTACCTTGTTTCGCTTAAATACACACCGACAAATTTGCCAAAGGGCAGCACCCAGAGTACAAGGAAGCTGTTCTTTGGTCTTTGGGTTTGATGGTTGCTTGCTTTGCTATGCTGGGAAGCCAAATCAGGGCACCAAGTACATTAGGTAGACCTCAGTCCCTGGGTCATTCCTGCTCCCCCTAAAGCTAGTGAGGAACAGAGTCACCCCCACTTGCTTATCATCCACAGCAGATTCCAAACTATTGAGACAATAGAGGCCCATGTTCCATCAGGCCTAGAAAGAAGTATTAATGTCTTCTAGTCCCAATGAACATACTAAACACACTTTAGACCATTTATTGTAGCTTCTACCTGGTACAGTGACATGCTGACACACACGGATACGTGTGCAATCCCTCAGCAGCACTCAAACTCAGATGAGAGTCTGGGTGGATCCCTAACATGTGATGAGCAAGGAAGGGAAACTCAGTGGCTTTTGGTGCTGCCAACAAGGCAGGAGACCAGTAAACACGGCGGCTTCGCCATTCAGTCTAACAACTCATTTATTTTAAGTGTGTAAGTGTTTGCCTGCTTGTCTGTCTGGGCACCACTTGCATGCCTGGTGCCCGGGAATGCCAGGATGCTGTGTTCCCTGGAACTGGAGTTACAGACAGTTGTGAACTGCGGTGTGGGTGATGGGAATGGAACCTGGGTCCACTGTAAGAGTAGCCAGTGCTCTTAGTTGCTGAGCCATCTTTCTGGTCCAGAGCTCATTTCTTAAATAGTTGCATACTACAGTATTTTGTGAACATAAAACTATAAATTGACAAGTACACTAACAAAAGCACCCGTACATACTTACAGATATGTAAAGTATTTATACAAACATGTTAATACATATGTCCCTTGTGTTCATATTATATAATGACTATATAGCCACCTATCTGTGTTGTATGCAATATGTAGTAAATATGTATATAATATGTAATAAAGTTGTATATAATATATAAGAAATAAAAAAACATGGTTTTCATGTGCTTCCAAGTCATATTTCCGGTCTCAGAAGGACCCTGCTCTAGAAATGAAGATTTTTTAGCTGCAAAGGATGACATCAAAGAAAATGTTGATACAGGTAATACTCAATTGCCCTAATTGCCCTATCCAGCCACGTCACTAAACAACAGTGTGCAAGGATCATCATTCACTGTAGTCATCCCTTTCTAATTAAAAAACGCTTATCAATTTAACTGGATAAATAGTATCAAATTACTTATGTACTTCTGAGAACCATGCAGAACCTGAACAGTAGTAGTGGAAGTTTAAAAGGGTTAATTTTTAGGAAAGGCTGAAGATTAACTATGAAGTATTCCTACGGTCTCACTTAGCAAGCTTATCTTTCTCTTCAGTAGGAAGCAGCTTCTCGGTCCTTCTGCCTTTCTTGCTGACAATCAACCCATCGTCACTACAGTCAGTGACCATAAGACACAGAGTCTCTGAGACTTCCAACTCCAGACTCGGCCGCTTCTCGCTCATTTCTTCAAGCTTTGAGGCAAGTGTAAGCAAGGAGAAATGTTACTGCTCAAGAAAACTAACTTTTGTTGTTTTCATCATGTGCCTCTTACTTTCGCTGCCTGATTTTAGTGCATAAGAAGGTTTTTGTAGGGCTGGAGAGATGGCACAGGGCTTAAGAGCATTTGCTGCTCTTGTCTTTGGTTCGGTTCCCAGCACCCACCCACATGACAGCTCACAAAGTCTGTAACTCTAGTCCCGAGGGATCCAACATCCTCTTCTGTCCTCTGAGGGCACCACACACACATGTGGTGCACATATGTATGCGAAGGCAAAATATTTATAAAGTAAAAATAGATGCATCTCTTAAAAAGACTTCTGCTTCATTTAATTTAGCATTAGAAACTCGAATATTTTTTTTGTAAATTCTGCTTTATTTTTTCTGCTTGATCTAAAAACAAAACAAAACAGAGATTTTTAAGTTTCACATGGGTGAAAGTGTACTGCAGACACCAGCATGCCATGTCCAGTGCCTCAGGCCACGGGAGTGACAAAGCTTCCCCGGGCTAGGTTCAGGATGGCAGACCTTCCTGAGGAACCCGAATGTGAATGTTGACAGTGAGTTGTCATAGTGCCCTCCTCAGACGACCTGGAGACGCTCCCTCCAGAGCCTGCTCTTTGAGCTAGCTAAACCTTCCTCCTTGGCCCACCTGTGTGCTGTAACCCTGACTCTCTGTCAGCTGTCTGCAGTAATCCTGCCTCCTTGTCCAAGGGTATCGTAAACACACTAAGCAGCCAGTGCTTCGGCCTCTCCACCAAAGAGCCAATCCGCCAGATCCCAGCTTCCCTGTACCCATCTTTTCTTCAGTCCCCTCCCTGCCCCAATCAGGTCAATCCTGGGAGCTGCATGAGGATGCTGCCAATTTACAAAAATATTTTAATATTTTCTAGGAGGGAAAATGTCTACATTTATTTTTTCCAACACATCTCCAGATTTTTACGAATCTTTATCTCAGAACTCAGCATTTAATCTGAATCCAATATATTTTTTGGCTGATGATGCATGTTTGTATATGGATATAAGATCATACATTCTGAAGCCCGACCTTGAGAACGGGTAAGTCCACGTGGCTTCAGACAGGCCCTCCAGACACACCTTTGCCCTCACATTTGGCAGATTATTTGCTGAGGTTACAAATAATTACCTGGAACTGAGTTCTTCCCCTATAGCTACCCGGAAGTGGTTCTTTGTCAGGACAGATGTTTTCAAACACATCCCTAGCTGTGTGCTGTAACTCACAGCTGTGTTTGTCTGGCTCTCCATTATTCCCTGTTAGGTCTCCAGTGAAGGACGCTTTCTCATGGGCTTTCACTGCAGGAACTTCCAGATGGACAGGCGCACCCTCTCCATCAGATTTCTTGTTTATTTCGGGCTCTTCAGACATTTTCTCCAGATGCAAAGGAGGAGGACGGCTTTGTGGGCTTTCCTTCTGATACTGAGGGTGGGTTGGCCTGGCTGGACCTGCAGATGTGTTTTGTGTTTGGGGGCATGTCTTTGAGAGGACTTTATGCTTCAGGAGCCACAGGATACAGATGAAAAAAATAGAAATAAATATATAGTTTACATTTAAATTTCTTAACCTATGTCTGGATATCAGAAATTACTGAGCAGTAATTGAAAAAGAGAAAAATAATTTACTTACCCAATATGAACTGAAAAAGTTATGTTAATCACTGTTGTTTGGACAAAACAATTATGAGTTAAATTAATTATTAATAATCCTCTGCGGTGTTAACTTACCAAAGATAAATTACTCATTTTTAACATTACAAATTTGTCCTCATATAAAAATATTTGACCTCACTGGGCCTCAAAAAGAGAGCATGCCTGTAGCTTCAGGTCACTGTCTGACAGGTAACAGGAAGCCTGAGACTTTATAGACGGACCCAAAACTTTATCTTACTAAAGCCACAGCACTAACACCAGTCACACAGAAACAAATTACCAAGTAACATGCTGTTGTACAGCCGCATGGGCTCAAGTGTTAAGGTTTAATATGCTCTAACAGCCTCCACTGCACTCTGAATCTCTATGCTACCCACAGACAAAGCCACTCTCAGCCTTTGTCAGAGGAGCCTGACAAAGAACAGTAGGTGATGCTGTTGAACCCTGGAGTCCAGTTACCCAGGAGGAATCGCCCCAAGAGACCATTCTCACACCACAGTTGATGTAAAAGCATGAGGATTTTTATTAATTCTGTCGTGACAGGGTCTTTCAGCATTTGGGAAGCCAGAAAGACCCTGAATAACTGGTACAGGTTACTTTTAAACTAAAAAGCCACAGAAACAAGGGGGGAGTCTGGGGGTTGTTCTTTAACTATTATGATTGGCTTATTCAAAGGGCTATTACCAATAATTGGCTAGAGAGCAGTTGCCAGATCAGGTGAGGTAAGGGGGAACATCTGTGGATTACTTTGACCCCTTCCCAGGGACTGAGTCAAAACATCTGTGGACATCTGTAGGCTATCTTGACCCAATTTCAGGAATGGAGCTCTATTTGGAGAACACTCACAAGGACATAGGGAGATGGAAAGTTCCCAACATTTCAGTACGTGCATGTGTAGTTGCTAGGTCCTTGGTTCCCAGGGAAGGGGGGAGCACTACTGCTGAGAGGCCTCAGAGCCATCAGAAATGGCTTCGGAGTTATTTTAGAGTTCTACAATGCAAAGGGTTCCCAGGGTGCTGAGAGTAAGTGGCTGCTGCGTGCTCAGCCTTAAACAAGGCATTCATAGCGGCCCCTTCAAGGCTTGGGGAACTGTGAAAAGGAGGCAGAAAGAATGTAAGGCTGAAAGATAGGGTGGCGAATACGAAATGTCATCCCAGACTCAACACAACCCATGCAATCCTTAACTTGCAACAGTTATGGCTGCCTGCATTGGGCTTACACAAGCCTGACCAGTCAATAATCAGTCACGGAATGGGGAGGGGTTCAGGGAGTCTACCGTTTACTGCTAACTATTGGGAGAAGGGAAATCATGGTCTTTAGTTGTATACCCACAGCTGAGACCACTGAGAACCAACAGCTCTGGAAACATGATCATGCAGATGCCCCTTGTAAAACTCAGTGGGTCACAAAACAGCATAAATAGGCTTGGATGTGAGAGATTTTTGGGAATGGAGGTTGATAGGGGTGGCAGGGAGATGGGAGGGGTGGGGTGGGGCAGTAAGCATTGTGGACATGAGGGAAATGTTCTAAGAACAGATGCATCACAGCATGCATTTGACACTGATTTGACAACACAGAAAGGGGCGATTGATACAGGGTATACACTAACTACAGTGAGATGTCTCCCAGCAGTATAGGCTTATCATCAAGCCTCTCTCCTTCAATACAGATGCTGAAGACAGTTATCAACCAAGAGACAGTATTAATTCTTTGAATTTCCCACTAGCTATTGCAGGTATGGGAATGATCTCCAACAGTGGCCATCATTGTTAGGTGTGTGGAAGTTCAGCTACACAGGTCTGTGGCTCAGAACTGACTTCTCTCTGTCCCAAGAGGATGCTACACACAGACGCAAGGAAAATATTCAGAAAAATCCTTGTTCTCAAGCAACATGTTTTAACTGACCATACTCTGAGAGTATACTGCTTTATAAATAGTTAAAATGTTTCAAAAATTAAATGTCAAATATGATATAAAGATTTCTTCTGAGCCAGATGTGGTGGCGCACGCCTTTAATCCCAGCACTCGGGAGGCAGAGGCAGGTGGATCTCTGTGAGTCTGAGCTCAGCCTGGTCTACAGAGAGAGTTCAAGGACAGCCAGGGCTACATAAAGAAACCCTGTCTTGAAAAACAAAAACAAATAAACAAAAATTGCTTTTGAAAGGCTATTATGAAGTTTGGAGTATGGCACATTATATTAACACAAAGGAAACACGAACGAGAATTTATATTAAAATTGCGCATACTTGCAGCTGGGTATTTTCAGTGCCATCAAGACTCTTTTGTTCTGACTGGGTTGTCGCCTCGGAGTCTGATTCTGCTGTAACACATATACAAGTCTCTTAAAAAACTACTCACTTAGAAGAGCAACACTTAAAAATAGATGAGAAGGATAAAACGCTAAAAGAATAATGGTTATTGTCAATTTCCAAATTAAAAATTTAAATCAAGCTTAATACGCAGGTGGCTCCTTTATTAGAAAATATTTATAAGCAAACTATTCTATGCACACATGCATGTGCTCACACACACATACACACGAACACGCATACACACAAACATGCATACACACGAACACGCATACACACGAACATGCATACACATGAACACACATACACACGAACACGCATACACACGAACACACATACACCCGAACATGCATACACATGAACACGTATACACACGAACATGCATACACATGAACACGCATACACACGAACATGCATGCACAAGAATCCACATTCAGAGATACACAAAGACACACCTGCACACACACCCTTTTGCGATATTGGGCTTGATGAAGCCTTCTCCTAAATGGCAGAAACTGTGATTATCCCAAACCCGACAACAGTTGTTCAGGGGAGAGCTTCTTCTCATCAGCCATGTTGGAAAGATTCTACAAACCCAAAGCTTTGGCTTTGAGAACAAAATCCTCAGAAGCAAACATTAAAACAGGAGAGTGGGAAACACACAACCACACCATTTTTTGTCTTAACATAATACATTTTAGACAACCCATGTTATCAATCATTGATTCCAAAATTAATAGGATGTTTCTGCACATTTATATTTGAATACCCTATTCCTTATATCACACGTGCTTTTGTTCATTTCGAGACAAATTCCCTTTCTTTGCTGCAGCCTAGGTCCCACAGATGACTGTGCAGATGAACAGGTGTCCTCCCTATGAGCCCCTTACAGTTTATCTGTCTCTAATAGTGGAACTCGAGTTATTGAGTAGTGCTCGATTCCTGAGTTAGCTCAGCTGGTAAAGGGCCTGTCGAGCAAGCACGAGGACCTGAGTTCAAATTCCTGGCAGCTACTTAAAGCTGAGTAAGGTTGCACAGGTCTAACCCTAGCATGCTGGCCAGCCACTGTGGATAAGTGATGAACTCTGGGCTCAGTGAAAGATGATGTCTCAAGAGATAAAGTGGGGCCAGGTGATGGTGGCACAAGCCTTTAATTCCAGCATTCGGGAGGCAGAGGCAGGTGGATCTCAGTGAGTTCAAGGCCGTGGTCTACAAAGCAAGTTCCAGGACAGCCTGGAGAGAAACCCTATCTTGAAAACAAACAAACAAAAAAGAAAGAAAAGAGAAAGTGTGGGTGAAGTTGGGGCAGCAAGATGGCTTAGTGGTAAGGGAGTGTCAGAGATCACCTCTCAGGCACTCATCTCTGACACTCATGTGCTGTGAGCAGGAAACCAACTCCCACAAGCTGTTCTCTGGATGTGAGTTATGGCACATTCCTCTGTGGGTGTGTGTGTACGCACAAGATAAACAGGTATTAAAGAGAAAAAGAAGATGAGGTAGGAAACAATAATGGAAGTTGTTACACATCAACCTTTGACCCTCACGCTTGTGGTACACACACATATAACACACTCAGTCACACACCACATACATGTGTACACACATTTGTTTTAATTTCTTTTTAAAAATATTTTTATTTATTTATTATGCATATGAATGTTTCATTTGCTGATGTGAGATTCCCCTCTGTCTGCCGTGAATATCATTGGTTAATAAAGAAACTGGCTTGGCAGAGTAGAACTAGATGGGGAAAACTAAACTGAATGCTGGGCAAAAGAAAGCAGAGTCAGGAGAAGCCATGTAGCCCCACTGGAGACAGATGCCAGAACTTTACCCAGTAAGCCATAGCCTCGTGGTGATACACAGATTAATTGAGATGGGTTAACTTAAGATATGAGTTATCCAGAAATACACTTAAGCTATTGGCCAAACAGCATTGCAAATAATATAGTTTCTGTGTGGTTATTTCGGGGATGAGCAGCCAGGACAAACAAGCAGCCTTCTACAACAGTCTACATGTACATCTGTTTGCACATGTGTGCCTGGTGCCTGTGAAGATCAGAGAGGGCATCGGATCCCCTGGAACAGGAGTTACAGGTGGTTTTGAGACACCATGTGGGTGCTGGGAATTGAACCTTGGTCCTCTGCAAAAGCAACTAGTGCTCTTAACCATTGAACCATCTCTCCAGCCCCTTGTTTTAGTTTCTATCCCATGAATTCTTTCCTTTTTAACTTTTGAGACAGTGTCTCTCTATATAGCCCTGGCTGTCCTGAAACTCATGATGTAGACCAGGCTGGTCTTGAACTCACAGAGACCCACCCACCTCTGCTGGGATTAAAGGCACATCCCTATGCCTAGTTTATTCCATGAATTTATACAAGCTTCAGGCACTGGACACTCAAGGCTGAAACAGGCTTTACAGACAACCGCTGTGGAGCTGATGCTTGAGTCTGGGTTTCAGAGAAACAGATGATCTGCCCAGACCAGGAGCAGCACGACACACTTGCCTAAAGACAAGTGTCAGAGATCCCAGACAACAGGGCTAGACACTCTCAGGAAGAAGTCTGATTTTAAAAACCTTGCATGTGTTTCCCACTGGCATGGGGACTTGTGTCCTCGGGCTGCGCAGCACTCAGGAAGGCACCAGATTAACTGATACGCGGGTATACACAGTGAAGTAGTCAAACAGACCAGGTGTCGGGGAAGGACCCCGACTGATGGACAATACAGTCTCACATCTGCTGGTCAGCATGTGCATGCTCGCACGGTTCAGCCTGGGGACTCCAGAGATCGGCCACCTTGGAACCAGTGGCCTGCTTCCAAAGTCTTCACTGCTCTGTCTGGACTCCGGCCTCAGGCTGCCCTGATCAGACAACTCACATTAAGATTGCCAAAGGAATTTTAAACTCTGGTAAGATATTAAAGGCCTATGTCTTTTTCTGATTTCTTTATGACTGATCCTATGTTTTCTTCTCTTGAGCCTCTGAAATGAGGAGAAAAGCAGTTTCCACAACACTGAACTGTGTACCTATATGGCTGACCACACACATTTAAATTTATTTATGATTAAAACTGTAAGACAACTGTGTGACCTGGCACCTTAGGTCTCTGGGGGACTCTCAATGGCGGGGAAGACAGGAGTGAGAGAACTTGGTTCTGTTTGAGGTCTCCGTCTTTGTGACGAGAAGGATTCCAATTCCCCAGCCTTCACTGGGCAGGCGAGCCTGTGGCCTGCCTCCCCACCTGCCCCACTGGCCTTTCCTTTCCTCCCCTTTCCCCTCCCATTTCTTAGTTCTAACTTTCCTCAGATCTTAGACTATCTCGGCGTGGAATTAATAATGAGTATTTAGTGGTGCTCTCGGTTGTAGAAGGATAGACACCCCGTTCCTGCTTTTCTTGTCCTTTCCTTCCTATGCGTTTAGTTGGTACATTGCTTTGGCTGCAGGCCACATTTCTGTCACTCAGTGGGCGAACGCGATTTCCAGTGACTTTCGGGATGAGCTGCTCTTACCTCCTGAGTGCTCATCTTCTAGACAGTTCCCCCTTTGACCCGTGGCATCAGAGGAGATCCCCTCACACTTGTTTGGCAGATTCTCAGAGACACTCTGAAAAAATTAATATCCATAATTATTCCACAAAGATCCAATCGTTTCATAAGAAGGTATCTGAAGTTTTATTTATTTTTTCTATATTTTCCTTTGTTATTAAAAACCATTGACAATAAAAATGTCACACACCAAAATTAACCAGATCCAAAGACAGCAAAAGTTAATAACTTCTTAATGAAGTTCCTATTTCAAAAGACATTGTTTTAAAATTAAGTGTATGCTGAGTTCCAGAACATCTCTGTATAGCATCTTCTGTATGGTTTATAGATCAAGCCAATACTTTTTCTTTATATGGTAACCAAGTCTTGCATATTAATCATGGGGCCCATGATCATCGCGTATATGAACCAACACAGAATGGCATGCACACCTCAACAAGGAACGACACTTAGGATCCCAGCTTCCAATTTGTATTTGCAGTGAAATTAAATGTCTATATAAAAATTTTAAATAAAATTTTATATGTATACCGCCTTTAATATAGATGAGGGCAGAAAAAATTCTATGTCTTTGAGGCATACACACACACACACACACACACACACACAATGTGTAGTGGTTGGTGACCTCATCACATTGCACACTTACCTCACCCCTACCAAGTGCTTGGGTCACTAGCCTGTGCATAACCATACCCAGAAAACCCCCGGCCCTGCTTTGGTAGTTAAGCTCCATATTCGCTATGATGAGAAGTACCAGATTGCATCCTGGTGAACATAGCGCAGGGTGGTAGAACCTTCATTTAGATAAACAAGAGCTTAGATGACCTAGATATATAGTGGAAAAATACTGCTGGGAAGCGGTTGACTAAAATGTGAAGAAAACCTTTATGTTAAACACCCCTAAGAGGGGCTGGAGAGATGGTTCAGGGGGTAGGAGCTCTGACTGGTCTTCCAGAGGAGCCAGGTTCAATTTCCAGCACCCGTGTGGTAGTTCACAACCTTCTGTAGCTCCAGTTAGACATATGGGTAGACAAACACACACTTAAAATAAAAATAAACCTAAAAAAGACTATCATGCAAATATTAGACCTGCCATGGACTCTTTCTTCATTACATAAAAACCACGAAGTATTTCAAGTCTAGAGAAAAAGGAATGTTAGGAACAATTACTTATACACAGCGTGGTGGCACACACCCTTAATCCCAGCACCCAGGAGACAAAGGCAGGTGTATCTTTGTGGGTTCAAGGCCAGCCTGGCCTACAAAGTGAGTTCCAGGACAGCCTGAGATACACAGAGAAACTCTGTCTCGAAAAACCAAAGCAACCAACCAAACACAACAACAAAAAACAACACTTACTTACTAAATATTTACAAAATGCCAGGTGCTTCTAGTATCTCAAGTGACACTCAAGGTGGTTTAGGGAGCTGATGTCATGGCATTGTCTTCTATTGCTTAGGAAATAGAGCAGTCTACATGGCTATGAAATATCATGCATAAATAACCAGATATATGACTAGGCAATATCACGCCTAAATAACCCGGCCTTCACTAGTGAACAGTTTTCACTAAGAGAAAATCAGAATGAAACTCATTGTCAGTAAAAGAGCAACTACCTCGTTTTCAGGGTTTACTTTCTCCCAGGCCAGGATTTCTTCCTCTAATATTTGGAACTCACTGTAGGACAGCCTGTCCTGAGGATCTTCACCCGCCAAAGCGCTTGCGGTCCTGCCACCAGGCGGCGCGGCACTGGCAGTTCTCGCTGTTCGCGCCGGGGCCTCGCAGTTACTGTGCAGGGGCTTCTGGGTCAGGTCCGGTGTGCCTTTACTTTTCTTGTGAGTGTCGCGAAGGGTAGAATCACTCCAACTGTTAAATTCACTCGTGTGACTCCTTTCTGTGGATTCTGAAAGCCTTTTGGAGTCACTGGATTTCGACATGTGTCTGCCATCCAACTGCCAGGCCATGTGTTTTGGTCTCAGAGTTTTTTGCAACTGGCTCTTGAATTCAGGGCCGTCTTGCTTTCCTCCCATACACGCTTCTGCGCATTGACGGCTACTCTTCCCACTTTCTGAAGTTTTAGAAGATTTCTCCTTGCTTTTATGAAGCAATTCTTCTATTTCGGACTTGTTACTTTCACGGTCTAATTTATGTTTCATTAAGGGAGATTTAGTGACTGACTGGCCACTGTGTTCCAAGACCTGAGAGAAAGAGGGAGACGGAAAGATGTTTCTAAGGCCACCCTCCTTCTGTCTGGGATAGTTCTGCAGTGTTACAGCGGCCAGTGCAGCAGCTGTGTCTCTGGCTTCACGGCCAAGCATATCCCAGGCCAGTTTAGGGGTGGCCGACTTCAGGGATGTTTTTCCTGTAGAGTCATCCCGTGGTTGCTCTTCCTCATGGTGAACAGTAATTTTGACAGCTTCACAGATCTCACCGACCTTCTGGCTTAGCTTGTTTTCGGCAAGCTGTCCAGTATCTTCACCTTCCAGTCTGTCTCCTTCTATTAACACTCCCCTGAGCACTTGCCCCTTGGCAGATCTTGAATATCCATCTTCTCCATCAGAAGCCGTGCTCCCCTCTGGCTCCTGGTCTTGCTCGTGGAGTTGTAAAGGTGGGGAGCCCCTCTGCTTAACTTGATGCTGGGATGCTCTCTGTGCCAAGGGATGCTTCTCCAGCTTATCCTTGTCCTTGGAAATCATAGGGCATGAACAAAAACCATTAAATAATTTAACACGTACCTTTAGCTTTTCATAATATACATTTAGTTACACAAAAATCACAACAAGCAAGACTAACAAATAAAACTGGTTTAGGGCTGGTGAGATGGCTCAGAGAGTAAATATAAAAGTGTGTGCCACCGAAGACTGACAACCTGAGGTCAACCCCCAGAACCACAGGGTAAAGAGACAACCAGCCCCCCCCCCATTGTTCTCTAATCTTCTTGGGGTGCTGAGACATGTGCACGTGCCCACACATACAGCAAATGTGTGTATAAAATACCTCATTTACATTAGTCCTCCCAGGAGACTTAACACTATCACTACTACTTAGACTAATCCTCACTTGGTATATGTTAGGTAATTTTAAATACTACAAGAACATTCTCACATAAAAAGATTTTATTTCACCATTCTTTAAATATTAAGCCCAGATGTTCACTGACATTTAGTCTCTGAAAATCAGTAACTGAATAGTGCGAGAGCTAAGATATTCACCTTCAAAACGGCGACACCGTGTGTGCAAAGACAGATTAACATAGAAGAAAACAATTTCAACATGGTGTTTGAATAGCCTGCAATTGTGACCGTTTCCTAAGTTTTCCCAGGCAAGATACAGCTTAAAGAATTACAAAGGAGGAGCATCACAACATCAGCATCCTGAGCTCAGGAGACAGCCAGTCTGAAGATGCTCTTAGCACCTCTGCTGCTATTGTGGCTTGAGAGGCTGGTTGCTGATACAGTGCAGAAATATGTGGCCTGTATAATATTGCCCCAGAGGAGTTCGATTCTCAGCATCCGCATGGTGACCCCAGTTCCAGGCCTCTATGGGCACTTCATACAGGTGGTGCACATACAAGTAGGCAAAACACCCATAGACATAAATAAAACTGATAATAAATAAAACTGATAGTCTGAACTCCCTTTCTGAATCTCATTAGGACTCTTACACAGCAAAATATGCCAAAGAATCATAGGGTACATCAAGTAACCTGGAATCATTCTTCAGACTGTAGATAGCAGTCACAGCCCATAGTGATCCTCATGACTTCTACGGCCGCATTTCTGTACCATATATACCATAACAGTTTTATTAAAATGAGTCTTACACAGTGGCGGAATTGTCCTCATCATCAGTCAGCAATCCCTAGTAGCAAGCACACACTACCTGTTAATTCTACAGGAGGAACGTGAGGAAATAATTCTGGGCAGAAATGTCACTTTCTTTCCTGGACCTGCTTATTTGCTGTTCTGTATGTCTCTTGTACACTGATAGGCATCCCTTCTTTAGGTGAGGAACATCTTCCATATTTAGTTGAAAATATTTTCTGTGCCATTGCCCTGGGTTTCTTCTCTTCTTTTCTTGCTATTCCTAGGTTTGGTCTTTTTTATAGTGTCTCAGATTTCCTGGATGTTTTGTGTCTGGATGTTTTTGGATTAAATGTTGTTCTTTTTTTTTTTTTTTTAAAAAATAAGCTACCCAGTTCTTCTATCTTGTCTTTAATGCCTGAGAGTCTCTCTTCCCTGTCTTTTAATCTGTTGGTGAGGCTTACCTCAGAGCTTCTTGTTTGACATGCTAAGTTTTTCATTTCCAGTTTTATTTCAGTTTGGGCTTTCTTAGTGATTCTATTTGTTAAATTCTACTTTCATGGTTTATGTTGTTTTCATTATTTCTTTCAATCATTTGCTTGCATTTCTATGTATCCATTAAGGCATTTACTAATATCCCCTCTAAGGTCTTGAACATATTCATAATTGCTATTTTGAAGCCATTGTCTTGTGCCTCAGCTAAATTGCTTTTCTCAGGGCCTGTTGCAATTGGGTTGCTGGTTTCTGGAGGAGGCATATTGCCTTGAATGCTTGTGTTTTTGTTCTGGGGTCTAGGCATCTGGAGTGATGATATTTGAGGTGTTACTTGGTGTAGATGTCTGGTCTCATTTCTGTTGGTTGGATGATTGATTCTTTGGTTGCTGTTGCTCGCCCTAGGTCCTGGGTGATGGCTGTGAGATCCATGTACTTGTATGGGGTTGAGTGTTTCCATGGGTTGGTGGGTATTATAAAGGCATGGAGATGAGCGAGAAGGAAAGGGTGAGGGGGCAGCAGGAAAGAGCTAGAGGGACCCTGGGTCCCCACCAAGGGGTGGAGTCCCCAAGAAGTGGAGGTGAGTTGTGAGGAGGGTTTCTGCTGCACAGGCCTGAGTTCATCTGGAGAGAAGAAGATGAAAGAGTTAGGGGACCTGGATCAGCCAATTTATGTGATGTGAAAAATGGAAAACCTTATTTTAGAATCTCCTGGTTTTCCTAATTCTGTATCGGCAGCAGGCACACAGTTCCTACTTCCTAGCTTTGTCATATGCCATGGAAGGTAATAATTGGACAAAAAACTACTAAAATCATAAATCTATCACCATTCAAATCTTTGATTTATAAGCCTTCAAATACTTTCCAGATACTGTTCAAAGTTGGAAACTTGGGCCCAACACTGACACATTGCACTACTCAGTTACACACTCAGCTGTGGCATTCACAGATGCTAAATCTCACATGTGGGTTCTTTTGGGGTCAGGAGAATATAATCGTGAGGATTCCTGGGTTTTCAAGCTGACAGAGTTTTATGTTAATATTTAACTGTCAATATTGAGGTGCAGTAGCCGCGTGGTGGAGCACTAATTACAGACACTGGGGTCTGAGCTCTAACAGCCCAATTCAAAGGGGAAACACAATAAATACTAACGTCAGTCACACCTTTTGCGAGGGCTACCAGGTGGCTTTATTAGAGGAGACCCTTGAAAATGCAGACAGGGGCTTTCCAGAGAAAGGTTTGTAGATTCTGTTGCTCATCTTGCTTTCGTTCTTTGCTGACAGGTACTGACTCTTAGAACACACCACGACTCTTAAGTGGTCACTGCATGTTCCACACATCTTTGTGCAACATGGAGGCATTTTTAGGAGAAGACAAATCTGAATTGCACACAAAATGCAACATCTACATTTTAAAATCTTCTTTCTTTTTGAAGTGTCGCAGATGAAGAATCCTGTCCAGTGCTGAGGCTGTGGCTCAGGAGATGGACTTCCTACCATGCCCTGAAGATAGATTGCAGGAATACAGCCGACCCCTTTATTACTAGGCTGCAAATGATGCTTGTTTTTCTTATGATATAATTAATTTTTCTACAGTCCCACAGTACGGGCTAGAAAGATGCACTGGGCAGTTAAGAGCACTGGCTGCTCTTCCAGAGGTTGGTTTCCCAGCACCCACACAAGGCCCCTCACACAACCCACACACAACTGCCTAACTCCAGCTCCAGAGGATCCAACACCTCTCTCACCTCCATGGAAAAGAGCACACAGGTACACATATGCACGCTTGCACATACACACATATAATAACAAATCTTTTTAAAACTCTACATGCTAATAAAACAAAAAACATTGAAGGAATAAAAATTTACATGTTTCTGCTAGGTAGTTAGAACCATGGGACACCAGAAAAATTCCTTGATCACTATGATAAGTGACTATATTAAAATTTTTTATTTTTTTATGTGTATGAGTGTTTTGTCTGCATGCATGCCTGGGCACCATGTGTGTACCTGATTTCTATTGAAGTCAGAAAAAGGTTGCTGGGAATGGTGGCGCACACCTTTAATCCAAGCACTTGAGAGGCAGAGGCAGTTGGATCTCTGAGGTTGAGGCCAGCCTAGTCTACAGAGTGAGTTTCAGGACAGTCAGGGCTGTTACACAGAGAAGCCCTGTCTCAAAAAACCGAGGGGAGAAAGAGAGAGAGAGAGAGAGAGAGAGAGAGAGAGAGAGAGAGGAGGAAGAAGAAGAGGAAGAGGAATGGAAAGGAAGGAGGGAGAGAGGGAGGGAGGGAGGGAGGAAGGAAGGAAGGAAAGAAGGAAGGAAGGAAGAAAGAAAGGAAAGAAGGAAGGAAAGAAGGAAGGAAGGAAGGAAGGAAGGAAGGAAGGAGCATCTGAATCCTGGAACTGGAGTTACATATGGTCGTGAGCCACCGTGTGGTCTTTTATAAAATCAGAAAGTGTTCCCAACCACTGAACCAATTCCCCAGATCTGTGACTACAATTTTTGTAAGCATGAGGATAATAAAAGTTGTATTGGTGTCATTTAGGAAATGACCCAAAGGTATATTTGTCCCAAAAATCCCCCCAATTTTAATTATTTTATTGTGGGGGGATGTTTAGCTAATTTAAGATTCCCATCCCTGTTTTTCCTACCACTTCAACCCCCGCTGTCACAGAGTACTTCTCTCCCTTTGTGAGGGTTCCAAGGACAAACCAACCTACTAATTCTCATTACGGAGGCTGTTTTCTCCAACCAACTTTCAGTATAAAAGGATAATAAGTAGATTATTATTGAATTTAAGAATAAATGCTAAAACAATCCACACTCAGAACAAAAAGATTAACCTCAAAGGATCTTACCTTTGTTTGAAAACCACACCCTTTCTTTCCTGCTGTGGTCGCAGGGTCACTGGGGTCTTGTTTGGTGGGGAGCCTTCGGAAGGAAAATATGAAGTAAAGAAAGAGTTCTGGTTCTTTAGAACTGGCTCACCCCACCCGTGATAGTGTCAGGCACACAAAACTGTGTTGTATAGAAAACCTACTTCTCTATGCTGAGGTTCAATAACTCATTCTATGCTATAGCCACTCTGCTTTTCTCAGAGAGAAGCTAGGAATGTTTTTGTACTGGTCTTATGAAGAACCTATATGATTTGAATGTTTATCAATGACAGTCTTCTAATCCATTTTTAGGTAAACACATATAAAAACATTTCTCTTTAATGAATGAACAGGTTAAAAGCTATCCATTTGGTAGTTTTTCATAGGAACCGGGGAATGCTATACTAATAATTGTATTATTTGATTAAAATAAAATGTGGTTGGTTATGAAATATAAGAGATAAAAAGGTCATATTTAGGAGTTTGAGAAGAGTTACTGAGTGCGGGAGACTATGTCAAATTTAATAAATATGTCCCAAATTCTTGATTCATCATGAATATGATGATATAGACCCCAAATATTCTAAACTCGTCAGCGTTACTAAAAGCGATCTGATCCTCCCTGCTTGGCGTCTCTGTCCTTAGGAATGGCCGAGAATCTGCCTTTTAATTACACTCTCATCTTCAGTGCCTTCAATATTCTCCCACACACTTCATCTTTAAAGCCCTGACCTCCAGAGTGATAAATAAAGGCTACTGTCGTTAGCCCTGCATTGCGTCACTTACTGCGACACCACATGGACTCTCCATAGGGTCAGCACAAGCAAAGGAAAGCAAAGCAGGGAAACAAGAGCAACAAGTGCGTTCACCGTTGATGAGAACAGAGTAGAGAAAATGTAAGGAAGTGGGCAGCAGTAGTAGCTCCAGGGAGATACAAATAGGGAGTCAGGAAAATAAAAACTGAGGGTGGTGGTGGCACATGCACACCTTTAATCCCAGCGTGTGGGAGGCAGAGGCGGGCAGATCTCTGAGTTTGAGGCTAGCCCAGTCTACAAAGTGAGTTCCAGACAGCCAGGGCTACACAGAGAAATGCTGTTTAAAAAAAAAAGAGTAATTCAAATAGCTTCTGGACAGATTTAAACACTGATAGCTGAACATTCTCTACATGTAGAAATGATTCACTTCCAGAAAAATAATTTCTCTCCAGAAGCTGCATGATTTTGTTATGTATAAAATTAATGGTACTATGGCCACAGGTTTGAGATCTGCCCTCAATCCTTCAGTGGTGAAAACAGGCATAGGTTATGACTGCAGCTGTAAAATTATTAAGACTGTGATTGGAGTCCACTAAGCTTGTTGGGAACACTCTGTGCGTGAGTTGATGTTATATGAAGCAGTTTCCTGGGTCTATTGACTATGAGGAAGAGTAGGAAACAAACACCCAGAAGGTGCACAGGCCAATCATATGGGTCAGCTTCTTGGTAGTTACAGAAACCACCTACTGGGGAAAATGGGTTATGACAGACAGCATGCATACTCTGCAAAGGAGCTGTGATGGCTGAAATAGTGTCAGGCAGGTCACGTGGCAGGAGCTGGAGAGCACTAATAAGCACCAGTCTCTTTTCCTGAGCTCAAATAAATCTTTAAAACCCTACCTTAGGATCGCGTAGGATTCAGTACTTTCAGCTGATTCTGAAGGTAAAGGAAAAATACATTGTTAGTCAGCAATATAAAATAATAGAAGAGATGAATATAATGTATTAAAAGTGTATATCGGATGACTGTTTGGGAGTATAATAAATTTGGAGCCATACATCAAGAGAATTCTAGTGACAGGCAATCCACCAGTCTGTGGACTTCAAAGCAAAAGAGGAAGAACCTTGTCTGTCAGTGCACAGTGACCATGACTGTCAGTGCACAGCACCAGACCGACAGACATGACTTTAGCAGAAGAATCAGTGTGAGAGGCTGACAGTGTCAAGCAAGTGATGTGACTGCCCTGGACTAATGGCACTAGGATCAGTGCTAAGGGTGTGTGCTTTTTTATTTTTAAATACTTTTTTATTTTTATTTTACCTGTGTGGATGTTTTGCCCACATGAAAATCTGTGCACCTCCTGTATGTCTAGGGCTTGCAGAGGCCCGAAGAGGGCAGTGGATTCCCTGGAACTTGAATTTCAGATGTTTTTAAACCATCCTATGGGTGATGGGACTTGAACCTGGGTCCTCTGGAAGAGCAGCTAGAATCACAACTGAGTCACCTTTCCTCTTTGTGAACTTGTTTTGGTATCACACAACACAGCTACTGTAGGGCTTCCGGGGAAACTTCTCGGATTCCAATAAAAAGCCCTGCCATAAGCAACACTTGTAAATGGTCGTGGTCCTGTAGCTTTGCAAAATGTAACGGGCAGAGGAGGAGCAAGGATCCTTTTCAGTCTCCAGGCTCCAGCAGAAGGAAAGATGGAGAGGCATCAAGACGCTGCTCTTGTTTGGGAACACTAACAACTCTCTCAGTTCCAGCTGTGCCCTCTACTGTGTGTGCGGTGGAAATGGCTCAGTTGTCTGCCATGAACTATCTCATGGGAAGAACATTCCTTGATGAGTAACCCACTTCTTATCATACTTACAGCCAGAGATAGGCTTAAGATGCACCATTGAGGGAAGAAAGTTGTTATCTGATATAAAAAATATAGAAATAAAATCATCTCATTCAGGCTTCAGAATGGGTCAACACAGGGCTCTCTGTATATAAAGGAAACTTTCTTTACACCATCTTGAAAAATACGTAGTGGAACTCTCTCAGCTTTTCCCCAGGACGTATAATATATTACACTCATGGAAAAGTAAGGTAATATATATTGCAGAGTGCAGTGTGTGTGTCTCTCTGTGTGTGGTGTGTATGTGTGGTGTGTGTGTGTGGTGTGTGGTGTGTGTGTGTGGAGTATGACTTCCTTAGCGTGTTGTTAGCTGTGATGGTCTGAATGAGAATGGCCCCCATTGAGAATGGACGAAGTTTGAACACTTGGTCCCCAGATGGTGGTACTGTTTGGGAAGGATGAAGGAGTGTGTCCTTGTTAGAGGAGAGGAGGTGTGTCAGTAGGGATTGACTTTGAGGTTTCAAAGGCCCATGGCATTCCTAGTTAGTTCTCTCTGTCCCATGTTTGTGAATCAAGATGAAAGCTCTCAGCTGCTGGTCCAGTACCACGGCTCCCTGGCTGCTCCCATGTCCTCTGTCATGATGGTCATAGACTCGAAACTTCTGAAACTGTAAGTCCCAAATAAACTCTTTCTTCTATAAATTGCCGTGGTCACTTAACATCAGTAAGAAGGTAACTAAGACAGGTGCTAAGTTCAAGCCCCATCACTAGGAAACAAAACAAAGATGTTAAAATGTAATGATTTCCTAAAGGAACTTCACTAGGTTATAAACTTACAGACTGTGCTCACGTTCATCCCTTACATTTTTCACATGTAACAGAGTGTCTCTTATTCAGATTTGTCCTAGTGCATGTCAGCTGTCAACCTGACACAACCTGGAGTCTTCTAAAGGAGTCTCAATTGAGGAATTGCCTACCTGCAGCCATGTCTGTGAGAGATTGTCTTGTTTGATGACTGATGTGGGAGGGCCCAGCCTACCGTGGGTGGCACCATCCCTAGGCAGATGGGCCTGAGTTGTGTAAGAAACCTAGCTGAGAATGAGCCAGGGAGTAAGCCAGTAAGCAGTGTTCTGCTTGAGTTCCAGAAAAGCAAAATAGAACAGACCCTAGCCTTATTTCCAAAGGAAAGATAGACATAAAAGTCACTATGATAGCCATTCTATAAAGTCTGACTTCCTAAGAATATATCCTCCAACTTTTTCAAATGTGTGACTGGATGTAATTGAGCAGGATGGCCATGTTTCTCCTGGATATTACAGCATAAAGACATTCCTCTCAGCCATTCTCATTCTATTGCAGATCTCCAAGGAAATCAAGTTCTTGGCACATATGAAAAGCATTCCATCAAAGTTTACGTCTATAAATAACAATAAAAGAAACGATAGAAGGCAGGTGCACTCCAATGGGACAGCACTTATCCAGAACTGGGGAACCCTAGCTTCAACCCAGGACCACAAAAGGAAAACAATGTTTTCAAGTTACACTGTTTTAGAAACCAAAATATATTTAATGATTAACTCATTAAACAGTTGTGATTCTAGACAAATAAGCAATTTAAAAATACAAAAATCAGAGAAACCCTGTCTAGAAAAACAAAAAAAATACAAAAATCATTTTACAGGTTCACTTTGTAAATGCCACTATCATGATTTTATTTACTTCTTATTTTTTTTATTCCAAAAAAGATTATCTAGAATAACTTCTATTCCAGGTCTTACCTAGAATGCTTTCTTGACAACTTTCAAGTCTCTTTTCTTCATATTCTAAAACATCTTGTCTTTTTCTATAAATAAGAGAAATGATAAGCAATAATTACTATTTTAGAGTGGTCTGAAAATATGTAGCACAGACTTTAATTTCTTTAAAGAATGTTTATTAAATAAGGAGAAGTTGTCACCTATATTTCAAATGTATAAACTCTTAAAGTTTTGTGGCATTTGCAATTAAACAAATGGATAAAGACAAGACTAAGACCAAGTGATGCAGCCACTAACCAATGTCTCAAGGTCACACACCTACCAAGTGTAAAACCTAGGAATTAAATGGACTCTTGTGTGAATCTAAAATCTACTGTGTTCTTGTTATCATCCACCTACTACCTATGTTCACTGATGAATGGTTAATGCAAATAAAGACAGTTTACCGCAACTTTCTGTGCTCACTACACGTAAAGTCCAAGACACTATTTTAAAAAAAAAAATGTAAAAAGACCTAAATTGATTCTAGTAGTCACAATCAAATGTCACTCAGAAATACCATCAGGTGAACATCCCTCAGAGGATGTCTGAAGCATGGTCATCCAAACAAGGAAGCATTTCAAGTCCTGTTGTGTTTAACAATGTACTTTCATAAGACATGCACATTAGAAGCAACGATGAAAAAGAATAAGATGTTTATGCTCAATATTGAATAGAATATGCACAAGTCTGTATTTTACAAAATTAGTAAGACTAATATGGAATCCTTTAGCATCATGTAACAAGACCATGCTGTGAATAACGAGCACCATGCATCATTAACAAGGAGTATCAATTATTTTCAATACTTCTTCTTTGTGCCTGTGCTGAATAGTTTGTTTATAAATTAATTATGCTTTGAATGGTAGTTTGAATGTAGTTGGCCCCCATAAGCTCATAGAAAGTGGTACTATTAGGAGGTGTGGCTTTGTTGGAGGAAGGGTGTCACTATGGAGGTGGGCTTAGAGGTCTCAGATATGCTCAAGTTACATCCAGTGTCTCAGTTCACTTCCTGTTGCCTGTGGATCAAAGATATAGAACTCTCAGTTCCTTCTCCAGCACCATGTCTTCCTGCATGCTGCCGTGTCTCACCATGATGGACTGAATCACTGGACTGTAAGCAAGCCACTCCAATGAAATGTTGTCCTTTATAAGAATTGCAGTGGTCATGCTGTCTCTTTACAGAAATAGAAACCCTAACACTAAGACACTTTGTTTTGATAACTATGTCTCATAAACTAAAAATGAAATTTGTTTCTCTCTATTTAGTTTTTCAGATCTCAGCACTGACTGCAACCACCCCAGAGCATAGTAAGGCTGTTACTCAGAGAAAAGAAGAAATGGGGGTACCTCTCTAGCTTGACAGCTTCAGTTACTGAAAATTCTTTTATCTGTGGTTTGTTTTCCTCCAGAGGAGCTATAAGTGATACTAGTTCATCCTGTACAAAACCAAAAACAGTTACTCAATAACTCATAAAATGACACATATTCAACATAATTAAAAATTTCCTAACATGAGAGTGTAAGGCAGATAGAAAATAAATGATATCTCTTCCCTCCATTGGGCCTTCACCTGTGCAGTTCTTTCCCTGCGAAATGCTGCTCCCCAACTGGGGCCATCACACCTTCTAGACTCAGTTCATGAAGGAATGTGAAAAAGTCTCTATTTCAAACAGAGGGAAGATGTCACAGATCGCCAAGTGAAAGGAAGGAAAATGAAGAGCAGAGAGAAGTTGAGGGAGGGGAAGCAGAGGCCACATCCAAAGGGCACAAACCACAGTCCTTACCAGCTCAAACCGAGTGGAGGATGTAGGTGAAGCAGTGACTCTTCTATAGACAGGTCAGGTAGTAATGAAGAGAAATCTCATGTGTTGTTGCTACATGAAACATGGAAAGGCAAGGCAACAAATCATAGCTCTTTAGACAGAAATCAAAGATGCTCAGATGTGTAGAATACCAGAAGAGTGTAACATTTTCTGGTAAAAACAATCGAAGAGCTGAAGAAGAATGCAAAGGGGCAGATGCGTTCTATTAGGGACCCTCAGGTATGAGTCACCAGCTCACAGAAGTAGTCAGCAAGATGGCTGAGAAAGTCAGACGGGTAGATGACAGAGTCACCAACATGGACATACAACTCAGCAGGAAACAGATTATTTACCCACCAGAAAACACTGAAGCTTGATAAATACTTTGAGCAAATTATCAGGATACAAAATCAACATATCAAACTCAGTAGCTTTCCACATGCCAATAACAGACTAACCTGATGTGGGATTCCCCTTTGTATGTTTTATTACCATTGGTTAAAAAAGAAGCTTTTTTGGCTAATAGCTTTGCAGAGTAAAGTCAGACAGGAAATCTGAATAGAGATATAGAAAGAGAACAGATGGAGTCAAGGAGATGCCATGTAGCTGCCGGAGGAGAAAGATGCTAGAACCTTACCAGTAGGCCACAGCCTCATGGTGATATACAGAATAATAAGAAAGAAATTGAATAAGACACAAGAAAATAAAAAGATCTCCTGTGCTCTAGGGTAGGTAGAATTAACATAGTAAAAATGGTAATCTTACCAAAAGCAATCTACAGATTCAATGCAATGCCGATCAAAATCCCAGAAAAATTCTTCACAGACTTCAAAACAACGGTACTCGAATTCATGAAAAAACAAAAACAAGGATAGTCAAAACAATTCTGTAAAAAAAAGGAATTTCTAGAAGCATCACAATCCCTACCTTCAAACTCTGCTACAGAGCTACAGTAGTGAAAACACCCTGGTATTGGCATAAAAAGAGACATGTAGACCAATGGAACCGAATCGAAGACCTGGATATCAATCCACACTCTTATGAACATCTGATCTTTGACAAAGAAGCAAAAAATATAAAATGGGGAAAAACATATTCAACAAATGGTGCTGGCATAACATTCTATCAACACGTAGAAAAATTCAAATAGATCCATATCTATCGCCATGCATAAAACTCAAGTCCAAATGGATCAAAGACCTTAACATACAACCAACAACATTAAACTTCATAGAAGAGAAAGTGGGAAGTATACTTGAATGCATTGGCAAAAGAGACCACTTCCTAAATAAATCCCAGTAGCAGAGACACTGAGAAAGAATTAATAAATGGGATTTCCTAAAAAAGAGAAGCTTCTGTAAAGCAAAGAACACAGCCAACAAGACAAAATGGCAGTTACAGAATAGTAAAAGATGTTCACCAACCACATTGGACAAAGGGTTGATCTCGACAATACACAAAGAAGTCAAGAAATTGGTCATCAAAAGAACAAATTATCCAATAAAAAAAAATAGGGTAGGGACCTAAATAGAGAGCTCTCAACAGATGAATCTAAAATGGCTGAAAAACACTCAAGGAAATTCCCAACTTCCTTAACCATCAGAGAAATAATAATTATAACAACCCTGAGATTCCATCTTACATCTGTAAGAATGGCCAAGATCAAAAACACTGAAGAAGCTTTTGATGGAGAGGTTGTGGGGTAAAGGGAACACTTTTGTATTGCTGGTGGGAGTGAAAACTGGTACAGTCTCTTTGGATATCAGTATGGGATTTCTCAGAAAACTAGGAAATAATCTACCTCAAGACCCAGCAATATAACTTTTGGGTATATACCTAGGGATGCTCAATCATACCACAAGGACATGTGCTCAAGTATGCTCATAGCAGCATTATTTATCATAACCAGAACCTGGAAACAATCTAAATGTACCTTGACTGAGAATGGATAAGGAAAATGTGGGACATTTATACAATAGAGTACCTAAAGCAGAAAAAAAAATGATGACATCTTGAAATTTGTGGGCAAATGGATGGATCTAGAAAACTTCATATTGAGTGAGGTAACCCAGACACAAAAAAAATATAATGTATACATAAAGCAAAAAAAATCAGCCAACAATTCACAATCCTAGAGAACCTAGACAACAAAGAGAACCCTAAGAAAGACATAAATGGATACAATCTACATGGGAAGTAGAAAAAGACAAGATTTCCTGAGTAAATTGGGAGCATGGGGACTGTAGAAGGGGAGTGGGGAGGAAAGGAAGGGAACAGAGAAAAAAATAGTTTAATAAAAACAACAAAAAAATTCACTACAAGACAGGTGTAACACTTTCAACACCAGCATTGGGAAAGCAGAGGCAGAAGGATTTCTGTGAGCTTGAGGCCAGCCTAGTCTTTAGAGTGAGCTCTCAGACATCAAGGACTACATGGAGCTGTGGTTCTCAATCTTCCTAATGCGACTCTTTAATGCAGTCCCTCATGTGCTGACCCCAACCATAAAATCATATTTGTTGCTACTGTATAAGTGCAATTTTGCTACTAATTTTGAATTGTAATGTAAGTATCTGATATGCAGGCTATTTGATATGTGACCCTGTGAAGGTGTTGTTCAACCACAAAGGGGTTGTGGCCCACAGGTTGGGAAGACACTTTCTCAAAAAAAAAAAATCAACTACAAAAAATTTGCATAGGAAGGTTTTCTCTGACGAGCTTTCCACATAAAAATTGTAATAGAGAAGGTACTGCATAACTTAGTATAAATACTGAAAAAGCTGAAGTTAGGACAAAAAATTAATCTAGTAAAGCAGCATTTTACCTTAGCATCCTCCTTTTCTATAGGTTCAGAATCATTAGCATCAGGTTCCTCGAAAACCCTTCAGAGTGAAAACATACAATAAGACATGAGTTTGGGTCTTTGAAAAATCCTGGAGCATGATCAACTAGGTACACTAAATGTATTTTTACTTGTATACTTTAAAGTTAATCTTTGTTTTAAAAAAGGTAAAGACTTTAGTTTCCTCCTCTACCTCCACTTCTCTCTTCAAAGAGTGACAGACAACCAAAGAGTTCCCAGTGGATAAGAATGATTAGACACTGGGTAGGGAAATTTTCTCTCTCCAAAGCTGACTAAAAAACCAGTTACTGGTTCCATTCTTTTTACTACGTGAAGTGAGAGATACTAACATAGTAGGAAACAAGGTGGAGAGAGACATGGTCTCATCTTCATTGTCTATCACTGACTAAACAGTAAACTACACAATTAGAGATGGCAACTTTGGCTCTACTTATACAAACAATGTATTTAAAAGACCCCATTGCTTATCTTCAACCCTAAACAACATAGGACATTCCTAAGACTAAAGTGTTGGAAAACAGTGCTGTCTATTACACGTCATCTTCACACAAAGTAGGGTCATCAGAGAGGAGGAACCTCAATTGAGAAGATACCTCTGTGAGATCGGGCTGTACACGAGCCTGTAGGGTATTTCCTTAATTGGTGATTGATGGAGACCCAGTCCACCCTTGGTAGTGCCATCACCCCTGGGCTGGTGTTCCTGGGTTCTATAAGAAAGCAGGCTGAGCAAGCCATGAGGAGCAAGCCAGTAAACAGCATCCTTCCATGGCCTGTGCACCAGCTCCTGCCTCCAGGCTGCTGCCCCATTTGAGTTCCTGCTCTGACTTCCTTCGTGATGAACAGTGATGTGGAAGTGTAAACTAATAAAGCTCTGCAGTAGACGAGGACTGAGCATCTCGAGAGCAGGAAGAGACCTTGAGCACATGGCTTGAGCTTAGAAAAACTCAAGATGGCATTGTTTTAAACATATAAATCTCTTTACAGGAACTCCCCTTTTCTCACTTGATAGGGAAGACAGTACATTTAATTTACATTTTCCACACCAAGCAGAGTTTTAAACATGTCAAGATTGTCATCAGACTACACCCCAAATAGCAGGGCTCTCCTGTATGGTTATTTCTCTCCCACTCTGATTTCAAAATATTATTCAGGTCCAAAATAAACACGTAAAACCATTTGCAGAAAATGATAATTTTAATTAGAACAATTATAATATTAGTCATAGTGACTCTAATTAATAATGAAGATGAGAGTGAGGTAGACACTGAACAAAATGTAAACTTATATCAAATAATAATAGTCATATTCCCTTTCACATTACAGCACATTCAGAGGCTGGGGATCAATCCCAGTATCACGTGACTTTAAACCTGACCCACCCACGTGATTGATCTTCACTAAGAAAAATATATTCACAGAAAGCGATTTTATCCATACTTTCCAAGCCAAATAAAATGGAAACCTTCACAATTCACTACAGAGGAAGAGGTGAAAAATACTGACTGCAGTGTGGCAGTCACGATTAATGGATCATTCAGAGATAAAGTAACAGGAATAGTCTTCAAAGACAGCAACTCACAGCAGGGTTGTGCAATGAAAAAGTATACTCAGCAGGGCGGTGGTGGCGCATGCCTGTAATCCTAGCACTTGGGAAGCAGGGGCAGGTGTATCTCTGTGAGTTTGATTCCAGTCTGGTCTACAGAGCTAGTTCCAGTAGACCTAGGACTGTTACACAGAGAAAGCCTGTCTCGATAAATCAAAACAAAATGTATAATCAGCACCAATTTGTATTTAATGATTCAATATAAATATAAATGTAAATTAAATTTGTATTTAATTAACAGGAAAATGTGCATGAGAAACTGGGAGGCAAAATAAAACACAAAACTTAGGCCAATGTCAAATCGAACACAATAATGCAAACTCTTTACAAAAAAATCAAATTAATCTGAATAATCTGAAAAATTACCACCACCCTGATTTAGCTTTGTTTTGAAAATTCGCACTGTATTCTCATCACTGTGTACTAAATTTCTTCTATAAATCTAATGTGTCCAGTGCACATGGCTCTCCCCTCTTCTGATCACCACTAATCTGGTTTTACTTAGAGAAATGAACACCTTTACCTGGCTGGCTGCTTGTGTGTCTGTACGTTTGCCTCATTTCCTGACAAGACTACCAAGGGCTGCTTGTTTTTGTCCAGAGGAACCGAGCGGGATTCCATGTCTTCCTGTATTAAAATAATAATAATAATTTTAAATTATTTTAAAAACACAACATTACGTACTTTTCAGCTAAGCTTAAAACCTTGTTAAAACACACTTTACCCTCCATTTGGTTGGGATATAGACTGTTGGATGCCTGGAGAACTTCGTGGGTTCAGGCCAATCTTTTGGATAACCAATCCAGAGGCTGGGTTCAGTGAGCAGGGGTGGTGGGACCACTGGAGTCTGTACAGAGAAGAAGGGTGGCGGTGAGCATGAGAGAATCAGCTCTGACACCCACTTGCCATCCTCGCCACTGCTTGGAGGAGGGACACTGCTCCCAGGAAGTGCACAGCACAACTGGCTGCAGTATCCTGACATCACAAATGGTGAACACAGGGACTGAGCCTTCCACACCACTTAGAACCCCGCTCTCAGACAGTATCGTGCAGACAGACAGATGACCCAGACGACAAAGATTGGCAGGTCTGCATCATCAGGCCAGGGGCACCTGTAATGATATTGTGTTTGTATTTTAATATATAAAACTTGCCTGAAGACCAGAATGCAAAACAGCCACACTGGTCAGCCATACAGGCCAGGAGGTGGTGGCACACACCTTTAATCCCAGCAACCACACTAGGGAGCCATGAGGCTGGGTGGTGCTGGTGGTGCACAACTTACTTTAATCCCAGCTCTCGAGAGGAATATAAAGTGGGATGAGACAGGAACATGCTCTCTTTCAGTCTGGATATTTCATAGATCTCTCTAGTGGCTTGGCAGCTTTGCTTTTCTGATCCTCAGGCTGAACCCTAATATCTGTCTCTGGGTTTTTATTATTCATGCTACATTTGGTATACAAAGTTTGGGGTACAAATTCACAAGAAAGCTGTTTTCCTGAAGCTTTTTTGCCACTGGCACAGGCTGCAGCTCCATGTAGCCTCTTGCCACACCAGGATAGGCTTTCTTTTCTTTTCTCCCCAAGTCTTTGAGCAAGTTTGGGATTTTCCAGTTGTAGCCTCTCTTAAACTGTCTCCAGCTGTCCCCGAAACTCCAGGAGCACCTGGGCTCCAAACACAACAGGACTCACCGGCCCTAGGCTTGTTCAGGCAGTCCCCCCATCACATGTGTGTTTTCCAGACAGTCAGATCTCTCTCTCTCTTTCTCTCTCTCTCTCTCTCTCCCTCCCTCCCTCCCTCTCTCTCTCTCTCTCTCTCTCTCTCTCTCTCTCTCTCTCTCTCTCTCCCTCCCTCCCTCCCTCTTTCCCTCCCTCCCTCTTTCTCCACTGTGGATTGTGGGCTCTCCTTGAACCCCCTTCTTGGGCTGCTGCCAAGTTAGGGAGCTCCCTTGAAAGCCAGTCAGGCTTTTACTGTTCTACGCAGCAGCAATAGTCTCACATTCTCATCAACATCCTCATTAGATTTGATAAGACAATTGGTGGTGTGGGAGGTCCTTCTACCTATGTATTGCTTTTATTAGTTAATGAATAAAGAAAACTGTCTTGGCCTATAGCAAGGCAGAATTCAGCTAGGTGGGGAAAAATTAAACTGAATGCTGGGAGAAAGAAGGCAGAGTCAGGGTGAAGCCATGTAGCCCCACCGGAGGCCGATGCCAGAACTTTACCCGGTAAACCACAACCTTGTGGCTTTACACAGATTAATGGGCTAATGGGTTAATTTAAGATACAAGTTAGCCAGAAATATGTTTAAGCTATTGACCAAACAGTAATGTAAAAAATATGGTTTCTGTGATATTAATTCAGGGCTGAGCAGCTGGGAATGAATGATCGGCCTCCTACAACAAATTGGGAATTTTTTTAAAGTATTTATTTGCTTATTATGTATACAGTGTTCTGCCCACATGTATCCCTAAAGGCCAGAAGAGGGCACCAGACCTCATTACAGATGGTTGTGAGCCATATGTGAGTGCTGGGTAATTGAACTGAGGACCTCTGGAAGAGCAGCCAGTGTTCTTAACACTCTGAGCCATCTCTCCAGCCCAAATTGAAAATTCTTAAAGGAAGGAATTATTTGAAAGAGAGAGCTTTTCTCCAACATTAAAAGTGGGAAAAACAATTACAATGGGAGGATTTGGGTGTCTGTATGATAATATGCTAGACAGTTTGAAAATGGAACAATTGAATGAGAGGGTAACTAATTACAGAAGACTTATGTAATATCAATTGTAAACATTATCAGCTTATCATTTTTTGTCTTACCACTAAAAAAATTGGTTAAACTGAGTGCTAAGATACAGACTTTAAAAAAACTAATAAAACAAATCACAGATATATTCAAATCCAGATAAATGAATTTAATGGAGAACAAATGTCAGTGTTTCATTATAAGAATAGAGAGGAACAACCTAAGGTTTCAGACAACCAACTTTAATATATCCAGTAACCTTACAGAAATTGCCAAACGGCAGAGGCTCTGTCACAGTTAACTGGACTACTGAGCCAATGATAGATTTCAGGAGATTCAATAAGTCTCATATGGCATGCATTCACCTTTTGTGAAGCAAATGTTAAACTTGTGGTTAGCTTGCAACAGAATTCTTCCTAAAGTCAGGACAGAATTGGTTAATGGTGTTTTAGAGCCTAGTGCACAACTACAGTGGAGTACTTGGTTCAGTGAAGAGGCTAAGATTCTTGAACAATGGAGTAAAGCTAGAGGTAGGGAAATCTCTCAAGATCAAATTCTTGGAGAAGGAGATTATTCTACTACAGAAAGGCAATCTGCATATGAACTCCCTGAATTTATGTCATGCAGCAGCTTTGAGTGCTTGGGACGTAATTGGAGAAATGGGAAAGGAAATGGAGTCATTTCTAAAGTTATACAGGTCCCAAAGGAGCCTTTATGGATTTCTTACAAAGATTGACTTCAGCAGTAAATACAATGATATCAAATTCAGAAGCTAGATAAATAACAATTGAATCTCTGGCTTTTGGAAATGCCAGTTCTCAATGTAAAAAGATAATCAGGCTGTTAAAGGCAAGGTCAGGGCCTCTGGAGGAATGGATTTGAGATAAAATTAATATTGAATCTCAGGATTATGATGATGCATGGATAGGAGAGGTGATTTCCAGAGATCTGAGGAATAATTGAAATGTCAAATATTATAATTGTGACAAATGAAGTCATCTTAAAAGGGATTGTAGACAGGGCATTCTTAGAAACATTTTTTTTTCCTAAGAATAATCCATTCATAATGCCCTTCCCTTCTGGATTATGTGGAAGGTGTAGCAAAGGCATTCATTAGACTAATGAATGTAGGTCACTCCATGCCATAGTTTGTAAGTCAGCAATTGAAAATATGTATGCAATTACCTGAATCTATAGTTTACCATTTTACTATCTGATTCAAATGTAGATACTTTAGAAAGAATGTTTAAAGAAGTAAAGAAATTTTTGCCTTTGAAAATTACAAATTGCTCCTGAAAAAAATCTTAAGAGGATTGTCTATTAATTATTTAGGCTATAAAATAGGTATACAAAAAAATAGACCTCCCCAAAAGATGCAAATTAGGAGAGATTGATTGCAGATTTTTAATGACTTCCAAAGATTGCTAGTAGACATTTCCCATCTACAGCACACTACTGAGATGACCTGATTAATATAAACAAAAAGTTAGATGGTGGCAAGGACTTAAATAATCCCAGGAAATATCAGCTGAAACTGAGAGAGATTGAGCTTGATTGAAGAGAAATTACAGAAGGCACATATGGATCGTGTGAATCCAGATCTTTTTTTTTCTTTCCTGAGACAGGTTTAGCTGTAGCCTGTCCTGGAACTTTAGCTCTTGTAGATCAGACTGGCCTCAGACTCACAGAGATCCACCTGCCTCTGCCTCCCAAGTGCTGGCATTAATGGCATGCACCACTACCACCCAGTCAGATACTAATCTTAACTGCATTCTGGTCATATTACTCTCCAAACATTTCCCTACAGGAATTTTAATGCAGAGGGAAGATAGCCTAGAATGAGAAAAAAAAAAGCTTAAAATTTATGTGGAAAAGGTCTCTGAGTTAATTCTAAAATGAAAATTGATGTGTTTTCAATTAGTAGGAATAGTTATAGTACCTTTTAACAATAATGAAATTAACAAATTATGGAAAGAAAGTGAATCCTGGAAAAGAAGCTTGAAGTAATTTTTTGGAGAGATTAACAACTGTCCCAAAAGAAAAAAAAATCAACTTGTAAAGAAAACTAACTAGATCCCTCCTCACATTGTACGGGACATACCAATAAATGGAGCCCCTGCATTCTGTACTGATGTAAATAAATCAGGAAAGGCAGATTACAAATCAGAAAATTTAAGTAAAGTGCATCAGAGTCCTTATGATTCTGCCCGAAAGTCAGAATTATGTGCTATTCTCATTATACTAAGGGATTTAAAGAATCTCTCAACATAGTTACTCTTTCCCAATATGCAGAGAGAGTTGTTTTGCATATTGAAACTGATAAATTTATACCAGATGATACAAAATTGATTTCATTATTTATTCAGTTACAAGACATAATCAGGAATATGAATAATCCCATATACACAGCATACATTTGATCCCATATAAGTCTGCCAGGTCCTCTAGCACATGGTAATTCAGAAATTGATCAATTGTTGATTGGAAATGTGCTGAAGGCCTCAGAATTTCATAAAAAATCATGTCAATAGCAAAAATTTATTTAAAAAAAGACCTTTTATTCACATGGCACAAGCCAAGGAGATTGTAAGGAAATGTCCTACTTGTTCTTTATACAACCAAACACCACTGCCTGCAGAAAGTACCCCAAAGGGTACTCAAAGGAATGAAATCTGACAGATGGATGTTTTTCATTTTGTAGGATTTGTAAAACTAAAATATGTACCCCATTGATACCTATTCAGGTTTTCAATGAACAGCTCTTTTGAGTTTGGAAGAGACTAATTCAGTATCACACATTTGCTAGAAGTTATGGCCATCATGGGTATACCTGTCCAAATAAAGACAGGCAATGTTCCAATATATGTATCTAAGAAAATGAAACAATTTTTTGCTTATTATAATACAAAGCATATTACGGGTATACCGTAAAATCCTATAGACCAGGCAGTTAAAGAAAGATCAATTCAAGGTCTAAAAGATATGCTAAATAAACAGAAAGGCTGATATATAACCCCCCAAACAGATTGAATAATACTTTATTAACTTTGAATTTTCTAAATGTTAATGATAAAGGAACAACAGCTATGAAGAGTCATTGGATAGAAAAAACTACAGAATTAAATCAGCCTGTGTACTTTAAAGATGTACTGACCTCAGAATGGAAACCATGACATATGTTACATTGGGGAAGGGGTTTTGCTTTTGTTTCTACAAAAGAAAAAAACTATGAATACTATCTGTAGGCAGAAGCCACTTGTTCATTCAAAGATGCCCAGATCACAAAATAATCACACAGAAATTCCAAAATAATCACACAGAAACTTTATTATTGCAACACTTTTTGGCCAACAGCTTAAGCATATTTCTAGATAACTCTAATATCCTAAACTAACCCACCTCCATTAATCTGTGCATCACTACAAGGTCGTGGCCTACCGGCAAAGTTTCAGCAGGCTCCAGCAGAGATGTCTGTCCCCAGCAGTGGCTACATGGCTTCTCTCTGACTCTGCCTTCTTTCTCCCAGCATTCAGTTTAGTTTTCCTACCTAGCTCTTTTCTGCTCTATCACAGGCCAAAACGGCTTCTTTACTCATCAACCAATAAAAGCAACACATATATAGAAGGATTTCCCACACCAACCATCAAAATTGATAAAGATTCTACTTGAACAAGAGATAACTTTAATTAGAAGAGATGATAGTTCATCAAACAGCATAATTATTTAATATAAACTAATCTATAAAACTAACTAATGCTTTGCATTTGATCAGATATAACTTGTCAAAAGAGAATCTCTCCAAAATTAGGATTGGGGAAGGGTTATGTTTCTGTCTTTTCAGAAGAATAAAGGCATCCTGTTAAGGAATCTGAAGACCATTGGACAAATGAGACATCTGAAGAAAAAGGGCAAATCATCCAGAAAAAAAAACTGTCTCAAGAAAGAGAGTAAATTGGTCTGTTGACATATTGTATTTCCAACAGGATAAAATCTCATAAATCTTCCCAAATGTTTGTTTCTGCTATCCTCTACAGATTTATAATGCAAATGGTCCTTTTGTAGTCCCAGCCAATTAAAGATTAAAGCTGGCTTTGGAGTTGGAGTGTGGCTCTCTCCTTCTCTAAACCCAAGCATGTTTATCAAAGTAAAATCCAAAAATCTCAGTCTCATGTCCCCTGATATGGGACAGAAGAAAAACAAAAATTTAAAGACTGTTTTATTGCTACTAATCTCATAGTTCTTTGGTGTTATATTGACTCTTTAACAGCTTTTCTTAAAAAATAAGATTTATAAGATTAATGTATAATATGTATATATTAATGGTCATATAAAGTACTAACTAATTTTATAAAAAGTTTTTATTTACCTTCCTGTACATGATATCAGTTTTGAGTCTCTATCAGTTTTCTGCAGTGAACCATGAGCATGCCTAACAATGACTTTTGAAGACTCCATAAGGAGGATGGGACCCTCACAATGACGATTCCTCCAGGACTATGATAGCACCACTAAGTTGAAAAGAACCACCTAAAGATTGACTTTGGACTACAAACTGCTCAGAACAATTTTGAGGCGGCTAGATGCGATGATCCAGCCCAATAGACTACTCTGGCCAGGACTTGAGACAAGCTCGGCGCGTTCTCATTATTTAGAGACTGGACAAAGGATGTTTAATCACACCACAAGGACATGTGCTCAACTGTGTTCATAGCAGCATTGTTTGTCATACCCAGAGCCTGGAAACAATCTAAATGCCCCCTCGACCGAAGAATGGATAAAGAAGGTGTGGTACATTTACATAATGGAGTACTACACAGCAGAAAAAAATAATGACATTTTGAAATTTGCGGGCAAATGGATGGTTCTTAGAAAACATCATATTGAGTGAGGTAACCTAGACCCAGAAACACAAATATAGTATGTACTCACTCATAAGTGGGTTTTTAGACATAAAGCAAAGAAAAACCAGCCTACAATTCACAATTCCAGAGAACCTAGACAACAAAAGGGCCCCAAGAGAAACATACATGGATCTAATCTACATGGGAAGTAGAAAAATACAAGATCTCCTGAGTAAATTAGGAGCATGGGGACCATGGGAGAGGGTAGAAGGAGATGTGGAGAAAGGTCAGGGAGTGGAGAAAAATATACAGTTCAATAAAAGCATAAAAATTTGAATTTTCCATTATAGAGATATGCCAGATTCTGATAAAAAAAAACATAAACCTTTTAATCTGCAAAGATAGGACATAATGACAACTCCACCTGAATTATGGTAATTCTAGCCACTGAGTGAGACTGCTCTGTGCCTCACCTGCTGCCAGGACTCTGCACTAACTAAGCACTTTGGGGTTGATTGCCCTACTTTGATTGGATGTAGGCCAGAGGTAAAAAGGCAGGAAGTATGTCAGAATGTATGCTTACCCACTACTCCTTAGAGATGGTGAGGCTAATATATCTAAAACTTGTATGCCTTTTTGCAAACCGAAACCATCATGTAAGCTTCAGAGAACCTAAGAGTCATAGACTTGAATCCATCTCTCACGTGTCACAAGGACTCCAGGTAAGTACAGCCCGATTTTCCCCACCTGTCTGCTTCTGAGGGTGGGATCTTTCTCTCTCTCTCTCTCTATTTGTCTTGGGGCTCCACCCCTCCCCCAAATACAGGGCTATGAACCCTAAAGTTCCAAAAGTAAGATTTTCCTTTAGATTCCTAAATTTTAACTTCCGCCCCTAGTCTATATCTGTCTTATCAGATTTCCTCTTGTCTGACAGACACTATCCAAGTATAGCAGGCTTTCTTGGACCACCAGTCCCCAAGTCATGACATGGAGATTTATTAATAATTAGGAATGCTCAGCCTTATCTTAGACTTGTTTCTAGATAGTTTAACCTAAATTATCCCATTCCTATTCACCTCTATCCTGCCCCAAGGCTTGTTAGCTCATCTGCACACTATCCACTCTGCTTTCCTGCTTCCTCCGTGTCTGCATGGCTGGCCCCCAGTTGGCTGGTTTCTCTTTCTCTCCACCAGTCCCACCTACCCTCCTTTACCTAGACATTGGCCAATCAGCTTTTGATTAGACCAGTCAGGTATCTTAGGCAGGCAAGGTGAAACAGCATTATCTTTATATAGTTAAACAAATGCAACACGTCTTTACATAGTTAAACAAACCTTTTATTCCACCACATCCAATCATCAGCTGCTGACTACAACCTGCTCCAAATGACTGTGAGCCCTGGACTTGCTGAAAGCTCATGTGGACCAGTCCAGCCAATGTGATTGCCCCTGTCATTTCAGTTGGATCAGCGAACCAGACTCTTCCGATGAATGCCCCATTGCCTGAATTCCCCCCTTGCCATTCCAGATCTCCTGCACCCTGACAACAATGTCCTAGCTTCAGCAGGAAGTAGTTAAAGAAGAGAGAGTATGTCATCCTTTATCCCCCAACAGGCTGGAACATTAGATCATAGGGGACAAAATAACCTACATCCTATTGCCACCCCAGAAAAGGTGCCTGTTGAAAACAAATAGACCCAGCTCTATCAACAGGGAGATTCATTAGCCGAAACAGTTCTACAATACGATAGGGCACTCAGCCTGCTCTGTGTAAAACAGGGAAGTCATTGTATGGCTTTAAGAGAAAATTGTTGTTTCTATACAAACCACTCAGGAACCATTAGAAATAATCTGGTCATACCTAAAAAATTATTACAGCTGTGTGGTGGTAGCTTACACCTCTAATCCCAGCTTTTAGGAGACAGAGGCAGGCAGATCTCTGTGAGTTTGAGGTCAGCCTGGTCTACAGTGTGAGTTCCAGGAGAGCCAAAGCTGTTACACAGAGAAACTTGTTTCAAAAAAAGAAAAATCATTGCCAAAAGGGGGACCCTGACATGAAGTAAGTAATCGGTCCCCATTTTCATTTCCAGGATCCTTCTAGATAGTAACTCTGATGTGACTATCACAGGGTCTTTGGTACTTGTGCTAATTACTGTTGGCTCTTGCATTAGTAATGTCTTAACTAAGTGATAATTCCTGACTGGGTACCATTTGATGGCTATTAGAACCCAATATAAACAGGTAGCCATAACAGAGTCCAAGATTTGACTCAGGACACAACTCAAGGGGGGAGTGTGAGAGCCCAAAGTTACATTTTAAGTTTTAATTACTATTCCTAAGAGAGCCCTGGAACAAAAATGCCTCTGATCTGCAAGCCCCTTGCCCAAGGACAGATAGTTTCTGAATTGCCAGAGGCTGTTGTTTATGGGAGATAACAAACCCACATGTTTTCACTCCCCTAAATAAGTTTGTTTGACCCTACACCATATATGTTTAATTATATGTGGGCAGGAGGTTTACGGATAGGAAAAAAGTCAGGATATGTGCTTGCCCCTGATTATTACATACACTTAGACATATACAAATAGGAGATATTTGGACTGTAGAGATGCCTCAGATGTTAAGATCACTGGCTACTCCCCCGGAAGACCTCAATTCCATTCCCAGCTCATACATCGTGGCTCACAACTTCACATAATTCCAGTTCCAGGAGATCCAGCATCCTCCTCTGGCCTCTCAGGGACCAGGGCATTCATGCTGTGCACAGACAGACACACACGCAGACAAAGCAATCATATACATAAAAAGTGATAAATAAATCTAATTTTTCTCAAAAACAACAACTATTTATGAACGTGTCTAAAATTTCACAGCTTTGAGTGTTTGAGTGTGTCCAAGAGACCAAACATAGGGCTCTGGGCGGGAGTATATGCAGCGGTGCTGAGATAACGCCTATGGCACTGAGATTGTCTTATGAAACTAGAAAATGTCTAGAACCTCAACAAATAAATATCAAAATATGAGAGGCATTTATAACTGCAAATAGACCATAATTTCTCCAGCTGCTGGGTTCAATACCTTCCGGCTTTGTATTTGAAAGTATACCCATCCATCCACACATACATGTATGTGTGTGCTCAAACAGATACACACACATACTCATGCAGATACAGACACACAGATACACACACACTCAGACACACAGAGAGATACTGACAGACACACACATACACAGAAACACACACACAGAGATACAAACACATACACAGATACTGACACATGAACACACACTCACACAGATACAAACACACACACACTCAACACAGATGCACACACACAGAGATACAAACACATACACAGATACTGACAGACACACACATACACAGAAACACACACTCACACAGATACAAACACACACACACTCAACACAGATGCACACACACACTCATGCACATAAATAACTGGTAGTTTCAACAACGATGCAGATGAGGCAGGGGAGGCTGTTCGGTGAGTACAGTGCTTGCCTCACAGTCATTAGACCCTGATTTTGATCAGCCAGGACCTATGCAAACAAGATGGTGCAGTGTGCCTTTGTATTGTACGCCAGTGCTGGGGAGAAAGACAGGACAGTCCCAGAACTTGCCAGGCAGACAGTCTAGCCAAATGGGAAAATTCTGGGTTCGGAGCTGGAAAACTCCCAATATCACCCTCAGCTTTCACAGGGAGCACACCCTTGCATCTAATCGCTCCCCTAGGGACTAGCCTCGAAAACCCTGAACTTGGCTGGGAGATGGAGCAGTTGGAAAGTGTTTACTGGAGCAGCATGAGGACCTGAGTTCAGACCTTAGCACCCACCTGAAAGCCATGAGGACATGGCAGAAGGCACTGCCGCCCAGTACTGGTGGAGTGGAGACATGAGGATCCTGGGTCAGGCTGGCTGACACAGTGAGCGCCAGTTCACTGACAGACAGAGACTCCAAAGACAATGGAGAGCAATAGAAGACAGCCAACACTGACCTCCTGTCTCTGCGCGCGCGCACACACACACCAAAACCAACAATAACCACTCTAAAGGACCAGAACCCAGCTGTCAGCTGTTTATAAGAAATACAAAGCCCAACCGAAGACACCCCAAAACTGATCAACGAGTGGGCTCAAGCTATCAAGTGCGCAGACTCCTTACAGCACCAGTGTGTAGCTGGCCTTACAGCAGGTAAGAGGGATGCAAGCCCCAGCTCACTAGGAGGAGTAGAGGGGGCAGGCAGCGACTCTTCAGGAAGATGGAAGAGGCATACACGTTAATGTGCCGAATGTTAGGGCCCTTGCTGTCGTAAAAACAAACACTAAAGGCACGGAAGAACAGGTAAGTACCAATCCAGTAATAGTGAGAAACTTCAACACCTGACTTTTGTCTTTAGACAGAGCGTCTAAACTAAAAATAAGAAATTCCAGACTTAAATCATACACAAATTGATGTATATCCCACCCAACCTCAGTAGGGAACGTATTCTTTTCTTGGTGACTAACGAACCAAAACGAACCACTTTGGAGACCACAAAGTAAGCCATTTTCAAATAAAAATACAAATGGCCAATCAATGTTTTAAAATGTGTTCAGCCTCTTTAGTCATTAGGGAAGTCCAATTTAAAACTCTTCTGAGATTCCATGGGACACTAATCAGAATAGCAAGCATCAAGGAAACAAAGGACCAGAAATGCTGGCGGGGATGTGGGTAAGGAAGAGCTCCGGTGACGCCAGGGGAGAGTGAAGGGGCGTGGCCTAGGGGAGAGGGAAGGGGCGCGGCCACACTAAAAGGCAGCAGAGAGGATCCTCAAAATCCCACAGTAGAACCATACATGATCCAGGAATCTCTTCTTTTTATCAGTTTTTTTTTTTCATTTATTTTACATACCAACCACATTTTCCCTCTCTCCTCTCTTCCCATTCCCTCCCCCACCTCCCATCTAACCCATCCCTCATCCATTCCTCCTCCATTCCGAAAGGAGCAGGCCTCCCCTGGGAGTCAACAAAGCACACATATTACCTTTACACAGGACCAAGCTCCTCCCGCTGCATCAAGGCAGGGCAAGACATCCCAGCGTGGGGAGTAGTTTCCAAAAAGCCAGGTAGAGCACCAGGGACAGGTCCTGATCCCACTGCTAGGGGCCCCATAAACAGACAAGCTACACAACTGACACCCACATGCAGAGGGGCTTGTTTGGTCCTATGCAGGCTCCCTAGCTGGCCATGAGCTCCCACTAGCTCAGGTCAGCTGTCTCTGCGGGTCATGATCTTGACCAGCCTTGTTTGTACAATCTCTCCTCCCTCTCTTCAGCTGGACTCCCAGAGCTCCCCACGTTGAAATAACTATTGGTCCACTCCTAACGCCACAGGTTCCATCCTGCAGTCTCATGCTCTCAACAGTCAGGAGTTTGAGACGGGCAGGGAAGGCCGGCTTTGTTGCCAGGGGAGCTGGAGTTGAGGGTTCCGCCAGCTTTAGGGGTTCAGCATAGTTTACCGAATGCCTTGGTTCTTAGGTGGGAAAACGGACACACAGTTAGGAACGGGCCAGGAAATGGCAAGGCTCAGTGTCTTCATGGTCTTCCTGATGTGTGACATTTGAGGTTCAGTGTCTTCATGATCTTCCTGATGTGTGACATTTGAGGTTCAGTGTCTTCATGATCTTCCTGATGTGTGACATTTGAGGTTCAGTGACTTCATGATCTTCCTGATGTGTGACATTTGAGGTTCAGTGTCTTCATGATCTTCCTGATGTGTGACATTTGAGGTTCAGTGTCTTCATGGTCTTCCTGATGTGTGACATTTGAGGTTCAGTGACTTCATGGTCTTCCTGATGTGTGACATTTGAGGTTCAGTGTCTTCATGATCTTCCTGATGTGTGACATTTGAGGTTCAGTGACTTCATGATCTTCCTGATGTGTGACATTTGAGGTTCAGTGACTTCATGGTCTTCCTGATGTGTGACATTTGAGGTTCAGTGTCTTCATGATCTTCCTGATGTGTGACATTTGAGGTTCAGTGTCTTCATGATCTTCCTGATGTGTGACATTTGAGGTTCAGTGTCTTCATGATCTTCCTGATGTGTGACATTTGAGGTTCAGTGTCTTCATGATCTTCCTGATGTGTGACATTTGAGGTTCAGTGTCTTCATGGTCTTCCTGATGTGTGACATTTGAGGTTCAGTGTCTTCATGGTCTTCCTGATGTGTGACATTTGAGGTTCAGTGTCTTCATGGTCTTCCTGATGTGTGACATTTGAGGTTCAGTGTCTTCATGATCTTCCTGATGTGTGACATTTGAGGTTCAGTGTCTTCATGATCTTCCTGATGTGTGACATTTGAGGTTCAGTGTCTTCATGATCTTCCTGATGTGTGACATTTGAGGTTCAGTGTCTTCATGATCTTCCTGATGTGTGACATTTGAGGTTCAGTGTCTTCATGATCTTCCTGATGTGTGACATTTGAGGTTCAGTGTCTTCATGATCTTCCTGATGTGTGACATTTGAGGTTCAGTGTCTTCATGATCTTCCTGATGTGTGACATTTGAGGTTCAGTGTCTTCATGGTCTTCCTGATGTGTGACATTTGAGGCACCCAGATGACTTAGAGGGCACAAGGAAGTACTTCCATTTGGAAGAGGAAATGAAGTTACTTGAAAAGTACATGGGTTTAACAATACTGATTTGTGCCAGGTATTTGGTGGCGCATGTCTTTAATCCCAGCACTCGGGAGGCAGAGGCAGGTGGATCTCTCTGAGTTCAAGGCCAGCCTGGTCTACAGAGTGAGTTCCAGGACAGCCAGGGCTACACAGAGAAACCCTGTCCCAAAAAACAAACAAACAAAACACTTATTCACAAAATATACTCAACTGAAAAAAAATTAAATAACATAAATCTACATGAAACTAAATGTTAAAAATAAAAATAAGATGGAAAAAGATAGTGCCGTCAGTTATGCGATTACACACAACACACCGTCGAGGGCAGACGGTGCAGTTTACAGCAGCATGTGCAGGTCATCCCTCATGGCTGTGCCCTGGTACACATGACTAAAAGATCTCAATAGAAAACAAAATTGAAAATATTACAGAACCACAACTTTTTAAAAAGAAAATGTGACAAAAAGGCTCCTTTTGAAAATAATTCCTAAATGTTTCCATTCTGGGTCGAGGCTGGTGCTGCTCCTGTAGGCCAAGCCATTGCATGTGCGCAGGAAGGTTACTTGAGCCAAATGGATTTTTTGTTTTTAAAGATTTAAAATGTTTAAATTTTATGTGAAAGTGTTTTTGCCTGGCTGTGTGTACACACAGCATGTATGTCTGCTTCCGTAGAGGGCAGAGGAGGGCACGGGATCGCCGCATGTCTCTGGGAAGTGAAGAGCAAGCGCTCTCCACCATTGCAGTCTCTCCAGGCCTGAGCCAGACAGGCTAAGGAAAATATTGAGAGGTTAAGATCAGTTTAAATACAAACGTGGCAGTAAACCACGCTTTCCCAGTGCTCTGGTGTGATAACATAAGGCCAACACAAAACCCATTTTAAAATCACCCTGGTGCCTCTTTGCTGAATCAGCATCCTGATGGAGCATAGCTCCTACCTGGACCACACGCAAATAGTGTTTAAAACAGGACAAACAATCTAATAAATGGCATATATTTGCCGCTGTTAAGATTGCAGATGTCAGTCTTCACGTAGTTAACGAATCCTTAGCAATTTGGAGCCAGCAGCCGCACTAGAGTGAATAAGGAGGCAAACGTAGGACTGGGTTGACAGACTCCAAGAGAAAAGCACGTCATGACACCACTGACCTATGGGTTTATATACTGCTAATAATAATAGTTGTTCTTTCTTTCCTCTGCTTTTGTTTTTTGGGACAGGATTTCTCTGTGTAGCCCTGACTGTCCTGGAACTCACTCTGTAGACCAGGCTAGCTTCAAATTCAGAGATATCTGCCTTTCTTTGCCTTCCAAATGCTGGGATTAAAGGTGTGTACCACCGCTGCCTGGCAACAATTGTTTTTCTTAAGGTAAAGCCACTTTTGTAAATACTGCAATGATAAAAGGAAGGTTCATTTTATTACTATGAAGTGAGAAATAGAGTTAGGGGACCAAAACTGTCTACTCCAGAATGAAAACGGAACCATTTCTAATAGAAAGACTAGTTGGGAAAAAAGTATTGTTTCAGCATTTTCTTTCTTAAAAGATATTTACTTATTTATTATGTCTATAGTGTTCTGTCTGTATGTCTGCCAGAAGAGGACACCAGATCTCATTACAGATGGTTGTGAGCCACCGTGTGGGTGCTGGGAATTGATCCCGGATCCTCTGGAAGAGCAGCCAGTGCTCCCAACCTCTGAGCCATGTCTCCAGCCCCTTGCCTCAACTTTTTTTTTCTTAATTCTTTTTTTTCTTTTTTTTAAATTTATTTATTTATTAAAGATTTCTGTCTTTTCCCCGCCACCGCCTCCCATTTCCCTCCCCCTTCTCCTATTAAGTACCCCCCCTCCTCAGCCCGAAAAGCAATCAGGATTCCCTGTCCTGTGGGAAGTCCAAGGAACCCCCACCTCCATCCAGGTCTAGTAAGTTGTTGCCTCAACTTTTAATGAAGCAAAGTTATTGGTACTTAGGATGCTAGACGGCAATGTATATATGAAAACACATTTAATAAAGAAGACAAGAGCTGAGATGCTAAGAACACTCATTTAAAGCCCCAGTCTAAAGTCAGAGTTGGAAGACTCCGAGGAGCCAGCAAATCTCTGCTATTTCTTGCCCTCCTCTAAGTCGTTCCCTTTTCCTTTATGACAGCGCTCCTCAAAGAAAGTCACCCCAGAGCACACACCTGAGACATCAGCGAGGGTAATGAATCTAAGGTACATTTAAAACACTCGATACAGTTAGCTGCTAGTTATCTTCCTGTTTTTCCTTCACATGAAATATATTAAGATGCTGTTATGTGAGGAACTTCATTCTAGGAACTAAGTGTGACCCACATCAGGTCGGTTTCTTGCCCTCCGCTAGCTCTCACGTGCAGAAGACTTCAGAAGAAAATGTGAGCGAGTAAAAGCCTTCTAAAATGTAAAGCCTGAGAGTGTGAACTGAGAACATGAGCTGATATTAAAGCTAAGCACAAATATTCAAAAATTATATTTTTCCTTAATAGTTGAATCTCTTCTTGTACAGTTTGTAGCTATCTGGGCAAAAAATGTATTATCCAGTTCTACAAACTTTTTATTGTTTTGTTGAAAATAGATTCTTCTCTTATACAATACATCCCTACCAGTTTCCCCTGCCTTTACTCCTCCCAGCCCTCCAACCTCCCCACTCTCCCAGACCTATTCCCCGTCCTCTTCCTTTCAGGAAAGAGCAGGCCTCCAAGAGACAACAACCAAACATGAGAAAACAAAATACAAAAAGACAAGGCAAAAGTCCTCACACTGGGGCTGTGCAGGCCACCCAGGAAGAGGAAAAGAGTCCCAAGAGCAGGCAAAAGAGTCACAGACACCCAGCTCCCCCAACACAGAAACACTCAGCTAATAGTAATAACACACGCAGAGGACCTGTGCAGACCCTCTAGGCCCTGTGCGTGCGTACACTAAATTAAATCAATAAAAAAATACAGAAAAATTGCTAGTATAAATTTTGATAGGCTGTAATGGTATAATTTTTCATAATTTCTTATGTTAATTCATATATAAACAAGGGTTGAAACCAAGAACACATTCTATCAAAAACAATATGAAATGAATACAAAGTTTGGGAGGAAAAAGAAGCTACGTCCAAGGACAGTTCTGAAGCCAAAGGGATTAATCAAATGTCTGATACATTTTCAGTTTCCTTACAACTCTGAAACACGAACATAATGAAAGTCACACCAGTAAACTCTTCATTTTAAAGTCATTTGACATTTGTTTTATTTAATGTGTGTGAGTGTCTGCCTGCATGTATGTATGCGCACCCGTGCGTGCATGGTGCCTGTGGAGGTCGTAAGTCTTCGGATTCCGTGGTATTGGAGTTACAGATGGATGAGAGTCACCACGTGGGTGCTGGGAACCAAATCTGGGTCCTCTGCAAGAGCAACAAGTGCTCTTAACCACTGAGCCATCTCTGCAGCCCCCAGTAAAATAAATGAAACCACAATAATGGATATTTATCCTAAAGTTTGTAGCTCAGATTTTAGATTTGCTTTACCGTGAAAACTGTTCCTCATAAATTCTTTCCACTCCATGTTTTCAGACCTGAACCCAAGCCCACCACTTCAGAGTATCTACTACCTCTGGCATTTCTCAGAGTAAGATTAAAAAAAAACCAAACCCCCAAACCCAACTGGTCATAACTACATAGGTTTTTCTCTGACCGACTTTTGAGAGGCAGTGATTGTAGACCATTGCTGAGTTTAAGAATAAATGATAAAATAATGCAAATTCAGAAAGAGAAAATTAATCTCACAAAGGGGCATTTTACCTTGGAGCTGACGCTATTTTCGTCTTCTTCTGCTGTGGGCTTGGAAGTTCTAGGTGTGGGGGCGAGACTGAAGAATAAAAATGGACAAGAAGGGGGCATTTCAGTTATCAGTTATCTGTATAGATGCCATTTCTTTAAGAGGTATTTAAAGTTGATCTCTGTTTAAAAACCAAGTGAACACGCGATTGCTTGCCTTTCTCCTTCATTCTCTACTTATTATTTATGGGGACCTTTTCATATATCCATGACAAAGAATGGTAGACCTTATATTGGCAGAGCCCCAAAATGATTTGTCTTCACATATTTCTTCTCTTGAAGGCCAAAATGAAAATCCAGCTATTGGGACACCTATATTTTTGCTGCCTAGATTTAAAAAAAAAAATACAAAACAAGGCTCAAATATATAGTGTTCCTTCTTCGCTGTCTCCCATTTAATGGCTGTAATTCAGAATTGGGCATCTTGAGTCTTCATCTTGAGTCTTCCACAGACTGGAAGAAGCCAATGTTTTGCATAACCTTAAAACAGCACAGTCTCCCGGACAGAACTTCTGAAACGGCAGAAAGACAACGGACAACAAAGAACATTGTCTACACCATTACTGCCATATTCTCCTCAGATGCACTTCATTCCAGCTCTTCACAGACCAGCAAACAATAAAAACCCCCTTGGGCACATCCGCACTAGAGGGGAACTGGGGGGAAAGAGGAGCCATGCGGGGGAGCTTCCAATTTCCCAGGAATCGCTTCCCTCCAATGTCAGGTTGGGAGGGGTCAGGATTTGAAGTCCAGACCAGGCCTGGGGGCTGGCATAGATGCCAACTTGACACTAAGCACTCACACTCTAAGATCCTCCTTCAGGGCTCAGACATATTCTCTGTGTCAATGCGTGATGATAAAAATATCCCTTATATTTGGAAAGATGAACTTCCACTGGACCTCATAGCCAGAGTTAATACGCCCTGAGGTCATGTGAGCACTAAGATTGCTGCCCTACTGAATACTCAGCCTTTGTTGAACCACGGGCTGGAGAGATGGCTGGGCAGTTAAGAGCACTGGCTGCTCTTCCAGAGGACCTGGGTTCAATTCCCAGCAACCACATGGTGGCTAACAACAGTCTGTAACTCCAGTTCCAGGAGATCTGATACCCTCCTCTAGCCTCCACGAGAACTAGGCACACACAGACATACAGACAGACAAACCATCCACGCACATAAAATAACAAGTAACCCCCTCCTCCTAAAAAGAACCATATGAAAATCTCCCTCACTTGGCTTGGATTTCCCATATTAGCAACTTTTACAACCTACACTAAAGCATGGTAATAACCTTAAATTATATACTACTTCATGCCCCTGTGCACCAGCTCCTGTGGTGTAATGGTTAGTGCTCTGGACTCTGAATCCAGCGATCTGAGTTCGTGTCTCAGTGGAACCTGCTCCTTGAGGGAAGAGACCTAGTCAGTCATCCGCATCAACAGACCATGGAACCCAATATAAATGTGCTGCCCATGCAGGCTTCAGCACCGCCGGGGGCATGCTTCCTTCCTTTCCATGCCCCTGACCCAGGTAATGCATGGGTATTATTTGCTGAAAGCAGCAAATACAGGGTTGAAAGCAATCTTTGAAAGTGAATATTTAGCACAAATGTTAAACATGGCATTTGGATATTGGTTTGCTAAATGTTTGTGTACTGATTGTTGTCTGGGTCAGTCAGTTAATGACTTAATCTCTTGTAAGCCCTGTTAAAGATTCTTGTATCTCATTCTTTCCTCATGTGATGCTCTCTGGGTTCTTCAATAAAGACAGAAAAAAGGAGTTTTGAGACACACACAGGGGCATGAAGCAGAGAACTCAAATATGGGCCATTCTTGGTTAAGTGCCTCCAAAGGGAAGTGTTTTCCCTTCTTTCCTCAAGGGGACACCAGCGCATTATTGGTGGCCTGTAGTCAATCACCAATGCATTTAATCCACACCTTCTCCGACTTTACACCTCAGGCCTGTGAAAACGCAGGCTCCTGAGGTAAGGTCCAGCTGAAGAGATTGAGATTCCAGGCCTTATTTCCTGAGCTTGCCAAACACTTGGGGATCTCAGCGCCCAGCCACAGGTTGACCTGATAGGATTTCTCTCAGACAGTAATTCAGTCTGTGTCTTCCTAGGTGACCATGTATAAATTAACAATGAAGTAGGTAAGAGAACAATGCTACCTGGTAGACTCATCGTCCACCTGAAACTACTCAAGTATCATTTAACAAAAACCTTGAGTTTTGTCAGCTTCTACGGTCTCATAAAAAAGAGCCTTTCCCTGGAACTCCTGCATTTGTTATTCCCATGTGCTCTCCTAGATCCTCCAACATTCTGTATCAAGGATTTCCACATTATCACCACGCATGATCTGTTCCTTACCAACCCCATTCTGTTAACGCTGCTGGGATAGCCCAGAGTGAGCTCTTTACCCTCTTCCCTGGGATTCTCTCTGTCCACCTGCCATCCTACTGAGACTCATCACTACTGAGGGGAGCTCCTGGCCATAGACTTAAGGGTCCCATTGAAATGCGTCTCATTGCTGCCATGCAGTATATCCAAAGGAGTCATTGCAGAATCTTTCCATTTCAGGTTCTCCAACACAGCAGCCATGTGGAGAAAATTCTAAACACAGGTTCAAGCAACTGTGGGCAGCTTGATTAGTCTCCAGCATCCCCTAAAGTTAGGAAACTGTACAGGCAAAGGAATTACTTAGCGGCCAGATATAAAAAATAAATAAATAAATAAATAAATAAATAAATAAATAAGAAGCCAAAGGAAATAATCACTCATAAAGGTAGTATATTCATTGGAAAAGAAAATAGACTGGAAAAAGTGGTAGAGGAACTAACCTGATATGGCAGCTCATATCAGTAAGCAGAAAAGTCAATAAAAATATCTTCCAAAGAGAATATGAATATTACTTATAGAGCATGCAAATATTCTTCACTTCTAATAGAATAATTATGTATCACTACTATGTACTATGGCCACATGTCCTTGAGAGCTCTGCTACAAGCAAGGCAAGGCTTCCCAATACAGCGTTACATTAAATTACCAGATTATGATGGAGCATGGAAGAAAAACTCAATGTTGTGTCAAAATCTGACTTTCTGAACTGGTGTTATATAGATCTGTATTTTTGCCCTTTCAGTCTATGCAGAGGAGGCGGAGACCACATCATATAGCTAGGCAGGCAATTAAATCATAGCTCAGGCACATGACAATGGCGGGATTATGAGCCAGTTAAGCTGCCCTTCAAATGGGAGTAGCCAATTATTGGGAGTAGTAGTAGTTTTATTTGTTCATTTGTTTGTTTGTCTTGGAGACATTCTTTTCCTGTGTAGCCCTGACTGTGCTGGAACTCACTCTGTAGACCAGGCTGACCTTGAACTCATGGCGATCCACTTGCCTCTGCCTCCAGAGTGCTGGGACTAAAGGCGTGTGCCACCACTGTCCAGCATGAGAAGTATGTTATAACTGGATATTTTGCATACAATCTGTGATTTCTCTGAGATGGCAAGTGGTATGTACATCATATTGCATCTAGCCCAGTGAGTACACAACAAATATTAGTTTCTTTTCTCTGCATCCACTAAAGACTGCCTTAAACGGTTAAATTAGTCACATCTTACCTTGCTTTAGAGTAGCATGCAGGACATGCATCTGCTTCTGAAGATAAAAGAAAACTGTATTTTAACTCAACAAAATGGAGATAAAGAAGAAAATGGGGAAGTGCAATCTTTACATTATATGACTGGGGCCTCTTCTGGAGCACGAGTCTCCTTAGAACCATAGCTGACTGGGAGTCCACCAGGAAGATCACTTAGACCAGTGGCTGGAGGTTAAAGCATTGGAGTTCTTAATTTTGAGACAGGGTCTCTCTATGCAGCCATGGCTGTCCTGAAACTCACTTTGCAGACCAGGCTGGCCCTGAACTCACAAGAGATCCTCCTACCTCTGTCTCTGCCTCCTGCGTGCTAGGATTAAGGACATGTGCCACTACCTCTCAACCTTAATTTAACTTCTCACATATTTCAAATGAAAGCTGGAAGAGAGAAACGTCTCTAAATGTAATTCATGAAAGCAAACACCTCTGCCCAACCCCACAATCACAGGTGAGCCCTGCCAGACTGACAGCAAACCGTGCAGCCTGCAGAAGCAGAAACCGGCTGCGTCAAAGGGCTCTGTGGTCTTCTGGACCGAGACACTGGGGTCAGTTCTGTTCTTAACTTGTTATTACAAAATACGGCCTCTCTAGCTTTTCGTTCAGAACCGTGCTGTGTAAGATGGGAGAGTAGTGCCACGAGGAGGGCCGATCTGCGGGGCAGGGGACAGGTTCTCTCTGGAGTCTTTCTCTCCCTCTGGCTGTCCCGGAAAGGTGCTAACAGCCTCTTCCATTTTGCCTCCAATGGAAAGGTCTCACGGGAAGAACAACCCTTTATATTTTTATCCACGCTTAACCATAAGCAACAGATGCCTAGAAGGGCACGGCAGAGACCAAGAAAGTTGGCATATAATGGGGAAATGGCGGAAATAAAACTACTGGAGCCAGAGGGTGGCTCAGCAGTCGAGAGCCCTGAGTCTCCTCCAGAGGACCTGCCTCCATTTACAGAACCCACATGGCCGGTTAGTCATTTGTGATTCCAGTTCCGCGGACTCTGGCGCCCTCTTCTGGCCTCTGGGGGCACAGGGTATGCACAGGGTACACAGGCATCTGTGCAGGCAAGGCACCCATCCATAAACATTAATTTAAATTAAGATAAAATTTAAAAAGCTATTATCTCGCTTAAGCGTCTAGAATATAACAGTAATATCATATCGTGCCTGTGGCTTTTAATTGCCAACTTGACACAACTGATAGGGTATCTCAGGGAGGGATTGTCTAGATTAAGTTGCCCTGTGGCAACATCTGTGGGGATTACCTCTGCTTTGTTCCCTGATGTGAGAGACCCTACCACTGTGGGTAGCACCGTTCAGATCCTGAACTCTGCGGCAGTGGACAAAGGAGCTCAACACAAGCGCACATGCATCTGCTGCTCTCTTCTGACAACAGACTTGATGTGACCAGTTAGCTCAAGCTCTGGCTGCTGCTGGCTCTAAGGAGGACTTGTAAGCCAAAATAAAGCCCTTCTCCTCTAATTTGCTCTTTTCAGGGTATTTTTAATCCCAGCAAACAGGAAATGAAACTAAGTCACATGAGATCTCTATAATCAGAGAAGTCCCCCCCCCCCCACTTTACTGAAGGAAAACAAATAGTTGCGCTTTTTGTTAGTGTTTCCCCAGAACAAAAAAAATCTACTATAAAAGAAAGGTCATGGATTCAGATCAACAGTAGAGTAGCACACACACATACACGCACGCACACATACACACGCAAGCACACACACATACACACACGCACGCACGCACACATACACGCACGCACACACACGCACGCACACACGCACACACACATACACGCACACACACACACACAAATACAGACTCAATTTGAACAGTGATTTCATAAACATTACTTTGGGGATCAGTCTCTCCTACTTCTTTATTTTCTCAAGGCTAGGTGGCGCTGACCTAGTCCGCTGTGGAGGACTTACTTGAATTGCAGTCTTCACAAGGCTCAAGCTCCTCCTCTTGGTTTTCTAAAGTAACTTGGCTTTTGCCATGTGTGATAAAAGAAGAAACAAAGTCAATATTTTAGTAGTTATATAAAGAAAATCAAACAAGGATGTTAAAGCATTGAAGGCTTATTTTCTAAACCATGAGAGTGAATATTATGAGGCTCAGCACCAAAAGTTCCTAAGTTTCCAAACAAAGAAGAAGATGCGAAAATGCAAACGAATCAGAGGTAACACAGCTCAGAGCAGAAACAGGATGAGCCTGACACCACAGAGAGCACCCAAGGCTGCTTTCCTGACAGAAGAGTTTCTTTGTTTATGTTCAAGTTCTAAAAATAAGAACTTAATGCTGGCTGGTGGTGGCGCACGCCTTTAACTCTGCACTCGGGAAACAGAGGCAGAAGGGTCTCTGTGAGTTCGAGGCCAGCCTGGTCAACAGAGCGAGTTCCAGGACAGGCTCCAAAGCTACAGAGGGAAACCCTGTCTCAAACAACAACAACAGAAAAGAATTTAATTGGCTTACTTTACCAAGGAATTTCCAAGGCGTGAGACGCTAAACAGGGTGAACAGAGAAGACAGTAGCAATCATTTTGTTCACCTAGGCTGAACTACTTTAGAGTCCCGGAGATTGTTGTCTCAGTTCAGACAACGAATGGCTGCACTTCCCAGACATAATGTCTTAGATTAGATTATCGCCCGTTTCATTTTTGTGACAGGCAGTTAAGAGGAGATAAAATAATCATTTGTAACCATCAAGTCTCATTACCTTAACACGACTGTCAGTGATTACAGTGCTAACGAATCCCAGCCGCGCATGGAAAACCAGTGACTGCCAAGACGCGCTCAGAGGAACGACCACACTTCCTTCATACTTAACTAACCACATCGTTTGTCCCATTAGCTGGCTGCTCATTTTGTGAAAGAGTCTCTCACTCTGTAGCCTGGCTTGGAACTCCCAGAGGTCCGCCTGCCTTTGCCTTCTGAGGGCTGGGGTTAAAGATGTGCACTGCAGTGCCAGGCCTCTAACGGAGATCCCGACACACACAGCATGTCACCTCAGAACGACGCTTCATCTCCACAACAACCAGGAGAGGTTCACTGCCATAGACAACGCATCATTTGAGGGTCCAAATTTGGCAGCTGCCTTGGAGAAGGGCACAATGGGGCCTTTCCAACACCTGAGACTGAAGGGTGTTGTTTCAAAGAAGACCGGAGATTCTTCCTGCAGCCTTATCTGACCTCTCAGGTTTATAAAGAAAAGGCAAAGGATCAATCCATGCTGTTGCCATGGATGCATAGGCCCATGTGGACTCCACATGACATTTGGAGTATGGATCTGTGTGCTATGTGTGGCTACATCCGGGAGCCCTAGCTAGCTGCTCAGAGAGTGGCTCCTTCCATTCTTTTTATTGCTGTGATAAGCATCACGACCAAGGCAATTTATGAACAAAGTGTTCCGTGGAGCTTATGGATTCAGAGGGTTAGGGCTCACGACGGCAGGGTGGAGGCATGGGACCAGCAACAGCTGAGAACTCACAATTTGTTGGTTTTTTTTTTTTACTTTTTTTAATTTTTGAGATTATAATTACAACATTTATTCAAACCTTCCCATATACCCTTCCCTATTCTTCAAATTCATGGCTTCTTATTTTATTGTTCTTGCCTGCAAGTGCATTCTCTCTCTCTCTCTCTCTCTCTCTCTCTCTCTCCCTCTCTCTCTCTCTCTCTCCTGGATATAAGCTTCTCCATCCTTATAACATTTCTTGTATAAATGTCTTCAGGGCATGGGCCATGCCAGGGGAGCAGCGAGCTGCAGTTGAAGTCCCCGGTGTCAGCCAGCAGAAAGGAATCCTCTAATGGGTCGATCTCGTTTAGGCAAGGCCACAGGACTAGAGACCCCAGAATGTCTTTTGCTTCTGCTGTGCATTTACATGTTTGCTGCGGCTATCTTTCTCTGGTGTCTAGCATGGTGTGAGTGGACCTGGGGAGATCTCCGCTGCCTGTAACATAGTGAGTTGATCTCTTGGAAACATCCTGTTCTACTCGGCATTTTTACCTGTGGATTGTCAAAAAGATGACAATTTGATAAGCTGTAATTTGATAATAATAATGATAGCTTATATAGATTTGTTTTTGTTTTTTTTTGAGACAGTATCTCTTTTTTAAAATATTTATTTATTTATTTATTATGGATACAATATTTTGTCTGTGTGTATGCCTGCAGGCCAGAAGAGGGCACCAGACCCCATTACAGATGGTTGTGAGCCACCTTGTGGTTGCTGGGAATTGAACTCAGGACCTTTGGAAGAGCAGGCAATGCTCTTAACCACTGAGCCATCTCTCCAGCCCCGCTTATATAGATTTTTGATGAATAAAAATAAATACGAGGACATGTTTCACAGCCAGGGCCTGTGAGTCTCACCTAAGGAGCTGCATGAATTGTAGCTCGAGTTAATGGCTAACAGTTGAGTCCCAATAGCCCAGCTAGTTTAAATTCTTTCAACCTTAATGTCGGGAGATGTGTTCACAGGAGTGTATCACAACTGAAACAAAGCTTTGAAAATAACAAAGTTAGGCTAAGATTTTTTGTTAAATAACTTTGAGGTGAAAACCCAAGAAGACAAATTAAAGTTTTAGAGAGGCACATAGTTGAGTGAGGAACTTTTTCAGGTCAAGGAACAAGAACAAGGCAGCCCAGTTATTGCTTGCTGGCTGACATACTCTCCTTGCTAGGTTTGGTTGATGACCAAAGGTGATTATTAATTCCTTATACCCATTTCTACCCTCAATCCCTTGATATAAAAAAAAAAAATCTGTTAATGAGTGGGTATGCACCCTAAAGTAGAGCTGACTGATTCTTTTTTCTACATAAAAGTTTAGGTTTGTGATTCCTTTACGATTCCTTATAAGATTACCTTTCAAGATAAGTAATAAAGTATTTGGCCCTTTCTTTCTTTGTAACCGCAAAATGCAGCCTGCCAGTAAAAGACCTGACAAGAACACCTTGCTTGCCCAAATGGTTAATCAATAACAAGTTGCCTGGGTATGAATGCATGTGGGTTCTTGGGATAATTTGTTTTTGACCTGTAACACAAAAAATGTTTAATCGTGTGAGGGAAATTAAAAACATGTTTTCACCTATAATCATTCACTTGGGAAATGGAATGCAACCATTTTGACTCTTGTACTGCCTGGAAGATTCTCTTGGGAAAAAAAGCTGTAAAACAACATGAGATAGTGAGAGGAAAAGAAAGAATAAAGAAGAAGAAAACCATCGAGAGTTTGTGAGTGCCTTGCTCCCTAACTACTCCCCTCAGATAGAAAAGATTAGTTTCATGGACTCCGTGGATTCCAGTCAGGATAATCAAGAGGCGGCTCTTCTCAGGGAATTGCCCAGAATGCACCAGTTCTCCTGAGGATTGTCCAGAAACCAGAGCCAATCCTCTAATGGTCACCACGGACAGGAGCTCACGGAGCTGCAGTCCACTGGCCATGGTCAGGAAGAGGGTGAGGAATCATAGTTCCTTAGTTTCCCTGATGTTTTTCTTTGTGTTTGTCTTTCCCTCTGAATGGGTCAAGCAGGATTTTTTTTTTTTTAACTATGATTCAAAGACATGAGTTTACGGCCTTTTCTATAATATGGATCTCAATACAGACTACATTGGCATTGGTTACTCAGGAAAAATTAATCAAGGATTAATAGAGTAAATGTTCAGAGAAAGTCATTTTGAGAACACTCACCTTTGCTCTGTCCCCCATTTTTTTTTTTTCGAGACAGGGTTTCTCTGTGGCTTTGGAGCTCGTCCTGGAACTAGCTCTGTAGACCAGGCTGGTCTCGAACTCACAGAGATCCGCCTGCCTCTGCCTCCCGAGTGCTGGGATTAAAGGCGTGCGCCACCATCGCCCGGCTCTGTCCCCCATTTTTAAACTGGGTTATTAGTTTTCTTGATGCCAAGGTTTTTTGTTTGGTTTGTTTTGTTCAGTTATTGATGTATCTTAGATGTTAGTCCCTATCAGACGTGTAATAGGTAGAGACCCCCTCCATTCTTTAGCCTGTCACTGTATGTGAATGACCGTGTCCTTTGCCATACGTAAGCTTTCAGTTTCATGAGGTCCTGGGTATTTATTGTAGGTCTTAGTGCCTCTGCTACCAGTGTTCTGTTCAGGAAGTCTTTTCCTGTGCCCACAAGTTAAAGGCTGTTTAACTTTCTTTCCTACCAGATTCATGTGTCTGGCCTATGTTGAGGTCCTTGATCCATTTGGAATTTTGTGCTATTCAGTTCTGTTGTAGGTGGGTCTTCTGTCTATGTGTTACTTTCATTGGTCAAATAAAGAGACTGCCTTGGTCTTTGATAGGACAGCAGCTTAGATAGGCAGAGTTGACAGAACAGAATGCTGGGAAGAAGGGAAGTGAGTCAGATACCATGCCTCTTCTCTCTGAGACAGACGCAGGTTAAGATCTTTCCTGGTAAGCCACCACCTTGTGGTGCTACACAGATTACTAAATATGGGTAAAAGCAAGATGTGAGAATTAGCCAATAAGAGGCTAGAGCTAACGGGCCAGGCAGTGCTTAAAAGAATACAGTTTCCATGTAATTATTTCCGGGGCTAAGCTAGCCGTGCGGTAGCTGGGTAGGACGAAAAGCAGGCCTGCCAGCAACTCCTTCTACAGTTAGACCAGCACCATTTGTTGAAGATGCTCTCTTTCCCCCAGTGCATATTTTTGGCTTTTTTTTTTTTTTGTCGAAACTCAGGTGAGTGGACTTATAACTGGTTCCTTGATTCAATTCCATTAATCAATATATCTGTTTTAATGCAAACACCATGCTATTTTTATTGCTATACGTCTGTAATGCAACTTGAAATCTGAGGAGGTGAGACCTCCAGCAGTTCTTTTATTATTCGGGATTGTTTTAGCAGCCCTGCTATTGTATGTGTGAGTATTTTCATATGAATCTTAAAATTAGTTTTTCAGTTTCTGTGAAGAACTGTGTTGCAATTTTGATGAGGATTGTGTTGAATCTATAGATAGTTTTTGGTAGGATGGCCATTTCATTATAATAATTTTACTGATCCATGAGCATGGAGATATTTTTGATCTTCTGGTGTCTTCTTTAATTTCTTCAATGTCTTTAAGTTTTTATTATACAAGTCTTTCACTTACATGGTTAGAATTGCCCCAAGATATTTTTGAGGCTATTATTAAAGGTCTGTTTCCAATTTCTTTCTCAGTCCATTTATCATTTGTATATAGGAAGGCAAGCCAGCCAGCCTGCTGTCAACCTGGCACACAGACTAAAGTTATCTGAAAGGAAGGAGCCTTAATTGAGAAAAATGCCTCCATAAGATCAGCGTAAAGCATTTTCTTGATTAGTGACTGATGGGGGAGGGTCCAGCCCATGGTGGGTGGTGCCATCCATGAGGAGGTGGTCCTGGGTTCTATAAGAAAGCAGGCTGAGAAAGCCATTAGGAGCAAGCCAGGAAGCAGCATCCCTCCATGGCCTCTGCATCAGCTCCTGCCTCCAGGATCCTGCCCTGCTTGAGTTCCTGTCCTGGCTTCCTTCAGTGATGAACAACAATGTGGAAGTGTAAGCCAAATAAACCCTTTTCTCCCCAACTTGCTTTATGGTCATGGCATTTCATTGAAGCAACGGAAATCCTAAAACAGAAGGCTACTGATTTTTCTGCGTGCTAATTTTATATCCAGCCACTTTAGTGAAAGTGTTTATCAGCTGTAGAAATGTCCTGGTGAATTTTCTAGGTTCCTTTACGTATAAAGCCATATTACCTGTAAATAAAGATACTTTAACTTCTTCCTTTCCAATCTGCAGCTCCTTGATCTCCATCAGCTAGTTGTCTTACTGCTCTAGCAAAGACTTCAAACACCAGACTGAATGAGTATGGAGGAGGGGAGAACCTTGTTTTGTTCCTAATTTTAGTGGAAACACTTCGAGTTTCTCTCCATTTAAGTTTATGTTGATTGTGGGATTGCCTTGAATTGCCTTATTATGTTGAGACATGCCCACTGTATCTCTAGTCTCTCCAGGACTTTTATTATGAAGGGACATTAGATCTTGTCAAAAACCTTTTCTGCATCTAACAGTATGAACATGGATGTGGTTTTTGTCTTTTAGTCTGTTCGTGTGGTCGTATATTTTGGTTATATTTGGGATCTTAGCTGTCCCAGTAGAATTGAAAATTCACATATAGGAACAAAATGAATAACTTGGGAGCTTTATTGTTAAGTATTCATTCTTACAAATTATCTTCAAAGCTATAAACAGAGACAGATAAAAGAGAAAGCCTCTTAGCTCACCGTGTATCACAACCTACTTTATATTAATCAGAGGGCTTTCCATGGATAGTACCTCTGCTAAAGCTATTCTACAAGTGATCGCTGTGGATTTGTGCGCGTGCCTGTGTGCATGTGTTGGTGTTTGTCTGTGTGTGTCTAAGTTGACTAGAACAGCCATAGTACTTTTAAGTTCTCCACACGGGTCACGGGTGTGGGGAGGATGCAGGCCACTGCTGCAATGGAAAGTTCTGTGGGACGAGTTGTGCTGGAGGTCAGGTAAAGGTCAAAGAAGTAAAAGATTTCTGCAGAAAAAACACGAGCAACAATAACAGAGCAGTAAAGTGACTGGCAACGGTAATCTGGGAGTCAGCACTCACGGAAGCAGTGGCTTTTAGCGCCACCTGCAAGCCCGCGCCACACACCTCACAACGGGAAACAGTTATAAACCGTCCCAAGTCACACTCCCAGCAAATGGGAAGGCTGGAAACTAAACTAACTCTTTCCTTTACCACACACCGATGACTTTTATCCAGTTAAAGGGTTTTCTCCCCACATATACACACCAGAGGGAGAAAGTAAAGCAACTCTTGGGGATCCCTTTACACTGGACTGAGCTCATAAGACCAGTCAGGCTGCATGCAAATGGCAAATATCAGGCAGCTTTAAAGGGAGCCTAAGTTACTGTATTTGGTTGTCTTGTCTTTCCCACTCAAATAATGGCTGCTATCATTAGCCTATGCTTTATTGGCGTGGTTTTCAGGAACTACCAACACTTACAAACGAGTTTCTTCTTATCAGTTTAATGTTACAGAGACCATCTCATACCACCATGGTGCTTGTTTTAACTAAGGGAATGTGCAGGCAGCTGTACCTCCCCAGCTTGTCCGCTGCGCCTCTGTTGCTCTCCTCCCTCGCTGGCGATTGTGCCATCCTTTCCCCGTCCTGGGTGGATTGTGCACAGGATAAGCAGTCTTCCTGTTAAAAAAGAAAGTGAAAAGGCCAAGAACTCAACAAACTGCATATTTCTCAACTGCACTGGCATCTTCTGAATGGACCTGTGACCAGAGCATGGGCACAGGGTAAACAAAGGTCCCGCTCCCTCCAGATGCTGCCCGTACTGTGGAAGGCCCCCTTACTGACCACCACCATTGCACAGGCTTCTCCTTCCGTGCCTCCCTTTTTCTGGGACCTTTGCGTCCATCGCTTTTGTCGCATTTATCATGACACTTGTCTCCATTTGTAATTAGTGCTTGGTGAGCCAGTGCTCTTTGATTCCATAGCTAGAACTCTGGGATTTAGATGGACTGTTTATAGAATTCATAAGCCGGCTTTTCACTGCTGAGCTGGCTTCCTCAATTCCTGTCCCAAAGTGTTGGAGAACATTACAAAAATGTGCATTGTGCATGGAAGAAACTATTTTAAGTTCATATCTAGTCAACAGGAAAGCAACTGGCAAGCCGCGGTGGCAGCTTCTTCCTCATTGGTTCTATTGACAAGGCTATCCGTACATGGTCACTACACCTGTTCCTCAAGGGTGGCCACTCCCTCGCCTACTGTGGCTTGCTGCAGGTGGTAACACACTGGCCCATTGTTGTGGTATCTGGTCTCCAGAGTGTTCCCTTCTGAATGAGACAACCATGTTTGTCAATGTGCTTCAACAGGCTGTTAGAGGAACCAGCCAATAGATGCTCCGGGGGTTTTTGCAGTCTCTAATGGTCCAAACCACTTACTGTTCCCGCTCACATCTCAAGATTCCCTGTCTCTTCTGCCCCATGTTTTGTGGCAAATGTCTAGAGTTAAGGAAGCCAAGCTTCAGGAGCACACAGTGAAGATCTTTTCCAATGACGTCAACATTCCCTCAAGGTTACAGAAAATACTCATTTAATTCAATTGTATTTAAGGTGTCAGGACCCCTGGTGCCAATTCCTGGCACCCACGCTCCCAGTGGGACACTGGGAAAATTTACCTGTTTGTTAAATGTTGCAATGTGTTTGCATGGTTTAATTACATGAATTTCTTCTTAGGAAAGTCTAGACATTTGTCTTTCAGTAACTTCTTACCTTGGTTAGAAGTACTTTTCTTCAATCTAAAAGGCATTGTTACTATCAGCACCAGCTTGGGAATTGCACTAGACATGGCCTAAGGATAAGTTGTTACATCTGGAATCTCTCCTAAGTTATGGGACACTGGCAAACACATTGCTGAAGATGAGGAAATGGCTCTGATATCTCTGCAAGAATTAGTTATAATCATTTAATCCAGAAGCAGCGAGGGCGTGGGCCACCCAAGGATGCAGGCGATCTGAAAATGGCAAGGGGACTCCAGAGAACACAAGATCCCATTGCCTCTGGGAGACCAAAGGAGGCATTCATGATTCATGTTACCTGAGAACTTTAGCAATTCCTCTAATAACTTGGGGAGGACTAAAATCTGCAGCCCCCCCAAACCTCACATGAGCTTGCTGCTCAGTCTCTACTATAGCACCCACACTTGCTTCAGCCTCTGCGGAGAGCACAATTAGATTTTACTCAGAAGCCTCCATGCCAAGAATATATGTATCTGCTGACACCTTAAGGGTACACTGTGGCCTGCTCTCCCCAGACCGGAAGAAATCAACTTAATGTAGCCTTATTCCAGAACGAAGTCTGTCCCCTCTGAGTCTCCAGAGCCTCAAGAACCACCTAAGGGCAATGCCAGTTACCAGCAAAACATGGTAAGGCTGCAAAGTCTAAAACAAGAAAAGATCTCAAGTACAAAGTCAAGTCCAGCTATAACTCTATCCACATTTATGACCTCGCAGTGGTTAAATTGTTCATTGTGGCTATAATCAGACGCAATGATTACAACTTCACTGTAGTTTTCTTTTCATTTGTTCTGATGCTAGATTACGCCTTGAAATTTTTGTTGTCTTAGCCATACTGTTATGATATAAGCATTAATATTTATTTTCACAAATCAAGGGTCTCAATCCAGAAAGCCCTTGAAATACTAACAGAAGTACTTAAGACAGCTTGTACCATTATTAGAAGACTCTGTATACATTCCTAACAACTTGGGCAATACGTTCTCGGTCCTCTGTGATTTACACATCCAAACTGATCTTAGGCCCAGGCACAGCATACTTTGACATCCTGAATAAGAACAGCCTCCCCCCAGATTCACAACCTTCATGAGGTTCTATTCCATCAACATGATCAAGATTTTTGAGTCCCTGGGTGGACAGAGCCTGCATCCCTGCTCAGCAGCGAAGAGGCTTCATATACAGTTCTTTTGTTTGTTTGGTTTAGTTTTTCAAGACAGGGTTTCTCTGTGTAGCCCTGGCTGACCTGGAACTAGCTTTGTAGACCAGGCTGCCCTCAAACTCACAGAGATCCGTCTGCCTCTGCCTCCCAAGAGCTGGGATTAAAGGCGCCCGCCACCACCGCCCGGCTCATATACAGTTCTTACAATCAAGGGAGAAAAGCCTCAGATAAAAGGGTACTAAAGGGGAAATTGAGGCAGGATATAAAGACAGGGAAATTAGTGGAGCAAGCAAAGGGAAAGGAAGCCCTGGTCTGGACTCTCAGGAAATGGCAGTCAGGTGATCCAGGCCTCCCAACACAATCAAATCAGTGTGAAGATTGTTTATAGAGAGACAGGGTTTTGTACAGACACTTCAAATAATACTGTTCACATAGCGATGAACCAAGCTTAGACCTAAACGAATGTGAGCTTCCAGTTTACCCTTCCCATGTCCCAGCTGTTAACCTGCAGCTCTGAGAATCTCACAGTTTCATGAACTTCGCTTATAGTCAAAGTGCATTTCTCAACTCCCTGTGACCTGTCAACAGGGATTCCTTTGACCTTGTGACTTAGAGTGTTTTCAGATCAGCCTCCAACCTGCCCAATCACAGCCAGGAGCTATTCACTTAAGATTCACTTAAGATCTCATTTACAAAAGATGGGGCAAGTATTCCTTACCAACTGTCTTAGATGGGATTTCTTTTGATGTAATAAAACACCAAGACCAAAACTAACTTGGAGAGGAAAGTTTATTTCATCTTACAGCTTGCAAGGAAGCCAGGGCAGGAACTCAGAGACCTGGAGGTAGGAACGGAAGCAGAGACCAGGAAGGAGTGTGGCTTCCTAGCTGGTTAATCCCTGTTGCTCCATTCATTTTCTTACATACCCCAGGAGCTCTTGCTCAGAGGTAGAGCCACCCACAATGGGCTGGGCCCTCCCCTCCCACACAAATCATCAATCAAGAAAATGCCCGCAGATTTGCCTGTAGGGCAATCTTATTTTGTCAATTAAAATTCCCTCTTCCCAGATATGTCTAGGTTTGTATCAAATCGACAGAAACCAGCCAGCACACCAAACCCCTGAACAATGTCACCTCAGAAGCCACCAAGATTGTATATAGGGCTATTTGTAAAACAAGTCTGACTCTTCATTGAGAAAGGCCACACAAGTTTTCAGACTATTGTTCTGTCTCCTACCCCACCCCCTCTTTGAATTAATGTTTGCGCATAAAAATCTATGTTAAAGCCTCTTCCCAAGTCAACTTTGCTATTAGAAGAGAGAGAGAGAGAGAGAGAGAGAGAGAGAGAGAGAGAGAGAACAAATTTACAGCACATGTCCCCCACTCGGAGCTGAGGACCAAACCTAGCCCTTATACTAGCCAGGCAAACACCCCACCACTGAACCAAATCCCCAGAGCCCCAAATCAAAAAGTCAGCATGACAAATCAGCTTTTTACCTTGGCATCAGAATTATATCTGTCCTCTCTTGTTGTAGAACTGGGGCCTTTGGAAAGCCTGCAGAGCAAAGACTACAGTGAGAGGAGAGCTAGAAGTTTTTTTTTTAAGTCCTAGGAAAAGTAAGCCATCTAGTTTTTTGTTTTATTTTGGTTTGGTTAAGTTTATTTGAGTTTCTCTGTGTAACAGCCCTGCCTGTCCGGGAACTCACTCTGTAGACCAGGTTGGCCTCCAACTTTGAGATCTGCCTGCCTCTGCCCCCTGAGTGCACCACCACAGCCAGCTATATGGCAGTTTTTATTTGTTTCTATGTCAACTTCTGAAACAATCAAGCTTGCAGGTTCCTCTTTCTGCTTCTAGCTTCTACTTCTCTCAGTCTAGAATGTTCTCAAGGAACACTCCCTCTGGATTCCACGGCCAGGAGTGACAGGATTATCTATTTGTACAATGTCCTCTCTTTAAAGATGAGCTGAGGGTTCAAGGACTGGTTCTTGTTGCTTTTGCTGCCTGAATTGCCCCGGCTGAGAAAACCCTTGAAAACGTTAATCAGAAGTCTAAATGTAGAAGAATCAAAGGAAAGCCTGTCCGTTGTTATTGGGCATCTCTTGCCAGAAAGAAAGCGTCAAACATTAAAAACTATAAACGCCAGGGGCTGGAGAGATGGCCCAGTGGTTAAGAACACTGCTCTTGCAGAAGACCCAGCTTTGATCCTAACAGTCACCTGGCAGCTCACAGCTGTGTGTAACTCCAGTTCCACCCTCTTCTGGCCTCTGTGGGCATCAGTCATGCAAGAGATTCATAGACATACATGCAAGCAAAACACCCATACATATAAAAATAATATTTTAAAAACTGAAAAAAAGAACAATATTGAGGGAGAGAACTCAGGAGAAGATAGCCACATTTTCTGCTAATTTTGACATTAAAAAACCCAAACAACCAATAAGGCCACGTAAAGCCGGAACACTATCTATACACCTTGTGTGGGTCTTAGGATCGGAGTGGAAGAGTGGTGCTCTGATCCTAAGTAAAGGACTTAGCCCTCCTGAGACAGGGCCTGGGGGTCTAGCGCAGGGGAGACCATACCAAGCAGTTGCGAATCTCAGTTCAGTCGCCAGTGCTGCCAAAGTCAAGGTCCTAAGATAGAGAACTCTGTACCTGTCCCTCCTCCAACCTAGTCCAGTGTTTGCTTGGCTTCTGGTCCATGAAGTCCACTAACTCATGGCCATGCCACAGACTGGACTGTGAAATCTCATTGGATATATAAGGATGGGGTGGTTATAACTACTAAAAATATCAACTTGAAGCTAGCCAGTACTGTAATATAAACACTTACACTTGAAAGGTTTCAAAAACAGTGTAACTCTGTGCAGTTGCCCCGTAGACATCCACCAAAGACGCATCTGCACCCTGCTGGAGAAGAAAGCCGATCATGTCTCTAGACTGAGCTCTCACAGCATGGATGAGGGCAGACCTAAAACAACAAATGTAATGTTACCCTGACACACTTCACTTTATTTACTTGTCCGTCTGTTTATGTATTTATTTTGAGACATAGCCCTGGTTGTCCTGGCACTTATTAGATAGACCAGGCTAGTGCCACCAACACCGGGCTTCCTGGCACACTTTCTTAAAGTCATATAAACAACTGTCTGAGTTCCCCTGTAGCCTGTGTGTTAGAGTAGTCATTAGCAGTTAAGAACAGACAAAACCATAGGGGGGATCTCATTCACTGATCTTTGTTACCTCTAATGCTAAAGGGGAGAACCCAGAGCCCTCCTGCACCACTGCTGTGCTGCTCAGTAGAATTCCATGCCATGCAGGGGCTAGTGCTATGCCTAGATCATTTACCTGAAGTGGGCGAAATTAAATGAAGATGTCTCCATGACTTCCCCAGCCTGATGTAATAGACTGTAATTCATAGTCAGCAACAGGCCAAACAAGGAAAAGTTATTGGTGTTATTTCAAAAGTTATTAATATAAAATATTAGTAGTAAAGATAATAGCAGGTTGGAGAAATGGCTCCGTGGTTAAAAACACTTGTTTGTTCTTGCAGAGGACCTGGGTTCTGTTCTCAGCACCCACATGGTGGCTCACAATCATATTAGCTCCTGCTCCCAGTGATCTTACACCCACTTCTGACTTCCTTGGGTACCAGACATGTATGTGATACACAGAAATCTATGCAGACAAAACATTCATAAACATAAAAAATAAATAGAACTTTAAAATTAAAGATAATTTTTGGTAACAGTGATTTGGTTAATGAGTCTGACTACCTTGAGCTAGGTGCTGATATCAATGCTACATAGACATGTGAAAACAACTCTTCAAGAATATTATCCTGATTTTGGCAGACTAGAGAGCTAGCTCCATAGCTAAGAGCACTTAATGCTCTTGTAGAGAAGGCCCAGTTTCAGACCCAGTTATGATGGTGCAAAACTGTGACCCCAATTCCAGGGAATCTGATGCCCTCTTTTTGTCTCTATGAGCACCAGACAGACAAATGGTGCACATGTATCCATTCAAGCAAAACATTCATGCATATAAATAAGATAAATGATAAAAAGGAATATATCCTTATGTTCACCTCAGAAAATATATTTGGTGATAAGTAATGTTTGTGAGGCCATGCATTAATCAGGAAGGCACAGATAAACCCAGTCTTGTGAGGAGGAAGCTAAGTTGTCTTTATCCATCTCTTAGAACCTGCTTTCATTACTGGAAGTTTACTCGGGTGGAGCTAGGTGAGTTCCTCTGTACATGCCAGTCCAATGAGTGGACATCGACTCAAGTTTTAAGGGCTGAGGAGTTGGCCCGAGGAGGTTGCACCACTGAGGTGATTAGATCACATGGTGCTAACGGCATCTGTATATGAATTCATTTGTGAGATTGTTGGTAGCTTGTCTATTAGCATGCGGGTTCTGGGGAAGGACCTGGGTCACTAGGCCGTGTCCTTTGAAGGGTTTGCCTTGTCAGGGTACCTTCCTGTTTTTCTGTGTCCTGGCTTTAAGGAGATGAGACCTTCCCCTGCTTCATGCCCCCACTTCCTGTAATAATCTACCTTACTCTGGCTCCAAGGTAACTCTAGCCCACCGTGGATTGGAGCCCGTGAAACTGTGACGCAAAATAAATTTTTCCTCCATTAAATGGTTTCTTCTATATTTGGTCAGACTAGTGACAAGCTGAACACATCAACATAAATCAGAGAAGGACGGGGAGACATTGATTAATAATCTAATAAGATGCAGTCTGGTCATTTGGAGATAATCCAACACTGATATTCTTCAAACAAAGCAACTTAAAGCAAAGAGCCATCAAAGATATAAAACAATTTTCAAAAGTATTTCTCACTAATACAGAATTTTAGAGGAAATGTATGCAAGAGACAGAGGTGGGAAATACTGTAAAATTGTTAAGAATTTCATTGGAATCTTTTTTTTTTATTTATTTATTTATTATGTATACAATATTCTGTCTGTGTATGCCTGCAGGCCAGAAGAGGGCACCAGACCCCATTACAGATGGTTGTGAGCCACCATGTGGTTGCTGGGAATTGAACTCAGGACCTTTGGAAGAGCAGGCAATGCTCTTAACCAATGAGCCATCTCTCCAGCCCCCTTTCATTGGAATCTTAAACTAGCAGTTTACATTTCTAAAAATAAGGCTAATATGAAACTATTTTAGTTAATATAAAATCATATGACTAAAAAGTCGACTTCAAGTAACAAAGATCAGTCAATATTAGGAAATGTGAGCCCTGCCATAGTTTTGAATGTGTGAGAGACAGACAAAGTTGAACAGTTAATTTCTACCTACCTGTTAATTTGTTTTAATGTGTTTCCTATAAGTGTAAGCTAAATTCTTATGAATTTAGTATTGATGTTTTAAATTATCACAACCACTCTAGAATGTTGGAAGGATTGAAAAGGGTTTTGAAGGTACCTCTTGTAGTTATCCAGGGCGTTTATATTGGCCGCGGCCCGTAACAACAGCTCCACCATCTCCAGTTTGTTTTCCAGCACTGCCAGTATAAGCGGTGTGTAGCCATTCTGTGAAAACAAGAACAGTTGACAACTCCCACACAAACTGGAGTCATCAGAGGAAGGAGCCTCAGCTGAGGAAATGCTTCCTTGAGATCCAGCTGGAAGGCATTTTCTCATTTAGTGATCATTGGGGCAGGGCCCAGCCCATGGCAGGTGGTGCCGTCCCTGGGGCTGCTGGTCCTGGATTCTATAAGAATCCAGACTGACAGCGGAGAACTGGACGGAGCTCCCAAAGTCCAGTTGAAGAGTGAGAAGAGTGGGAATATGAGCAAAGAGGTCAAGACCATGATGGGGACACTCACTGAAACAGCTTACCTGAGCTAATGGGAGCTCACCAACTCTGGTCAGACAGGGAAGGACCAAACTAGACCCTGTGAATGTGGGTGACAGTGTATGGTTGGGGCACACTGCAGGGCCACTGGCAGTGGCACCAGGATTTTTCCCAATTGCTTGGGCAGACTTTTTGGAACCCATTCTCTTTGGATGGACACCTTGCTCAGCCTAGATATAGCAGGGAGGGCCTTGGTCCTTCCTCAAAGCAATATGCCTTATCCCCTCTGAGGAGTGGATGGGGGTGGGGGAAAAGGTGGAAGTGATGGGAGGAGGGGAGGTAGTGGGAACTGGGATTTGTATGTAAAATGAAAAAAAGACAGTTTGTTTCCTTTTTATAAAAACTAAAATAAAAAAAGAAGGTAGCCTGAGCAAGCCATGGGAAGCAAGCCAGTCAGCAGCACTGATCCATGGCCTCTGCATCAGCTCCTGCTCCAGGATCCTGCCCTGCTTGAGTTCCTGTCCTGACTTCTTTCTTCAGTGATGAGCAGCAATGCTAAAGTGTAAGCCAAATAAACCCCTTCCTCGCCAACTTGCTGGTCCTGGTGTTTCATCACAGCAAAAGAAATCCTAATGCAGACAGATTGGTACCAGAAGTAGGGCATTGCTGTAACAGACCTGACCATGTTTTGGTGAGGTTTGTGGAAGGAATTTGGAACTTTGGGCTAGAAGTTTGAGTGTTAAGAGTTCGGGGGGGGGGGGGGGAGGCTGGAGAGATGGCTCCGCGGTTAAGAGCATTGCCTGCTCTTCCAAAGGTCCTGAGTTCAATTCCCAGCAACCACATGGTGGCTCACAACCATCTGTAATGAGGTCTAGTGCCCTCTTCTGGCCTTCAGGCATACACGCAGAAAGAATATTGTATAAATAAATTAATTAATTAAAAAAAACAAATAGAGTTCTGTGGGGCGTTCTGTGGAACTTGGAAGATAAGAATGTTGAGAAAATGGAGGCCCGGCCTGTGAACTTCAGAGGCAGTATTAGAGACTCTACCAGGGCCATTTGCTGTTTTGAATTAAGATGATATGGTTCTGGTTAGCTGGGGCTGAAGAGTCAGCTGAGATTAACATAATACCCGAACTACTGAAGCAAAATTTTGCTGTAAAGGGACAGTTGATGATGGAGCTAACAAATTAGTGGTGATTGAGACTAGCTTCACAGAACTCTTCTGGTGAGTGTTTCCTGAGAGCACAGGGAAGATCTGTTCCAGAGGTGACCAAGGTTGTACCACATGTTGGTAGCCAGACTTGGTAATGTGTAAGGATCACCCAGATGATACTGGTTTTGAAGGCATGAAGGGTCATGGAGAGCAGCTGAGACTTGGCACTGTGAGAGGCCAGGAGAGGCCATTGGTACAGGTGCAGCCTCAGTGTAGTCGAAGGCCCAGGCTAAAGGAGTCATGCAAAGAAGTTGAAGCCTTACACCATGAAGACAGCCTATGAGAGGCTATTGGTGAAGTGCAGCCCAGTTGCAGCAAGGGGCCCCAGCATTTTGGAGATGCCAGTACCATTGGAAGACCAGCAGCAGCAATGGAGTGGAGCTAACTGGAGCCTAGAAGATAAACTATGTGTGTTGCAGAGGGCAGAGCTTGAGAAGTGACCCAGACTCTTTGGAGGACTCCAGAAGATCTCCAGTGAAACCCAGATAGTTGGACATTGAATTGTTTATGCTGAAAGACTTGAACTTTTAAAAGAGATTGGCTATTTCTTATTTTATTTTATTTAAATAATATTTTTTATTTATTTTACATACCAACTGAAGTTTCCCCTTCCTCCTCTCTTCCGGATCCCCCCCCCCTTCCCATCTACGCCCCTCCCCTTCTACTCCTCCTCCATCTCCATTCAGAAAGGGACAGGCCTCCCATGGGCCTGCACAAAGCATGGCACATCAGGGTGAGGCAGGACCAAGCTCCTCTCCTTGCATCAAAGCTGGGCAAGATAATCCAGCATGTAGAACAGGGTCCCAAAAAGACAGGTCCTGATCTCTCTACTGGTAGTCTTACAAAGAGACTAAGTGACACATTGTCATACACATGCAGAAGACCTAGATTGGTCCCATGGAGTCTCCCTAACTGTTAGTCCAGAGTTCATGAGCTCCCATGAGCTCAGGTCAGTTATCTCTGTAAGTTCCCCCATCATGACCCCCCTGGCTCATACAATCCCTTTTCCCTTTCATCAGCAAGACTCCCAAAGCTCAGTCCAGTGCTTGGCTGTGAATCTCTACCTCTACTTCCCTAAGTTTCTGAATAGATTATCTCTGATGACAGTTAGGAAATCAATCTGATTATAGCAGATGGCCAGTTTAGGCACCCTCTATAGTATTGCTAGGATTCTTAGCTGGGGTCATCCTCTTTTATTACTTCCCCCCTCCATCCAGCCTCCAACCCAGCTCTTGCTCCCTCAAGTTCCCATCCCTCCACCCCCACCCCAGTTTATCCAGGAGATCTCTTCTATTTCCCCTTCCCAGGGAAATCCACGCATCCCTCTTTGGGCCCTCTTTGCTATCTAGCCTCTCTGGGGCTGCGGATTGTAGGTTGATTGTAGAAGTTCACAGTGACTCTATTCCCATCTTGACTCAAGATCAAAGAGTTCAAGTTTGCCAAGGCCAAATGACAGGATGTTTAACCAAAGGTGTGGTCACTAGATGTGTTTTGACAATTAAGGAGATGATTGCTTTTGTTTGTTCCTTGAAGTCTTTTGTCCTCCTCTTTTTTGGGGTATAAAAGGACAATGAGAAATAAATTCGAGGTGGCTACAGTATTTACTGAGAGCCCTCCTGACTCTATCTTCTGTCTCTTGTCTCTTTCTCTTCTCAGTCCTCACTCCCCTTTTCAGGCATGTTCAACAGGTCGGCAGGTCCTGACAAAGGAGACCTAAAAACCTAAGTGAAGGACAGTACAGGTGAAAGGGGCTCAGATAATAGCAAAGAGGAAGCGCTGTGAGTAACTTGGAGGAAAGCTGTAAATACGGGGAGGGTAATAGTAGCCAGCTGTTTATACATTTGCTTAAATATATTTTAACAGCCCAGAGGAGCTGAAGTAGAGCAGCAGCAAGCACAGAAACTTTCTGAGTTTGTAGAGCAGGTGTGCCTTTAGCTTCCTGAGCACGGGACCTTGGATGCAGACACACGCGAGAGAATTGGAGTGAAAATCCAACAACATGATGAGTATAATCCTGGAGGAGTCCCAGTGGATGCTTAGTCTGTGGGCATTTATGTGGCACAGTTTGGATTTGTGCCCTGAATGGCAGGAGGTATTTCCCTCTGGAACAGTTAGAAGCAAAACCCTCCACACTGCCAGAGGAGCTGTTTGGTGATGATCAGTTTGACTGCTGGGCTTGAGGAAGAAGCCCTTCCTCATGTCTGACCATGAATGACGAGAGGTAGAAACCTTGTGGTGAGATTGAGCCGGAGCTAAAGGGCTTGAGAGATGTGGTGCTATCCTTTAAAATAAAAATGAGATTCTGCAAGTCTTTTCGGAAGGGCACTCTTCTGCCTACTGTAGCAGCTGGTTTAGATCCACTTAGGGGGCTGTCTATGTTGCAAAGACCTCCTGGAACATGGCAACACTCACCGTTAGTCATGCATCTCATCCACAAGCTAGTATTAGAGCGGCAGTTAGCAGAGAAGAGGATGTGCAAGGTTTCCGATGATTCCAGTGATGGAGCAATTGGACACTCAGGGAAATTTAGTCAGGGTGCATGTGTCAATCCCATTTAAACAACTCAAGGAATTTAAAATAGTCTGTTCTCCATATAGGTCCCCTGCTCCTTTTACACAAACTCTGTTAGAAAACATGGCTGTAGAGACCTTGCCTCCCGGAGATCAGAAACAGATGGCCAAAGCTTGCCTGTCAGGCAGGGACTACCTGTTGTGGAAAACTGAATTTGCTGAACAATGTCAAGTCACAGCTGAAATAAAGTGGTCCCAATAAATTCCCATTACTTTTGATATGCTCGCTGGAGAAGGCATTTATCAGGAGACAGATCAGCAGTTAAATTATGGTGTGGCAGTGTATGCCCAGATCAGTGCAGCTGCCAAGAAGGCCTGAAATAAGTTTCCATCTTCTGGAAAATATACTGAGGACTTGTCAAAAATAAGGCAGGAACCTGATGGATTATTTTAGGTCTTTGTCTCTAGGCTAATGTCAACAACAGGCAGGTGAATTGGGGATGGAGAATCTAGGCCTTTGCTAACGAGCTAGTGTATGAGAATGCTAATGCTGCCTATCAGGCTGCTTTGAGACCTTTTAGAAAGAAAGACAACATCTCTGATTATATTCACCTTTGTTCAAATACTGGGCCCTCATATAGTCAGGGCTTAGCCATGGCTGCTACATCACAGGGAAAAATAGTTAAGGATGTTCTCTTCTGATAAAGAAATCAAGGCCCAGGGAGAGGGAGAATTAACAGATCTCCTGGAAGTTGCTTTGGGTGTAGTCAGATGGGGCATGAGATCAAGCAGTGTCCTGATAAAGGAATAAGCCTGGGGACCAAAAAAAGAGAAAAACATTGGGCTAATGGATGTAAATCAAAAAAGGAATACCAAGGGAATCCCCTGCAGGGAAATTGGCAGAGGGGCCCTCCTCAGGCCCCCCAAAATGTTATGGGGCAATTCAGCAGTCTGGCCCTCTACAAGGAAATCCATTTAGGGTCTCTGCAGAGCGACCCCAGACAGGGCAGTATTGAGTATCAGCTCTTCCATCTACACAGTTTTAACTCCCCAAATGGGGGTGCAAGCTCTCTCCACTGGTGTTTATCTGTCTTTGCCAAAAACTAGGGAGAAGTAGTACTACCTTGGCCATTCTGACAGGTGTAAGATGGTATCTCAGAGTTGTTTTGATTTGCATTTTCCTGATGAGCATTCCTTAAATGTCTTTTGGCCATTTGAGTTTCTTCTGTTGAGAATTCTCTGTTTAGACCTATACCCCATTTTTAAATTGTGTTACTTGATATTTTGTTGTCTAGTTTCTTGAGTTCTTTTTGGAGATTAGCCCTCTGTCAGATGATGGGTTGTTAAAGATCTTTTCCCATTCTGTATGCTGTTATTTTGTCTTGTTGACCATGTCCTTTGCTTTGCAGTTTCAAGAGGTTTCATGTATTAATTGTCGATATCAGTATCTGTGCTACTGGTGTTATATTCAGGAAGTATAGTCTGTGCCAATGCATTCAAGGCTACTTCCCACTTTCTCTTCTATCAGGTTCAATGTAATTGGATTTATGTTGAGCTCTTTGATCCACTTGGACTTGAGTTTTGTGCAGGGTGATAGACATGGATCTATTTGCATTCTTTTACATGCAGACATCCAGTTATGCCAGCACAATTTGTTGAAGATGCTTTCTTTTTTCCATTGTATAATTTAGGCTTCTTTGTCAAAATCAGGTGTTCATATGTGTGTGGGTTTGTGTCAGGGTATTCAATTTGATTCCATTGATCCACATGTCTGTTTTATGCCAATACCAAACTGTTTTTATTACTATACCTCTATAGTAGATCTTGAAGTCAGGGATGGTGACACCTTCAGAAGTTCCTTTATTGTACAGGATTGTTTTAGCTATTTTGGGTTCTTTGGTTTTCCATATGAAGTTGAGTACTGTTCTTTCAAGGTCTGTGAAGAATTGTGTTATGATTTTCGTTGGTATTGCATTGAATCTGTAGATTTACTTGCTAATATTGCAATTTTTACTATGTTAATCCTACCAATCCTTGAGCATGGGAGAGTTTTCCATTTTCTGATATCTTCTTCAATTTCTTTCTTCAACAATTTAAAGTTCTTGTCATACAGGTCTTTCACTTGTTTGGTTACAGTTACCTGAAGATATTTTATGTTGTTTGTGGCTATTGTGACACTTGATGTTTCTCTGATTTCTTTCTCAGCCCATTTATCATCTATATATAAAAGGACTACTGATTTTTTTTTTAGCTAATCTTGTATCCTGTTACATAGCTAAAGGTATTTATTAGCTATGGGAGCTCCCTGGTAGAATTTTGGGGGCCACTTGTGTATACTGTCATGTCTGCAAATAGCAAAAGTTTGACTTCTTTCTTTCTAATTTGTATTCCCTTTATCTCCTTTTGTTGTCTTATTGCTCTAGCTAGAACTTCAAGTACTATAGTGAATAGATATGGAGAGAGTAGACAGCCTTGTCTTTTTCCTATTTTAGTGGAATTGCTTTTGAGTTTCTCTCCATTTAGTTTGATATTGGCTGTTGGCTTGCTGTATGTTGCCTTTTTATGTTTAGGAATGTTCCTTGTATCCCTGATGTCTTCAAGACCTTTATCATGAAGGGGAGTTGGATTTTATTGAAGGATTTTTCAGCATCTAATGAGATGATTATATGGGTTTTTTCTTTCAGTTTGCTTATATGGTAGATTACATTGGCAGTTTTTTGTATGTTAAACCATCCCTGCATCTCTGGGATGAAGCCTACTTGATCATGGTGGGTGATGTTTCTGATGTGCTTTTGGATTAAGTTTGCCAGTATTTTATTGAATATTTTTGCATGAATGTTCATGAGGGAGATTGGTCTGTAATTCCCTTTCTTAGTTGTATCTTTGTGTGGTTTTGGTATGAGGGTAACTGTAGCCTCGTAAAAAGAGTTTAGCAGTGTTCCTTCTGCTTCTATTGCATGGAACATTTGAGGGGTATCAGTATTAGCTGTTCTTTGAAATTCTGGTGGAAGTCTCTGCTCAAACAATCTGACCCTAGGCTTTTTTTGGGGGAAGGCTTTTGATGACTATTTCTATTTCCTTATGGGTTACAGGTCTATTTAATTTGGTTATCTGGTCTTAATTTAACTTTGGTATGTGGTAGTTATCAAGAAAATTGTCCATTACTTTTAGATTTTCCAATATTGTGGAGTACAGGTTTTTGAAGTATGACCTGATGATTCTCTGATTTCCTCAGCATCTCTTGCTGAGGTCTAGCTACAGAGCATTTGAGTGTGGTTTGTGAGCACATTGTTGCAGCTTGCTTGCTGGTAGTGACCTTGAAATGCCATAGAGTTGTGGCAATAGACCTGGCTATAGCTGGTACCTCTGCCATGAGGCTGGAATCTCAGAAAGCTAAGAAATGGGCTGGATCAGCCATCAAAGCCATGGCTTTAATCCTCTTCATATTGCTTAGCAAATTAAAAACTCAAGTGGTCAGAAAAAGAGAGATATACAGTAAAGAGAGATTCAAAGATGAAGAAAACCTCTAAATGATTTACAATGTGTTAAAATATATGCAGGCTTGGGAGAGAAAAGAAAAAGGTTAAAGTCCTTAAAATAAAAAAGAAAGAAAGAGAGTAGTTGGGTATGGTGGTACACACCTTTAATTTCAACACTTGGGAGACAGAGGCAGCAGACCTCTGTGAGTTCAAGGTGTGGTAGCACACACCTTTAATCCCAGCACTTGGGAGGCAGAGACAGGCAAATCTCTTTGAGTTCAAGGACAGCCTGGTCTACAGAGTGAGTTCCAGGATAAGATACACAGAAATCCTTTCTCAAAAAGCCAAAAACTAAAAATAAAAGAAATAGAGTTTAAAATAAAGCCATGTCGCACGCCTTTAATCCCAGCACTCGGGAGGCAGAGGCAGGTGGATCTCTGTGAGTTTGAGACCAGCCTGGTCTACAGAGCTAGTTCCAGGACAGGCTCCAAAGCCACAGAGAAACCCTGTCTCGAAAAACCAAAAAAAATAATAATAATAATAAAATAAAATAAAGCCATGTAAAGATGGAAAACACACAGAGAATCTTGATACTGTATGTTATTATGTTCTCTTTTAGTTGTTTGAATGCTGAGGAAGGTACAACAGCTGCCAAAAGATACTTGTTTATAAATGCTGCTGAATTAATCCAAGATAGGTACTTTGAAAGTACCCTGACTTCAAAATTGAAGTCAAAAGGTATGTTACTTTGGAGAAGAAGTTTTGCTTTTGTTTCCACAGGAAATAAGACTGTGGATTCATTCTGAGTTAAGAAAAATCAGATTTGATTAAGGAAAACCACCTGAGAAATCTCTAATAGAAACAGATGCCTCAGATATCTGAGTTCTACATCGAGAACAGATTCAAGACTGCTGCCTGAGATGATCAAGACTCACAGGATAGTCCAGTTAGGACTTGATCATATTCTAAATTTTCTTTAGGTCGCCATAAGATTATCAGCCCCCCCAACCAGCAGGAAATAAAGGCAGGTCAAGGAGAACAGGATAATTCTGGGAAGAAGAAGGTCCTGTTCTGGAGTCCTGGCCCAGTCCCAGAAGAAGCCAGATGTGATTGCCTCACTGAAAAAGGTACTGAGCCATGTGGCTAACATATACTAGAATAATGGGCTAATATACGTTATGAGTTAAGAAGAAGCCTGAGCTAATGGGCCAATCAGTTTATAGTTAATGTAGACCTCTGTGTGATTTCTTTGGGACTTAATGACTGTGGGAATCAGGCAGGACAGAAACTCAGTCAACAGTGTCCCATAAGTTTGGGTATGTTGTGCATTCATTTTCATTGAATTCTAGGAAATCTTTCATTTCTTTCTTTCTTGACCCAGTAGTAATTCAGTTGAGAGTTTTTCAGTTTCCATGGGTTTGTAGGCTTTCTGTAGTTTGTGTTGTTGAATTCTAACTTTTTTCCATGTTGATCTAATAAGATACATGGGGTTATTCCAACTTTTTTGTATCTGTTGAGGTTTGTTTTGTGACCGAGTATGTGGTCAATTTTAGAGATTGTTCCATGAGGTGCTGAGAAGAAGGTATATTCTGTGTTTGGGTGGAATGTTCTATAGATGCCTGTTAAGTCCATTTGGGTCATAATATCTGTTAGTTCCCTTATTTCTCTGTTAAGTTTCTGTCTGGCAGACCTGTCCATTGGTGAGAGTGGGGTGTTGAAGTCTCCCACTATTAGTGTGTGGGGTTTGTATGTGATTTAAGCATTAGTAATGTTTCTTTTACAAATGCTGGTGCCCTTGTGTTTGGAGTGTAAATGTTCAGAATTGAAACTTCATCTTGATGGATTTTTTTCCTGTGATGAATGTGAAATATCCTTCTTCATTTCTTTTGATTAATTTTAGTTTAAAGCCCATTTTGCTAGATATTAGGATAGCTACACCAGCTTGAGTCTTAGGTCCATTTGGTTGTAAAATCTTTTCTCAATGCTTTGCTCTGAGGGAATGCCTGTCTTTGAATTTGAGGAATGTTTCTGGTACGAAGCAGAAGGATGGATCCTATTTTTTTATCCATTCCATCAGTCTGTTTCTTTTTAGAGGTGAATCGAGTCCATTGATATTAAGAGATATTAATGATCAATGATTGTTAATTCCTGTTATTTTTTTGTTTTGGTGATAGTGTGTGTGTGTGTGTGTGTGTGTGTGTGTGTGTGTGTGTGTGCGTTTCTCTTTTTGGTTTTGCTGATGTGAGATTATTTATTGCCTGTGTTTTCATGGATGCAGCTAACTTTCTTGGGTTGTAGTTTCCTTTTAGTACTTTCTGTAGGTACTAGAGATGTAGGTATGGATTTGTGGATAGGTATTTTTAAATCTGGTTTTGTTATGAAATATCTTGTTTTCTCTGTCTATGGTGATTGAAAGTTTTGATGGGTATAGTAGTTTAAGCTTCCATCCATGGTCTCTAAGTGTCTGCAAAACATCTGTCCATGACCTTCTAGCTTTCAGATCTCCACTGAGAAGTCAGGTGTAATTCTGATAGGTCTGCCTTTATATGTTATTTGGATTTTCCTTTGCAGCTCTTAATATTCTTTCTTTATTCTGTATGTTTAGTGTTTTGATTACTATGTGTTATGGGGAGTTTTTTTTTGTCTAGTCTATTTGGTATTCTGCAAGCTTCTTATACTTATATTAATACAGTTTTCTCAAATATTTTTTGTGGATACATAAACCATTTTTAGTTAAGGAATGCTCACTTTAGCTTCTATATGTGGAAATGGTTCCAGGAGAATGCCTTTAAACTATCTGGGAAATAAAGATGGGTGTTACCTTTGCCTTAATTTCAGTGTCTGCTCCGAACTCCAGAAGTTTGGCAGCTATGGAGGTGCTGTTGTTGTAGACTGCATAGTGGAGAGCCGTGTTTTGATTTGCATCAATGGCATTTGAGTCAGCACCGTTTTCCAGGAGAACCTTTACACATTCCTCGTGCTGGCGCTGTGCTGCCTGTGGATATTGTCCCAAGGGAAAGACTGTCAGCTAAAGTAATTCGAGATAATCTTTCCACAAGTTCCACCAAATAGTTACATTTAAATGTCAGAAATTCATTTTTATTCAAGTTTAAAAAAAAGTTTTGAGACTGTGTTCTCATGTATCCCAGGCTGTAATGAAACCTGCATGTCCTGGGTTTGTGTGGCACAGTCCTCAAGCCTCTGCCTCCAGTACTACAGTACTACGGGCCCCATGTCCGCCTCCCACATGATGGGGTACAGGCCTCCCACACCTGGATATCAGGAGTTATACTCCTCCGTCTACGGCTGCACCTGTCGGCCCTAATTACCTTGATCAGAGCTGTACTTAGGTCGCTGTCTCGGGCTTCAATGTTGCATTCATACCATAGCAAGAGGGCCGCCATTTCAGCCTGGCCGTGAGCGCAGGCGTAGTGCAGAGCAGTCCTGTGAGAGAGAGCATGCCCGAGAGCTACTGTACAGCGTTAAGCCGGTAAGACTAGGCAGCAACAGGGACTGCCCTCACTTTTCCTCCAAAGCAGAGGAACCTATTGGAATTTCTTTCTTTCTACTCAGCAGTGCTGAGAAGAGAGCACAGTTAAACCTGGAGGATCCCAGCGGGGATGGCATCACAGCAGAGACAATGGGAGATTTGGAACGGCTTGTTGACTGAGGTCTGCCTGGAGTAGGGACCACACTGGCAAGCTGCACTGCTTCCATAGTCTCAGAACTGAGAAAGTCTCCAGGGAACAATCCGCTTCAGCATCAAGGAAGCAACTGAAGCTAGTGGGGCTCTTGTGGGAAGTTGAGAGCGTCACGCACCCTCTGATGAAGACCGCTGCTAATCAAACTATCCCACTTAGGAGCCAGAAGGACTAATAGCTGATCAGTAGATGGTAAGTGAAGATGGCCACGCTGAATAACCGACTCTGAAGATAAATAGCCTCTCGCTTCAGCTGCCATGTAAGGTCCCTCAGGAAGTAACAGGTAATCCCTGGTTCCCGAGAGATAAAATGAATATGGGATTTTATTGAATGAAGTTTTGTCCTGGGATTCCACAGCAACAAGCAGTTCGTTCATGTGCACATTTACAGAAAATGCTGTGTATCTCAACTGTGTGGGTGAAATCACATTTAAACTGTCAGTAAAGCGCTCTGAAAGCAGAATATTATGGGGGTTGGAGACCAACTAAGAAGGAAGTAAGTCTTCCTTCTTTCTCTTCTTCTTTGCTTCTCATTAAGAATGCCTAGACTCTAGACCCATCCACAGTGTGCAGTTTTCAGGTGCTGAGAAGCCCGTGGTGGGGAGAAAGCCCAGCGTCCCCTGTGAAAGCAGGCCTCGGCCTCCTTTCTCCAGTATTTAGGGGCCAAGACCTCTCCTAGGACGCCGCTGCCACTCACTCATACCTGTTCCGGGCCACCCCCACCCTGCGCCCTCTGACCTTTTTTTCCGGTCTGTAACGTTCACGTCCACATCCCCAAATTCGAGCATTCTCTGCACTTGGGTTATGTCTCCCATGCTTGCAGCTTTGTGTATCTTCTTCACAGGTATGTAGCCCGTGAGGTACCTGTGCCATTCTTGGTTCTCAGCGTTGGCATTTCTAAAGCCCAGGAAGCCCCAGGGCAAATGGCCCTTGAAGATCTTCTTCATGACTCAGACTGCGGCCCTTCACCCTGGACTCTTGCTTATATTGCCTTCCCTTCTCCCGTTAACAGCCTTAGTGCAGTGCTCACAGGAACCCAATACCTCTGGGTCCCAATGTTAGCCACTTCCAGTACTAATGCAGAGCCAACCAAGTCTCGGAATCTCGCCAGGATGCGCCCACAGAGAAGCCCCAAGTTTAACATCCCTCCACCTCTTAGGCAGTTGGCAGAACTGTCGTTGCCAAGGAACGCCGTGTGCGCATGCTCCAGAGTGGACCTGGGCACCAATCACTTCAGGCAACCGACAGTGCTCAGTGCGCGTGCCAGGCTCATGAACTACTGGGCATTCAAGTGTCCAACATGTGCACCGCTAGGAGGAGGAGCCAGATGCTATGCTCAAGGTCTGCTCGCAGTCTTGGAATGGAGCTCCCTTAGAGTGGATCTTCATGCGGCTGAAGACTCATCTCCAAGAAAACCTTCCTCAGAATTCTAACTTTGAAGAGGACAGTATCTTGACTGCCCTGCCAGCCTGGGTGACATAGTGAGATCCTTTCTCAACAAGCGAACAAATCCTCTCAGAATCTCCATTTGGGCCGATTATGCCTCCCCACCATCTCCCTACCTCCTCCCCACCTCCACCAGAAGTTGCGACAACAGAATGCTGTTTTGGTGTTTTCATAGACGGTGCTGATGTGTGTCATCAAGTACAAGTCGATGTGGAGGAATCTGCACTCTCCAGATGAAATGAAAACAGACCTCTGCTGCCTCCTACCCCACTTATTTGACCCTTGGGAGTATGGTCGCTGTGATCATTTTTTTCCTTTTAAATCTGCAGGGTTTATTTGGATCATAGTGTAATAGTTAAGAACTTTACCTTTTAATTGACCACTGTCCCGGACATTTATTTTCCTAATTATGTTATAATGCCTCTTTAAGCAGCTGGGTCCTGGTGTCAGAGCCTTGCCCCATTGCCTAGTTCCTCTTCTTCCTCCCCCCCCCCCCCCTCTTCTGTAAGCATTACAGCTCAGATGGAAAGGGCTCCTAGCAGCCTGGAGCCAAAGATTATCACAAAGTCACAGTAAACAACAGAGTAGCTTGCACCTCTGCTCCTGGGAAAGGTTTCCCCAATGTAACAATTCTGCTCCAGCAGGGGAGGCTTTCCCCAGGGAAATAGTAACAGATCTGCTCAGGTCCTCCAGAGTGTAACAACTCTACTCCCCCAGGTGAAACCTTATCCAAGAGATTTATTGGGAAGAATCCAGGTGGGTGGCTGCCTATGCCAGGGTGGGGAACAGCTGAGCAGGTGCAGGGCTTATATAAACTTCTTAGGGGCACAGTCTTTGCAGGGTGAAGAGTTTCAGGATGGGAATTGGTCAGATTTCAGTCCCTGAATTTGGACAAGCTCAGAGATTGGCTGGATTTCGTGTTCAAGGATTGGTTTTCCTGCTCAGTGATTGGCTAGTTTTTGTGCAGAGTTTGTCAGGGGCAGAGTGTGGTTTTTTGGCTCTGGTTTCAGGGCCAAAGTGTGTTTCTTTCACTGGCCATTCTTTACCTTTGGCTCTGGTTTCAGGGTCAGGGTGTGTTTCTTTTTGACTGGCCCTTTTACCCTACATCTTCCTCCTCTTCCTCCATGCCCTCTTCTTTCTCTTCTTCTTCCTCCTCTTCCTCCATGTCCTCTTCCTTCTTTCTCTTCTTCCTCTTTTCCTTCTTCCTCCTCTTCCTCTATCTGCTTTTCTTCCACTTCTTCCTCCTCTCTCCTCCTGCTGTTCACCCACTTCCTCCCCCTTCTCCTCCTATTTCTATGCTTCTTCCATCTGTCTGGCCACTACACACTAATTTTTCAAGTAAGCCTACTAGTAGCAGTTGCCAGCCAGGATTTGACTGACTCTCCAATTTCCCAGGTAAGACTCTTGAGACACACATTGGCCTAGCCCCTCCCCTTAGGACCTCCAACTGCACCCATAGAACATTCTAACTGCCCTCCTCCACCCACCAAACTCTGGACTTGAAATTTTCACCAATCTTCATCCTGGAAAGCTCTGCCCCCACCCAAGAAAAGCTATATAAACCCTGTCTTCTGTTCTGTTTCCTGCTGTTTCTTGCCTGAGCAGAGACAGCCACCATCCTGTTTTTTTTTTTTCTCTCTTCTAATAAATCTCTTGTGTGAGTTTTGTTGTGTGGTGTGACTTTGTGATATTCCTTGGCTCCCAACTGCCGGGACATTTTCCATCTATGCTGTAACATTTATTCTCTATACTAGTTCTTTGACCAATGTCTTCTCCACATCCTTGATTTCTTACATCAATTTCCACACTTCCCTGCAAGATCCCGTTTCTGCCTGGGCCCTATCTCATGCTTCCTAGGTGCCACCAACAATGGAAGCCTAACCTCAGCACACTGCTGCCCCTAACCCAGCCCTTGCTGACCGTTCACATTGTTGCTCCCAAAGCAGGAGTGCTCAGGAAGGATAAAGCAGAGTATAACCCCCACCCTGCTTTGCATCCATCCTGCCACGCAAAGAAATAACTAAGAAACAAACAATGGTGGGACAGCATACATTAAAATAACACTGTGAAAGAGACCCAGGCTTAAAGGAAGAGTTCAGACTCTGCCATTAGTCCCCTCCTTGTGAGGAGCAAGTGTACCCCTGTATGAATGAGCATTCACAATGTGAGCACCATGGCCATGTCAAAAGAGGCCAAAGATTCACAGGACTGGCAAGGCCTTCCCCCAGTCCAGGTATAGGTGTTGACAGTATGTACAGAAAGTCTCAATGACAGCTATCTCCTTCTGGGTGACTGCAGCCTGAGATGACGCCCCTCAGAGACTAGCTAACCTACCTGCTTGTTCAGCTACTTGTAATAAACATGCTGAGGGTCTTAAGCACCATTCTATTGCTGTGAAGAGACACCAAGGAAACTCTTATGTTAAAAAAGCATTAAACTGGGGGCTTGCTTACAGTTTTAGTATCTTAACTCACACATCTGAACGTTCAGTGCGTCTTTTGTTTGTATGGCAGGTCTAGGAATCAAGGGAAAACACGGCCTTCCTTTATACACAAGCGGATGCCCAGTTTTCCATATGAGGCTGATGTAAACCCAGTAGGGATAGTGACAGCAGAGTCTTATCCCCGAGTAGATGCCATTGTGCCTCGGGTCACTAGAGAGGTGCTGTAGTTGAGATTCTGAGAGCACCTGGTCAAGACAGATGTAGGGATTTTAAGTCGGAAGAAAAGGGAGGCATTTCATGCAAGGATGAAAACTGAGTTGGGACTCCAGAGCAGTGAATAGTGATGTGGGAACGGCAGGGTTGCAGCCATGCACTGGAGCCCCCAACTGACCTGTCCTAAGGAGCTCAGAACCAGTCCATCAGCAGTAAGAGCATGTGGGGAACCAGCTATGACTTTGTTCCACCTCAGAAAGCCAGCCAAGTAGAACAGGAAGGACAGAATTTGAGTGTAAGCATGCACAGTAGGGATGTTTGCTGCTCTTCTGGAAGACCAAGGTTTGATTCCCAGCAGCTGTGTAATCACTATCTGTTCCCCTTTGTCTCTCCGAATGCTATTGGAATTAAACACAATTTTACTATGTTCATTGTTGCTCAGATTTTTCTGTCTGAAGGTATCTAGTCTGGTAGCTCACAACTGTGTGAAATTCCAGCTTCAGGGGTCCAGTGTCCTCTCTGGCCTCTGTGGGCACCTATACACATGTAGTTCACCACCCCTCAACACTCACTAAACAAAAATAAATCTTTTTATTGAAAAAACTTTCCATACAATATATTCTGATTACACTTTCCCCCTCCCCAGACTCCTCCCACATCCTCCTCACCTCACTATTCACCCAATACCAAGCCTTTTCTTTCTGTCTCTTTAAAAAACAAACAATAAAAAACAGGAAACACACATACAAAGACCACAGAAACAGAAGCCAAAATATAAAAGCAAGTGATTAATAAGACAAAAAATGCCCAAACAAAGCATATGAAACAAGTCTACAAAATTATCATTGAGTCCGTTTGTGTTGGCCGACTACTGTGCATGGATGGGGTCTACCCTGAAGTGTGGGTAACAGACCCAGGGAGACTCCATTGGAGAAAAATTATTTTTCCTTAGCAATAGGGTATTAATTGTAGATAGCTTCTTTGTTAGGGGTGGAAGCCCATGTCTACTTCCCACTTGGACTTTTATATAATTGACCCCCACACACACATAGGGCCATAGGGAATGGTATTGCTAGGTGACTTTGTTGGAGTAGGTGTGGCCTTGTGGGAGAAAGTGTGTCTGTCATCTTGCTTCCTCTGTGTCTTGCTGGTGACTGTGTCTCCACCTTTCTTCTTCCCAGAATTCTCTTAGTCTGCCCCATCTATACTCTCTGGATGGCTACAGACCAATCAGTGTTTTATTAAACTAATATGAATGACAAATTATTTACAGCATGCAAAAGCATTATACCACAGCAGTTATCTATCTTATCCTACCATATCAATATCAACCCCCCTTTTTTTGCAGACAAGAATCTACCCGCTGTGGCTCCACTCACTGTGGGTCCTGAAAGCCTAGCCTAAAGTTCTCAGGCAGGTTGGAGGTGTGGCCAGGAACTGAATTCAGCCTTCCTAGCTGTAAGAATATGGTGCCTGTGCTGCCACAGTGGGTCTTACTCAGCTTGTTGTTTCTGTTTAGCCCTGCCAGCTGAGAGGCAGCACCTCTTAAAGGAGCAGGGTCCTTTTTCTTTTTCCTTTCCTTTTCTTTATTTTTCCTATTTCTCAGGCCCTACATGGAAATACGGGCCCCACGTTGGGCACCGAAATATTGTTTTTATTCTTTATTCTTTGTTCTTTGGAGGGACTTGCCACCCAGCTTCCAAATAAATACACACAGAGTCTTGTTCTTACTTGTAAATGCCTAGCCTTACCTTGAATAATTTCTAGCCAGCTTTTCTTAACTTGTCCCATCTATCTTTTGCCTCTGGGCTTTTACCTTTCTCTGTTTCTGTATATCTTCTCTTTTTTATTCTGTGCCTGGCTGTGTAGCTGGGCGGCTGGCCCTCTTCTCTTACTCCTTGATCTCTCCTGCTTCCCCATCACTCTTTTTCTTCTTATATTTATTCTCTCTGCCTGCCAGATCCTCCTATCCGTCCTCCCGCCTTGCTGTTGCCTATTTAGCGCTTTATTAGACCAGCAGGTGTTTTAGACAGGCAAAGAATCACAGCCTCACAGAGTTAAACAAATGCAGTATAAAAGAATGCAACACATCTTTACATCATTAAACAAATGTTCCACAGCATAAACAAATGTAACACATCTTCAAATAATATTCCACAACACTTAAGGGAATTAAAATCATCTCTGCACTTAATGGGGCAATCCCTGGTTCTCACCCTAATCATTACCAAAAGTCTAAATGTTTAAAATCTGCCTAGGTTGACAAGGAATGTCAAGTAGACAGTGAGTATAAGAAACAGTGAATTTGAACTAGACTGTTGGCACAGTTAATGCTGCCAATGACATGACCTTGATTCACTTAGACAAGCCTCTGGCCCCATGAAAGGGAATATCCAAGTTAGACTAATAAGAATAACAAGAAAAAAAAGCCAGGCAGTGGTGGCACATGCCTTTAAACCCAGCACTCAGGAGGTAGAGGCAGGTAGATCTCTGTGAGTTCAAGGCCACCCTGTTCACAAGAGCTAGTTCCAGGACTGCTAGTATTGTTACATCAAGAAACCCTGTCTTGAAAAACCAAAATAAAATAAAATAAAAAACACCCAAAAGAAAACAAAAAAAGAATTTTGTGGAGCATTACTTTAACTATGTAGAGATGTGTTATATTTCTTTACACTGCATCTGTTTAACCATGTAAAGGTGTTACATCTGTTTATGCTGCATTTGTTTAGTGTGTTGCTGTTTCACTTGCCTATCTAAAGCACCTGATTGGTTTAATAAAACCTGAACAGCCAATAGTTAGACAGTAGAGGGATAGACAGTGCTGGCAGACAGAATAAGTAGGAAGAGAACTCCAGAGAGAGAGGAAGAAGCAAGAATGAGGGAGAAAGATAGGGAAAAGACCAGGGCCACGCAACTGCCAGACAGACAGACACACAGTAGGACATACAGAATGAAATAAAGGTAAAAAGCCCAAGGCAAAATGTATATGAAGAGAAACTAGTTTGAGTTAAAAAAGCTAGCCGGCAACAAGTCTGAACAAATACATAGTATATAACTAATTATATAACTAATATAATTAATAATTAGTCTCTGTGTCATGATTTGGGAGCCAGTTGTTGGCCAAGAGAAAGCCTGCTATACCCATGACAGGGAATATCTAGGTTAGACTAATAAGGTGAGGCAGCCTCCCTCAAAGTGGACTCCACCATTCCCTGTGTGGGGAAACTTACTCCTAAAGGAGAAAGGGAGCCTGCCCTGAGCAAGCATCTCCCTCTGCTGGCCGACTGCGTGCCTGACCAGCCGGCTGCTCAAGCTGCTGCTGGGAGCTGGGCATGAGCATGCATCGCCCTCTGCTGGCCGACTGTGCATGCATGTGACCAGCTGGCTGCTCAAGCTGCTGCCACCATGTCTCCCTCACCATGATGGTCTGTACCCTGGAAAGGAGTCTAAACAAACCTTCCTGAAGTTGCCTTGCCAGGTCCCTTAACGCCATCAATGACTAGCACAGCTGTGTCTTAGTTGAGGTTCAGATAGCAGGGTACTTAGCAAGAGCGACCAAGAGAACAGAGAGTGTACCAAGTTTTTCCCCAATGATTGCAAGGTTTCCCCTAATTACTCCTGATCAATTATCATAAAAACAAAAGGTTTCTCCCCAAGCCATACCTAGCTTCTTTTATCTCATGAAAATCGAAGATTCTCCAACTTTGTAGGCCCATTTCAGTCATGGAGCCTAACTGTTGTTTTAATTCAGAAACAAAATTGTAATATCTCTTGGTCCTGACTAACCTGTCTACTTGGTTTGGAAAGCATCAGAAGAGGCATGTTTAGTCAGCCATTGGTTCATGCCCACCAGACAGTCTCAGAGGCTGGGCAATGTTGTTCCTGTCCAGACGACTTAACCTGTAAGGCAGAATACCTGGCATCAGAATGAGGGGAAATGTCTAGGTTTAGATATTAGACAAGTTGCAGACCCTTCTAAGTCCTCTAACATTAATTCGGGCTGTCCCCAGTCGCAATGATTTTGTCAGTCAATGAACCGATGGTCTGTTCAGTTCCTCCTTTTCCTACGGTGTGGGAGCCAGGTGTCTAGGCATAACCAGCAGTCATGGCTGATTTTTGAGTGGGAATGATTAACTCCATCTTGGGGTCCCTTCCTGTGGCAAAGAGTCTGATTCCCCAGGTTTTCCAAAGACCATACTTATTTAAAGGAATTTTTCAAGAAGCCTTAATTTTACAAATCCAATTTTTGCAATGGAAACTCGCCTGTTTCTAGAACTAGGGGGCCCAGCCACAGGGCATGCATAGAATTGTAAACTCTGTATTCTATCACAAAAGATGATAAATTCCCATATCTTTGCTTTTTTCCATACAACCACTTAGAATGGGCATCCACAAATAAAAGTCAAGATGGAATATGGGTTTCTCAGTTTCCAGTGCAGGCCTGAGGGTGGTGGAGATTAGACCATGACCCAGTATTCATAGCCATGGTGCAAAACACAAGATTCAGAAGGAGGCAGTGGTCCAGGGAAGGGAAAACCCAAAGCCCCGATGAAACCTTAATCTCAACGGGTCCATAGTCCAGAGACAGCCCATTTGGAGCATCTGTGGCTTCCACTTTCTTGACCTGGGTGTGGTGGATCCGTGGTGTAATGCCAGCTACCTTCACAGCCATTGGAGTGCAGGAAACTACCAGGTAAAGTCCTTTCCAGGCTGGTTTCCGTGCCCCTGTGGCTACCAGCCTGACCCAGACAGCATCACTGGACTGCAACAAGAGGTAATTAGTGGTGGACACAGGTCGGCTGGGTCTCTATCGTCTCTAGGATAGTCCAGTGAATAGCTTTACGGAGGACTTGAGTGTTTGTAGTGACTTGAGAAAGGAACGCATAGAGTGCTTGCTTAGACAGTTCCGGATGTTAGAAATTTTCCTAATGTGAGCTCACTGCTGACGCAAAAATCCCAATCAAGTCAAATCACAACAAGCCAAATTAAAAGATATCCAGGTTTTAATGGGATTCCTGTGCTCTGGGGTGGCCCCGAGGAGAACTGGAAACGTGACCACCTGGTAGTTCCATGCTCAGCAAGAGGTGTAGCTGGAAAGGCATCCTGTGTACTGTCACCCTGGAGATGCCAGGCATCTGTCCCTTGGTTGGGGAAGGTGAGAAGGCAGGTGTCGTGTGAGGTCCTGTCCATTGAAGTTCAAGAGACTTAGGAGTTAGCCATGGATATCTCAACCCAGTAAAGGTGCACATGACCACACCAGCACACCAGGACTTTCCGGGGAGCAGTTTAAATAGACTGGGGAAGTGGTCAAGGTTTTGGCAGGCTACCTGGCACCTCCTCAGGAGAGGGCCCAAGGTTTGGCGGGCATAGGGACAGGGCCTCCAAAGATGGAGGCCCGAGACCGGGACTTACACCGTTCTCACCTGTAGTGTGGTTTCTAATTGTCTAGATGTCTCCAGGTTTAGTTTCCACTTCCTGTAAACCTTTTGTCAGCTCCATTCATCTCAGTTCATTCCTAGCTGTCAGGACAAACATGTTTCAACTCAGTGTGACAACCACAAAGTTGCAGGAAGATGACCACATAGTACCCTGTTCTAGAATTTCTGTTTGATACATAGAATCTCTCTATGCCCAGTGTGACCACCTAATAGTCTTAAGTAATTAAGATGAAGAATGTGTTCTTTGGATGAGTTCAGCACTGGTGCACCTGAAGCACAAAGACTTTGAGAGATGTTATACTCTTACACCTTCATCTCCCCTGAGATAAAACATAGGCCTCGGAGACACAGAGGGCACACACATTTGTGTACAAAACATCTACATATAAACACACATATATACATGTACATTTCTGTACTTATGTACACATAGACTCACAAATTGGTATAATTAAATGAATATACCTATGCATTGGACACAGAATATACACAGGCCTACAGATACATTCACGGACATATACACACAGAAAGATGTGGACATATAAACATTGTACATAGACACACATTTTCAAATGAATGCACGCATATGTACATATAAGCATGCAAGGGCGCATAAACAGACAAGAATATATGTGTGCAGACACAGGTATAAATATACACACATGAAACAAGTGAATATGTAAGTATAAGCACATATGTGTACACACACATCAATATGTATACATGTATCAATACATAGAGACAAAGGCACACATGTGCCTGCACATACATCTATGTTTGGGCACACATATATACATATGCATATGCATACATATGGAAATCATCGTGTGTTGTGGAATAACCTTTTTATACACTGTGAAAATTTGTCTTCACCAAGACACCTTCTTATTGGTTTAATAAAAAGCTAAACAGTCATTAGCGGCCGGGCGGTGGTGGCGCACGCCTTTAACCCCAGCACTCGGGAGGCAGAGGCAGGCGGATCTCTGTGAGTTCGAGACCAGCCTGGTCTACAAGAGCTAGTTCCAGGACAGGCTCCAAAAAACCACAGAGAAACCCTGTCTCGAAAAACCAAAAAAAAAAAAAAAAAACAGTCATTAGCAAGACAGGAGGTATAGTCAGGACAGCCAGACACTGGAAGAAGAGAGGCAGAGTCACCAGGAGATGCAGAGGGAGCAAAACATGCTGGAAGACAGCCACCATGACCAGAAGCACCAGATCATGAAAGAGTGGAAAGAAGTGGTCCAAGTCCCTGGAAGATCTCTGCCTATTCCTCAATATTAAGGGCTTAATATTTCTCTTTTATTAGTTAGGCCATCTCTCCATCATCCCTAGCCTCTATCTAAATCCTTCAGTCTCTCTGTGTGATGGCTAATCTTAGGTTTTAGGTTTAAATTACTGTGTTTAAGAGACCTATAAAACAAAAATGCCTCCAACCTATAAGCCCCACTTGCCCAAGACAGACAACTTCCCAGAATGCTGGAGGCTCCCACCCCCTTCCTGCTGTTTGCTGTTTGCCTCACTCTAAAATTCTCTAAAATGGATCGTCTTTCCTGTCCTTTCGCTCTACCCATGTAGTGCTTTAGTCCTTTTGTTTTGGTTTTCTCTCACAGCATCTGCTAATCTGGACCAGCTCTGTGTTTCCCTGGCTTCTACTGCCTATCTACACCGGGGTTTTTAAGTTGGTCAGCTGAGACAGGTTTCTAAAAGTGTTTTGTCTGTCTGTTTGAATAATGTGGCTACAGTATGTCTGTGTAAATATGTGAGTATGTTTTCATATTATGCTCAATTTATGTTTCTGTGTGCATGTGTGCTTGTTTTAAAATCAGTAAAATTTATAACTCCAGGCTAAAACAGCTCTGGAAAAATACAAAACACGTGAGTAATCTTCATTTTGACCTCTCTGCCATCTTGGGTAAGAATACCCACATATGCTAGTATTCTTTGACTTACATTTACTAGCATTGGTAAACTGTAACTAATTGGATTTAGTTTATATGCCCAGTTTAAAATAACAGGTAATAAATAACCCAATTCTCAAGTGCCTTTACAGATCTGAGAGTATGGCATTTAACAAAGGAGCTTCTAACTCAGAGACATGCCAGCTTCCGCAGCACCCTATAGCTCCTCCAAGAAGATGCATGGTTACAGAAGACCTTCTGCCTCCAGGCTTGCCTTTGGGTTTGGCAAAGCCAACCACACAGCAAAAAGCAGCCTTCCACCTCTTCAGCTTCCTGGATACTACTCATGGAATCAATGTTCTCATCCCACTGAGACAGGTAGACTAAATCCTCCACCAACCCCCCCCACACACACACAGGAAAATTTTTGGGCCTCTTGTACTCAGCAGCTAACGGCAAACACTGCTTCTAAGACTGGTGTTCTCCAAGGACTGGGAAGAGATTTGGGGTTGCCTGCGCAGCCAAAAAGTTGTCTCATTTTTGCTCATTCACCCCTCCCAGATCTGTCTAAAGGCATTTGATGACTTAGGTACTGGTAGCTCATTACTTTATTGGTTAAGTTTCCTGCTAGAATACAGACAGGTGTGCCTCTTTCACAGGTTTCATAGTCCAGGACTAACAGGTTTCCGGTGTGTCTTAAAAATCCAGAGTTTCCAATTCCCTATAATTGTCTTCTAAAATGTTTATACCTTTTAACCTAAAGCAATAGCCTTTTGCTATGACAGCAACATGTAAATCTGTTCCAGTTGTCTTACAGATACCTACAAGTTCTGGGGAAAAGTTCTGCTGCATTATCAAAAGAAAATCTGGTCTGGTAAAGGCTAACAGTCTCCAGAAAGTGTTTTAACCACTCTTCATTTTCAAGCATGTTTTACAAGTCACTCCTTCTGTCTGGGCCAAGACCAACTTACAAAGTGCTCCCCAGACAATGCCAAGCACCTGCACCAGCTCCTGGGACTTCACTATTGGTACAACTCTCCTGGATCAAGGACACCTACCAACTAAAATCTGGTTGTATCTGATACACCTGAGCCTCACCTGTACAACCAGGGCACTTCTCTGTTCCATTCTTTCTGGTAGTTAATGACTTCCCATGGCTAGCCCTATTCATATTCATATTCAATATTTTTTTCTCCTAGCCTCCTGCCTTCTCATCTCCCTCAAAAAGCAGCTGCCTGGCCGGGTGGTGGTGGTGGCGCATGCCTTTAATCCCAGCACTCGGGAGGCAGAGGCAGGCGGATCTCTGTGAGTACGAGACCAGCCTGGTCTACAAGAGCTAGTTCCAGGACAGGAACCAAAAGCCACGGAGAAACCCTGTCTCAAAAAATCAAAAAAAAAAAAAAAAAGCAGCTGCCTGAGGATTCCAGGATGACAGTAAACTGAATGCTGCTCCAGCCACTCCTCATGCTGAGCAGGAGCCCACCAACTCCCAGCTCCCCATCCCAAGTCGCCCCATGCCCGCAGGAAGTAACCAGACTTGACCCAAGTCTATATCCAAGAACTCTGGGATGTTTGGTCAAAAGTGAGACCCCAGCCTCTAGCATTTATCCTTTGAGCATCAATGGAGCAGGAAGCTTCATTTCAAGCCCCCTGCCCTGGGAGTCTCCTTGGCCTGGACTCCTCCTCTGGGAAAGCCAGCCAAACAGTGACCCTTCCCCAGGGAGGGTCAGGACCACTGTTTAGGCTGCTGCCCAGAAATGGAACAGGTGGTCTCCAGGTTTCACCTGGCCTTCCCTGCTCTCTTCCCCTCGTCTTCCCCTCGCCATGCTTTCCTGGTGCCACCCAGGAGCACTGCATTAAAAGTGGGCATCTTTTATTCTATCTAATTTGGTCGATTGGAATTATTTGCGTTGGTGGAGAGGCTCGTCTTAAGAATATTCCTAACACACATGAGAGCAAATGTATGTACCTGAGGGTGGTGTGCACACCAAGACCCACGGGTAGAAGAACAACTTTTTGGAGTTGGTTTCCATCCACCATAGGTTCTAGAATAATACTCCGGTGGTCAGGTCTCACCATTAGACATTTTGTTTTGTTTTGCTTTGATACAGGGTCTCTCTAGGTAACCGAGGCTGACCTGAAACTTGCTATGTAGACCAAAATGACCTCGAACTCACAGAGATTCTCCTGCCTCTGCCCTGGAACTGCTGGGATTAAATTGTGTGTACCACTATGCCCTGCTGCACCTTTAGATTTTTTTTAAAACGTATTTACTCCTCACCTCAACTCTGAAAACACTTTTATTATCCTGCTTTACTACAGAGGAAGTAGAGGCATATATAACTCCCCCCCCCCTTTTTGTGGGGGGTCGGGTCTCAAAAAAACCAGGCTAGCCTAGACCATGCTACATAGTCAAAGTTGGCCTCAAATGTTAGATCATCCTGTCTCCACGACGTAAGAGCTGGGAGGATAGTGATGAACCACCACGCCTAGCTCAAAGGTCGGGATTAGGACTCTGTCACCCTGAGCGCCTGCGGGACGACCTGACCTCCAGCGATCCGCCAAGAACATCGCCAGCCATCTTACTTGTAGTCCTCAAGAACCACAACTCCCGGCATGCCTCACGACAGCGGCCCACTATACATAACAAATCCCGACGTGTCTCTGGGCGGTCCGGAGTGGAGGGTTCTAGAAGGCGTGACGTGGGGGGTCGAAGCGGGTTCGGAGGCGGGTTCTTGTGGGCAGCGGCGGTGGCCGCCACTGCGGGACCTGAGGATACACTAGCGACTGGGGTGGCGTACGCAGCCTCGTCTTGGAAGCCATGGCGGCGCTCGGCCGGCCCTTCAGCGGCCTCCCTCTGAGTGGCAGCGCGGAGTTCCTGCAGCCGTCGCCGGCCTTCGCGGGCCGGGCCTTCCCGCCAGGAGCCACCGGCCCCGACCTGGCCCCGCGGCCGGGCGCCCGCGTTGCGCCTAGCGGCCCGGGCGGGAGAGCAGCGCGCGGACGGTGAGGAGCAGGTGGGGCGGGCCCGTTACCCCGCGGGACGTTAACCGTGAGTCCCGGGTCGCCGGCTTGGCGACCCACCGAGGGTCCTCGGGCCTGGCCGCTCCCTCTACACGCACGGCCGCTGGCCGGGACAACTTTGAGAGTCTCTGGGACACCGCGATTCCTCATCGGCCCAGAAATGGGACCTGGAGCGAGTGCAGAACTGTCACTACCCCGACAGAAGTGACAACTTCAGATTTCCTAGTCTGGTTATTTAGAGTCCTCCGCAAGACATGACTGATCTTGGGCACAGAGAAGGGATATGCAGTTTGTGGCGGGAGATCCCGATAAGTAGAGCGAGAACGACGGGATGCAGAAATCTTATATATTTAAGTTACTGTCTCAGTTGACTGATTTGTTTTTGTTTGTTCCAGCAGTGTTTCCATTCACTGTAGAAAGAAACACAAGCGATTGGCGGAGGATGAAGAGTAAGTTTCAGGACCATTTGTCCTCTTTGTGATCGCTGTTAGCTTAACACACGTATCCTAATTTAAGTGGAAAAGGTGAAGCATATGTGTCTCTTCTAAACTACTGACACTGTGTGCCTTTTAGGGGCAGGAACTGGGTAGCAGTCAGGTAGAGAAAAACTCACTTTGTAACCAATGTAATGTTTGAATTTTAAACTGTGTCATTATAGACACAGAATTTGGGGTGGGGGAACATCAAAAGATATAAATTGGAAAGAGTTTGTGTTCTTGACAAGAGGTAACCTTGTAACCTGTTTCTTCTGAGGAAAATAGAAGTCCAGAAACTTTATGACCATGTGTGTTTCAGTTGTTAGCTTTTGTAGCTAACTACCCTTTCACACTGCAATGCCTAGGGGGCTGGGCTTCCTTTGTCTCTGCTATCTTGCAGCTTATTCCAAATGAGTGTATACAAGGTCCACCTGTTGGGTTTTGATTTTAGAGACAGCCTCACTATGTAATCCACCTAGTGAGAAACTCACTTTGTAGAGCAGGCTAACCTCAGACTTAGAGATCTGCTTGCCTCTGCCTGTTGAGATTAAATGTCACCACACCTCAAGACCTGCTTGTTTGCTTTGTTTTTGTTTGTTTGTTTGTTTTGTCCCCCCCCCCCCACACACACAGGATTTCTCTGTAACTTTGAAGCCTGTCCTAGAACTAGCTCTTGTGGACCAGGCTGCCTCTGCCTCCCGGGTGCTGCTGGGACTAAAGGCATGTGCCACCACCGCCCGGCTCTTTTCTTATTTTTTATTATTGCATATGTGCACAAATGCCATGGTATGTATGTTAGAGAACAACGTTTGGAAGTTGATTCTCTCCCACCATGTGGGCTCTAGGATCAAATTCGAGTTGTCAGTTTGAGGGCAAGCATCTTTACTTACTTTGGTTTTCCTTAAGCTCTCCCCCATTGAGCTTCATTTATCCCAAGCCCTGTCCTGGAGAATTTACCTGCCTGTTTGGTTCTACCCCCACCCCTTGTAAAAACCGAATTCTTTTCTGAGATTGATGGCTCACTCCAGTAATTCCAACATTCTGAGGGTGAGATCATGGAGTGTGAGGCCAGCCCTGCGCTATATAAAATAAACAAAAGCCAGTAATCTCAGCTCTTTGAGGAAGATGGAGGCAGGAGGATTAGACATTCAAGACCATCCTCAGTAACAGATTGACTTGCTGCCTGCTTAGACTCTGGCTTAAAAAGAATTTTAAAAAAACTTTGAATTGGCCAGATTTGTTGATGCTTAGACTCATAATTAAAAAAAAAACAATGCTTGAAGGTTGTTTATTTTTATGAATAGTGAGTAAAGGTAGACTTGGGGTACAGGGAGCAGAAGTAGATCTTGGATGTTGTTTCTTAAGTATCATTCACCTTTTATTTGTTTTGAGGCAAGGTCTCATTCTGCCCTCGAGTATGTGGAAGCCAAAGGTTGACATCAGGGGTCTTCCTCAGTTGCACTTCATGTTATATTTTGAGACAGGATATCTCACTTGAGCCCAGAACTTGCATTTTGCTTACTCTGTGAATCCCATCTCTTCTGTGCCCTAAATTACAGTGGGCTACCATACCTACCTGTCATCAAGTATATTCTCTTTTTTATTCTGGCCGGCATGTGTTTTATCCACAGAGCTGTCTCCCTAACTGCCCATCTAGTTTTTGAAGCAGGGTTTCTCACTGGTTTGGAGCTCACCATTAAGCTGAGGTGAGGGGGTCAAGCAGATCCCAGGGGGATTGTTCTCGCTGCCCCTCTGGTGCTACTTTTACGAGTCACCATGCTTGACATTTTTTATGTTGGTTCTGGGGAATTGAACTCAGGTCCTCATACTTTCATGACAAACACTCTTCCCTCCGAACTGTTTACCCCAGTCCAAAACATTGCCTTAAATCAATTCCTAGATTGGCGCGGGGGGGGGGGGGGGGGGGGGGGGGGGTTGTTCCCTTAGGGTTGCTTTAGAAAACACAAGAACCTTTTTTGTTGTTGTTTGTTTTTTCGTAATGCTCTAGATTGTTGAATTATTGATTCTAGTGTTTGCTTAACGTGTACAAACTAACACACCTTTAATCCAGTGCCTGGGAGGCAGAGGCAGGCAGATCTCTCTGTGTTTAAAGCTAGTCTGGTCTGCAGAATGAGTTCCAAGATAGCCAGAGACACAGAGAAACCCTAGGGGGTAGGGAGGGGGGTAGAAACTATCAGTTTAAAAAGTTAACTACCTTTGATTTGTGAATGGAGAGATTGAGGCCTTGAGGGAGATGGCTTAGACATTAGGGTATGTACCCAGATGTGTACTGCTGAGTTTGCCACCTTTATTCTTCTTCTCAGTATCTAGAAGCCTTTCAGTTGTGTTTCACTTTTATTTGTGTGTGAGTGTGCATTCATGCATGTATGTATGCTGATGCTCGGAGCCCGGGAAGTGGTAGAGTCCCTGGAGCTGAAGTTGTAGGTGGTTGTGAGCCACCTGATGCGGGTGCTGGGAACTGAACTTGGGTCTTGCAGTTGCGGTGCATACTCTTAAGCCAGCTCCTAGATGCCTTTTAGTTCATGTTTTCTTTAGATCTTAACCACTATTGATCTTCAGTTATTAGCAGAGCAAGCCTACAATCACGAAATAACCTAAAAATCAAAGAACTATTTCGTAGATGAATTGTTACTCTGGGAAATTGCCTTTTCTGTCTCAATTTATGCTTTTTCTCAGCTGGTGTTTCACAGGCATGCTCTACCACATCCAGCCTAAAGCAGCAGCTGCTGCTGCTGCTGCTGCTGCTGCTGCTGCTGCTGCTGCTGCTGCTGCTGCTGCTGCTTCTTCTTCTTCTTCTTCTTCTTCTTCTTCTTCTTCTTCTTCTTCTTTTTTCTTGACAGAATTTCATGTAATTCTGGCTGTCCTAGACATTAGTTAGGGACAGACAGCCAAAGGCAAGATATTTGTGCTAATGGTCTGTTCTTATGGTACTTGAAGCATACTTTAGTAGATGCATGTGTTTAAGGACATATAGGGTGACAGCCAGATGCTTTCTCATGTGGGTCAGGGAATATGATGCAGCAATGTTAAAATGTAGCTGGGGCAGAATTGCTTTGTCTTTTCAATATGTGTGGGTGTTCTGCCTGTGTTTATGTCTGTGCACCAACCAGGTATGTGCCTGGTGCTTTTAGAGATCAGGACAGAGTGTAGAATTCCCTGGAACTGGAATTACAGATATTTGTGGGTACTGGAAATTGAACCTGTGTCCACTGGATAATGCTCTTGACTGCTGAGCCACCTCTCCAGCCCTACTTTGTCTTTTTTGTTGCTTTGCTTCCCACTTGATCTTTCCTACAGATTTTTTCCTTTAAAAGGTTAAAGTCTTAGAGGTGTTGCATAAATTAGTAAAAAAGGAAAAAGAAAAAGAAAATTTCTCAGAGAAGCTGTGAAGGGAAAAAAGACATGATATTCTAGCTGTAGAAAAAAAACTAAAGATTTTTAGATGTAAATGGAGACTGCGCTTTTATTTCCCAGCTGCCCAGACCTAAATAGTCACACAGAAACTATATTAATTACAACACTGTTTGGCCAATGGCTCAGGCATATTTCTAGCTAGCTCTTATATCTTAACTCATTTCTGTTATTTTATATTTTACCGTGAGGCTCCTGGTTTGTTACCTCACATTGATTTCTGGGAGGCAACATGGTGCCTGCCTGACTCCACCTTCATTCTCCCTGCATTCAGTTTTGTTTCCCCCCCCCCCCCAGCTATATTCTGCCCTGCCATAGGCCAAAGCAGCTTCTTTATTAACCAATGGTAATAAAACATATTTATAGCATACAGAGGGGAATCCTTCATCATCTCCCCTTTTCTGTGTAAATAAAAGGAAGATTTTAACTTTAACATAGTAAAATTATATATAACAAAACAGATATCAAGCAAGAATTACAGTTAAAATATTTAGTCTATTTGTAGAAAATTTTCTGTCATCTGTTTTATCTTTGTGAGTCTAAAGTTTCATATCTAATTTATCTTTTATCATAACTAAGGAATGCCAGCCAGTGGTGGCACACACCTTTAATCCCAGCATGTGGGAGGCAGACGCAGGTGGATCTCTGTGAGTTCGAGGCCAGCCTAGTCTACGAGAGTTAGTTGCAGGACAGGTTCCAAAGCTACAGAGAAACCCTGGTCTCAAAAAAAAAGAAAAACCAACAACAAAAACAAAAAAAAGCATAATTAACAAAAACTGTAACTCTCTTCAACTCCATCAAAGACCCCAGAAGGATATAATATTACCTAAGTAAATAGGAAGTGCATTGTAAGCAACTTCCAAAACTCTAGAATTGACAGAGATATTTCACTGCCTGGACAGTCACTCAAAGTTCTTCTGTAACGTTGGGGCATCCATCTTCAGCCTACCTGTCCATAGTATCTGGCAGGATTTTCCATGAAGCAGGACATTTGGAAGACTGCTTTGCCAGTATTGGCAGTTTGTCAGTCATTTTCTTCTGTACCCTGCAGAATGTCTAGCAGACTCTTTTTTTATGAAGCAGGAACCCTGAAAGACTGCCCACCGTCTTTTGGCAAGTTCAGCAGTCATTTTTCTGTGGGTCCTATATGTCTAGTTCATATAGCATACTGTCAAAGCAGTCCAGGCAAGAGCAGTTTCTTGCCCAAATGGCTAGACTATCACATTGAAGGCAGATTCCATAATGAGTTTTTTCAATGCCATCGACCTCTGTGAAGTAATTAGTGCTGCCAGAAGCAGACTCACAGTCAGGAAAAGTCTTCAGGTTTTTAAAACCTTTTAAATGCCATATTCTTTTTTTTGTTGTTGTTGTTGTTTTTGTTTTTCGAGACAGGGTTTCTCTGTGGTTTTGGAGCCTGTCCTGGAACTAGCACTTGTAGACCAGGCTGGTCTCGAACTCACAGAGATCCGCCTGCCTCTGCCTCCCGAGTGCTGGGATTAAAGGCATGCGCCACCACCGCCCGGCCTAAATGCCATATTCTTTCTGTAGGTCTTTGAAGTATTTGAAGGTTACCTACCCATCTGAAATATATCTATATCTAGTTAAACCTAACTAACATGACTGTAAGTTTAACTGTTATAGACAACTGTTCATTTGTATTAACTATACATTACATTTTTTAAATGAGCTGCATAAACATACCTTAAACAAGGTATTACTCGTTTCCCGGCCACCCAGGCCCAAATAATCACATGAAAACTATATTAATTACAACACTGACCAACAGCTCAGGGGTATTTCTAGCTAGCTAGCTCTTACATCTTACATTAACCCATTTCTATTTTATATTTTACCACGAGACTGGTGGTTTGTTACCTCACATCTTGCTTTTTGGAAGGCTACCTGACTCCACCATTTTTCTTCCTGCATTCAGTTTAGTTTACTGCCTAGTTACATTCTGCCCTCCATAGGCGAAAGAAACTTCTTTATTAATCAATGGCAATAAAACATGTTCATAGCATACAAAGGGAAATCCCACATTATTTATATTTAAGAATTTGATTTAAAAAGATAATAATAATAAATTGGGACTGCAGAGACAGCTCAGCACTTGTTCTTGCAGAAGACCCTCAGGTTGAATTCCAAGCACCCACATAGTCACTCATAGAAGTCCATAATTCCAGTTCTGGGTATCTGAGACCTCTTCTGACCTCCACAGGCACACGTGGTACACATACATGCTGTCAGAACACTCAAACATAATAAATAGATCTTTTTTAAAACTGAATAAATTGGAACTGGGCATGTATCCTTAATCCCAGCCCTCCAGGCAAAGGCAGGCAGAGAACTCTGGATGAGGACAACCAAGGACACATAGTGAGAATTTATCTCAAGAAAAAAAGAATTATTTTTAATTGACTAGAAAAATGTCTGAATTTCATCTGTAATAGGGTTTTTAACTTTTTTCCCTTCTTTTTCTTCCTACTGCTTTCACCTTCCTCCTAGGTGTCCATTAAGAAAGAAGCGATTGACTGAAGCTGAACTCTGTACAGTTGCTAATGAATGGGCTCTCGACACACACCAGGGTGTAGAAGGTCATGGGGTAAACACGTGTCCTAGTGGCCTTTCCGTACCCAGCATGCTAGATGCTGTCTGTGAAGAAATGGATCAGACAACCACAGAAGCACAGTGTGAAGTTGCCCGCAGGAGGCTTCAAGAGATTGAGGACAGGTACTGACAGTGTGTGTTGCAAGGTTTGCTGCGGCTCCTGAGCCCCAGCACTCTTAAGCAGTCAGGGGCATCATTTGATGATTCTAGAGATCAAGGTATGAGAAATACTTCAGGGTGGTAGAACAAGCTCTTACAGCTCAACTCAGCAGTTCTCCAGTACACATTATTCAAACTTAACTTCATTCTAGAACTTTGTTACATGAATTACTGAACAACTCTTCCCACCGAGGTGGAAAAAGTAGCCTCATTCGGTCTTATAGCCTCTTACTATAACACCTGTGATTTTACTCTTCGAATTTTAAATTTTGGTTATTTACTGCAAGAACATATAATACTTTGACTAATTTTTTTCCTTTCTCTGTTTCTACTTCATTATTTAGGATAATTGACGAAGATGAAGAGGTTGAAAGTGACAGAAATGTTAGTCACCTCCCAAGTCTTGTCCTTTCAGACACCATGAAAACGGGTTTGAAGAGGGAATTTGATGAAGTCTTCACAAAGAAGATGATTGAGTCCATGTAAGTTACGGTGCATATCATTTCCAATAACTGATCCAGTACCTGGGAAAGGGTCAGTATCAAAGCCCATCAGTTCTTACATGAAGACTAGGAACTACATTTTGAAACCTCTGGTTTATCTGGTTTTCTTAGTTACTCAGACACAGCATGGAGACCTAGGAAACAAAGTGATGTGTCAAATGAGTCCAACAATTAAATTAGTTATCTCAAAGCCTACAAACCGTAGAATAGCCATTTGGGGCCATTTTAGAGTATTTAGCTCATTTTGTTTTGGGGAGTGGAAATGTTACTGTGTGGCCCAAGCTAGGTTCAAATTCGCAGCCTCCCTGCTACCACTTCTTTTGCTTTTGATTTAAAGCTTGGTTTGAGCTAGGCATGGTGGCTTACACAGGTAGCCCCAGCAGCATTAAAGAGGCAGAGATATTAGTTTCTGATCTACATAGTGAATTCCAGGCCAGCCAGGTCTATGTAGTGAGATTTTTTCTCAATAAAAGGAGGGAAGAATGACAAAACATAGTTTTAGGATGAATGTGATCGTGCAAAGCCAGACTAAGAGGTCTGTGTCTAAAAATAAATAAATAAATGAATAAAATAGGGATTAGGGAAGTGGCTCTTGGTGGAGTACTTGCCATGCCCTAGGTTCCATCCTTAGTGCCACAAAAAAGAAAAACAGAAAATAAACTCATAGTTTAATGAGCTCAGTTAACTGGTTTGTCATGTTTCCAGAGTAGAAGCACAGAAGCAGCAGGCGAGAAAACAGGCTTAGGGTGGGGAGTAGAGACTAACAGGAGAGACTAAGGAAGGAAACGGTGGCAAACACAAGCCTGCCAAGCAAAGTGGCAGACTGGAGAGAGCTCGGCCTAGTGTGCAGGTCTCAGTCCTCGTTGTCTGCTGTGCAGGGTAACAGGCAAGCTGAAAAGTACATGGAAGTACCACCTGGGAAACCTAGACTTAGTACTCACTGAGTGTAAGTTAGGCTCTGAAAAGGGCTCTTGGGACCCAGACCTCAATAGTGCTGGGTATAGACGGAGTGGAAGCCGTTCAGCTACTGCTTGGTGGGAGGGCCAGAAGGTTTTCAGTCAGGCCCTAGCTTACGTTTATAATTAACTACTCGGGCCTGAGGGTGTTTAAATAGTGTGGCCAACATGTATGCAGGTCACATCGCCCTCCTGTTCAAAATAGTGTCTGCTGCTCATGGTAGTTTTCCAAAACTGGGCCTTTGAGAATAGTCTTCTTTGTCATTTCTTCTTCTTTAGTTCTGGTCCCCAGATGATTTTCCTAGAAAATCTACTTTGGAGATCAGATGGGTTCTTATGTAGCACAGACTAGCCTAGAACTTCTGGCCCTCCTGCCTGTACCTCTCTGAAGTGCTGGGATTACAGGCACTGCTCGCAGCTGTGGCTAGGAGAAGTACACGTTTGTGCATATCTCGTATAATTGTTTTGGTTTAACTGCAAAACATTCCACTTCATAACAATATGAAACAAAAAGCCTCAAAAATTAATATGCTGGTCCAGGATTTCATTTTTATTTATAATTTAATATGTGACAGTTACCCACAGGGCTAGGGAAGTAGTGTAGTACTAGAACAGTTGCTCACTTTACATGAGACTCAGTACCACAATTCAAAGCTTAAAAAACTGTAGTCATGCAGATCTGCTCATTAAAAAGTCTGTGTATCATGACTAGTGATGTAGCTCAGTGGTCCTTAGCATGTGAGGGGCCTTAGCTCCATCGCCAGCACCCCACTTCAAGTTACAGCATTAAATTAAATCTAAGGACCGGTTTTTCTTTCTTTTTTTGTTGTTATTGAGACAGGGTCTCTCTGTATAGTCCTGGATATCCTAGACATTGATATGTAGACCCAACTTGCCTTGAACTCAGAGGTCTGCCTGCCTCCTACCTCCTGAGTGCTGGAACTAAAGGCTTGCGCCATTGCTCCCAGCTCAGGGGTCCTGGTTTTTGCCTGGATATTTTATATTATTGCTATTTATGGTTTAAAAATATAAGCATGGCTAGTGAGGTTGCTAAGAAGTGGAACTCTTACATGTGTGAGGTCCTGCCTTCAATCTCCGGCACATCAGAGAAAAAATTACATATGGAATGGTGAATGTATTTGAGGACCTGGGAATAATGCTCACTTCTTAGGGGATGTACTGCTCTTGCAGAGGACTGGAGTTCAATAACTGACACCCACAGCACCCACATCAGTGGGCACCTACTACACATACATTCATGTTTCCATACAGACACAACACACACACACACACACTTTTTTTTTTTTTTCCAGTTTTTCAAAACAGGGTTTCTCTGTAGCTTTGGAGCCTGTCCTGGAACTAGCTCCTGTAGACCAAGCTGGCCTTGAACTCACAGAGATCCTTCTGCCCCTACTTCCCAAGTGCTGGGATTAAAGGTGTGTCCCACCACTGCCTAGTGCGTGCACGCGCGCACATGCGCGCGCACACACACACACACACACACACACACACACACACATATTTAAGTCCAGTTTGAATTCTCCTAAATATCTCTAGCTCTCTTTTAAAGCTAAACAAAACAAAATGTAGATAGCTTCACGTTTTGTGTATCCTTGTACAGTGACCATGCTAACACCTACCGTTCCAAGGTTAGTCTATCTGCTGCTGAAGTGAACTCTTATTTTTAATTAAAAGATATAAATGTATATAATGAGAACTGATGAAAGACATCAGGATGAAAATAACAGTGAGACTGTGGCAGTAGTTACGTGGATAGAGATACAAAAGAACAGCAGGCCAGCACTTTGAGGACCACTAGGTCTTAACTGGAGGGTGTGGAATAGTGAGATTTGCATGTCCTAAAGTTTTTTTTATAGACATCTGTATTTAACTTCCCAGGAGCCGTCCTTCTATGGAGCTTGTGCTCTGGAAACCTCTCCCTGAACTCCTTTCTGAGAAGCCAAAGCCATCTTCTAACCCTAAGAACTACGTGGGAGAGAGCCAGACGAAGCGTGCAGCTGCCAGCACTGCCTTTCCACAGAGAACTGAACTGCTGCTAGAACCTCGGCACACAGACACACCGCTTTACCACACTCTGGAGACAGCTGCTAGCACAGAAGAGGAGATGGAGCTCTAGAGACCAGTTTCTACTCCGACTTGGCAAGTTCTAGAAGGCTCCTGTGTTGAGTAATGAGCCTGCCTGTATAGTATAGGGACCTGAAAGTTTTATGAAACGGGTGTAATATCTCCACCTGTGATTTGGGGTAGGACTGTCATTGTGGGTAGCCATTTATTGAATTCAACTTTTTGCCAAGGAAGCTTATCTCAAGGGAAATACAGTTTTCTAACAGGCTTATCCAAGAAATGTTACAGTCTCTTTAAAGACAACCATAGACGCTGAATGTGTTACAGTGACTTAAGTCATCTGTCACATTGTTGAAGCCATTCATTCTTAAGATGATTTTATACAGAGGAACGCTCTCAATTGCCACTGTACCCTGACAGCAGAATATTGAGCTTCTTGTAGTGGTAACTGTACGCTTGGGGAGCAGGAGGGGAAAAAGCAGTAGTTTGGGTCTCTTGCAAAGGACTTGAAGGCACAAGGAAACTTGTGTTGGAGGCAGGTCGGTATAGCTGTTATTACTCAAGCAGTAGCCCTTGGTCTCCTCTAATGGCTGATAAGCTCAGTTGCTCAGTAATGTTTACACCTCAGTTAACTTTAAGTCGTTGATTAAAAGAATGTGAGGTAACCCTTGTGTGACTCGCCAGTGAAAGAAAGGTCTTTTCATGAGGACGTGCAGTGACAGCTAAACCCAGTGTTGGTAACTTCTAGAGTTTAGAAAGGGAAGCTTACACTTGTATTAGCAAGTTGAGTTTTTTAAATGTTGGTTTTGAAACAGTGAATTGGCTGAGAATAAATGGGCAAGTGTCTTGGAGATTTAATAGCTCATTGTCCGGTGCTTAAGCTATTGTACAGTAAGCCTAAAAGTTAGTAGGAGATGGCTTCCTGCCAGCAGGAAATCTTTACCCTTTGAGTACCCGAACCAGGCTCAAGGTGTTCTTTGGGAATAACCAGGGTTAAAGTTTTTAATTTCTCAGGAAGAGCTCTTCAGCATGGCAGGACATGTAATGAAGGTTTGGCAGCTCCTTCTGCGCTGTAGAGCAGTCTGTGTAAGGTGGTGGCTCTTTTCCACAGCAGAGCACCTCAGTTTTCATTTTCTGGGGTTCTTCTCCCTTTGTAGGGGGAAGAAAAGAAAAAGATTTATGCCGAGTAGAGGTGAATTTTTAGAAACTAGCTTCCAGGCATTTTTGCAACCCATGCTGAAATCCCTCCTGTGGACGGCATAGAAGTCAAGTCTGTCCGGTGGACTGTTTCTTTTGCCTATTCTTGCTCTCTCTCTTTCTGTCTGGATGTCAGGAAAAGGTGTAATGTTTAATATTTAAACAAAAAAATATTTATGTCTACACAATAAAATTACTCCAGCTTCAAACCAGTATTGAAACCAGGTGGAAACCAGCTAATTGTTTCTTCCCCCTCAGACTCAGAGGTGAGCGAAACTGTCTTCTTCTGTTGAAATGTGCAAATGTTTGGCTCATGTCATTTGAAAAACTCTTGACTTGTTTAATGGGACCAACGTGTAAAGTTTTATAGCCTTAAAGAAATCTCTATGCTAAGACATCTTACCTTAGTACAATTTAGAAGCATGTAGGGACTGCCCAGAGTTTGGAGTTAGCCCGTGTTAGAGTGGGAAGGAAGTGACAGCTTTCCAGAGGGCACAGACACCAGGGCCACCTCTCATCAAAGGCCTGAAGTGGCTTTGATGCATTTGGTAACCACTGAAGAGAAGAGGCGGCTTTTAACGAAGACACAAACAGAACTTTTCAGGAGTCCTTATCTGACATGACCCTTATTTCTGCAGGAAAGTGATGTTTCATGCTCCTTTGTGGACTTTATCTTCTTGCACATGTTTGTACAAAAAGTCTTGTTCATCCTTGTGGTGCTGGCTCATCTGTTTCCACGGCCCCAATGCCTCTGTGTCCTGTTTTCTAGCATAAGGCTTTGGCTTTGCCTTAAGGTTTTCCTAGGGAATTAACGGTCTTTTCATCTTGTATAGTTTTTGAAGCATGGATCAAACACTGCTCTGTATGCTAATGTGTGAAGGTCAGCAATTATCTAAAGCAGGTGAGCGTCAATGAACAAATGTGTGTTTCTCCCAGTTTGAGTCAGGTGTGTTGGGGTTTGTTTTGTTTCTTTTTGGATTCTTAGTTTGGGTTTTTGTTGTTCTTAATATGAAGAAATAATGAGAATCCAGTTCTCATAATTTAAATCATTCAAAAACTGCTCATTCTGAAAAGATAAAATATAAAATTTAAAAACAAGTAGGACAGGAAGGACTTAGACTAAGTATCTGCAAGGGACATTAACCAGCAGGTTCATTTGCTACTCTGGATCTGGACCCTAACTTTAATAGTGACAAGAATGGTACAATACTAAGAACATTCTGGAAGATGGTGTCAATTTTGCTTTAAAAATGAGACTCTGGTTTTTCTGTATGTTATTGTTTTCAATAAAACTCAAGTGTTTTGAACTTTTTAAAGTATCTTTAATCTTGTACATAAGGAAATGAAATAATTTTTTCTTGCTTTCCTTTAAATTTTAATTAAGGTAGCATTCCTATCAGTGAAAAACTCACACTTGTCCTGAACTTAGATACTGTTGGGTTAAAAGTGAGCAGTTTCTAAAATAGACAGGCTGTTTTGCCTTTGTAAATATACCTGCAGCCTGCTTCTGCCTGAGCAGGTCACTGCTGGGGTCCTTGTGACTAATCCTTCAGTGTTCATATGTGAAGCTGAAGGGACTTGGAACCTTAGAGATAACGGCTTGGCGGTCTGTGATGTTGGTGCATGCTGTTCTCAGCTAAGAGCCGACAGTCACTGGGTGGCAGTATTGCCTGCATATTTGCAATTATTCTTTGATAACTGGATCTCTTACTGGTGAGGCAAGTAGTTTAGCTTTGGGTTGCAGAAAACAAGACACTGTTTTATTTTAATCAAACTTTGAAAACCATGGTAAAAGTTATCTAACATAACTGGTTGGAAACCAAGATTAGAATAGATGGTGACTGTTCAGTATCTAACCAGCTCAGTGGGTCCAGGATTTAAGTACAAGATGAACAGATACTCGAGGAAGTGCAGGTTTGGGTGTGTTGGTTTGGTTCTGTTAGTCCTCTACTTCCTCATACTAGTGGTGGCATTTTAGAGATGCATTTTGAACAGTGCTGAAACTCAAACTCTTGCAAGATACTGATGTTGACTTTTCAGCATTGGTTTGGTGGGTAAGCCAGTCATCCTACTTCATGAATGCAGAAGTCAAAACAGTTGCTAGGGAAGGGAGAGTCGTTTTCTTCAGAGGTGTAGCCACTGGTAAGTTGCCTATGCTACAGTAAACCTCTCCACCCATGCTCATATAAGCAACCTTAGTTAAACTCAGTGGGATATACTCATACAAGATAGAAGGGGGTATTATTAGGAAGAGGGGGTCCAATGGGAGAGAGATGAAGATAATGAGGTAAATATGATTAAAACACATAAATAGGAGATTGTCAAAGAATAAAAATTTTTAAGTCTCAAGGGTAAAACATGGGGTGATACAGTCCTCTAATCCCAGCATTTGGAGAGGTAGATGATGGAAGATGCCAAGTATAGAACCATTGTCTGCTCCATACTGAGTTTGAGCTCAGCCTGGGCTGCATGAGACCCTGTCTCAAACAAACAGGGTCTGGTGGGATGGGTCAGTCAGTAAAGTACTTGGCTTGCAAGCAGGATAACCTGAGTTCAGATCCCTAACACCCATGTTAAAGGGGTGGAAGGTGCGTATCTGTCATCCCAGCACTTGGGAAGGCAGACATAGGAGGATCCCTGAGGCTTGTTGGCCAACTAGTCTACCTGAATTTGTGAGCTCCAGGTTCAATTTGAGATCTTGTCTCAAGATGGATACTGATTGCACCAGATATGTGATGTTGACCTCTGACCCAACACCGTACCTTTGGGAATGTATACCTATATATGGACATGTATACAAAAACATAGATACCATCTCTAAAGTAAAGAGTAAAGATTGAGTTTCTTAAGTTTCTAGGAGACAAGAGTTGAACTGGCACTTTGAAATACTCCTAGAATAGGCCATGTGTCTGCTGTTTTGCTCCATCTCATCTAATAGAAAAGCAAGGAAGCAGGTGCACAGCTGTTTTGTGAGTCCCAGGGATTTTGCTTGCACCTTTGGTATGAAATTTGGAGTAACACTACATTTTAATAGAGTATGTGGTTTCATAGAAAAAAAATGTTAATTTTTAGATCTAGTCAGTTTGGTGTTTCATTATGAACATGTACTGAAAACAGGTGTTTCTCAAAGCTAATCATGTCATTTTTGGCCATCTGTGCAGGAAATGAAACCCTGAAATCTTTGTTCTATTCTCTCCTGTTGGCATAGCAGCAGCTTCGTCGATGTGATGCCATTAAATGTAAATGACTTGAGTCTTAACCTACAAATACTTGTGCTCCAGTGGGTAGAAGCAAACATACCTGCCTGTATAAACCTTAAATATTTTCAGTCACGGGACAACTGCAGGCAGTCCTTATGTTCATAACACTGGCACTCAGCCTAAGCGAGCTTGCTTTGCTGAGCACTAGATTGGGCTGTGACGGGCTCACCAGCCAAGTCCCATCCAGACTTACCTCAAAGTGTGCATGTGGAAATCTCTCCTAAGAGTCAACACATGACCTTGTCTGTCATGTATGACATGTCTGCAACTGTAGCCTGCTTGACCCCGCTGACTGAACTGTCAGAATTCCTCCTTCTATTTGTAAGTTTACTCTGATCACCCCAAGTAACCTTAATAGAGATGTATTTACTAAATGGGGGTGAAATGAAGTTATTTGCCATCTTGTGAGACTCTCCAGGACAGAATGCACAGTAAAGGGTAATGTCATTATCTCTGGAGTTTGGTAGCTGATTTATATCTATCCTCAAGCCTTTTCTTCCTGAATAGATTTGCTCATTTGCTTTGGTGCTAAGGATGGAACCAAGGCTTTGTGCATGCCACACAAGCACTGTACTGAGCTAAACCCCCAGCCCAGTCTTGTGAAATAAGCCACTATACTAAGATTCCATGAGGGATTGAAACCTTTCAAAGGGGATCATCATGAGATAAACTGAACTTCCCAGTGCATAGGATGACACCTGTCAGCTGTGAAGTGCACATAACTCAAATCTTGTTCAGTCTTTGAGTAACACTATCCCTCTTTCCAGGTTGTAATTATCTGTCCCCCTGGGTTACTCAGGTGTTACGTCAAGAGTCGACGTCAGGGAATCTGGTACTCCCTGATCATAGCATTTCTTGATATTTGATGCCCAAACAGTAGTTAAGGAGGTTGGGCTCTAGCTCAGTGGCTACACCTGCCTAGTAGGTAGAGATCTTAATACCCAGTACACTACCTATCCATCTACCACCATGGGGGTGGAGAGGGTGAGGACCAGAAACAGTGGCTAGGGTTCTGTCTCTGCCACTTAGTAGCTGTGATAGTGATCAACGGTCTGAAGAAACTATCTCAAGAGATAGTTATGACAGTCGGGAGTTGAAGCAGGTGGTAAAGTGGAAATGCTTTCAGTGACTTTAAAAAGTGCTGTGCTCACTTCAGACTCTCCCCTAGCAAACAATAAAGAGAAAATATGGTAGCCCTAGAAATCACAGAACAAGGATGCTGCGTTGCTTTTTTAATTGCATGGGTAGTTTTAAATAAATGGAGAAAGCACCTTCCAGAAGCTACACTAGCAGGAAGATTCCATCAAGCATTTACATAGTAAATTCCTATAATGTTACAAAGATTCTTGATCTTCACTTGAACTGTACATAAGGAAAAACAAGCCCCACAGGTTGGTGTTTGTCTGCTTGTAGAAGTACACTAAAGAAACCTGGGAAGCCAAGAGTGGGGAAGAGAAATGGTCAAAGGACATGTCACAAAACAGGTGTGGAGGTGTACACCTGTGTAAGCCCAGCACTTGGGAGGTGGGGGCAGGAGGATCAAGAATTCCAGCCTAGCCTCAGCTACATAGTTTGAAGCCAGCCTGGGAAATAACTGTCAAATGACCCTCCTTTTACTGTGAGGCAAAACCACCACCTTTAAGATAAAACAAGAATCTCAAAAGCTGTAGTTCTGAATTACAATATTTTTGAATACCTTAGACAGCTGGGTGTTTAAAAACAATACTTGGATGTCATCTGTGAAGTTTTAAAAGAATACTTTAGAGGAATTTTTTTCTCTGCTATCCCCTAGACAGTGTAATGAGGAAGGGAAGGGGCAGTGCTGGGTGGTTCTTCAGACACTAATTAGCTGGGGAAAGAGTTCGTTGGCGAAAGTGTCCTCCCAAGAATGGTCTGTACCAAGAGGAGAAGACATGTCGCTGAAGGGGGAAGGGGAGCCCTCATAGCCACAGTCACTGTAAGCATCCAGCAGGCAGGACGATGGTTTCAGAGAGTGACTGGATGAAAGCAGGTCTGAGATGCCCAGCTCTGGAATGAAGTCTTCTTCCAAAGGTTCTTTCTTCACTGAGACAATGAATTCAGGGTGATCCTCCTCTGAAGAGCTGGGAGGTGCTTCCTCTATTTTCACTACCACATTAGTTTGGCTCTCTGTCTCAGAGGGGATCTCTAAGACTAGAGGCTTGGTGTATACGTGGTCAAAACGAATGAGTTCATTAATGGCTTCCAGCTTGGCTGATGAGGTCCCCACTGACAGAGAAAGGGAGGCTGGTAAGGAACTAGGTCCTTCTGGGTAGACCTCTGGGAGTTCCTCCAGATTGGCAGACTCCAGGGATGGACACTTGAAAAACATGACAGGGTCCAGCTTGTCCAGAATGCCCAAAAGGATGTCAGACTGCAAGAGGTAAAACAAGAGTTCACTATTAGAATGACTGTGAAGTCTTCCAGGACCACTTAGGACCGAGTTCCACAATGTCAACTAGGCCTGTGCTCTCAGATCACAGGACCCTACCACCACCACCAGGACAGCTTCTCCCCATTTCATGACATAAACTATTGGAGATAGGAAAGTGACTGGTGCTCACCCCCTAACTCTTACCAACACTAACTTCTCTTTCTCCATTTGCCTGGGTAGGCAAGACACACATCATATGGATACTACAAAATGAGCCAATCTCAAATAGCAGAATGAGCTCTACCTCTGAGTCTGAAGAGTCAGCAGTGTCAGAATCCACGGGAAGATGTTCTGGGGAGGTGACAACTGGGCCTGCACCTGCTGCAGAGGTGCACGTAGTCTGAGTGCTGCGGACTCAGCAGACCCGGCCACCGGCCTTACTCCATTTCCCTGGAAGGAAAAACCAAAGTGAGGAAATGCACACCAGGCAATTATGAGTCCTGCTCTTCAAAACACTTTCTAGAAAGGATCTGGGAGGTGATCAGAGCATAAGCTTGTCTGCTGTGCACACATGTGGACCAGAGTTCAGCACCAGTGTAAGTGGAGCATGACAACTGTGCCTATAACCCCTATACAAGAGGACCACCAAGGTCTGCGGGCTACCAGCCTAGCTCCAGATTCAATCTGCTTCAAAGGAATAAGGTGGAGAGTAACAGGGCAAAGATGTCCAGCACCCTTTCAGTTCTGTACATGTGCACAGGTGTGCACAAACACCATTCCTATATTAACTACACCAAATAAAGTAGCATATGCCTGTAATTTTAACCCTTGGAGAGTGAAGACAAGAGGATTAACAGCTACATACCAAATTTGGGGCCAACCTGGGCTGCATGAAACCCTATCTCAAAAAAAAAAAAAAAAAAAAAAAAAAAGAGAGAAGAGAAAGAAAAGGAAAAGTCCAGGAAACAGGTCACTTATAGTGGCTCATTCCTATAACCCCAGCACTAAGGAGACTAAGGCAAGAGGATGAGTCCAAGGCCAACCTGGGTTACATACAAAGACTCTCAAAAAACAAGACAGGGCTGGAGAGATGGCTCAGAGGTTAAGACTGTTCTTCCAGATCCTGAGTTCAATTCCCAGCAACCACATGGTGGCTCACAACCCTGTGAGCCCTCTTCTGGTATGCAGGTGGATATACAAGCAGAACTCTCAAAAAGGAAGGAAAGAGAAGAGGAAGACTTGATCAGAAAGTTCAGAACACAAACACCATCTGCTCACATCACAACAGTTCTGGGAGATTTACCTTGGACTCCGTCTCTGGAGTCTCTTCAGAAGCCAGTGTATCCATTCCCAAGCGAGTTCTTAACTCCTGGTTTTCAATCACAAGGCCATGAGTTTTCTCTCGTAAAAGCTGATTTTCTAATAGAAGTTTTTGGTTCTGTAAGAAAATCCAGAAGAGGCAACTAAAATGTGATTTGCTACAGTCGGTACCCTCAGTAAACTGATAAATCCTATGTTTATGCAGTTCATAATTACTGTATACCGGTGGCTAGTGGTACAGATCAGTTGGTAGGGCTTGCTGTGCCACATATGAAGCCCTGGGTTCAACCTCCATTTCTACATAAAACTAGCATGGATGCTTCACGCCTGTAATCCCAGCACCTGAGATGTCAGCTGGAGGAACAGAAACTCAGCGACATCCTTGGCTTTACAGCAAGTTAGAACCCAGCCTAGGACACGTGTGGGGAAAATGGCAGGGAAGAACAATCAACTAAAGCAAGCTGTCTGAAAATGTCCTAATGATACCTATTACTCTGCTGAATATAAAATAAAGTGGGGGTGGTGGGCTATACCTAACAAGATAGTTCTAAAAAAACAAAAACCCTAATGATATGACCCACATTTTTTTAAGAACCAGCTGGTGATTAAAACTTTCAAAAGAACAATAGCCCTTGCTCAGATTAGATAACAAGAGAACCCTAGAAGGAAGGGCAGCTCTAGTGGGCCTTTGGCAGAGCCAGGAGTGCTAAAGGTTAAAGCACGATCTATCTGACCAGGCTAATCTCTGAGCAGTCTATCGCTAGTATCAGCTGCCAGGAGTGTCTGCCTTCACCACCTATCTGCAAGGCTAGTTAAACTTTAAATCGCACTTTGAGTTGTATTCTAAAGGGTTGCAAGCAGCTTAGGATGGGCAGGGAACCCTAGGGCCTGATGTGGAAGGGAAGACAGCAAGCGTGGCCTAAAGTCGCTTTACCTCTTCTTCCAAATCCACCACTTGCTGCTCCAGCTCGCTCATCCGGGCTTTCTTTCGATCTCGGGCTGTCTGCGCTGCTACTCTGTTTTTCAGTTTCCTGAAGGAAAACAAGGAATAACGAACTGAGTCATCTCCAGCTTTCTGGTATCTTTATTTGTAAATGTGGCCAGCTGGTGCTTTCGTTGACTTAACAGAATAAGGCTAAACAGTGGTAAACACATTGAGACTCCTCAAAAGGACAAAACCACAGCTTTCTGTCCGTGGGCCTTGAAGGCTTGCTTGAGTCTCTCCCGTGTGGGTCTCATTTTACCACCGGGCTGACACATTCCCGTTGCGTCATAAGCATCTTCCCTCCTCCCCCGCGGCTTTCTGGTTCCAATTCCGTCCAACAGGCTCGGTGCTGGGGCGACATCCGTGAAGGCGGCTGGGGCGCTACCGACCGTCCCTCCCCCAAGCTCAAGGCTGCGGGAGGCTGGTGACTCGGTGTTGAGTTCCCAAGCGGCTGCAGTGACAACCAGAGTGGACCCTGCCCCGCGACAACCGAGAGCAAGCATTCGCAGAGGACTGTGCGTCAGGCACGTTCTGACCAGTGTCAGCCTCCCCCGACACAGACTGAGCTCCAGACTTTCGAGGGGCTGCCACCTCGGCTCCGCGCCTCCCTCCAGGAATAGGTACTGGAAACAAATCTACGCCACCCTCCAGAGCCCTCCCGATGAGCACACGGGTCCCATGCCCGGCCGACCCACCCCGCGCCCCGGCGCCGCCCGCCCGCCGGGCCCACCTCCGCAGCGCCTTCTCCTCCGGGCTCAGATGCGTGAGGCGCTGCCGCTTGCGAGCCTGCGGCGCCCCGCTCTCCTCGGACCCTGCTGCCCGCGAGTCCGACACCATGAGTGGCAGCGCCCGGCCGCCCGCGGCGGGCTGGCCCGATAGGAGCAGTACTTTCGGGGCTGCCGCGGCCGCGTTCGGCGCCGCTGCAACCACCACCATGGCCAAGAAGCGTCTACGCCAGCACAGCCACCGCCCCGTGGCCGCTCGCCGCGCCCAGCCTTTCTAGGGTCGTGGCCGTCTGCGATAGGTCCGCGCCGCGAGACGCGAGGCTATTCCCGGAGCCTATTGGTCCTGCGGGCCCAGGGGCGGGCCTAGCGCGGGCGGGGCCGGTGTCCAGCGTGGCTGCACAGCTGTCCTCCGCCTGGCGAGCTGGGCCTGAGGACCAGTGAACGACAGAGGCCAGGTTGCCGGGGTCCTCAGCAAACGCGTCCCCTCCCCGTGACAGTGGGAATGTCAGGCTTTTCTCGCTGGCCAGATCTCCAGACTGAGTCTCACAGATCACTACCCCTGCCGGACCACCTTTTAGTCCCCAGCGCCGCGTCGACCGCTAGCGCAGCGGAAAATCGAACTGGTGGCGTGTCCGGCTTGGAGTTAGCGGACACACACAAGGAGAAATTTGCAAAATGAGTTTTTAGGAAATGAGATAATTGCAAAACTAAATGTAGTCTGGCGTGATGGTGCTTGCCCATAATCTCAGCTCTTTGTTGCCAGTTTGAGGACAGTTGGGGCTATTTTAAATAATAATAATAATTTTTTAAAAAGACAAAACTTTAAAAGAAAAACACCAGAACACTGTTTACACATAGTAAGAGATTGATAAATAAATGTCTGCATAGTGGGAATACATGTGGATTCTTTTTTTTTCATTTCTAAAGCCCCTGATGTGAGCTCATACCGCTGTTGTTACCTTTGTCTTGCCGTGCTGGAGCCTGACCCCAGAATCTAGTGCTCTACCCTCAGCTATTCCTTCAGCCCCACTTTCTTTTTTTTTTTTTTTTTTTTTTTTTTTTTTTTTTTTTTTTTTTGGTTTTTCGAGACAGGGTTTCTCTGTGGTTTTGGAGCCTGTCCTGGAACTAGCTCTTGTAGACCAGGCTGGTCTCGAACTTACAGAGATCCGCCTGCCTCTGCCTCCCGAGTGCTGGGATTAAAGGCGTGCGCCACCACCGCCCAGCTCAGCCCCACTTTCTCTACGAAGTTAGAGATGCCGCTGAACTGTGTTCCCAGCCTTGACGTTAGTATTTCTTCTGTTCGGGGTGAGGCTGGGAAGATAGGTTACGGGGATGTTAGGTGTCCTCCTCTTGCCATCAGCCTTGTGCTCTTGAGACAGTGCACCACCACCACCACCACCACCACCCCGCTCACGCACGCGCTTACACACACACACACACACACACACACACACAATGTACTTGAAACTTGTCGTGGGGGCTTTGCTGGCCGGCCATCAAGTCTCCATGATCTTCCTGTCTTCCACGCCAGACTCTTCGCCGGGGTGCTGGGATTCAAACCCCAGACTTCATGTTTGTGCAGTAAAGCATTCTTACCCATGGAGCCATCTGTCCACCCCGATATTAGTATTGTTTTTATGAGGAGAAAATATAATGTTCTATGTGGAAACAGAGTTAGGCTTTACCCTGTATCCCTTGGCCTGTGAGAAAGTCCAGTTGGATGGCTAAAACTCCCATACACACACTTTTAGACCAGTAGTGTTTGGTTTTACCCTAGGTATCTGGGCTATCTAGTCTCTGGTTCTTGGCCACCAGAACCATCAGGTGGCTATAACTTGAGGAGAGCCAGGTTCTTGTGGAAGAGGAGTTGCCAGGCAGCAGCAAGAGAGCAGTTTAGACTCAAGATTAATAAATACGGAGAAACGCAAGATGGCTCACAGCTGTGTGCTCATTTCCTGGAGGCAACAAGTGCTAGGTTCCCTGGATCTCTGGATTACAAAGCAAGACCTTTGAAGTAGACACTACTTCCTGCTCAGTGCCTGGCACACTCTGGCCCTAGGGGTGCAAAGGTGAGTAAGATTGGAAGTCGCAACTGGAAATCATGCCAGACCTCAGAGTGCTGAGGGAAGGCTCAGGGGTGTGAAGTCAGATTAGATCCCCCACACAATAAATTACTCCTCCAGAGAGGAAATCAAAGCAAGGTCTCTCTCATCCATCCTTTAAGGCAGTGGTTCTCAACCCTTCCTAATGCTGCGACCCTTTAACCATCAAATTATTTCATTGCTACCTCCTAACTGTAACTTTGCTATTGTTATGAATCATAATGAATAGCTGATCTGCAGGAGATCTGATATTCGCCCTGTGAAAGGGTCATTTGACACCCACACACCCTGAGGGGTTATGGCCCATATGCTGAGTAGCACCACTTTAAAGAAAACACAGTTTCTGTTATTCCCAGAACTAGGCTATGAGCCTTCTGGCTTCCATTTTCTCTGTCCTTACTGATTAGGAAACCCAGTGATCACCCAGCTCAGGAAACCTGCATCTCTGGGGCTGTGAGCTGCTGGGTCCTAAAGTGCCTCCCTCCAGTGACAGGAGGCTCACTGTTGCCCTGGGCTCTTTCCAGAGAAGCCTTTGGAGGTGCTCCTGGTAGGGATGCGCGTGAAAGGACCTCGCAGATCTGTGAGAGGCTCTGAGGAAAGTCGTGTGACTATGGCATACCCTCCCCTCTTCTGTTTAGTAGGATTTATTAATGCCAAGAGAATGTTCTGTACTAGTTTAGAAATTCCAGAGGAACAGGGAAACTCAAAGCATTGGGGAGTTAAAGAGATGGCTTAGTCAGCCAAGGCCTTTACTCCTGAAAGGAAGATCTGAGCTGATCCCTGGAAGCCACCTCAAGGTGAAAGCAGCTCCACAAAGTTGACCTCTAGCACACAAGCCATCCTGTACGTGCCTAGTCACACACAAACGCACTGGGGTTGCTGGTGACGGTGATGATGACGATAATGAAGAAAAGCCATTGGGCATAAAAAGAAAATGCGGGGTTAGGGATGTAGTTCGGTGGTCAAGCATTTACTTAGTAATCATGGAACCCTGCATTCAATTCCTAACACCGCCAGGGGGAAAAAATTAACTGAAAGAAAGAGGAGGGGAGGGAAGGAGGAAGAAACAAGAGAAAAACAAGAGGAATGTGAACGGCTCCTTCCGGGCAGAGTGAGTAAATCTGCAGGTGGGCAAAGGACAAGATGTGGGGCAGAGGAGGAAACCAGTGCCTCGCATCCTGGTCTTGGTTAATGGGGTAGAAGTGGAATGCTGATTGTCACCCCCTCAGATGTTTTTCAAGACTTCTTATCTTTCTGGCAAACATTTCCAATCAGACTGAGAACAGTAACTTGGCCCACTGCAGACTGCTGTTCATGAAATCTTCAACAGTTATGTACAAACACTTGAATGGTTTCATAGCCCCTGTGCAAGATTGACTAGATAACTCTTGCACCAGAGACCATTAATGTTTTCAAACATCCCCAAGACACAATTGATATAAACGAGATAAAGTACAAAGTCTCCAGTGGAGTCAAAAAAACACATCTCAGGGGAGGCTGGAGGCGGGGTCAATGGCTTGAAACTGCAGGGGAGGGGTTATTTTGTAGGAGATGGTGGACAGGCCACAGAGCACTTGAAATGGGACTGCTCTGAGAACTCTTCCCTGCTGCCTGGGAAGTAGTGGCTAATGCCCCAAACTGTAGGTTTAGAGATGTTCAAAATGCTAAATTGTCTATGTATCTTAGCACAATTAAAAAAATAAATCAAAGCCGAGCATGGTGGCGCATGCCTATAATCCCAGAACTCAGGAGGCAGAGGTAGGTGGATCTCTGTGAGTTCCAGGTCAGCCTGGTCTACAGAGCAAGTTCCAGGACAGCCAAGACAGATACACAAAGAACGCCATCTTGAAAAAACAAGCAAGTCAAAAGTCAGTGTGGACTAGATGGGGGATAGAGTCCAGTCCGGACGTGCTCATCTACCAGGGTTGAAGCCCATTTGGGGAAAAGGTTAATCCCAAATAAATAAATAAATGTGTTGTTTGTAATTTTATCCTTTTCTTGATAATTCACTGTTTAATGTAGTGCTTTTTGAACAAGGTTTCAGCCAGGTGGCATGACTACTGTGGAAACAGAGACTAGAAGATCCCTCGCTCCAAGAACTCCAGGCCAGCGTGCAGCACACAGAGAGCCTCTTTCTAAACTAAACAAAACCAAGAGCGCATGTACTCTCTGCACAGAGGCACGTGTGCCTGCAGATAACTCTTCCCAAGAGTCAGGCGCCTGGAAGAATTCCGTCCCCTGCTGAGGCCAGGCTTCTCTCTGAGGAGTAGCATCCTAAGGCAGCCAACCCTCCAGACAGAGCACTTCGCTGTTGGTGATGGAGCAGAAAAATCAAACCACCTCAGTCCTGGGGCCATTCCTTCCCATCACTTGCACTTCCGCCATCTCCATGAGGCTGAAGTTGAACTGTCAGCTTTGCACGTGGCTCGGCTTCTAAGGAAAAAGGCATTCAAAGGACATGACCAGGTCATGATCCTCAGCCTGACAAGGATTGGATCTCCCACGAACTGGGATTACAGACACAAGTCACCATTCCTGGCTGGAAGCCCTTCTTGGTGGATGAGGTTTATATAAATTTTTAATTTAATTTTAAAATTTACAAAAACTTTTTTTTTTTTTTTTTTTTTGGTTTTTCGAGACAGGGTTTCTCTGTGGTTTTGGAGCCTCTCCTGGAACTAGCTCTTGTAGACCAGGCTGGTCTCGAACTCACAGAGATCCGCCTGCCTCTGCCTCCCGAGTGCTGGGATTAAAGGCGTGCGCCACCACCGCCCGGCCAAAAACTTTTTTAACTTGTTTTTATTTCGCAGATTTTATTTGAGAAAAGGTCTCACTATGTAGCCCAGACCAGCCTGAAACAGGCTATGTAGACCCACCTGGCCTCGAACTCACAGAAATCCCCCTGCCTCTGCCTCCCAAGTGCCGAGATTAGAATCACCACTCTCAGCTGTTACTTTTATTTTATGTGTGTGAGTGCCGGGCCTGCTTGTAAGTATGTGCAGCGTGCGTGCACAGTGCAGAGGAGGCTGGAGGAGGGCACCGTATCCCCTAGAGCTGGAGCCGCAGGTGGTTGTGAGCAGTCATGTGTGTTGGAAGCTGAATGTCCCCTGGAAGCCTGGGAAGTGCGCTTGGCCACTGACCCATCTTTCCAGACCTAACTCGGCACATTATTTTTTACTGTAATTCTAACTCCCAGCCCTGTGCTGGGCTGAGACCCAGGGTCTTGGACACAGTTACTACTGAGCCACAACTCTTTTTTTTTTTTTTTTTTTTTTTTTTTTTGGTTTTTCGAGACAGGGTTTCTCTGTGGTTTTGGAGCCTGTCCTGGAACTAGCTCTTGTAGACCAGGCTGGTCTCGAACTCACAGAGATCCGCCTGCCTCTGCCTCCCGAGTGCTGGGATTAAAGGCGTGCGCCACCACCGCCTGGCTTTTTTACCATTTTTTGATGCTTTTAAGTATCTTTGGTTTTTTTTAGAAAATCTTTTTAAAATGTTTTTATTATTTATGTAAATGGGTGTTTTGTCTGCGTATATGTCTATGCACTACACGTGTTCCCACTGCCTTCCAAGGCCAGAAGAACACAGCAGGTCCCCTGGAACTGGAGTTAGAGACAGTTGTGAGCTGGTGATTGGATCAGGGTCACAGGCTCCATCTACAAGAGTAGCCAGCGCTCTTCCTCACCGCGCTGTCCCCAGCCCACAGGGCTGCTCCCAGTCCAGTCTTGTAGTCAGCCACTGCACAAGCGCTGGGGACAGAGCATAGGGCTCTGCCCATCCCAGACACAACCTCTACTGCTAGCTCCTCCTGAGCCCAAGAGATCGGCCTTTCCTCCTCTCCTTCCACCTTACTTTCTTACTTTATTATTTACTGTGTATGGGCACTTTGTCCGTATGTACATCTGTACAGCTTGTGCATGTCTGGTGACCGCAGAGGCCAAAGGGAGTGTCAGTTACGGGTGTTAGTGAGCAGCGGTGTGGGTGCTGGGAAGTGAACTCAGATCCTCTGCCACCGCATCTCTCCAGGCCCTTTTGTTGTCTTTATGAGACAAGATTTTGCTATATAGCCCAGGCTGGCCTGCAGCTCAATGTGTGGCACAGGCTGGCCTCAAACCTGTACCAATTCTCCTGCCTCAGCCTCTCCCCCACTGGGACCACAGGCATGTACCATCATACCTATTTTGGCTTTTTGTCTGTTTTTCTTTTTGGCAGTGCTGGGGATTAAGCCTCAGCCCTCTAACAAAGGATATGACCTCACACTCCAATGCCTTAGGCATGCTACAAAATGTACGTGTTCTTTTTCCTGTTTTTTTTTTTTTTTAATGGAGACTTATTTGGTGACAAAGATCCGGCACTAAGTGTACTTGTTGTTGCTGGAGTTTGTTACTTCTTTTTTATCATTTATTTTGTTTATTCATGTATTTGACAGTGCTGGTGGAATGCCACTGTTTCTACATTTTCTTAGTAGACAGATTAAAAATAAATGCACATGTACTATCTGCATGCCAACAGCTATAATGGTGTCAGTGTAGATAGCTACATTTACTTCTGTGTTGATCAGCTCTGCATATTAAAAACTCTGAGTTCACTCCAATGACTCCAATTCTAACCCAACACCAAAAGGTGTAAGCTGTACTCTGTTTGTTTGTTTGTTTGTTTGTTTTGAGACAGGGTCTCTCTATGTAGTTCTGACTGTCTTGACACAGACATTTGCCTGCCCCTGCCTCCCAAGTACTGGGAATTAAAAGTGTGCACCACTATGCCAGGTTCAAAAGGTATATTCTTACCTTCTCTCCCTTCATATCCGTTTTTAGAAAGCTTTCCTTTTTTATTTTCAGTTATGTTAACGCATTTGGGTACGACGAGCATGCAAGTGTTGGTGCACTCGCAGCCAGAGGCTTAGGATCCCCTGGAGCTGGAGTTACAGGCAGTCGTGAGCTGCCAGACCTGAGTGCTGGGGAACAAACTCTGCAAGCGCGGTGCATGCTCTTAACTGTGAGCCATTGCTCCAACTTCCCCATCCTTTCATGTTCTTAACTCTGTTCTCAGCAATGAGCACATGGCTTTCAAACTGAGTGTGGTGGCTTGACCCAGTTATCTCAGCGACTGAGAGACCAAGGCAGGAAAAATGTGAGTGCAAAGGCAACCTGGGTACTGGGTGGGGGGCTGTGAGGAGGTAGGGAAAGGAAGGGAGGAAGGGGGGAAGGGAGAAAGAGAGCTCTCATTAATCTTAACATCTTTACTTGCTAAATAAAGTCTCATGTTTGTACATTTATGTGATCTATTATCAAGAGATAGTTCAATCTTCAACCTCAGAAGGCTTGACCCCTCTCTCCCACACACGCACAGACATATGTTTTGTTTTTTGTTTTTCGAGACAGTGTTTCTCTGTAGCTTTGGGGCCTGTCCTGGAACTAGCTCTTGTAGACCAGGCTGGCCTCGAACTCACAGAGATCCGCCTGCCCCTGCCTCCCGAGTGCTGGGATTAAAGACGCGCGCCACCACCGCCCAGCTCACACAGACGTGCACACTAATTTAGACATGGACTTGTGCTTGTGTGCACATGCCCTTTTGCGTGTATATAAAGGTAGAGATTTATAAAGCACCCCGCCCGTCTGTGCTCTATGCGCTACCATACAGTTCGTGAACAGGGCAAGGGGCTAGAGATTGAAACACAAAGACTCACAGACAAGAGACACGGGTCATCCTTGATGCCAGAATGCCCCAAGAATGCCCCCCTTTAGTGTGTCCAGGGGCAGCTTATATAGGGATCCTTAACTGACAGCCACACCTCAGCCAAATGCATCCGAAACCACTCCCCTGCCATCAGGAACTCCTGAGGGTCTCGTGCTCAGAGCAGCTGCAGGCTGTCTCAGAGCAGAGGAAAACAAGTTGTTTACAAGAAATTCAGGATTTGGGGGAGTTCAGAGCTCCCAAAAGAGATTGATGTCAGGGGCCTTCCTCTGTCACTTGTCACCTTATTTTTTGAGACAAGGTCTCTCACTGAACCTGGACTCACCTTTTCCCCTAGGCTGGCTGGCCACTGGGCTGTGGAGATCTGCCTGTCTCTGCCCCATCCCCACCCCTACCCCCAGTGCTTGGATTACGGGTACCTCTGGAACCAGACTCAGCAAACCCTTAGCCCTCTGAGTCGTAGTCCATAGATCCTCAGCTGTTTTAGATGGATGATGATGAGGTCTCATTTACCATCTACGGTACTTACATGTCATTGAACAGGTTTAAAAGAATAATAAAGTTTTAATTGTTTTTAAATTTTATTATGTTTTATTCATTTAGACTGGGGTGGGCGAAGCATGCCACAGCATGCACACAGAGCTCAGACGACAACGTGTGGCCAGCGAGGCTCTCCTTCCATGACGTAGACTCCGGGGACTGAACTCAGGCCGTCTGACTTGGAGCCAAGTGCCTCCCCCACTGAGTCATCTCACTGGTGTCATTAGTGAGTTAGCTAGTTAGTGAGTTAGTTGCTAGAGCGTAAACCCAGGACATTGTACATGCTAAACACATGCTATACTTACATCTGCAGCCCTGAAGTTTCATATTAAGATGTCCCAGTGGGTGCTGAGATGACTCAGTGTGGAAAGCACTTGCTGCTCTTGCAGAGACTATCAGGTGGATCGCAGCTCCCTACAGCTGCAGCTTTAGCGGATCCGAGGCTCTTCTGCCTCCACGAGCACCCGTGTGCACATTCCCACACGGACACACAGACATATGCGTAAATAACAATAAACCAGATACTTTCGTTCCATTTTAGAGGTACTTACATGTGTGTTAAGAAGAGGGTGTCAGGCCCCCTGGAACTAGAGCACCATGTGGGCGATGGAACTGAACTCATGCCTTCTGCAAGAGCAACGAGGGCTCTTAACCCCTGAGCTATCTCTCCAGCCCCTAAAAATAAGCCATAAAAAAAAGATACCAGCTGAGTGTGGAGGTGCTGCCTTTGCTCAGCGTTTAGGAGGCAGAGGCAGGTGGATATTTGAGGCCAGTCTAGTTGACGTAGTGAGTTCTAAGCCAGCTAGGTTTACATAGCAAGACCCTGTATTAAAAGAATCTAAATTATGGTTAATCCGTTACAGTTAGGAAAGTAACTGCTGCACAGGTCTCCTGGCCCTCTAGAAATCTGTGGAATCCTTTTGACTCACTAGGGCTAGAGAGCCTCATGGTTTTGTTAGTACATTTTTTGTCAGCATAGCAGGCAGACACAGCTCAACACAGCCACTCCCAGGCAGAGGAGCTCCCGGCCCTCCGTGACCCCCACTCCAGGAAATCCTTGGCAAGGCTGTGGAAATGAATTCAGGGTGAGCTGGAGCCAGGCGAAGGCCTTAAGTTTGCCCTGAGAAGCCCGAGTGCGGCTGCTCCGGAGTTTTCACAAGGCTCTGTAGATGAGCCTTGCCTTTCTCAGCTGGATTCCTCAAAGGACGCACTTCACCACTAGGTTTCAAAATTACGTTTACAATTAAGCAAAGTTCAAAGATAAGTAAAGCCATACATGGAGGCACATGCTTTAACCCCAGCACTCAGGCAGCAGAGGCAGGAGGATCTCGACTTGAGACCAACCAAGGCTACATAGTGAGTGAGTCCCCGTCTCAAATTAAAAAAAAAAAAAGTCAATGTCTTTAGCTGTATAGTGAACTTGGGGCTAAAACTGAGTTATGGAGAACTTGTACAGCCTTCAAGGCCCTGAGCTAAAGGGTGGGGGTAGAGAGAGTTCAGTAGGGAGTTAGCAGGTTCAATTCTCAGTCCCACATAAGCTGCCCCAGGTGGCTCAGGCCAGTAAAACCCAGCACCTAGAAGGTGGAAACTGGAAGATCGAGAGTTCAAGGTCATCCTCAGATAGGTGGTAAGTTTGAGGCTAGCCTAAGACTGTGTCTCAAAAAAGAAAGAAAGAAAGAAAGAAAGAAAGAAAGAAAGAAAGAAGAGAAAGAGGAGGAGGAGGATGGGGGCCAAGAGGAGGAGGGAAAGACCTGCTGTACTGGGCCTGAGAATGATGTGCTCAGTGTGTTCACTCTCCAGCTTGAATCCTGGCACTGCCAATTTTTTTTATTCAAAAATTGAAACAACATCCTCTGTAAATATTTACATTTATGACATTTTAGTTATCAAGTTAAAAATCCATAGGGGTGTTAAAGAAAACGTGCCCAGGCTGTTTGTTAAAGACATCCAGACAGACTTTATTCACTGTCGATGTAAGGGTTAAGAAATGGATTCTGAAGCTGGGGAGAGAGATTGGGTCCAACTCTAAACACAGCATGGCCAAGCGGGGCTTTTCAGCTCAAAGAGCAGGGTGGAAGCCAGAGGATGGAAAATTACTAAGAGGAAACTTCAAAGGTGAAGGAGATCCTGGTTAAACCGACCTAACAGGATATGTGCAGGCAAGTCAGGTGGCCAGCCATGACCGGTGGGGGCAGGGCTGGACACGGAGACGGCCCAGAGGGACTGGACAGGGGACACAGTGAAGGGAGAGGAGCTGATGGCATGTTGATGGTGAGCAGATATCCAAGTCACAGGTTCCCGCTAAAGTGACAGGCGAGTGTTCTTGATGAACTAGATTCCTTCCGACAGCACACATCTAGCCCTGGAGGGGAGGTCGGGCCCTGCGAAGCATCTCCACCAGGGATATACGGCATTGCTACATTGTTTTAGTGACTATGAGAACCAAAGCATTTGAGAACACTGTACTAGAAAAGCAGAAGCCAAATTCCATGAGAAAGAAAAATGCCAGAAATAAGAAGGTGAGACCCTGAAGGACAGAGGACAACAAAACCTATCACACAAGACAGAGGAAAGGGAGCCAGGGCAAAGGTGCACCAACACAGGAGAGCCTGGGCTCCATTCCCAGCACCAAAAAAATCTAGAAGAAGAAGGAGAAGAAGAAGGAGGAGGAGGAGGAGGAGGAGGAGGAGGAGGAGGAGGAGAAGGAGAAGAACCATAAAAAATGATTAACTAGAAATGAAATAAATTGGTAAACATAAATCCAAATATATCAATATTTTAAAAATAAATGTGAGGGCTGGAGCAATGGCTCAGTGGTTAAGAACACTGGCTGGCTGTTTTTCCAGAGGACTTGGATTTGATTCCCAGCACCCACACGGCAGCTCACAACTGTCTCTAACGCCACTTTCAGGGGATCTGAGGCCATCTTCTATCTTTCACGGGTACCAGGCAGACACACCAGTGGTGCACAGACATGCGTGAGAACAAAATATTCACACACACAAGATAAAAATAACAAAAATGTGAATAAAATGTGAACAATTCGGTGTGGTCACGTGGATCCTAGCAATCGGGAGGTGGAGGCAGGGAGACCAGGAGTTCAAGTCCAGCTTTACTTATATATTAGGACTTCAAAGCCAATCTGGGCTATAGGAGACCCTATGTTAGAAAGAAATAACACAGGACCAGTAGCGAGATGCTTAGTAAATAAGGGTGATTGCCATATATTTCTGATGTTTCCAGTTTGATTCTTGGGACCCACAGTAAAAGGAAAGAACTGATTCCACAAAGTTGTCCTCTGACCTTTACACATGAAACAAACGCCCTCCCCACCCCACACACACACACACATAATAAGTGAAACAAAGTTAGAATAATAATAAAAAGTGGGTGAATTATAGTTTCTTCTTAGAAGAGAGTTTATTATATTTTATATATAATTATAGAGTCGGACGGTGGTGTCGCACGCCTTTAATTCCAACATTTCGGAGGCAGAGGCAGGCAGATTTTGAGGCCAGCCTGGTGTACAGAGCGAGTTCCAGGGCAGCCAGTACTGTTACATAGCGAAGCCTTGTTGTGGAAAACCAATAATAATGATAATGATAGTAATAACAACAATTGTATAACATTATTGTTGTTGTTGTTAACACTGAGTTTTGGGGGGTAGGAGTTGTTTTGCTTTGAGATGACGGCTTGCTGTATTGCTTAGGCTGTGCTCAAAGCTGACTTCTGCCTCAGCCTCCTAAGAAGTTGGGACTCCAGGCTTGCAATCCCCCACACCCAGCAAGGAATTAATAGTTTCTCGAGTGATCATCATCTTCATCTTCATGGCGCTTGGGCACCAACGCAGGGCCATGCACATACTAAGCACAGACTCAACCCCCAAGCTCCCTCTCGCCTTTTGGATGACGACAGAACTCCCATCTTTCCTAAGAGAGTCTTCCTTCTTTCCTTTTTCCTTACTCTCATTCATTTCTTTGAGGCTCCTGGTTCCACTGGCCTCAAACTGACAAACTTTTTGCCTCTGCCTCCCAGAACTGGGATTTCAGGCATGTTCCACCACGCCCAGCCTACGCTATACTCTCAATGACACAACGTTCTTTAAATCGCCCTGGAAGTCTTGTGCATCACCCCATTCTCCTGAAGGCAGAATTCAGCCTCAGGCGGCTCATCGTGGACACTGACCGCTGGATATGCTCACTCTATGGTACACTGACATTCTCAGTAGCCTAGGGGGTATCTATTCTACTTTCCTGACTTGGCCAAATCTATTTTGTCCAAGGAGCGTATTTGAAAACACTCAACTTTCAGATTCTCATGGAACTGAAGATAGCTGAGCAGTACGGTCTGAACCAATGTGTCAGTGGAAGCTCAGAGGCATAGAGGGTTCCAGGAAGTTTACTCAGCAGCAAGGACTTTACCTTTCACCTCTTGCCTATTGGCTTTACCTCTTTCCCTTTCCGGCCTGCCTGGAATGTTGACCTAGTTGCATAAATTGAGGGTTCAGCAACCATTTTGCCAAGTATGAGAAAAGAAAGTCCATGTTAAAGATGTGAGAGTCCCCGGCTGCCTCACGGCTTCACCGGACTGAGCACGCCCACATCCGCAGTTACGTAAGAACTCTAAACTCCAGGACAGCTGGCTTCTTGTGACATGTCATAAAACACAGCCCTTGTTTTTCCCGCTGCCCGTCATGGCTTCTCTGAACACTGTGTCTTTGTTGTTCCCATGGGTGGGTTAGCAGCACTGTGAGGAACTGTACCTGAGCAGGGCAACTGCAAGTAGGTGGCCCTGGGACAGTAGCCTGTTTTCTGTCACCAGGAAAGGAGATGAGTCACCTAGCCAGAGTCACGCTTGTGGGTGAGAAGGGAAGAGATAATCACCTTAGGACTACTGATGCCTTCTCTCGTTCATCCCTGTCCCAACTACAGCCCTGTCATGCTCCAAGACACCCGAGTGTGTGTGTGAGTGTGTGTGTGTGTGGTTTTTTGGGTGTGTAGTGTGTGTGTTTGTGGTGTTTTGTGTGTGTGTATATGTGTGTGTGCATGTGTGTGTGGTCTATTGTGTGCAGTGTTGTATATGTTTGTGGTGGTATATGTGTGGTGTGTGTGTGGTGTATGCGTGTGTGATGTGTGTGTGGTGTTTTGTATGTGTGTGTGATGGTATATATGTGGTGTGTGTGTGGTATACATGTATGTGTGTGGTGTGTGTGTGTGGTGTTGTATCCATGTGTGGTAGTATGTGTATGGTGTGTGTGTGGTGTGAGTGTGTGTGTGAGGGTGAGTGCACTCAAGTACGTGTACAGGATTATATGTTGGAAGGCCAGGGGCTGGCATCTGGTCTTGTCTACCACTTTCCACCCTATTGTTAGACTCGGGGTCTCTCCCTGACATGCTGTGACTAGACTGGCTCACCAGCAAACCAAGGGACCCTCTGTCTCCTCCTCCCCGGCACACACAGGTGTGTGCCTAGCTTTTCACACGAGCACTGGCAATCTAACCTGCGGTCCGCATGCTTGCGCGGTAACAGCTTCAGCAGCTGAGCCGCTTTCCACCCCCTCCTTCCCTTATTATTTTGCTCACAAATCCCATTTCCTCTTTCTGGTGAAGTCAGTTTTTCTACCTTAGAATTATCGACAGTTGGAGCTAGACAATTCTCTGTGGTAGGAGGTAGGAGGTACCCTGTGTTTTGTGCCTCCCAAGGTTTTTAGCAGTGTGCCTGGGGCCTCTTTCTATAAAATCTCAAATGCATGCCCTCCATCCCCAGTTGTGACAACCAAAATTGTCTTCGGACGTTGCCAAATGGCTTCCAACACTGCCAACATGTCCCCTCACTGGGACCCAGAGCTCTGAACTCAAGCCAGGCCTCCCTCCAGACCATACCTGCTGTTCCACAGCTCTGGCCGGCCTGTCTGCACCTCCAGAGCAGACTATAATCACGCTGAAGGTAAAGGGCTGCCTTGGGCCCATACTTCATCTCCCTGAAGACCAGCTAGCTGGGTGTAGAAATGGTTCTGAAGAACAGGCATAGAATTCGGGCTGCTTGAGTCCATGTTCTCATGAACACTTTGATTGTGTTTAATGTCACATTTTCCAGAAAACAAACAAAACACTACACTGAGCACTGACCCACACACACCAATTAAAAAGAAAAAGCCTGAATATCATGGTGTGTACCACTGATCCCAGCACTTAGGAAGCTGGGGAAATAGAATTAAGTTCAAGACCAGCCTGGGCTTCAAAATGAGAACCTGCCCCACCCCCCAAAAAAAACCCATAAGAAACAAAACAAAACAAAACAAAACAAAAAAACAGGACCAGTGAAAGGAAACTGAATGTTTGGGATGACATTTTTATAGTCTCACAAGGAAAAACTGGAACTTTTAAACAATGGCATGTGTTTATTCTGTGTGAGAGAGTGTGAACATGTGCACACACGTGTACACGGCCATACCATACCATTGCAATCATATGGCAGTCAGAGGACAACTTGCGGAAGTCAGTTCTCCCATTCCACACGGAAGGTTCGAAGGAGCAAATCCAGATCATCAGGGTTCGAACTTTTAAACAATGGCATGTGTTTATTCTGTGTGTGAGAGTGTGAACATGTGCACACACGTGTACACGGCCATACCATTGCAATCATATGGCGGTCAGAGGACAACTTGCGGAAGTCAGTTCTCCCATTCCACACGGAGGGTTCGAAGGAGCAAATCCAGATCATCAGGGTTCGGCGCAAGTGCCCTTTCCTTCCGAGCCACCTCACTGGCTCCAAAACTGAACCCTTCAATGAAAGCTGGGTGGAGTGCTTCCTGGTTGTCACCCTAGGATTTAGAAATCTGCCTCTAGTTTGGGATAGGGGACGGGGAATCACCCAAACTCTCTTAAGTGAGCCAGGAGAGAATGAAGAACGAATTCCTTTTTCTTGTGAAATAAAACCTGGATGTTACCCTTGCAGGAAGTGCTAGCTCGAGGTACGAGAGAAAGCGGGCTCAGTTGTTCTCACAGTGCCTACATACACGAGCCTGTAATTTCCTGAGCTATATTCCTCAAACGATGTAATTTATAAGATTGAAAAATTAAGCAAAGTTTGAATGAAGTAAGGTTTAAAAGATGAGTAAAGTCAAGCAGTGCTGGCACACGCCTTTAATCCCAGCACTCAGGAGGCAGAGGCAGGCGGATCTCTGTGTACAAGGACAGCCGGGACAGTGAGTTCCAGGACAGCCAGGGCTAAATAGTGAGACCCTGCCTCAGAAAATAAAAGATAAGCAAAATATATCAGTTTGAGCTTTTATTTTCTCTTATCTTCAAGAATATTTTTCTTTAAAAACTGTATCACATGTATTTACTCAGGTGTGTGTGAGCTGGCGAGCACGCTTTCACACGCATGCCAGGCAGGAGTGCGGAGTCAGTTTTCCCCTTCCCTGTATAGGTCCAGGATTACACTCAGGTGGTCAGGCTTGGTGACAAGCACCATAGGGTAACCGCTGAGCCACCTTGATAACCCAAGAGACTTTTTTAAATGAAATTCTAAGGCAGCTGGTCTTATGAGGTGAACTGTTTAGATCTGGGGGTAAGAGAGGAATACTAATATGGAGGAACTCAAAGTAAGGGACGCTCTGGCCCCGAGCAAGCACGTTTGTACATTTGCGGTCTGCAGCACTCTTGTCTGATGTCTTTAGGAGAGCAGGCACTACTATCTCCGTGGTAATCTTGGTTTGGCCTGTTGTGTTGAAGTCCTTTGACTCTCAGGCACAGGGGAAGGTAGATCCCAGAGCAAGCAGTTTCTTCTACTCCAAAGCCCCTGCCTTTCTTGCCAACTTTGTTTTTATTTCTTTTTTTTTTCTCTCTTTGCAGGGCTGGAGACAGAAGTCAGGGTCTCTCCCAGGCAAGGCAAGTACTCCACCACTGAGCAACACTCCCGGTATGTCTGACGGATGTCCATTTGTGAGCCGTTTGAACTTCTTTGAGATGCTGTGTGTGGGGGCAGGAAGTCCCCGGGTCACGGTGGTAAGTGTTTCCTTCGATTCTGTGATCACTGGCCTCTTTCTGGAAAAAGAGTTGCGTTACTTCCTGAAGTTCACTTGCGTATTTAAGGGTTCCAAGAAATCCAACCCTCCTTCGGAGGTTGGGTTTGCAGAATGCTACCGTTGGTTTGCCCAGTCAGTTGTACAGGGGTTGAAAGGGCAAAGGAAAAGATGGTGTCACGCATCTGCCACTCTCAGCCACCTGCAGCAGAGAATGGCTCCAGACTTTTATTGATTGATTGATTGATCACAACCTATCCATTGTCCCTAAGTATTCTGGACTCTGAGGTTCAAAAGCATCAGAGGAAACCAGTTTTATCTTGCTTGAAAGAAGTTTAATCATCTCGGGCCTCCATCACTAAGAAGAAATAAAATCACTCTGCTGCCATGGACCTTTCTTAAATCTTTTATTTTGATATTATTTGAATTTTACCCAGAAAAGGCTAGAGAGATGGTTCAGTGGCTAAGAGTGCTTGTTGCTCCTGCCGACAACACAGGTTGGATTCCCACATCTACATGGTGGTTCCCAACCATCCCACCTGTAACTCCAGAGTCAAGGAATCTAATGTCCTCTTTTGACCTTCAAGGGGACAAAGCACACACATACCTGTAGGCACAATACAGATAAAATGAATAAATCTAATTTAATATTTTTATTTGCTTAAAAGCCAGTTGTGAAGCTAGTTCGGAGAGAAGCTGGCCAAGAGGCAGAGGGTGGGCCAGCATGGTTCAGTGAGCAGGAGCACTTTCTCCCAAGCCTTATGACTTGAGTTCTACAACCACGACCCACACAGACATGGTGGAAGGGCAGAACCAACTTCAGCAAATTAATTATCCCCTGAGTTCTACATGGTGTATGCACACACACACACATACACACACACACACACACACACACACACACACACACACACACATCAGGCCTTCTGCACTCAGGTGGCAGAAGTAAATGACCTCTGAGTTCAAGGCCAGCCTAGTCTATTTAGAGAACTCCAGCTAATCTATCTCTGGAGAAATCAAGTTGGTACAGATCTGGAAGCTTCGTCCCCACTGGCTAGCTTTCATAGCACTGGAAGGTGCCGGGCATGCTCCTGGAGAAGTCACCTTACACAGCTGGGAACCCTGAAAACTGCAATAGTGACCAGCCTGGCAAGCTGTGCCCACCAATGAATGTTATGAGAGTAACCAACAATTTTCTGGTGGAATTCAAAATCCACTCCACAAGCAGGAAGCCATGCCTGACACGGATATTGGAACCAAGAGCCTGTGGGTAGAGAGGTCACAGGCCCTTGCGGAGAACCTAACCACCATCATTCTGCTAAACGGACATAGCACCTAGTAAATCTGCTCCAAAAGCCTTATCCTTATACCCATAGGCGAGCACATATCTTCATCAGAGAAGCGTCTTTTTGCAGCCTATGTTGATTACACTAAGAGCCACAGCTGGTTCATGTGCAGAGGACGAGAGACTAAAGAATACCCAGCCCTAAATGAGACACCTATACCATACCCTGTCCTCCCAAGGTCATCATGGAAGAAGGGGAGGAAAGACGGAGAGCCAGAGGCAGTGGGTGACCACAAGGGCACAGCAGGGCAGTGGTACATATGGACTCACAGCAGCTGTGACTGCATTCATCAGATCAAGACATTCAGAATGCCAGCATGGAGTGTTACAGTAGGCATGAAGTTCCACCCCCAGCTTGGGAGCTATTGGCAATTAAAGACTATTGGGAGAAGGAGAGTCCATTTTCTCTGGAGATGCAGCCCTGAGAGGCTACCCATACTCCGGTAGATGGCCCTACACCCAAACACTTACTGTCAGTACCAAGTACACCCAGTGATACTGGAGAAAACAGGAAGAGCACGTGAAATTGGAGGGAAACAGTGGCAGTGGGTGTCTTCGTTACTTTCCTATTGTCATGACAAAACACCATGACCAAGGAAACTTGTATATAGAAAGAGCCTACAGGGGGTTAGAGTGCGCAACCATCATGGCGGGGAGCATGGAAGCAGCCACAGGCATGATTCTGGAGAAGTAGCTGAGAGCTCATATCTTGATCCACAACCATGAGTCAAAGAAAGAAACTTGGAATCTCAAAAAAATCTTTCAAGCCGGGCGGTGGTGGCACACGCCTTTAATCCCACCTGCCTCTGCCTTCTAAGTGCCAGAATTGAAGGTGTGTGCAGCCACACCTGGCAACTTTTTAAGTTTTTGAGACAGGGTCTTGGTGTGCTTCCCATGCTAGCATTAAACTCTTATGTCTAAAAGTTGTTCTTTAGCCTCAATTTCCCTTACTGCTATCAGCTGACATTATTTTGATCCATTCATCCTAAACTAAGAAACCAACAGGACACTGCTACTCATTGAACTAGTCCGGAGGTAGATTTGAGCCATTGTTCCCAACATCCTCTTTTTGCTCCAGAGTCTTGTTTTGTTTGTTGACTGATGTGGGATTCCCCTTTGTATGCTGTGAATGCCATTGGTTAATAAAGGAACTGCTTTGGGCCTATAGCAGAGCTATAGGGGAACAGAGCTAGGCAGGGAAACTAAACTGAATGCTGGGAGAAAGAAGGGCAGAGTCAGAGAGAAGCCATGTAGCCCCACCAGAGACAGATAGAACTTTAGCTGGTAAGCCACAGCCACGTGGTGATACACAGATTAATAGAAATGGGTTAAATTAATATGTAAGAGTTAGCCAATAAGAAGCTATAGCTAATGGGCCAAGCAGTGATTTAATTAATACACTTTCTGTGTGATTATTTTGGGACTAAGCGGCCAGGAACCAACAAGCAGCCTCCTCCAAGAGTTGACACAGTCTCTCCCTTTGCCATCCAACCTGACCTCTCACCATCTCCAGAGCACTGGCATTGCAGGCATGAGCTTTCTCCAGACTGGGGGTCAGTTCCCACTGCTTTGCTGCTGCTGCTGCTGCTGCTGCTGCTGCTGCTGGTGTGTGTGTGTGTGTGTGTGTGTGTGTGTGTGTGTGTGTGTACGTATACCGGTCAGGATGTTTGAAAATGGATCCCAATAAACAGTATTATGTGGACAGCTAAACTGATTCAAGTTCACCTTCAGAGACAAAGATGCTGCTGCCTTTGGGTGATGTCAGGGTCCCACTGGGGTCTAGACTTCCTGAGAATGTTCTAGGGACTCTAGACTTTGAAAACAACAAACTCTGGTTTGGTGATTAAAGGAGACAAGAGAAGACAGAGAAGCTTTAATCCTGGAGGAGGAGGTGGAATTCCACTTACTTCAGAGGGCACAGAGAGAGAAACCACTGAGCTTCCACTCCCAGGAGCAGTCACCCCGAGCTGTGACTGGGGTATCGGCTTGTGAAATGGAGACATGGGGCGGATTGTCGGGTCTCCCACATATATGGGTTGAGTAAGCTTGGACAAGTTCCTTAATCTCTCTGAGCCTTGGTTTCCTTGTCTCTAAAGCAAGATTGCTTAAGCGAATGCATTCAGGCCAGGGTGTGTCAGAGAACACACGGACTAATGTAGACTATTGTTATTACCAGCTGCTGCCGACAGGTATTCCCACCTCTTCTCCATCTCCCCTTCGTCCTGGCCTTCCTTTCCTCTCCCAATATTTGGTTTCCTCTTTCTTTCTAGCCCTTGGACAGAGGCCAAAGATGGAATCAGGGCCTGGTACATGCGAGGTAGAACATTGTGCTCCAGCTGTGCCTCCACTCCTCTGCATACCTGTCCTGCAGACAGATGTTAGCCAAGAAATACAGCACTTCCCAGAAGGCCGAGGGAACAGCCCATAGCCAAGTCTTTCCAAATATTTCCCTATTCATTTATCTTTATGTATTTTATGCCTGTATGTCTGTGTACCATACGCATGCAATACCCATGGAGGCCAGAAGCACAGACAGTTGTTAGTGTAGGTGCTGAGAATCAAACTGGGTCCTCTGGAAGAGCAACAAGTGCTCTTAAGCCCTCTCTCCAGGGCACCCCACCCCTTCTTTTATGAGACAAGATCTCTCACTGGGACCCGGAGCTTGACAATTAGACCAGGCTAGCTAGCCAGGCAGCCCAGAATTCTGCCTGTCTCTGCCTCCCCAGCCTTGGGAATACAAGCTTGTGCCAGCATTCCCAACTTTATTCATGGTTGCTTGCAAAGCAAACGTTTTACTACTAAGCTACCTTCTTGCCCCTGCCTTTTGAGATGGTCTCGTGTAGCCCAGGCTGGCCTGAAATGCAGTATGCACTGAAGATAATCTTGAGTTTCTGGGCCTCCTGTCCCTACCTCCTGATTGCTGAAATGAAAAACTTGCTCGACCACCGTGGACAGTGCTGTGCATCAAACGCTGGCCTGCCCGTCCTAGAACAGCACCACCTATGTAGATCCGCCCCCGGCCCCTCACCCTGCCTCTTTAAGATTGATTTCTTGTGTATGTGTGTGCCTGAGTGTATGCCTGTGCACCAAGAGTGTGCAGGAGCCCAAGGAGACCCGAAAATGTGTCTGAGCTCCTGAAACTGGCGTTAGGGATGTTTTGTGAGCCGCCACGCAGGTCCTCTGCAAGAATGGCAGTGCTCCTAGCCGGTGAGCCAGCTCTCCCTCCTGAATCTGCCTCTTTAAATAGAGAAACATAACTATAGGGCCTTTAAATTTATTTTTATTTTATGTGTGTATATGTGTGTTCTGCCTGCCTGCATGCCTGTGTGTCACTTGTGCCCAAGGAGGCCAGAAGGGGAGTCAGATCCTCTAGATCCAGAATTACAGATGTTTGTTAGCGTGCTGAGAATTGGACCTGGGTCCTCTAAGAAGAGCAGCCAATGTTCTGACTTTGGTTGTTGGCCACAGCACAGATGCGGTAAGCACCAGGCGGCTTTTCTCTAGCTGCCGCCCCCACAGTGTGGGGGACTCAAATGCCGGCTCGCCCTTTGTGGGGGACACTCCTGTTCCTGGGATGCCATTTATTTGCCCCGTTAGTGTGACCTCAAACAAAATGTCCAGCAGAGGACTACAGACACTTGCTGAGCACACAGATCATGGCCTTCCGGGAGGTTCTGGGCAAGGCCTGGGATTGCACCACGGCTGATCGTGGGTGGCTTCTGACAACTGCTCTGTGCCAAAAACCCCGGGTGCTGAGGTCTGGGGATGAAGAAGACAGGAGCTGTACTTTGTAATGTGACCTCCGGGTGGGCAAGGTGGTGTAGCCCCATCATCCCACCTCTGGGATCTAAGTTAAGGAAGGGAGACTGATCACTGAAGGCCGACCTGTGCCACACAGTGAAGCCCTCGCCTTAAAAAGTTAAAATTAAAATGTGACCTTGGGGGCCTGGAGAAATGGCTCAACAGTTAAGAGCACTGGCTGCTCTTCCAGAGGACCCAGGTTCAAGTCCCAGCACCCACATGGCAGCTTGCAACACAGTTCACAGTCTGTAGCTCCAGTTTCAGGGGGCCCCGAAACTTCCCATGACAAAACACCTAATACACATAAAATGTGACCTTGTGCCTAGAACACTTGAGACTGTGGCCTTAACACTAGCACTCCAAAATAAATAAGAATAAAAACAAACTTGGCCTGGTGCTTCATACCTGTAAGCCCAGCATTCAAGAGGCTGAGGCATGAGAACCTCTGTGAGTCAGGCCGGTCTAGCCTACAGAGTGAGACCCTGGAGATCCTGTCTCAAAAGACAGGAAAGAAGGAAGTACACACAGGCACAGTGGTGTATACAGACACAGTGGCACACACAGGCACAGGGGTGTATACAGACACAGTGGCACACACAGGCACAGGGGTGTATACAGGCACAGAGGTGTATACAGACACAGTGGCACACACAGGCACAGGGGTGTATACAGACACAGTGGCGCACACAGGCACAGGGGTGTATACAGACACAGTGGCACACACAGGCACAGGGGTGTACACAGGCACAGAGGCACACACAGGCACAGGGGTGTATACAGACACAGTGGCACACACAGGCACAGGGGTGTATACAGACACAGTGGCGCACACAGGCACACACGGGCACAGTGGTGCACACAGACACAGTGGTGCATACAGACACAGTGGCACACAGGCACAGTGGTGCATACAGACACAGTGGCGCACACAGACACAGTGGTGCATACAGACACAGTGGCGCACACAGGCACAGTGGTGCATACAGACACAGTGGCGCACACAGACACAGTGGTGCATACAGACACAGTGGCGCACACAGACACAGTGGTGCATACAGACACAGTGGCGCACACAGACACAGTGGTGTATACAGACACAGTGGCGCACACAGGCACACACGGGCACAGTGGTGCACACAGGCACAGTGGCACACACAGGCACACACGGGCACAGTGGCGCACACAGGCACACACGGGCACAGTGGCACACCACTTTAATTCCAGCTTGGGCAGTGGAGGCAGAAGGATCCCACTGCCAAGTCATCCTTAGCTACAGAGGAAGTTTGAAGGGAACCTAAAATAGATGAGACCCTGTCCAAAAGCAGAACAAAGCAATCCAAGAACAAATAAAAGAAAGAGATGTTAGCAACTGGAACAAACCCTTTGTGAGGCTGCCCTCTCACAGAGTCAGCACAGGGTGGTCATGCAGGCAGGGTTTAGAACCCACTATTCGGAGTCTTAGACCTTGAGCCAAGGGCAGCTCCTTACAGACACAGGCCAAGCAGCTAGTGGAGGGATGAGTGAGAATTCCTCTAGCCCTGTGACTCATTCTTGTCACATATACAATGGTCATGTCCCTCAGCAGCCGACGGTCTGCGGTCTGCGATGTGGCTTTCCCTTCCAGCAGTAAGGGAACAGCTGCAACCACACCTGCCTCTTTTTATGGTTTGTGTGCTGAAGATCGATCCCAAGGCCTCGTGTGGACTAGGCACACTGAGAGACACACCAACCTACCCCAACACACACGCATCACCTCAACCCCACACCCCAACACACACACACAGACCCTTACCCTCTACCACCAACACAAACACACACCATCTTCACCCTCAAACCCTCACACACCACCAACACACACACACATACACACATACCACCAACACACACACACATGTACACACACACCACCACCACATACATACACCCTTACCCTCCACCACCAACACATACACACACTACCTTCACCCTCAAACCCTCACAAACACTACAAACACACACACCAATACACACATGTACATACATATCACCTGCACACACACACATACACATATACCACCAACACACACACACCACACACACATACACATACACCACCACCACACACACGTACACACACTACCAACACACACACGTACACATATACCACCAACTCACACATACACATACACCACCAACACACATACACACACACCAACACACACACCACTAATACACACACATACACAAACACACCACCAGCATTCGTGTACACATACACCACGAACACACACACACATACACACACACACCACCAACACACACATACACATGCACACCACCAACACTCTTTCAAAAAAGAATCTCAGCTAAGCTCCTCAAGCTAGCCTTGGACTCATTCTATAGTCCAACCAGGTCTTGGACTTGTGATCCCCCTGCCTCAGCCTCCACAGTAACTGGGATCACGAGTGTGTGACACCGACCAGTTCTCCTGCAGCATGATTGTGAAGGGCCCCTCGAGAAGGCTGAGAACAAGGTCCAAATTCCCGAGCTATCAAGGAAGGCTTCATAAAGAAGGGCATATTCGAATGGGCTTTGAAGGGTGGGTAGGGGTTTGCATAGAGTTTAGCTTAGCTTTTCTCCTGCTCTGCTTCTCCCTGCTAATGAAGCTGGAGGCCACCTGGCACCTGAGACACCATCTCAATAAGGAAGTCATGTTTATCCGGTCCTAAAAGTGGCTTGAAACTGACAAAAGCGTGACAGAGGTAAACCTGAACACCTGCCACTGTCCCCGAGAGAGCACAAGAAGATCCCTTTTCCGTATGTGTATTTTAATTCCTGTCTCTGAACCCTTTCCTAATCTCACTCTCTCAAGGTTCCAAACGTGGACAGATCGGAATAAAGGCATAAAGAGAGCTGTGAGTAGCGAGGGGCTTGCTCTAATCACTGAGCTGCCTAGGCTTGTCCGGCGACTCCGAGGGGTGGCAGCCCCCCTGCACAGCCAGCCTGCTAACCTTCAGTCTCCCGTCTTCTTTCCAAGCCGCATTTGGCTTGGCACCGGTACAGGTGTCTTTAAATGTGCCACACTTGAACCACAAACGCAAAAGGGAAGCGGCCAGGTGGACCTTGAAATACGCAGCTTGCCCTCTGGACTTGGCTGCAGGCTTGACAGGTGTCACTGGTTCTCCTGGGAGAGTGAGCAGCTGACGAAATCGCAGAGGCCCGGGAGCCTGGCTTCCAGTAAGGGACCTTGTTTACCAGTTCAGAACAGGAAGCCCGGGTTGGACATTGAACAGGGGGTGAGTTACCAAGGAGTGGATTTGTTCCCTGCTGCCCGAGAAAGAGGGAATCTGTTGTTTTTACAGATTAGTATCTATCTCCCTTGTTTGCTTTCTTCCCATGGCTAGAATTTCTTGGAAGCTTTTTCCAGGAAGAGGAGGCCCAGTAGGAAACAGGGGCAAAGTACGCAAAGCCCCGTTTCTGCTCGCTTTACTCTAAAGTGTCTTCATTTGCGCAGAAACACACAGGAGGCTGTGTGAAATAGGTCAGCATTAGGAACAATAGCTAAGAAATACGGGCACAAGCCACGTACTGTGACCATTCCTGCAAGGTCATGCCATGCACGTGCTAGCCAAATGCCCTGTCCCTTGGGGGCATTGCCAGCCTGGGCCTTTCAGAAAGATGAATTCTGAGAGGCTGAACACAGTCACCCCGGCTGTCCACGAAGGAACAGGGATCCAGACCTGGGTCCCAGCAACTGGATTCTGTGCAGAATCCTGCAGTTCACGTGGGCAGGGAGGGGACCAGGGCCTGTCCCACTGCTCTTTGGGTGGCAGCACTTCTCAATGACCTCTGAATGACCTCGGCTTTTTGTTCTAGGAATGGAGCCAACTAGGGCCCCTGCATGCTCAGCAGGCAGGCAGTCCAGAACTGGGCTATTTCACCAGCCCCTGCTTTGCACACTATTAGAAACTGAAAACTGGGGAGGGTGTCTGAAACAAGCTCCTTTCAGTCTTGGTTCCCATTCTTTGGTGCAAAGATAGGCTGGTGGGACCCAGGTGACATTTGCCGAGTAAACACAAGTTCAGAGCAGGCAGAGTCCACACCCCACTGAGCAAACAGCACACGGAGGCCACAGTAGGGCTTCCCAGCTCCCAGGCTTTGCCTGGCTTGGAGAGCTGACCAGGAGAGTGTGCCCAAGGTCTGAAAGTTCATGAGGGTCCAAGGCTGCTTTAAAAACAAGGCTCTCAGACCTGGTGGCACACACCTTTAATCCCAGTACTCGGGAGGCAAAGGCAAGTGGATCTCTGTGAGTTTGAGGCCAGTCTGGTCTACAGAGTGAGTTCCAAGACACGAAGTCCAAAATTACACAGAGAAACCCTGTCTCAAATAAATAAAGCAAAAAAGGTTCTCATGTAGCACAGGTTGGGCTGGGATTGCAGGACCACGGCTGGGATTACCTGGTTGACGTAGTGTTGGGGATTACCTGGTTGACACAGTGTTGGGGATTACCTGGTTGACACAGTGTTGGGGATTATCTGGCTGACGCAGTATTGGGGATTATCTGGTTGACGTAGTGTTGGGGATCACTCAGTGCATCCTATATGCTAGGCAAACACTCTACCAACTGAGCTACACCCCTAGTTCTGCTATTACTAACAACACCCTGTGTGCTGCTCAGCTCCAAAGCGGAGGTGCCAGCTGGATGACAGGTGAGTTCTCAGGCTACAGAAGCCACAGCCATGACTGAATGTGGAAGAGGGATCGATCATTAGATCCCAGGTAGAATGTAGCTGCTGGGTTCAAGCACCTTCAGGACCTACAAACTGTGACCCAGGATTGTCTCAGTTTTTCAAGACCTCTGTTTTCTTCATCAGGGACTGAGAGAGGGACTTGCCTGGGATTGCCAAATAGAGTTCAAAGCACTCATGGAGCCAGGCAGTAGTAGTCCACACCTTTAATCCCAGCACTAGGGAGGCAGAGGCAATCAGATCTCTGTGAGTTCAAGGCCAGCCTGATCTACAAGAGCTAGTTCCTGGACAGGGTCCAAAACTACAGAGAGACCCTGTCTTGGAAAACCAAAGTAATAATAATAATAGTAATAATAATATTTCAAAGTTAAATCTTAGAGCCAGGGACACAGGGACATGGCTTAAGCTTGCAATCATGACACTTGGGAGGCTGAGACAGGAGGAACACTATGAATTCAAGTAATCCCAACACTTTGGAGGTAGGAAAACCTACCTCCTGCTGAGGCAGGAGGATTATAAATTCAAGGTCATCCTTGGTTTTGTGGTTGAGTTGGAAACCAGCCTGGTTTCTTTGAGACCTGTTTCAAAACAACAATAAGAACGTGAAGCTTTATTCAGGAGAAGGATGTTGAGAACACTCGGTCCATCTTAAGAGTTATCTGTGATTTCAAGGGCTGAGGTGTAGTTCAGGAGCAGTGTGAATGAGGCCCCGGGTTCAATCCCTGCCCTGCCCCCTACTTAAGAGAACTTCTAACTCTTTAAATGTTTGCTGAGTGCCTGACATGGGATGCAAGACTTGTAGACTTGTCTTAAGGAGTGCACAGTCAGGGATGGAGAGACAGCCCTTCCAGAGGACTCAGGTTTGAATCCAGAACTCACACGGCTCCATCTAATTCTGGTCCCCAAAAGCCCATCTCCCTCTTCTGGTCTCCAAGGGTACTGCATGCACATGGCACACAGTGCAGGAGGAGCCTCGCAGGAGGATGTTGACACAGCATGAGTTGAACATCCGGAACCTGCACTGAGACTTCAGTGCCTGCCTCAGAGACCCACTCCCAGCAAGACACATGGAGTATGCTGACATTTGTTGTATAGTGTGAACGTTCAGAATAATGTCAGGCAGTTCACACAACCCCTCCAAGTGCTTTGCTTCCTGTTTTGGGAACCAGCCTGGTGTCTGTAATGCTGTCCACTGAACATTAACCTAGATGTTGCTGTGAACTATCTTGTGGATATAACTCCCACCTACCATCAGTCAACTCAAGTAAACGGGTGACCTAAGCATGCCTCTGTCAGCCAGGAAAAACCTTTTCCTGGGGTAGAACTAAGAAAGGGAGGGGGAAGAAGAGGAGGAAGAGGTGGGGAAGAAGGGAAGGAGCAGGAGACGGCAATGCTGGCATCCATCCAGGGCCTGGCTTTACCTTGCTGATCTTCTGCCCCTCTTCAGACTCCCTGACCTTACAAGAAATTGCCTGAGCTGATTATTTAGAATGAATCTCAGCGGTTCTAGGCATGCATCCCTCTGGCTCTGGTTCTGGTCCTCTTATAGCAGGCAGGGAGGCACTCCAGCTCCCTTCCTTTCCCCCACCCTCAGGGGTGAAAGCATGGAGTGTAGGCGTGGAGGGACCCTTGAGACTGCAACTGCCCCCACTACACACAGGTGTTTAGAAGATGGCCAAGCACTGTTCTTTCTGGTCTACACAGAGGCACTGGGGCCACAGACTTGAGCCGTGTGTCCTGCTGTAGACAGGTTCTGAGATTCAAACTCAGGCCTTCCTGAAGCACTTTACCTGACAGTCTAGCAGAAATCTAACGTGACAGAGAAAGAGACCGGAGATTGACCCTCTGCCCCCCCTGCACCTGCACATACCAGACTGCACACACAGATACACCCAAACCCCCCCCCTCTCTCTTCTCTCTCCCTTCCGTTTGGCTATGATGAGGGCTGGGGCCTGAGCTGAGTTGGGGCTCAGTTGGTAGAGTGCTTGACTAGCCTGCACAAAGTCCTAGGTTCGATCCCCAACACCAAATGACACCCAGTGTGATGGTGAACACCCTCCAGGCACTTGGGAAGTGGAGTCAAGAGATCATAGGTTCAAGGCCATCCTCTGCTAGAGGCCAGCCTGGGCTATGTGAGACCGTCGTTCTAAAAACAATGCAATACAAACAAACCAAAAACCCTAAAAATGTAATAGCAGCACATCCTATGGTCGTTTAGATTAATCTCGGGTAGATGCTGTTCGGCAGATGGCCACGCTCCCCGCGGCCTTCCTGCACTTGAAACACCCTCCCCGTCTCCAGGATATTGACATTTACTTTGGTCTTCATGTCACTGCCAGCTGTGGTGACTTCGCTTTCAACCTGGCCTCTGACTTTTACTTGGCTGATAAGAAAATAAACAGAGCTGTCATCAATGGCACCAGGGCAGCCTTCAAGCCTGGGGCAAGGAGGAACCTTGCACTCTTGATGAAGAGAGGCTCAGTGCAGTTGACTTTAGGAATGTTTCCTTCTGGGGTGCGCCAACCATCTGACCAGGTTTCCCTTGACTTCGTGTTGTTTTTCTTGTCTGACTCTACTTCCTGGGAGCCCTGAAGCTCTAAATCTTTCTTCTCTTCTTGTGTAGCTTGTATCAGACAGAAAACTGACAGACCCTGACAAAGGAAAGGTTAGGCTGAAAGCAGGATCGAGGTTGCCAGGTGTCAGGCAGGGGTGAGGGCGAAGACCCAGGTAACAGATGGGGTGTCTCCTGAGGGAGTGCTAAAGAGAATTCAGTTTATTTGAGCAAGCACAAAACAGAATGGAGCGGATAGTTCCTGGAATCGAAGCAGGTTCTGAGAATCCCAGCCCACTGCTCAGTCAGGCAGTTTTCATAGAAAAAAAAAATGGAGGCATGTTCTGGGAAGGAGTGGGGTGGCGTTCCATCCCCAAAACTGCAAAGGATGGAAGGAAGGAGGGAAGGACAGAGAGATGGAGAGGAGAGGAGAGAGGGGACAGGAGGAGAGGAGAGGAGAGGAGAGGAGAGGAGAGGAGAGGAGAGGAGAGAGGAGAGGAGAAAAAACCAGAGCTGAGAAAACGATGAGTGACTGCCCACCACCCGGTCAGTTTGTTCACTCAATTGGTTATTGCTCAGCTCGTTGTTTGCAGCCTTATTAGCTGCTTATTCACCCAGCCTCCTGCAACCAAAGAGAGTCAACTACTCCAGCTAAAATATGTACTCATTAGACCTGTTGGGTCCATTGCAAGTGTCCAGTCTAATCTTGGGACCACCTATGAGAAATCTTTCCTAGCAGGGGTGTGTGGATATTTTTCAAGCTAGACAGAGGTGCTAATCACCCAACATTGTAAGCTAAATGCCATTACCTGCACACTTCTTTTTTTTTTTGGTGGCAGTGGTGGTACTGGAGATCAAATCCAGGGCCTTGTGTGTACTAAGTCTACCATGGAGCTACATTCCTAGCCCTGAGAGAGATAGAATCTCATTACGTAGCCCAGGCTATAACCTAGAGATCCTCTAGGCTCCTGCTTCCCCAGCGGGGATATCACAAGTGTGGATGGCCACACCTGGCTAACAATTACTTTTATGTAGTGTGGAGTTCAGCTCAATTAAAAGGCAAACATGACCTCACAGGAAAAAAGGCAGATGTGAAACAGCCTAGCCTGTGAGTCCGTGTGCCTGCTGTTCAAGAATGGGCTGTACTCCTCCCTCTGTGGTGAGAACGGCCAGAAGGAGATGAGTCTTTAGAAAGAGGAACGAAGAACAAGGACTTCCTGGGTGATGGCAGTGTCCCGCAGTTCTGGACAGTGATGCAGACCCCGAGTAACTGTGAAGTTCTGAGGGTCCTATGGCTATGTGAGCTGAGTGAGAACACCGGCTGCCATAGTGTATACATTTGGAGGCTTGGTCTCCAGTTAGTGAAACTGTTTGAGGAGGAATTGGAGGTGTGGCCTTGTTGGAGGAGGTGTGGCCTGTTGGGAGAGGCGTGGCCTTGTTGGGGAGGTGTGTCAATGGGGTTTCAAAAATTTGAGGTTTTAAAAGGCCATGTCATTCCCATTGTCTCTCTTTCTCTGCCTAATGTGTGTGGATCAAGATGTGAGCACTCAACTACAACCACAGTGGTTTGCCCTGCCTGCCTGCCTGCCTGCCTGCCTGCTGCCTGCCTGCTGCCTGCCTGCTGCCTGCCTGCCTGCTGCCTGCCTGCCTGCTGCCTGCCTGCTTTCCTGCCTGCCTGCCTGCCTGCCTGCCTGCTTTCCTGCCTGCCTGCCTGCCTGCTGCCTGCCTGCTGCCTGCTGCCTGCCTGCTGCCTGCTGCCTGCCTGCCTGCTTTCCTGCCTGCCTGCCTGCCTGCTGCCTGCCTGCTGCCTGCCTGCTGCCTGCTGCCTGCCTGCTGCCTGCCTGCCTGCTGCCTGCCTGCCTGCCTGCTGCCTGCCTGCCTGCTTTCCTGCCTGCCTGCTTTCCTGCCTGCCTGCCTGCCTGCTGCCTGCCTGCTGCCTGCTGCCTGCCTGCTGCCTGCTGCCTGCCTGCCTGCTTTCCTGCCTGCCTGCTGCCTGCCTGCCTGCTTTCCTGCCTGCCTGCCTGCCTGCCTGCCTGCTGCCTGCCTGCTGCCTGCCTGCTGCCTGCCTGCCTGCTGCCTGCCTGCCTGCTGCCTGCCTGCCTGCCTGCTTTCCTGCCTGCCTGCTGCCTGCCTGCCTGCCTGCCTGCTTTCCTGCCTGCCTGCCTGCCTGCTTTCCTGCCTGCCTGCCTGCCTGCCTGCCTGCTGCCTGCCTGCTGCCTGCCTGCTGCCTGCCTGCCTGCTGCCTGCCTGCCTGCCTGCTTTCCTGCCTGCCTGCTGCCTGCCTGCCTGCCTGCTTTCCTGCCTGCCTGCCTGCCTGCCTGCTTTCCTGCCTGCCTGCCTGCCTGCCTGCCTGCTGCCTGCCTGCTGCCTGCCTGCTGCTGCATGCTGCCTGCCTGCCTGCTGCCTGCCTGCTGCCTGCCTGCTGCCTGCTGCCTGCCTGCTGCCTGCCTGCTGCCTGCCTGCTGCTGCATGCTGCCTGCCTGCTGCTGCATGCTGCCTGCCTGCTGCCTGCCTGCTGCCTGCCTGCTGCCTGCCTGCTGCTGCATGCTGCCTGCCTGCTGCCTGCCTGCTGCCTGCTGCCTGCCTGCCTGCCTGCCTGCTGCCTGCCTGCTGCTGCATGCTGCCTGCCTGCTGCTGCATGCTGCCTGCCTGCTGCCTGCCTGCTGCCTGCCTGCTGCTGCATGCTGCCTGCCTGCCTGCTGCCTGCCTGCTGCCTGCCTGCTGCCTGCCTGCCTGCCTGCCTGCTGCCTGCCTGCCTGCCTGCTGCCTGCCTGCCTGCCTGCTGCCTGCCTGCTGCCTGCCTGCTGCCTGCTGCCTGCCTGCCTGCCTGCTGCCTGCCTGCCTGCTGCCTGCCTGCCTGCTGCCTGCCTGCCTGCTGCCTGCCTGCCTGCTGCCTGCCTGCCTGCTGCCTGCCTGCTGCCTGCCTGCCTGCCTGCCGCCTGCCTGCTGCCTGCCTGCCTGCTGCCTGCCTGCCTGCCTGCTGCCTGCCTGCCTGCTTTCCTGCCTGCCTGCCTGCTGCCTGCCTGCTGCCATGCTCCCCATCATGATGGTCATGGACTCACTCTGAAACCACAAGCCCCAAATTAAATGTTTTTCTCTGAGTTGGTTTGGTGGTAATGTCCCTTCACAGCAACAGGAAGGTAACAAGACACTCACCAAAAAGTTTTTAAAAGGATAAAAATGCAGAATCACTCATCTGCTGTCTCAGTTTCTTGGGAGGCTGAGGCAGGAGAGTGCTTGCCTATGAGTTCAAGAACAGCCTGGGCAGGATAGTAAGACCCTGCCTCAAAATATTTTAGATAGTAAAACCTTGTCTCAGGCTATTTTAGAAAGTAAATATAAAGTCAAGCACAGAGGTTTCATGGAATTGAGGCGGGGGGGGGGGGGGGGGAGATGGTAGGAAGGAGAGTCACCCACGGTGGAACAAAGCAGAACCAGCTGGGGGACAGGCAGAGGAGTGATAGACAAAGAAGTATGCTGTTAATGAACATGGCGGGTCCTCAGGCCACCATCAGGCATGTCTCACCTGTTAGGCCACCGCTGTCCCTCAACCCACACTGGAGCCATTGCTGCCACCACTCACACCGCTGCCACCACTCACACCACTGCCGCCACTCACACCGCTGCCACCACTCACACCGCTGCCACCACTCACACCGCTGCCGCCACTCACACCGCTGCCGCCACTCACACCGCTGCCGCCACTCACACCGCTGCCGCCACTCACACCGCTGCCGCCACTCACACCGCTGCCGCCACTCACACCGCTGCCGCCACTCACACCGCTGCCGCCACTCACACCGCTGCCGCCACTCACACCGCTGCCGCCACTCACACCGCTGCCGCCACTCACACAGCTGCCGCCACTCACACCGCTGCCACCATTCACACCGCTGCCACCACTCACACCACCACTGCCACCACTCACACCGCTGCCACCACTCACTCACACCGCTGCCACCAATCACACCACTGCCACCACTCACACCACCACTGCCACCACTCACACCACTGCCACCACTCACACCGCTGCTACCACTCACACCGCTGCCACCACTCACACCGCTGCCAGAGGCCATATTGATGCTTGTGGCCCATGATGCTGCTGGGGGCTGTGTTGATGTCCGTGGTTCGTGTTGCCAACAGAGGTCATGTTGATGTCTGTGCATCTGAGGACATGCTGTTGTCTGTGATCTGTGCTGTGGCAGTGGCCTGTGTTGATGTCAGTGGTCCATGCTGCTGCTGGCTGCTATGGGCAAGGAAGCTTCGTTTGCAGTGGGATCTGTGACTGCAGACTCATAACTGAGAATGAGAGACAACCTCCCCAGCCCTGAGAGAGAGAAGAGAGAGAGAGAGAGAGAGAGAGAGAGAGAGGAGAGAGAGAGAGAGAGGAGAGGGAGAGGAAAAGGGGAGATAGGGAGGGAGGAAGGGAGGGAGAGAGAGACCGAGAGAGAGAGAGAGAGAGAGAAGAAAGAAAAAAAGAAAGAAAGAAAGAAAGAAAGAAAAAGAGGGAAAGGAGAGAGGGAGAGAGAAGGGGGAAAGGAGAGGGGGGAGAGGAGAGAGAGGGGGAGAGGAGAGAAAGAGACAGAGGAGAAAGAGAGAGGAGAGAGAGAGAGAGAAAGGAGAGAGGGAGAGAGAGAGAGAGAGAGAGAGGAGGGTGAGAGGAGAGAGAGAGGTGGAGAGGAGAGAGAGATAGGAGAGAGACAGAGGAGAAAGAGAGAGGAGAAAGGAGAGAGAGAGGAGAAAGAGAGAGAGGAGAGAGAGAGGGGGGAAAAGAGAGAGGAAAAGAGAGAGAGAAGGGGGAGAGGAGAGAGAGAGATAGGGGAGAGACAGAGGAAAAAGAGGAGAGAGGGAGAGAGAGAGAAAGAGAGAGAAGGGGAGAGGAGAGAGGGGAGAGAGAGAGAGAGAGAGAGAGGAGAGGGAGAGGAAAAGGGGAGAGAGAAGGGGAGAGGAGAGAGAGGGGAGAGAGAGAGAGAGAGAGAGAGGAGAGGGAGAGGAAAAGGGGAGAGAGGGAGGGAGGAAGGGAGGGAGAGAGAGACCGAGAGAGAGAGAGAGAGAGAGAGAGAGAGAGAGAGGAGAGGGAGAGGAAAAGGGGAGAGAGAAGGGGAGAGGAGAGAGGGGAGAGAGAGAGAGAGAGAGAGAGAGAGAGAGGAGAGGGAGAGGAAAAGGGGAGAGAGGGAGGGAGGAAGGGAGGGAGAGAGAGACCGAGAGAGAGAGAGAGAGAGAGAGAGAGAGAGAGAGAGAAGACAAGAAGCTATTGAAGCGAGTCCTTAAAACCCACGATAAACCGGACGGTGGTGGCGCACGCCTTTAATCCCAGCACTCGGGAGGCAGAGGCAGGCGGATCTCTGAGTTTGAGACCAGCCTGGTCTATAAGAGCTAGTTCCAGGACAGGCTCCAAAACCACAGAGAAACCCTGACTTGAAAAACCAAAAAAAAAAAAAAAAAAAAAAAAAACATGATAAAGATGCTGAGGTGTAGCTCGGTTGATGGCTCCCAGCAGGGTGCGCAGGTAGGGGAGGGGGCACGAGGGATGACAAGGGGATGGCCTGGAATTCGGTTTTCTTTAAGGGACTGGGCACTGGAAGTTTGACCATGCTTCAGTGAGGATACTCACAACACAAACTGGACTTGGTGTTTCGTTTTTCAGGGTTTTTCTCCTGTGGGTCGGGGCAGTGGCGTGCAATGGTGCGAGGAATGGGAAGCATGTGATGGGGTGCATTCTATGAAATTCCAAGACAATTAATAAAAAATATTAAGTTGGGAAAAAATAGAAGAGTCAAGTGTGGTTGCACATGCCTGTAATTCCAGTACCTGTGAGGTAGAGGCAGGAGGATCAGGAGTTCAAAGTCAGCCTCAGCAACATAGCAAACTCAAGGTTAGTCTGAGCTTCGGGATGCCCTGTCTTTTTTTTTTTAATATTTTGTTTTTGTTTTTTTTATGTGTATGCATATGTATCTGTCTGTATGGGGACATAAGTGTGGGTGCCCTCAGGGACCTGAGGCATCCAATCCCTGAAGTTGTTGTTATGAACAGTTGTGAACTGCCCCATGTGTGTGCTAGGAGCTCAGGTCCTCTACAGGAGTGGTATGTGTTCTTACTGCTGAACCCTCTCTCAGCCCAAGATAACATGTCATAAACAAACAAACAGAACAAATAAAAAGTAAGTATCCTAGGAAAAGGCAATGTTTGGTTTGATAAGTTATCCTGGACTCAGGTTACCTGTTTCTATTTATAATTATTACATTATTTCATTTATAGATATTCACCGATTTTGCTGTTTTGCTTCTGAGCCAGGATCATGCTGTGCAGCCCTGGCTGGTCTCACACTTGCAGCAATCCCCCTGCTTCTGTTTCCCAGGCGCTGGGATTAGAGGTCTATGTCAACATGTCAGCCTGTGGACTCTTATTTGTTTATGTGGTTTGGTGGGATTTGTTTTGTTTTGTTTTAAGACAGGTCTCACTGCAGCCCTGTCTGAACTGAAACTCACTACATAGACCAGACTGACCTCAAAGTCAAGAGATTCACCTGCGTCTGCCTCCTGAGTGCTGAGACTAAAGGGGCGTGCTACCCTGCTGGGCCTTAGATTTTCTTTCCCCCTCTTAAAACATTTTTTAAGGACTGAGGAGAATTCCCAATGAATGGTAAAGCACTTGCCCCGTAAGCATGAGGTTCTGAGTTCGCATCCCTACACCACCACATAAAGCCAGCTGCGTTAGCTCTAATCTGAAGAATCCTGAGATGCGTTTGGGCCAACTGGCCTGGAGTGCTCATGATGAACAAACAGGAGACCCTGTGCCAAACAAGGCGGAAAGTGAGGCTGACATCTAAGGTTGTCTCTTTTTTTGAGATTTTATTTATTTTTATTTTGTATGTGTAAGTGTTTTGTCTGAATATGTGTCTTTGCACCGTGTGTGTGTGTGCTGTGCCCAAGGAATCCAGAGACAGCATCAGATCCTCCGGGACTGGAGTTATAGGTGCCCTCATGTGGGTGCTGGGAAGTGCTGGAATTGAACCCAGGTCCTCTAGAAGAGCAGCCAGTGCTGGTAACATGTGAGCCATCCCTCCAGGCCCCCCCTTAAATTTGTCTACTGACCTTCATACCTATGCTGTGGCATGTACACACCTGTATTTACACACATGAACACACATACATAAATGAAATAAATATTTTTTTTTAATCAGGCATGGTAGCTCACACCCGCAATCCCGGCGCCTGAGAGGTAGGAAGATTGTCACGATTCAAAACCAGCCTGGTCTATATGGTGATTTCCAGGCCAATAAGGGCTACCAGGCTGGTCTCGAACTCAGAGATCCACCTGCCTCTGCCTCCCAAATGCTGGGATTAAAGGCGTGTGCCACCACTCAACAACATTTATTCTTAAAAAGTTATTGAGTGTGTGTGTGTGTGTGTGTGTGTGTGTGTGTGTGTGTGTGCGCCACATGTATGCTGGCGCCCAATGAGGCTAGGAGAGATGGTCTTTGGTTCTCTGGAGCTGGGTTAGCAGGCAGTTTTGAGCTGCTCAACATTGTCCTTTAGAAGGGCTATACATACTCTTAACCTCAGAGCATGCCTTCGGTTTCCCCTTCTCCTGCCTTGTGACATTTCAATGCATACAGGCTGTCCGTATTTAAATGTGTGCCTCGGGTGAACTGTTTTCTGATGCTTCACTTGTATGAAGGTGGAGAGGAAGGGGCATCGTGACTCATGACGTAGGCTTTTCTACATCCATGTCTGTAGCCAGAGACTTTTCTCTCTCCCGTTTGGTCCCAGCAGCCACTTACAAATAATCACTCAGAAGTTTAATACTAATTATAATTGGTTGACTGATGGCTCAAGCTTATTACTGGCTAGCTTTTACATATAAATTCCATTTCTAATAATCTGTGTATCGCCACATGCCCCACTCTAGTATCTTACTCCTCCAGCAACTGCTGTCACCTCCCCAACTCTACCCCTCTTCTCCTGTATTTGTGCTTGAATTTCCTACCTGGCTATATCCTTTCTTGGTATAGGTCAAAGCATCTTTATTTATCAACCAATGAGACCAACACATATTTACAGTCTACAGAAAGACCATCCCACAACAAATTTCTTTGGGAGAAATTCATGTATTTGGGATCAGAAGAGCCTGCTGGTGCGTGTCACCCACCCTGGCCAGGGCCTTGATGAAGTGGTCCCAGGCTGTGGTTTCCAGGTGATGCCCTGCATTTTTATTCTACCTTGGGCTTTCTTCCATTCTTGATGCACCCGTCTGCCCCAGCTGCTTGTTACTTGGGCACCTTTGGGAAGGTTAACTCCTCCAAGAAGGACTTCCTGCTGGTATTAAGAAGCTATCACAGCGCTCCTTAGCAGGACAAGAATGGAGTTGATGCCTAGGGGCCAGCACCAGGATTTTGACGATGAAAGTGATAAGAAAACCTGTGGCTGGGGGCATAGCTCGGTGGCGGAGCATTTGTCTAGCATGCACAAGGCCCTGGGTTCCATCCCTGCTCCTGTAAAAAGAGGAAAGGAAGGAGGGAGAGTGGGAGAAAGACACACAGGCAGGAAGGCCGGGAGGAGTGAAGGAAGAAGACAGGCAGGCTGTGGAAGATTGTCAAACAAAAGGCAGGCTATCCAGTTACATTTGAATTCCAAGGAAATTCCACATATTGCCTTGTACATGCAAGTTCAAGCTCAGCCGGGAATTGGGGAGCTATGCTCATTAGGACCTGGCTCAAGGTACCACAGATGTCTGGTCATCGCCAAGGGACACAATGGGATGGCACATCTGGTGAAAAGAGAGATGGCAACCTGTCACCTTACCCCTAGAAACATCACCTATGAAGCAAAAATTGGACATCTAGAAAATCAAACCGAAGAGACTCCCAATTTAGGGACCCGTGTTAGTCCATTTGCCATCACCATATCAAATACCAGCCATCATCAGCTTGTAAAGAGGAGAAGCTACTTGGTTCACAGTATGAAGGTTCCTGTCCACGGCACCAGCTGTTGCAGGGCCTACGGTAGCGCTGTGGAATATGAGAATCAGACTGTTCATCTCATGGCAGGGAAGCGGAAGAGGATGAAGGGTTCAGGTCCCAGTGCCCTTTTCTACAGCACATCCCCAAGGACCTAAAGACCTCCAACCCCTAAAAGCGACACCACTTCCCAATAGCACCAAGCTGGGGACCAAACCTTCAACATGTGTTCCTTGGGGGACACTCCATACCTGAATCATAGCAGGGCCCCAGATATGGAAGAAGATGAAGATAACACTTGGAACTAAGGACAAATGGATGGAGCTGGGGCTGTAGGTCAGCTGGTCAAGTGCTTATCTGGCAAGCCCTTCACCCTAGATGGGTCCTCGGCACTGCATAAACCAGGTGTGCCTGGAATCCCAGCACTAAGGACGTGGAGGCAGGAAGATCAGGAGTTCAAGATCACCCTTGGGCCGGGCGGTGGTGGCGCACGCCTTTAATCCCAGCACTCGGGAGGCAGAGGCAGGCGGATCTCTGGGAGTTCAAGGCCTGCCTGGTCTACAAAAGCTGGTTCCAGGGCAGGCACCAAAGCTACAGAGAAACCCTGTCTCGAAAAACCAAAAAAAAAAAAAAAAAAAAAAAAAAGATCACCCTTGGCTGCGTGGCAGTTCAAGAGTAACCTGGGGAACACGAAACCCTCACTCAAGACAAAAGCAAATAAACAGGCCAGCCAGGAACATGAGAAAACCACACAACAATAATGACAAACATTCCAAAATATGGAGTTTCCCCAAGAGACATAGCAGGATACTATGAGAGGACTGGGTCCCAAAAAGAATTCTTGATAATAAGAATCGTGGTAGCAGAAATTGAGCAAATAATAGATTTTTAGAGACAAAGAAAAGTACCAGCAAATAAAACAACAAGAACACCGAGGTGTGGTGGTGCACATCTTTAATCCCAGCACTCAGGAAGCAGAGCCAAGTGGATCTCTGTGAGTTTCAGGCCATCGTGGTACAGTCAGGGCTATATAGAGAGGAGTTGGACACAGGTATATACATTTAAACCATATACCACTTTACAAACTCAATGATATGAATAGCCCACTTAAACTTGACAACAATCTAAATAGACATCTCTCAAAACAACTGTGGTACTGGCAATGGCTCAGTTAAGAGAACTCCCCACTCTTCTGAAGGACCAGAGTTCCATTCCCAGGACCCACACTGTACGATCACAGCTGTCTATAGCTCCAGCTCTAGGGGATCCAATATTCTCTTCTGATTTGTCATTAGGGTTAGGGTTAGGGTTAGGGTACCCACACTCACATTCATAAACACACTCACTCACACACACAAACATTGTCAAATTCATATTTATTTATTTTATGTGTGTGGCTCTTCTGCCTTCATGTGTAAATGTGTACCACATGCATGCAGTGCCTGTAGAAGTCAGAAGAGGGTGTCAGATCCCTTGGTACTGGAGTTACAGATGGTTGTGAGCAGCCAGGTGGATTCTGCAAGAGCAGCCGGTGCTCTTAACCACTGAGTCATCTCTCTAGCCCCTTTATAATTTTTCAAATGTATAATTGACACAAAAAAGAAGAAAGAAGATAAAAAAGACACCTTAGTCCATAGTTATTAAAACAATGTAAGCCACACTTCTTTAATCCCAGCACTTGGGAAGCAGAGGCAAGCTGATCTCTGAGAGTTTGAGGTCAGCCTGGTCTACAAAAACTAGTTCCAGGACAAGCTCCAAAGGTACAGAGAAACCCTATCTTGAAAATAAATAAATAAACAAAACCATGTAAACCAAAAGCACAAAGAGAAGTTAGGATGGCAGCCCATGTAATTCTAGCACTTGGGAGGCTGAAGAAGGAAAATCAGAAGTTTGAGGTCAGTCTGGCTATGGAGGCCCTGTCTAAAGACAAAAAACAAAACCAAACACAACTGGATACATCTCAAGATGACACTATTAGGTCATCACTTGTCTGTCAAGAAAACACAAGTAACAAGTGTTGGGAGGTGCAGACTAATGAACCTTTGTACCTCTTCTGGGAATTTAAAATAGTCCGTCTGCTTTGGGAAAATGGTCTGGTTGTTCCTCAAAATACAGAGTCTCCATACCACCCAAGATGTATGGACCCATGTCTGCACAGAAACACTATCCAGATGACTGTGGGATGTTAGGCAAAGCAGCCAGCAAGAAGAAGCAATCCAAAGCCCATCAACTGATTGGCATGCTATGTCTGTGCAATGGTGCATTATTTAGCAATAAAAGAAAAATATGAGGCTGGGTGGTAGTGGAACACGCCTTTAATCCCAGCACTCAGGAGGCAGAGGATCTCTGTGAGTTCGAGGCCAGCCTGCTCTATAAGAACTAGTTCCAGGACTAGGATTGTTATACAGAGAAACTCTGTCTCGAAAAAAAATTAGTATATATACCAAAGAATCTCTCTCTTTTTTTCTCTCTCTCTCCCTCTCTCTGTCTCTCTGACATACACACATGCATACATATAAATAATAACAAATCTTTAAAAGGTAGAAGTAGATTTGGAGGATAGGGATACGATTCAATTGATAGAGTACTTGCCAAGCAAGAATAAGGACCTGAGTTTGGATCCCCAGCACCCATGCAGAAACCTGACCACGGTGTTATTCCAGCGCTGGGGCTATAGGCGCAGTTGATGCCTGGGGCTTGCTGGTTAGTAAACCTGACCAAATTAGGGAACATCGGGTTCAGTGAGAGACCCCGTCTCAAAAATCAATGAGCGCTGAGGAAGACACTACACATCAACCTCCCACCTCCCCATGTGTGCACACAAGAGCACATGCCCCGCCACAAACACAACCATACGTAAATGATGGTTGGCAGGCTGTGCAAAGGGAGAAAGGGTTTTGTGTGATGTATACAGTTTTCACTTTGCATAACGGAAAGAGATTGTAGATGGCCTGCCCGACACGAATCCAGTTAGCTGCTGGCCACACTTACAGAGATTTGCATCATGTTTAGATTCATCTTTGAATGATAACAACGGGGCGTGTGAAATAGCTCAGTGAGTAAGGGCATCTGCTGCCAAGCCTGACCGCCTGAGTTCGATTCCCAGGACCCCCATGGTAGAAGGAGAGAATCGACACCTACAAGTTTTCCTCTGACCTTCATACACATACTGTGGCACTCATGCCCTTCAATGAAGAAATGAACAAATAAATCAATGCAATAAAAATGTTTTAATGGTCAGGATGTGGAAATTTTATGTTATTCATATTTTGGGCAGGGGATGTAGCTCGGTTGGTAGAATACTTGCCTGACAAACGAAACTCTAGACTTGATTGCTAGTGCCGCACAACCTGGGCATGGTGGCGCAAGCCTGTGATCCCAGCCAAGAGGAAACGGTGGCAAGAGAACCAGAAGGTTCAGGATCATCCTGGACCACATGGGGACTTTGAGGCCAACCTGGGATAAATGAGACTCTGCCTCAAAAGATGTTTTTTAAAAAAACAAGATATAGGATATGATACTGATATGTGTTATGATATAAATAATCCCGGTCAATTCCCAGTGGGAGTGAGAAGAAAACTCCATGCAAGGGAAAGAGGCCACTGAAGAGAACCACATGTTATATGAGTTCCCTTTTATGAGAAATCTCTAAGAACCAATCCATAGAGACAGAGAAGGTTAGTTACCGAGGCTGGGATGAGTGTGATGGCTGGGGATGTGGAGGCTCCTTTTGGGGGGACTAAAGTGTTCTAAAGGAATCAATTGTGTGGGGAGTTTCAAAACTTTGTGAGCTTATGAAAAGCCATAAAACAACACTGTAAATGGACTAATTGCATGGTGTGCTGATTACATTTAAGTAAAGCTGTTTTTAAAATGTATGTTTCAGGGTGGAGCGATGGCTCAGTGTTTAGTTAAGAGCACTGAATACTTTTGCCGACCCACTTTCAATTCCCAGCACCACATGGCAACTCACAGCTGTCTGTAACTCCAGCTGCAGGGGATCCAGCACCCTCATACAGACATGCATGCAGGCACACACCAATTCACGTAAAAATAAGTAAATCTTTTTATAAAATGACAAGAGATAAAGACATAAGATCCAGGCAGATCATTCCAGGGAGGCTGTGCAACAGTCAAGAGAACAGGCAGTGTAGATTGGAGAAGGGGGACTATAATTAAACACACACCATCATTTCTGGGAGTGTGCCTGGCAGGGAGAGCATATGCTTCGCGTTCACAAGAACCTGGGTTCCATCCACAGCAACAACAAAGAAGATCCTCAGAAACACTGAGTAAAAAATAGTAGAAAGTCCGGTGTGGTGGTGGCCCACGCCTTTAATCCCAGCACTTAGAAGCAAAGGCGGGGGTGTCCCTATGAGTTTGAGGCCAGCCTGGTCTACTTAGGAAGTTCCAAGACAGGCTACCTGGTGAAACCTTATCTCAAAAAAGAAAGAAAGGAAGAAGAAAGAAGAGAAAGAAAGAAAAGCAGTTATTAATCACATAAAAACAGAAAGTTATAGAATGAATTTCCATCACAGGCTGCATGTCACAGCTATGAACAGAGATTCACAATAAGGCACATGCAGAGCTGACTTCCTGAAAGAGGTAGCATATGAACCAGGGTGCTGGCTGCCAAGCCTGACAGCCTGAGCTCAGGCCCCAAGATACATGACAGAAGGAGAGAACCAATCTCAAAAGCCCTCTAAGCACCGCGAGTGATCACATACACACAGATTAATAAATAAATGCAATAAATAGTTGGACCCAAAATACATTGGGAGGATAAAAGGCAGTGGGAATGGTTTAACACTGATCATCTAGAAGCCAATCAAGTCCAAACTTGATACATTAAAATAAAGCAATAAACTGAATATGATGGCTGGCTCTTGTAATATTAACACTCAGGAGGCTGAGGCAGGAGGATTGCCACAAATTTTAGTTTAGTTTCGATTACAGAATGAGATACTGAATAAATAAACTAATTAATTAAACTTCTTTAGTGAATGGATAGCAATGTATTATTTTATAGCATATAAGATTATTTAAATGCATAAAATAAGAGCAAGAAAATTGCTTCTGTGGAGTAAGACTAAGGGGAGGGATGGAGCTAGAGAGATGGCTCAGTGGCTGAGAGAACAGGACGAGACTGCTCTTGTGGAGGACCCAGGTTCAGTTCCCAGCACCTACATAACAAATCACAACTGCTTGTTAACTTCAGATCCAGAGGACTCAGTGCCTATATTCCGGCCTCCATGGCACCAGGCACACATGTGAGGCACACACATACATGCAGGCAAGCACTCATACACATTTTCTTTTTGATGTAAAGCCTGAGGGAAGGGAGTAGGCAAGCTGGGTTTGCTGTGTTGTTCAGTGCTGCAGACTGTCCCTGGGCTTTCCACTCTAGAACAACAAGCTGGGTTTTGCTGTAAGCTTGGAAAACCTGCCTTGACGAATAAAACAAATTATAGGTATGTGTTTCTTAAATAAAAACAAAATACAGTTTGAAAATGGAAGCCTAGAATTAAAATAATCAAATTGCATGCCTACTGAACGAGTCTGCATGCCTAGCTCCTGTTGAGGAAGATTTGGTTTAATTTTAGGGCTCAGTGTACCCAGAGGGAGGAGGCAGGGGAAATGAGAGCACTGGATCATCTCTCCCCCCACCCCCACCCCCACCCCAAGTCTCTAATTCCTGCACCTCCTGGTGGAGGCAAGAACCTGGGGCTAGTATCTTTTCCTACCGCTCTTTGAGGTTTGAGATGACGAATTCTAAGTACCTGGAGGTAGTAACTTCTAAAATGCTCCTGATCTTTGAGCCCCGTCGCTTGTCTGTCCCTGGCCTCCACTGTGACTCTTGCTCAAAACCCGCTGTCCTTGATCCATCCAGCCTTCAGACTTGAGTGCCCCTCTCTCCTTAACCCGCAGCTGCGGTCTGCTCGAGCCCAGACGTCTGTGGCTGCTCTCCGTACTGTATCTATGCAATGCCCATTTCTTCCTTCTGGTTCACTTGGGAGAAAATACTCGTATAAATGTAGAACTTAAACCTCGCTGACCTTAGATTTTAAGAGTTCATAGTCCATAATGTTTGGAAACACACAGAAAGAGGACTGCAGAGAGGCTGTGTGTCTAAGATCAATTTGCCGAGCAAGAATATTTGCTCAGGAACGAGCATCTGTGACTACTCAGAGACGGAAATGGTCTCTGAATTGCTTTTGCAACTGGGCATCTTCAGCTTTTTAAGTATCCTTCATTGCTCTGAATTTTTTTCAGTTTTCGTTTGTGGTTTGGCTCCCTGGAAATCATTGCTGCAAAGCGGTACCGCAAAGAGCTGCAGAGCCACCTAGTGGCCACTTGTTCTCACTGCATATACAATGCTTCCCAAAATGGTTGACTTGCACCCATCCAATAACTTGGGCCATTTGTGAAAATGTTTAATTTTTAATTATGTGTATACATATGTGCCGATGTGTAGGTATGTGGACGTAAATATGGATGCCTATGAAGACCAGAGGTATTGAATCTCTTGTGGCTGGAGCTGTGGGTGGTTGTGAGCCAGCCAACATGGGTACTGGAAAGGGAACTCTGTAAAACCAGTATGTGCTCTCAACCACTGAGCTGCCTCTCCAGTCCATGAATCTTTCTAAAACTTCTTATTTGCTTGTTTTTCTGTGTTTGTGTGGTAGTGTCTGTACAAATATGAATGTAGGTGTATGTGTGCCCCAGCATGTGCGGAGGTCAGAGAACACCTTTCCTTTTCCTTCCTTCCTTTTAGCTTTGTTTTTGTTTTGTTTTTTTGTTTTTGTTTTTTTGAGACAGTGTTTCTCTGTATAGCCATGGCTGTCCTAGAACTCAGAGATCTGCCTCCTGAGTGCTGGGGTTAAAGGCATGCGCCACCACTAAGGGCACTGCCCAGCTCAGAGAACAGCTCTAAGGAGTCAGTTCTCTTCTTTAACCTTGTTTAGGTGGTGACTTTCTGGTTGTTTCGTCTCAGCTGTCCCGTGAGTTAGCCGCTGATCCTTCCACTTCTGTGTCTCATCCTGCTGGGATTACAGATGTGCATATTACACCTGACTCTTCTATGTGAGTTCTAGGGACCAAACTCAAGCCACCAGGCTTGTGCTGTCAGCACTCTTAGGAAGCCACATCACTGGCATACTTGGTAGAATTTTTTAAAATTATTTTTTGGGGAGGCGGTTATCTGCATATATGGACACCACACGCATGCAGTGCCCAAGGAGGCCAGGAGAGGGCGTGTGATCCCCAGAACTGGAGCGGAAGTCGTGAGCCACATTTGGGTGGGGTGGGGGTGGGGAATTGAGTCTGGGTCCTCTGCAAGTGCTCTTAACTGCTGAGCCATTTCTCCAGCCTTATGGTGAAATTTTTGAGATTAATTTTACAAATATCCCCATGGCTTTGGGTTTAAGAGGATTCCTTGCTATCACGCAGATAGAGTTTCCTATCAATGGCTGCTACCGTTTTTGAACACAGCTGGCAAATGACCCGAGCCAGGGGTCTTGTCAATGGAGTGGTCCTGAGCCGTCCAACTGAATTGACTGCAGTGGTGCAGAAGCAACAAGGTCATTCCACCTCCTTCAGCGACATCAGAACTGGGTGAGACCCACAGTGGCTCTTTAGAAGAGAGTGACACTGTGGTGGGGTGCCAGGAGCTCGGTAGCCTTAAACCGCACGGGCATAGGTGACTTTTAGTGAGCTCAAGCGGAGGGTCGATCTGAGAGAAACGATGTGGTTGATTTAAGCAAGGTGGCAAAGAGAAAAAACCTGCCTAAAAGTTTGGGGACAGAACCACCACCCTGAAAATAGTCTCAGGGCTACGAATGAAACCTTCCTCCCTACCAGGAATGCCTAGCATGGAAGGTCTTCAGGATTTACATTGCAAGGCCAGGAGCAGAGAGACAGAAGTAGAGAAGCAAGGTATTCCCTCCTGAGACGAGAGTCGCGTTAGGTGTCTAGTGTTATCGGATACGTCTAGAAATGGATGCGTATCCTGCAGTACCTCAAATCCACACACCCAGCCAAAGTGGTCTTTTGCTTGTCCTTCGTCTCCAAGGCCTCCAACAACCAGCAGACACTTCGGTACTCGCTGTCATGTTTGAGGCAGCTTTATAAGTTATTCTCTCATGGCCAGTGAGATGCCTTGGTAGGTAAGGATGCTTGCCACCAAGACTGATGCCGAGTTTGGTCCTGGAATCCACATCATGTAGCAGCATGCCTGAAACATGAGATGGAAGGTGGAGGAAGGAATTTCATCCAGAAGTTCATAGGTTAGCACGGGTGCACACATTCACATACACACACCACACACACATGTGCACATGCACACAATAAACACATGCACACACACTCTCACATACACACTCTCGCATACACAGACACACATTTACACTCACACATGCATACACACACATTCACACATACAGTCTCTCACAATATACATACACATACACACTCACATACACACACACACTAGGCAAGTTTTTTTAAGAACCATTTTTTGGGGTGTTTGTAGTAAGTGCCTTTAACTCCAGCATTCTGGAGGCAGAGGCAGGGGGAAATCTCTGCAAGTTCAAGGTCAGCCAGGGATACACAGTGAGATCCAGTCTCCAAAGACTAATAAATAAATGAAATTTATTTTTGTTTTATGAGGTTCAGAAATCTATGATTTCCTGAAACTGGCAGCACCTTACATTTTAAAGTTTCCAGGAAAAAAAAAAACTTTTTCTCAAAAAAATATTTAAATCATGGTAGAATACATATAATGTAAATGTATGTACCACACCAACTTTTTTTTAAACAGGATGTCATGTAGTTTAAACTGGTCGCAAACTCCAGATATTGCTGAGGATGACCTTGAACTCCTGATTCTCATGCCTCTACTCCCCAGGTACTAGAATTACCAGTACTTTTTTTGTGTGTGTTGATGGAATGATTTCTTTGTTTCTTTCTTTTTTTTCCTTTTCCTCTTTTTCTTTTCCCTCTTTCTTTCTTTTACTTTTGTTTTGTTCCTGTTTTAGTTAGACAATCTGACTACGTGGCCCTGGTTGGCCTTGAACTCTCTGTCCTCTCTCCTCAGCCTCTGGACTTCTGGGACGTGCTCTTCTACAGTTTCGTTCTGTATTCATTCATCCATTCGTCCGTCAACTGGCAGTTCGGGGCTTTTCTAACTTTTAACAATTTTAAGTACCCCCCAAATACCTAACTTACTCTGTAAGCAATTTGAGGACTAAAGCACAGAATCAGAAAAACAGCAACAGTCCATCCGTTCCCAGGCTGCCCCCGGGGTTCCTGGTATTGGCGTGGCGAGCCCCAGATAACAAACACCTCATACATCTTCGGACAGCTGAACTTAATTGTTTCTGAAACCACTTTCCACCCAACAGTCAAGAAAAATATTATTTATTTATTCATTCATTCATTCATTTATTTGGTTTAGTTCTCAGTGTGTAGCCCTGGCTGCCCTAGAACTCATCACGGAGATCAAGGTGGCTTTGAACTTTTGGAGATCTGCCTTTCTCTGCCTACTGAGTATTGGGATTAAAAACATGTGCCACTACGCCTGCTCCAAGAACAGCCTGATAAATTCAGTTATTGACCAAGTTTCTCAGTCACTGAAAGCTGGAGAGCCTGTTCAAGATTCTCTCTACTGTCTTTCTAGGCTGGCTGAGGCTGTGTCTGGTTTCTCATTGTCCCATAGATCTCAGAGAAGCCATACTCGTCGGCTTTAAAGCCAGCTTGCCACAGATCAGAAGCAGCTGAGTAGGTAGCTGTAAATTAATTGTCCTGGTTGCCTTTAATGGATGTGGGAAGACCCGCCCAAGTGTGAGCAACACCTTCTGGAAGCAGCTCCCGCAAGGAGGTCATAGCAGCAGGAAGGTCAGGTCTTCCCTCTTGCCGCTGAGTTGATTTACCCTGTTGTTGCTGCTTCCGCCGCTGACATCAGAACCAGCCTTTCCAGGCTCTCTGGGAACCCTCCAGGTTTGGGGGGCCAGGTTGGGCCTGCTGAGGTCCCAACCATGTGAACTGAGCAATTACCAGGTTCTCAGCCTCTCCAGAGCGAGTTGGCTATTATTGTTGGTATTTTTAATATTAAGTGGATTTAATAAATTATTTAATATATGAGTATTCATTCTATGGCTCTGTACCTCTAGAGAACCTTCCCTAATCATTGACACTAGCGATTGGAAAGGTTTTCAGTTGTTTCCAAAAGACACTGTTTTAACTTCAGAGAGCGGCCTAGCTCTTAACTCCTCCTGATAGTGCTTAAGAGACTTTAGGAGGCGAATATGTCATCAACTATAAATCAACTATCACTTCACAAATATAAATAAAGGCCAATAAAGGCTTCTTCTGTTGTGTCTGCCCACCACATGCGTACAGTGCTCATGGGAACCAGAAGAGGGCACCAGATGCCACGGAACTGGAGCTACAGTGGGTATTGGGAATCGAACCCAGGTCCTCTGCAAGAGTAGCAAGTGTTCTTAACTGCTGAGCCATCTCTCCAGCTGTGCCTCTGGTTTTGGTGCTGGCATGGTACCCGGGCCCTCGAACATGCTCAACAGGAGCTTCAGAGTTCGTCCATGCTGCATTCCAATCCTTGGCTGGCCTCGGGCTCTGTGGAACACTGTCATAAATAAAAAAGATAACCTGGTTGTTAAAGAGTTTTCTTGCAAGAATTACAACCTAAATTCAATCCCCGGAATCCACGTAAAAATGCTGGGCCTAAATTGGGCAGTGGTGCCACACACCTTTAATCCCAGCACTCCAGACGCAGAGGTGGGAGGATCTCTGAGTTCAAGGTCAGCCTGGTCTACAGATCCAGGACTCCAGGACAGCCAGGACTACACACACACACACACACACACACACACACACACACACAGCGAAACAAAACAAAAACAAAACAACACATCTGGTAGCTCCTGCTTCTAATCCAGCGCTGAGTAGGAGGAGCCTGCACATTAGTCAACCAATGAAGTTTAAGTGGGGAGCTCCAAGCCAGTGGTAGACCTGTCTCAAAGGAGGTGGGCGGCTCCTGAGGAACAACACCCAGGTTGTGTGTGCACATGGGCATCTCTGAGCACGCATACCACGTGTGCATGCATAAAAAATTACTTCTTCCCAGGCAATGGTGGCGCACACCTTTAATCCCAGTACTCGGGAGGCAGAGGCAGGTGGATCTCTGTGAGTTCGAAGCCAGCCTGGTCTACAAGAGCTAGATCCAGGACAGGCTCTAAAACTACAGTGAAACCCTGTCTTAAACAAAAACAAAAATGACGTCTTAATTACATTTTTTTATGGGCATGTGTGTGAGTGCATACCTGCAACAGAGTATTGTGGAGGAGGACAACTTATACCTTGGGAGAACTGAACTCAGATCCTCAGGCTTGGCATCCACTGTCTTTACCTGAGCCTTCTCGCCAAAACTAGAAAAGGACTTTTAGAATGGATTTTCTTACTAGTAAATCTTTTTAAGATAATCATGGGGCTTGTCTTATGGAACTTTTTTCTTTATTTTCTAAAGTCGCTATGATGAATACTGTTTTAAATAGTTTCCTCGTCTAAAATATTTTTACATTTTTTTATTTTGAGAGAGCAAGGGTAGATCAGAAGACAACCTGTAGAAGCTGGTGGGTTCCAGGGATCAAACTCAGCTCATCGGACTTAGCAGCAATTACCTTTACCGCTGAGCCATCTACCTACCCCTAGCAAATCATTTGATCTTTAACTTGCCCCTTGTCTGGAATGCAGAATGGATCCTAGAGATGGAGCAGCCGTTTTGTGACTCTGAAGGGATGAGTCAAGAGTGACAGTGGGCACTGCCCCCTGGGGGGAGGACGAGATGAAAAGTAGGGTCTGCTGGCAGCACACAACCACAGTGCACAAGCCATGGGATGCCCAGTTCTGGTTTTTATTATATGAGAAGGGCCAGACCATTATTTGACTGGGTTTTCGGTTGGAGGCCAAACCAATCCATAGCTGGTAGGAAGCCTTAGCAAGAAAGGTATTTTAAGCTGGGCCACTACACATGGCTCAGGGGCCTGGAAAGACTCTGAAATTAGAGGTGGGGGCTGAATTTGCACCAAGCGGGATCCCAGACACTGCTGGAGCCTTCTAGGGAACCTGGGCCCTGGGCTTTAGGCAGGAACTGCTGCTCTTCAAGCTGAACAATGTATGTGGATCTTTTAAAAGGGAAATTCTCCTGACTTTCTCCCCACATCCTGTAGTGTTGTGGGATATTTGTACACTGTATGAAGATGTATTGCTGTGTTTGGTGTTATAAAAAGCTGAACAACCAATAGCTAGGCAGGAGGTATAGGTGGAACTTCTGGGCAGAGAAAGAACTCTGGGAAAAAGGCAGCAGAGTTGCCAGTCAGCCACAGAGGATGCAGCATGGGTAGAACAGAGAGATGAGGTAACGAGCAATGCGGAATGCAGACAGAACATAGGTTAATATAGATGGTTTCATTGAAATCATAAGAGCTAGTGGGACAAGCCTAAGCTAAGGCCAAGCTTTCATAATTAATAATAAGTCTTTATGTCATTATTTGTGAACTGGGAGCCCAAAGAAAAATGCAACTATACCATAGTATTCACTAAAAGCACTTTTTAAAAAAATCTTTTTGGGTGGTGGTGGTGGTGGTACATGTGCCTTTATGGTGCACTTTTTTACAACGTTCTGGCCAGAACTCCAAATAGGAACCTCAAGAAAGCCCTACCCATTACTCAGAGACTATTTGCAATTATACCAGACAGTAATCTTGGAACTTAACCATCATTTTACTTTCACAGGATCCCATAGAAAGAACATCGCCCCATGACAGCTGGAAGTAATTCTAGAAGACGACATCCTCTCTCCCAACAAAGTTTGTTCTCAAGGTTAGGGACATCATTTAGGGGTTGATTATAAGTGTTATAGGGTTGGGGGTTAGGGGGAAATTATGTAGACTCAGGGATCTCTTTGAAAAAAAGGGGAAATTGAATGGGATAATAGATTAGTGTGAGCTTACTCATACAATAGTGAGTAATGGAGTACTTGTGAGCTATTATTTATAGGCAATTTACATTGGTATAGATTCTTGTATATTGATACAAACTTAAATTTTATTAAATATGTTTCTACTTTTGTCTATAATATTTGCACACCTAGGCAAAGTTATTTTGTCATATGGATGTATGCTTCTACCTCTGCTTAAGACATTTTGTATATTGATACAATTTTAGGATATATTTATCATATTGCAATATACATTTCTACCTCTGATCAAGATACTTATACATTGTTTACATTTTGAGGTCATTGTCCTCACTTGTTGCAGTTGTTTATTGTATAATAATATTATTATTAATTCTAGTCTTTGAGCTATATAGGTATTAAGAATTATAGCTCAATAGTCATCCATGTTTGTCATACTTATAGTTAGACTAATCAGGTTCTTTGGATACATAGAGATTGTATTCTGCATAGACAGATAATCTTCAACCACTTCAAAGAGCTGTAGATTATGGCATTTAAATAATTTAGGGTTCTGTTTGATGTGAGACATGATTGCTCCTGGCAGCACCGATTTATTCCCGAGAGAATGTTGAGCACCAAAGATACTCCACTTAGAGTTTGTTTTTTCTTGGCAAAACTGGCCTTTGAGCAAGGAACTGCCTATGCATAGACCACTATAGACCACTGACAAAATACACAATGTCTGGATAGGACAGGCAGGATACAAGAAAAAAAGAATGTCAAATCTTGCCAAGACAGGGTAAGAGAGTTTTGAAAAATTTCCTGCCTCTGAAAATGGTCTGTCAGTTACTCTAGGCCTTAGCCAAAGTTGGTTGTTCCAACGTTGCAAATGAGACTTTGGGTGATTGCCCAGGTAGCTGGTTGTCTCTGTCATTTGTCGCACATTTTGGAAGTTAATTGATTGCACTTCCTGCTTACTCAAGTAATATTATTTCCCTTCTCAGGTCTTCGATTGGGTTGAAAACTAGATAGTTGTAGTTACTTTCCTCTCATGACTTGGCCAAGTTATTTATAATACAAGATTTAAACTCCTTATGATAAGATAATTATTGCAACATTTATTACGTTTCTTGTTCAATATTATTTATGTTGGTTGTAATTCTAATTTTTATACCTGACATTTGTTCTTATTGTATATAATTTTGTATCTAGGCTTAGAACTTTCTTATTTAAACAAAAGGGGGAGGTGCTGTAGGAATTCCTACTGCCAGTAGCCTTTAAATTGCCTGTCCACTTGGGCGTGGCCTCTTATACTATAAATGCCGATGTAAAGTGCAGCTCCGGCTCTCTTCTGGTGGCATGATTCGGTTCCTGTTCCCCACACTTGCAGAGGACTGTAATCTGTGAGTCTACCCCTAAATAAATAACCCTTTATTACGCTCAATTCTGAGCTACTGTGGGATTTCTTTTTAGCATCTTTCTTCAGGTGGTGGTGGTGCACGCGCCTTTAATCCCTTTAATGCACCCAGGTGGCAGAGTACGTGAATCTCTGTGAATCTGAGGCCAATCTGATCTCCAGAGTGAGTTCCAGGACAGCCAGGACTGCTACACAGAGAAACCTTGTCTTGCAAAAACAAACAAAACAAAAGATCTCATTAGCAATGACCAGCTTCAGATTTACTAGGTAGTGAAGGATGGGACTGAACTTGAGTCGCCTACCTGCACATTTGGAGTCCCGGGATTGCAGGTGTATGTTACGAGGCCCCCAGTTCAAACAGACTGGAGATTTGGTGTTGAGAGACTACATCCTTCTTATGCATAAGGTTGTGGGTTCAGTGTCTAGCAACACAAGCATTCATTCAAGAGTGTTCAGATGAACACACATACACACATGCACACACATGTACACATACACGTGATAAATTCAATTACCCCTGTAATCCCACCATAGTGAGACTCTGTCTCAAAAACAAAACAAATCTGGATCCTCAGCCCTGCTGGTCACACTTCACTCAGTAGTCATATTGGCACATCTGTCAGTTTGACGTTACCTTTTTTCCAGATAGGGTTTTGGTATGTAGCCCAGGCTAGCTTCAAATTCAAGATCCATCTGCTTCTGCCTCCCCCGTGCTGGGTTGCAAGAATGTGGTTACACCCAGGTTCCCAATGCCTCTTTATAGCCTGTTTTCCTCACTGGATGCCCTGCCTCAGGCACCGCGAAAAGACAGCAGAGGGCACTAGACTTAACATGAGGATGCCCTGTGCCCTGAAAGTCCACTGCTGGGCATAGCCCTGCCAGAGTGAATGTTAGACCACAAGACATATTCAAGAACCTTCTAAGCTAGACTTGGTGGCACATACTTTTAATCCCAGCAGAAATAGAAGAGGGAGGCATATCTCTGAGCATTGGAAGCCAGCTTGATCTACACCATACATTCTAGGCGAGGTATGACTACATAGTGAGACACACCCACCCCCGAAAAAAGAAAAAAGATGTTCTTTGCAACTTTGTAAAGAATACCCTCACATTGGACCCAAATGCCCATCAGTATGCCACAAGGTTGTCATTATGAAGTTCAATAGCCTAAATCAAGTTGTGCTGACAGAAGTCAGAATAATGTTCACTCTTAGGGAGCTGCAGTGGCAGGGGCAGGGGGAGGCTGCTGGGGTGCTGAGACATTCCTCAGCATGGTCGGGGTGTGTGTCACATGGTGGGACTCTGTGCAAGCATCCTGGAGTTACACGGTACTCACTGCAGCAGAGGGTCTTTTTGAGAACACAGTACCGGGTCCGTCTCTTCAATGCCCAGCACTGGCCTCCTTCTCTTCACAGTAACCAGGACTATCCGTGTTAGCCAACTCCAGCTGCCAAAACACAGACGCACAGATGTGGGGCTGAGGAGCTGGCCAGTGGGAAAAGCGTTTGCCACCACAGCGTCATTACCAAAGCATCTCCAGAATCCACATAAAGTCAGCAATGACAGTATAATGCTGCCATCTCTGCTGAGATGGGAGGTGGGGTCAGAAGCTCCCAGGGAACTCTTTTTTTTTCTAATTATTTATTATGTATACAATAGTAAGTCTGTGTATATGTCTACAGTCCAGAAGAGGGCACCAGACCTCACCACAGATGGTTGTGAGCCACCATGTGGTTGCTGGGAACCGAACTCAGGACCTTTGGAAGAGCAGGCAATGCTCCTAACCACTGAGCCATCTCTCCAGCCCTCCCAGGGAACTCTTGGGGAAGCTAACAGGGTAAGCTCCGTGGCAAACTTCAGGACACCCTGTCTCCAGCAATCCACATGACCTCCTTATGTGCACTCTGGAGTGTGCACATTTTCATACAGCACACACAGAGATGAAAATATACCAGCAGTTCGCAACCTGTGGGTCTCAACCCCTTGGGGTTCAAACAGCCCTTTCACAGGGGTCCCCTAAGACCATCAGAAAACACAGATGTTTACATTCTGATTGATAACAGTAGCAAAATTACAGTTATGAAGTAGCAACAAAAATAATTTGCTGCATGGCGTCAGCACAACGTGAGGAACTGTATTAAGGGGTCGCAGCATTGGGAAGGTTGAGGACCCTGCTCTATAATGGTGTCGGAAGTCCCAGGCTCTACCGTCATCCGGCATCTGCTGAAGGCTCTTCTGTGGCTTCCAGAAGGTCGCCTTCTTCCTGTGTAATCACAGAACCTCTTTGCACTCACGGTAAGAATGGAGGATGAAGATGTCCAACATTGAGTTCTCTGGGATCTCTCTGCTTTTGTTTGTTTCGGCGTCGCTAAGTTCAACAATAAATACAACCCAAGCCATATGGTCCATCTTCTCTTTTTAAGACAGGGTCTCATTAGCAGATCAGGCTGGCGTTGGTCCTCCTGCTTCTGACTCCTGGGTGCTGGGTTGTAGTTGGGTTTTCTTGTTGGACTTTCTTTGGACTGTCAGCCCCCAAATTATGACACGGAGACTTATTACTAATTGTGAAGTTTGACCTTAACTTAGGCTTGTCCCAACCAGCTCTTATAGCTGAATAACCTTTTCTTCCCTCCATAATGTATGTCTGCCCCCTTCCCTGTCTCGCTGGCGGCTCCCACCTCTTTTCTTCCCAGAGTTCCTCTCTCTCCCCAGAAGTCCCGCCTATTCACTTCTGCCTAGCAATTATCTATTCAACTCTTTGTCAAACCAATCAGAATATGCCTTAGGGAGAGGTACATCTTTACGTGGTACAAAGGATTATCCTGCCAGGCAGTGATGGTGCATGCCTTTAATCCCAGCATTCGGGAAGCAGAGGCAGGAGAATCTCTGTGAGTTTGAGGCCAGCCTGGTCTACCAGAGTTAAACAGTGAAACCCTGTTTTGAAAAGAAAGAAAGAAAGAAAGAAAGAAAGAAAAAAAAAAGAAAAAAAAGATTATCCTACAACACTGGGTTTCTGCCACCCCCTTGGCTTGGTATCTCTTCATTAAAGGGAATGGCATCTTATGACATCATGCATCTTTATAATCCCATCTCTAATTGTTCACATTTGGGGTTTGAGCCTCAGTTATGAGTTTTCAGAGGACATGGGTATTTGGGACAGAATACCCTGTATTGGTTATTAATGTGTTTGTCACCCGTTTCGTCTCCCTGATTAGAATCTGTTTTGGCCACAGTAGCAGCCTCAGCACCAAGGAAGTTAACTGGCACGGAGGTTGCTGGATGTTTGTGGAGTGAACGAAGGAAAGGAGGGCATGGAGGCCGTTGTGTTAGACAAGCCTCACCAGTCCCGTGTCAGGCAAGTGGGACGGGCACACAGCGGCTGAGGACTGTCAGCATCATTGTTACCATTGCTTAATCTAAATCCATTTTAACTGATTCATGAAACATCTAAATTGTACATCTTTAAGGAAGCCTTTTGACATTTGGGTATGTGCACACTGTGTAACGTTCTGTTTGTTGGCGCGGAAGATGGAATCCAGCCCCTGGAGCGTGGCAGGCAAGCTGCAGAGCTCACCCCTTGCAACTGCGGAACGCTGAAAGCAGGCCCAAACTACCCAGCCTGTACTCTCGAACATCTGTCATGCCTTTTAACAACCATTTTAATTTTATTTTTATTTATTATTAGTGTGTCTGTGACATGTATGGGAGAGTACGGACATTCATGTACCACAGCATGGATGAGGAGGTCAGAGGACAGACAACTTGTAGGGGTTGGTTCTCTCCTTCTATCTCGTGAGTACCAGGGGTCAAACTCAGGGAGTTAAGCTTGCCCCAAAGGGCCTTTATCCGCTGAGTCGTCTAATCAGCCCACATTGCCTTTTCTTTTTCTTTTCTTTTGTTTTTGTTTCTCTGTGGTTTTTGTTCCTGTCCTGGAACTAGCTCTGTAGACTAGGCTGGTCTCGAACTCACAGAGATCCACCTGTCTCTGCCTCCCGAGTGCTGGGATTATAGGCATGCACCACTACTGTTGGCCACATTGTCATTTCTTTTCTTTTTTCCCCTTTGGATTTTTTTTTTTTTGGACAGAGTTTTTCTGTGCATCCCTGGCTGTCCTGAAACTCACTCTGTAGACCAGACTAACCTTGAACTCAGAGATCTACCTGCCTCTGGCTCCCACGTGCTGAGATTAATGAGGTGCAGCACCACTGCCCAGCCACAGTCATTTCTTTACAGTGGAAGACACTTTAAATCTCTTCCAATTTTATCATGGGTACTTGGCGTATCACATACAGTCTGTGTCTTTAAACACATTCTAAAAAAAAGAACAATTGGAGGTTTTGATTTTGTTCGTTTACTGAAGAGACTGATCCTACAGCTTCATAGTCAAGCATCCCACAGAGTCACATCTCCTAATCTCCAAACAGACTTTCTTTTTATGGTTTATGTACATTGGTGTTTTGCCTGCATGTATGTTCACATGAGAGCGTTGTATAACCCTGGAACTGGAGTTATAGACAGTTGTGAGCTTCCATGTGGGTGCTGGGAATTGAACCAGGGTCCTCTAGAAGAGCAGCCAGTGCTCCTAATCACTGAGACATCTCTCCAGCGTCCTCCACGGTAGACTTTTAGTGTGCATTTTGCTGTGTGTTTTAGAGCATGTTTGGTGTTAGATTTCTCATTGCTTCCCCTAAGGAAAATGGGGTACAAAATAGGCTCACAGGATGCTCTCTCAAATGCGGGGTGGGGGGTGGGGGTGGGGGATGTATGTTTCTTCCTTTCTCTCTCCACATCCTGGAACTAAAAGTATCAAAGTTAAGGACTTGCTTCCAGTCTCACTTTCCTACTGAGTTGCCTGTGCCCTGGTGTCCCCCGCTTCTTCTCTTTCTCAATTACTATATACAGGGACACAGTGGCTCAGAAGCCAATTTACAACTGGAAAACGGCATCACATGCTGTTCTTGATTCTAACACAAGAGGGCAGTAGAACCAACACATTTGGTTAACCTGGGTCTTGGCATACCTTGGCAGGGCCTGCTAAAAGGTACCCAAATTGCTTTTATTTATCAATACCCACATCTAGCTTCACATGGCCTCTGAGTAGTCAAAAGAACTGATGTCCTCACGCTTCTATGGTAAGAGCTTCACCTACTGAGATATCTCCCCATGCCCCTTTTCTCCCTTTTTCTGTGCTATTGAAAATCAAATTTAGGCTATGCTATGCTAAGCAAGCCCTCTGCCACTGAGCCCCAAACCATCGCCGGTATAATGGCTAATAAGTTAGGGTATAGTCATTCTGTGGGAGTCTATCTAGCAGTGAGAATTAAGTAATTAAAATGATTTGGTACAATTGGGTAAATCTCATAAGTGTAATGTTAAACTAAAAATGCAAACTTAAAGTCATCGGAAAGATGGCTCAGCAGTCATCACCTGGATTGCTCCCGATGACACCATTGCCCTCTTCTGGCTTACTCAGGTACTGCACCCACAGGCACAAAAACCCAAATCAACCAATCAATCAATAAATAAAATATTTTAAAGTATAAAACAATCGAATAGTTAAACACTTAAAACACACACTTTACCAGGCATAGTGGTACATGCCTTTAAACCCAGCACTTGGAAAGCAGAAATAATCTCTGTGAGTTTGCCACCAGCCAAGGCAATATGACAATACCTTGTTTTAAAAACAACAAACAAGCCAGGCGGTGGTGGAACACACCTTTAATCCCAGCACTCAGGAGACAGAGAAAGACTGATCTCTGTGAGTTGGAGACCAGCTTGGTCTACAGAGCTAGTTCCAGGACAGACTCCAAAGCTACAGAGAAACCCTGTCTCGAAAAACCAAACCAAACAAACAAAAACACAAACAAATAAATAAACACACACACTCAAAGTACTTCATGCCTTTTAATTTCATTTGTATTAAGTTCACAAGCAAGCTTGTTTCACTCATGCTGACTGATGGTGCTGGCTTCTCTGAGGGCAAAGGCAGGGTCCGAGAGGAAGCGTCAGGAGGGTTCCCAGGGGCAGAAGGAGATCCAGCTCCATGTGCTAGGCTCTCAGTGCGCAGGTGTGTTCACTTTGCTAGAATTCAGCGCGAGGCCTGGAGAGGTGGCTCAGCACTAAGAACACTTGTTGCTCTTGCAGAAGACCTAGATTTGATTCTTGGCAGCCACAGCTCGCAACCATCTAAAATTCCAGCTCCAGGGGACTTGACGCCCTCTCCTGAACTCTCTAGGCAGCAGGCACAAAAGTGGTGCACAGACAACAGACAGACAAGACACTTGCACACATAAAATGACATAACACCAACTCACAGCTATACACAGGACTTATGGCCTTTCGTGGGACACTTGGTACCACCTATTTGGTAACCAAAGGCAAATGGGCCACTTCTGCCTACCTGGAGGTCAGCCTGGGAGACGTAGCCCCATTTCTAAATAGCGATGACAAATCCTCCAGGCTGTGCCATCTCTGTGCCCCCGTCCTGACCACGTTTCTCCTTCTCCCTCAGCCTGATGAATTACTCCCATAATAAAGACTTCATAATTTTATGATGTCTATATGCCCATCCTAACAAGACATGGTATTGTTTTGTGTGTTTGTACAGCTTATTTAAATGAAATCAGATATCATGTGCTCTTGGACTTTTTATATCACATTTATGAGTCTACTAAGTTGCTGCCTGCAGCTGCAGCTCATTCAGCTCCCTGGCTCTTTGCCATCTCACAATGAACGCACCGTATCCAGCCATTTGCCGGCATAGCTCATCCACTCTCCAGTTTTCCTCCCTATTACAGTGTCCCTCCTCTCAACATTTCCCACATGCTTCCCTGTGTGCATGAGCAAGAATCTCCTCAGTCACACGCAGGAAGAGAGACAACTGAGAGCTGTTGGGGTTCTGCATCACTGCTGGGGGTGCCAGGTGCAGCTTGAGCATGCCTTATACAAAATGCTTGGGGCTATAAATGCTTTCAGTTACTCATGTGTTGACCGGAATATTTGTGGGCTGGGGCACAGCTCAGTTGTTAGAGTACTTTCCCAGCATCCGTAAAGCCCTGATTTGACCTCTGACACCACATACTCTATTTGTGGTGATACACTCCTGTGATTCCAGCACTCAAGAGGTGCAAGCGTGTCTGGGCGGCGGTGGTGCACGCCTTTAATCCCAGCACTGGGGAGGCAGAGGCAGGCAGATCTCTGAGTTCTAGGCCAGCCTGGTCTACAAATCGTATTCCAGGACAGCCAGGGAGAGCTACACAGAGAAACCCAGTCTTGAAAAACAAAACAACAAACAACAACAGCCAAAAACAAAAACAAAAACAAGTGGTGGAGGCAGAAAGTTCAAGGCTGGCTTGAAATATTTAAGGCCAGTCCAAAATAATACGTAAAGACACTGAAAAGGCTTTGAGATGGCTCTGAGTTCAGATCACATCCCCTGTAGAAAAGCCAGGGATGCATAGGGCTGGAGAGACAGTTAAAAGCACTTTCTGCTCTTCCAGAGGACTCAGGTTCAATTCCCAGCACCTATATGGCAGCTCACAACTGTCTGCAACCCCAGTTGCAGAGAATCAATTGCCCTCTTCTGACTTTTGTGGGCCCCAGACATGTTGTGCCCATGTATACCACACACACACACACACACACACACACACACACACACACACACACACAGGATCAGAGAGAGAGAGACCTTGAGGATGAGACTGGATTTTAAACATAAAAGTTGACTCATGCCGGGCGGTGGTGGCGCACGCCTTTAGTCCCAGCACTTGGGAGGCAGAGGCAGGCGGATCTCTGTGAGTTCGAGACCAGCCTGGTCTACAAGAGCTAGTTCCAGGACAGGCTCCAAAACCACAGAGAAACCCTGTCTCGAAAAAACCAAAAAAAAAAAAAAAAGTTGACTCATGTCATGAATATCACATATAGGCATGTCTACAGCTTGCTTACACAACCTGGCATAGATTCTATGCAAGGTGTGTCAGGGCCACAACCTGTCAGTGAGGCCAGGTATAGAATTTACTGCTCACAGCATCATTTCAAACTTGGTTTTCGAGCATTTCAAATTTTCGGTTCAATCTGTCCTATGAAATTGCTCTCCAAATCCCAGTTCCATACCACACCAGCGCCTGTCAGACTTGATTTTCTTTATATTTTGGAGACAGGATCTCACTGTGTAATCCTGATTAGCCTGGTACTTGTTAGACAGACTGACCTTGAACTCAGAGATCTACCTGCCTCTGCTGAGATTGAAGACAAGCACTACCATGCTCAGCCCTTATAGTCAGATTTTTCAATTCTTGCTAGTTTCCTGGCTGTTTCTCTGTAGACCAAACTGGCCTTGAACTCAGAGATTCTCCTGCCTCAGCCTCCCTAATGCTGAGATTAAAGGCATGTGCCGCCACTAGTCAGCATATTTACGGAAGATTTTATGGGTTCCCAAACACTGACTTTCATTGATTACATGTTGCCAAAAATCTTCCTATCTGTGGCTTGTTTAATGATGTCATTTGTTTAACAAAAGATTTTAAAGATTGATTTTTATTGTTTTTTAAGTTATATGTAGGTGTATGTCTGTATTGGGATAAGCACAGGTGACCTTGGGGGCCAGAGGTGTTAGATCCCCTAGATCTGGAGTCAGATAGTAATAAGCCACCTGATGTGGGTGCTGGGAAGCATAACCAGCTTCTCTGCAAGAACAGCGAGTGCCTTTAACTGCTGAGCCATCTCTCCATCCCCTTAACAAAAGATTTTAAATTGAATCTACCTCTGTTTCTTTGATGGTAGGACTTAATTAAGAACTCTGTAGGAAACTGAGGTAGGTCAGCAGTTAAGGGCTTGCCTTGCAAGCATCAGAAGCTGAGATTGGTGCCTCAGAAGCCATGTAAAAAAGTTGGGCATGGTGGCACTCCTGTAATCTAAGCATTTGGCAGGCAGAGACAGGCAGATCCCTGGGCTAGGCAGTCTAGTCTACTTGGCAGCTCCAGATGAACGTGAGAATCTATCTCCCCAAAAGGTAAACCATAGCTGAGGAATGGCAGGTGTCCTCTGGTTTCTGTATGCATATGCATACATGTATATGTTTACCCCCCACAGGTATACCTGTACACACATGAACATACAACACACACAAACACACATAGATACATTTACACAATATACAAAAAAAACTTTTCAGAGTTATGCTTGGCAGTAAACCTTATGCTGTGTTCAGTGCCCAGCAACACACACACACACACATACACATTTTGCCAACCAAATCAAAAGAGTATTTGCTTCCATTTCTTTCCTTGAAGTTTTTTTCAAATATAGGTCTTTAGTTTTCTTTCTTTTCTTCTTCTTCTCCTTCTCCTCCTTTTTCTTTCTTTTTCAAGAAAGGGTTTTTCTGTGTAACAGCTGTCCTCGAACTTGCATTGGAGGCCAGCCTGGTCTCGAACTCACAGAGATCAATAGTCTCTGCCAAGTGCTGGTATTAAAGGCATGCACCACCACCCCCAGTTCTTAGTGTGCTTTCTTATTTTGCTGCAATAAATACCATGACGAAAAGCAGGCTGGGAAGGAAAGGATTTATTCGGCTCACACATCCCTGTCACAGCTGCTCACTGGGGGAACAGAGCAGGAACTTGAGCAGGAGTTGAGCAGGAGCAAGTCAGGAGCCATGAGGCTTGCTCAGCCTGATTCCTTACTTACCCCAGGACCACTCGCCCAGGGGTGGCACCTCCCACAGTGCACTGGACCCTCCCCCATCAATCATTAACCAGAAACGTGCCCCGCGACCTGCCCACGGTTCAGTCTGACAGACAAAATCCCTCTATAGATCCTCCCTCCTCTTAGGGGATTCTAGTTTATGTTAAGTTGAAAAAAATTTGCCAACAATTAACTTTTTGTCAACTTGACAAGTACACCACTACTATTCATAACCTGTTTTTCTTGCCTTATGTTAATATTAGAAATACAACCTTAAAAGCACCGTAATCTTGCAACTAGAGAGATGGCTCAGCAGTTAAGAGCACTGACCGGACTTCCAGAGGTCCTGAGTTCAATTCCCAGCAACCACATGGTGACTCACAACCATCTACAGTAAAATGTAGTTCCCTCTTCTGGTGTGCAGGCAGAACACTGTATACCAGAACACTGTATACACAATAAATAAATCTATTTTAAAAAAAAGTACCATAGTCTTTAAAAATTCCAATGGTCTAAAAGTTCAATTTTTTCTTCCACTTTGAGGTAGCGCACAGTTTTAATTCCAGCACTCAGGAGGCAGAGGCAGGTGAATCTCTGTGAGTTCTAGGCCAGACTGGTCTAGAAAACTAAGTCAGGGACACATAGAAACCCTGTCTCAAGGAAAAAAAAATTTTTTTTGATTATTTTCTTTAAAATGCTCAAAGTCTCTTAACTCTGGGCTCCTGCAAATCAAAAACAAGCTAAACACTTTCTTATTCCAACAGAGAAGAACCAGAGCATAGTTAAAATCAGATCAAAGCAAAACCAAAATTCAACAGTATAAACATCCAGTGTCCAACATCTGGGACTCATTGGTTATCTTCTGGGCTCTGCAGTGTCCACCATCTGTCATAGGCTCAAGAGAGCCTATTGCACACCTGCCACCATCCATGGTGGTTACCAGAGTCCCGAAGCCTCCAGTGTGCGGGGTAGCCTAAGTGAGGTTGCACCTTCACCAATGGTTTCCTGGCTTCTCTGCAGGAGAGACTCCAATGCTGCCACATGGTACCAAGCCTCAGCTTCTCTCCATGACCCCTTAACCTTCAGGTTACTGCCACCGAGGCTATACTTTCACTGCTGGCCTCCCCTGGGCTCTCACGGTGACAAACCTCAGCTGTTCTCCATGGCTCACCTCTTATGCCTCAAAACCATTACCATGTAGACTCTTACAGAATATGAAGTTTGGCCATCAGCTTGACATCTGGCCTTGGCTATCCTGGACCACAGCTGCAGTGTGCTGGCCCTGAGAAAATACTCCCAGAGGATTTCACCTCGGTGATGATGGCGAGCTCTTCTTAACCACAGCTGGCTTCTCAGTTCCAACTAACCAGCCATTGTCCCAGTAAACAAAGGTTTTGCTTCAGTGACGCTGGTCTCTTGTTAATCACAACTGATTTTGCGGTCCCAGCTAACCCAAACCACATATTATTATTATTATTTTGATATAGCACACAAAGACCCTAATAGAATATTTGTTTCTGAAACATTACAAGCCAGGTCTCCATTACCTGCAATTCTTTCCATAGCCCCCACAGAACAGTCTATTAAATCTCTGAGAGCACTCAGTGTTTTTTCCAGAGCAGGATTCCAAACACATCCACAATCCTCCCCAAAACCATTTGGTCAGGTCTGTCATAGCAGTGGTCCATTTTCGGCTACTAAAAAGCCCAGTGTAGTTCCAAAATATGCACCCAATTAGAATAAGTAAACACAATCGATTCTCAAAACGGGTTTTTGCACAAATCATTAAGATAAGGATCTCGCTTATCTAACCTCATCCTAGATTTCCTGGCTGGATCTTGAGCATAAAGTTAAAAGTCCTGGGCTGGAGAGATGGCTCAGAGGTTAAGAGCATTGCCTGCTCTTCCAAAGGTCCTGAGTTCAATTCCCAGCAACCACATGGTGGCTCACAACCATCTATAATGCGGTCTGGTGCCCTCTGCTGGCCTGCAGGCATGCACACAGACAGAATATTGTATACATAATAAATAAATAAATATTTAAGAAAAAAAAAAGTTAAAAGTCCTTATAAGGGACAGAAGAGAAAAGGATGCATAGAGGTGTTGTGGTTTGAGAGACAACAGCCCCCATAGGGAAAGGCATTATTAGGAGGTGTGGTTTTGATGACGTAGGTGTGGTCTTGTTGGAGGAAGTGTGTTACTGTGGAGGTGGGCTTTGAGAAATTTCCTCCTATGCTCAAGCTATGCCCACGACACAGTTCACTTCCTGTTGCCTACAGATCCAGATGTAGAACACTCAGTTCCTTCTTCAGCACCGTGTCTGTCTGTATATCACCATGTCCTGCCATAACGCTAATGGACTAAACCTCTGAGAATGTAAGCCGCCCCATTGAAATGTTTTTCTTTATAAGAGTTGCTGTGAAAAAAAAAAAAAAGAGTTGCTGTGGTCACGGTGTCTCTGCACAGCAGCAGAAACTCTAAGACAAGAGTGATGGAAAAACCCATCTGAGGACAGGAGAATACCAGAGTGATGGAGTGACAAATTAAGGACCCCTGGCAGCCACTACAAGCTCAGAGAAAGAAAGATGTGGCCTTCCCTTCTTTGAAGGAAATGTAGCCCTGGTGATACCTTCATTTAAATCCTCCATCCTCCAAACTGTGAGAGAATAAAATTCTATTGCTTAAAGCCACCAAATTTGTGACAATGTTCCAACATAGCCCTAGGAAATTATTCCAGGTAGCTGGGTGGGATGGTACAGATCTGGAACCCTAGAACTCAAGAAGCAGAGGCAGGAGGATCAAGGGTTCAAGTCTAACATGGAACGTATCGTGAGAAACTGTGTTAAAAAAAACAAAAAAGGAAAAGAATAGAAAGAAGATGATGACAGGAAAGAAGAACGAGAGAGAGAAAGGAAAGAAGAAAGGCAGGTGTCTGGATTTAAAACCTGTGACTAGGGAGCCCAATCGAGAAGGCTGGAGAAGACAAAGAGGGCAGTGGGATGAAGCTGTTCAAATTCTCTGCCGAGAGGAGTAGAGTGTGGGAGCTAAAGAGTTGAATGAGTGACAGGGCCAAGCTGTAAACAGCTTCGGCTCTCAGTGTCCTCAAAAGAATGAACAAATTTACCAAGCACCTCCAGATGTCTTATCCATGAGAGAATGAGGAGGGAGGCCAGGGAGGCCTGGGAGGCCTGGGAGGTCTGGGAACACAGGGCAGCAAAGAATCAGAGACATTAGGCTGCCTTGGGATGAGCTCTTGGTAGTGCAGTGTTCTTCTGGAAGCCAAAACGGGGGTGGGGAGGGAATAAAGACAGAGGAACCAAGGCTGGGCCGTGGTGGTGCATGCCTTTAATCCCCGCACTCACGAGGCAGAGGCAGGTGGATTTCTGTGAGTTTCTGTGAGTTCAAGGCCAGCCTGGTCTACAGAGTGAATTCCAGGACAGCCAGGGCTACATAGAGAAACCCTGTCTCAAAAAAAAAAAAAAAAAAAAAAAAAAAAACAAACCCCAAAGAGCTGGAGGGTGCCTGGTTTCCTGGTGGCCCCAAGGGAAGCCTACTAGTCTCCAAGAGAAGGGCTAACCAGAGCGTGGCTACATGCAAGGTCAAGGGGCAACAGGGCAAGAGTAGGTGCCAGCGGGCTAAAGGACAATTCCGGGAGACGGCAGTGGGAGGGCTCCCGTGTCTTTGGGTGTCTTTGATCTCTGAGCCACTTTGGCCCGGGAAAGAGCCATGGGTACCAACGGGGTCGTGTCTGTTTAAACAAAATTAAACACTGGCAGTAAATCATTAACTCGTGGAAGAAACAAGCAGGGGTATAAACCACATCTCCCACACCAAGGGCTTACGGCCATGAGACGGGGAAGGACGCTTATCAGTAGTGGCAGCTACTCACCCTTCCCTGAGCCAGAGCACGGAGCTGCCGAGCACCTTCCACAGTGGCGTCTCAGTGCCAGGTTCTGTGGGAACAGAGCACACAGCAGGTTAGAATCTACCCTGTGCTCAGAGCTCTCATCGTGAGTACCCAGCTACAAGTCGCAGCCCATCCAGCATCTCACGTAATCCTCAGGATGACCCTCTGATGTAAGGCAAGGATCAACTACATTTTCCTGGCAAAGAAATCCAAGATCAGAGAGGGCGAGCAACTTGCCTTGGTCACACAGCTTGTCAGTCACGGAGGGAAAAAGCAGGCGTTTCTTTGATTTCTGAGGCACTTTGAACCTGTGACTTTCCCCTTAGCAAAAGGGGGAGAACTAGTTAGAGAAGGTGTATAGGAACATACCAGCAGGGAAGGCTCTCCCAAATAACGGACAGAGTCAGCAAAGCTCTGGAAGGCAAGGCAACAACTGTCTTTTTCAGGCATTTATTTTCTATTGCTTTTGAGTTTTACAGTGTAACATGAGCTTGTGGGTACAGTACCTAGGGAGGCCAGAAGGAGGTGTCAGATCCCCTGGAATTAGAATTGCAAGTGGTTGTAAGCTGCCTGCCGTGGGGAACTGAACTCAGGTCCTCTGGAAGAGCCCTCTCTCCAGCCCTCACTGGCTTTCCTGGGACCCCGTAGCCTCCCAACACCACTTCTCACTGAGCGTTCTTTATATTCATCCTTCTACTTGGGGGTTAAGAGCAAGGGTTCCGGCGTCAGATCTGGGTGCAGTCTTGGCTTCAGCTCCATGTCCCTCTGTAACTTCAGTGGAGCCCACTTCCCCTTCTTCTCTAACTATAAAGTGGGAATACTACATGCCTCGGGTAGAGATCAAAGGAGGGAACCTGTGCCAAGCGTTTGGCCTAGTGCCTGGCACACAATAAATACTCAATAAACACAAGCTGTTATCTTCTCACATGGAGGAAACTGCCTCCTCAGCCTTCCTGGCCCCCACACAAATTTGCATGCATCTCCCACTCGCTCCGATTCCCTCCGTTGGGGAACCAACTACAGCAAGGCAGGGAGGCGAGGTCACTTCATGCAAACAGCGTCAGGTGCGGCTGGACAAGTTGAAAGCAGAGCGAAGACGCTGAGCAAACTGGTCAGAGGTTTTGAGTTGAATCTCAACTGCAGGGTCTTATGATCACAAAACTGGTTCGCCAACCTTTACAGATCTTTCTTTCCATCGGGAGTCTCTGGGGCACCCGGAGGACCGTCTTGCAGAGGAAATCGTAGAATGAAAATGGGGGAGAATGCCTGCTGCAATTGAGGGAGCTGCTGTGTGCTTGAGAGGGGTGCAGGGGGGGGTGAAAAAAAGACCAGAAGGATGTTCTGGGATCCAATCAAGGAAAAATTGGACTGTTAGACTTTTATTTTGTCATACACTCAAGAGTCGGTCATTCATTTAGCAAATATTTATTGTGTGCCAACTGTATCTGAGGCAGTTTGCCAGGGATTAGCTACGGAAGCAAAAGGCACAGTCCTTGTCCTCAGGAAAAGTGGCCTGGGAGGGGGAAACACAGCAGGTCAGAAGCGGCTCAGGGGGCTAGAGCCGGAACTCAGGCACCTGCCCACTCTGGGGTGGGGAGCAAGGAACCGTTAGGGGAGTCGACTCCCGGAACTGTTGTTGCCTTAGCACCGCTGTCCCACGTTTCCTAAGGAGGGGCAATCAGCCAGGATCAGCCCTTGCACTCCTGGTCAGTCCCCTAAGTACCAGAAAAAGGCTGTTAAATCCAATCTAGACAATCAGCAGATACCTTCCCGCCGGCCGTGGTGACGTCAATTAAGTCTGCCCAATGACAGTCAACCAATGTCTTGGGCGGGTCCCAAGAGGAAAGTAGCTCTTTCCCTGGGCACCCAGGGCAACGTGGGAGACTTGCTCCAAAGAGAGGCGACTCCTGTAGTAAAATGACGTCACAGAGGTAAGGACCGCGAGCTTGAGAAAAGTGGTACCTGATAGCAGCCTTTGAGACCCTCAACCCTGCTGGGTTTTTGTTGTTGTTGTTTGTCTGTTTGTTTTATTTTTTTGTTTCTTGAGACAGGGTTTCTTTGTGTAGCCCTGGCTGTCCTGAAGCTCACTTTTTAGACCAGGCTGGCCTTGAACTCAGAGATCTACCTGCCTCTTCCTCCTGAGTGCTGGAATTAAATGGGTGTACTACCACGGCCCGACTGAACCTTGGGCTTTTATACCAATCATTAACCCCCTCCCTCTTTTGGGGGGAGAAGCAATCTAAATTGGATTTCTGTCACCCTAAATGAACAGGTTTCAATATGTTCTGCCTCTTTCCTAGACTTCTCATACTTCAATTTTGATATATATATTCATGCACATTAAAATACACATTCAATTATTTTCTCTTTGCACAAAAAATTAAAAACAATACTCATTACCCTCCGTTGCTTTTTTTTTTTAAAAAATATGTGTATGTGTGAGTGTGCACATGTGTTCCACACACGTGCAGGAGCCTGAGGAGGTCAAAAGATGTGTTGGGTCCCCTGAAACTGGAATTAAGGACTGTCATGAGGTAGCAAGTGGATGCTAGAAACTAAAGCTGAACTTCTGATCCTCCTGCCTCTACCTCCTGAGTTCTGGGATTACAGGCATGCCCCACCATGCCTGGTTTACGAGGCGCTAGGCAAGTTACTCCTATCAACTGAGCTACAAACACAGCCTCTAGACTCACACCACATTGACTCACTTACCTACATATTTTGACTTTTTTTTTTTTAACTTTTGTTTAAAGGCAGTCTCACTATGTAGCCCTAGTTGCCTGGAACTAACTATGTAGACCAGGCTGGCCTCAAACGCAGAGATATGCCTGCTTCTGCCTCCCAAGCACTGGGATTAAAGTTATGCACAGGGTTTATTTTAAAATTTCTAGTTGGTTTTTTAAAAAAATATTTGAGTGCTTTGCCTAGATCTATGTTTGTGCACTGCCTGCATGCAGTGCCTTTGGAGGCCAGAAGAGGGCTTCAGATGCCCTGAAACTGGAGTTACAGGTGTGAATAGCCCTGTAGGTGCTGGGAATTGAACCCAACTCCTTTGCAAGAGTAACCAGTGTTTTTTTTTTCCTCCGTGCCACCTACCCAGCCCTCTGGTTGCTTTGCTAACTTTATAAAAATGTATTATAGTGGGCTGGAGAGATGGCTCAGTAGTTAAGAGCATTGCCTGCTCTTCCAAAGGTCCTGAGTTCGATTCCCAGCAACCACATAGTGGCTCACAACCATCTGTAATGGGGTCTGGTGCCCTCTTCTGGCCTGCAGGGATACACACAGACAGAATATTGTATACATAATAAATAAATAACTATTTTAAAAAAATGTATTATAGTGAATTCAGTTGGAGGTTCATATCCTCTTCTTGGTAAAAAAAAAAAAATCTGTCCGTATTTTCTTTGTGGTTGAGGGAAATGGCCACGCAGTTATATTTATGAAATCTTTAAATTTGTCATGCAGAGCAGAAGTCAGCTCTGTCTACCAGGTTGTCAGTGAGTTAATTTCAGAGAAGGCATTGATTAGTTCTGCTTTGTCACTATCACTGTTGAGCCAACTGATCTGGTTAAAGGAGTGAAGTACTCTAAGTGGTCACATGTCACTCATACGTCCCCCACCCACCCACTCCCGACACACACATCCAGGGTTTTCCTATGTAATCCTGACTGGTCTCGAACTTACAGATATCCGCCTACCTCTGCCTCCCAAATGCTAGTATTAAAGGCGTGAACCACTACTTCCAACAACCTATAAACTTTCTAAGTCTTGTGTTTGACTGCTTTGTGTTTAGGCCAGGAAGGGGTGGAACAGGATGCTGAGTTGATAATTCGCGTTCATCATCCACTCCCCCGCATGCTAGTGTATTCTAGGCATGGTGAAGGGAACACACATTTCCACACTGTCCTCCAAATGCTCGCTGGGCAGAACCAAGTAGGCGGCCTTTATTTCCTCGGTTTCCTTCTCCCTTTCTCTCCTAATAGAGGTCAACTCACAGAAAAGCAGCCTGGCTTGTCTCTCTTCAAAGGTCTAATGACCATCCACCATCAGCCTTTCTTGGCCAAGTGGGCTTGTGATTACTCTTTCACTTCCGTTAAATACCTGTGCGTGCTGGGTGAGAACTGCTGCCCAGGGACACAGCTGTCCCTCCCACGTAGTGTGGTGTTTACACGTAGTGTGGTGTTCATACGTAGTGTGGTGTTCACAGGTAGTGTGGTGTTCACACTTAGTGTGGTGTTCACACTTAGCTTTAGAAATTGCTTCTTGCTCTATCAGCACAGCCCAGACAAACTTTATTCCTCAAGACAATCCGTATTTCTGTGTCTTTTGAACCAAAAATGACTTGTAAATGTATTTAGCCCAAATATATAAGACAAATCTCCAAAGCCGATTACAAAAGCTTTTCTTTTTTTCTTCTTGTTCTCTGTCTCAACTTCTTTTGAATAAATCAGAGGAGCTATGTGTCCCGAGCTTACATTCCCCAGAGTATCTAGGCACTGGAGCAACCTTCTTAAAATGGCCAGACATTCATTCCCCAGGCCGCCACTCCCAAGGGAGTTTCTGTTTGAAGCCCCACCATCGTTTACTGTGGCATTTGCTGGTTATTTTTGCTTACACCTGGCCTACTTCACTCACTCTCATTCCCTGCCTGGCCCCTGGAGCATTGTTTGAGTTTTGTGACTCCTGGTTGGGTGGCCATTGCAAATCAGGGGCAGGTTGAAGCAGGGTTTAAACCACCGATGAGTCGGGGCCTAGATTGGCCTTCTGCCTCAAGGCTTGGGGGAGACAGAGATTGATGGCGTACATCAAAGGCAGAGGAGACACTTCTAAGGGGTTTGAAAGAACTGCCGCTACTTGTCTGTATAACTACTATTGTACCTTTCAAGAGAATTATATGATGTTTAAATACAATAAATGAAGTTTCCAGAAATAGATATAAATGCTGCAAAAGAATGCTAGCATAGCTTAAATTTGAATTGCCTAAAAGAAGTAGGATAAGATTCAAAGTCTTAAAACCATTTTGTAAAATAGTTAATGTGTACTTACATTTTATGGAAATCTTTTATTGACTTCTTTGTCTGTCTCATATAGTAATAAATGTTTGCAGAAGTAGGGAAGGCAAAAGAAAAAAGGCGGCAGAAAGGTAATTGAATACAGGCAATACCTAATACAACTTTAATCTTATTTAATCTTTATTTTTTAAATAATTGAAAAAAAATGCAGACAGTCCTGTGTGCCCACTGCGCAGTTTTTCCCAATGGTGACATCTTCTTCCATAACTATAGGCCAATCCCATTTGTCTTCTGGTGTCATGGCTTCATGTGGAAAACCTTATTGCTATTCAATAAAGTTTATTGAATGAATGTGTTTGCATATAGAAAAGGAATGTTATCATTTGTTGATTTAGTGGATTACTCTCTTCATTTATTTTTATTATTTTGAGAAGATAATAAATATATGCACAGGGAACAAACTTAGTCTTAGTCATCCTGGGAAATCCATTTATTTAGTTATTCTTTTTCTTTCTTTCTTTCTTTTTCTTTTTTCTTTTTGGTTTGGTTGAGACAGGATTTCTCTGTGTAGCCCTGACTGTCCTTGAACTCACTTTGTGGACCATGTTGGCCTTGGACTCACTCTGCCTGCCTCTGCCTTCTGAGTGCTGGGATTAAAAGCCTGTGCCACCACACCTGCTACTTATTTATTCTTAAAGATTTATTGGGTCTGGAAAAATGGCTTAGTGGCTAAAAGAGTATACTACACGGCAGAGGATCCAAGTTCTCTTTCCATGTTGTGTGGACCACAACTGCCTGTACATTCAGCTCCAGGGAATCTCCAAGGGCATCCTCCAAGGGCATGTGACACACACACACACACACACACACACACACACAGATACACACACACACACACCTCACATCCCTCCAAGGGCATGTGACACACACACATACACAGAGAGAAAGATGTTTACTTAATTAAAAATAATATGTCTTTAAAAATATTTGCTTATTTTTTTAGGTGTATGTGTTTCGGCTACATGTACTTCTGTTCACCAAGTGTACATCTGATGCCCAAGGAAAGAAGAAGGTGTCGGATCCCTGGGAACTGGAGTTAGGAATGGTTACGAGCCACCATATGGGCACTGGGAACTGACCCTGGATCCTGTTTGAGATGAACAAGTGCTCCTAACTGCTGAGCCAAACCTGGAACCCCCATTTATTTCTTATACCTCCTTCCATACAAACATCCATGCATCTATTTTTCCTATCCATGGCCTTTTCTGTTATAGCATCTTTTCACTTAGAAGTATATTTTGCAATAAAAACATATTCTATACATATATATTGTAATACAAGGATGTGTACATATGCATACTTTTTCTCACTTATGAGTATATTTAAATCATTCCATACAAGTTCATAGACTTTTTTTAAAATTTTGAGTTAGCATACAAAGTGATAAGTTTATGTAATTTTCATACTTGTGTGTCATTGTACTTTAATTTTCATTCTCATCCTCTGCTGCCTTGTCCCCAAATTTCCTTTTTTAAATAGTTGTTTAATGTGTGTCCCCTTATGGAGTAAGTAGATGCACACTGTCTGTGATGGATGGACACTGAAAATGTTTTCAACAGCTCTATTACAGCTCACACCTAGGATGGTTTACTGGGTGTACCATGCATGATGGCCACAGGTCACATTGACAAGTAGTTCCAAACAATGTTTCTGAGAAGTGGCGATGCCTAAAGCTGTTTCCAAAAGGTGCCCTGGACTTCTTCCCCATGCCACATCACATCCCAGGTGCACATGGAAGACCCCAAAGGCCATTTTTGAAAAAGAAAAACAAGAGCTGGGCAATGGTGGCGCACACCTTTAATCCCAGCACTCAGGAGGCAGAGGCAGGTGGATCTCTGTGAGTTCAAGGCCAGCCTGGTCTACAAGAGCTAGTTCCAGGACAGGCTCCAAAACTACAGAGAAATCTTGTCTTCAAAAACAACAAACAAACAAGCAAAGCCCTGTTTCTCCGTAAGGGAAGGGATGCAGAAGGCTGCGGGGCCTTTCCCACATTGCCAGTGTTCCAGTGTCCTGTACAGCGACTCCCCAGCAGTAGCGTGTGTGGCACAGCTCTTGATGAGAGCCTCACCCTTTGCACCCTTGTGTCGGTGCACTGTCCTCTCCATTCAAGGGCTGTCAATTTCTCATTTAGTGAGGGCTGTGAGTCTTGAACGAGGAGACGTTGGAAGCATACCGAAAGAGTTGAGAAAATTCTAGATTCTCTTGGTGCTGCTGGTGATGATCTCAACACACTCAGGGTTCGGTCAGTCCTGGTGAACCTCTGGCAGAACGGGGGCCTCTAGTCCTGCCATGGCCTCTGCCTGAGAAGGAAGGCTGGAAGTTTCTCTCTCCCTTTTCTGCTTGCCAGATTTTGGGGAAACTTCATTACTTGGCAAATACCTCGGTTTCTAAGTAACATCAGCTTTTGGAGAGGTGGATCACGTTATTTCTGTTTTGCTAGGATGTGTCTTATTGATCATCTCTTGAAGAAGAACTTAAACAATCAAAGTCAGCAGGTATGGTAGGTAGCACACACCTGCAATCCCAGTGCCGGGGCAGGAAGCCTGCTTTGAGGTCAGCTTGGGCTACACAGAGAGCCCCTGTTTGAGAAAACCAAATATGAAATAAAAGCCAGTTGCTTTTGTTTGTTCATTTTCGTTTTTGAAACAGGGTTTCTCTGTGTAGACAAGGCTGGCCTCAAATTCACAGATCCTCCTGCTTCTGTCTCCTGGATGCTGGACTTAAAGTGTGTGCCACCGCTGCCCGTCTAAGACCAGGTGCTCACAGAACAACCTGTGGGAGTTGGTGCTCTCTCTCCACCACATGGGTCCTGGGGAATGAACTCAGGTCACCAGACTTGGCAGCAAGTGCCTCTGCCCCCAGAGTCACCCATTGGTCCTCAATGAGTTTCTTTTCTGACCCCTGTGTGTGCTGTCATTGTCACTGAAGTTTTTATTTTGTTTTGTTGTTTGGTTTTTCGAGACACTGTTTCTCTGTGTAGCACTAGCTGTCCTGGAACTCGCTCGGTAGACCAGGCTGGCCTCGAACTCAGAGATCCACCTGCTTCTGCCTCCCGAGAGCTGGGATTAAAGGTGTACTCCACCAATGCCTGACTGTCACTGAAGTTTTTGAGAGAAGCATGGTTGTTCTTCTCCATATTCAGAATTTATTCTGGACTCATGAAGCCCAGTGCTTCTAGCAGCTGTTGTCAAGCTGCCTTCAGTGTCTGAAGAATGGGAGGAATATGTGTTGATGAGCTCATCCCTCAACCGCTTTCTCATTAGTTCATGCAACAAATATTTACTGAGTGCCTACTCTGGGTCAGATAGCTCCAGCCTAGATAAGACAATGATCCTTGCCATTATAGCTTTCCTCTCTGTGGCATGTGTGCCTGGAGACACAGAGGACAGACAAAATTAAATGACCGTATTATTTAGTATGTTGGGTGATAAATGCCATGGGGTCAGAAGAAGCAGATCAAGGGAGATTGGGAGTAGGGGAAACGCTGCAGTTTAAGTAGAATAGTCAGAGAAGGCCTTTAGTGAGAGTATGGGATTCAAACCGAGACTTCAAAGAACACAAGATACTCAACATAGTATTTTATCTGTGGAAAATCACCAAGAGCTAATTTTTTGAAGGTCTTCACTTTTTTTTTAATTCTTATGTTCGGCTTCCATGTATTCCTATAGGCCAGAAGAGGGCACCAGCTCTCATTACAGATGGTTGTGAACCACCATGTGGTTGCTGGGAATTGAACTCAGGACCTTTGGAAGAGCAGGCTGTGCTCTTAACCACTGAGCCTTCATCTCTCCAGCCCGGTAGAGTCTTGAAGAATCCATTCAAGGTCGCTTAGTCCAACTTGATGAAGCCGATGTCCTTCACGTACTGCCGGAAACACTGGTGGCACATGTCCAGCCCGTATTACGGGATCAGACAGTGGCTGTTTGAGCAGACGTGGCAGGAGCGGGATCCCTGGCCGAACTTCTGCGGGTGACTCCAGTAGAGCTGCTAGTGACCCGTGTTGCCTCACTGATGGCCGATGAGCCAAAAGGCAAGAGCTGATTTTTTAGAAGAGATTTATTTTAATGTGTATGGGTATTTAGCCTGCATGTATATCTGTGCATACAACACATGCACGTAGTGTCCTTAGAACCAGAAGAGGGTGTTGGATTTCCCTACAGAGGGTGGTGAGCCAACATGTGGGTGCTAGGAACCAAACTTGGGTCTTCTGCAAGAAAACAAGTGCTTTTAACCACTGAGCCATCTCCAGCCACTATGGACTGAATTAAAAGATTTTGAAAATCATTTCTCTGTCTCTCTCTGTCTCTCTCTCTCTCTCTCTCTGTGTGTGTGTGTGTGTGTGTGTGTGTGTGTAAAAAATGTACGCCCCATATGAACAGAAGAGAGGGCCAGATCCCCAGAAGCTGGAGTTACAGGCGATTGTGAGCTGCCTAACATGGTTGCTGGGAACTGAACCTGGCTCCTCTCTTAACCATCTTTCCTGCCTCACGACTCCATTTTGTTTGTTTGAGAAAGGGTCTTACTATGTAGCTTGGCTCGCCTGAAACACACTCCGGACCAGGCTGACTTTGAACTCATAACTCTACCTGACTCCATTCCACAGTGCTGGGATTAAAGGAGGGCGCTACCACATCAAGCACGCAAAGACTTAATTAAATTTTAACAGCTGTATTGAGATGTAATTCATACACTATAAAATTCACCCCGTGAAAAGGTACAATTTGATGGGTTTCAGATATTTACAAAGCATATAATCATTATCTAATTCCAGAATATTTTCATTACCCTTAAGAGAAATTCATTAGCAGTCATACTATCCAATCCTACTTCCAGCTCAGCGTCTGGCAACCACTAACCTTTCCACTGCTCTAGATGCGTGGTATTTCATTCAGATCAAACACTATATGCTCCGTTTATAGTATACTTTTATGCTTCATTCATTCAATATTCAATATTTTGTTTCTTGGTACGATCCCATTGTAGCCTTAATTTTGTCATTTAAAATACAATCGAAGATTGAAACTTTACCATGTTAAAAAAAAAAGATTCCATTGTCCGGATAAACCATATTTGCTTATTCATTTTCACCAGTTGATGATGACCTCATACTTTTAAGAATTACGATGTCATGCATGGGCTGTAGTAATTGTCCTCTCCTTAAAGACTGGGTTGTGCCTTGGTGGGTGAAGTCAGAATCCTTGGTATTGACAGTGCTCCCATGTACTGATGAATTTGGCTCGGGGAAACTAACGACTCTCTTGCTTTGTCAGGTGCCTTCTGTGCCAAAGCGTTGGGTGGTCCAAATATAGTAACACAGTTCTAGGAGTTTCTTTTCAATTGTATTTTCTATTCCACACTCTGGCAAAACATTCCTTTTTAGTTTAAGCTGTAATTTCGTTGAGTTGATTACTCAAGGAAACCCTCAATGACTTTTCTTTTTGTCTTAATATTTTGGGTGCGGTAGCAAGTAGAAGCAGATCACCCTAACCAAATATTTAAACAAAGCCATTCAGGTCAGGGAGGGAAGATGGACTGAGGAAGCAGAAATTAAATGTGGCTTTTAAAGGAGGGTTTTGATTCTCATAGACTTGTTGAGGAAGGAAAATGCCTGTTCCAAAAAAGCAAAGGGAATTAAAAGTTTATCTTCTGGGTGACTGGGAACGTCTGTGCTCGGAGCACGTGTCTTTGGTATGTTTGGCAGCCAGCAGTTTGTGCATTAAGCGTGTTGGACTCTTCCGCCCTTCTGCACATGGTGAGATTCAAACGTTTCACAACTTCTGAAGCGGGGGTTAGAGATGATCTCCAGGGCTGCAGAAAGATGAACTCCATTGAAATCCAGATAACTTCTTCGAGTTCTCTGCCACCTGTCCTCACTCTTTTAGTTGAGGGTAACTTTCAAAGCGACACCCACGCAAGAACTGGACATGTCCCGGCGGGTTGCGAACTGCCCCTGACGGCCGCAGGGGCCTTTCGCGGTCCATGGAGGTGGGGGCGAGCACGGAGTGCGGATGGCTGGCTTGCATCGCCGGAACTGTGGATGAAGCATCCTTCCACGCCCCAATGGCTCTAACTCCCGCGTCAGAGCAGGACGCGCCGAGCGGGCGGATAAGCCGGGAACAGGTTGAGATCCTTATTCTCGGTCATTTCAGCAACTGCCAGGAGAAATGTCTGCCGCGGAGGGCGGAGCACAGATGAGGGGGAGGAGCGAGGAGGAAGGGGCGTGACCGAAAAGACGGCCAGGGCGGAGCAAGGGCGAAGGGGCGTGGCCCATGCAGAGAGTCGGGGAGGGACTCAGCCGATGGGACGGGGAGGGCGGGGCCTCGGGGCTCCGCCTCTCGCCGCAGGCGCGCCCGCCCCGCCTACCGGCTCCCCTCAGAGGTGGCTGCGGCCGAGCGCGGGGAGGGAGGGGAGAGCGGGTCACGACGCTGCGGGGGCGGGGATAACCCCTCACGTGGAGCAGATGAAAGGGCCGCGGCGCGACGGCCCGGGGAGCGGAGCAGAGCCTGCGACCCACAAAGCCGCCGCTGCTGCCGCGATGGTGCTGTGAGGCGACCGCCCGCGCTCGGTCCTCCGCCGGCCCGCGACTATGCCCGGCCGCGCCCGCCCTCCGCGCCCTCCCGCCGCAGGACCATGAGGCCACGCTCGGGCGGGCGCCCAGGGGCCCCGGGCCGCCGCCGCCGTCGCCTCCGCCGCGGCCCCCGCGGTCGTCGCCTGCCGCCGCCGCCTCCGCTGCCGCTGCTTCTCGGACTGCTGCTGGCGGCCGCGGGGCCCGGCGCAGCGCGGGCCAAGGAGACGGCGTTCGTGGAGGTGGTGCTGTTCGAGTCGAGCCCGAGCGGCGACTACACCACCCACACCACCGGCCTCACGGGCCGCTTCTCGCGGGCCGGGGCCATGCTCAGCGCCGAGGGCGAGATCGTGCAGGTAGCCGCTCGGGCCCCGTGCTCCGCCGCCACAAGATGGCTCCGGGGGCTGCTCCCGCCGACCCCGCCGCGGGCTAGCGGGCGGGCGGGCCGGGGGGAGGCGCGGAGCCCGGCGGCATCCCTCGCGGGCGGGCTGGCGAGCGGGACGCGGCCTCCGGGGCACTGCGGCTGGGGCTAGCGCACGTGGGGGCTCGGCCTCCGGTGGGGGCACCGCGCCGGAGTGGGGGTGGGGACTCTGGGCTGGGCATGGGCGCCGGGGCGGCAACTCTGGAGTTGGCGGGACGGTTTTCTCCCTCAGGTGAAAGTCCCGGCAACTACCTGTTGAATGCCAACTTTGCAAAGGCGAGTTGAAGGATGGAGCGGCTGCTTAGGGTCGCGGGCGTTGCTTTCTAGCCATGCTGACTCTGTTTTCGGAGAGGCCAGGTTGCCGGGGCGCACCTCCTCGGGTGGTTTTTCTCCCCCCCCGCTGGGATCTACTGCCCGTCTTACCTGGACGCGGACTCTCTGGCCGGGCTCTGGACAGGCACCAGCAGGAAGGGGAGCAGGCGGAGTTGGCTGGCGAGTGGGCATTGGGGGTGCACTGTAGTGGCGGTGGAAGGCAGCCTTCGCTGCGTGCTTCAGATTACAGGGGGATGAGAGAGACCGCAAGCTCGCCCCTGGGTCAAGGACTAATACCGAAAAGGCCTGCAAAGCCAGGGTTGCTCACTGACAGGGCCTCCACCTTGCTCCAAAATGCAAGAGGTCTGCGTTCCAAAGGAAGCTGGCTATGGAGAGCTTTGAGCTGTCCCCAGTCTTTGAGGAGCGACTCTCAACTGAAGCCTCTGCGGATGGATAGCTGCATAGATTTCCCGCTTCCTTGACCATGATTTTTATCAACTTGTTCTAGGGCCAGCGCACTTGTGGACTGTTAGCAGGCGCACCTCTAGTGAGGGCGATTTGAATACCGTTGGCTTGTCTTTTAATTTCGGGGGGGCTATAAAGGCCTATAGTTTGGATCTTTGGTGCGTTGTTCTTGGGTGAATTATGAAGAGAAAAGGGACTGTGTGGAATGACTGACTACATAGCAGCTTTGAGTGTAGACAGCATAATTTCCTTGCCTCTCCCTGCTGCAGCTTCAGAGCTCTGAGTTGATAGGACATAGGCCAATACAGTGTGGCTCCTTAAAGTGTCTGTCCTTCCAAAGCTAAAGGAGGTCCCTATGCCTGTACTTAAAAACATTGTTGCGCTGTGCTCTGTTCCCATCTACAGGAAACGAAACACGCTTGACCGATTTCTGTGACTACAGATGTTGCTAAATGTGATGGGATTTCTTTTTTTTTCCTTATAATGTTATTGTTACTGTCATTAACGTACAAGCTTTAGAGAGGATGCTTTGCTGAAGATTCCTAAACATTGCTGTTGCAGGCTTTGAGAATAGTTTGAATCTTAAATCTTGCTTCTTGTGACTCTTGTCTTTCTTTGAGGCTTTCACTATGCCCTGGTGGCTTTAGAAATGTTTGATTTACGCCTGAGGGGGAGGTGGCAGCTGAGGGGGAGTATATTTTAATGTGGCACTTCACTTTTTGAAGGAGACTTTTGAAGTTTCAGATTTTTATCTGCAGTGTTTAAACTTGAGCCATTCTCCATGGCAGTTTGTCTGGTGAGCTATCCATTATGCATAGTGCTGTGCTTTGCAGATATTCTTGGGTGCACCATTTAATACAAAATTAGCTGTTTAAACACACCATTTGTAACTATTTTATCCTGCCTAGTAGAGAGATAATGTATGAATTTGGCAGGACTCTGGTCTCTTGAAGTTTTTGAAGTACTTATCTAACTCTTTTGTAGTCTATTAGACTAGCACCTCCCAAATTAAGTCAACAATTGCTAAGGGAAAAAAATGGCTTAAATGGTATTTAATAATAAAGTTTACTTGTTAACCAATCACTGATGGTGTTCTTAATTCCCTTATACTGCAGTAATATTGATGTGCATATCTGAGCTCTCTGAATAGTTAGTGCTTGGTACACTCTATAGATTTAATAACTTTCTTGTGCTCATCAACGTGTTGAGCTCTGTGTCCACAGACGAGCACAGTGTGGCTTTCAGAGAGCTCTCTGTGTGTACACAGACTGGCATGCTTTTATCTTGTGAATACTGCCAGACTGAATGAACTGTTGTAGCTCCTGCGTACCACCCTGAAATAAGTTTTGTACAGAAAGTCAGGTTTTAGGACTGCTGAGAGGGACTATAACAAGAGAGTGTGTAGTAAGAGCGTGGAAGTGAAGACAGTGTTTAATTTCAGATTAATCATGTTTCCTAAGTACTCATTCAACTTTGGTTTTACCACCTAAAAAACTTCATGATTTGCCCTCTAGTGTGTCATAGTCTTTGTTCATTTCAATGCATATTGCATTGTTTTGGTTATTTCCAGTGTGATTCTCTAGCAATTTTGTTTTTAATTGGGAAGGGTGGGGGGGGCTGTTTCAAAGTTTCTCTTTAAAAATTCTAAGATAAGGAGTGTTTTGTGGTACTGATTTTGTTTTTCAATTTACCAGTGAAAGTGTGTGAATGAGTGTGTGTGTGTTTGTGTGTATACGTGTGTACACAGTAGATACCTTGTCATAGCCTGGCCATCCCAGAGACTTCTAGTTAGGATACCTGTTCAGTCTTTTGCATAAATTAGGATGGGAGAAAGCCTGGATGTATGTGCTTTTGTAGGAGTAGGGTGAGTAATTCGGATGAATGTGTTGGGACGAATGTATTAGGCATAAATAATTATCCCAAGGTCATTAGTCTGTATGAAGGGCTGTTTGTGTGTGTTTGATTTTTTTTTTCCTATTTTGTTATCTCCGGCTGTGAACAGGATATTTGGGTGTGAAATTAATTGCTTTTATTATCTTGCCGCTTTGCATCTAAGTGGACCGATCGTAGATCTAATCGCTATAAGAATTACACTTTAACTGTGCTTCTGAGTTGTGGACCTTTAAAGAGCTTTTAGACATACTGGTACGTATTTCATCTTTAAACCAATGTGCTGCTGTTAATGAAATTATTATCTGAAACTTTTATACATGGCTGTGCAGTCCATGTGGTTGGTGTTGTTAAATAAGGGGCTTGATTAAACACTTGCTAGTGGTATGTGGATTGGCTGAATAAACATGAAAATTTGCATTATTAGAAATAAAAGATTGTTTTAAAGTGGAAATGCCTATTTCTCCCATTGAAGTCAAATATTAAAATATTGAGAAATTAATTTGTAGAAGGAATTAGAATGATTGGTTCTGTGCAACTTTCACATCAGTTATTCCAGATCCCAAGTTAAATGTCTGATGGACTTGAAGCTAAGAACATGAAGAACTAAGGAAGTTCTTTTAGCTGTTAAGAGTGAAAGGAGAGCTGCATGGTGATTAGATAGTCTGGGTAACTAAAGGTATCACAGGGAATAATTGTAGGAGGCTAATTCCTCTGCCTTGTTTCCCTGTCAGTGTGTTTTTACAGTTCAGCATTTGATCAAGCACTTTCTTTTCATCTCCATTTGAGGTTAACTTAATAGGCCTGCCTCCAAAAATTGACTTGGTCTAATAGAACAATTGCATGCTGACAGCTGACTTGGATTTACGCAGAAAAGGGCTGCCGACCATTTTGTCAGATGGTCCTTTATAGGTTAAAAGCAAGCATTTCATTGTTGGGGGGCGGGTTTAGTAAATTCCTACGATCTCTTCTCTGGTTTTATACCCTGAGATCTCCTGGCAATTCCCAGTAATTCTGACTGGGGATGGGAGTGCGGAAGAAGCAGTCTTAGCTCCATTGATGAGCCTTATTTTGTGTGTTCAAGGTACTGTGCCAAGCACATTATGCTTGTTCATTTTATTTTTCATTCATATAGAATTAGACACTGTGTTTACTCGGTTTTACAGAGGAAGAAACTGAGGCCAAGAGAGACAGGTTTGTTTCTCTAATGTGACAGCTAGCAAAACCTGAATTGAAACCATGACCTGTTCTTTGTCTTGTCAAATAGCTAACACTGGGTTTGTAAGGATTTTGACATTTAATACAAACCTACTTCCCATAATTTGCTATTGGAGTTCTTTCAGGCCTGTGATCCCCTGAAATTATGCATATATTCTTGTGAATGGATGTGTTTATTTTCCTGATAGCTTCCCAAGAAGGAAAGGGAAACTCTCCTCTAGTACTTGTCTGTGACTAAAAATTTGAGTGGAGGGCTTGAGAAATTGCTCAATGGATAAAGGTACTTGCTCTCAAGCCTGAGTCCTAAATTTGATCCTCAAAACCCACATGGTAGAAGAGAACGGACTCCTGAAAGTTGTCTTGTGACCTCTGTGGCACACATACCCTTCCCATAAATGTTTAAAAAAAAAAAGTTGAATGAGGTAATAGGTCACTCAGACTGGCAGGAGTTGGAGGGAAGCTGGCAACTTTGTAAGCCTCCATTGAGCACATTTATTTGATAGATGTCCGTCAAAACCATATCCTTTTCAGAATAACACTACAGTGCTGCAGTCCTCTGAGATAGGCTTGTACACAGAACTGACCCCTCCTGCCCACAGACATTTATATCTCAACTGAATTTGTGCATCTTTCTCCTGCTAGTTCTGTATCATCTTTGGGGGAGATAAAAAAGCAACCAACCACGCGAGGAGTTTTCTACATTTAGATGAAGTACAAGAAGAGATGGAAATGAAAGATTTGAGATAGCAAAGAGTTAGACATGTTTCCTTCTACTATTCATTACACAGTGAAGCAAAACGGCTTTTGGTGTTGGAAGGCTGCAAGAGCAGCAGCCCCTGCCTTCTGGTGGACCTAGATCTTCAGGGAGACAGATCTGTTTGTTGATCATCCCACTGTTAGAATACCAATTGTCTTTTTATAGGGTATTTGTATTCCAGAACATGGTATCTAGTCTGAAGATGTCTTTCCTGGTAGAACACTGAGCTTTGAGAAATCCCTTATGTGGAATAGGTGTTACAGATGGAATAGCGTTTGAAACTTTAGTGGTGGTGGGAGTAACTGTGAAGATCTGTTATTCATAATCATTAACCTGTGTTATTAAGAGCCTGGCTTGTGGTGGATTCCTTGTCTGGAGAATATGGATTTGTAATTCACAGAAAAAATTTTAAATTAATCTTCATAATCAAAAGAACCAAATGGCCGGGCGATGGTGGCGCACGCCTTTAATCCCAGCACTCGGGAGGCAGAGGCAGGTGGATCTCTGTGAGTTCGAGACCAGCCTGGTCTACAGAGCTAGTTCCAGGACAGGCTCCAAAGCCACAGAGAAACCCTGTCTCGAAAAACCAAAAAAAAAAAAAAAAAAAACAAAAACAAAACCCAAATGTGTGTGCTTAAATATAGCTCAATGTATAAGGGCCCTGGGTTTCATCCCTAGAAATGGAAGAAAGCAAAGTACCAGATGTAATACTTTAGTGCAGCAGATTTAATGCAAGGCTAGAAAGATGGAGTGCATTGTTTTGGGACATGTGGTAAGAGTAGTGCCAGCTATGATTAACATTTAATTCCTTGCTTCTCAGGCTTGGAGCCTCTCTGTTCACCCTGGTGCAGTTAGACAGTGTCTCATGGAAGAGTGTGTGCAAAAGTATGGCTTATGATTAAACTAAGGAAAGTCAGGCATTCTTGAGTTATATATTGAATATAAGTGGTTGCTTTTCTCCTGATTAATTTAAATTTTGAGTCTTCCAGTATTCTGTCAGAGCTTTTAAAAGTAGCAATCAGGGATAGGCCATGGTGGCTTATACCCAGCACTCAGGAGGCAGAGGCAGGTAGATCTCTGTGAGTTCAAGGCCAGCCTGGTCTACAGAGTGAGTTCCTGAATAGCCAGAACTGTTAGACAGAGAAATACTGTCTCGGAAAATAAACAAATAAACAGAAGTAGCTCTCGGACTGGGGATATAGCTCATTGGGTAAAGTACTTGCATTATAAACCTGAGGACCTGAATTCAGATCCCCAGTACCAAGTGAAAAACTAGGCAGGTAGTGCATGCCGATACTCTCAGTGCTGGAAAGGTAGAGTTAAATGAATCCTTTTGAGTTCCTGGTCAGCCATTCTAACTGAATCAACAAGCTCTAGGTTCACTGAGAGACCCTGTTTCAAAAAAGAAGCTACGGAGTAGTTGAGGAAGGTACCCAACATTGACTTCCGGTACTTGCATACACACATAACGTGCGCACACACCTACAAAAAGTAGCTACTAATAAAACTTGGCACTGTGATTGTGGATGTCAAACATCTCTAATTCCAGATACTTAAGCTGAGGCAGGAGGAGCAGATGAACCAGGAGTCCCAATCTAGCCTGTATAGCATAGTGAAATACACAAAAGACAACCACAAAAAAAAAAAAAACCAAGCCTAAACAGCAACAACAACAAAAAATCTAATGTTCAAATGCTTGTCATGTAAGGCACTAGGCACAGTGCTTTGTTTTAATTTGATAGACAAGGCTGATGGTAGTTTTTAGGTTAGGAAGCCAGGAACAAAGTGGTAAAGTCACCTGTGACAGTCACTAAGCAGGTGTGTAAGATTCAAACTGATCTTATTGATGCTGAGACATATTTTCTTTTCCTGAGGTTGCTTTACATGGCGCTTTTGTGATAAGGTTATATGAACTGATGTTGGAATTCAGGTTTGGGTTTAGACCCAGAGCCATTGACTGAGAAATGAGTTTGTAATTTCAACTGAGAAAACCTCCACCCTACTAGAAATTTCTTTCTCTCTTGTCAGTCTTTCCACAATCACAGAAGGCTCATTTCAGCTTGCTTTCCCCTAGAGCCAGGCTGCCAAGTTTACAAAGACAGTGACTGGAACTATCTAGCTATTACTTGATGGCACTTGTTCTCTTTTGGGCCATTGGCAAAGCTGGAATAGCTGAAGCGGCCTGGCCTTTAGGATGATTTCTGGTGTGAGACACAACTCCTTCCTGTGCTGTACCACTTTCTTCAGAGAAATTATGTCCCATGTACATTGCCTTTTTTTTTTTCACAGACTGCATATTGCCTGTTGATTTAATGATTGTAAGAACATGAAACTTGGGACTGGAGAGATACCTCAGCAGTTAAGAGAACAGGCTGCTCTTCCAGAGGACCTTGGTTCAATTCCCAGCACCTACATGGTGGCTCACAACTGTTTGTAACTCTAGTTTAGAGGATTTGACACCCTCACACAGACATACTTGCAGGGAAAACACCAAAGCATGTGAAATAAAAATAAAGTATTTTTTTTTTTTTTTAAAAAGTTGAAGCTCTGGACTGTCTCCCCTCTTTCCATTGACAAGACAATCAGTGGTGGTTTGTGTCCACCAGATCCTGGAGAGGGCATGGCAGGGAACATAAATAATGCTTCACTTCTGTCTGCAGGCAGCCTAGTGTGGGGACCAGATAGCAAGCAGACAGCACTACTTTACCCTGGAACATGTTCTGTCTATAGAATTCTGTGGGACCTCTGGGAGAGGGAATTTGGCCCTGGTGCTGAGTTTGGGCTGGTCAGGCCATTGTATGCCACAGCTAGTATGTGAATTTGAGCAGTCTCACCTTTTCCAACTAATTTTTTACCTATCTCTGAGGTTAAAACTGATAAACTTTTTGTGGAGACGTGCCTTTGTAACTGTCAAACAGAAAGGCAGGAGGCATAGTGGAAGCTCTTTGTTCCCCTTGTAGGCTGAACTAGATGTTTTAAAATCTTACTTCTAGCAGCTCTGTTGACTTATGATAGTGTGAAAAGACTAAGGTCAGCTGGCCCATTGTGGTTCAAAGGAGAGCCTTTTATTTTTATTACTCCTTAAGATGTGTTGTAAGAGTTGATATTAATTCCCTTCTCTGTTCAGCAGCCAGGGTGATATGGTTATTTAGAAACTGACTGTGAGAGTTGACTTGGTGAAAGTAAACTTTGATGATACTAGAAGTTTGATGAGGAAATGTTGGAATGGGAACTTCTGGCCACCTAGAGGCTGCTGCATTTTGAAACTGGAAGAGTAAAGATGACTGAATTTTAAGTACATGTAAAATCTGGTTAAAACACATTTTTTTTTTTTATGAGGCTGGAAGATGACTTAGTTGGTAAAGTGTTTGTCATGAAAGCATGCAGACATGAGTTTGGATCCCCAGCATCCACATCCACAGCTGAGTAGAGTAGTATGTGTCTGAATCCTAGTGTTGGCAAGGAGAGATAGGCAGCTCCTTGGAGCTCACAGGCCAGCCCTTGCTAAATTGATGAAACCCTGTCTCAGAGAAAATGGAGAGTAGCTGAGGAAGACACCATATCAATGTTCACCTTTGGCCTACATGTACTTGCACAAATATAAGAACATATATAAGTACGTATCACACACAGAGAAAATGCATTTATATAATACAGAAAATTATGAAAAAGAAAATCTTATTATCTACATATCACTCTGTTAGCCTTTGTGCTTTTCCAATGAACTGAATGTGGTTTTAAGAAAATTAGAAAAACCTAGTGGTGATAATCCTTTGTCTACTTTGAGTGTTTAATTGTTAAATATTTTGAAACATTTACAGAAACTATATCACAGGTTATTATTTTCTGTTGTTATAGGTCGAACTATCAGGGACATCTTTATAGTCACTAAGTATAAATATCTTCAAGGTTCTCACAGGCATTGTCAGATTGCTTTGCAGAAGTCTTGTTTTAGTTTATAACCCACCAGTCAGCATGCATGGAGAATGTTTACCTTGTGGTACATATCTGTTTCTTTAGAAAGTAGTTAGTGTAAAATAAATCAGAACTTGGTAAGGTGGAAATCTGTATATTCTTGTCATTTAGTAAATAGCAAATATTGGTTCTTTTCTCTGTTGGAGTTCTGAATGATCGCTAATTCTGCATAGAGATGTGCTGTTGGTAGCATTGAATGCCTTCCCTGTGGGTGTCTGTGAGGTTGATTCTGGAGCAGCAGCCGGTGGTGCCGCTGCTCTGGGCAGGGGCAAGATGCCTGTCTACTCCAAGTTGGCTGAGCGAGACTGCAGAGAATGCCACAAGATGCTGCAGCTTGATGCTGGAGATGGTGGTGGTGCTATTGTCTTGGATGTTGTTTTGCTAGGCCTGTTTATCACAGAGTAACTCTCTGCTCATGAACAGCCTGGGTTTTTTCCTTTTTTTGATACAGGGTTTCTCTGTAGTTTGGAGCCTGTCCTGGAACTAGCTTTTTTTGTTTTTGTTTTTTTTTGTTTTTTTTTTGTTTTTTTCGAGACAGGGTTTCTCTGTGGTTTTGGAGCCTGTCCTGGAACTAGCTCTGTAGACCAGGCTGGTCTCGAACTCACAAAGATCCGCCTGCCTCTGCCTCCCAAGTGCTGTGATTAAAGGCGTGCGCCACCACCGCCCAGCTCTTTTTTTTTTTTAAGATTTATTTATTGATTATGTATACAGCTGTACCTGCACACCAGATATCATTATAGATGGTTGTGAGCCACCATGTGGTTGCTGGGAATTGAACTCAAGACCTCTGGAAGAGCAGCCAGTGCTCTTAACTTCTGAGCCATCTTTCCAGCCCCTGGAACTAGCTCTTGTAGACCAGGCTGGCCCAAACTCACAGAGATCCGCCTGCTTCTGCCTCCCAAGTGCTGAGATTAAAGGTGTGCACCACTGCCACCTGGCTGAACAGCTTGGGTTTAAGGAAGGCCAAACTAATCTGAATTCTCATTGGTACTGTCAGCTATTGGTGAGCAGATAGAGCCAAACATCAGACAGACTGACTCTCCAGTGAATCTCAAGGCAGATCCGTGGGCTGAAAGCTTCTAGAAAGGTGATTCCTCTTTAATGTCTACAAAATGCAGATCAGCTCTTTTTGAGAAATGGAAACTTCTGGCAACACTAGGCCACAGTCCTAGAGTAGAGGAATAGCTCTTCCTTTGAGTGGGACAGGAGCTCTCCAGCTCAAATTCCTATGATATTGTCCAGCCTGTGATGGACTTTGCAACCCCTTCCAGCTCTGAAAGTTCTGAAGGTGGACTCGAAGATATGCTTCCTCATACATTCTGTGTTAGATGATGTCCATCACTGGATCCCAGGAACCTCACACTACGTTCTTGGAGAAGGCCACACCAGCTCTAATGTGACCTAAGTATTCTTTTTTATTCAGACCACCTCCTATCACCCCAAAGCAGAGGCTGGGCTCAAATTCATGATCCTATCAGCCTCCCTACTGCTGGTATTATAGATGCTGCTTCTTTGCGTGGGCTTTCTTTTCTCTCTGCCCTCTTTCTCTTTTTTTCCTTTGAGACAATTTTATGCAACCCAGGCTGGCCTTTAACTGGGACTTGCTATGTAGCAGAGGAAGACTTTGAATTCCTGACCTTGCCTCTCCCTCCCAAGTACTGGGACTATAGGATGCCCACCATTTGTTTTGGATTATCTTCCTCTACCTTTCCTTTCCTCCCTCCCCTTTTTTCTTCCCTTCCAGTACTGGGGATTGAACCTAGGACCTTAGCTCCACCAATAAGCTAAATTCTCAGCCCACTTTTGGGGTTCTGTCTTGGGGCCATTTGATCTGAGTGTTTGTAGGGATATTTTCTCTCATCCTCTGCAAATTTTTAAAAAATTATTTTATGAGCCTGTATATATGTGGGTGGGTGCCTAGTGTCTTCTGATGTCAGAAGAGGGTGTTAGTTCCCCCAAGACTAGTATAGATGCCTATCAGACACCATGTGGGTTCTAGGAATTGAACCCAGGTCCTCCGTAAGAGCATGTGCTCCTAACTGCTGAATCAACTCTCCAACCTTTGTTTTTATTTTTTGAGTTTAGTTTTTACTCTATAATACAGGTTGCTTTGGAATTTACAATGTCCCAGGCTGACCTCAAACAGGGAAATCCTCCTGCTTCAGTTTTCCAAGTATTGGAATCATAGGCATGAGTCACTATGGGGTTTTGCTTTTTTTTTTTTTAAGTTACAAGGGATACGCTAGATATTGCATTGTAAATTTCATCACTCATTTCTCCTTTAACATAAGGGAACTATGAGCAAGGGTCCAAGAGAGGCTGGGCTTAGTGTTCCCCTTACAGTGGTCTTTTAGAACAGTATTCTACTTTGGTTCAGTTCCGGGAAATCTCTAATGTGCCTGGCGTTTTAGAGTCCCTAGTGCACTTTGACTTGTGTTGTCTTTATCTTTCTTCTCTTCTGGGAGTGAATTCTACCATTTAGGGGGTCTTGGTTGCCAAAGCTTGTCTGAACTTGACAGCAAATACTTCTTTGTAACTAATGAGTATTTTTCTGTAAATACATTTTATATTATGTATTTAACTGCTTTATGGAATGTCCCCTCTCTGTCACTATCACTGAAACTTGGCATCTTTTCACAAAGTACCTCAATCTTGGAGTAGATGGTGAGCAGTTAGCTGGTGGCTTGTAAAGAATTTTGCAAGCTTGAATAGCAAAAATTTTCAAAATGTAAATCAAATTAGCTAGGGATTAAGTCACTGCAAAAGGAGTCCTTCAGTATGGTGTTTGATCTGCCCTGCCTGTTATTGACCTTGCTTTCCCTTCTTTTAAAGATACTTTTATTATTTTTAATTATGTTTACTTATTTGTGTGTACATCTGAGTGCAGATGCCTGCGGAGGCTAGATATGAGGCAGATGCCCTGGAACTGGTGAGCTGCCTGAGGTGGGTGCTGGGAACTGAATATGGGTCCTTTTCAAGAATAGTACATTTCTGAACTGCTAAGCTATCTCTCCAGCTCCCACCTTACTTCTTGCTCTATGATATCTAAGTCTCTTCCCACTCTTACCTTCCCTTTCCCACCGCATTTACCTTACTGCAGTAACTTCTGATCACATCAGCCCTTGGTCAGGATCTTTGATTGTTCTCTGAAGGATGGGTCCTGGCCTTCTTCCACTTGTGCTTTCCTTTCCATTGCCCTCTTGCTGAAAACAGTTCTGTGTTTCAGCATTCTTGCTCTGTTATCTTGCCTTCAATTCTTTTTGCCCTCTTCCAGCTCCCATCTGAACCAAAACTTGTAGACCTTCCATCAAGTTCTTTCTAGCTCCACCAGCATGGCCTTTGAGCCAGAACATTCCATCCTTCTAGGTCTTTGCATGTACAACTTTGTTTCTTTGTTGTTTTCATTTTTGTTATTTCAAGATAGGGTTTCTCTGTAGGTTTGGAGCCTGTCCTGGAACTTGCTCTGTAGACCAGGCTGGCCAACTTACAGAGATCCACCTGCTTCTGCCTCCTGAGTGCTGGGATTAAAGGTGTGTGTCACCACTGCCTGGCTGCATGTACAACTTTTAAGGTAATTACTGAACTGAAATGCTTCTAGAGCTATTACTTTGGAATAGCATAGAGGGAGTGTTAGTGTAGGAAGACAACCTGTGACAGAGAACTGTCTCTGATTTAGCAGCTATTCACAAACAGTTTTCATACATGGATGTGTCCCAGGTTATTCCAAGTAATCTAGGTAGACCAGACTCTTAAAATAATTTCATCTTTTTGGGCATGGTTGGCATTCTGTGATCCTTGCCATGAAGGCTGTCTTTTGACTCCCTCTTTCTCCTCCCAGCCTGGAATATGACTGCCTTGGGCATGTGTTGTGAGCATGTTGCTGAAGCAAGCATCTCAGCCTGACTCTAGACTTTAAGGATATGTTTTATTTAAATTGTATGATATTTAAGTGCCACTTACTAAATTAAAAACAATTTGTGTGCGTGTGTATGTGTGTGTGTGTGTGTACGCGCACATGCTTTGGGGAAACTGCTCCTGAGTGCCAGTAGTAACTACATGTGAATCTTTAAGTGTATATTGGATGCTCCTGCAAAAGTTTTTGCCTCTTTGGAATCTCTGTCATGGGCCTTGATCAAAGGGTGATAGTAGTATTTCCGAGGCAGTCTGTTTCTCTTGCTCTTTTGTGTGGATTGCATGGACATCAGTATCTTCAGGAATATTCCAGAAACAATCTACAGTGTGCTGTATTTTGCATGTGTGAGAGGATTTTTATGACTGCTTTTTTATGGCATGTTTTCTCCATTTATGTTCCAGTGCCTATCAGTTAATGCCACCCTTGTTCTAGTTATTAAGTAAACAGATAATACAAGATTTTGAAGTTCTGGTGTTACTAGATTTAAATGTCTAGAATGGTTTGTGATATTGAATGTGCAGTGTGGATGATTGAAGGTTGAAGATGCAGTGGTAGTTTTTGTTTCCTGATGCTTATATTTAAATTTGCAGTCTCAACATTGCATCACCATAGGTTTTCACATTTAATGAATATTTATGTTGAGCTGTATTTTATACAAATGTGAGTTGCTTTTTTTTCCCCAACTTGATTATAGTTTGCTATATACTGTGGCCGGGAGTGCCCTACAGACAACAGAGTTGGCACATGTCTCAGCATGCCAAACCCCAGCGGATGTGGTTAGAGACCATGGTGACTGGCCTTGGTTGCCATGCCAACCTTGTTTTTTGGAAAGGGGAGACTCTAAAACAGCTCATGGTGTGGAGGCAAAATAGTTCTGGATATTTCAAGTAAAATAATTCCTTTCAAAAAGATGTAGAAAGCTCTAGAACTCAATTTAATTATTATTAATTTTTTATGTATCTGAATGTTTTGCATATGTGTATGTCTGTGCACCGTGTGTGTGCCTGTTGTCCTTGGTGGTCAGAAGAGAAAGTCAGATCTCTTGGAATTGGAGTTACAGGTGGTTGTGATCTACCATGTGCTGGGAATTGAACACAGGTCCTCTGGAAGAGCAGCCAGTGCTCTTAACTGATGAGACATCATTCCAGCCCTGAAAAGCCCTGGAATTCTTTTTGCATATTTGACAGCATTAAATTAATTTTCTTTTGCAAGCTTGTTTTTTTTTTTTTTTTTTTTTTTGATTTTCGAGACAGGGTTTCTCTGTAGCTTTTGGTTCCTGTCCTGGCACTAGCTCTTCTAGACCAGGCTGGCTTCGAACTCACAGAGATCCGCCTGCCTCTGCCTCTGCTGGGATTAAAGGCGTGCGCCACCACCGCCCGGCTGCAAGCTTGTTTTAATTGTTCTTTTGCAAATCTGAGAATGGTCTATATTGACTTTCTGATTAATGTATGTCTTTACCTATTGGGGTAAATGCAGATGATATTATAAATACTCTCTTTTATTATTATTATTTATTAGATTTTTAAAAAATACCAATCTAGGTTCCCACTCCCTCCCCTCCTCCCATTCCCTCCACACACCCTTCCACCCAACCCCCACCCAATCCTCAGATAGGGTAAGGCAGATTGCTTTGTGGAAGGCCCAAGGCCCTCCCTACTATATCTAGACTGAGCAAGGTATACATCCAAAGGGAAAAAAGCCAGTACACACAGTAGGGATAAATCCTGGTGCCACTGCCAGTGGCCCCTCAGTCTACCCCAGCCATGCAACTGTCAACCACATTCAGAGGAACTAGTTTGGTCCTATGCTTGTTCCTTCCCAGTCCAGCTGGAGTTGGTGAACTCCCATTAGCTCAGGTAGACTGTTTCAGTGGGTGAACCCATCTTGACCTCTTTGCTCATATTCTTATTCCTCCCATTCTTCACCTTGACTTTGGGAGCTGAGTCCAGTGCTCTGATGTGGGTCTCTGCCTCTGTTTCCATCAGTTGCTGGATGAAGGTTCTATGGTAATATTTAAGATATTCATCAGTCTGACTACAGGACAAGTCAAGATTGGGCCTCCTACAATACCTTTGTCCTCTGGTACCACTAGCCTAGTGATGACTGATTGGTGAGAGAGGTAATAGAACAGGAGAAAGGGTAGATAAGCTCCACCACCTAAGGCTTCTTATTCTCATTTCTTCCTTTACCTCCTGCCCCAGAAGACTTTACTGTTCTCTGTTCTTGTGTATCAGCAACCACCATGGCTGTAGTTGAAATGCTTTTGTTGTTTCTTTTGAGTTAGGATCTCACTCTGGCCTGGAAGTCACTATGCAGCCTAGGCTGGACTTGAATGTTGATCCTCTTGTCTCAACTTGCCTAGTAGTTGGGATTGCAGGCCTCTCCTAACAGACCTGGCTACACATGGAGTCTTACGTTTTCCTGCCCTCAACTGTTGGCAGGGAAAGCTAGGATTGGGGATAAACTGCCATGCAGATAGTGTTCTGTATGGCACTTCATTGTACCAGACAGGGAATTAATTGATCAGACGTAGGAAGCTAGCTAGAATCCAAGAGTGCAGGTAAGTATGAGGTTTGCTGATGCCAGTTCTAGCACCTCTTTAGAAGAGACTTGTCAGCCATTGGAGGCTTGCACCCTGTCAAGGTTCAACAGCCTAGGCAGTATGGCATGTAGAGGCCTTGCTCCCCAAGTCTCCTTTATTACTTGGATTGGCCGCATACAATCTTTGCTTGCTACAACAGAATCTACTCTGACACTCTTCATTAGACTGAAACATTCTTCCCAAAGTGCCCCTGCAGATTACAAAAAGCTATTATGGGTTTAGTATGAGGACAGCTGTGCAAAATCCCAAACAGTGCTCATGCTGGGTGCCCTTGAGTTGCCCCTTTCCCTGTGACGGGTGTTGTACCTGTCTATGAGTTGTTGTCACTTCTGCAACACTTCCTCTTTGCAGTCTGGCTTGCTCCTTCTGATTTCTGAAGTTCCTTCCTGGAAAACCATGGAATCTTGTATGTAATATGAGGAAACAGACACCAAGGGGTGTCAGATTTAGTACATAGAGTCTTGGCGTCTACTTTGCTTCTTGAAATATTTTGTGCCAATTTTTTGAACATGAGCTGACTAGTGCATGGAATCTTCAGAAGTTGGAAACATACTGTATATTATTTTGGTTTTTTTGAGATAGGGTCTCATTGTGTAGCTTTGTCTATCCTGTAACTCACAGAAATCCTCCTGCCCCTGCCTCCTGAGTGCTGAGATTAAAGGCGTGTGCCACTATGTCCAACTGAAAATACGTATTCTTAATAATTCACTTGCAAGTTAAGTTTTGGACTATAATCTGGTTTGTATGTAAATTTTCTTTAGTTCTTGGTAACTATACCAGTTAGTCAACTGTGTCTGAGGGCTTAGGGACACCAACATCATCAGCACTAATATATTGGACCAGTGTTTGCCAGATTCCTTATAACGTGTTGTGAGCTTTGTAGAGAGCTAAAGTTCTGTTTCTTTTGATAGAGAGAGAGGCTGCTCAGTGTCTTGTCTGGGGCCGGACCGCATGGGTCTGCATTCTTACACTGTTACTACTGTGATGTTGCTTGACTTTTCCTGTTTGTATTTACCACCTGCACATAGGGCTACAACAGGCTTAAAGAGACAATTCCTCCCTGTTCTAGCTTGGTTTACCAATGAGTTTAATCAGAGCTACTTAGTGATCCGGGGGTGGCGGCGCACGCCTTTAATCCCAGCACTCGGGAGGCAGAGGCAGGTGGATCTCTGTGAGTTCGAGGCCAGCCTGGTCTACAAAAGCTAGTTCCAGGATAGGCTCCAAAGCTACAGAGAAACCCGTCTCAAACAAACAAACAAAACAAAAAAACCCACACAAACAACAACAAAAAAATCTCAGAGCTACTTAGTGAGCATGAGTAAAAGGTTATTTTCAGGAGCATGAGCGTCTTACAGGCAGCTACACCACCAAGGAAGAATTTTTCTGTTTGCTTATTGGTTTGGGGTGTGTGTATGTGTGTGTGTTGGATTTATTAACTGCCTGTATATTCTTGGGGAGGGATGGGCCCAAAGCCTCCTGTCCTTTATGAACCTTACAAGCCTCATAACTTTTCCTAATAAGGGATGTTGGGTGGGCCAACCTTGTAAAGGATTCATGTGATAATCACAGCTGCTTTAATATCAAGATACCCAGAGGACAGAGTCTCACAACAGATAGAAGCTGGGCTTTGTATTTGTGGAGCTCAGCTTCTTTATACGTCCAAGATTTGTCTCAAGGAAGACCTGAGTTATTGACAGTGCATGTTGGGTCAGAGTGAGTGAGGATGAAAATCCCAGACATAGTTCTGAGACAGTCTCCACATGTACCTTATCTTTGAGCTGTGGTTCCCAGTGCTTGATCATTTTTACTCTAAAGCCCAAATGATAGCACTGATTGAGGAGTGACCAGATTTTGGGATTTTTTTTTCTATTTTGTTTAGTACTAGGGGCACATTCTAGGCAAGCACTCTACTCTTGAACTATATTATATTCTCTAGCCCTTTTCCCAGTTTCATTTTGTGATAAGATCTTGCTTGATAAGTTGCTGAGGCTGGTCTTGAACTTGGAGTCCTCTTTTAATCTCTTGAGTTGCTGAGAGGGCAGGTTTGTGTCACCAGGATTTTTTTTTTTTTTTTAAGTAATAACAAAATCTATGCTCAGAACCATTCTTCTGGCACCTTTGTCTGTTGTCCTCTAGTGTTAGAGGCTGTGGCTTCCCTAGAGTGGTTTAGGAGACTGTGGAGACTGTGAGAGGCTCAAGCTGCTGTTCTCTGGGACTCTTAGGATCTCTTAGCTCTGTGACCTGGGAGGCTGGGGGTTTTGCCTCAGCATTGCTAACTCAGCCCTGCTCTGTCCAAGTCAGACATTAGCCAGATAACCAGTTCCATTGCTAATGAAGGAACACAACACACATGAATTCACACTCACTCTCATGCATACTCACTCACATATACCCTCTCATGCAAACACACTCTCTTGGCACACACACATACAGGACTGGAAATGTGGTGCAGCCTGTGCGCTTCTAGGTAGTTTTGCCTGTTTTTCCTGAGTCCTATGGTCTGCATTTGGTCAAGGCTGTACTGACGGAAAGTGGGGCAGATGATTCTGTCCTTCAGAGCACAGGGAGAGCTGTGGTATATTGAGTCCACACTGTGGGCCTAGTTTCGTGGCAGACACAAATGAGTTCAGCACTTGATTTAGTCCAGCATGAAATTTGCCAGAGCAAGTACTTTATTAATCTTAACCCCTAATATTAGACATATTGGCTTTTTCTAAAAATACAAATGATTGGAGTGCATTGTTGGCTTTTAAAGTCTATCCTCCTTTGTCCCCCCCCCCCCCCCCGCCCCCCAAAGGCTAGACAGTGTATTTCTGTCCTTGAATGGAGAAGGTGCTTTTCATCACTGGCTGTCTCCTCTCACATTCTTAAAACTAGGTAATAGAAAATTGCCCCTTGAAGGGTGTTTGTATTTTTATGACAAGGTCTCTTGTAGCTCAGTCTGTCCTTGAACTTGCTATGTAGCTGAGGATGACCTGAAACAGTTAATCATTTTGCCTCTGCTCCCAAGTGCTGTGATTAGAGGTATCCTTCACCATACTTGACTCATTCTTTTAAGGCCAGAGGAAGGATTTGCTGTTAGAATGGAGTCTTACTGACTGGGAACTTGTCTATTTTTTCTTGGGATTCGATTGAGGCTACGTGCAAGGAAAACTGTTGGGTGACTTCTGTTCGTGACCTTGAGTGTATCTGGGAGAATCAGTCAGAATTTTGTGTCTGGTTTGTCTGAGTAAATGAGTGATAGCAACAGGGCTTTCTACCTGACACACTGAGTCTGTTCACAATCTGTTGAGTTATGGGAAGCTCACAGGGTATATACTTGGTATTAAAGGGTGAGTTTGTTCCTATCTATACTAGAAAAAAAACTGGCTCTAAACAAGCATGCAGCCACACCTTATCCCACCCCAGAAAACTGTTCTTGATTTCCCCCCTCCTGTAGCTTCCCAGATAGCCTCTGTGTGCCGTGTCTGAGCTGACCTGTTGGGAGCTAACAACTTTGAAGTCCTAAGGTGCCATTTTAATACTTAATTTACGGTGCAGGTTTCTAGAGCAATTTAACTAGATTCTTGAGGGAGCTTACTTTACAGCATTCTTAAGAGCTCTGACAATCTTGAAAGAGTTAAACTCTAATTAGCTCATTCCTAAGGTATTTAATGCCCTTATTAAAACTCAACTGCTTGTTCACTTTTTTCTTTAGTGAATCAGATTTCTTGAGGAGCTGAGCCCTCACTCCTCAGATCACAGGCTCACATGTTGAAGCTGGCAGTGCTAGAGGCTAGTTCCTATCTGTGTGACAGCATTTTTAATTTAACAGGACCGCCTTTGATGTTCCCAAATATTTATAGGCAGCTTTAGATCATTTCAGTATGTGCTTTCTTTTTCTCTTCTTCTGTCTCTCAATCTTTTTTTTTTTTTTAAACTGGAGCAAAATTTTTGGTCATGCAGTAGCTTTCTTTTTATCCTACTAGTTTATTTTGCTTCCTTTGCAGCCTTGATGAAGACTCTGGCTGTATCCACACACAGGAGGTCAACTCTTTCTTTCCTCTTCAGTAAAGGCCCTCTCTGTATCATACTGTCTACTTGAGATTGCTTGAGGCATTTCTGTTTGTTCTTGACCTTCTAAATGCTGAGTTCTTTTCAGATTTGGTTTGGGAATCTGTTTTCTGGCAACCTGAAAGCATTCAGACTGGTGTGGAGCCTTTTGCAGTGCATGTGAAAGATGACCAGTGGCCATGTCTTTCTCTGCCTGCCTGGGATGTCTGGACTTCCCAAAGTTGTGACTTGTAAGAGACCCTTGGAGACAATGCTGTCTTGATTGTGGGTTTGTTTCATATGGTTTTACTAGACTTGTCTAAATATTAGAGAATCAAAGACTTAAGGCTCAGGAATGGGATAAACAAGTAGTATAGAGACTTTTTAAGCCACTAAGAAAAAGAAAGAAACTTTGTACCAATGAAAACATGTGGCAAAGAGAGGGGACAGCAACCTGTCAGTTTAGGCTCAGGTAAACATTCTGCTTGTGAAACAATCCAAGTTTTTGAACTCTTGGCTCCCTGTTACTTACCTGGCCGAGACAGGCAGAAGCCGGGACACTTCATGACTTTTCTCCAGCACCGCTGGCTCAGCCTGCTACTACGTTGCTTTGTGAGACTGAAGGTCAAATAGGTGGTTGATGAAATGTTTGAATGAATGGATGCTCTGTTAGACACTGTCCTTGGGCTTTACACTGTGTCACCAGATCCTCAGGAGGATTCTGAGTGATGAGGTTTCCTCCCTGTTTTTTGGATGAGGACACCAAAGGGTAGTGAAATTTAGCACAGCTGATGACTAAAGAAGCTAGCTGGAACTCAAGACTGTGTTTGTAGCTTCACTGCATGCTAGTTCTGGGTAGGTGTATCCGGTGATGGTCTGCTAGGCTTTTACAGGTTTTAAAGGGTGGGGGCTCTTGAGGCTAAAGTCTCCTATGTGTTATGCTCTGAGAGTTCAGAGCTGACAGATTTTTGCTATGTAAAAGCCACAATGGTGCCAGATAGGTATGTGTCAGCTTTGCCATTGCTAGTGACATGACCATTATAATCTTGGTCAGGTCCTCCAACCTCTGTGAACTGTTTTCTCATCAGTAGCATGTGTTATTTAGCTTCTACCTCTAAAGAATTATAAAGATTAAGTGAAAAAATACATTGGTGACTTAGTACTACCAAATTGTCATTGTTTGAAGGAAGGAGTTCATAGTCCTGTGGGGGGACAGGTAAATCAGTCATTAGAAAACACCATGGCAGCAATAGCTGGGAGGCCTGTCGTTTACAGCAGGGTCCAGGCCAGAGCCACTGGTGAAGAGCTTTACATTCTCTGGAAGCAGATACTTTTGAGTGCCTCCTTGAAGCCAGATGATACTAGGTGGGACTATCCTGTCAAGCTGATTGTGTGTCTCAACCCCTGTCCATTTCTACTCTTATTAGAATTTGACCTCTAAAATGTTAATTGCTACCTGAAGGAAGATTTCCTGAAAAATAAAATCTCAAGGTGCTAAATAAATAGCACATACACATTCCAGTTAATATCCAGTTTATCTTTTATGGTCCTTCAACTATTTAATCTTATCTAATTAACCTTAAATTTTCTGGTCTCTTCTATATAAGAACCTTACAGTACTAGAGAATGTACTTGAAACTTGCCAAGGGAGCAGATGGTGACGGTTTGGTTCCCCACAGTGCCCAGATGGTGTTCGTGCTTTCTCATGGTCTGGCTCCATGGGGATTTGTTGATAAGATTTTGCTTTGATTTGGTTTTCTCCCCAGCACCATGTTCAGAATCAGTTATGGCCTGTAGCTGCTTTCCTCTGCAAGGTTCCATGGTTTCAGTCATTTACAGTGCTGAAATGTAGGCCCTGTGCTACACTCTTGACTGTTTTGCACACAGTGAGGGATGGCTGCATGACAGAATTGTTTACTTTGCCCATGGTACTTGGTCTAGAGTAGATGTCAGAGTACATTCACTTGTTCAGTCGATTGGTACATATTTAATCTAGACCAGAAGACTCTTGGAAAGCAATTGCTATTATTTCTGTAAACTTCTCCCTGAAATAGACTTAAATATGACTTTTCTGTCAAGTTGGAAAGTTAGAAAACTACTCTGAAATAGTATTGTCTACTGTGTAAGTCCATTGGAGGGCATATGTAGCCATTACTAACTAGCAACATTTGAGTAAAAAGAAAATTGACTAAGTACCACCACTGGGACTCTTGTGTGGCGATGTTTGCATTTCTTTTTCTTTCTTCTTCCTTCCTTCCTTTTTTTTTTTTTTTTTTTTTTTTTGAGACAGGGTTTCTCTATCCCTTGTTATCCTGGAACTCATTCTATAGACCAGGCTGACCTTGAACTCACAGAGGTCCTCCTGCCTCTGCCTCTCAAGTGCTGTAATTAAATACATGTGCCAATATTACTCTTTCTCTTTTTTGTAAGATTTATTTTTATTATTTTAAATTATGTGTATGTTTGTGTATGTGCACATGAGATGACCAGAGAAGGAGTCAGTGCCTCCTGGAGCTGGAGTTAGAGGCATTTGTGAGCCACCCGCCATGGTGCTAGGAATCAAACGTAGGTCCTGGAAAAACAGTACACAGGAGGCCAACTCAGTCATGTTTCTGACTCCTGGAGCCATCTTTCTAACTCCCGGTTTGCAGTTCAAATACAGAGCATCAATTTGCCCTATGTTCCTGTGTGTGTCCTATCCCCCCAATGTCAAAAGTAGGAACAGAAGCAAAATCCTTTCTGCATTGACCCTTCTCCAACCTTAGCTGTATTGTTGGCTGTGCGATCCACTAGGTGTAGTTTATGTTTGATGGAGAAAAGGAAAGGGCCTGCGGTGATAGTACAATGTTAGATAGGGCTTGCTTTCCATTTCAGTTTTAGAAGTTGGTGATTAGATTTGTCTCTGTGGGAGCAAAGATGAAGCTCATGGTGTAGTACAGATCACTGGTCCCGAGTCAAAGGCCTAGTGCCTTAGTTGGTATTTTTGGATAAAAAAGCTTTAATATTTTGAACTGCTTTCTAAAGCTCTGCTAAAGGTTGTCCTGCTTTTAACTATTGTCTGGGGAAATTTGCTGTTTGGGAACAGGCAACAATTAGAGGTAACAGCTTATTTATTTATTTATTTATTTATTTATTTGGTTTTTCGAGGCAGGGTTTCTCTGTAGCTTTGGAGCCTGTCCTGGAACTAGCTCTTGTAGACCAGGCTGGCCTCGAACTCACAGAGATCCGCCTGCCTCTGCCTCCCGCGTGCTGGGATCAAAGGCATGTGCCACCACCTTCTGGCGAGCCAACAGCTTTGAAGCTAGAGCCCTTCCTAAGGTCATTGTGTATCAGTCCCACTCTGCATGTATTTTCCATTTAGATCCTTTAGATCAGGATAATTTTTGTGTGTGTGTAAAAATCCTCAAACCAAAACTCACCCTAGCAGGAATTGAACAATTATGCAAATCATATCTGTATGCTTGAATTCTTAGAGATGCAGTTCTCACAGGAAAAGACAGCTCCTTTGTTGGAGCCTCTTTCTTAGAGAGTGTTCGTGGATGTAGAGTTTGTGGTTTTCTGGATGGTGCTCACGGAATCATGGTTACCTCCTCTTGGGTATCTATCTACTGGGTTAGGTTTATTGGCCATTCAAGAAGACAGGATATGAATCTCCGATGGTGGCAGTGATAATAATGCATGCTGAGTGCTACAGGCCTGAGGCCAAAGGTGTGTCATGAAATCAGAGCTTGGTCCTGGGCTATGCCCCATTTAATGAAGGCCTGTTCTTGGATTTGCTCCTGATACTTCACTTCCTTTGCTGAGACCTAGGCAGGGATGGCACTCAGTAGGGGCTTATTTTTGCTGTATACATCAGAGTCAGCTGGCATGAATATGCCCAGGGCAAAGTCAGGAGAAAGGAAAGACCATGTGAAGCATGGCCAGAATCATGACACTGAAATGAGACCTAAGGGTAGCCAGCTCTCCTTTCCTGATCCTTAGTCCTAATATCTGTAGACTGGCAGGAGTGTGGACTAGGGGTATGAGGTCTCAAGTCAGAATTCTGGGAATAGGAAATCTGTAGCTGGATTTCAGCTAGGTGGGAGAGCACTTACCTGGGGAGAGAGGACAGACAGCACATAGCTTAGAAGGTAGGGATGGCTTTGAGTACAGCTTCTGTCTTAGGACCAGTGGGCCCCTCAGGCAGAAAACAGATGGCATCTGTGTGCAGTGCTAGAGTTTTGATGGCATGACCTCTCTCCTGCCCCATGTTCTAAAGCAGCACAGTTAGCAGGGGCTGGTCCAGCTGTTACTCCTATGAAGAAAATAGTTTGGAATGTCAGGGAGTGACGTTCATGTGACAGCCTTGAATTCACTTTATTAAAGATAAATATATCAGCTTTGACTTTTAGCTTTATTAGTAACAAATTGCTCTCTACTTGTTCACAACACCTTGGGAGAAAATTGCTGTTGTGACATTTGACCTTGGCTCAAATTATTTTCTAAGGTTTTGAAAAATAGACCAGGAGTGTGTGGACACTTCTGGAGATCAGTTCATCAGAGGCCTTTTAAATTCTGTCCCACACCCTTCAATCTGAAGATGTCTGTGGATAGGCATATGGGTTTTAGTAGGGAGCTTGTAAGCACTTCCCATCCCCAGTTTTAGGATTAGGCAACAGAGTGATAGGCTGGTTTGGACCTTTTTCTGGTTATTGATGGGCCTTATTGTGGTTTTTCCAAACTGAATGAGGAATTTTTTTTTTTTTTTTCAAATCCAGCCTGTGAGCCAAATGAGCCACACCGGGATAAACTCTGTTTGTTTACAAATTATGTAAGAGAAGGGCCCGCCATTAAATTCTTCTGAGCCAGAATTCCTACTCCTCTTCAAAGTTGTAATCAAACTAAACAAACACTTTCCTGCAGGAGAAACGGGAGCAGATGCTCCTGGGAGGCCTTCAGCAACTGTGGAATGTTTAAAGTAGAAACACGCAACCAAGGTGGAGCTGTTCCAGAAACAGTGCTTGTTCTAGCCAGAACCAAAGCACGTGTCAGCTTTTTTATTTAGGGCAAGAGGTGCAGAATGAACCAGGCAGTGCAGGCAGAGTTTTCTTCAGAATGTTTAACTGGGTTTTCTTACTGTGCTTCAAACAGTAGATCTTAGTTTCCTCTTATCCTCGCCCCCCCCTTTTTTTTCTTAAAAAAACAAAAGTCAAAAAACTTGATCATTATCTCTTACTTTTTAGCCAGCTGGATTACAGTTGATCCTTATCTCTAAACTATGTTGGATTATAGTTGGGCGTCTAATAGACCTTTTGTGAGGATCATTCAGGGGAGAGAGGCAGAAACTTTCCTGGCCTTTGCTAGTGTCTCAGTGATCCTGGGAGACTGTTCTTCTGGGCATAGACAAAGACTCCTAGGCTCAAGGACAGAGTTTTCTAGCTTTCACTAATTTGGCTTTTTACTGACTGACTTGATTTAAGATTAACTTATTTTTATTCATGTGTATGTGCCTATATCTGCCACATAGTGAAGATGCCCACAGGGCCAGAACAGGATTTCAAATCCCCTCATGCTAGAGTTAGGCAGTTGTGAGTCAGGACTTGGGTTCTAGCAACCAAACTTGGGTCCTCTAAAAGAGCAGTCTGTGCTTTTAACTGCTGAGCCATTCTCCCATCCTGGGGTGGCTTGATTTAATTTGTCTTGGGAATATTATAAATTTTTTGAGACACTAGACACCTATATTTAAATAAATGTGTTCTTTTTTGTTTGTTTTTTGGAACAGAGTATATAGTTTTAACTGTCTTGGAATTCACTGTATAGACCAGGTTGGCCTGAACTCAGAGATCCTCCTACCTCTGCCTCCACCTCCTAAGTGCTGGGGTTGAAGGAGGTGTGTTTTACAATGCCTGCCATAGATGTGTTCTTTTCTCTTTCTTCTCTCTCTCTCTTTCTTTCTTTTTGCCTTTTGAGATGGGGTTTCTCTGTGTAGCCCTGGCCGTCCTGGAACTAGCTCTGTAGACCAGGCTGGCCTCTAACTCAGATCCACTTGTCTCTGCCTCCCCAGTGCTGGAATTAACAGTGTGTATTAATAATAATAATTAATAATAAATAATAATTAATGTGTAGGTTCTGTGAAGTGTGACCAGGTATCTTCTCAAGGTATCTTAAAAAAAAAAGACACCAATTGCAGAATGTCCCAGTGTGAAAGAATTCTATGAACTAACTTTAAGAAATGGTGTTTATTAGATTTTTCTTTTAGAGATTTTATACTTTAATTTGGTTTAATTAATTTAGTGAATTAATGGCTATAAAAAAATCCTACTGAAGAAAAAAATATTCTGTTTAATCTGGCATTACCCAAATATACTTTATCACAAAACTTTTTCTCATGGAACCCAAGGACTTGAAAAGATTCTTTTCCTTTAGGCTAATTTAGGATCTGTGCCCTGTTGGATTATGAGTAGGACAGGCCAAGAGCACATCCATTTCTATCTTAAAGGCCCTGGGATACCACTACTACAACCAAGGGCACACCTTTAAAGGTGATGTGAATGTTTTAACTTTATCTCAGCAGATCATGGTCTTTGTGAGTGATGGCGTTTAAGAAATTAGAAGCCATGCCATAACCCCAAAGTGAGCCTAGCCCTAAACCCAAGAAATTTCTTATGTGGTATTTTGGGGGACAGGGCTAGCAAGAAACAATGGAGGCTTTTATTGTGATAATTTAGCAAGCTCTTTTCAGGTTTGATGTGTGTGAAAAACCTGGAAAGATCACTGGTCAGTGTTCAAGCCTCCATCTGTTGGGTTACCATCTTGGGGTTGATGTGGCTATGTTTCCCAAATTTACTTTCTTGCTGTAAGTTATGGTGGTCTGTTTCTGAGGTTCAGCTGTTTTGAAGATGATTTTCTGAGTTGAATGGATCTACTTCTAGGCTTGTCTACCTTAATGAATGCATGAAAGTTGGAAGAGTGTTTGGCACAAGTTTGGCTAGCTTAGATAATCCTCTTTGAGGTTCAAAAAGGAAAAACTCTGAAGTGAGAAGTTTAATCTTCTCCAACTAAGTGCCATATATAATAGAGTTTTGACATAGCACCCCTAAACTTTTATCTATTTATTTAATTGAAGGCAGGATTTCACTTTATAGCCTTGGCTTGCCTGGAACTCTATGTAGGCAGGGCTGGCATCACACTCAGACAGAATTGTTTGCCTCTGCCTCTCAAGTGTTGGGAATATCAAAGTTGTGCACCTCAATTTTCTTATCCCTTCCCACTGAGGTATATCAGCATCAGCTGACTCCCAATTAAGAAACATCAAGCTTTTTCTCTTGCCACCTTTCATTGTGATTCTAGGCCCTGCTCTTGCACTTACAGGAGCTCAGTTTCTCTTTAGGGTGTCTCTTGTTCCCCCTTCCCAATGGAGGAGCCATTTTTTTTTTTATTTGCAGAGAACTGGTGGTTAGAAAACTTCTTAAGTAGAATCAAATGCTCTATAATCCCAATGCTACCTTCTAGTGTGTATCTTAGGGCAGGCATAACAAGTACTGCAGACTGGGTAGCCTGCAAACACATTTATTTTCTCACAGCTCTGGAGGCTAGAAGTCTAGGATCAGGGTGTTGGCAGAATTATTTTCTTCTGGGCCCTGGACAGAGGTCCATGGCTTAGAAGATGGGAGCTGCATTATTACTGGTTATTTTTGTGACATATCTGTCTTAGTGCCCTAGAGAATGACTGGAAGGAGGAGGGGGAGATTTCTTTGGGGTCATGGTTTCATAGCCTACAACAGTCATTAAGGTATGATGGTCCTTCAGGTTTTTGAAGATCCTGAATTTTCTTTTCATCAACAAAATCAGTAAACTTGGTTTTTCATTGCTGAGCACCCCAAGTTCTTTCTCTTTTTCATAGGAGATAGTTTTGGATCCCTCCTCATCATGAAACCTGGACTTTGTTCAGTTGAGGAAGGACAGTGAATACCATGCACTGCTTGTGATGCTCCATATAGCAATCACTAATGTTCTACCCCAGCAAAAAGATGTGATATCTGGGGGAGAGGGCTCAAATAGTCCTGCAGAGTTTGCATTGCAGCTCTCATCTTCACTTTGCCTGAGTATGTATGACCACTAACCATGATTCGTACCATGGGATGGTCAAGTAATCATCTGCTGCAGCTCTGCCCAGCAGCCATGAACCCGATGCTGACTGGACATCTTTGAGAAGCTATCTGTGTTTAGAATAAAGCACCCAAGGCCATACTCACTTATCACTCTCTTGCCTTCCTCATAGACTTCAGTTTTAGGAAATTTTGAGGGGATAGATATTTCAAAGGAACAAACAAGCATGGAGTTTTTTGTTTTGTTTTAAAGTCTAATTGTTGTTTGGAAAGCTTAGAAGTCAATTACTGGGCATAACTTATTTTAGATACATAGTTTTATGCCAATCTGTAGTATAACTAGATTTAAAATTATAAGGTAACCTCTTCATTTTGGCAAATTGTTTGCTTTCATTATCCATCTTCTCCACTAAAAATTGTCAAAAGACTCTTCTTTGTTCTTTGTATTTTCAGTACTTAAAGTTCAGAAAGTTTGTTGAATGGCTAAATGAATCCTCTTACCTTGTGTTTACTTAACTAGGGACATTGTGTTTTAGAAGACTAAATGAAGTAAAAATAGCAGCTTAAGGTTTAGGAATTATTCTGCCCCTGCCCCCACCAGGAATTATTCTGCTGGGGATAAAACCCTGGGCCCCGTGCATGCTAGGTGCTTTACCACTGAGCTACACTCCCATTTCCCTTTACTGTTGAATTGTGGAGCACTCATGAAAAACTCTTGGTACTCTACTGCTAACCTGTGGTCTGTAAATCTTGATTGATAGTTTTGACAGCCTTTCTCCCCTTCTCATGACATGGAGTTCAACACTCTCACAGTAACAGTCTTTAGATGAAGAGGCTTTAACTTCACTACCTAGGATTTCCAAATTGTAGCCCTTTGAACCCTAGACTCTGGAGTCCCCCCCTCCCCAGCTGTTAGGCACCCTTGTTCTGGAGGCCTGACAACATTAAAAACACCAGCTATTTATAGCTTTCTTTTCAGTGTCAGTAAATTACAGACTGCCCTTTGCTAGTGGGATGAGGCTAACATTCATCTGCTGTCACTCTGATTGCCTGGCAGCATCAGCCAGGTGGTGGGAGGTGGGCCCCACCTGAGTGCTTCTGAGGCCTCCCCTGGTGCTATTAGGATACTAAGGCTTTCTGGAATGATGTGGAGTTTCTAGAATTCATAGTCTTTGTGATGGAATGGTGGCAATTGAAAAGAGAGACATGTAGACAGACACACAGACACACCAAGGTATATATGCTCTTGAGATAGAGGCCCAAGCTGATTTCACTGCCAACCTCCAACTTAAATTGGGGCTATGTGTGTAGCTCAGTTGGTAGAGTGCTTTCCTAATATGTACAAAGTGCCAGACATGGTGATGAGTTCTGTAATCCTAGAAGTCAGGAAATGGGAAGCAGGAGGATCAGAAATTGTAGATTGGGCCAGTGAGATAGCTTAGTGGGCAAAGGCTCCTGCTGACAAGCCTGACAATCTGAGTTTGATTCTTGGGACCCATATGGAAGGAATCAACTTCTTTAGGTTGTCCACTTGTATACCAGGGTACACACATGTTTGTCCCTTACCTTTACAATACGTAAAGACATACTTAATAAAGAGGTTGAATTCATCTTTGTTACATAAAGAGTTTGAAGCCAGTGTGGGCTACATGAAACTTTGTCTCAGAAAAAAAGGCGGGGGATGACTTAAATCACTGGTGAACTGGAGGGTATCCTGTACAGTGTCCAGTTTTGGGAGGGTCCTTCAAATTCAGCAAGGTAACTGAAGACTGTTCATTCTAAATGGGGGCCAAATAACCTGCAGAGTGAATATTAAGAATTAAGAGTATGTAAAGGTCCTTAAGGCCTAGAGTTTTCTATCAGCCATCTCCTGGCCTACATGACACTGGGGATAGGGAGCAGCTCTACTAGGCACTATTTAGAAAGGGCTTGATGATAGAAGGCTGCTGAAGTCATAATGCCCATTGGTGCCATATCAGGTCAGACTTTTAGGAGCAGGTTTTGACCTGGTAGCTTTTGATCTTTGCGGTTCTTAGCATGGCTCAGGGAGTGCTAGGACAGCAAAAGAGGTCTGTGCTGTTAGCTGGAGTTTCCACTGAAATGCTAACTGCTGGCTTTTTTGACCTTCTAGCCTAAGAGGGTATTTATAACTAGCTGTTTGTATGCTTAGAGAAGCCCAGGCCCTGCCTTTCTGTAGTGGTTTAAGAACTGTGCCCTTGCTGTGGTCTGAAAGGGCAGGCCTGGTGAATGTGGGAACTCATGCTCTACTCCCCATGAACTTGTCCTCTTACCTTCCATCCTGCCAGGGCATCAGCCCTTTCAGGGTTAATTTCTCTGCTTTGGAAGCAGCTGGCCAGTTTACACTCCTCCCTGGGCTGTACAAAAATACTTCCTTTGAAGTGTTAGGAGAAGCGGTGAAGGGTAAAACCTGGTGAAGAATAAAATCTGGAGTGGGATTCAAATACTCTTCTCTCCCAGGGAGTTTTCTGAGGAACAGATTGTTCAGCCTTCATCTGAATCTCTCAGGCAGTGTTACTCTTCATATAGTTTGCAGCTTTGAGCTTCAGTTTCAACCCCCACCCCCATGTGTTCTTTTTCCACTAAGGAATTATTTCTCACCAAGAGGGATAGTTAGAACACAGTCATCAAGCCTCTTGGTAGCTGGAATCCATTTTGAAGGCCCTTCTCTCTGGAGGCTGTCGTGTCCCTCCCTGCAGGAGTGATAGCTTGGAATATAATGTGAAGTTCTAATGCAGCCAGCCTGCCCTGCTGTTGGGGAAGGAAAGCTGTCATGGATCTTCTCTCTTTTCAGGTCCAAGGCTAGCATAGCAGTCCAAATGAGCACTGATATCAGAGTCAGGAGTTCTCACTTCTACCTTGGGACTCTCTTTGTAACATGGAGCTTCAAAGGGTGCTTCAAGGATCTGTGGAAATACTGGGGTAGGGGGCCATGTAGTGCAAGGCATTTTCTCTAATGCAGACCTGCTGAGGAGCAGAAATTGGCATTTAGGATAAAGGGACCAAAGAGAATGCCAAGGCAGAAATGACACGGAACAAGGCTTGAATGTCTTCTTAATCCCTGAGTATTTGCAGCCCAGGAGGGGTTGGGCAAGAGCAGGAGGAAAGGCAGCTGTTATATTCTGGAGAAGAATGCCAACCTGCTGCTTTTCACAAATGGGGCCTCTCACAAGTTCCTTCTGAACCTGGCTTACTATCCTTTCTTTCTTTCCTAGGAGATGCCCTCATTGGATTTCTTTTTTTCTTTTTCTTTCTTTCTTTTGGTTTTTTGAGACAGGGTTTCTCTGTGTAGCTTTGGAGCCTGTCCTGGAACTTGCTCTGTAAACCAGGCTGGCCTTGAACTCACTGAGATCCGCCTGCCTCTGCCTCCTGAGAGCTGGGATTAAAGGAGTGCACCAACCACTACCACCTGGCTCTCATTGGATTTCTTACATGACTTCCTATGTCTCTCAGATAAGGGATGAGGGCCGCAGATTTAAAAATAACTCCATGTGGCTAGCATTTATTGCTGACTTTTGCCAGGCATTGTGTTAAGCAGTGGCATGAATGACCTCATTTATTCTACCCCAGAACAGCCCAGTGCTGTTAACTGTTCTTGTCCCCATTTTATAAATGAGAAAGGAAACTGAGGCCAGAAGAAACAATTTGTCCAAAGTTTTACTTTCTACTGTTCAAGGGTGGTAAAAAGAGATCCCCCATCACACTGACTTTAGAACGTCTTTGGTGTTTTTTAGAGACAGAGTCTCATTATTTAGCTCACCAGCCTCCCGAGTGCTAGGATTTCCAGGAGTGTGCCATCACATCAAGCCTTTTTATTTGTAATAAAATAGAAGCTATAAAGTGATGGAGGTGAGATTTCATTCTGTATTCCAGACTTGGTCAGAAGTTGTTTTTATACAAATGGGAACTAGTTTTCTGTTGAAATGCCTTTTCTCTGTGCTGAGGCTTTCTTAATTGAAGATCTAGTTGTTGTGCCTTTGCTGTTGGGTTTGGTCTTTCCTTAGCCTGGAACAAGAGTTTGCACTTCCTTCAAGGAGTTGTAGAACCTTCTTTGACCCTCCTTTGTTACTGGAGGTGGGGGCAGACGGGGGTGGGTGCTGGGAAAGTTAGAGGGATTTGCCCCTACTCACACATGGGGCCTGACCCTGGACCAGGCTGGCAGGTTCTCAGTGTACTGGCCACATGCCTCCTTCCCACCTGAATTTCACACAGGAAAAAAGATGAAAGGACTAGAAATGACAAGTCAGGAGCGGAAGGGCTCTCATTTGCAAACTGTTTCTTTTCATCTTCACCCCTTTGTTTCTTTACACACACACACACACACACACACACACACACACACACAAAAGGAAAATCCCCCTCCCTCAACTTGTAGCCCAAGCACATGGCTCCCTCTAGTTCACGGAGGGGCAGCTATTTCTCTTTTAAGCGGTCAGACCTCTACTCCCAGTAATGTATTTTCTTAGGGTCGTGGATCTCCTCTTCCTGTCTGCTGCTCAGCTGCCTGATGCCATGGTCCTCTGGTCCTCTTTACAAATCCCTCAGAGCCTTTTGCAGATTATAGGATGGGGTCTAAATCCTGCCTTACCTTCATAGCCTAAATCTCTTGGTTGTTTGTTTCTGTCAGTCATCTTTGCATGATTTTAGTGTCCTGCAGAATCTCTCACCCCAGTCAAATGGTTCTTCCAAACATGCTTTGACCACAGCCTGCCCTTCTCTCAAGGCTGTCATCTCCAGGAACCTCTCTTGGACCAGTGTAGTAGAGTTGTCTCTGCCATCTCTGAACTTGAAACAACTTTGTCTGGCTACTCATTTGAAATTTAATAATATATTATTTTGTGTTGTTTAATTTATAGGTATGTAGGTATGTTTATCTCCCAACTAAAATACAAGCTCACTAAGATCTATAATATGCCATGCAATTATTGTTTGTTTGTTTGTTTGTTTGTTTGAGAAAGAGTCTCATTGTAGTTCAAGCTGGCCTGGAACTCATGGGATTCCTCTCGCTTCAACTTCCTGATTGCTGGGATTACAGATGTAAGCCACCATATCTGGTCCATTATTTGACCTCCCCTTACACCACTATAATAATACATTTTTCTCTTAAAATATTTTAATTACCTTTAGCTGTTGTGAGGTCATACTTAGTTTTCTAGACCCCTTCTTTAGTTTGTGTGCGTGCCCTGCCTTTTGGCCTGTGTGTATGAAATTCTGGCCTTGAACACACCTAGTAGTGCTGTCACGTGTCCCTTCCTCAGTCAGCTCTCCACCAGTCAACTCTTCTGTGTCTGATCTATATGTGGCATGTTCTGTTGTACTTGAGGGAAGAACTGTTGTTTGCATCCTTTTACTTTTGGCACGTTTTTCTTCTTTGTGCTCCAGTATATATCAGAAGTGTCAGGTGTATATCAGAAGTGCCAGCATTAATAGTTCTTGATTAAAAAATACAGAAACAAGCTTGGAGAGGTTAGGCCACTTAGGACCACACAGCTAATCATTTGGGGGCAAAGTCGATCTTACGGTGCAGCCCAAGAACGTGACCATGTCCCATGCCTAGCTCCATATGTTGGCGCTGGGAATCCAGTGGCTTGTCATGTACCTGCAACACATGGAGGGAAGGAGTTGTCCAAGGGAAACAGCAGTTTAGAAAGCTTCCTCCAGGGACCATTTCTAATTTGGTTCCCACAGAGCTGCTTGTGGAACCTCCTCACTGTTGTATAGTCACGGGTAGTTCTTTGCATGGATGGGCTCTCCCCGAAGTGAAAAGTTGTGAAATTGTGACACTGATGTCCCCGGACAGTGTAGGAAAAGTGGACTCTGGTCTGCATGCCCTTTATTTCCTATTATAGTAACTGCCCTGGAGACACAGTAGGAAAGTCATATGAAATCTTCCCTCCCCTTCACCCAGTCTCAAACTACTAAAGATCTGTGAGGAAATTGGGTGTGCTGATTGCCTCTGTAGTCTTAGTGCTGCTGGGAGTCTAAGGTGGAAGGCTGTGAAGTCTGATGCCAGCCCAGGTTCCGTAGGAAGACCCTATCTTTTTTAAAAAAAAGACTGCAAAGGAATAAAACCAGCAGAGTTAGAAGTTAGTATATTTTTTTGCACGTGTTATGGTGCACACCTTTAATCCTAACACAGGCAGGAGGATCTCTGTGAGGTCCAGGCCAGCCTGATCTATAGAGCAAATTTCAGGACAGCCAGAACTGTTGTATAGAGAAACCCTGTCTTGGAAAAAAAGCACGCACACACAGAAGAAGAAACTAGTGTCTTTTTTAAGCTCTCATTTGTAGGACATTGTTGCACGCATGTATACTAAAGGAAACAAGGATGTAAGATGCAGTGGACATTCATATGCTCATCACTTGAGTAGTTGTCAATCCTGGCCAGGTTGTCTCATTCAAACCCTATTCCTGTATTATTTGAAGCAAAACCAGCCATATTTTTCTTGTAATTGTTTATTAAATAGAAAATCGAGACTAGTACATTAGTACATGAGAGGCCAATGTTAATTTAGTGATGATTCTTTCCTAGAGCCATTTCCCTACCTGGCTCCCCTCCACCCAGAAAATGTGTGCCGTTGAGTACCTGGGAGGGAGGAGAGGATGAGAGGCTAGTGTCTGGTAGCTAGTGACCAATGGGCACTCAACCATTGAGGCTCCAACCCTGCACTGGCCCCTGCGATCAGAATCTGGGATCCTGCTTGGGCGCCTCGATGGTATCAGCTTTGCTGCAAGCGGGAACCACAGGATCAAAGGCGCCGCACTCTAAGGCGCTTCAAAGCCGCCTGAGCAGCTCGGATTGATGTCGAGAATGAGAGCGCCCTGCTGATGTAATCACAGCCTGTGAGACAGGTTCTCCTTTTTTTTTTTTTTTAATTTAAACAAAGACTCCCCTTGTTTATTTAGCGAGGTGAAGCGGGTGCTATGCAGGGCACACGTGCAGTGTGGGTGTGGGGGGTGTCCACTCTAGCCTGGTTTGGTTTGTGGAAGTGCAGCTAGTAGTGGCTAGTTTGCAGGTAGGCTTGCAGATTTTTCATAAAAGACAACCTGTTTGTGTTGGTAACAGTTAATTTCCTCACATTTTTTTGGGATGTTCAGGTTTGTTCCTGGATTTCAAATCTTGAAAGCAGCATTCCTCAACAGAAGAGACCTGGTGAAGCAGGTAGGGAATGGTAGTCTGTGGGCTGCCTAGCCAGCCTGCCTTGGCCATATCTTGAAAAGAAGCTCACCTTTCTCTCTTCAGAGGCTTGTTGTGGGCAGGAGCTTTTCAGCATGTGGCTAAGTACCAGGATTAACCCATCTCTATACTTGAATATTCATCCAATTTCTATAATAATTACTGATATTTGACATTGGCCAATCTTGGGTATTACTAGATTACACCGTTCCCCCAGCCTTTAATAGAGGCATACAACTCTTTGATACCCTGTAATGTACTCTATGGATAAATATCCGTATTTTGTTTTCTTGCCTAGTGAATCTTTTTTTTTTTTTTAAGTTTTTAAAGTTTTTTAGTTTTTCGAGACAGGCTTTCTCTGTAGCTTTGGTGCCCATCCTGGAACTAGCTCTTGTAGAGCAGGCTGGCTTTGAACTCACAGAGATCTATCTGCGTCTGCCTTCTGAGCTTGCCTAGTGAATCTTACAAATTTTTGCACAGACAAAGCAGACTTTCAAGTTGAGCCAGGTTGTTAGATGCTAAGTTCCTTTCCAAGACACTCCCCTCCCCCCCAATCAAAGTTCAGGATCTGTGGACTCTGTAGCATTTCCCAGTTTAAATTTAAATCATAGTGATTGAAATCTACCTTTATGTCTTACATAGGTCCCAAGCAGACCTGCTATGTCTAAACCATATTGCTCTTCTCTCTTCCCATGTCTGTTTCTCTTAGGATAATCAGTGTCTGTTACTCAGCTAAGGAACTGATATCTTCCTTGATTATTTGTCCTTCTCTTGCCTCATGCTTTTTCTGTCTGTCCTTGTACATAGAAGGCAAGAATGAAATTCATTCATTTTTTTCAAGCCTTCCTCCCCTCTTTTCTCTGTCTTTCCTTTCTTTTCCAACTACAAATGATTTCCCTTACCTTCTCTACAAGCACATTCCCCAAATATTTCATTGTGAAAAACTTCCAGCAAAGGAGCATAGAAATAATTTTACAGTGAACACTCATACATACCTACCCCTTATATTCTACCATTAATGTTTTACTATATTTACTGTTCTACATATTTACCTATCCATACATGACTCTTTCTCCTTACCTTTTTCCCCAGACAGGGTTTCTCTGTGTAGTACTAGCTGTCCTGGAACTAGCTCCATAGACCAGGTTGGCCTCAAACTCAAGAGATCCACCCGCCTCTGTGTCCTGAATGTTAGGATTAAAGGTTTGTGCCACCACTGCCTCTCTCACGTATGATTTTAATATTTACAACACAAGTACATGTATATCCAGCTTAGGTATGCTTACCTATATTAATGATTGCAAGGGGTTTTGAGGGCCTCTTTTAAAAAATTATGTTAATGCCACTTTTATTTGTAGATCTTTCCTATTCCCACACAGGTTGGGAACAAATTTGGAGATCTTACTTCTGTATTCAAACATTCAAGGGAGCCCAGGAGGTTGCAAAGACCAAAGGCTACCTGGTAGCTGGATTGGCTGTGGAGACCCTGTTATGCTCAGGAGACTTGCCTACCTAAGTGTCTGAAATAGAACTTGCATATGGTACATGTGTGTATGCGTTGGTTTTTCAACACAAGGTTTCTCTGTGTAGTCCTAGATGTCTTGGAACTAGCTCTGTAGAGCAGGCTAATTTTGAACTCTCGAGGATCTATCCTTTTGTGTCTGTCTCCCAAGTGCTGAGATTAAAAGTGTGTTCCATTTCCTTCCCAGAGAGAGTGTGTGTTTTGAGACAGTATCCCTCGATGTAGTTCTATCTTGTAGCTTGCTGTTGTAGACCAGGCTAGCCTCAAACTTAGATCTTTTTGCCTCTGCTTTCTAAGTGCTGGGATTAAAGGTGTGTGCCACCAGTGCCTCCTAAATTGGGATTGAAGGTGTGAACCACCATGCCAGCTCCCATCTCTTTATTAGTGCAGATTTTGACACTTTTATTTTCATAACCACTCATGAGATAACTAGAGGTATTGTGGAATGTAAAAGAAAAAAGAATATTGACCAAAACTGTTTTTCTGTTTTATCACAAAACAAGAAATTCAGGAGATATTTGAGTTTTATTAAGAACACCACGAAGCCAGTGGTCTTTGAGTAATATTTGAATGTAGAGGGAGAAAAAAAGAAATCAACTCTTGCATTAGGAGTTCAGAAGTGACCTCTTTGTTATAGAAGTGTCTGGAGCTCCTAGGAGTCCCTTTTCTTTTCTTTTTTTAAAAAATATTTATTTATTTGTTTGTTTGTTTGTTTGTTTATTTATTTATTTATTTATTATGCAATATTCTGTCTGTGTGTATGCCTACAGGCCAGAAGAGGGCACCAGACCCTGTTACAGATGGTTGTGAGCCACCATGTGGTTACTGGGAATTGAACTCAGGACCTTTGGAAGAGCAGGCAATGCTCTTAACCTCTGAGCCATCTCTCCAGCCCCAGGAGTTCCTTTTCTTACACCTGTCAGGGTCTCCATCCCAGTGCTGTCAGTTTTTAAGTCAATTCCAATTTGAACATCTAGGAATTTCTAGATGTTGTAAGTAAAAGGATCAGAAGTTGTTGGCAAATGAAAGTGTGTTTTTCATAATTTTTTATACTTTAAGAACAGCCTGTTTGTCTGAGACTATTAGGATCTCTAGGTGGTTGAGTATTTTAAAAAGGTCAGTTCATTTGAAGCACAGAATGGTTTAAAATGATAGTTTAAAAGTAAGGGTCTAGATCCAGGCTTGGTGGTGCACACTTGTAATCCCAGTACTTGGTAGGCAAATGGATCAGGAGTTCAAGGCCAGCCTCTGCTTCATAAAGTTTGAGGCAAGCTGTCTTTCTGTCTGGAAAAAAAACAAACTAAATTTAAGGGACTGATAGTGTGTAGTTCAAGCAATAGAGCACAGGAACTAAAAATAAAAAAGTAAGGCTTGAAAAAGCTTTCAAGCCCAGGTCTTTAGGAATAAGACCACCAGCCTTGTACTAGTTTCAACCCTGATACCCTGATACATCACTTAAATATACACTTCCTTTTTTTTTTCTTTGATAGCAGATCAGAAATTTAAAGATAGTTAATAAAGCTACCAGGAACCTTCTAGAATTTTACCAGTTTCCCCCTTTGAATTTTCAAAAGTTTCAGTTTGTTCTCAGCAATTAAAAAAAAAAATGACAGGGCTTGAGAGATGGCTCAGTGGTTACAAGCACTGGCTGCTCTTCCGGAGGACCTGAGTTCAGTTCCCAGTATAGCTCACAATTGTATGTAACTCCAGTTCTAGGGGATCCAACACCCTCACACAGACATACATGCAGGCAAAACAACCATTGCACAGAAAATAAGAATAAATAAACAATTTTTTTTTTAAAAAAGAGAGCATTATTTAATCTTTCCAAAGCATTTGACTTAGATTTCAGATGATAAAACTTAAGGTTTTGCTTTGTAGTATTTAAGTGCCTAATTATAGGAGGTGAGCTTTCCTAAGCAAATATAGATGCAGACAAGTCAGCTGGTGGAAACAGTGGAGCAACTATAGTGTAGTTTCCTTTCTAGGAGTGTGCAGGAGGTAGGTGTAGGCGGAGACAGCACTTTCATTTCCTGGCTACCCAGACCCAAATAATCTTACAGAAACTATATTAATTACAACACTGATTGGCCTATTAGCTCAGGCTTTTTATTAACTCTTACATCTTAAATTAACCTATTTATATTATTTTGTGTATCACCAAGAGGCTGTGGCCTACCAGTAAGGTTTTGGCAGTGGTATCTTTTTCTCCTTTGGCAGCTACATGGAGTTTCTCTGACTTTGCCTACTTTCTCTCTATATCTCTTCCAGCCTGGCTATATTCTACCCTGCTATAGGCCGAAGCAGCTTCTTTATTAACCAATGGTAATAAAACATTCCATGTTGGGCACCATTTGTAAACAGAGACTGCTTGTTCGTTTCCCAACTGCTCAGACCCGAATAATCACACAGAAACTATATTAATTACAACAGTGCTTGGCCAGCAGCTTAGACGTATTCCTAGCTAGCTAAATTAACCCATTTCTTTTATTCTGTGTATTGCCTTGAGTCTGTGGCGTCCCAGGTAAGGTTCCAGTGTCTGTCTCCTTCGGTAGCTACATGGCGTCTTTCTGACTTTGCCTACTTTCTCTCTATATCTCTTCGAGCCTGGGCTATATTCTCTCCTGCTATAGGCCAAAGCAGCTTCTTTATTAACCAGTGGTAATAAAACATATTCATAGCATACAGAGGGGAATCTCACATCAGATGGGGGCAGCAAACAGTAGTTGTTGACCTTTTAATGCATGAAGTTACCCTTAGAGAAAAGTTGGAGAGCTCTTAATAAAAGAGTGTGGAAGCACATCCCCTTTCATCCCAGCACTCAGAAAGCAGAGACAGTGGATCTCTCTGAGTTCAGGACATCCAGGAATGTTACACAGAGAAACCCTGTCTTGAAAAAAACCGAAGTACGTGTGTGTGTGTGGGGGGTGCCTGCTTCCTTAAGAATTAGAAGAGTGGCTTCAAAGCTCCATTTTTCATGCTTTCTGCATGGGTTGAGGGGTGGCTGGTGGCTACTTTCCTTGGGTTTCTGTCTGTCGATGGGAATGATAGTAATGCTGGCTTTTTGCTGTTGAGCAGGTTGTCCTGCAGGTCACATAACAGGAATTGTTATATTGGACATCACTTTGTTATTAATGAGCCAGCTATTGCTTAGCCTGAGAAAATGATGTACTCTGCTGTTAAACTAGCATGGGTGTTCTGATGTTGGAGTTGAGAAAAGGGGAAGCAGTCAGAGAGGCTACTACACTCTTAGGGAGTACGATGTATCCATCTGTTCAGTTGTGGGGTCTCTCCTGCAGCTGAGGCTGCACACCTTCACCAGCGGCACTTTGGGTGGTAAACCTGAGCTTCTTTCCATCTTTAGTCCCAACAGTAGGGAGACAGAGGCAGGTAGATTCTGAGTTCAAGACCAACCCGCTGTTCTATATAGTGACTTCCAAGACAGCCAGTGTTACATAATTGAGACCAAGTCTCAAAAAATAAAACCACAACAACAAAAAAGTGAGAGAAGAGAAAGAAAAATGGCCCATAGTTATGCTCACAGATCATTGTGATGAACCTCAGTTGAGGTTACCTCATTTTAAGTGACTCGAGTTTGTGTCAGGTTGACAAAAACTAATCAGAACAATTGATCCCTTGTCAACTGGATATACAAATACATCACTATTAAACCATAACTTATTTTGCTTATCCCAGAGATCCTCATGTTCATATCATAATATAATACATAATGAAACTTTAAGAGGCCCAATTTTTAAAAAGAAATCAAAGCACTTTAAAAATTCAAAGTTTCTTTGAAATAGTCGAAATCTCTAAACTGGGTTCCTGTATAATGGGAAGGACAGGATGGACAAAACAAGTTAAGTACTTTCTTACTCTAAAAGAGAAGAACCAGGGCATAAGAACAGCCATACTTAATCAAAACCAAAGCCCAGCAGAGTAACTCCAGATCTTGTAGCTCAATGCCTGACTGACATCTGGGATGTACTACAATCTTCTGGGCTCCAAAGGGCTTGGGCACATCTATGTTTCCAGCTCTGCCTTTAGTAACACACTGCGTGTCCTAGAGATTCAGGCCAGCTCCACTTCTGCTGCTGCCTTTGGTCATTCCACAGTCAGGACAGCTCCAATATTCTGGGGTCTCCATTGCAACTGAGGCTGTAACTTAACCAAGGGCCTGTCCTGGCCTCTTACTGTCCCAGGCCTCAGCTTCTCTCTGTGACTCTTTCAATTCTGGGGTCTCTCCTGCAACTGAGGCTGCCCCTTGGGTACTAAGTTGTTCTCTACGACCCCTTCAGGTCTTCAAAATCAGTACCTATTCCTGTGTTCCGCTGCCAGCTTTAGATCCAGCTGTGGCCTTCTCTGGACAACAGCTTCTGTGTACTGACCCTGTGGAACTACTTCCCAGAAGATTTCAACTCAGTGATGATGGTGTCTAAATCACAGCTGATTCTTTAGCCCCATTTAATTAGCAGTTCCAGTGAAACACAGGTTTTACTTCCATAGGTTCTTATTTCCAAATATTACACAAATAGCATGCTAGTTTTTGTTTTTCTCAGAAATTTCATATGCTAGGCTTTCATCATCTGTTTTTTCTCAATATCTTCCAAATTCCTACAACAGCTCATTAAGGTCAGCACTCAATGACTTTTCCAGCCCAAAGCCCTCAAATCCTTTCCCCTCAAAGGCAGTCTACCCCCACTACACACACACACACACACACACACACACACACACACACACACCAGTCTAAAAGGTATAAAGAACACATGGTCAGGTTCATCACAGTAACATCCCACTCTCTGGTACCAATTTTTGCTCTAGTTTGCTTCTGTGGTGGCAATAAAACACTGACCTAAAGGGTTTATAAGGAAAAGGTTATTCAGCTTACAGGTTAGAGTCTATCATTGAGGGAAGCCAGGGCAGGAGCTTGAGGGAGGAACTGAAGTGGACCATGGAGGAATGCTGCTCACTTTCCATGCTCATTTTGTTTATACAACTCAGGATCACCTGCCTAGAGGTGGTACTACCCACAAGTCTACTCCCACCCCTTCCCCATATATCAGTCAAGAATCAAGAAAATTCCCAACAGCCATGCCCACAGACCAGTCTAGCGGAGGTAGATCTTTAATTAAGGTTCACTCCTCAGGGTCTCTAGTTTGTATGAAGTTGACAGAAACTAACCTTACACAGTCACCATGTCTAGCTGTACTCATCTTGACTCAGAAATTTCTTTGCTCCGTAAATACTCAGAATAGAGAAGTGTGCTTCTGTAACTGGAATCCTGGTCCTTCACCTGCTTGTTACTGGCTGGCTGGCCTAAGGAACTGCCATAGAATAGCTTCACTAGCTTCATGAGGAGTTTCTGTAGCTCTCCTCAGCATCAGTGACTCTTCCTGAGAGTTGCTGTTTTTTCCCCTCTGCCCATGTTCCCCTTCTTCCTCTCTTTTCATTCATTGTGATAGCATTATATAAAAACAAAGGGTTGCTAGAGAGCATTAGGCTGAAGCTTTGGTGGGCATACCTCTGTGTTGCATTTATTGTAGTGGCCAAATCTGTCAGAGTACACCAGTTGATACTATAGAATGCAGACTTCCCTCTGGTAGCAAAGATATATTTTAATAATAGCTTGTGGTTTTTAAAATACCACCTAAACTCTAAAACAAAGGCATTCTTAATTATACCCCAAATTTACCTTAATCTTCTCTTTATTCTCCTTAATTTCTCTAGATAGTATTGGAATTTACTTTTAAAAAGTAGGGATTATATAAAAAGTTGTTTAAACACAAATCAATGGAGGCTTCAGTTTTGGGTATAATTCATATCGTTTCTGAAGCGTACTTTGAACTTGAATGAATTCACAGATGGGTAAGTCAAAGACAGTTGCTCACCATAACTATTAAGGAATTAGCATTACCTCTGCCATGCTTAAACATTAGCACAAGGGATTCCTCTACTATGTCTGTTCTCAACAAAAACTTGGAACACTTTCTGGCAGTCAGCTTTGTTGTTTATTTGAGGAGATGCTAGAACAGGATGAGACTAGACATTAGGCCACAGCAAAGGAAGGTTCTTGATGATGTCCAAAGGAACATTGACTTTGTGATTCCTTAGTTTGCTCTTTTAACATTTTGAATCCCTTGTTAAAGGCTTTCCTGTCCCCTGTTTACTTGGCTCTGGGGTAGAAAAAGGAAGTGATTATTTTATTGTGAAACAGAGAATAGTACCTCTTTTTCTGTTGGGGTACTAACTCAAATTGATTGATGGAGACCGTGACAGTGATACTGGGGTGCAATTCAAGTGCTTTATCTTAAGGATTAGGGTATTGATACTGTCTAGGCCACTCAGATTTGGGAGGGTAGGGGAAGGGAGTTATTGCTTTACTGTACATGTGGTCATTTGGTTGTTAGCAAAAGGCTGTGTGACCCAGAAACCTTTTTTAAACAAGGCACTAGGAACTGAACTTAGGACTCACATGTGCTAGGCAAGGGCTGTACCACTGACCTGTATTTCCAGCCCCGGCCCAAGAAGAACAGAAATAACATTTTGACTTATCAATGGGAAGATCTCAGAGGCCCTGAATAGTGCCTCTGCTTTGCCACCTGCCAGCTGCTTCAGCGCTATGGCACCTAATAGCTTGTTAGCCTAACATGCCCCAAAAAAGTTTAGCATGTTTCTATATAGTATGCCTTGTAGTGGCCATTTCTCTGCCTCTTATTTACTTTGAAAAAACCTTTAGAAAAAGTGCTGATGAAGTGTATTGAGATTTGGCATTGAAAAGCCATTCATAGATAGTTTTTGTTTAGCCCTCTTGGTCTTAATTTTTTTTTTTTCGTTTTTTAATTGATATTTATTGAGCTCTACATTTTTCTCTGCTCCCCTCCCTGCCTCTCCCCTCCCCCCTTCAGTCCTCCCCCAAGGTCCCCATGTTCCCAATTTACTTATCTTTTTCTACTTTCTACTTCCCATGTAAATTATATCTATATTAGTCTCTCTTAGTGTTCTCATTGTTGTCTTGAGTTCTCTGGGATTGTGGTTTGTAGGATGGCTTTCTTTGCCACTTAAAGTGAGTACATGTGATAATTGTCTTTCTGTGTCTGGGTTACCTCACTCAAAATAATGTTTTCTAGCTCCATCCATTTTCCTGCAAAATTCAAGATGTCATTATTTTTTCCTGCTGTGTCGTACTCCATTGTGTAAATTTACCACATTTTCCTTATCCGTTCTTTGGTCAAGGGGCATTTACGTTGTTTCCAGGTTCTGGCTATGACAAACAAAGCTGCTATGAACATAGTTGAGCACATGTCCTTGTGGCACGATTGAGCATCCTTTGGATATATACCCAAAAGTGGTATTACTGGATCTTGAGGAAGGTTGTTTCCTAATTTTCTGATAAATCGCCCACACACTGACATCCACAGGGGTTGTACCAGCTTGCATTCCCACCAGCAATGCAGAAGTGTTCCTTTTCCCCCACAACCTCTCCAGCATGAGTTGTCACCAGTGTTTTTGATCTTGGCCATTCTTTCAGAGGTAAGATGGAATCTCAGAGTTGTTTTGATTTTCATTTCTCTGATGACTAAGGATGTTGGTCTTAATTTTTGTCTTTAAAAAAGTCACTTTAAGCTGCTCGTGGTGGTGCACGCCTTTAATTTCAGCATTACAGAGGCAGAGGCAGGCGGATCTCTGAATTCGAGGCCAGCCTAGTCTATAGCATGAGTTCCAGGGATGCAAAGAGAAACAAAAACAAAACAAAAAAAAATCACTTTAAAGAATTGTAATGCCAAAAGACAATGCTCATTAAAATTTAAATAGTGCTCTTCCTGTAAGTGGCCTGAGGTGACCTGTAAAGATGGTTTGCTACTCTCTTGACCCAGAAAACCCTACAAAATCATGCAAATCAAGAGGTTCAAATCTTCATATTCATTTTAAGAACACCTGTGAAACTACTCAGGCCATCAAGGATATGTATTCCCCAAAGCCACCAAGTATCTGGAAGATGTCACCTTAAAGAAGCAGCGTGTGCTGTGCTGGCGGAATTATGTTAGAGTTGGTTGGTGCACCTAGGCCAGACAGTGGAGCTGGACACAGGGTCAGCGGCTAAAAAGGAGTACAGAAGTTTTGCCGTATTTGCTTAAAAATGTAGAGAGTGATGCTGAATGCAAGGGTTTAGATGTAGATTCTCTAGTGATTGGGCATATGCAGGTGAACAAAGCATCTAAGATGCGCCAGTGAGCCTATAAAGCTCATGGCTGGATTAACCTACACTTGTGCTGCCTCTGCCACATTGAGATGATTCTCACTGAAAAGGAACAGATTGTTCCAAACCCAGAAGAGGAGGGTGCACAGATTTCCCATAAGAAACTGAAGAAACAAAACTTAGAACACTGGAATCAATTCAGCATAAAATAAGTTTAGATAAAAGTTTAAAAAATAATCTAAATAGTGAATGTATAGAAGCCCTTCTACCCAACTCTTCTTACAGTAGATAGGTTTCTGGTTTTGATTTTGAATGCATTTAGCTACACTCAGTGTGGTTTTGCTTCGAATATCCTGTGCACTTGTTACGAGCTTGGGACTTTTGTGGATACAGGATGCTTTAAAATATACCATAACAAAACCTTATCTTGTTTATGACTCAGACTATGAGGCAGGACATACTTCCAAGCACTTGTAGGGGAGTGGTGCTTACATTTTTTTTGTTTTGTTTTTTGAGACAGAATTTTACTCTGTAGCCTGATTGGCCTGGAACTTTATAGTCCAAAGTAGACTGTGGTGGCTGCTATCTCACAGAGATCTGCCTGCCTCTGCCTCCTGAGTGCTGGGATTAGGGATGTGTGCCACTTTGCATAGTCTGAGCAACATTTATTTTAGGCCCCCAGTTTCTCTTGTAGATGTTTTAGATACTGTCCTGCTTTCTAGACATGATTTTTCCTGTTATTTTTCTAACAGGACTCTACTGGTAAGAATTTCTGTATTGCTTAGTACGCATAAACCTATCTATGTCTGGAGGTATCACTGTTGAGTAGTCTAATCATGTGGTTCTTTCCAGTTCTTTAGGGTCATAAAGCCCTGTTTACAAGTATGCAGTCCTGATCTTAACCAGTTTTGCTTAATTTTTTCTTATTCTAAGTTCTTCACCTGAAGTATACTGAGTGGCCTTCACTCCTGCGGGTACAGATGCAGTCTCTCTTTGTACATTTGGAAACTGGCCTATCTCCTGTTGAGTGGATGAAGTATCCAAATTGTTACCACCAACACAAATCTGACCTGCCACCTCCTTCCATGTCCTTCAAGATTTGTTGGTTTTTAACTTCTCATAGCTATAGATGTTTTTCCACAGATTTTTCACTGTGGATTCTGGAGGCCTGTTTCTAAATTTAAAATAGTCCTTGCAACCAACAGCATAATAGCATCTGCATAGAGGCTTCTAACATGAATTCCCAACTACAACTAACCCAAGGGAAGGAGAAGGGAGTACTGTTTTTGCCTCAAGGAATTCTGCCTATATTTGTTGTCCTTCACCATTAGTGAGCTGGAGCCTCATCACTTATATTTTCTGGTGCCATCTGCAGTGAAAGGGGAGCTTAGAGTATTATTTGGGTATATAGCTGGTGTATTTTAGGAAGCTAGTCTCTTGTTTTCCTGGGCACAGACTTCTTGTGTCAGTCAGTTACTCTCAAGTATCTTCCCTGTCATTTACCTTGAAGCATTTCTTTGGAGTATCCATTGGTGCTTCCAAACTCACGAGAAGTTCCATAGGTCCTGATTTCAAGGATAGTCTATGTATATTTAAGTAATATTCTTTCTTTTCTTTTCTTTTTAAGGTTTTATGTGACAGGGTTTCTCTGTAGCTTTGGAACCTGTCCTGGAACTCGATTTGTAGATCAGCTGACCTCAAACTCACAGAGATCTGTTTGTGTCTGCCTCCTGAGTGCTGGGATTAAAGGTGTGTACCACCACTGCCCAGCTACTTCAGTAACAGTATTATGCTGTGGCTAAAAGACCTGATCTCATTTAGTCACCACCCAGGCTGGACCTGCACTAGTCTTTCTAGCCTTGATGACTTCATCCATGGTGGTTGTGACCACCTTGCCCAGCCAATATACTATACCAGAATAGTTTTACCATTTCAGCTTGCTGGCTCTTGCTTAGGAGTGCATCATAGCCCTCCATGGTAGAACACCTAACTCCACACCTGGACTGTGACATCCACTCCTTGGGCTCAAAAAAGTAACTGGAATAGATGTATCATCATGGGTAGGTTACTCTGTTTCACATCTTCTCCTCTTCCACCCTAGACAGTCTTTGCTCCAGCTAATCATAGGTGAGAAAAAAAGCTGATTGGTTTTAAGGTAGAGATTTCTAGAAGTTGGATTTCTGTTTTTCTTTATTATAGCATGTTCAGAGTTTCATTAATGGACACAAGCATCCTGTTGGTGCTTGGAAAAGTATAGCGCATTCTCTGAAAATTGAAATAAGGGGAAAAAACCAACCTCTGTGGGGTTTCTGCCATAGGCAGTAGTCAGCAGTCTGAGGATGCTACAAATACTTGAGCCCACAGAACAGAAGTGAAGGAGGATATGAGAGGTCATCTCCAAAGCAGGGCTCACTGCCTGACTTAAGCACCTTGTTCATCCTAGCTTTACACCGCCAAGTTTAGGAGTCTCCAGGTCCTTTACTCCAGCTAGTGCTATTAATTTAAAACTGGGACTAGAGGCCATTCATTTGGAGATGAAGATCAGAATCTGCCAGTGGAGAGAGATGAAGATCAAAATACGCCAGTCTTTTGCACAAACTTTTTTTTTTTACACAAAAGAAAAAACCTCATGCCAAATTTTCTTGAGCCATGTCTCTGCAGGCATCTTAGAGGTTCCCACTAAACTAACTGGGGGGCAGGAGGTAGGTAGAACAGGTAAATCACTGAGTTTGAGAATTGCTGTGCCTGAGTTCCATAGTATGTACCATGTTTGGGCATGTGGTGACTCTTAAATGCTATTCATCCATCAGCACACTGACCCCTTTTTCCAGCTTCATTGTTCTATTGTTTTGACTGTGAAGTGGCACTTGTTACAAAACCAGTTTCTGTGATCTAGGACGACATTCTCTAGCTTTCACGTACATCAGAATCATCTGGCCCCACCTCTTGGGAGACTGATCCAGTAGCTCTGGGGTGGGGCCTGAGAATTTGCATTTCTGACAAGTTCCGAGATGCTGCTACTTCTGCTGATATGGCATTCTTCCTCTGAAACCTCAGGTATAGAAGGTGCAAGGAGAGAAAGGTATGTGCATTCTGATACAGATATACTTTAAACAACAACATTCTGTGTTGCACTTGGTATTGTTTTTACCCAATAACTATTTTATTTTGGAGTAGTTTTAGATTTATAGGAAACTTATGAGACAGAATGGGTAACTTACAGCCTTTATAATGAAAACACACATTTTCAAAAGATTCAACTAAAACCGCATAGTGATAAAAACATTTTCATTCTTCCACTTCCTATATATTTCAGGATTTTTTACCCTGCATATTTATATGTGCATGTAAGTAATTACATATACACAGATCTGTCTTATTTTAATTTTTTTCATTAGTATCTCTGGATCTGCTCCATTGTTTTTTAATGGACAGTGTTCATTTTTTTAATCCTTTAAAAATTTAATATATCTTATCTCTTTCCAGATTTTAAATCTAGCAGATGAAAGGTGAGGACAGACATGCCTCCCTTTTATCTTATATTGGAGGTTAGAGATTATTTACCAGCCTCTGTGGAGTTCTTAACATGTTCCAGACACTACCAAACACTTAACATATTATCTAACTCATTTATCAAAACAACCTTAAGAAATTGGTTTTATTATTTCCCTGTTAAAAGATGAGGAAACTGTGGGTCGGGGAGGTTAAAGGAGCAAAATCCTCTGGCAACTTTATAGTTGAAGCCATAGTTCTCTGGCATTTTAGGTGCTGTGAACAGATTACAATAAGGCTTAGTATGCATGTTGCTTGGTTTGTTTTTTTTTTAGCCTCTCTGTGCCATACCTAATGCTGCTATAGGAAGAAGAATGGTATCCTTGAACACCAATCTATTTCAGACATGAAGTACATAGAAAAATAACGTATTATATTATATATAACATGTGTGTGTATGTGTGTGTGTGCGCGCGCGCGCGTGTGCACGCGCGCACTTTATGAAGCTGAGTTGTATGTAGAGCACTTGGCTAGTATGTGTTATCCCTGGATCCATTCTCAGTACTGAAACAGGGGGAAAAGATATTGTGTGAGAGGCCATGAGTTGTAAGAAGTTGCAAAGTGGATTTTTTTTATGTCTTCAAAAGTTCTTTGAAGGTTAGGGTGTGTACATGCACAGCTATGATGATGTAGAGGAGGTCCACGTGCCCCCAGTGGTTGTAGATAAACCCATAGTAAGTTGGAAATAATATAAACTGAAACTGCATAGAACACACAGAGCACACAATAGGGTGTCTGCATTGTGGATCTTCATTGGAGAGTATTGTACTAAGTATCAGTAGCTTAGGAAAAGATCCAGATTTAAAATTTGAAGACTTATAGTGAATATATATGACTCTCAAGCTGATATAAAGTTGGGACTCAGACGTTAGACTTGTCAGTAAGACCTACATTGAAATTCTGTGTGCTAATGTGTGCTTATTCGTTGTATTTGGGTGTTTGTGGAAGCCAGAGGACAGTCTGAGATATCATTCATCTCTGTTGTGAAGGAAAAAAAACAAAATAAAATGTGTAGAAGCTGCAGTTGGACAGGTTAATGGATGATACCCAATGTGTTTGTCCTGCAGCAGAGTTGTCAGGCACATCCGTTGGAGTATTTTCAAACCAATGTTGGAGGTTGCTTTTATAATCTTGTGGTCATAGCAAGGTCACTGATACTTGTGACTTATCCTCTGGGCTTATGACCTTCTCTCAGGCTGCTGCCTCTCCTCCTCCCTTCCCTCTTCCTTCCCAGCTCCCTCCCTGGTTGTCTTGGCTATCCTGGAACTCTCCTGCTTAGACTAGGCTGGCCTTGAACTCACCCACCTCTGCCTCCTAAGTGCTGAATGGCTTGCACCACCGCACTTTTCTTGTTTTTCTTTTTTGTTGATGTGGGGTCTCTTGTTGACCTGGAACTTGCCAGGTAGGCTAGGCTGACTGGCAGAGAACCCCTTTGGGTATACCCATCTCTGCCTCCTGAGTGCTGAAATTACAAGTGTATGTCATCACTCAGGGCTTTTTATGTGATTTTTGGGAATCAAGCTCAGATCTTCATGCTTGCATGGAAGGCACTCACTTTACTGAGCCATTTCTCCAGCCTGTGAATTTAACCAATGTTTTAACTGAATTCTCTAGGCAAGGAAGTTAACCTTTATGAAACATTTAAAACTATTTCCATTCTTTGAGAATTTCATACAATGACCTTCCTGAATTTTTTTTATGAGTATTTAAAAAGGTATATTCTGTTGGTATTGTGGGTTGGGGGTATGTTTGTAGCCTAGGCAAGTCCCAGATGTGTGCCCCCATGCCCCAGTATATAGTTGTTAAATGGTTAAATAAGTTTGGTCTGGACAGATGGCTCGGTAGTTAAGACCATGTGCTGTTCTTGCAGAGGACCCAATTTTAGCATTCATGTTGAATGGTTTACGGTCATCTATAACTCCAGCTTCAGCAGGATCCAATACCTTTTCATAGGCACCTGCACTCACATGCACATACCCCCATACAGACAAATAAAAATACATATAATTAAAAACAAAATAAATCTTTAAAAATGCTAAGTAAATTTAAATTAAGAACTAGCTAATATTCTGTTCCATATATAAAAAATAAATAGTATATTTAATATAAATGCAATCTCTGTTGTTGGTTACTAAGTGGAGAGCTTTGCCTTTTTGGAACCATATCCAGAGGCCATCCCAAGGCATGCATCCTCTTGATGGATGCTTATCCTCTACCCATACTTATTGTATTCTGTTTACATTACCTCTCTGTGCAGCTACAGTTTCTTGGAGCTCAGAATCTGTACCTTTCAATCCTGTGTCTCCTGCAGTTAAATGGGAATACGTTAAATGTCAGTTACAGAACTAGATGCTAGAGAATGGTCTCACATCCTGCCTGGCAGGCCAAGCTTAGACATGATAGTTTTGTGAAGTTTTCCCCGATTGTCCTAACTAATTTCCACTCCTGAGTTTTTAAAAACATTAGCCTTTGACACCTGACCTTTAGTTTTTAACATAGAAGGGTCATTGAACATTTTGTTGAACAAGATTTTTAATGAATTATATCTTGATGTATGAGCAATCTTCATTATGAATTGACTTAACCCTCAGCTCTTTCTCTGTGAAAAAAAGATTTATGTTGCTATTTCTTCCCACTACTTAGAAAAACAGAACAAAACCTCAGCAGGCTCATGCCCTGTATAACCAGGACAATTTCTTACCAGTCTGCCTTGGGTTAGAGAAATACTTCTTGCTCTTTTTTGTTCCTGCTCGTGTTTGGATCAAAGTGCCTTCCCACAGGGATGCTGGGACAGCAATGTGGGGAGATAACTGTAAGAAGTTTTTGCTGAAGATGATGTGGAAGATTAAGTGATAGTTTCTTCACTATGTAATAGTTTGGGAAAGTTTTCAAGTTGGTCCTTTGAGGAGTGGTGTTGAAAGCAGGCTCCTTGTCAGCCTTACCTGTTGAAGAAGTATGGCAGTGTTGTCCTCCTCTTTGAAGTCAGCTGAATCTGTAGATAGAGCTTGCAAAAACCTCCTTTGCTAGATTTGAGGATCAGGACTCTGCATTTTGGAAATCTGTCAGAGAGAGCCACACTAGAGTTGTTCTGCTAGTTTCTTGCTTTTTAAGGCAGTTGCTCCCCCTTGAAAGAGCCAACCATTCAGAAAGTGTAATCACAGGGTCTTCTTCCATTCTGACTTAATCTGGTCATTCAGAGGCCCCTGCCTTCCCCTTCAGAGGCTGCTGGTACCTGACCCAGGGCCACTGAGATCTTCCTCTTAGGACTTTAGAAGGCTCCCAGAAGCAGGCACCTCATTCTTTGGATGGGAGATTTGACTGGGTCTTTTTTAAAATTAACCTCTGGTTGTGTACTGCTACCAGCAGGGAATTACTCTATAAGTTATCATTGTAAAAAGCCTTTGATGGTTTTAGCCAAAAATTTAAATAAAATAACCAACCCTTAATGGGACTCATTCTTCTACTGAGATTGTTCATTTTATGGACAGTTGTTCCTTTTCAAGCACTTGGCTTACCCTTCCTTCCTTCTGTCTTCAGTTCTCCAGTGTTTGACCACAGAAGTGAAAGACTCTTAGGAGGTATGTCTTCGTGATAATAAACACTACATCTCTCCCCTCTTTTCTGTTTTCCTCTGATACTAAAGCAACAGTAGAGTTTTGTCAGTTTTGTCACTGCTGAGAAAGAACCTTGAGGTGATGAGCAGGCAGCGGTGGCTGCAACTAGAGAAGAAAATCAGAAGTCACCCGAATGTTGTGTGAGCATACCTGTTTATTAGCTGCATGGCACCAAACAGTCTGGAATAATGTCAGTTTATATTGGTATGAATCCAGAGGTGTTTCTTTATTGTGTTTCATTTTAAAATTTTAATTTCAAATCACTTTGTCAGTGATGAAATTTTATGTAGGTTCTAGCCTCATCACACTGATAAAACATAATTTTTTCTTTTTTTGAGACAGAGTCTCACTTTTGTAGCTGGCCTGGAACTCACAGAAGTCTGCCTGCTTCTGCCTCCTAATTGTTGGTGTTAGGGAAAGTGCCACCATGCCTGGCAAGATTTTTTTTTTTCTTGTTTAGTCTTTTGTACTTGCCTGGGGATAGTCACTCATAAAAACTCTTCAACAGTTGAACAAGTCATTAAAGTTTTGTTTTTAACCCAGGGCATTTTAAATCTGCAGAATATAATGAAGACAGGTCCACTGATACAAAAAGATGGCTTAAGTCTTTAACTTCTAAGGGAAATAAATGACCTAGGCCATTTAGCTTTGCCCCTACGTGGAACTGTGAGCCTCTCTGGTATGTTCCTCTGGTCTAGCCCTTTCAGGCACTGCTTCTGACCAGACTTAACTCTCTGAAGGTCTGAGCCCTTTTCTGAGCAGGGCTCATCAGCATCTCTATCTGTATGTGATAGATGCAGGGAGCTGGGGCAAAAACATGCAGCTTTGTCCACCTGCTTGTAGCTTGACTATTGTGACGACCTCCTAAAACCTATAGGTGAATAGTTGTGGTGGTGGTGGTTGGTGGTGGTGTGTGTATGTGTGTTAGAAAAAAGGAGAGCTAGCACTTTAAAAGAAGCCTTTTAGTAGCAACCACAAGGTAAGCAATAAAGACATTTAAGCCATTTCCTTTTGGTCCCTAGGTCTCGTAGTTGTAGTTGGTCCTTGAAACCATGTTCCAAGAGTTGGGGAGACTTGTCCTTGCTAAAGTCAATGATCGGCAAATCTCTTATGTCCCAAGTTTTTTTTCTTCAGAGTGAGGGAATGGGACTTGCTTCTTTTTGGCATGCCACCCCCATTCCCCACACCCCAGTCCTGTTCAGTTACTAGAGGCCAGTACTATACTAGATTTAGATATCTCAAGAGTTAAGGGGGCTATTTTTGAGGTACCTACTTAGGGGCTGTGAACTCTTGTGTCTTTCACTTGAAACAGTGAGAGCAATTTGTACTTAGATTGATTGCTCTCAGATTCTTGTGTTTAGATAAATTTCGCTGACCCAGCATTGGGAAGGGGTATTTTAGACTAAAATTGAAAGCATTTTATATTAAGAGATGGTTGTGTTTGTTCTGGTGTGTCCTCAAAGCTTTTCCTTTCCTTTTATCACTAGTATTTGCTTTTCCATAGCTGTGACCATTCTCTAACCATCTCAGATTAGCTGAAAGATTTGACTAGTACTTTAAAAGGCATGTTCAGGAAATTTTTTTTAAAGTTTCTTTTTCTTTTTCTTTTCCTCCTTGTTGAACAGTACAAAACTACTAGGTTTTTCGTTCCAAGGGGCAGCTGCTGAGGTCTGATGTTTTCCCTCCTCCTCTTCCTCCTCCGTCCCTCCCCCTTTCTGCTCCACTCTGAAGTGAACTGCACCTTTGTGGTTCTTCTGCAGCTGCTGGACTTTGATGGGGACATGCTTGCTGCCTCTATACTTGCTTCCCTTAGCAACCAGTCTTTTGACGATGACCTCTTGCTGTTTGCCTGTTGTCTCTCGTGTTGGATTATAGATGAGAGGTTTACCAGGCTGGGGGTAGGAGCCTGCTGTTAGTGCATTTTATTCTAGGGTTCCCAGTGTCCCTCAGCATGCATTTTCTCTATCTAAAATTCAAGGCTTGGGGAGAGGATAGAAGAGAGAAAGCTGCCCTCTGCACACACATCCCCCCCCCCCCCCCCCAGCCATACATTCATAAGCTTTATCTTTGCAGGCTGGTCCTAGTTAATTTGGAAACAGATGCTGCAGTGGTTATTAAAACTTATTAATTGACTTCTCATCTTTCTAATAGTGTGATTAACATATGTAAGAGGGAAGGGAATACCACTCATTCCTCTTATTCTTCCGAAGGTCTACCTGCTGGCAGTAAACTTGCTTTCTGGTGTAATCAGAGCTCTGGGAATTGCTAAATTACCTAACTCTTTATACATTGTAACATTTTATTTTCCCTGAAGCATCATCTTTGCTGTTTATTTACGTGGTCCATGGCCCTTCCCTGTTTGTTCTCATGATGTGCTGTTCTCATGATGTGCTGGGGATGTGTGTAAGATTTGCATTTGGATTCAGCTCAGTGCTTTTGCCTTGGACAAGGTGGGGATTAGGACTTTGTGAAACAGCTAGGATTCCAAAAGAACCCAGGATTATGATTTTTCAGAAAAAGCCTTTTTAAAAAATCTATCCAAATAGTAAAGGCTAAAGAAAATCATTCAGTTCATTAAGAGGTAGAAGAAAACCGGCTCCTTTTGGGTGGTAAGGCTGCTTGAGCATATATTAAGACTCAAAATATTCATATTCCTGGACCATCCCCCTTTCTTCTAGGAATTTACCCAAGAAAAGAAAAAAGTCCTATTTTTGTTTAACTAAAAGTTGAGTAAAAAACCCGTGTGATACTTAGAAGAGGGGAGGAAAAGACTACCATGATCTCTTACACATAGGCTGTTCTTTTATAATGGGATTTTTAATGCTTTTATTTTCTTTATCTTACAGTTGTTTTTTTATAAGGTGAGAAAGTTAATTTTAATTGATTCTTCCTCCTACAAAGTATTTTCAGAGTGTTTTTTTTAAAACCTAAAGATAAATGCTTACTTAATAGATGAACCATGCAAATAAATACCTCTGTCCTTTGTTTATTATTGTTGGGAATTGCTATATTACCTAAATCTGCTTGTAGATTTGCTTTAAAAAAATATAACCCAGGCTGGCTTTGAACTCATTGTTAATTCCTGTCTTCCTGTTTCTGCTTCCACCTTCCCTGTGAGGGGAATTATAGATTTATAGGCATGTATCACTGTGCCTGATTTTATGCAGGGCTGAGGACTGAACCCAGTACATGTTAGATAAGCAGTCTTCTAACTGAACTACTAGCCACAACCCTTAATTTTCTTTTTTCAAGTTAAAATCATTGTCATTCCTTGTCTGAAAACTTTTGTGGCTTTAAATTGCATTTTAATCTATCCCTTTGCAACTTTCTGCATCACCTTCCTGTGATCATGCAGTGATGCCTGACTTAAAAATGACTTACTAGTTTAGGGAAATGAGTGCTTGAGCCAGCTGTTATGACAAAGTCCAGGGGGATTTTCTAAAGGTGGGCAAGAATGGTGGTGGACTTGGAAGCTAGTTTGTCTGGTGTTGAAATAATTCTGGATCCTGGATCTTGATTCTAGATGCATTGAGAGGGATGAGATGCGAACTCAGGAATTTCATTTGTGGTCATAGCCTTTGAGGGTTAAAGTCTGTGCTATGTGTTGAGGTACACTTGGTTCTGAGGTTGGTTGAGTTAGGAGATAATGTAGCTGTGAAACCCTGGGCTCTCAGCCTTTTTTGGTTCTTTGGTCTTCATTGTCAGCAGCCTTTTGAGAAATCTGTAAAGCTGGAAAAGATTAAATATGAACAGACATTTGGAAGTTGAAAGTTGAATTCAGAGTACTGGAATGTGGATAAAACCACAATATAATGCTTCTGTTGGGTTCACCATTTTGTGTACTGCATGTACATGTGGGTTTTGTGTGTGTGATATATGTGACTTAGGGAATGTGTACAGGTGTGTGCACGTGAGGCCAGAACAGAATGTTGGGAGTCTTCCTTGATTACTTTCTACCATTTTCCATTTAAAGGGGTCCCTTGCTGAACCTGGAGCCCCCCATTTTTTCAGGTAGGTTGGTTGGCCATTAAGTCCCATCCATCTCTCCTAGTACCACAGTTATAGATGCTCGCAGCCATGCCAGCTTGTTATGTGGGTACTAGAAAGCTGAAATCGGGTTCTCACGCTTGGGCAGAAAACCCTTTTTCCTACCCAATGAGCCATCTCTCCAGTCCTAGGCTCACCATTTTTGGAAGATGAACGAGGTTAGAGTTGGCTCGTTTGGAGTTTTGTTTTGTTTTTAAAACCGTTCTTCAGTTATTTCATACATATCCAACCCCTCCAACTCCTCCCGGACACCCCCACGTCCTAACTCACTGAGTGCAATCAGTGCTGCCCGCATGCAGGAGTTCATATTTTTAAAACTTCTACTTTGATTCCTGTAAATAGGCACATGAGAATCTATATTTAATGTCATTAAAATATTCTTTTACTAGTATCTTTATTGTCAATCATTTATATTTATTATTATATTTACTTTATTATACTGTGGATATTCCTAATTTTATTGATCCAATCATCAGTTGATGAACATTTGGGTTCTTTTTACTCTGGTTATGAACAATATTATACTGTTAACATTTATGCACGTTTGTGGACACATTTTCATTTCTCTTGGATAAAAGGTTAGAGAGAAATTGCTACTTCATTTATTCACCCTGTTTTACATTTTGAGCAGTTGGTAGACCTTTCCAATGTGGCTATACCATCTGTGTTCCTATCAGAAGGTGTGGGGCTTTTAATTTCCCCATGTCCTCGCTAACATTTACTGTAAATTATCTTCTTTTTAAATCATGATATTATTATTATTATTATTATTATTATTATTATTATTATTATTAATTTTGGTGTTTGGAGACATGGTTTCTCTTGTGTAGTCCTGGCTGTTCTGAAACTTGCTCTATACCCCAGGCTGGCCTCAAACTCAGAGATCTACTTGCTTCTGCCTCCCAAGTGCTGTTTTTAAAGGCATATGCCAACATTGCCTGGCATGATTTTATTTTATTTTTTATTTGTATGAATGCTTTGCCTCCTGCATATCTGATGCCAGCAGAGATCAGAAGAGTGTATTATTGTCTCTAGACATTGGTTTATGGATGGTTGTGAACCACCATGCTGGAAACTGAACCTGGATCTCCTACAAGAGTAGCAAGTGGTGTCCTTAACTACTGATCGCTCTCTCTAACCCTGTGAGATTTATCTTTTAAAAGCATATTTTAATTTTTAATTATATGTTTGTATGTATATTTCTGTGTAGCATGTGGATGCATTGCTGGTAGAGGCAACTGGAATTGAAGTTACAGACTGGGAACTGAATTGGGTTTTCTGCAAGAACGTACTGTGCTGCTTTTTTAAAAAATCATTTTATGTACATTTGTGGTTTGCCTGCATTTTTGTCTGTTGTGAGGGTCTCAGAAGTTACAGACAGTTGTGAGCTGTCATGTAGGTGCTGGGAATTGAACCTGGATCCTTTTGAAGGGCAGCCAGTGCTCTCAACTGCTGATCCATCTCTCCAGCCCCAGTATGTACTCTGAATTTCCTAGCCTTCTCTTCAGTACCATCCTTCTCCCTTTAATGGTTCTCATGTTAGCTGTCTTGTAGTAGATAAAAAGTGATATCTCATTATGTTGTTACTCACTTGTTTTTCTTTTTCCTGTCTGTCTGTCCGTCTGCTTTCCTTCCTTTCTTTTTTTGAGTAAGGTCTTACTCTGTAGTCTTAACCAGCCTGGTGCTTATTACAAAACCCAGGCTGGCATTAAACTTGAGGCAGTCTTCCTGTTTCATCCTTCCAAGTGCTGGGATCTTAGGCATGCTAGCTTTGATTTGCTCTCTAATGGCTAATGATATTGAATATCTTTGGGTTATGTTCATTGGTCATTTTTATATGTTCTTTGGAGATGTATCTATTAGATCCTTTGTCCATTTCAATCATGATATTTGTATTATTATTGAATTGATGATCACAAAGTGGTTTTCTTAAAGTTGGTTAAATCTATTGAGAGTTTCCATATGAAAAATTAGAACATTTAAAAATATTTTAAAATTTATTTAAAAGTAATTTAAAAACCTATTACCTATTAACCAAACAAACTTTAAAATGTATTTATTATTTTCATTTATGTATATGTGTGCCTATATGAGTTTATGTGCCCTGTGCATGTGCAGATATGCATGGAGGCCAGAAGGCATCAGATCCTCAGGAACTGGAGTCAGGAGTGGTTTTGCATTGCCTGATGTGGCTTTTAAGAACCTGACCTGGGTCTCTGCAAGAGTAGTAAATGTTCTTAACTGCTGAGTCATCTCTCTAGCCCCAGAATAGTTTGGTTTTTTTTTTGTGTGTGTTTGTTTGTTTGTTTGTTTTTTTAATGAAAAATAATTTTTGTTTTGGAAGATTTAAGAAAAACTGCCTTATTTACATGCAACACCTCTTCCCTTTCCACTCCCACATCGATGTACCATTGGTCCATATCTCCAGCCCTATAAATGTCTATGATGCTTGTCTGAACAGAATAAAATGAGTTATATTGCTCTATTTAGTCTGTTATATGTATTAGTTGAAGTATATGGAGAAAGTCTGACTTTCTACAGATGTTGTTGGAAAAAAAAATACTCTTTAATGACTCTAAGGTGTAGTGGTGTGGCGGCAGGCTGCTTCCCGCCACTCGGCTAGCTTTACCCGAAATAATTAGACGGAAACTGTAGTTTTTTTAAACACTGCTTGGCCCATTAGTTTTAGCCTCTTACTGGCTAACTTTCACATCTTGCTTTAACCCATTTTTAATAATGTGTGTAGCACCACGAGGTGGCTTACCAGGGAAAATCTTAACCTGCGTCTGTGTCGGGTGGGAGAATCATGGCAACTGTCTGAGTTGGCTTTCTTTCTCCCAGAATTCTGTTCTGTCTACTCTACCCACCTAAGGGATAGCCTATCAACGGCCAAGCAGTTTCTTTATTAATTAACCAATGAAAACAACAGATAAGACAGATGACCCTCCTCCATCACTAAGGTAGTTTGGACATCCTTTAATATTGTGTGAAAACTTGACAAGAGATAGTTTGTTTGGCTTCCTCCCTCCTTTCTTCATGACAGGGTCTTGTTTTGTATAGCCCAGCCTGTCCTCTAACTCTAGGTGTAGCATACCACCATACCCAGCATTTTTTAATTTACTAGGACTTTGGTTTGTTTGTTTGTTTATGGGTTTTCAGGCGTTTTTAAACATTTACTCTTTAAAATTGTGTGTGTGTGTTTGTATGTATATATGCTCATGCATGAACATCAGTCAGAGTACAGCATGTGGGTGTCTGTCCTCTCCTTCTGCCATAAGGGTTCTGGTATTGAACTCAGGCTTGTTAGCAAGCACCTTTTCCTGTTACACCGTCTTGCTGGCCTCCTGCCCAGGTTTCCCCTTCTCCCTTTTGAGGCAGGGTGTTACTCTGTAGCCACATTATCCTTGAATTCCTGGTCTTCCTGTCTCCCAAATGCTGCAGTCCTAGGATCTGCTACCATACTTGTCTGAAGAGATATTTTCTCAAAAATGTGTTGACTTCAATGTAGAATTTGAAACCACATCAGTGAATTCTTCATTGACTGTTTTATAATGAAATCTTTTGGACACTCCTGCACCTTGAGTGGCTACTTTACTCATAAGTTGTATTTTAATGAATTGATCTTAGTAAATACTGAACCATTTTGTTAGGAAGCTCTTCAAATAATGACACATTTACTTATACAATATTTTAAAATTATTCATTCATACTACTATCATCATCTATCTCAACAATAAACTCCTTGGGCATTAGGATTCTTTGAAGTACATGGTGGTAAGTAGTTTCTTAAACTACTTTTAGAAAATTCAGATTTTATCACTGGAAATAAAATTTTCAATTACTTTTTCTTGAAGTTATGGGCTTTCTTTTTTCATTGGAGAAAATGTCTGCCCTGTACCCATCTGGATATATCTGAGATTTAATCATACTTGTCAGGTATTCTTTTTAAGTAAGATGAAGTCCTCTGGAAAACTGACTAGTTTAGTTTGCAACTCAAAATCACACAAGTTGAGACAATTTTTTATCGTAAATCAAAAATAGTTTGTGTATTCACATTTTGTCATACAATAATAAAAACAAGGAACATTGGTAAGATGGCTTTGTCAGTTAGAGTGCATGGCATGCTAGGATAAGGCCCTGAGTTGGGATCCGCAGAAACCACATAAAAGTCAAGTATAATCATAAGTGTAATCCTAGTACTGAGGATTGGGGTAAGACAAGTGAATCCCTGGGCTTCTCTGGCCAGCCAGGCTAACCAGTCAGTGAATTCTGGGTTTAGTGACAGACCTGTCTCAAAAGAGAAAGTGGAGAATGATCATGAATGACACTCCATATTGACTTTCTCCTCTCCGTTCATGTACATGAAAGGGCATACACATGCATAAACCACACACAAAACAGCATGAAAATAAGTGTACTCAATTGATATTGAATAAAGTTGATAATTTTTATTGTTCTATTACTACTGCTTTACCAACATTCTTTTTTTAATATTTATTTATTTATTGTGTATACAATATTCTGTGTGTATGCCTGAAGGCCAGAAGAGGGCGCCAGACCTCTTTACAGATGGTTGTGAGCCACCATGTGGTTGCTGGGAATTGAACTCAGGACCTCTGGAAGAGCAGGCAATGCTCTTAACCACTGAGCCATCTCTCCAGCCCTTTACCAACATTCTTTAGGAAACTTCAGTTGTGTGTGTGTGAGTGTGTGGTGATTAAAGTGAAGTGTGAGCCAGTTGGGCAGTGGTGGTGCACACCTTTAATCCCAGCACTTGGGAGGCAGAGGCAAGCAGATCTGTGAGTTCGAGGCCAACCTGGTCTATAAGAACTAGTTCCAGGACAGGCTCCAAAGCTACAGAAACCCTGTCTCAAAACAAACAAAAAAGTGGAGGTGTAGTGCCACTCTACTGCTCTTATGAAACTTTTATCTTTGTTGCTTTTGTGCCATTATAATAAATGCCACCAAAGTATAAAAGGGAAACATTATGTGGTGGTTTGAATGAAACTGGCCCCCTTAGGTTCCTAGGGAGTGGCTCTATTAGGAGGTGTGGCCTTGTTGAAGTAGGTGTGACCTTCTTGGAGGCAGTGTTGCTGGGCTGGGAGTGGGCTTTGAGGTTTCAGATGCTCAGTCTGGCCCAGTGTCATTCTCTCTTCCTGCTGCCTAAAGATTCAGTTATAGAACTCTCAGCTACCACTCTAGCACAGGTACCTGTCTACCTTTGTGCTGCCATGCTTCCTGCCCTGACGATAATGGACTAAACCTCTGACTTGTAACCAGCCCCAAGTAAATGTTTTCCTTTATATAAGTTGCTGTGGTCATGGTGTCTCCTCTCAGCAGTAAAATCTTAAGACACGATGTCTTTGCATTTTTACAAAAACATTTGGCTTTCACATTTTTCTTGAAGAGGGTGAAGGATATATCACAGCTTGCAGATTAGACTTTGAGAATTGCTGGTCTAGACAGCATTTAATGGAATTGGAGCTGAATTGTCGTAAAAGCCCTTGCTTTTGTGAGACTGACAGTGTAAAATTAGCCTATTTTCCTATCATCTCAGAATTTAAAATCACAAGGCTATTCCTATTGCAGCTTTTTTGAAATATAAAATGTTTTCCCAGTTTATTTACTAAGAAGACAGTGTTCTTCACCTTTGCAATATGCTTTTTCTTTTTCTTTTTATATTCTGAATTGGCAGTGGCTGTGGCCCACAGGAGACTTCTTCCATGTCTTTTTCTGTCTTAGGACAGTCCTCCCACTGAGAAACTTTGCCTGATGTATAGTTCAAGCCCTGGCCAGTGGCTGGCAATGACCTGATCCTTGCTATGTAAATCCTCACTGAATGGCATGAGACTCCGACTTAGCAATTCATGAAATTGTAAGGTAAGCCCAGTTTCCCAGCCAATTATGACTCCATCTGAAGCTGTAGCTGGGCCATTAGTGTATTTTGAGCCTCGACCTCTTTTATATCTTGCCAGACTTTGAGAGTCTACTGTATAGCTACTGGCAACAGGCCACTGCCAAAACAGTCTACGAAGGTATTGTTTTACACCTCATTTTTCCTCTTTTCCTCTGAGGTGGCACCTTGCCTGTATTTCTCTCTCCAACATATTTTCATCCACTTTTTAAAAAATTACTTTATTTCTTCATCATGATATTACAGACTTGGCTTCTGTAGTTAATTATTTTGAAAGACGTGTTGAAGAATGAAAATGCTAATGTCTTCCTCTAGAGCCCTTCCTTTTTCAACTTAAGTAGATCTTGTCAGGATCCTTTTATGGGCTAAACTCTGCCTTCCCTAAAATTTATGAGTTGAAACCCTAGCACCAAGTATCACAGACTATGACTGTATTTGAAGTCAGGGTCTACATAAAAGAGCTAATCAAGGTACTATGAGGTAACTAGAGAGAGTCCTAATCCATTATGACTAGTGTCCTTAAAAGAGATAAGATTTGAACAGACTTAAAGGCGGGAAGAAGCCCTGATTGATAGTGATTGGTGATGTAGCCAAGAGTCACTAATGGTTGACAGCAGCCCACCTGGAGCTGAGGAAGCCTAAAAGTCTCCTCATAGAGCTCAGGAGGAACCAGTCCTTGCTGATAAAAAAGTCTTTAGTTTTTTAAAAAGCCTTCTAAACTAAGTTTCAGTGGTATAAGCTACTCAAGTTGTACTGCTTTGCTCTAACAGCCCTGGGAAAACACTATTGGCTCGAGGCTGACTGCTTTTCACCATAGCCCCAGTCTTTCTGTTACTGTCACCCTTTGTTTCATAAGGCCACCTCATTGATGGTTTCCCAGGGTGACCTCTTGCCCCCACCATGCAAGTTCCTTCTTAGAGCAGTGCTCTGTATATGGTCACATTAATGAAGAATGCAACATTGAGGGTGGTGTATTCTAGAAGGATGGTGGAAAATGTTAGTAGGTGCAGAGACAAGTGACTGTTTATATCTGCTTCCATCCTGCTTCCTGTTCTTGTCCTATACCTGATTGGCCTTCACCTGCTTCCTTTTCCTGGGAACCACATAGCCTTGACCTTGCATGGGGCTTTCTGGCTGTCTTTTCTCCAAGTGCTTTCACCATGGTACCCTTCTGTGGGTTCCCAACTGACTGAGGATTTCAACCACACAGCTGGGAAAGGCAGCCAAGAAAAGCGAGCTGCTGGAATGCTCAGGGCCCCGAAACATTACCCTTCGTGGTAGTTTGGTTTGTGCCAGGATGTCCTTGTAAAACTTTTATGAAGATGTTGTTGTACTTGCATGGGAGGTTGAAGATTGCTGTTAACCTTGAGTCCCTTGTCCCCCAGGAATGCAGAACACTGAGGAAATGCTGTGGCCCTCCCTTCTAGATGGGCACTCCACTGCAGCAGCTGCCTGAGGAGAAAGTTGAGCTGGATGGATGGATTAAGGGGCATCAGCTAGGCCTTTGTTTAAAAATATTTAAAATATGTTCGAACCTCTCTTTATTGACAGAGAACAGTTCCTTCCAGTGTAGAGAAGTTTTTTATTTCCATGTATTTTCACAGTTTTGTTTGGTTCTTTTGTATATTAGTGACTTGGGGAAAGTATTCCCATTCACGGTTTTGAACACCAAACACAAAGGCATTGCATAGTTCTATTTTGCTTGAGGGAAAAGAAAGTCTACTTCCATTAATATTGTGAGTATAGTCTCTGGCTTGAGTTAATTTTTCTGGTGTGAACTTTGACAGTTAAAGAAATTAAGAACATGTTTGAGAATGTACATATTGCTCTGAATTAGGAATTGATGGAGGTTTATTACTTATAAGAATGAACACTGGAAGTTCAAAGAAATAAAAATAAAAGAGATTCTTATGTATGTTTGGATTATTGGTAAGAGAGCCATGAGTATTAACCCTCTCAGAGTCCTAGGTATCAAATATTTTGAGTTAAATATCAGAATATGGTAGTAGTAGTGGTAGTTTCCTAAAATAAGGAAGTGTAATGATCATGAGGTTCCCCTAGCTTTCCTCCTTGATGATCAAAGTGTATATCAGGTTTCTGCCCAACTTTAGATTGTCTTTGGTCATCTTCCCAGTATTATTAGAAACCTGAGCTACTTCTGCATACATGCAGGAGGGGCCAGCATGTTGCACAACCCCTCGGCCTCATTCATCATAGAGTGCTCAGAGTAGTCCTTGGCATCAAGGGCGTCGGGTGGCATGCAGCTCTGCACGATGACACTAATGGAAAAGGACTAGTGGGTGGAGGGCTGTTTGGGTCAACTAATACATAATTATTCTTAGAAACGAATCCTAGCCATGTTTCTGCTGTTCTGTCCATAAGCCAGATCATTCATTTTAGGGAGTTTTGGCCACTTCTGGATTAGAGCTCTGCCTTGCAATCAGAGGCACAGCCACTAGGTCAGCCACAGCATATAGGGCTACAGGGCTTACAGGGCTACAGCCTGAGAGAGGTAGTCTGGAGAATTTGTTGACTCCATAGGTTTCTATAAAACCACCAGCTAGCCGGGGGTGGTGGCGCACGCCTTTAATCCCAGCACTCGGGAGGCAGAGGCAGGTGGATCTCTGTGAGTTCGAGACCAGCCTGGTCTACAGAGCGAGTTCCAGGACAGGCTCCTAAGCCACAGAGAAACCCTGTCTCAAAAAACCAAAAAAACCAAAAAAACAACAACAACAACAACAAAAACCCACCAGCTAGCCCTGACAATTAAAGTGTGTGTTCCTGTTTTTTCTTCTGCACCCCTTGAAGGGTATATGAATGAGGAAGATGAAGAGGGCTTTTATTTAAGCATTCCAGAATATTTCAGAAGCTTCAGGACTCTGGGATAAGCTGTAGTGATGTGCACTAATGACCAGTATGCCACTATATAATGAAAGTGTTTCTTTCTGCATCCAGTCATCCAACAGACAGTAATCAGACTCTTGATTGATAGTACTTAGGTGTGTTAAGTTGTATTTTGTGACTTTTCCATTCTTGGTAGCATATTGGCAGTTTCCTATGGATATACTTAGAAGGGTCTTATACTTTATAAAAATGGGGACCTGGGACCCACATGCCTGTGCTGTGCTGTGCTGGAATTCTTACTTGGCACTTGTGTGTGACTCTTGACAGGTCACTCACCTTCATGGTATTTAGTGTACTACCCTGAAACTGAGAATGTTGGTGGTTATACATCATAGGCTTATTTTAAAGATGAAATATGTTTCTTATAAAAAAAAGTATCTAGACTCCAGCTCATTAAGGCCAACACTGGGGCATCTGTAGTTTCTTCCATATTTGTCACCTAAGTAGTCACAGAGAATTCCACTCAGCTGCTCTAACAGAACACTGTAGATTGAACTGCTTAAGTGGCAACTATTTATTTCTCACAGTTCTAGACCTTTAACATCAAGATCAGACTACCAGTATGGTTGGCTTCTGGTGAGGGCAGGCTGGCTTAGAGTCTTTTTCTTGCTGTGTCTTCAGGAGGCAAAGGAAACAAGCCGGGCGGTGGTGGCGCACGCCTTTAATCCCAGCACTCGGGAGGCAGAGGCAGGCGGATCTCTGTGAGTTCGAGACCAGCCAGGTCTACAAGAGCTAGTTCCAGGACAGGCTCCAAAACCACAGAGAAACCCTGTCTCGAAAAACCAAAAAAAAAAGGAAACAAGATGGGCAAAAATTATCTGGTGCCTCTTCTCTTAACACTTGTTCCATCATACAGCATTACCAAATCGTCTAACCCTATTTGCTTCTTAAAGCCCTCAGCTGCAGGGATACTTTGGGGAATAGGACTTCATCATTAGGATTTTAGGGAGACAGTTCAATTCACAATGGCATAATTTAATACTGTTCAATTTGCTATAGCCATGGTGGTACACACTTTCATCTTAGCACTTGGGAGACCAGCCTGATCTACATAATGAGTTCTAAACGAGCCAGGTTCTAAACAAGTTCTAAATGAGCTACATACTCAGTATGTGTTTTCATTTAAGAAATATGTAAATACATGCACGCATGCATACATACATACGTATATACATTTTGTTCTTTAAAAAGTAATTGTAATTTGAAAAATTGACTTATTTTGCTGATTCTCATGCTTTTTTCTTTATACTTTATCAGCGCTGAAACTGGGATATCTCCTCCCTTTTCTATTTATTTATTTGTTCTCTCCTACATTATACCCTGACTGCAGTTTCCCTTCCCCAAACTGGAGTATCTTAAAACTGATTTGAGTAACCCGTTTTTGTTTGTTTGTTTTTTAAGAAACTTTTTAATGATTTGTTTAACTTTATTTTATGTGCAATGGTACGAAGGTTGTCAGGTTGCCCAGGAACTAGACACTTATAAACTGCCATGTGGGTGCTGGGAATTGAACCCTGCTCCTCTAGAAGAACAGTCAGTGCTCATAACTGACAAGCCTTCTCTCCAGCCCCTGAATAACCTGGTTTATATACCAAGTTCTAGCTCAGCCAGGGCTATATAGCAGATTGTCCTGATAGAAAGAAAGGGGAGGTAGAATGTAATAATCAAATGTATCTTAGATTTGATTTTTAAAAATTAAGTGAATTTGTTATTGTTTTTTTTTCCGTTTGAGATTTTGTTGTTTTTTTTGGGGGGGGGGTTGTTTTGTTTTTTGAGACAGAATCTCACTATGTAGACCAGGTTGGCCTCAAACACTATCTGCCTGCCTCTGCCTCGCCAGTGCTGGGAAACTAAAGGCACTCAACCACACTAGCTGTTTGGTTTTTTTTTTTTTTTTTTTTTTTTTTTTTTTTGATTTTTCGAGACAGGGTTTCTCTGTGGCTTTGGAGCCTGTCCTGGAACTAGCTCTGTAGACCAGGCTGGTCTCGAACTCACAGAGATCCGCCTGCCTCTGCCTCCCGAGTGCTGGGATTAAAGGCGTGCGCCACCACCGCCCGGCTTAGCTGTTTGTTTTTTAAAAAGGGATTATGCTGAGAAGATAGTCCAGTTAGTAAAGTAAGCATGAGAACTTGAGTATGCTCTACCCCAGCATCTGTGTAAAAATCAAGGTTCAGGGTACATAATCCCAGCACTGGGGAGACAGAGACAGGTGGATTCCTGGGGCTCACTGGCCTAATTGCTGCATCTCAGGTCTTGGTGAGAGACCCTGTCTCAAAATGCAAGATCACTCCTGAGGAAGAACACACAAAGTTGATCTTTGGCTTCTATACAAGCACCCACCCACACATGGACATATGCACACACACTCACACATAGATATGCACTAAACATAAAGATGGGGTCTTATATAGCCCAGACTGACAAAGACTATTCCTTGGGAAGGTTGAGGGCTTTTTTATATGTGGGGTTTTTTTCTTTGTTTTGAGACAAGGTCTCATGTAGCCCAGACTAGCTCTGGACTTCTTTCTGTCCAAGGACTGGGATTAAAGGTATGCACAGATTGTCTGTCTATCTGATGCTTTACCTGTGTGTATGTATATGTGCCACATGCATATCTGAAGAAGAAGACTTTAGAGACCCTGGAATGGACATTATGGATGGCTGTAAGCCACCGTGTGGAAGCTTGAAACCTGGGTCCTCTGAAAGAGTAACAAGCTCTCTCAACTGCTGAGCCATCTCCCCAGCCCCCAAAGATGATATTTTTAGAAGAAACATTTACCAAGAATATTTTCTAATTTATGTTAGAGTAAATGTCTGTTTTCTCAAGCCCACCTATAGACTCCCTTGAATCTCTCTGGATTAGCAGTGTCTATGGCCTGTGTTTTGAGAAAAATCAATAATTTTCAGGTTATGTTTTGTGAAATAGCTTGAAGGCTACTGCCAGGAACAAGGAATTGCAAGGAACAGCCTTGAGCCTCTTTCACAGCTCAGTGTTTTTACTGGTCTTGAGCACTGTGGAGTTTAACTTCATTTTTATTTTATAGACAGGACTTCTAACTCTAAACATGACTTGAACCACACAGCACACAGATTCTACTTACTGCCTGTGGAGGACACACAGAGCAGGCAGGATGGGGCCGAGATATTGTCTTCCTTCTCAGGGCAGAAAAGCAGGCACATCTACCACTGGATTATCCTGAGTGACATAGAAACAAAGGATGTCACACTTCAGGAAGGACTATGTTCTTTACAAGTTGCTGTCTTGAAGGGAAATGAGCTGATTAAATAATCCATGAAGTTCACAAAATAGAAGGCACTAGACAAGCATATGATACTGGTAAGATGGGAGTGATAATAGGTAGTTCCTGCTTGTACTTGGAAGTCTTCCTATGGGTAGAGTGTTTAGTAACATTTCAAAGATTTTAACAGCCTTAATTTCCATTTCCTTTATACCTCCCCAACCCCCACACAACATTTCCTTACACTAAGTTGAACAAAACTCAACAGCTGCTTCTTAGTTCTTCCCCTTCTCTCTTCCAGGACTGGCTCTTTCCTCCCTCCCTCTTTCCCTTCCTTCCTCCTTTCCTGCCAGAACAAGGTCTCACTCTGTAGCCTAGACTGACCTTGAATTCCTATAATCTTGGAATTACTAATATGAGCCACTAGTTCCACTGGGACTGGCATTTTCTTTCTCTGTTCGAAGTTAGAATTGTAGAGCGTGGTTGGTATACATAGTTCATCTTGGTCTATCACTACCCTAGGCTTTATGATTTAGAGCCAATGACAGTGCTTTCCAAATTCCATCACTGGGAGTTCTGTAGTTCTGAGGTTTTGCTTTGATGGCACTGGTTTCAAGATACGGCTTATACCCATAGGATTTCAGCTGAGGATTCTCATTCCTCAGAACCACAGGACAGTTGAATCCTTGGGACTCCCTCTTTACTGTGTCACTGTAGTACCTGTTACAGTGTGTGTCTACTAAGAGGGTATTCGTCAATTTATTCAGTAAGAATATAAACTTGTAAATTTCTTTCTCATTAGATAATGGTGCTTACTCTTTCTTAGATCTCATCCATTGCAATAAACCTTTTCTCTGAGATGGCACAATATTTAGAGGTGTTTGTTGGGCTGATGTCTGGCTGTTGAGTTGAGAGCTTGGGCCAAGGGAATCCGTAAGGGTTTTTGAAAATGTTGGCTCTCTTGTTCGTTGTTATTACAAGCTGAGGTTGCAGTTTTGTCTTTCTTGAAATTTGGGAGCCAATTAGTGTATCAACTATTTGAGTGCCTACAAGGCAGGTGATAAAGAAATGATTGATAGATTTGGAGATAAACTAATACCTTTTGTTTTAGATCTTTCTCTCTGAGAGCAAAAATGATGGGGTGATTAAAAGCAAGGACTGGTGCTGAAGATCAGAGTGCCTGTTGTAAATGTGCATTCAGCAGTGTTGGGTTAGACTGAATTTGACTTCAAAGTGCAGGGTGTCCCACAGGATATTCATCTCTCTCTCTCTCTCTTATCTACCACACACCGTGGATTAAACCTGAATTGTGAGTTGTAATGACCAATTCTGAATTATGAGTTGATTGCCACTCAAAGAGAAAAGATATTAAAATAGCTTTCATGAGGACACAGAAGACACCAAGAGCCTGAGGCTGTGATTGGCTGCATTAAGACATATTCCCCAGTCAGTTTGTCTTCTCTTAGCTCAAAGTAAATATAAAACTCCAAGCCCAGTGGATTGCATTTGATATGTTTAGTTTTTGGGCCTTACAGTGAGGACTTAATGTGGTTTTGGACAACAACAATGTGAGAATTTTAGGATAAAGCTGAGGACTCTTTCTAGAATGCTTTATTCATGGTCTGAATTCAGCAATTTTCTTTTTTTTTAAAAAAACTCAATTGATGTGCTTGCATGCAGTAAACTCAAGGCAGTGCATATACATGAGTTGTGACACTGACCTTCACAATCAAGATACAGACCATCACCCCTCAGTCTTTTGTCTCTTTGTAGTCTAGCATTTTCTTCACCCCAGACACCTGACAATCACTGATTTGCTTTCTAGCTATAAATTAGTTTACATTTTTTGAAATTCAATATAAATGAAAAACATGCATTATATTTTTTGTTGTTATTTTAGAAGGAAAAGAAGTCTAAATTTGTTCATCCAAACTGTTGCGTATACCAGTGTTTTATGCTTAATCACAGTCCCTTTACGGATGTGCCACAATTGATTTATCCATTTACCTAGATTGTTTCCATTTTTTTTTTTTACTTTTATAAAAGAGGTTCCATGGATATTTAAATAAAAGATTTGTGTGGACAAATGTTTTCATCCTCTTTTATAAATACTTACTAGAATATGTAGGTTATATGATAGCCTAACTCTTTGGAAATGCCAAAGTCTTTTCTGAAGGGCTTGCTTTTTTGGAAATGAATTACCAAAGGCAATGTGCAAGCATTCTATTGCTTTATACTCTTCCAGCACTTAATGCTGTTAGACATCTTGCTATCCCTACCTCTTTGTGAAGTCACACCTAGTCACACACACACACACACACACACACACACACACCCGTGTGTAAGAGGAAACCTAGGGCTTTGTGCACGGTAGTCACATGCCCTATTTACGTAGTCCTGTTTTCACTCTTCATTTTGAGGCAAGTTACCAAATTTGTTCAGACTTTGAACCCACTCTGTAGCCCAGACTGGCCTTGAACCTGCAGTCCTTCTGCCTTAGCCTCCCAAATTGCTGGGATTGTGGGCACCATCATAGCTGTGCTTTAATACATAATTACTATTTTTAGGTAGTTTTGGTTGGGTTGTTGATGTTCTTATCATTGAGTTCTAAGAGTTCTGAGAGTCAGGTTGGTGGCACACACTGGGGAGGCAGAAGCAGATAGGTTTCTGTGAGTTTGAGGTCAATCTGGTCTACATAACAAGTACCCCAGAACAACCCGGGCTACATAAAGAGACCCTGTCTTAAAAAATAGAAAAACATCCACACTGGCTAGGCTTCCACAAAGCCAGAACATGAAGTAGGATCAAAACCCAGTGACCTTCCTAGACCAGGATGGAGGGGGGAGGACTTTGTACTTTCCACTGGGCAGGGAACCCTGACTGCTCTTCAGACAGGAGAGGGAGGGGGAGAGGAGTGGGGGGAGGGGGAGAGGAATGGGAGGAGGGAGAGGGAAATGGGAGGCTGGGAGGAGACGGAAACTTTTTTTCAATAAAAAAAATAAAAAATAGAAAAAAATAGAAAAACAGACAAAGAGCTTTCTATTTATCCTGAATTACAGTCCTTAGTCCTCATTTGAGTTTTAAAGTAATTACTGTATTTTTGCAATTGAGTAAGAATAATTTATATTCATTTTAGTGTTTAAAACTGAACTCCTAGACTGAGGTATAGCTCGTTGGTAGAACCTTGATATGCTCCAGGTTCTGGTTCCATTTTTAAATCAGTTCTCTTCCAATTCTCTTTTATTTATTTATTTATTTATTTATTTATTTATTTATTTATTTATTTTGTGTTGGTGTTTTGCCATGGGTGTCAGTTCCTTGGAACTGGAATTACAGACAGTTGTGAGCTGCCATATGGGTGCTGAGAATTGAACCCAGGTCCTCTGGAAGAGCAGTCAGTGAGTGCTCTTACCCACTGAACCATCTCTCCAGTAACCTCTCCCCCCCCCCCCGCCATTTATTTCTTTTCCTTCTCTCCTTCTCTCCCTACCCCCATCTCTTTCTTTTTTATTTGTTTAATTTTTTTTGGAAACAAGGTTTCTCTGTGTAGCTCTGCCTTTGTGTCCGGAATGCTGGGATTAAAAGTTTGTGCTAATAATACCTAGCACTCCACTTCCATTTCAAACAGCAAATATAAAAAGAAAATTAGAAATATAAGTATCCTTAAAACTAAGATATAAACAAGTCTGTAGACAAACAGAAATACAGAGCAAAGGTTGATGCTGAAACCACAGACCTGTCATGTTGAGTTTGAAAGTAGGCATTCGCTGGGCAGTGGTAGCACACATCGTTAATTCCAGCACCCAAGAGGCAAAGGCAGGCAAATCTCTGGCTTCGAGGCCAGCCTGGTCTGCAGAGCAAGTTCCAGGATATCCAGGGCCACAGAGAGAAACTCTAGTCTCAAAAAACAAAACCTGGTGTGTGTGTGTGTGTGTGTGTGTGTGTGTGTGTGTGTGTGTGTGTGTGTGTAAACAACAAGCAGAGAGAAAGAGAGAGAGTAGGCATTAATGCTGTTGAAGCTAACTCTACTCCGGAAGGCTCATGGGACCTAAAAGTAGTCCATGTGGGAAGTACTGTAGTCACTGAATGCTGAACTTTTCTGCATATGAAAGGAGATTAAAAGCCAAAACAAAGCCCATCCTTCATTCACTGCTCAGGTAATCCTGGAGCAGTTGGAAGCCAGGATGGCCTCCTAGAGGCATGATAATTGAAGACTACCAGTATTGCTCTGTCCAGCTGTAAAGATCCTGGTAAAGAAACCACAGAACTATTGGGCAAGGAATGGTATGTGCAGAGAACCACCTTCATTGCTTGTACTTCACCTAGATCTGACTGTGAGTTTGCAAACCATAAACATATGATCCCAAGGAAAGAGAACTGGGCCCAGGAGGTATAGCCCAGTGGTTTAAAACAAAAAACCCAGAACAACAACCACAAAAAACCCCACATAGCCAGGCGGTGCACACCTTTAATCCCAGCACTCGGGAGGCAGAGGCAGGTGGATCTTTGTGACTTTGAGGCTAACTTGGTCTACAAGAGCTTATTCCAGGATAGGCTCCAAAGCTACAGAGAAACCCTGTCTCGAAAAAACAAAAACAAAAAACAAAAACAAACAAACAAAAAAACCCAAACGCACATGAATTTGACAGACATGATGCTCCAGTTTGGTTCCCAACATTCTCGAAAGGGAGGAGGGAAAAAAAAGATAAGCAACAAAACCACATCTTTAAAATTAAAAAGAGATGAAGCCATAGTGGTACTCCATGCCTATAATCCCAGTACTCAGGAGGCTGAGGCAGGATGATCATCATATTCAAATTAAGTCTGGATTATATAGTAAGACCCTGACTCAAAAACAATTCCTCCAAAAAGTTTTTTGAAGATGAAACAGAGAATATCGGTAAGAAAAAGGGTGAAACACAGCAGGTTAAAAGTGATTCCTTCTATCAGCTGTGAATGAAGGAGTGACATAGAAACACTAGAAGAAACATGACGGGCCTGTAGCCTTAACCATAGGGAGGGTTAATTCAGCAAGAGATTCACCAGTTCAAGAACAGTCGTCTGGGCATGAATCTGTCTCTAGAGGTCAGGCATTGAATTAGATTTAGATTTTAAAACAACAATGTTTGAGACAGTTTTGTTTTGTTTTGTTTTACTTTCTCTCCTAGCCACTGACTGCTGGGATTATAGGCTTCTGCCAAAACACTTAACTCAAAAATTAAATCTTTGTAAGTAAAACTCAAGTTGAACAGGAAGGCAGCTAGGATTGGTGAAGTAAAAACTATGCTGAGGAATTTGCTAGAATGTGAAAAGGAGTGCCAGTATATTTTAACAGAGTAGCTGAGTAACCCAGAGAGCAGCTCTAAGCTTCTGACCCAGTTCTGATTTTGTATTCCAGGGCACAGAGGGTTTAATAGGAGACAAGAAATTCATTCATTCATTATCTGTTGTTTTTCAAGGCAGGGTTTCTATGTACAGCCCTAGCTATCATGGAACTCACTCTACATACCAGGCTAGCCCTGAACTCAGAGGTCTGCCTGCCTCTGCCTCCTGAGTGCTGTGATTAAAGATGTATGCCACCACCACCCAAAGACAAGAATTATTTAGAGTAGTGGCTCTCAGTCTTCCTAATGTGATCCTTTAATACATTCCTCATGTTGTAGTGACCCTCCCAACCATAAAATTATTTTTACTGCTATTTAATAACTGTAATTTTGCTACTGTTAGGTGTTTTCTGGTGGTCTTAGGCAATAAAAGGGTTATTTTATACCCCCCTGCCTCCAGGAGTTGTGACCCATAAGTTGAGAACCTCTGATTTAGAGCTATGAAAACTTTCTAGAAGTGGAATAAGACAGAAGCTTTTAGAAAAAATACAGTGTTTGGTTTACAGGACAAATTGGTACACATCTATAGATCTATTTCTAGACACATTGCAGAATATCCCAATGCAGGATTAAAACAAAAATCTCTGAAGAGAGAAGACAAATACGAGAACAAATTGAAGATGCTTCCTTTTCTTAGTCTGTAAGCCTTAACCTTAAATATTGCAGCAGGCAGTAGTGTACTTAATGCTTCTACTCCACTGGGAAGGTTTGCTCCTAGGTAGCCACAAGATGTCTTTTGAGAGAGAACTGTGTGTGTGCCTACGTGACACAGAATTGCCAAGGTTGTAAGAGGCTGCTCTGTGTAGCTCTTCTTTGGTGGAATGTACACACAAGCCAAGCAAATAGTCACAAGTGCTCAGAAGTTGATGTTCTAAGCTTGACTGTGAGTTAAAGATCTCTAGTTGGGGTGCCTATTGTAGCCAGTGACCTTTCAGACCAAGGCTGTATGTCATTTTCTGACTTCTGACTGGGTCAGTGTTGTCCTAATGAAGGAATTAGATGGGCTGGTTATATATAGAACCAATAGACTCGCCGAGTGTCTTGTATGTATAGTTAGTCCTTACTTCTTTGTTCCCTTCCTGTAAAAAGAAAAAGAAAAAAAAGACTTATTCCTTTTATTGATGTTGTTAGGTCAAGTTGATGCCATAAATATTTGTTCCTATGTATTACCTTTTTTCTTAGGCATTACTTTTTTCTTTAAAAGTACACATTTGGCTGGGCAGTGGTGGCCTATGCCTTTAATCCCAGTACTCGGGAGACAGAGGCAGGTGAATCTCTGTGAGTTCGAGGACAGCTCTGGTCTATAGAGCAAGTTCCAGGACAGGCTACAGAACTACACAGAGAAACTCTGTCTCTACAAACAAACAAACAACGTGCCCATTTGTTTCCTTTGCTTATTACCCAACTAACTATCAAACATTTAATTTTTGTTATATCTCTTATCTTTCCATTGAGCTAGGCCTGGTACTTTGTTGGAAATCAGAATTAAGATTTTAAAGTCAACTTTGGGGGAAAGCATCAGTAACAGGACACATCTTAGGAAAATCACTTATGAAGTAGCTGACTGTGCTTGTAATGAAGTTGCCATGGGTAGATTTAGTATATAATACAGTTGTCAAGACCAGTCTGGCCTCAAGCTCACAGAGACCCGCCTGCCTCTGCCTCCCGAGTGCTGGGATTAAAGGTGTTTGCCACCACCACCACCGGCTTTTCTTTTTTTTCTTTTAAATGTTGGGTTTAAACCTAAGGTCTCTTGTATGTTAGTTAGGTGCTCTAACATTCAGTTACACCCTTAGTCCAGTTTATTGCCCCCGCAACCTGACAAGAGTTTCTCTGTATAGCCCTGACTGTCCTGGAACTCTTTGTAGACCAGGCTGACCTTGAACTCAGAGAACTGCCTGCCTCTGCCTTACAAATGCTGGGATTAAAGGCATGCATCACCACTGCCTGGCCAGTTTATATCATTTTAATAAATCAGCGATTGAGGCTGATGCGATGGCTCAGTGGGAAGAGGTACTTGATGCCAAGTTTGACAACCCTAGTTTCATCCCTAAAGCCCACAGGTGAAAGAACATAACCAACTCTGAGGGTTGTTCTCTGATATGTGTGTGCATATATGTATGTAAATGTGAAAATTTTATTTTAGAAATCAGTTATTGTAATGTATACCTATTATTCACAAACTAGTTCAAGAAATAGTATTTCTTTTTTCTTTCTACAAAGTAGTATTTTCATTTGCTAATTTAGAATTTTCATTGCTGCATCTCACTTAATAAGGACAGCATTTGGCATGTTCTTGAATTTCGATCTTTGACCTATGGAGATACAGGTGGTTCTTGGAGTCAGTTTGTCCTTACCTGTAAACCAGGCCCATCAGTGCTAGAGTCTTTTGTCAGTTGGAACACTGATAGCTCTTGTCTTTGTTTCATGGTGTTGCCTATTACTCAAGCTCAACCTAATAATAACTAAGATGTGGAGTCAGGAACTGTTCTTAGATTAGACTGGATAAAATGTTAACTTGGTAGAACAATGCATTTAATTGGGGCTGCTTTAATTGGGGTATAATCAACTTAGGGGCTGCTATACCACTGAATAAGATTCTGTCGTAGGAGTTGTTAACTGTTTATATCTTCAAGGAGGGGAGGAGCCTTCTATGTCTTATGGGGCCTCTCCTACCTTCCAGGAGGAAATATTAATAAACTAGATCTTGTGAGGGTTTTATACTGGTAATCATAACTGATCTGATGTAGCAATCTTTCTTTGTCAAAGTATCTTTGGACCACCAGCACACAAGTAATGACTAGACTTATTATTAATTATGAAAGCTTGGCCTTAAGCTTGGATTTATCTCAACTAGCTCTTATAACTTAAATTAACTATTTATTTATTTATTTAGGCAGGATTTCTCTGTGTAACAGCCCTAACTGTCCTGGAACTCACTTTGTAAACTAGGCTGGCCTCGAACTCACAGAGATCCACTTCCCTCTGTCTCCCAAGTGGTAGGATTAAAGGTGTTTGCCACCACGCCTAACTAACCCATATTTTGTCTTTCTTTCTTTTTCTGAGACAGGGTTTATCTGTAGCTTTGGAGCCTGTCCTGGTACTAGCCTTCTTCTGAGTGCTGGGATTAAAGGCATGTTCTGCTGCCAGCCAGCACTAACCTATATTTTTAAATCTATGTTCTACCACATGGTGTTACCTCTCTTCCATCTTGCACCTCCCATTTCCTCTCTGGCAACTCTGCCTTTCTTCTTCTCAGAGTCCTCTCTGTCTCTGAAACTCCCACCTAACCTCTTCCTGCCTAGCTATTGGCCACACACCTCCACAGTGTAAACAGATATTCTAAAACAGATCTGATTTCAAGACAACATCAGTGCCATACCATACCTGGAGAACAAAGTTCTATACCAACATGAGTATGTCCATAAGCCGCGTGTGCACACCATGCACATGTGCCCACACACACACCCTTGACACAGATGATAATTAGAATCTTCTGCCACTGTATTTTTCCTACTTGTTCTTATTTGAATAACTCTTTAAAAACAGCTTTGTTGAAATACAATTCATGTGCGGTGTAGTTCATCTATATAACATGTACAGTTCCATGGTTTTTTATTATAGAGTTAAATATTCTTCACCATCATCCATTTTGCAACACTTTAATCATCTCAAAAAGAAACCCCAAGCCAGACATGGTGGTGTCATCTCTAATCCACTTGAAAGTACTTGAAAGATCAAGGAAGTGTGTGCGCTGTGTTCAAAGGCCAGCCTAGTCTACATAGTTCGAGGATGGCAAATGTTATACAGTGAAACCTTGTCTCAAAAAATAAGCCTGGCAGTGCACACCTTTAATCCCAGCACTTAGGAGGCAGAGGCAACCCGATCTCCGTGAGTTTGAGGCCAGCCTGGTCTACAGAACAATCCAGGACAGCCAGAGCTACACAGAGAAACCCTGTCTCAAAAAACAATAAACACATAATTAATTAATAAAATAAATCCTGTCAGGCATTATGGCACATGCTTTTTTATCCCTGTACTCCATTTCTAAACAAACATCAGTTTTATACTTGTGGAGTTCCTTATTCTGGACTATTGTGTAAGTTATGCCTGACTTCTTTCACACAGCATGATGTTGAAGTTTATCAGGTTGGAGCATGTCCCTAATGCTTTCTGTCTCTTTCTAAGACTGAACAATAATCCCAATGTGTGTATATACCACATTTTAAGTTTAATAGTTTATCAGTTGGTAGACTTTTGAGTATATATACCTTTTGAGATATATATATATATATATATATATATATATATATATATATGAACTTTTATGAATAATCTTCAACACATTCACATACAAGATTTTGTGTTTAGATAGGTGTGGATTCACACACTTTTAGTCTCAGCACTTAGAGGCAGAGGCCAGCTCTGTCTATGTTGTGAGTTCCAAGACAAGCCAGGGCTTTTTGGATATGTCTATGTGAGGGTGTCAGGTCCCCTGGAACTAAAGTTACAGACAGTTGTGAGCTGCATTGTGGATTGAACCTGGGTCCCCTGGAAGAGCAGACAATGCTCTTAACCACTGAGCCATCTCTTCAGCCGTAATTTTTTTTTAAATTTTATATGTATGAGTGTTTGCTCCATGTATGTTTGTGCACTGTGTATGTGCATGGTGCCTCCCAAAGGTCAGAAGAGGGCTAGAACTAGAGTTAAAGATGGTTGTAAGCCATGTGTGTTCTAGAAATGGAGCTCAGGTCCTTGGCAAGAGCAGTGAGTGCTGTTAACTACTGTGCCCTTCCTTCAGTCATTTTACCAGCAGTGTGTAAGGTTTCTAATTTTGCTATATTCAAACTAGTGCTTGGTAGTTTTTTGTTTGTTTTTGTTTTAAGAGGAGTGGTATTATTCTTTTATTAAGTACCGTGGTCTGTAGTAGTATGGAGCTGCGGGGCTGCGTCCCCAGCCACCTGGCTAGCTTATGCCCCGAAATAACAACACACAAATTGTATTCATTTAAACACTGCTTGGCCCTTTAGCTCTAGCCCTTACTGGCTAATTCTGATATCCCGATCAACCCATCTCTAATAATGTGTGAGCACCGGTCTTACCGGGAAAGATTCAGCATGTCTAACCTGGCGGCTTGCTTCATCGTGTGCATCTGCCCGGGAGAGCTGAGCATGGCCTCTCTGCTCCAGAGAGCAGAGCTGTCGAGTCTGAGCTCACTTCCTCTTCCTCCCAGCATTCTGTTCTGTTTACTCCTCCCACCTATGTTTTAACCTATGAGGGCCAAGCAGTTTCTTTATTGCTTAACCAATGAAATCAACAGATTGATATCTGACACTCCCACATCAGTGGTTTTTTGTTTTTTTTTTTTTTGTTTTTTTTTTTGGTTTTTCGAGACAGGGTTTCTCTGTGGTTTTGGAGCCTGTCCTGGAACTAGCTCTTGTAGATCAGGCTGGTCTCGAACTCACAGAGATCCGTCTGCCTCTGCCTCCCGAGTGCTGGGATTAAAGGCGTGCGCCACCACCGCCCGGCTTTTTATATATATATATATAGTGTTCTGCCTGCATGTCTGCCTATATTCCAGAGAGGGTACCAGGTCTCATGATAGATGGCTGTGAGCCACCATGTGGTTGCTGGGAATTGAACACAGGACCTCTGGAAGAGCAGTCAGTGCTCTTAACCCCTGAGCCATCTCTCCAGCCCCACATCAGTGGTTTTTGCACCATGTGCATGCCTGGTGCTTGAAGAGGCCATCGACTCCTCTGGAATTAAAGTTTCAGGTGGCTTTGAGCCTTCATTTGGGTGCTGGAAATCAAACCTGGGTCATCTGCAAGAGCAGCCAGTGCTCTTAACCCCTGAATCATCTCTTCAGCCCTACAATGCTTGTTAATTCTCAATTTTTTTTAAAAAAAAAATGATACCCATTATAGCTGGTATGAAATGGTATTTGATTGTGGTTTTTGACTTGTCTCCTTTCAAGATAATGATGAGTATCTTTTTATGTGCTTATTGATAAGCATTTATATGTCTTCTGTGGGTATATTCAGAGCATTTTTCTATATTTAATTAGATAATTAATAATTTTTATTATTGAGTTATATATAAAAACTACTTAAGTATTTTAGGTATGGATGTTTTGCCAGATATATAATATGCATAGTGCTTGGGGGTTGTATGCAGAGCACAGAAGTGATTTTTTTCTGAGAAAGTGGGTATTTATTTAGTGGGTTATGGGAGGTAAGGGTAGAAGGGGAAAGAGCAGAGAGGGGCAGAGAGAGAAAGAGAAACAGCAGGGGGAAGGGGAGAAGCAGGGAGAAAAGAAAGAGGCAGAAGCTTCCTCTTCGGGAGAGACACGGAAAGGGAGGCGATGGTATCTTTTATAGCTCAAAAGTTACTAATTTTGGCCAGGTGTGCCAGCGGCATACACCTCTAATCCCTGTACTTGGGAGGCAGAGACATGGAGTTCAGGGCCAGCCAGTCCAGTGAGCTACAGAGAACCAGGACCTACCCTAGGCCAACCTAGCTCATATCTAGGTTCATTGGAAGCAGATGAGCTGGGACCTGTCCCAGGGTACATGGTCCATGCCTGTCCCACAGCCTGCTCACAGCACAGTGAGGGTTTCTGTGTGGATTCCTGTCCACATTCTAAGTACTGACTCTCAGGACCATTCAGAATGAATACCCTTTTCTCACTTAGCTATTGATGCTGGTTATTCTTATTTTAGTTTCTGTTAGTTTCTGTTTTTCTGACTAAAGAGACTTTATGGAAATTAAAAGCAATTTACAATTCTGATTTAGAAGCAGTGGACCTGCCTGCCACTTGAAGGCTTCTTTCCTCTGTATTCAGAAAACCATTTAAGGCCAGGTGGTGGTGGCTCATTCCTTTAATCCCAGCACTTGGGAGGCAGAGGCAGGTGGATCTCTGTGAATTCAAGGCTAGCCTGGTCTACAAGAGCTAGTTCCATGACAGGCTCCAAAGCTACAAAGAAACCCTGTCTCGAAAAACCAAAAAAAAAAAAAAAAATCAAATCAAAACAAAACAAACAAACAAAAAAAAAAACTGGGCAAATTATATCCTATTAGGTACTTGTAAAGAAACCCCAAATAGCAAGAGTCTCTAGTCTTTATCTTACACAAAATCTCCCTCCCTCCCTTCCCTCCCCTCCCCTTCCCTCCCCCCCCCTCTCGTGTCTTTTCTTTCTTGTCTCACCTATAGGCTGGTGGAAACTTTTTTTTTTATTATTCCAGGGTGACTTAAGATTTGTAGCAATCCTCCTGCCTTATCCTATCAAGTACTAGGATCACAAACCTGTGCTGCTTTTGTCCATCTTTTAAAAAGAAGGTTGACCTGGGTGCTGAGAGATGGCTCAGAGGTTAAGAGCATTGACTCTTCTTCGAAAGATCCTGAGTTCAATTCCCAGCAACAACATGGTGGCTCACAACCATCTATAATGAGATCTGGTGCCCTTTTCTAGCCTGCAGGGATACATGCAGACAGATGCCGTATATATAATTAATAAATAAATCTTAATAAAAGAAGGTTGACCTGTATTTTATTGTAATTATTGGAGGGTGTACATTATTAGGCATGTGGTAGAAGCCCCCAATTTTTAATTATGGAAACAAGTAACAAAACCCTTTATTTATTTATTTTGACATTATAAAGGAAAACATTTCATTGGGTGGACTCACTTACAGTTTCAGAGGTCCAGTCCATTATTATGGCAGAGAGCTTGCTGGCATGCAGGCAGACATGGTGCTGGAGAAGTAGCTGAGAGTCTTACATCTTACAGGCAACAGGAAGTTAACTGAGAACCCTGGGCACAGTATCCTGAGCATAGGAAACTTCAAAGTCCACCCCCATCGTGACACACTTCCTCCAACAAAGCCATACCCACTCCAACAAATAATGCTGCTTTCTATGAGATTATAGGGGTCAAGTGCATTCAAACCACCACAGGCTATTTGGAGTAATTGATCCTTGAGTTTGATGGTAAGGGAGGGGCCATGTATGGTCAGAATAGATAGAGATATACAGCAAAGACAGATTCAGACATAAAAACCTCTAAATGTAACAAAACCCTTTAAAACAAGCTTCTGGAAGAACTACTTGTTCTTGTCCATTTTGTATCCTCAAATTTGACCATGATCTCCCATTTGGCCTTGCCTTTCAGAGTTGTCTTTGAAAACATTCTTGTTGATGAGAATTTTATCCATGAGAATATCCACAGAACAGGGCACAGAGTGACTGTCAGTTTCAAATTCCAGGCATGGCTGAAGAAATGGTATGAGGTGTCATTCAGTGTTCTTAACAGTGACAGTTTATGTCCAGAGTAGTATCCAGCCAGGACCACATCACTTTCCTGAGTCTTGTGAACTTGTCCATTTTGACAGCAACCAGAAGACATACAGCAGGAAGAAGTGGAGACAACAGGAAGAACTGGAGGATTTTTTTGCTTTTATTGTTTTGAGTAATTTTGTCTCTGTTAGAGAAAGGAAATTAAATGATTCCTATGGCCCTAGATGTGAGCTAGACATGTGCCACGTGCCCTTGATGCTTCTGTAATTGGATGATTCTCTCGAACCAGCCAGTGTTGGAATAATTGGAGCTAAGCAATGTCACTGCTGTGAGCTGTTAGTATTCTGGTGTTTTTCTTGCTGAGTGCTTGCAGGCAGCCAGCACATGCAGAGGTAACTGTGTGTCCAGTGCTGTAAGTGCATTTGACTCACCAGTTTACATGGAGTACTTTCTGGGGCCACTCAGCCCCTGGAGCGGCCCATGGAAGGCCATTGGCCATTTTGTGTGGGTTGGCTGTTTTTTTGTTTGTTTTGTAATATATGAGCTTTATTGTATAAGGAAAACAGGCATTACCAAAAATGACTTATCTAAATTAAAATGTTCCTGGCAGTGGTGGCGCATGCCTTTAATCCCAGCACTCGGGAGGCAGAGGCAGTCGGATCTGTGAGTTCGAGGCCAGCCTGGTCTACAAGAGCTAGTTCCAGGACAGGAACCAAAAAGCTACGGAGAAACCCTGCCTCGAAAAATCCAAAAAAAAAAAAAAATGTTTTAAATGTATATAAAATTGTAAAATAACATGATTTATCACTAAAGGTACTTGATACAATATTCAGTGGCAGAGTAAAACAAAGTCTGTTTCACTTCTGTCCCATTTTTCAAGTCACCGTATTGAACAATACATCAAAAACCAGTGGTTGTGCATCTAGGGAACTTCTCAGTGGAGCTCTCTTCCACTGGTGTGTATATCTTAATCTGTCTCATGTGGGTGTCTCTTCTATTTTGTTGGTTGGCTAGAACAGTGATCTGTTTCCTGAACATGCGAGTTGGCTTCTTATGATTGTCAGTTAAAGGAACATGAATCCAGCCATTTGGTTCCATCAATTCAAGTTGCTGAATTGGATGTTCACTAAATGAGCTGAGAGCCATCACATTGCCAGTAAGTTTCTAGATTGTCATCTTGTAAGTGATTCACTTTAAACCCTGGTTTGCACGACTAGGTGACCAAACAGCTTGGGACCCAATTTCCCTTACTGTCACCATTCTTCCAACTGCTTAGGATCAGAACCAGGAGGTGTTTTATTCAGTGTGGTCACTTTTAAATTATTCTGGTCTGCCACAGTTCGGTTCTCCAGGGCCTGCTGCAGGTTTGCACTACTCCCACTGCGCACTGTGGCTCCTGTTACACTTGTTGTAAGAGAAGAGTGTGTCTCTTTAACAACACATGTTACTACTTGTTCTGCCATATTGCTGTTAAGATGGATTATGTTTTGGTTTTTTAAGTTGCCTCGTATGTCAGCAGATGTACATGCAATTTAGAATTTTTCAAACACCTTATCAAACATTGTGACAGTGGGGAGGGCTCAAGACTTAAATGTCTTTTCTCACTTAGTGTCCATCCGCTGAGAGTGCTTAGGTTTGCATCATTGTTATAAATGAATACTGTTCTCGTTCTCTCTCTCTCTCTCTCTCTCCCTCTCTTTCCCTCTCCCTCTCCCTCCCTCCCTCCCTCTCTCTCTCTCTCCCTCTCTCTAAGCTATTATCCTTATTCCATAACCCATCAACTTTAAAAATTTTAGCTTCAGTGGTTTTTGTTTGTTTGTTTTACTAGAAACAGATATGATTTCGACTTCACTCTGTTCTGTTTTCAGTGTTAAGGATCAAACCCCAGTGTCCAAAATATTACTAGGTCAGTAGTCTGACACTGAGCTGCATCCCCCACTTTGACTGTGACTTAGAAATAGCATAGGTTGTACATATTAACTTTCTTTAATTCTTTTGTTTTTTGTTTGTTTGTTTTTTGAGACAGGTTTCTTTGTAGTTTTAGAGCCTTTCCTGGAACTAGCTCTGTAGACCAGCCTGGCCTTTAACTCACAGAAATCTGCCTGTCTCAGCCTCCCGAGTGCTGGGATTAAAGGCATGTGCCACCACCGCCAACTTTCATTATCTTCTTTTGGTACAGAGGAACCATGTAGAATAAAGGCTATTGTTAGTTCCTGGATGCCCAAAATAATCACACAAAAACTATATTATTTGCAATACTAGTTGGTCAATAGCTTAAGCATATTTTTGGCTAACTCTTATGTCCTAAACTAGCCCATCTCCATTAATTTGTGTATCACCAGATGGCTGTGGCTTACCAGGTAAAGTTACGTCCTAAATGTGTGTCTCTGGCGGGGCTACAGAGTGTCTCCTGACTCTGCCTTCTTCCTCCCAGCGTTCAGTTTAGTTTTCGCCACCTACTTCTGTTCTGCCCTGGTATAGGTCCAAAGCAGTTTCTTTATTAATCAGTGGTAATCACATCATACAGAAGGGGATCCCACATCAAAAGGCATTTTTGTTTTTTCTCTAAAAAGCGATGCTCATTGGCAGAGACACCAGCTGAGCATTTAGAAAACTTATGTCTGGTGTAGAGAAGTGTTGGTTTAATCATTAGACCATTCCCAGTTGGAAGCCTTCACACATAGAGCCACCAGCTCCTTTTCTGTGTCTGGGTAAGTTCCCATCCTTATTACAGTTGCCCCAGTAACTATGACAACAGGAAGAAAAGAAACTGTATTTAGGTTCTCCTGGATTCTAGATTCCAGGGGGGGAAAATAGTTTAGACCATTCAAAGAGCTAGAGAGGCATCCATTTCAAGACAAGATTCTAACATTGTAGATGGCTCAGTGGGTAAAGCATTTGGTCAGCAAGCATGAGGACCTATGTGTGGATCCCCAGAAGATGGGCACAATACTGCAAGTGTGTAATCCTAGCACTTGGATGTTAAGATAGGCTGTGGAAACAGGGTACTCCTCAGAATCTTGAGGCCAGCTAGCCTGACCGGTGCAGTAAAAAAGAGCAAAAGGCCCTATCTCAGACAAGGACTGAGACCTGAGGTTGTCCTCTGACCTCTTTATACATACTGCACATGCGCACACAGAGCTTTTTAAAAAAATTTGAAAGGGAATTGTGTATTCTTTTTTATACATAGAAAAGGGGAAAAAAAGACCTTATGACTCAAGAGAAGAGTAGGTGGGCTGTTATCCTGTCCCTTCACATAAATTAGTCTGAACTGTGACACGAGGCTCTATACCATAGGGGGACATCTTACATCCTGGGCCATATGTAGAGAACAGAGGACAAAAGGAGGGAAATCTCCCTTTTAAATCCCCAGGAACTCTTGGATGAGTTAATTTTATAGAGTGAGTTAGCTTGTCCTCCTGTTAGTATAGCACATGGCTCCTGTGTAGCAGTCACTCACTTGCAAGCAAGTGGGTCCTTTTGAAGTTACTGTAAACTTTGAAGTGTAGAGGTGGTATAACCTTGGGCAAAAGCATGACTAGTCCCAACTTCGACTCTTCCCCTGAGATGTTAGGAAACTATGCCGGTGTCTCAAGTATTTTGTGTGAAAAGCTTCTGGAAAAGCTACTCTTGGTTTCAGAGCTTGGCTTGTGGAGCGTCTCAAGGGAACAATTCTTTGCAGATACTTATGCCTGGCATCACATTGTCTTTGGCTTAGGGGTTAGATTCTTTGTCCATTAACAAAACAGTGAAACTATGATATAATCAATCTCACTTGGCCCTGAGAAATCTGAAGGTCTATTTTCATATTCTAGCATAAACCAGTTTTTCCATTTTTCTTTTTTCTTTTCGTTTTGGTTTTTCGAGACAGGGTTCTCTGTGTAGCTTTGGAGGCTGTCCTGTAACTGGCTTTGTAGACCAGACTGGCCTCGAACTCACATAGATGCTTGCCTCTGTCTCCTGGGTTAAAGGTGTGCACCACCACCACCCAGCATCCATTTTTCAGTCTAGTTACTTCATAATTGCTGCTTGCATCAGACTATCATGGTGATACAGTATTCTCAGCTGGATCTGCAGGCCTAGGTGTAAGTTCTGGCTTTCTCTGGAATAAAGAGCTGTGTTGTCATTCTATCTTCTTGCCATCAGTTAATCTTACCCTTAGTTACCCCACATTTCATTCTCCTTTTCAGAACTGTAAAACTCCTCAGTACCACAAACCCATTTGGCAGTAATTCAGGTTTTTTTTATTGTTGTTGTTGTTGTTGTTTTGGCTTTCCTACAGCTATCACCCTCTGGGCCTTCATTTTGAGAGATCCCCTTATTTCTGTTGGAATCCTTGTACCTGTCTTATTTCTACCTGTCCCTAGGTTTAGTTCCTTACTTTTGTTGTTGCTGACAGTAATTTTGTGGATAGACATAAGTAGGAAAATTGTAGATATGCGGAACTTTCTTTGGGGTGGAGTCATCTTCTATTTTCCTTCCCCATTCACTGACCTTTTAAGATACAGTTACCAGCCTGCATGGGTGAAGGCCAGCAGGATTGTGTTCTCTGGGTAGGAAATATTAGCTTCTTGTGCCAATACCAGTATTAGTGAGTCTTTTTGTCTTGAAATTGACTTTGATGAATTGTCGATCAAGACTTAGTAGAACTAATCCTTTAAAATTCATTCACTAGGGGGCTGGAGAGATGGCTCAGAGGGGAAGAGCACTAGCTGTTCTTCCGGAGGTCCCAAGTTCAATTTCCAGCAACCACATGGTGGCTCACAACCATCTGTAATGAGACCTAGTGCCTTCCTTGCCAGCATTGTATGAAATTTTTAAAGTTCATTCACTAGTTTGGTTAAATCCTGATTATTTGCCTTCATCCCTCCATTAGCTGAGCAGAAACCCCAATGGCTTTCCAAAAACAAAGCAGGTAGCCTGATAGAGAGGCCAAAGGCTTTGTCCAGCCAGCAGCCATGTATTGAGCACCAGCTGATGTCAAGACTAACAGTAAGATGATTAGAACCTCTGAGTAAAGTAATGCTGTTCTAGAAGCAGATGCTCACATTAGGTGTGGGGTGGAGGAGTGAGGTATGGGCAATAAAAGGCCCAGTACACACAATGTGAAGTGCTTGCTATCAAAGCAACTTAGTTCTGTGAGTGCATTCAATTCATTGAAGCTGGTCTTGAAGAGCTCGTTGTTCTTCTTGGCAAGGGTATAAAGTAAAAGTGAGCGTAACAGATTTAGAAAAAGGGGACTTAGTTATTGAGCATATACTCTGCTATTTGTTTGCATCACATCTCTTTTAACTGTTGTATCCCTTTGAGGCTTTGGCAATAGTAACAGTCCCGATAAAGGCAGTGTTATTTCTTCCTTGACTCATGCCATTTTGGACATCCCAAGTTACTTTTCCTATAGCACAGGATCAGAGTTAAACACAGATCAGACTTTGTTTTATCCCTGTGCTTATTTATTTATTTATATTTTATTTTTTGATTTCTCGAGACAGGGTTTCTCTGTGTAAAAGCCTTGGCTGTCCTGAAACTCACTCTGTAGACCAGGCTGGCTTCAAATTCACTGAGATACGCCTGCCTCTGCCAGCCAAGTGCTGGGATTAAAGGCTTGCACTACCACCACCTGGCTCATCCTTTTTTTTTTTTTTTTTTAAAAAAAAGATTTGTTTACTTTATATACATGAGTACTGTATCTGCATGTATGCCTGCACACCAGAAGAGGGCATCAGATCCCACTATAGATGGTTGTGAGCAACCTTGTCATTGCTGGGAATTGAACTGAGGACCTTGGAAGAGCTGTTGGTGCTTGTAAGTGCTGAGCCATCTCTCTAGCTCCTAGCTTTGTGTTTAGTTGTAGCTTATTATTTGCCTGGTGTTCTCCCAGGGATCTGTCTTAGAAAACTTGCTTGTCTTTTCGTTTCAGGCTGTGGGGTTGCCCTTCCATTTCCTAGTGGAGAAGGAAGTACCTTGTTTTTAGTGGAATCTTTGTCAGGTTCTAATAGAAGTTTCTGAACCTATATAGTTTTTTTCTTTGTCATGTCTCTGAAATCTTATGTGTAATTGGGCCTTTTTATTTTTTATTTTATTTTTTTTAAAGATTTATTTATTTATTATGTATACAACATTCTGCCTTGATGTATGCCCGCACGCCAGAGGAGGGCGCCAGATCTCAGTACAGATGGTTGTGAGCCACCATGTGGTTACTGGGAATTGAACTCAGGACCTCTGGAAGAGCAGCCAGTGCTCCTAACCTCTGAGCCATCTCTCCAGCCCCTAATTGGGCCTTTTTAAATTGTCCTAAAAAGGTAAATTCTTCATCTCCAAACATCTTAAGAAAAAGTCAAGGCCAGTGGGGTTAAGAGTACCTTGTAAGCATGAGGACCTGAGTTTGAATTCCCAGCATGCATCTAAAAAGCCAGGTATAGCTGCCCATGCCTATAACTCTACCACTAGAGGGAGGATAGCAGAGACAGAAAGATTCCAAGAGATCACTGGCAAACCAGCCTAACCAAAACAGGAGCTTCTGGCTAAGTGAGGAATCCTGTCTCAGGGCAGCTAGACAGAGAACGATAGAGGAAAACACCTGGAAACCTTGGTCTGATCTCCAGATGCATATGCCACACACACACAGAGGTACACACGCACACACACAGGTGCACACACACACACACACACACACACACACACACACACGAGTGGGGAAACACCTTTAATCCTAACACGGGAACACTGGGGGTGGGGGGTTAGAGGCAGGCAGATCTCTATCCTAGTCTACAGAGTGAGTGAGTTCCAGGACAGGCTACACAAGGAAACTCTGAACAACTACAACAACAACAAAAAAGTAAAACTCGGAGTGCCTGTAATTTTAAATGCTACTGTGCCATATTGAGTTCGAAGTTATCATTAATTTTGAATTAAGAGGCAGGAGGATCTCCGTGAGTTCGAGGCCAGCCTGGTTCAAGGACAGGCACCAAAGCTGCAGAGAAACCCTGCCTTGAAAAAAACAAAAAACAAACAAACAAAAAAAGAGCTGAAGCTTTTATATGATGTCTGTGGAACAGTGCTGTAAAACAATACCTAGCTGGACCTTTGGAAGGATATATGAATTTCTTATGTAGAAGGTCCTTGATTGGTATAGATGATCACTATCCAGAAGGGGTTTTGGATTTTTTTTTTTTTACAATTAGGGACTAATATTTCTTAGATAATAGAAATGAGTCTCATTGAGACTATCTTGAAAAATGGGGCTATAAATACAGAGTTTTGGGCTTTTGTTTTTTGTTGGTTGGTTTAAGGTCCACTCTGAAATGGAACCCATACATGAAACTGCTAATGTAGCCAATAACCTGAGGCTAGAAAGATCAAGAGTTTGTTTTTAATTTAACTAATTAAAATGTAATTACAGCCCTAGTATCTTATATTTGGAGATGAACAGTGGGTCATGGATGGGCAGTGTAAGAATATTTTAAGGAGAATTATCTGAGTGGATGTGGTGTCCTCTGTTTATGTCTGACTTTAGCAGTAATATCAAGGATCATTTTCCAAGTGATAGTACTCTCATTTTCCCATAGTTCCTTTCTACTTTGATCATTCTCTGTGGAAACACCCATCCATAGTTCTTTAATCCTTAACTAGATCATTTGCCATTGGCTTTGACTGGAATCCAGCTGTTCTTTGGCTGACAAAACTCTCATGGTACCACTAATTGACTTCACTGCTGACTTGTAGTTCTAGCATACAGCTTCTTTATATAGTCTAATCACATTCATTGACTAGTTTAACGGTTTGCTTGAAGAAGGACGCTTAAAAGAACTCCCACACTAACTCAGAAATAGGTTGTTATTTATTTATGGGTAAACTCACAAACCAGAATCCTCTGCTGGAACGGAGATCAGAAATTGAAATTGGCAACTGGAACAGAGAGGCCGGAAAAGAGAGCAGACACGGGCTCTCTGATCAGCATACATAGTATAAGAGGCCATGCCCAGTAGGCAGGTAACCACTAGCTGTAAGACTTCCTGCAGCAGTTTGCTGTAAGGATGAAGTGAAATTAAAATGTAACCTAGTACACACTCTGAGATGAGAAGTCCACCACGATTTCCCCCCTTACATAGCTTGCTCATTTGCACATAATACCTTTCTTTGCCTAGGGGACGCCATCTTTTGCATCAGGTCAGCTTACTAGTGCATATTTTCAGTGTATGACTATTTCTACTTACTGAAGAAACATCTTCCCGACCTTGTAACTTGGACTTTTTGGGTTAAATGGAACCCTGTGATGCAAATGGTTGTAGGTGTGGGACAATAGGCATTTCTGAAAGCTGATGCTATTGTCAGAAGCAAACTGACACAGCCTGAATTCTACAAAATTATCTCTAGGAGATGAGTAAATGGATAGTTATATTGGTTAACTGTACTAGCTAAGATTGAATTTGCAGGGTTAACTACTTGGGGAAGTAAATAAGAATAGGAACTGAGATGATGAAGGTGGAAAAGTGGCAAGGCTGGTGAGGTAGGTGGTGGTCTTTGATGATGTCATCCCCCTGCCTCCTGTTTTTTGGAGGTAGGGTCTCACTGTGTAGACCAGGCTGGCTTTGAATTCACAAAAATATGCCTGCCTCTGTTGCTTCACCATGACTGGCTATGAGGTGGATTTTAAATCCTGTGATAAATTTTTTTATAACATCTTTATTCCAAAAAGAAGTAAACAGCCTTTGTCAACTGATAGTGCTTTAGAAAAGTTTGTTTTGGTTTTGAAGATTTTGATACTATTTAATAGTTGGCAGCCTTGACAGGGCTGCTGATGTATTGAGCTGCCAACAGTTGCCCCAATGTCAGCAGGAAACTCTGATAAGGAGTCTCACAGAAGAGTGAAAGCGGGGGAGATCCAGCCAGCCCAGTAGGAAGTATTTTCCAGAGTGCTTGCCTGACAGAACCTTAGGGACCCTTGGGTATGCTTGATATTTCTAGATACATGTTCTTGTCACACTATCCTTAGTGTTAGGCCCCTGTTTTCATGTTGGCTGTAGGGAGTCAAGTTGTCAAATTTCAACCTTGGCTTCTGATACTCTTGGTTCCCATTCTTATTATACCCTCCTCTCCCTGTGCGCGCGCTCCCCCCCCCCATCTTTTACTCTTGAGTCATGGTTGATTCCTTAGTATTTGAGGCCATTTAACTTTGTCTTGTGTCAAATTTAGTCTCAGTGTGTGTATGTTCTCCCTCCCAGTGTACTCTCAAAATGTGTTTCATGGAGCAGTGTGGTTATATTAATTGAACACAAAGTAGTCGTAGGAGCAGAGTAAAAAATTACAAATTTAACAACCGTTAAAATCACCCCCCCCCCCAATTTTAGTAGCTGGATGTGGTAGCGTATGCCTGCAATCTCAGATATTTAGAATATGAGGCAGGAGCCGGGCGGTGGTGGCACATGCCTTTAATCCCAGCACTTGGGAGGCAGAGGCAGGTGGATCTGTGAGTTCTAGGCCAGCCTGGTCTACCAGAGCTAGTTCCAGGACAGGCTCCAAAGCTACAGAGAAACCCTGTCTCGAAAAACTAAAAAAAAAAAAAGAAAAGAAAAGAATATGAGGCAGGAGGATAACAAATTCATGACCATCTTGGGAAACTCAGCAAGACTGTTCCAGACTTATAATGAATAAATAAACAAACTAAATGAGCAAACGAACAAATAATTAAATAAATAAATTTGTTTGGGCGTGTTGTGCCACCACAGAGCCAGTGTCCGATGCAAACACACTGGGATTATTGATTACAAGTTAGCTAACTTGGACCATAATCCAACATACTGACGCAGCGGGGTGGGGGAAGCCAGCCCCGAGGCTTCGGGGTAAGGGGATTTTAAAGGGAAAACCTGCAGCCTTGGCATGTCTGAATGGGTAAAAGCATACAACTTTTGGATTCATTGGTTGGGTGCATGTGCACATACACTCACATAATGAAGAGAAAAAGAGAGAAAAGAAACTGGCCTTCTGTAGAATTTCAGCTTACAATTGTAGATCCTGAGTCCCAGATGGAATTCATTGGACTGGGTATACTTGCTTGCCTAAGTTATCTTGGAAATTTACCTTGAACTTTTGTTTTCACCCATAAAATAAGTAAGAAATAATATGCATTAGCTTTCTATTTGCTGCTACAAGTTATTACAGGTCTATTGACTTAGAATAACACTGATTTTGTTACACTGACCTACCTAGAGAGACCAGGAAACTTCCATCTCATCATGCTTAGTCACATCTGCCAGAATGTGTGAGGTAAATTTATATGTCTAAAGGTTAGAATATGGATGTCTTTGGGGTTTTATTTTCTATACTGGATTCTATGGTGGAAACCAGAAGGTTCTTTGTTTTGTTGTGTTTCCCAAGCAGGGTCTCACTATAATATATGGAGTCCTGGCTGTCTTGGAACTCACTATGTAGACCAGACTGGCCTCAAACTCACAGAGATCCACCCTACCTCTACTTCCCAAGTGCTGGGATTAAAGGCATATGCTACTATTCCTGGTCCTAGAAGGTGCTTAATACTAACCTAAAGACATTTCTTCAGTTTAAGAGTTTAGCACTGGAGCGATGGATCAGCAGTGAAGATTATTAGATGCTCTTCTAGAGGACCTGAGTTTAACTCCCAGCACCCACAAGATAGCTCACCAATTATCTGTAACTCTAGTTCTAAGGGATCTGATTCCCTCTTATCACCTGAGGATACCAAGCAGATACTGGGTGCACAGTGTACATGCTAGCAAACCACTTGTACACATATAAATAAGAAATAAGTATTAAAAGAGGGGCTTATCCCATATAATGCTAGGCTTTTAACTTGGTAAATTTTCTATGAGAATTTTCTCTTTCCGGATTGCTCTTGGGCTCTGGAGCCTGTGATATGTTGCACTATTTCTTGGAGAGTCTTAAACAAATGTCTGCTCACCCCAGATAGGGAATCAGGGACAGACCAAAGTACAAATGCCACTTAGGTCCATGTTGGCAAACAACTGAGTTTATTGGGGCCATTTACTGGATGGAGCAGGAATGACTTAAAGACAGCTGCCTCACCAAAACCATCCCAGCATGGATGATGACTGCCAAAAGTTGGAATCCTGGAACACACTGCTTGACTTCCAGGCAACTCGCCAGGTCAGAGGGTGTCTTTGCCGTGTTATTTAGTTAGTCTGGTATTCGTACAGGCAGCTTGGTAGCCTTTATGACTTACATAAGCTTGGAGAGGGAGTTGCTTGTGCATTTGGTTAATTTCATGGACTTCCTGAGTTGTTAACGTTGACTTCCTGAATCTTAATGATCTTACCTTTAAAACCTTGGAGTCTTTCTTTTATTTTGAAGATTTATTTTTATTTTGTGTGTATGCATGTTTTGCTTGTATGACTGTGCACTGTGTGAATGTCCACAGAGATCAGAAGAGGATCTTGATCCCCAGGAATTGGTGTTGAGAATGATTGGGTACTGCTATATGGATGCTGAGAATTAAATCCTGGTTCGTTTCAGGAGCACCAAGTAACCTAACCACTGAACTAAATCTCCAGCCCTAGAACTTCTGAGTTTTAATGAGCTTCCTGGGTCTTAAGGAACCAGGAAAGAAATTACTGCAGAATAGCCTGATATAATAGTCAGTGCTAGAACTGTGAGCATAGACCTTGGGATTTCTGTTGTTTCTAGACTTTTATAACTAGCCTGCTAATTATACTGATAGTTTACCACATTTCCATTTATCACAAAGTCCTGAATGTGTCTCTAGACCCTTATGGATAAGTTAATGTGACCGTAAGATCTAGAAGCCAAACAGGATACTGTCTTGGTGAGTTTTATTTATAATTGCTTAGTGTTAGATTTGTAATATTTCATAGCAATTTAAATTGGCATTTATATGAGATTCTTTCTCTCCTACCTCTTATCAGATGGCTTCTATCTTAGACAATCATTACTTTCAAGGTAGAGAGAAAGAAGTCATAAAATATATTTAAAAGTGAGGTCTTGAATTCAATCCCTAGTACCGTGTGAAAACGAAGCATGTTGGTATATGCCTAAATCCTAGCACTGTATAGGCAGAGACAGGAGGATCTCTGAGACATACTGGCCAGCCATTCTAGCTGTTTGAAAAGCTCCAGGTTTACTTAAAGACTCTGTAGAGAGAGATGAGAAGACATCTAACATCAACCTCTGGATCCACAAATGTATATGCACATGAATATGCGTATATATACAGATAGATCTTGGTTTTTTTTTGTTTTGTTTTGTTTTGTTTTGTTTTGTTTTTCGAGACAGGATTTCTCTGTGGTTTTGGAGCCTGTCCTGGAACTAGCTCTTGTAGACCAGGCTGGTCTCGAACTCACAGAGATCCGCCTGTCTCGGCCTCCCAAGCGCTGGGATTAAAGGCGTGTGCCACCACCGCCCGGCGATAGATCTTGATTTAATTTTTATGAGTGGGTATTTTGTTTGCGTGTGTCTGTATAGAATATACAGGGCCGGTGTTTGTGGAGACCAGAAGAGGGCATTAGATCCTTTGGAACCAGGATCATAGACAGTTGTGCATGTTGGGAGTTGAACCTGGGTCCTCTGGAAGAGCAGCCAGTGCTCTTAACTGTTAAGTTATTTATCCAGCCCTTATAATATCTTCTTGTAGTTGTTTTATTGTGTTCTCTCCAGTGCTCGGCTCCTTGTAATGAAATGGAATTCCCTGTGAATTGAAAGACTATTCCCTGCCTTAAAGTTTAAAGTTTTGAGGTAGCTTAGACTTAGTACACAATAAGAAATGCACAAAGGGAGTCAAGGCAGTCTGTAGCCAGCCTGGTGACATTTCCTTTTCATTTTGTTTCTTAGATGCACCCACTGGGCCTGTGTAATAACAATGATGAAGAGGACTTGTATGAATATGGCTGGGTAGGAGTGGTGAAGCTCGAACAGCCAGAATTGGATCCCAAACCATGTCTCACTGTCTTGGGCAAGGTAAGCACCAGGCCTTCTGTGTCACTGCTATTGTGTGATGTTTTCCACTTAAGTTTTCTGACTTAAGAAAGAGTCATGCTGACATAGCAATCCAAATCTGCTCTATCCCTGCCTTCTGTGTGGCCTTGGGCAAGTTGCTTTTCCTGAGAATCTCAGCTTCTTGTTTGTGAAATGGGTTATTACTAGAAACCCATAGTACTATATGTTATACCTTTAGGGCCAGATGTTTAAACCTAAGATTTGGGAGGTTTGGGAAAGTATTAGGTGTATCTATTGTCTCTTAAGTAACCTTGGGGACCTGGGGCCATACTCAGTAATCACACATATTCATATATATATATATATATATATATATATATATATATAGCAAATCATATGAATATTAACATTAAGTGGGATAACTAATCTAAATAGCCTCCTGTTAGCCCACAGCTGCTTTGCCTTAAAATGAGTTCGGGTCCATTAATTTTTGTTGCCAGGTACGTTATGGAAAATCTTAGGATTTAGAGCTTCCTTAGTTTCAGAACAGCAGAGAGCAATTATGGCCCTGCATTAGAACTTACCTCCCAGGTGACTAGGAGGTGAGGTGACATGCAATGCTTGATGCCTAATTTGCCACTATAACTTCTGACTGCAGTATTAGATAGAAATAAATTTATTTTGGAAATCCATCCATCAGGAACTTTTAATTTGATAGGTCATAACTGTTTTAAAGTAGATCGTTTTGTTAAAAGGAAGGGTTTTGTGAAAGTAATTTGAATTTTTGGTTAGAGGAAAAATAGTCCCTAAGAGTAGTCTTATCACCTAGACATTTTATGGACCCCAGAGCTACAGATCTGTGTCCTCTGGGAAGACAACTGAGACCTGTTCCTGGAAGCTCAGACTCTTTTGGATATTCAGGCCAAAGAAGAGGTGGTACTGTGCAGGGAGCCATCACCAAACTTAAAGAATTTCTTGCCAGACACTCTAAGCTTAGCATGTGGCTCTACCTGTCTACTTGCCAATTCTTTGGTCCTGGAGACTCTCAGAAGCCTAATTTGCCTTTTGAGAAGCTCCATGACTCTTGACAAGTTTTCCTACCCTTTCATTGGAGGGGAAAACCTGACACAAATTATAGCCTGTTTGGTTTATGGTTCACTAAGTTGAATCAAGGTGTTTGAGGTGGCTCAGCCTTGATACTTCATCATTTCAGTAGTTGACCAGAGCTGTTTAATGATGGTTAGGAGCAGTAACCCTCTTGAGAGTTAGTGTTTTCTTAGGAGAAATGCCAGCTACATCCAAAGTGTAGGAACAGTGCTCTCCTTGTAGGTGTCTGCTTCGAATATGCCATTTGCTTCTACACTTAAGCTGCTGCTGTACCATGCTCAGCTTACTGGCTTCATTTGTTTTCCCCAGCCCAGTGGGTTGTAACAGGGCCCAAAGTATATGTCCTTAGATAATTTAGTGGCGGGCATTTGTTGAAGTCATTCAGAACCAAATTGTTTCTCCACTGCCTGAATCAACTGCACCATGGTTTACTTGGTGAGTTTTATATGGTTTGGCCTGCTGGTCTATGAAGCCAGGGGGATAGAAACCTTAGATAGGTATTGAATCATGAAGCTCTTCTTGTGTTGACTTTTCATGAAATAGTTATTGAATGTGGGGGACTAGGAACTTAGCATAATGGCTCTACCTGCCTAAGAGCAGCAACTTATTTCTGTTGGAAAAGGCTAGGACTGGGAGTGTGGCACAAGGCAGCTCGCATTTGCTATTGCTGTTTACCTTAAGAGTTTGGGTCTGAATAAAATCATTAGTAAAGATGCCTGGGCCAGACAAAGTAAGATGGTTTACTGTTTGCTTTAAATGTGGGTTGGTAATGGAGATGTGATAAATCCCCTCCTTCCTCTTCCTCCTCTAATTTCATTAACTTTGTAAATTCTGTTGTCTACTTTTATGGTTTCCCAAGGGTAGAAACAAAAGACTTCAGTGTGGGGGAAGGCATAATAATCTTTCCAGTAGCTCAGCATGCCAATCCCTTGCAGATAGTATGAGTTTTCCTTCTATTTCTTGGCTTTCAGTGGTTATGGCAAGGAGAGATAGGCATGGAGAAGCACAAAGGCATAGGAAGTGGGCTGGGAATGTGGCTTGGTAATAGAGCTCCTGTCTAGCATGTATGAGGCCTTGGGTTTCATCACCAGCACTGCAAGAAAGGAAAAAAGTTAAAAGGTGTAGGAAGAACACACAGCCAGCCCAGTGTGCAGGTGGGGCTGCAGGAACTGCCATGAATGGATATTGAAACTTGTCTATGTCACCACAGAAAGCCTGTAGGAAACCAGAAGGGCTAGACACGGAGCTCTCCTGCCCACAGGAAATCATGACATGATTATTTTAAAAGGTATAAATGCTTCTCTAGGATTTCAAATCAAGTTTTATTTTAAAAGCAAAAGGCATAGATTCATCATCTTAGTTTATTGCCAAGGGGCTTTGATATCAGCACTTTAAACTTACAAGAGAAAAAAATAATTTATGATCACATACTTCTAATCTTTTTAGTTCTGTAGCGCAGGTATAGACAACATCAATTAGGTAAAGATTTTTGTTTTTTGTTTTGTTTTTTCGAGACAGGGTTTTGCTGTAGTTTTAGAGCCTGTCCTGGAACTAGCCCTTGTAGACCAGGCTGGCCTCGCACTCACAGAGATCCGCCTGCCTCTGCCTCCCAAGTGCTGGGTGGGATTAAAGGCTTGCGCCACCACCGCCCAGCCAGTTAGATAGAGTTGAGGTAAGGATGAACTCCACAGGAAAGAAGCAGGCCAGGTTCAAGTAACCTAACCAGGCCTTACTTTAGACCAGGCTCAGGTAAACCTCTGCAGCCCTTGGTGGTTTCTTTTTCACTTAGTGCAGAGATGCTGTCTTTGGGACCTTGTTGTCTCGTAACCTGACCTTCTGGACCATGGTTAGGATCTTCCCTAACACTCTCTTTACAGAGCTGAAAGATTGAACCCCTTGGAAACAGTAAGATTGACATTTGGGGGCAGCTTACTTTTGAGAAAGGTCTTAAATTATTCCCAAAGTGCAAGAGTCTGTGTGCCTCAGGCATTTCAGCTCTTCAGTTTTGTTTTTGTAGTGTTTATTAAGCATCTTACAAGGCTACAAAAATTTAAGAGGTTGATCTTAATTTGACTGTTGTGACCCATCAAATTCGTGGAGACTCTCATGTCAGGATGCATGTGAAGTGCTAGAGTTTCCAGCAGAATTCACTTCACCTGAATTCTGAAATTCTAGGCTGGATAAGCTCCAAACCCAAGGTAGACCAATTCTGTGCTAGCTTTTTGAAATACAGTACATCCGACCGGGTGATGGTGGCGCACGCCTTTAATTCCAGCACTCGGGAGGCAGAGGCAGGCGGATCTCTGTGAGTTTGAGGCCAGCCTGGTCTACAAGAGCTAGTTCCAGGGCAGGCCCCAAAGCTACAGAGAAACCCTGTTTCGAAAAACAAAACAGACAAACAAAAAAATACAGTACATCCAGAAGGTCTGGGCCTGCCTGTTTCCAGTGCTTCAGAAGATGGGGAAGTTAGTGAACAAATACTTAGAGAATTTTATGTTAGAAATGCCATCTTGGCTGAGTGACCTTAGAAAGGCAATTTCAGTTCTTGGTGCCTTGCTCCTTTGTGAAGCATAGCCTTTCTGATTGCTGTAGGGCCATGAGGTATTAACAGAGCACTTAGCCCATACAATTCTGAATGAAGGCAAAAGCAGCCATCCTGGGTGGGTGCTCACTGCCTGCTAGGAGCTGTAGATGTCTTTGCTTGTCACATTGACATCTTGTCCACATTTCCATGTTATGTTGAGTAAACTGAGTCCTAGTTAGTTTCTCCACATTATCTGAGATCACACAGCTCACAAGAGCCTGGAGATGAAACAGGACTATTCTGTGTTTCACTAGTGTTGACTGGCCAGTCTTCTAGATAATAGACACTAGCTGCTTTTAATATCATCCGGGTGTGGTCTGGACTGTTGCTTCTACATGGCAGAATCACAGCTCTCACTCTACAGGCAAGGGTTGTTCTGAAGGTTGAGCAATATCACAGAACTTATATCTGGTACTGCCACTACTTACCAAGTCAGCATCCCCCTCCCCAGATCTCTTTGTAGACCTGCTTTATCTCCCCTGCCCCACCTACTCAGTGGAAGATACAAATCCAGCATTCTTGTTTTTGATTCTAAAAAATTTCAAGAAGGGGCCTCATTGGCCCATCGCAAATCTGGCACTTTATAGGCTGACCAGCTGTTCTCTGGGGCTAAAATCACACTATGGAACTAAGCCTGTCTCACCTTGTCATGTGTGAAGGTAGGAAGAAAATGTTTTCTTCAGAAATGGGCTGAAGCCTGGAATACTGCTGGTCTGTTATTCTTTTTTTTTTAAAAGATTTATTTATTTATTATATATAGTGTATTTTGCACCAGATCTCATTCCAGATGGTTGTGAGCCACCATGTGGTTGCTGGGAATTGAACTCAGGACCTTCGGAAGAACAGGCAGTGCTCCTAACCTCTGAGCCATCTCTCCAGCCCCCTGGTCTGTTATTCTTAAACTAAGGACTTAGTAGTTGTTAAGTCAAGAATGCTATCATAGCCTTGTGGGCGGTGTTCTCGGTACTAGGTGACCTGAAGTTGGGTCTATTGAGAGAAGACTCTTGGGCCACGTGTTTTCATAGTAGAGATCTGTAAATGGATGTGGTCATAGTTATTGAAGGGATGGCAGCCAAAGTGGACTATGAAATTAAGAGATGGGGAAGAACAGCATAGAGCAAAGGAAGCCAGAGATTCTTTAGGGATGTGGAAAGTTGCTGAGGAAGAAAGGTTTCATGTTGAAGAATTTGGTCTTTATGGAACTACTAAAGGAGTCTAATAGAATGGCTGTATCATAAGATCTGGCTCTGGGAACTGAGTAGGCCCACATATCAATCATTTTTACCCAGGGGAGTTGCTGAGGAGTCATGTTTGCCTCTGTTCTATTCCATTTTCACTCTTAGACATGCAGTGCAGAGACTGAATAGCCTACAGAGTGGCAGAGAAGACCTGTCTGTGCCATGAGCAAAACTGCTCCAAAAACTGGCCCTCCTGGTGGATTACAGGGAAACCAAGGGTGAAGGCTGATAGAGAACTGCACCCTGTGTTTAGGCTGCCCCGTCATCCAGACCAGAGTCTCAGAAATGCCATTGCAAAGAAAATTTAAAAAAAAAAAAATTGCTGTTTTAGTTTTTTGTGTCTTTACTGAGCTCTGACTCATACACCTGGTGACCAAGATGACCAGAAGTCGGAGCCAAGGGATGTTTTCTTTAATCAAGGTTTAAACCCCAGTCTTAACAGTTCTCCATACTGATGACTAGGACCTCCCACATGCTGTACAAGCACCAAGTTATAGCCTCGTTTCAACCCTTTCCAGCTCTGACCCCTGTAGTCACTCAGCCCTTTGCATGTTCCAACCTCAGTAGGAGCAGGATCTAAAGGAGAGAGTACATCTACTGTTAATCGTTGTTCCTAGCACAAATGAATATACTAAAAAAAGTGGCTTTTATTGCCTGTATCTCCTTGCTCTCTCTTTCCTTCTTTTATCATCCTTCTATTTCTTTTAGCATCCAAAGTTATATTGCGTTTATAGTGAAATCCAGAAAGACAGAGTGAAATAAATGGTTGCCAGACTCCGGGATCCAGGAGCAAAAAAGTATTTTTTTTTTTTTTTTAAAGTGGAGGCCGGACGGTGGTGGCGCATGCCTTTAATCCCAGCACTCGGGAGGCAGAGGCAGGCAGATCTCTGTGAGTTCGAGACCAGCCTGGTCTACAAGAGCTAGTTCCAGGACAGGCTCCAAAACCACAGAGAAACCCTGTCTCGAAAAACCAAAAATAAATAAATAAATAAAAAATAAAAATAAAAAAAGTGGAAATTTTCAGTCTAGAAAGATAAAAAGGTTCTGGAAGTTGTTGATAGCTATGATTGACAATGCTGCTGACCTGTGTGCTTAATAATTGATACGGTAAATTTTGTATTATATGTATTTTACCTAAATAAAATGGTGTGCCTTAAGTAATTTTATAGTATATGGAATAGAATGGCAGTAGGTATAAGTAATTATAATAATAAAGTGGAATGTGTTGGTTTGTGCCTGGAATCCCAATGACTTGAGAAACTGAGATAATAGAATCATTATGAATTTGAGGTCAGTATGAACTACATAATGAATCCCAGGCCAGCCTGGGCTCCCAAGTGAGGCCTTGTCTCAATAAACAAAACCAAGCATAGCAAAATAGCAACAACAGCAACAGTGCTGTTTTGTTCCTGAAGTGATAAAGTGTAGCCCTATGAAGGGATGCCTGATATTTCTGAGTCCTGGTATACAGAAGAAAAGGAGACAGAAATGGGAGAGCCCCATCCTTCTCTGTATTCGTCTGTCTGGGGAAATGTCTTCTCTCCCAGATTGCAGCTATCAAAATAGACAAGTTTGTGGTTTTTGTTGTTCTTGTTAACAAAGTGTCTTTCTTTTTTAAAAATAATTATTCTATGAGAATATCATATAGTATATTTTGATCATATTCATCCCTCTTCCCCAGCTCATCCAGATCATCCCTACCTCCCTAACCATCCAACTTAGTTTTCTCTTTCTCTCACTCTCTTGCTCTCTCCCCCATTGAGTCCAGTTTGTGTTGACCTACCGCCCCTGAGCATGAGACCTGTCCTGGAGTGTGATCAATATACCAGGTGCCATACCATTAAAGAAAGCCAACTCTCCCTCTTCCAGCAGCAATCAGATGTCAAAACTCCTCAGGCAGGAGTGGGACTTTATGTCCAACTCCATTTCTCCATGCAAGGGTTTTGTCTGACTTGGATTTTTGCAGGTCTTATGCAATTTATCATAATCATTAGCAGTTCATATGTGTACATCTGCCTTTTGTACTTGGAAAACAGTTTTCTTGAGGTCATCCACTACAGTGGTTCTTAACAATCTTTTGTCCTCCTCTTCGGATAGATCCTTGAGCCTTGAGAGAAGGTAAGTAATATAGACATCCCATTTAGAACTGAGCACTCTGAAGTCTCTTATTCTCTGAGTTAATTGCATCTACCGCAAGGGGCAGCTTCTCTTACCAGGGCTGAGATATAATCATTGGGTATAGCAGTAAGTTATGAGGTGTTTTATTGCTGTGTCCATTTAGTAGAATAATGGTAATACGTTTTCCCTTGGGGTCCGTAATCCATCTCTCTATGGGTTCCAACTCCTGGAGTGGACCTTAACTCCATTTGTTACTCTTATACCATTAACACCCACTATTGCACCTGTGGACCTTATCTTGTGAAGCAGAGTCATTGTTGTAGCTCACAGGGTTCGCAGTTGGGTGGGACTGATGATTGTACTTCTCTTTCTATAGTATACATAGTGTCTTCCCGCTATGAAAGCCAGTAGAGAGGATGCTTCTAGATGATACTATCTGTATTTCTCTATGTTCTAACTCAAGAATGTAGTGTCTTCAGCAATAGGTTTCTGTTGTCATGTTCTGGAGGGTAACTAACAGCATTGACAACCTCTAGTTCAAAACAGAAAATATGGTTAAAAGGTGAATGTACTTTTATTTCTACTCTTTTTTTCTCACATAGTAAATAAATGGAGAAGAAAATGAATCTAACTGAAACAGAAAAATGTTTGTCTCCAGATATTAACCCAAGCCTATATGCGATACAATAATGGCAACAATTGTTGCCTAAAAGAAAAGGGGCTGGGCATTGAAGCTAGAGGCCTGTGCGTCTCTGAGTTCAAGGCCAGTCTGTCTGGTCCTCAGAGTTCCAGGACAGCCAGGGATACACATCTGTCTTGAAAAACCAAACCAAAACAACAACAACAACAACAAAAGAAAATTTCCCCCAAAGTATCAGTGACTTCTTGATGGTGAATGGGTTTTTACAAATACCTTGAACGTAGGGCTGTTCTCTTCTGGGATCTGTCTCACTGGCTTCTCTGGTTCCGGTATAGTTGTTATTCCAACACTATAAAATCAGATTTTAAAGTGTGGCCAGGAGACCCTAAAGTTCAGAACTATTTTCATAGTATACTGCAGTGCCGTATGTCTTTTTCACTCCATCTTCTCAGAAGTATTTGGTGGATGGAGCTTTCCAAGAGTGTCATCGTATGTGCTGACTTCCTCTTTCTCGCGAGTAATGGAATATGTACTTGTGTGTTCTGTGTTCTAACTTTATGTTTTAGTTCCCAGTAAGCTAAATATAATAGCTGTAACCCATACAAAAAAATTCTTAGGGGCTCTTAATTTTTGAGAATATGGAATAAAACTTGAAATCTGAGTTTTCTGACCCAATGTTATGTTCCTACTACAAGATCTCACAAAAATCATCTAGCTCCATGACTGTTACAGAGTCAGTGGGAATGAGTAGGCAATACAGGCCGTAGAAGGCAATGTATAACAACAAATGACCAGACCAACAGGAAGAACTTCTCAGTGTCCTAGAACATCTTAGTATCTTTGCTTGAATTAGTATGTAACCTTCAGCCATGACCTTCTAGAAGCAGGTTATAAAGGTGAGCCTTTATCTGAGCAGTAAGTTTTAGGTGTCTGGTAAGCTTCAGAGTCCTTTTTGAGTCCTGCATGTATTGGGGTGGGAAGAGAGGTACTTATCCTCAGCACAGCACTCTTATTTGGGGTTTTGCTCACAGGTGTTTTCTGGAATACTTGAGTGTCCTGGTCCTTAACCCAAGCTCAGCTCAGTCTATTTCAAGAGGAATAATGGAACTAAAATTCTTGTGTCTGAAGGAAAAAAGGTGGCTGGTTACTCCAGCTGCTTTACTTTGCAGTCTTTTACATTCAGCATGCTGCCTCTGGTCAGCAAAACAAGTAGATATGTGTCATATTCTGGCACAGAGAGACATGACTATAGCTTATTGCTTTGGCATCCCTAGAAGCATTCTATGCAGTGCTTAGGATACTTGCTATATCAACTTTTTTAAATTTTAAATAAAGTATGTGTCTTATTTGCAGATGCCTAGAGAGGCCAGAAGAAGGTATTTGATTTCTTGGAGCTGGAGTTACGGAAGTTGTAAGCCATCCAACATGGGTGCTGGGAATCAAACTCAAGTTCTCTACAAGAAAGGGTAGCACTCTTATCTGCTGAGCCATCTCTCTAGCCCATGTCCATATTTTTGTAAACTTTTTAAATGTATTACATTGTTTTCAACCAGAAACAATATTTGGAGACATCTTTAGCTTTTAGAAAAATATGTTAGGGTGGGACGGGGTGGAAAAGGTACAGGCCAGGCTTCCTGCTCAGTGTCCTATTGTGCATAGGACAGTCTACCACAGAGAAATCTTGAGCTCCACAAAATGTAATATACAATTACTTGTTTGCTAAAAATAAGGAAGGGGGGCTGGAGAGATGGCTCAGTGGTTAAGAGCATTGCCTGCTCTTCCAAAGGTCCTGAGTTCAATTCCCAGCAACCACATGGTGGCTCACAACCATCTGTAAAGAGGTCTGGCGCCCTCTTATGGCTTTCAGGCATACCGACAGAATATTGTATACATAATAAATAAATAAATAAATAAATATTTAAAAAAAAATAAGGAAGGGGCTAGAGCAATAGTCCAACAGTTAAGAGCATCTGTTGCTCCTCTATAAGACTAAGGTTAAATTACCAGCACCCACATGGCAACTCACAAATGTCTGTAACATTCCAGTTCCAGGGGATTCAATGCCTTCTTCTGGCCTCCTTGAATACCAGACACACAACTAGTACACAGACATGCAAGCAAAACACTTGCATACATGAAATACAAATAAAACTGTTTTTAAAATAAGGATAAAAGAATAATCTGACTTCAAATATCAACAGCATCAAGTTAGAAAAACCCTTTTTTAGCCAGACAATAGTGGCGCACACCTTTATTCCCAGCACTTGGGAGGCAGAGGCAGGTGATCCTCTGTTAGTTCAAGGCGAGCTTGGTCTATAAAGCAAGTTCCAGGACAGTTCTAAAGCTACAGAGAAACCCTGTCTAGACGCCCCCCCAAACCCCACCCTTTTTTATTGTGACATGCAAATATTCTTTTCCCAAAAGATACTAAGTTCTACTTCTCTTCCACCTTTATTCGCTTCTGTGCCTCATTGTTCTTAGTACATGGTACTTTTAGTCTACGGAGTGATTGAATGATAAGCATTTTGCACATTGAGATGTGTGCAGAATGCAGGCTATGAAAGCCAAGCAGCCTGGGTGTGAATGATAATTCTACTTCGCAAGCCAAGTGTCTTTTTTTATTATTATTTATTTTTTTTTACACATTGGTGCTTTTGCCTTCGTATATGTCTGTGTGAGGGTGTTAAATCTTGTGGAACTACAGTCACAGACAGTTGTGAACTGCCATATGGGTGCTGGGAATTGAACCCTGGTCCTCTGGAAGAACAGTCAGTGCTCTCAACTGCTGAGCCATCTCTCCAGCCCCCAAGCCAAGTGTCTTTAAGCCAACTAATGTCTATTTGCCTCTGTTTCTGCAAATGTGCTTCTGTAAAGCACATTTGATGGACTGGCAAGACAGTTCAGCTTGCTGCTCAAGTCTGATGACATGAATTTGGCTTTGTAAGCCTACAGTGAGGAGAGAGAACTGACCAATAGTTGTTCTTCCAGCCTACACACACACACACACACACACACACACACACCTTTGAAAAGTTGTGATGATATATAAAATGTATATGCCAAGTTCATAGAAATTCAACAATTTCCTTCGGTCTTCAAGCATACTTCTGCTGAGCAACAGGAATTTTTTTCCTGAAGTGTGCTGAACTGAGCTTCTTATTGGGCAGGAAGTTTGGAAGACTATAGATTTATTTTAAGGAACACTTGGGTAAATATCTCCCATATTTGGTTAAAAAAGAAAGCAATAAAGGAATTTGGTAAAAGAAATCGGACCAGGAGAAGATTGGCTTGATATAAATGTTTTTGAGTTCATGTGTCTGATATGAAAGTCAGAGTTTTTAAGTGATGTTTTCATCTGCACCTAAACCTTCCATAACCTTCTTGGTTAAAAGGCTGTATTAAACGCCATCTATGTATCAGATCCATCCTTTAGCTATAAAAGTCTGAAACCAGGCAGGAGGCTTGAAGTAGTTTTGAAGACAGTAAGTGAACAGAACAAATACTGTGTCTGCTAACCCAAGGGACACAGGCAGTTTGTCACCTCCAGGTCTCAGAGAAGTCTGTCTTGGCAGTCCTTATCACTGCCTGCATCCATAGAACCACTTTCAGCAGAGCTACAGTGAAGTTGTTCCAGAACACAAAAGATGATAACAAGGCAGAATGTAGCATGAATCATAAAAACCCAGCGACAAATATTGGGGTTCAACCTAAAAATCAGAAAAGCAAATCAGTCAAACCACTGAATTGTACAATTGTCTACTCTGAGAGGTTGTGACTCTAATACATTACTTCTTCATACTATATAAAATACAACTACCAGCTCAATTGTCCAGAACCTCACATATCTGGGGACAAGCCCACAGTCCCATCTGCTCCCCATTTTCAAATAGAGGGTCTCACACATATCTGGTTTGCACATGCATTAACCTGCTTAAGTAGCAGGTCCAGGCCACGGTCAAGGGAGATATGAGAGCTGCCCTGACAGTTCCCAAGGCCATGCAGAGTATAGATTTTTCTAACCCCCCCATCACCATCACCTCCCTACACACACAGCACTTGTATAACTAGAAGCAAAATACTGCTACACATCTCTCTTGCACATAGAATCTTCTAGTGACTAAGTAGGGGGAATGGAGACATGGGTGAGAACCTATCTGCTGGCCTTGGTGACAAGACCTCAGATTCCTGACACAAATAATACTCTTTTACAAATCCAATGTTACACTGTATGATCTGACTGATATCTTTGCTTTTTCTAGTTATAGAAATAATAAAAGGGCCACTGATAGGGATTAGCAGGTAAAAGAGCCTGCTACTAAGCCTGACAGCCCACTACACCTTGTACCTACATGGTGGAAAGAGAGAACCAACTCCTATAAGTTGTCCTCTACCCAACTCACATGGCGTGCTCATGCCTCTCCCCCACATACCTAAAACAAACGTAATAAGACAAATTTTTCATTATTTAAGGAATACACTATTAGTTTTTGTAATCAAGCCCATGTAGATGAGACTTTACAATTTAATACAGTTCCTGCCAATATATCCCAGTTCCTCTAAGCACTATTAGAGTCAATGATATCTTAGTCATCCTGAAGAACGTATGCTATTTCTTGTGCTAAGGAACTTGGCCTTCACTTTTCAACTTGAACCTATTGCTGTAGTTCTTCACAAATTTATCCACTCTTAAATGACTCTTAGAGAAAAGTGGAACGTGCAAGGAACCTGTTGCCTTTTGGCCTTATTCCTCCTAACCCCCACCTCTGATGTATGTGTGAGTTTATATGTGTGCCTACCACGGCATGTGTGCAGTATCAGAGAACATCCTCTGGTGTCCTCTGTACTTTACCCACTGAGCCATCTCCCCAACTCTGATTTTTAAAAATAAAATTTGAATTACTAAGGCTAAAAGCTTTCAAATTTTTCATTTATTTGTGAAAAGCTGATTTTTTTTCCTGAGGTTTTATTTGTTTTTAAGATTTTATGTGTTTGCCTGAATGTATGTGTGTGCACTATATGCATGCCAAATCTCCATGGAGGCCAGAAGAAGGCATTGTATCTCCTGGAACTAGAGTTACAATCACTTGTTAGCAGCCATTTGTTAGTGACCTTTTAGGGACATCACAAGTACCCCCCCTCTCACTCACGTACTTGGGCTTTAGAAGATTGATTACTTGGCTCTGGAAAGCTCTGGTTGGTGGAGGCCATGCTGTGCTGCCACTTTTCATTTGTTAATTTCTGGACTCTGCTTTACTACAGATTGTTATTGTTCTGCCTCAGCCTCTCACAGCTGTGGGAGTGGTGGTCACCATTTGTAAACTAACTTCAACAGAGGTGTCATCTGGGTCTCCTAGGAACAAGCTATGGTTATATTGTATCCTCAGACTCAGAAAAGCTTCTGTAATATAATATAATAATACTCTCCATACAGGCCATTACATGTTACCATAAAGTTTTTAGATTGTTTTTGTTGTTGTAGGTGGTGATGTTATTGTTTTTCAGACAGAGTTTCTCTGTCGCTTTGGAACCTGTCCTGGGCTAGCCTTGAACTCACAGAGATCTGCCTACCTCTGCCTCCCAAGTGCTGGGATTAAAGGTGTGTGCCACCACTGCCTGGCAAATTTTTAGGTTATTACTTGGTAAATTGCCAGATTGGAGTTATTGGGCTTATTATTACAAGAATTTAGCAATAGAGTCAAATAGAGGCGTAAGGACAATTTTATTTAAATTTAAAAGAAAAAACCCAGGGCAGGCAATCTGTAAATCTTTTTTTTTTTGGTTTTTCGAGACAGGGTTTCTCTGTGGCTTTGGAGCCTGTCCTGGAACTAGCTCTGTAGACCAGGCTGGTCTCGAACTCACAGAGATCCGCCTGCCTCTGCCTCCCGAGTGCTGGGATTAAAGGCGTGCGCCACCATCGCCCGGCCAATCTGTAAATCTTAACAGCTGCCTGGAGGAGAGTGGATAAGAGAAGAAAAATAAAAACATGCTACATAAATTAAGCCATGATGGGGGAGGAGGCTTTACAGAATGAGTAATGAAACCCAAAATATCAAAGAGAGAAAAGGTGCAGAGACATACACCAGCCAGTATGAGGTGTATACAGGTATATACAGGGTGTGTGTGTGTGTGTGTGTGTGTGTGTGTGTGTGTGTGTGTGTATATGGTCATTCGCTTGTTTCCTCCCCCCAGCACACTTTGCAACAAACTTACAGATCCATCAATGTTAAAGACCAGACATATACACTATGTATGGCAGAGACCAGACAAAACAAATAGGGAGCTTCTAGCAAAGAGAAGAAAAATTGGGAATGGGGAACCTCTTTCTGTTCACACTTTCATTTCAGTATTTGTAAAGGTTCCAAATAATATTGGGATCTAGGGTGCTGTTGGTCACATTTAGATTGATTATCTCAGGGATATTAGGAGCACATTTGATTGCAAAAGTGAATAAATTTGGAGCCCTTAGGGTCGGGTGTATTTCATTTGTATTTTAATAAATAAATCTTGCCTGAAGATGAGAGTAAAACAGCCCTATTAGCTTTACAGACCAGGAGTGGTAACACACACTTTTAATCCCAGTAACCACACTAGTTTGCCACAGAAACTGGGTACCAGTGGTACATGCCTTTAATCCTAGCCCCAGAGAGGAATATAAAACAGGAGGAGACAGCTCTCAGACATAGTCTCATTTTAAGGATTCCTGGCCAACCCCCATAAGCTTGTAACAATATCATAATGCAAAATGCATTTAGTGCAACTTCAAAAGTCCCCATAGTCTATAACAGTCCCAAACTTATTTTAAAAGTCCAAAGTCTCTTCAGAGACTCATGCAATCTTTTAACTGCAATCCCCTGTAAAATCAAAAAGCAGATCACATACTTCTAATGTATAATGTACAGGATATGCATTACCATTCTAAGATGTAGGGAAGGGGCCGGGCGGTGGTGGCGCACGCCTTTAATCCCAGCACTCGGGAGGCAGAGGCAGGCGGATCTCTGTGAGTTCGAGACCAGCCTGGTCTACAAGAGCTAGTTCCAGGACAGGCTCCAAAACCATAGAGAAACCCTGACTTGAAAAACCAAAAAAAAAAAAAAAGATGTAGGGAAGGGAGCATAGTGAGGGAATACTGAACCCAAAGCAAGACCAAAAACAGCTGGGCAAACTCCAAACTCTGCATCTCCACACCTGATGTCAAAATGCTCTTCAGATCTCCAATTCTGTTCAGCTTTGCTGACTCCACTATACTTCTTTTTCTTATTCTGGTTCCCTTCCCTGTTAGCAGCTCTCTTTGGCAGGTGTCCCACGACTCTGGCATCTCTAATATCTCTGATCTCCAAGGCAATCCAGGCTTCAACTTCAGCTTCATGCAATGGCCTCTCTACTAGGCCTCTCTTCTAGACCCCTGACATATGCTTGGCCTCAGCAGCTTTCCTTAGTCTTTGGGGCAAAGTCCATAGCTTTTTATTCTATCCTTAACTCCAGAACCATGTGGCCAAAGCTACTGAGTTCTTCTGCTACTAAGGCTGGAACATAGCTCCTTTGTTCAAATACATCTTCACCAGCTTTCTGTCCTTTACTGCCTAAGCTTGGCTATCCTGAAACTGGATCTTTAGACCAGCCTAGCCTCAAACTCAGAGATTGACCAACTCTGCCTTCCAGTAGTGCTGGGATTAGAGGTGTGCACCACCACACCTGGCTCTAAATTTTTCTTTAGTTCCTTTTCACAAATTGGAAGTTTAGCTGGATGGGGATCTTGCCCTGAGGTCACCACTCCTTTTATTCCATTTCTTAATCTGTTTATCTCCTCGAACACAGGATTTAGCTCTAGTCTACTTCCTGGTACCCCTTTTCTCAATCTGTACATTTTGTATTTTTATTTGCTCAGCTTGTTCCTTTTCATTATACATCTCCATCAGAGTTAACACTAGTAACCACACAACAAGAGTGTATATTAGGCTGTTTTGAGATTTCCTTTGCCAGCAGAAGTAACCCAGAACTCGTTACTTTAGCCACATGTATTGCTCTTACCAAGGACAGGAATTCTAGTCCCATCTTCCTCTTCTAGATACTGAAGACCCTTACACTCTCACATGCACAAAGCCATGCATAGAATTATACCTATACCTAATTTAAAAGTTGGAAAACTTTTAGAAAATTGCCCCCCCAAAAAAGCATTCATTTCTAGAACTAAGTGAACTGTGCTTGTAAGTACACTTAAAATAATAAAGTGGATGCCTGGTTTTGCCATTTTGTGTGCGTGCATGCATACAAGAAGTGGCTTCCTTGTCCTTCATTCCTCTCAGCAGTTTGAAGGCTCTGAGTTGTCTGCACCCTCACTGACTTACCTGACTTTGATTACTGCCGTTCTGCTGTGAGGTTTTAATTTGCTTTTTCTAGTGGCTTGCTAGGTTGAGCATCTTTTCCTGTGCTTACTGGTAGTTTGTATACTTTTTGTTGTTGTTGTTGTTGTTATTGTTTCTTCTTCTTCTTCTTTTTCTTCTTCTTCTTCTTCTCCTCCTCCTCCTCCTCCTCCTCCTCCTTCTTCTCCTTCTCCTTCCTCTTCCTCTTTCTCTTTCTCTTCCTCTTCCCCTCCTCCTCCCTCCTCCTCATCCTCGTCCTCCTCGTCCTCCTCCTCCTCGTCCTCCTCCTCCTTGTCCTCCTTCTCCTTCTCTTTTTTAGTTTCTCAAGACAGGATCTCTTTGTGTAGCTCTGGCTGTCCTGGAACTCAACACATTGACCTGGATGGCCTTGAACTCAAGGAGATCCTACCTCTGCCTCCTGAGTGCTGGGATTAAAGGTGTTTACCACCACCACCTGGAAGGGTTTTTTATTATTATTATTTTATTTTAATTTTTTGGTTTTGGAAACAGTCTCACAGTATATCTGTGCCTGGCCTTGAACTCAGAGATCTGCCTACCTCTGGTGTGTGCCATTAGCAAATATTTTTTCCCCACTGCATGGGTTGTCTTATCAAACATTACTCTCTTACTGAAGCCCTTTGCAATATAAAAGTTTTTCATTTTGATAAAGTCCAAGTTACCACTTCTTTGGTTGTTTGTGTTTTGATGTTCTGTCTTGGTAATCATTAGATGGCTCTTTTCTGAAATCCACTAATTGTCTTTTCTATGATATTTTATTATGGACATTTATTTGAGGGCCTTCTGGAATTCTTACTGAAGAGTTCCTTTCCTCTTTCCAAAAGTTTTTAAGTTAATAGAGAGCCAGCAAGCATTGATCTGTGTGTATCACTGGTTCCTGTCCTAATCTGCCATCTAGGATCCCTCGACTCCATCTGGGCCGTTGCACCACAATACTTTTCCACATATCCAACAGTGGGAGGGTGGCAGATTCCTGGGCATGCAATGTTCAGGCCCCTTCATGTTACATCTTGGTAGCAGAATGAATGGCTAGGTTACAAATATGGTAAGATGAGAGAAGCACCACCAGGAGCCATCTTTTTTCAGCTAATCGTTCTGGAAGAGTGTGACATTCTACTTCCTAGAATTACAAAAGTACTCATGAATATGGATGCACCTGCGGCCAACCTTCCAGACCTTATTTCTTATGGACTTAAAATTATATTCCATCTTGTCTAAGTAAGGGAAGACAAGACTGTCTACCTAAGTAAAGGTAATAAAGGTGCTGCTACAGAAAGGATGTAGTCTAGTAACAAGCTGTCAGTAAGCCTCCCACCACTCCTGTGCCTTTGAAAAGAGAACATCTCAAAAAAATTTCATTTTAGTATGATTAAGATCAGAATGTTTTCAAAGTAGTTTTTCAATCAAAGATTTGCTCATGAGCACCAGAATGGAAATAATTTCCCTAACTGATAGCTAGGCCCTTATTCTCAGAAAGATTTGGGTGTGAGGGCTAGGTATCTAAAAGGGTAGGTAAGATCATTAGCTGAGATTCTGGAGAACCTAAGATGGGCACCAACAGACAATGCAGAGACCTTTTCATTGAGATCTACGTATTTTTGATGAAATGGTTTACTGAGAACCAGCCTCCACGAAAGCCTGCCTGTAGGCCATTCAGCCTGGGCAAACAGGCTGCTATGCAGGCACACATGGCAAAGAGATTAGCATATATAATTTCTCATCTACTAGACCTGTTTTCTTAAATTCTTTTAGAAAACTTCAGAAGAACACATATGATCCCCCAAGTTTATTGTAGTTTCCAGTTGATGTGGGGCCTTTCTTATCATCTGAAATTCATATAAAGTGTATCAGCCTTTATGGTTGTAGCATCCCATTCTCCCTGGTACATGGTCCTCAATCTGATATTACAAGGCAATTAGCTTTTATAGAATTGTTATGTAAAATAATAATAATAATAAATGCATTGACTACCATAGAGACTTCTACTTGGCATAGAAACCTACTCTCTTCTTAAAAACCAAAATAAAAATTGATTTGATTTGCAAAAGTCTCACCTATAAAATCTATTGGTTTTTTTTTTAACCCCAACCCATAACCACACACAAAAAAGAAGAGACCCAGCCGGGCAGTGATGGTGCATGCCTTTAATCCCAGCACTTGAGAGGCAGATGCAGGCAGATCTCCTGAGTTCAAGGGCAACCTGGTCTATAGAGCAAGTTACAGGACAGACCCCAAAGCTACAGAGAAACTCTGTCTCCAAAAAGAAAAAAAGTCACTTCTTTAAGAAGTGACTGAATTATGCAAAATTAGGCATCTCTTACCAGCCTTTCTTTCTGTTATCTTTGCTTAGAGTAGACTCTACTACTTGAGTTAGAAAAAAAATAAGAAAATTGCCTGTTTTCTGCAATCCAGGTGTGTTTTAGAGATTTAGAGTTAAGAAGTCAAGTAAATATTTTGGCAGCCCAACAAAGGTAAGAAAGGGAGAATGCACCTAACAGGCTTCTCAAATTGCAGGCCTGTCCAAACACCGCCTTCCTCAAGAGAAGCTGGTCTAATGAAGTCTGCCCTACTCACCCAACAGCCAGGCCAGTGGCTAAAGTGGGCTTGTGTGTCTTTCTCTGGCGCCTGCCTTGGTCTGGCACTGAGCCAGATTTAATTTTGATTCCCTCTAGTCCAAGACAGAGAGATACTCATCTGTAAACAAAGATCTTTCCTCCTTAACACTCTAATCACATTGTTTCCTCATCTTGCTGAACCAAAAAGAAAAGCCAGCTCAGTTTTGTTTTTTTTGGGTTTTTTTTTTAAATCCCTTTTTATTTGGAACACTGAAATTAAGCCCAAAACGTCACAAAGACTCTCAGATAACATGGAGACTTTTTCAGTGTAACTTCATCCCAGGAAAAGGCAGACAGTTGTGAAAGGGGACCCAGAAGCACCATGTGCAGTGCTACTGGTCTTTTGGACTTCAGGATCTCAGCATCAGAGCACACCCCAGATACCAGTCTAGGTGGCTTCCCCAGACCTTCACTTTAAGAACAGTCATCCATCCCAGAAGTAGAGAACTGTGACCTACTAGTCCTGTCATGCTGTGCTTTGTGTCTCTTCTAACAGAAAAGCAGACATGAAAGCTGTCTCTTTCTCACCCTCCCCCAGTGGCTTTCACCGGATCACCTTGGCGGGCCTCATCCCAAGGGAGTAGGGGGGTGGGGTGCGGCTGCAGTGACGGCTCCTTTGATCACCTCCTGGCGGTTCCAGGCCTGGCTGCCAGCAGGCCAGCTAAAGGTCCGACTATACTGACCTCATGAGGTCCTGAATAGGACCCAAGGGGCAATAACTAGTGAGAAGAAAGCCTTGAAAATGAAAAGGATCTCCCCCTTTCCCATCAATCTGCTCGGCTTCATAGACTGGATTTTCCTAACAGGGAGTCGCTCAGTTCCTGCCAGCCGGGCTGCCCACCCTTTGCCTTGCCCCCTGCCTTTTAGATCTTGTGTGCTCTGTATACGTTTTGTGTTTGAATCCAGGCTGGCTCTCCCTGGTTCTCAGACTGGGAACCCACTGTGCCTGTTTCCATGGTCACTGGGAAGCTCTTAGCACCATGTGCTTCAAAGGGATCCTTTCTCCTCCCAGACTCGCTGCTGCCTGCCCTAGGGTGTGCACAATGAGAGGCTCCTCTGCCAGGCCTCTGACCTGCCTGCCAGGAGGAAGACCTAGCCTTTGCTGAGCATGTGAACTACGCCCAGTTCTTAGCAAGCCCCTTTATAGATGTTTATAGTCCTTAGATTGGTATTTTCCCTACACCTCTTTGTTTAGGAAGTTGTAGAAATTGAAGGAGAGCGCAAACCCTAAGAAGACTCTTGAAGTCTTCTTGGTGGATAAGAGGGAAAGAAAATAATGGGTTGGGGAAGATGTGGAAACAGGAGACTAAGGGGGACATCATCAGCCAGACTTCTGCCTTTTGCAGGCTAGCAGAAAGAGTTGAAAAATGGCTCTTGCTTCCTGTCCCCAGAGACTGGCTAGGGAAGTGATGCCTGCTCACTCTCCCAGAGCCGGGGATCCAGGTTAGGCAGTTGCTTTGGATCCTGTGTTTCTGAATGCAGGGAATATGCCCTCCCAGCTGAATGAAGATGGAAACCTTCAGCTTAGAGATATGGAAGGTGCTCCAGGATAAGGCTAGAGTAAAAGTAGAGCTCCTGGTTTTAGATGGCAAGCCTGACCCCTAGTTTAGAGCTGGCAGCTTGGTGTCTGCCTGGGGTTACTGTATAACAGAGAGGTATGTGGGGCAACTGTTTTCCTGAATTAGCAGGGTTGAGATTCTTTATTTGGATCTTCATCCTAATGTTGCTTTCCTGATTTCCTTGTCAGTCTTCAGACTACCCCTTTCCTGCCCTGCAGGCTTCCCTGTAGTGATAGGACAGAGGTACCCTTTATATATTACTAGAAGATAATTCACCTTAATGGGGTTAGCTGTAGTTTCTATTTGTAACATCTGGGGAATTAGGATTGTAAGGGTAATATAGCTTTGCTTCCCCAAAAATCTGTGTTCACTGGCCTGCAGAACATCATTTAGAAGGTGGATTTTTAAGAACATCTCACTCTGTTGGAACCCTAAGAATTGGTGCCCTTGGCATACCTATTATAAACAGCATGATTCCTCCAGGAAGGGAATGGTACTAGATTGTTCTGTGAATACAGGGATAAGGTTCCAGAATGACCTAACAGTGTGTGTGGCCTTGTAGCTGTTCTTTGGCAAACAGGGACCATTGAGCTATCCACTCTTCCCACCATTGCCTTTCCAATTTGCTGTTGCCCTTTCTAGAAAGTTGTTAGTGACAGGGTTGATCAAAAATACCTTTTTAAAAGCCTACTGTGGTGGTGGCACATGCCTTTAATCACAGAATTTGGAAGACAGAGACAGATAAATTTCTGTGAGTTTGAGGCTAGCCTGGTCTCCATAGTGAGATCCAAGACAGCCAAGGCTATGTAGAAAAACCCTAACTCAAACCACACACCCCCATTAAAATAACATAAAAAGTAAGTACTTCGTTAGTGCTTAAATATTTCAGAGCCTAATAAGAGAATGAAATGTCTCAAAGAAATCTTTTTTTAATTCCTAGTTTCTCTTATGTTTATTGTAGTTTGCTAGCAATCTATCCCTTTTCCTTTTTTTTTCTTTTTTTCTTTTCCCTTTCTTCCTTGCCCATACCAAATTCAGCAAGGAAGGAGATAAGAAGACTGAATGTTCAAAATGTTATTCTAACCACACCCTGTTTGGTGGGCAGAGTGTGCTGGAATTGAAGACCCTATCAGTTCAAAGTCTACCTGACCACAGCTTCAAATTTTGCAGCACTAGGCTACAGTTACGGAGTCCTGGTGATAGTTTTGTACATTACATATTCTGAATTGATCTCCCAGGTTCTTTGTCTTTGTCTAACCTTAGGCTTTCTTAGGTATCAGGTCTGTATCCTGAAGAGAATAGGGCATTCTGGAAATTTATATCTTTTTCTTTTTTTTTTTTCTTTTTCCCAGTCTAAGCCCTTCTAACTTTTGGGGGGTTTTTTGAGACAGGGTTTTTGTGTGTATCTCTGGCTATCCTAGAAGGCTGACTTCCAACTCAGAGAACCACCTCCCTCTGCCTCCCATGTTCTGGGATACCACTATGCCCAACAAGCCCTTCTAGCTTTAAGGTTGAGTGGCTAATTGCATTCTCTGTGGTAAGAGGCATGGGATGGCCTCAGTCTTTGGACTATTCCCTGCAGGAGGGGAGTTTACTTTTGATGGCTTTTACCTTAAATCCTGATGCTTCTTGGTATAAACTATTGGGTCTTTTTTTCTCCTCCATTTCACTAATGACCATGTCTTTGTTGGTAATTTAACTGGTTACAAAAGTAGGACATCAGCTAGGCGGTGGTGGCACATGCCTTTAATCCTAGCACTGGGGATGTAGAGGCAGGCAGATCACTTACTGTGAGTTCGAGGCCAGCCAGTCCTACCGAGTCAGTTCCAAGACAGACAGGGCTGCTCAGAGAAACCTTGTCTCGAAGAACCAAAATAAAGTAGTAGATCACCACTTGCCATGGATTCCTCATTTTGGTTCTGATGTCTATTCAAACTGTGTGACTGTGATCTAGGTAGCCACTGATCCTTTCTGTTACCCAGGACTGTCCTGCAGCTTAGGAGCTAGAGTTTGTGATTTAAGATATCGATGTGTCCAAGATAGTAAAATCACCTATTACAGCAATCCAAATACTCTGGCCACACTTCCAGATTCAGAGTTGTCATGGGAGAGGGACTCTGTGAGTTCCTTCAGGTCTTAACTTGGGCCACACCTTTTCCTGAAAGTTTTTTTCTGGACCAATAGTATATCATCAGGCATGATTTCATAGAGGGAATGGATTTCAAAAAGGTATGAGTTTAGAGTAAGGAGAAGAGGGAATTCTGAGAGTGGGTCAGCACTAGCATAAATAGTATACCATGTGTTCCAGAAGCTGTTAGGGGCAGATCCTCTGGATAAACAAAACAAAAACTTGTGAGTACAGAAGAGGCAGGCAGATCTCTGTGAGTTAAAGGCCAGCCTGGTCTACAGCACAAAAAACTTGGTGGCAAGGGGTTGGACATTTTCTGAACAATTTCTGGACATCTCCCTCCCTCCTCCCTCCCCCAGACAGGGTTTCTCAGTAGCTATGGAGCCAGTCCTGGAACTCGCTCTGTAGACCAGGCTGGCCTCAAACAAACTCAAAGAGATCGGCCTGCCTCATAAGGGTATGCCCCTACAGTAATATTAATTCTCTCAGCCCATTTTTTTTTCTTTCTTTCTTCTCTATCTCTGTTTTTGTTTTTGTTTGATTGAAACAAGGTCTCTCTCTATATAGCTCTGGTTGTACTGGAATTTGCTGTGTAGACTAGGCAGTCCTCAAACTCACAGAGATCCATCTGCTTCTACCTCCTGAGTGCTGTGATTAAAGGCATGCATCACTACACCATGTTCTTTCTGTATCTTTCTAAAATTGAAATTAAGGAGTTGGGTTGTAATTTAGTAGAAAGCATTTTTCTAATATTTATACAAGACATGGTTCCCAGAATTGTGCCCCCTAAAGAAAAGAAAAGTATGTGTGGATGGGCAGATGAATAGATAGATGAATAGGTGTGTGGCTAGAGGACTAGGTAGATAAATAGATGATGATTAATTATATATAACACCAGATTTACCATTTTAGGTAATTTTGAATGTATAGTCTTGAGACATGATGTACAGTCACATTGTTTAGAACTCAGTGGCAACAGCTATCTTCAGAACTTTCTCCCCTACCTCAGTAAAATTCCATACTCATTAAACACCAGCTCTCCATATCTGCCAGATTCTGCCTTGGCGACCACTAATCTTCTTTATGTCTCTCTGAATTTGCCTATGCTTGGCATTTCATATAAATAGATTGACATCGTATTTGTTCTCTTATGATGGGTTCTTTCACCAGCATCCTCAAGGTTATCCATATTACAGCATGTAGCAGAATTTTTTTCATTTTTAGGATTGAATTGTATGTGTTCTGTTGTATTTATCACATTTTGTTTGTCCATTCATGTGTTGGATTTTGTTATTGAGTTTTAGGGGTTTTTTTATATATGTTCTTGGTATTAATCTTTTTTTTTTTTTTTTCGGATTTTTGAGACAGGGTTTCTCCGTAGCTTTTGGTTCCTGTCCTGGAACTAGCTCTTGTAGACCAGGCTGGCCTCTAACTCACAGAGATCTGCCTGCCTCTGTCTCCATAGTGCTGGGATTAAAGGCTGGTATTAATCTTTTGTCTTATACACTATTTACAAATATTTTCACCTTTTATTTGGAATGACTCTTCACTGTTGATAGTATCCTTTGATGCACAAATGTTCTTAATTTTGAAGAAGTCCAATTTGTCTGTTTTATTTTCTTTCTGTTGCCTGTGCTTTGGTGTCTTTTCTTTATTTTATATTTGCACAGTTTTGTTTGTTTGTTTTAGTACATAAAATGTTAAATATATTTTTCTAGTTTATAATTAATTGTTATCCTGAGAATTCCAGAAAGGAAAAGAATCCTTGCATCCTGTGCCAGGCTCCCAGCATCTTTATGTGTTAGAAGATGTGCACTTATAGACATGAAGAATGAGACGGAAATGTAGAAGAGGTATCCTGGGTCGGCTGCAGGGGTCCAGCAAGCTGGCTGCACTATTCTGTGGCCAACCTCTTGCAAATGGGAATTGCTATCCTGTCTCCATGGCCAGCTGCCACCAGCCCCATGGTGTGAATGGCAAGGAAATGGGGACTGGTGGCTGGCAGAAGTCCAGGATGCAGCCTTTGCTGGCTGAGAACCAAGGCAGAGGGAAAAACACTCTGTGTACAAGAGAAATAATGCCAATTCTAAAACCTGTAATTCTCAAATTTAAAAAAAAAAAATTAAAGAGATTTTTCAACCAAACTGTGCTTTTATCTTTAGGTTCTGAATGGAAGATTGTTCACACAGCTAAGCTGGCTGCAGAAGCCACGCCAGTTAAAACAATATGCAGGCAGCACTCCTCTAAGTAACCAGAAACTGTTGGCTCAGAAGAGCCTGAACTGAGGAACCAACCTGCTAAGAGACGTTTTCCAAGTAACTCCAAGCAGTGGCCTGAATGTAAACCCTCCTGCTGGGGAATGGCACTTTGGCAAATGAAGACCCTAATTAGAAATGGAAGGGTTTCTATTTTGTTTTTCTTTAATCCTTACCCTGGGGCCTTTGCAGGGCCTGCCATGTCTCTGCTTGTGTGCAAAGAAATTTCCAGCTTCTCTTTGTAACAAGATACTCTTTTGGGAAACATTGTGGGCCCACCACAGACAGAGGACCCTGTAGCCATCCTAATCCAAAACAAAGAGCTTGAGCTGGGTTACCTGGTTTGACTGGTCATTGAAGTTATTGCCTAAGTTGGTGCTTATGCTGCCTCTGTCCCTTGAGACACTCAAACCCATGCTTGGGCTGCAAGTGAAGTTCTCTCCATTCCAGAGAAGAACAGAGGCATGACCCAATGCAGAGCAGTAAGGGAGAGCTGAGGCTCTGAGGTTCCAGAGCAGTAAGGGAGAGCTGAGGCTCTGAGGTTCCGGGCCTGGGAGAACTGAAGCACTGGCAAGGTTCACTTTCTTTCCTGTAGTTCCTAAGCTGTTACATCTACATGGGGGATTGGTTACCTTTTGATTCTTAAGATCAAATAAATGGAGACTGCGCCTGGACCCATCAGTGCTGTTCTGTTGTTGCTGCATCCTTACCTTGTAATGCACCTTTGGGGGCTTAAAACAAAGGGTCGCCCTCAACTATTTTGCGGGGGGGCGGGGCGCTCTGGAAAGACAGATGGGCAGAGCTTCTCTAGACCTAAAGTTTCGAATTACTGGTAAGCACTGTTCTAGATAATTTGAAGTAAATTCAGTCAATTCTAGTGATTTGCCTTTGTAGCCTCAAAGGGCAGTTCTCTTTTCAGGCATCCTTCTTACCAGTGAGTGTTGTGGCAAGGGAGCAGGGGAATTTCATGTGTCCTTTGTGTTTTAGGCACTAACTTTACAGCTGCCAGCTTTATTGTTGTTGTTGTTGTTGTTGTTATTATTATTATTACTGACAAAGCAATGACTTAGTACAAAATACTTGTTCCTAAGGGACTTCAAAAAACTTGCCGGGGATGCCGGGCAATGGTGGCACACGCCTTTAATCCCAGGACTCGGGAGGCAGAGGCAGGCGGATCTCTGAGTTCGAGACCAGCCTGGTCTACAGAGCTAGTTCCAGGACAGGCTCCAAAGCCTCAGAGAAACCCTGTCTCGAAAAACAAAAAAAACAAACAATAAAAAAAAAAACTTGCTGGGGAAATTACACATTTTTGAGCAGGATGGATGCTTTTCCCAAGCAGCTGCTCCCTGCAAAGCTCCAGGCTAGACTCCTGTCTTGACAGAGTCTTTAAAACTCAAAACCCTGGGAGCTAGTTCTAAGATTAATGATCCTAAACTTGGGGAGAGGAGCTTGGCTGTAGACACCAGCTAAGGCCCTAGGTTAGCATGAGCACTCCCACCCCCAGACTCTTTCTTTCTAGACTACTGCAGCTCTTCTTGGCACATTAATTGGCACATCTTGTCTTCATGTTTGTGGAGCCTATATCTCTAGTTCTCATGTATAACAGGATGGATTCCTGGACAGTCTATGCTCTCTCCTTGTTGAGAAGCTACTGCTGTCAACACACCTATCCCTGGCTGTCCTATGCCAGAAGCATGTATATCTGCAGCATTTATTTTCCCAAAGTGCCCCGCCGCCACACACACACACACACACACACACACACACACACACACACCACTGTTTGCTCCCTCTGCCCCAAGAAATCCCTGGGCAGTTGTTTTTCAGTTCTGCTTGTGGACCACTCCTTCTTGGAAGAACATTGTCCTAGTCAGCTTCCTAGGACAACTGCAGTTATACAGAGTATTCCTTCGTGATGTTTCTAGTGCACCTCTTATCCCAGCTTCTTATTTTTGGTTTTAATTTTCAGGGACATTGAGTGACAAATCCAGACTGAAAAAGAAAACTGAGCTTTTTTTTCTTTTCTTTCTTTTTACAAGCTACAGTGTATGTATATGAAGATGTGAAGCAGTGTTAGGGTTACTTCCTTGGTTTATTCTCTGAGTCTTGGAGCGTGTAGTATTTAAATGACATCATCTTAACATGGGCATCATGAAATAATGGCAATAGCCTTTACCAGAACAGGTTGGTTAGTATTGTGGATTCTGCTAAAAATGTCTCTACTTGGAGAAAACAGTGCAGAGGGTTTAATAGTCTTCACATCATTCTCTAAACATCTTTTCTCCATACTTTTCATTCTAGCCATTTCTGTTTCTGTGAAGTCTACCATCCTGAATGCTATTGTAACAGCAGTGAAAAATCCTTGAAAATCTTGCTGCCCAAAATAGCTAAAAAAAAATGATGTTCTATACATCTTGGTTTTGAGTTGTCTGTCCCCTCAGACAGTATACCTCCTGAGCAGTGGTATATTTATGTCATTTAGTTGTCTGAATATCAGTGGTCCCCTGCCCTGCTGGAACAGGTTTGGATTTGGTGTTCTTTGAGACTATGAGATCTGTGAACGAAGAACATTTTAGCAGCTACTAACTACACAGCAGTTAGACTCACAGCCTATCTTGCAGCACATTGTGCAAGTTACAGAGATGCCCCAGCCTCCCTACTAAAGTAGCCCAGACAAGAACTTACCTAAAGTAAAAAAAAAAAAAAAAAAAGTAAAATACAGTGTAGAACAGATCCTGTCCTTGGAATTTAGTTGTGAATGTATTAAGGCCCTCCTACAACTCAGGCAGGTGCTTCCAGCACAACACTAGTTAGAGTAGACAAGTTTCCCTGATGTTCTGAGACCCTCAATCAGTCGAGAGTATGCAGAGACAGCCAACACATGTCATACACAACAGAGTTGACTGCAGACTATGATGTGGTTGCAAGATCACCAAGGTAAAGGAATAATTAAGGCATCTCTACCTGAGCTACATTGAACCATCAACCCAGAGTCAAGAAGAGAGAGAGAGAGAGAGAGAGAGAGAGAGAGAGAGATTGCACACACCTCTCCCCACAGAGAGCTTGTCTACTTCTGCTTTGTCACCTGTTCATCATCACATCTGCTACTAAGGTGTGGTGTCTTGCTCCCTGTCATCCCTGTCATTCCCAAACCCATCAAACAGCTCTTTGCTACCATATAAGTATTAGCAAGGGCTAATAATGACAGGAAAGCACTTAGTCTTACAGAAAGTTAGCTGCTCTATTTTAGGAACCTTGTTAAATATTATCTACTTGTCTTCATGATAATACTTTTTAACTCTGAAAGTTGCATAATATGCTGTGATATAAAGGGGTGTGTGTGTGTCTGTATGTGTGTGTGTGTCCTAAAACTTAACCTTTGGTTATTGTTTTAAGGATTAATGTAACCTACAAAGTTTATTCCAGTGTTTTGTTTTGGGCACCTGTTCTTCTTTGAAAACTTCTTTCCCTCTTCTGGTAACTATAAAGAAGGGGGGAGGAGGGACAATCTGTTGAAAATTAAAACTGATAAACCAGGCAGTGGTGGCACATGCCTTTAATCCCAGCACTCAGGAGGCAAAGGCAGGCACATCTTTGTGAGTTCAAGGCCAGCTTGGTCTGCAGAGTGAGTTCCAGGACAAACTCCAAAGCTATACAGAGAAACCCTGTCTTTGAGGGGAAAAAACAATTAGCTATGTCTTACACCCTGAACTAAATATTATAAGAGCTTAAGTGATCATTAGCAAATGATGTCTTGTGCTGGTGAAGGTTACTGTCATAAAAGCTACCTGGTGTGTTATCTGCTTTGTATTCACATGAAAATCCAAAGATAAGCAAAGTTTCTTCTTGACTGTCATCAAGAAGTTGGGAAGGTTCTATAGCGGGGAGGACCTAGGACTTACCACAGGGCAGAAAACCCTGATGGCTCTTTGGACTGGAGAGGGAGGGGGAAAGGAGTGGGGGGAGGGGAGAAGGGTGGGAGGAGGGGGAGAAGGGTGGGAGGAGGGGGAGGGAAATGGGAGGCTGGGAGGAGGTGGAAACTTGTTTTTTTTTTTTTTTCTTCTCCTTTTCTCAATAAAAAAAAAAAGAAAAAAGAAGTTGGGAAGGTGAAGCAGCATTTGACCATCTTGAGAAAAGATGAAAGAATGGAAATAGATCATGATAGACTAGAGAACTTTCTCCTTAGAAAAAAAGTGAATGAGAAAGCAAGGCTTTACAGGGAGTGGGGAGATCTCTAGCTAGTTTAAGATGTATTAGAATCCACCTCCTTTGTTCTGTTAAAGTCCTGATAATGCTAAATATTAGGAGTATTACAGTAGAGGCCTGAGTCAGCTTTCATTTGTTTGATGAAGATTGATTTAGGGCTCAGTATAACTTAAAGATACTTTTCTAAAGTATTTGTTAGAGGCCATAGAAACAAGTGTATTTGTTCCCTAGTATATGGATAACTTCTTCGTATTTTATTTAAGAGTACTTACTGATTAAACAGGGAGCTTCAAATGAGATATCTTCATATTCAGATTTAAAGAAATTACCCCCATCTGGGCATGGTGGCACATGCCTGTAGCTCCAGTATTTGGAGGGATGAAACAAGAGAAGAATGAGACCTAGGCAGTAAGACCCTGTAAAAAATAAAAAATAAAAAGTTGTTCCAGTGAGAGAGTTCAGATGAGCTGCATGCAGAGAGGAGCTCTGCTACCTTAGGACACTGTGACTTCCCTGGGAGGTGCCCACTGACATCCTCGTGGGCATGCCAGATGACATACAACATGCTTTCACCCCAAAGACCTGAAGTGGGAAGGAAAATAACATTTTCCTAGAAAGAAAAGTCGTGTGCTCCTAATAATCTAGGTGAAGCTATTCCAGCAATCTGCCCACAGATATCTGTAGCAGAGCTAATGAATGACAGACCACTTGTCCCTACTGTGGAGGCCATTCATGTAGTTCTGTTCCTAAAGGTGGAACATTTTCCAGGTAGATGCTGGTGGGTTTTATGAAGGCCAAAATACTGTGTAGGGCACAATTGCCATATCCTAAGTGTGAATTAGTTGTCAGTCCTTCAATTAGAAGGTTTAATATAAACAACCATATTTCTACTTTCTGAAAACTCAGGTTTCTCAGTGTTGTTATTTCAACTCTTCTGGCAAAAGAAGCTTGTATTGAATGGAAGTTGCCTATCAGACAGATACACACTGTCGTCCCCACCGCTGCCACTACCCTCCTCATACTACAGCAGCCTCCCAATTACTATTATATTCATGTGTTCCTGTTTCATTTTCAGCTGCTAGAGGAGTACTGTTAAGTTGGTCTATGGAAGACTGCGTGAATCAGTAACAACAAAGACCAATATTTTCTGACCATCAAACAATACATAAGAATTAGGGTTCAAGACAACTTGGCCTCTAGTTTTGTCCATCACTGTAAGACAAATGTAGGATGACTCAGCTTGTTATCCAAGCTGAGACTTTCGAGAATGGAAGAGGTTGTTCTTATTAACTGTGATTGGAAGACAGGTGTAAACTGGGGCTGTTCTGTGCATGCACCCTGGACCTGGCACATAAGAACAGAGTCTGTTTTGTCAGCTGGGAGTGTAATAAAGACTCATATAAGAGGCATGCTCAAGACTGCAAGTGGCATGGTGGTGGTTCTAGAAATAGGACAAGGCGTTGCAGAGAAAAGATGAATTATTGAACATGAGAAGGGCTTCAATAAGTAGGCCAGGTTCCTGAAGAGCAATCAAGGTAAAAGAGAATAACCCAGCCAGGCAGTGGTGGCACACACACTCAGGAGGCAGAGACGAGCGAATCTCTGAGTTCGAAGTCTACAAAGTGAGCTCCAGGATGATTCTGAAGCTACAGAGAAACCCTGTCTTAAAAACAAAACCAGAACCCCCCCTCCCAAAAAAAGAAAAGAATAATCCATATAAAGCGTGAAGTTGTTTGTTTCTTCCGTTTTGAAAGTTGAACTCTGTGGCTAGAGTATACAGTGCTTGGAGGCATATTACACGTAGGAGGGAGGCCAGGCCAGGCAGACTGACTTCAAACTCGGAGGACTCTTGAACATTACATGTTGAGTCATTGAGTCAGCACTTGTATCTGCAAGGAGTGAGAAGATGATGCTGGGCATTGTGTAGGGGTGAACTAGAAAGCCACTGGAAACAGAGATTTCAGTGCAGAATAGCAGTTGAAACGGGAACAGAGTGTGCTTGCAAGAACTCCTTACATTGAAAGGGTTAGACAGGCTGGATGTAGAAAGGAGCGGGGGAAGAGGATGTGATCTTCATTTAACATGTTGGTTCTATAAATGTGAGTTTAGGAGAAATTTGATGGCTTTGATTTTGATCATGTTAAATTACCTGGGAAATCAGAGCTGTAGAGTGTGGTGCAGAAGGTTAGATATTCCCAGAGTCCAAAATGAGCTTGTCCTAGAAGAAAATTTAGAGAAAGGGGACCTAGTATAGGACCTATTGGGAAAAGGAGTGAAACTGTGAAGAAACCTAAAGATAAGAGAGAGGAGGAGCTGGCACAACACAGAAGATAGGCAAGTAAGGGAGCATGGCCTTGTGTATTAATTTAACATAGGTATGTCAGCTTTGCTGCATAACAGCTGCCTCTAAAACAGTACCAAAACCAAACAAAACTATTTCTGCTTCTGTTTCTGTGACTTGGCTAAGCACTTTTAGTCTGGGCCACCCTGACTGACCTCTGTGGTCACCAGGTGGCTCAACAAAGATTGGATAGTCTAGGAAGGCCCTAATACCATTGGGACTCTGCTTAAGACAGCTGTGCCCTGTCATTCAGGAACTTAGCCTCCTATGGGGGTTCTTAGGAGAGGGGGAGAGAGAGAGAGCCCAAGTCATGTATACAGGCATAGTTTCAAGGAAATGGAGAGACAAACCCCATCTTTTTCTGGTAAAAGCCACAAAATATTGTGGCCATTTTCTTCAATTCACTCAAGAGTATAGGTATCTTATAACACATGGTAGCGGGAGATACTTGATCCTTTGTATCAGCCATGTAACTTCTAGTTGAGCTAGAAAGCATTAAAAATCACAAGAGATCAAGTGAAAATTTGAAGACCTTATTGTGGAGGTTATTTCTGTTTGGCCTCAGATGACGGCAAAAAGGTGAAGATAATGCAAGAAAAGAAAAAGTACCAGTCTGATTCATGACACTAACCTAACAAGATGGATAATGCCAGATGTGATGGCTCACTCCTATAGGAGCCAAGGTAGAAGGATTGCTGCAAATTCAAGGCCAGCCTAGGCTACATAATAAGTTCTGTTCCAGCCTGGACTGCAGTAGATTCTGTCTTAAAAATAAAAAATAAAAAAAATTAAAAAAAGGAGGGGCTGTTGAGGGACAAGATGGCTCAGTTTGCTGCCAGACCTGATCCTCTGAATTCAATCCCAGGAATTCACTTGGTAGAAGAAGAGAATTTTTGGAAGTTATTCTCTTCACAATTCTGCACAAGTACATACATACAACACACAATAAATGAGATAAAGTACTTAAAGAAAATAAATGTATAATCAGTTACAAACCCAAACTGAAATACTCCTGCTCAAATCTGCGTTGTCTGATCTATAGGATTCAGCACCTACTGCTAATACTCATGAAAGATTAGGTCAGTGAATAGTGATTAGCTGCCATTGTTCGCATCTACTGTGTCTCCAAACTGAGCCAAGCACCTTACACCTAGAATTATTTGGTACTCCGATCAACCCTATAACATAAAACAATCCTGTCACTACCGCTGTTCTAGTTCTAAAGATAGGAAAACTGAGGGCCAAACTGTAAGTAACTTGACCCAAAGGCATGTATTTAGTAAATGATAGAACCAGAAATGAAAATCTTGCAGAATTCTGGATTCTTTTCTGGACAGCAGCAACAAATGTACATTTTATGTCATGCTCATCTCTCCTCCCTTCTCTCAAGACAAGATCTTAATATGTAGCCTAGGTTGGGCTTGAATTAATTGTGCACCCAGGCTGGTCCCAAACTGGATGTAGTTTGTGTGCAGCCACATGCACTTAATTAGGATCACCTACATGAACATGGTGGTGGTTATTTACTGCTAGCCCCTCAAGACAAGTGGAGGTCTTGTACAATAAGCCACAGTGGTCATGAGTTTATGAGTCCAGAAGACACATTCAGCAGCACTCCTTGCCACTCTTCGGCTGTTCTTCCACAGTGTTCCCTGAGCTTCAGAAAGGGTGCTATGGGTGTTCTGTTTAGGGGTGAGCACTCATTGGTCACTTGTTCTCAGCATTTGACCAGTTATGAGTCTCTTCCTTGCCCACTGTAAAAATAGAAGCTTCTTTCACTAGCATGGAGCACAGCACTAATCCTATGGGTATAAACATGAATATTTAGAAAGAGTTTTACACAATTGATTGTCTGTCTTTCTGTTTGTTTGTTTGTTTGTTTCAAGACAGAGTTTCTGTGTGCGTCCCTAACTGTCCTGGAACTTGCTCTTTAGACCAGACTGCTCAATCTCACAGCTCCGCCACACCTAGCTATCATCTCTTTTTTGTTTTTGTTTTTCGAGACAGGGTTTCTCTGTGGCTTTGGAGCCTGTCCTGGAACTCGCTCTATAGACCAGGCTGGCCTCTAACTCACAGAGATCCTCCTGCCTCTGCCTCCCGAGTGCTGGGATTAAAAGCTGTGCCACCACTGCTCGGCTATCGTCCCTTTCTTGATGAAATATTTGCTTTGTCTACTGACTTGGGATCTACCTGCTTTTCAGAAACCAGGTGAATTCTGCACTGCTAGCTAAATTTAGCCTTCATCCAGTTGCATTGATAGTAGATTTCAAATACTTAAGACAGTTGGAGATATATGTCAGTGGAGTGTGTGTGTGTGTGTGTGTGTGTGTGAGAGAGAGAGAGAGAGAGAGAGAGAGAGAGAGAGAGAGAGATCTCAAATTTTAAAATATGGGATCATGTAAGCATGCTGGGTTTTTTTTTTTTCTCACTCTGAATGTGGGCCAGGACCAGTAAAGTTACCTATGAATTGTACATTAACCAACTAATGGCAATGATGAGTTAATCTATAACTCCATCTGTTAGCTGTTAACATGACCCCCAAGCTTAACCTCCTCTTGACTATCAGACCCTGGTTCTAAACATACCATCTCTTGAAGTGGTAACTGAAGGCAGCCTGGAGGACTTTGGAGAGTGTGTAGCTCTGTATACCTTAATGTGTGTGGCTTTGTAACCAGCAGACTGGCATGGGTGGCGTACTGTAAAAACTTCAGTTACTCTCTGACTGGCTCAAGTTATGCAAATACCCCAGCCTTGCCTTGGGGCAGACTCTGTTATATCGGAGAGATGATTGCTACAAAAGTATTCACTTTATGATTTAATAATGGCCAGGTGTGGTAGCGCACACCTTTAATCTCAGCACTTGGGAGTCAAGACAGGTGGATATCTGTGAGTTTGAGGTCAGCCTAGTGTGTGTGTGCGCGCGTGCGTGCGTGCACGTGTGTGTGTGTGTGTGTGTTTTGAGTTCCAGGACATCCAAGGCTACCTTGAGACTGTCTCAAAACACAAGGGAGGGGGGTTGGAAGGAGGGAGAAGGAGGGAGGGAAATAAGTTAATGTGGGATGGAGCATTGGCTACTGTTCCAAAGGATTGGGGTTCAATTAGCAGCACCCACACATTAGCTCACCCCATGAACACCAGTTCCAGGGAATCCAATGCCCTTTTTTGACCTCTACAGGCATCAGGCACACGTGGTACACAAACATACATGCAGGCAAAACACCTATACACATAAAATTTAAAAGTAAAATATTTTTTAAAGATTCAGTAATGGTGAGGTCTGAGGAAAGAATGAGATGCATATGGAATTCCAGTCTTCAAAGACATCAGGATAGTTTTGATTCTACAGTTTAGCTAATCAGGAGTGTATGTTATTTTCATTTTCCTAATAAAGCTGTTCTTTAACCTTTAAAAAGAAAAAAAGATACTAACAGTCAGGCACAAAGGATCGTGACTATAATTCCAGCACTTGAGAGGCAAGAGGCCTACTATAAGGTCTAGGCTAGCCTGGTCTACATGCAAGTTCCCAAAACAACAAAAGCTATGAAATGAGAACAGACTTCAAAAAGGAAAATAAACAAAAAGACTTGTTAAGTGACTGAGTTCTACATTTGAAATTATTTTAATTTACATGTCAAGAGTATCTTCTGGTCAGGCAGTGGTGGCCTTTAATCCCAGCACTCAGGAGGCAGAGGCAGGTGGATCTCTATGAGATCGAGGCCAACCTGGTCTACAGAGTGAATTCCAGGACAGTCAGGCTACACAGAGAAACCCTTGGGGGGGGGGGGCTATCTCCCTTCTGAGCTAGTTTATACCTGTCTAGTAGCAAAATTCTTAGTCCAACTTCCTTTAACAAATTCACTTGAATTCTTTAAATGCTGTCTAAGTTGCTGTTCTATTGCTATGAAGAGACACCATGACCAAGGCAAATCCTACAAAAGACAGCAGTTTATTGGGGGCTTCCTTACAGTTTCTTAGGGTTAGTTTATTATCATGGTGGGCAGCAAATAGGCATGGTACTGGAACAATAGCCGAGAGCTACATCCTGGTCTAGAAGGAGGCAAGCCGAGAGTGACTCTGAGACTGGCATTTGATTAAGAAACCTGGGTGGTAATTCAAATTTTATTTTTAAAACCCTGTCTCAAAAAACCAAAAAAAAAAAAAAAAGAAACCTGGGTGGGCGGTGGTGGCACATACCTTTAATCCCAGCATTCAGGAGGCAGAGACAGGGGCATCTCTGTGAGTTGGAGGCCAGCCTGTTCTACAGAGTGAGTTCCAGGACAGGCTCCAAAGCTACAGAGAAACCCTGCCTCAAAACAAAAAAAAAAAAACCACACAAACAAACAAAAAACCAAAAACCTCATTAAAGTCCATCCCTGGTGACACAATTCCTCCAACAATGCCACACCTCCTAATCTTTCTAATCCTTCTCAAACAGGTCCACCCCCTGATGACTAAGCATTCAAGTATATGCGCCTACAGGAGCCATTCTCATTCAAACCATCACAAATGCTTACCTTTAGATCCCTTAGAAAGTTCTAGTAATGATTGCTTGAAACAATACATATAAAATGTTTATAATTTTACAGAAATAACACTTAAAGATATTTGGATTCTACCAACCTCAAGCAAAAACTTAGACATTGTAAAACCTGATGGTAGGCTGGGGGCAGGTTTGAGTGGGATACACTCTGGTCTCAGCAAAACATGGCCTTCTTTGTAAATCAGATTAGTGGGACTCAGGCTCCTTGTCTGAGGTATGCTATGCAAGTCTTAGGACAGAAGCAGGCTTAGTGTCCTCAAGCATGCCACATGCTTTGGGGCCAAGAGAAGTGGACTTGGTCTGTGCAGGAGCATCTGGGCAGAACTCTTACTTCAAAGAAAGTGGTTTGTGGTCTTCTAGAGTTGGCTCACTGATCTTCCATGTGTTCCAGACACCCAAAGGGTACGCAGTTTGATCTCTTCAGCCTCAGACTAGCAAGGGTATAAGCTTGATGATCCAGCAACCTAAGTTCAAAATTCAAAATGGCCACATAAAGATAGAAAGAGAAATCATACTCGACAAAGTTGTCCTCTACCTCCACATACGCACTGTGGCATGTGCTCCCACACATAGACACAATAATAATAAGTAAATAAATTTTAATTAGAACAGGGACTGGGTGTGGTGGCACACACCTTTAATTCCAGCAATCGGGGCAAAGGCAGGCTGTATCTCTGAGTTGGAGGCCAGTTTGGTGTACACAGAACAGTGGTTTTCAACCTTCTTAAATGTTATAACCCTTTAATACAGTTCCTCATGTGTAGCGACCCCAACCATAAAATTATGTTTGTTGCTAGTTCATAACTAATTTTGCTACTGTTGTGAATCATACTGTAAACACCTGTTGTTGGGGACTGTGGACCGCCAGACCCTGAATTTTTTGTAAACAACTTGTTTTCCTCTGCTCTGAGCAGCCTGCAGCTGCTCTGAGCATGAGACCCCGAGGGCAGGGGAGTGGGTTCTGATGAGTCTGCAGCTGAAAGATTCCGAGAGCTGGGGCATGGCCAGAGCCCTATATAAGCTGCCCCTGAGCACAGTTAAGTGGGCATTCTTGGCATTCTTGTCTCAAGGATGACCCTGTGCCCCTGTCTGTCTGTCTGTCTCTTTCTGTGTGTGTATGATTTTTAAATTTTCAGCCTAGTTCCCGTAGCGAGTAGAGCACGGAATGGAACCTGTGTAGTTTTACAATCTTTGTTTTCCAGTGGTCTTAAGTGACCTCTGTGAAATGTTTGTTTGATACCACTCCTATAGGGGTTGTAACAGGTTGAGAACGACTAACTTAGGGAGTTCCAGGCTAGCCAAAGGTACATGTGAGACCCTTTCTCAATTAACAATTACAAAAGGTGCCAACAATATGACTCAGTGAGTAAAAGCTTTTGGTACAAAAGCCTGATGACCTGAGCTCAATTTCTAGAATCCATATAAAGGAAGAAGAGAAAAACAGACTCCACAAAAATGTTCTCTGGCTTTTCCTGTAGCACCTGTGTGTACACACATGTGCACACTAATAATAAAGTAACTGCCAGCAGCCACTTTTCCAGACCTGCCTGATAGCTGGATACCTCCTGAGCCAGTGTTGGTATATCCTGCAATTAGCAACTTGTATTTGGGGTTCTACAGATCATGTGGTACTAACTCTACTCACCCAGAAACCCACTGGCAAATTCTCATATCAGAAAACAGAGTTACACACATTATGATCCACTCTTTTCCTGTTCATTTGAAACTTCCCAACAAGAAGAGTTCTGGGTAGCTGGTAGTGATTACCCCTGATTGATACCCTTACTCTTTCCTTTTCTTGGAATTAAGCTGTCCCTTTGCAAGAAGTTCTTTTTTTATTCATCTATTTTAACCAAAGGAAGTGATGGGCCCAGTCATAGTTTCTTAAGTTTCTTCATAGGTCCTTAAGTTTCTTTCATTGTATTGATTTTTAAAGGTCTGTCTTTTATTCAATCTTCTTTCCTGTTGAAGGCTGCTACATTATTCTTTAAGATGAATGTGCCTTCTTACAACAGTTGTCTGTTGACTTGTTGAGGGTGTGAGTATTGGTATCAAGCAGATATATTTATATTAGCTGAGCAAGGAAGGGCTCCTAGGGGTGCTGCTTACAGCGGACTTAGCCTGCTGAGGGTTGGCACAAGTGCCTCTTGCACTTTGTCCTCCCTCTCTTTCTTTTTGCTATCTTCTGAAGTTCAAGCTCTTCAGAACACATACTTCTGGTTGTGCTTATAACATCCTTAGAACTGCGAAAGCACCATGAGAAGAGGAACTGGAGCTTTGGAAATGAGGACTTGAAGGCATGCAGTTGTAGTCTCATGGGAGATGCTCAGTAAACATATATTAAATGTGTGAATCTTGATTGGAAACAAGAGCCACAGAACTGAGCCACATGTAGGAGTTATGGAACCTTCCAGAAAACAAAATTCCAAGTAGTGATCCAAGATCATAGGGACCACTTGGGAGCCTGTAGACCAGAAGCTAGACTGTGGGCACACCAGCTGCTGCTGAGAGTAAAGCCAGGTGGCAGTTGGTAAGAAGTATTTTGTGTTGAGCTTGTGAGAACTATAGTACAAAACTACCATATACCCCAGAATAACTTTTGCAGAACCCTTCCTCTCACTTATTGGTATGGCCACTAGTGTCAGTTCTTGGGACTACACTGTCCTTGTTTTATTGTTCCCCATCCATCAGTATCACAAGTGTGATGGCTCTTTATTGAGGACCAGGACTAGAATGAATTCAGACAAACCTAAGAGTATGCATAAGGGGCTGGAGAGATGGCTCAGTGGTTAAGAGCATTGCCTGCTCTTCCAAAGGTCCTGAGTTCAATTACCAGCAACCACATGGTGGCTCACAACCATCTGTAATGAGGTCTGGTGCCCTCTTCTGGCCTGCAGGCATACACACAGATAGACTACTGTATACATAATAAAGAAATAAATATTAAAAAAAGAGTATGAGCCGGGCGGTGGTGGCACACGCCTTTAATCCCAGCACTCGGGAGGCAGAGGCATGCGGATCTCTGTGAGTTCGAGACCAGCCTGGTCTACAAGAGCTAGTTCCAGGACAGGCTCCCAAGCCACAGAGAAACCCTGTCTTGAAAAAGAAAAGAAAGTGACTTATCAGAGGAAAAGTTAAAAAAAAAAGAAAAAAAAAGAAAAGAGTATGCATAAAAAGGCAGCTTTTACCTTTTGATCTATAGGAGTCTGATTATAACACTTGCTTGTTGTTAGGAGGTTGCTTGTTCATTTATGGGCAGTTCAGACCAGAAATAAACACACAGAAATTATATTATTGAAATCACTACTTGGCCTGCTAGCTCTAACTTCTTATTGGCTAGCTCTTTTTTTGTTTTGTTTTTTTGTTTTTCGAGACAGGGTTTCTCTGTAGCTTTGGAGCCTGTCCTGGAACTAGCTCTTGTAGACCAGGCTGGCCTCGAACTCACAGAGATCCTCCTGCCTCTGCCTCTCAAGTCCTGGGATTAAAGGTGTGCACCACCAATGCCCGGCTTGCTAGCTCTTACATATTAATTTAACCCATTTCTATTAATCTGTGTATCTCCACGTGGCTGTGGTTTACTGGGTAATGTTCCATCCTGTGTCTGTCTCTAGCAAGGCTACATGGCTTCTCTCTGACTCCGCCTTATCTCTCCCAGCATTCCGTTTAGTTTTCCCCGCCTAACTCTTCCTGCCTCTTCTATAGACTCAAAGCAGTTTTCTTTATTAACTAATGGTATTCATAGCATACAGAGGGGAATACCACATCACTTGCTATTTAAATTAGACATTGAATTACATCCTTTCCAGTTTAACTCATGCTGTGTTTATAGCCTACCCCGTAACCCAGCTGCTAGAGCCAGCAGCTCTCTCCATACCCATTGTTCCCATCACTAAGACAACTGTTAATGACAGAACTTGGGAGATTGACATGAAATTGCTATGAGTTGTAAGCACAGCTCATGAGTATGTTTGAGGTCTTAATTCAAGAAAGTAGAGACTTGGGTCAAAATGAAGTTCTCTTTCCCAGTTTTTGGCATCTATTATGCTACTTCTCAGTTCTACCAATAGGGAGGGACTCCATGCAAGGTCATGGGCTCCTGTGGAATAGAAGTTAAAGGCTTAGACTCTGAAGCCAGGAATCTGTCCTTTACTACCAAAGCTTGTCCTGTTCATGCTCACAGCTATGTATCATCAGCATTTGTGTATCTCTTGGACTGCAAGTGCTATGACGGGGGTAAGGGTGGGATAGGTCTGTATAGTAACTCTGCAAGGCCTTGACTGTGAAGGACCCAAACATCTGCTTTAGAGACACCTTTCCCCAGACATTACAAAAGCCCCTGTTGTTTAGTGCCATAGAAACACATTGTCTCTTTAATAAAGCTGTCCTTTAGTCTGAATTAGACTAGCATTAGTAGATTTCTTGAAAACTGGAAATACAGTTGAGGAAGGAATTGGGTCATTCTATGTGGTAAGACAAAACAAGGGGTTGGTGATGAGTTAGGTTAAGAGGTGTATGCCCTGTGCCATGCCACATTTCCACCTCTCCAGCCTTCTTAACTTCTAGGTCTCATGCACTTCAGAATTGGCCTAAGGAGCTTTCAGACCCAACAGGTCCCAATGTACCTCTAGCAGATCCCTTCAGTTCTCTCCAGGGAGTCTTTTTGAAAAAGATTTCTTTTTATTTATATGTGTGCGTTTCTCTCTGAGTGTATGCCATGTACATGGAGGTGCCAGCAGAGGCCAGAAGAGGTGGCCAATCCAATGGAACTGGAGTTACTGGCAGTTGTGAACTTCAAAGCCTGAGTACTGGGAACAAAACTGGGATCTTCCGGAAGAGAAGCAAGCACTACTATATCACTGAGCTTTGATTTTAGCCTCAGGAGGAGTCTTGAGCAAGCTCCCTAGGCAGTTCCCACTGCCACCCTGTGCCTGATCACTCCATGGCTTTATTTATTGCCATATATAAGATTTTCCTGTGGTATTAGGAGTGCAGCATGTCTCATCAGCCTCCAGAAATTTTCAGGTCAACTCACTGGTTCTAGAGGGCCTTCCTACTTTGTACAGATCCTGCACCTGCAAGAAGGATCAGAAAAAGAGTACATCGTGCTTGCATACATTAAGGGAAGGGTAAAGATCCACAGAAAGATGTAGTGTGTGACGTGTTCATAGGAGGGAGATGTGTGTAGTGATCATCCCCTGGTACTTAGATCTGAATGCCAGGTGTCTGCTCTGACAGCCCTCCCAGCTGCTGTAAGTGTCCTAGTAACTCCATTCCTGAGGAAGCAGAGCAGAGAGCTTTCTCAAACACACTCATGGTCATGGAGAAGTAAGGTGAGTCAAGATTTCAATTCCAGGAGTTTCGGCTCCCTCCCCTTCCTCCATAGCAGAGCTAAAGTAAAAGAACGTGTGTTGCCAGCCTGAGCTCATGTCTCCTGACCTTCAGCTTATGCCAGTCCTGAAGGTCACCTTGGTGGGGTGTCATCAAACCAGTTATACACACATAAGACTAGCATAATGGAAGTGGAGGGTTGTAACTGCTCTTCCCTAGAGAAAGATTTAATTATCATATTTTTATAAATGGTCTTGGTGAGGGGGGTTAAGATAGTGAAACTATCATTTTAAAACTCTACTAACTATAGGATTTAGAGTTGAAGTAATATTGAACAACATAGATGGATACATCCTTAAATAGTAGAAAGAAAACCCAGCATAGTGACACAAGCCTTTAACCCACCTAGAAGCAGGTGGATCACTGTGAGTTCTAGGTCAGCAAGTTACAGAACAACCAGGACTACACAGAGAGACTCCATCACAAAAATAAAATATAATAAATAAGTAAAAAGTAAATAGAACTGTCCTGTTTATGAGCATTCATTGGCCCAAATGCCAATGGGTATTAACACCAGTGAGTGAAATAGCTTGTATCTGATAAAGCAGACCTTCCAAGATGCTAGCCTGCTGCTATAGTAGGAAAAGTTTCTTTCTTGAAACCTCCTAAAGATGGGCGCTTAGGAACCAGTGTGATAGGCAGCTAAAGGGCATACGACCCCTGTTTATGTTAAATATTTGATTAAGATGACATTTTTAACAAAAAGTTATTTGTTTGTTGTTATTTTGGGTTTTTCAAGGCAGTTTTTCTGTGTAGCCCTGCCTGTCCTGGAAATTGCTCTGTAGACCAGGCTGGCCTCAAACTCACAGAGATCCACCTGCCTCTGTCTACCATGTGCTGGGATTAAAAGCATGCGCCACCATGCCTGGCTAGCAGTAATTTAAAGAGGAAGAAAACCAAATGAATTAGAATAAGAACTAAATGGGACCTGGGAAGGACAATGGAGAGATGGCTTGGGTTGAGAGCACTAACTTCTCTTGTTGAGGACCCAGGTTTGGTTCCCTGAAACCATATGGCAACTTACAACCACCTGTAACTCCAGCTCCAGAGGATCTGATGCCTTTTCTGGCTTTTGTACACACTCCAGTCATGTGCATTTAACATGCATGCAGGCAAACACTCAGACATATAAAAATAAGTGTATCTTTAAAAAATTAAAAAGCTGGGCTGGAGAGCTGGCTTGGTGGTTAAGAGCATTGGCTGCTCTTTGAGAGGACCCAAGTTCAATTCCTAGCACCCATATGGCAACTCATAACTGTAACTCAAGTTCCAGTGGATCCGATTCCCTCAAAAAGATGTGCAAGTCAAACATCAGTGCATTTTTTAAAAAAAGAAAAAAAGAAAAATCCAAACAAGGGGAAAATTTAAAATTTAGATTTAATTAATTTAGTTATTTAATTAATTAAAAGCTATCTAGAACTTCCTTGTGGGGCTATGGAGTATGAGACTCATCTGACCGCACTAGTACAAGGGATTGAACCTAGGGTCTCATACATGCTAGGCAAGAGTTGTACTATTAAGCCTAGTCCTCTTGTTTTTATGTTGAGGCAGGGCCCATGCTGACTTTCAGCCTGCCGAATAGTTGGGATTATAGGTCTGCTCTTCTAAGCCTGACCAGTATAACACTTGTATAAGCTATCAAGTCATAGTTCAACATTCATGCTTCCAAGTGGGACAAGATAAAAACTTCTTTGGGGTGGAATGGGAGAAAAGGTTTAGATCAAATGTCAGCCCTCTACTTCATGACCATAGGCAAGATATATAACACATGAGCTTCCAACTATACTGTGGGGGCCAGCTGCCCCTGCCTTGCAGTTGTGCAGATTCCATACCATTTGGAAGCACTGATTCATTAATGAGTACTTTACTTTCCCTCCTAAAGTTTCATGCTTTAAGTCAGTATTGCTGATGACAAGACATGGGGTGTTGGCAGTTTATCAAGCTGGTGACCCAGTTTATCATGCCCCTAATCCACCCACAAGATGGCCCTTTGTTAGTTCCCAGTCCTTACAATCCTTTCTAGAGTATCCTCCTAGGAACAGACTGCAATGGCAGCACATCTCTAAGCAAGGTGATGAGAACTTTGCCTTGAAGGCTGAGAGTCTACCTGCATGTGTGTAAAAGTGGCAGGTGAATGATGGGCACACTCTAATCAGGAACTGAAAAATAGGCTGTATATGTCAAGGATATATTGTGCTTAGTGATAAAGTTGTTAATCAGAATGCTCTTGGTTTGGTTTTGTTTTTAAATGTTTGCCACCTGATTCAAGAGTATTGTAATATCTTCTTTAACTTTATCCCAAGTATTGCTGGGGTTCTGCTTAATTAGATTCAGGCTCCATTAGCCCAACAGCATTAGTACACTGATTCCCAGCATCAAACTCAGATCTCAGACATGGGGACAGGTCCCCTTACCCCTGAGCCACCTCACTAGTCTGTGATTTTTATTTTAATCCCCCAACTTCCCCCTCAACCTTAAGAACCAAGCTCCTAGCTGCAAGGGCCTGCCCTCTTTCTCCAGAGGACAGCTCAGATGTTCAAACTTTGCAGGCAAGGTTGTTAAGCCTGATTCTGCCACCTAATTAACACTTGTTTATATTAATTAGTTGCCACATATACAGAAAGCAGTGGTCCTTTTTGAAGTTTCCAGTTACAGACCTAATAAGATCTGGCCTGAAATGGGACTTTGAGAATCTCCCAAGGCAAAGTAATAGCTTCCAAGTTCCTCTACAAGATTCTCTTTCAGGCATAGACAGCTCTGCAGCCATTTTTCCATAACATCCTTCACCCAGAAGGATGGATGGAACAAGAGGGTGTGCACAGGCTCTCCTAAGGTTTTGGTACTCCTTGTCAGGTGTTAAAACAAAGAGGACCATTGTGTTTCTTGGAACTGATCTAAAAGTCTATATTTGAGATTAAGATCTAAGGAAATGCATTTCCGTTTAACACCCAGTAGTTTCTGATTGTGAACAGGCTCCCAACCTGTGCCCCGGCGCCGTGCATGACTACAGACTCAGCCTCTTCTGATGGTTCCTTTAATTAGTAGGAATTAAGTGGAGGCTGCTGCATATTTTGAGAATAAATAACACTGTTTAAATGTTAAGGCAGCCTTAACCATTAACTTAACCACTGGATTCTCGCTGCTACATGTCTCCTGAATAGATCAGCATAATCTTAACTAGGACTTAAAAATGCTTCATCCTCTCTCGGGAACTTAGAACTTGAAGCCCATGGGAGCCTTTGGAGGCTTAATGACTCTAATTATGGCAAGAAATATCTTCTGGTGGGTAGGAGTGCAGCTGGTGGGAGAGCCCTTTCTCAGAGAAGCCGGATGAGAGCTGGCAGAAGGGGGGGTGGTGTTGGCCGCAGGGCCCCTGAGTTCTGAACTGTGTTTGTGGCTTCAGAGCTTTGATCACTTGCCAGGGAAACCTGGAAGGTCAGGCCAGGCTGCAGCCAAGCCCTGGAATGAGGAGCCAAGTCAGTGGAGCGGGTAGCTCTATGTCACCACCCTTACCTCCCACCCTTTAGAAGTAACCTTGTCTAGCCACCCAGTCTTCCAGCCTTTCTTTTACCATTGGTCCTCTTTCCCTGTTGGTCTCCTTTTGGATTAGGCCTGAAAGAAACTAACAAAATGCTCTCTAAATGTAATTTGATAAAATAAGATACACTGTGTGTACTTTAGAAGAAATCGAACTGGGTTTTTTTTTTGTTGTTGTTGTTTCTTTTTGTTAACTCTGCGTGTTCCAGCACAAATGACCCCCGAGCATAGGTGACCTCTCCTGGTGGCTTATGCCAGGTTTCCCCATGTCTTCTAACATCACTACCAGTCCCAACTCTTGGCATCAGGGTTTTCTCACTGGTTCCCCGTGTGCCCTGCTGTGTGACCTCATTTCCTATGGAATGAAAAGTCTCTGTCGGAAAACAGGGCCCTTGGTGAGTTGGCTTTGTGAGCCCCTTTGCTTGGTGTGACTCATGTTTCAGGGCACAGGGCTGTCCAGAGTATGCAAGAGCCTGGTGCCTGGGTGGTCACTGCCTAGAGAAGAGTAAAGGAGGAAAAAGTGAGAAGTAAAGGTTTAAAATCCATTTAGTGCTCTCCAGAAAGAGCACAAGGACCCAATGAATGGCTGTTCGGACTAGGAAAAACCACCAAGAGAAAGCTATGGTGGTAGATACGGTCAGCCCCTAGGTCCACTGGCTGTTCTCCACTGGAATGAACAGCATACCACCACCACCACTTGCCCCATCTTGGCCTTCCTGCAGCAGGATCAGGACCCTGTACAACACCACCAGACGCTGTTACTGCTACTCTACAAGTCTATAGGCTACAGAAATCTCCCATATTGGTGCTTAGATGTCTGAATACTCTAAGGCAGGCTGCCTTTGAGCTTGAAAGCTGTGAAGCTGTGGGATCTGCAGCCACTACTGCTAGAGAGCCATGTTCCATGTCTCAGCACACCCAGTGTCCTGTTCTCTTTTGCAAATGGCAGGGTAGATTCCATCAGTTCTCTAGGCCAGAGGAAGGCCAAGGGCACAAATCCAGAGGTGGTCATCTGTCTAACTTTTCCTCATTGGAGTTCTAAGAAAAGTTCACTTTTCCTCCTGAGAAAGAAGGGGCAGAGCACACATTGTAAGTATATAGGATTTTTTTTTTTTTGAGAGGTTTGGACTCCAGAGGTGAGTGTATACAAAGCCCAGGACCTAAGAACTACAGGCAGAGCTACTTTTGATTTTACTGCTGGCCAGAGTCAAGATGTTTGCCTTAGAAGTCAGCAACCTCCTCAGCAGTACAACAAAAGATGGTATGGTGAATAGGGAGGGCGGGTCCTGAAATTGGAAGTGTGAGGACAGAGGATTAGAGTTCCAAAAAGGTACAGCTAAACAGACCTATTGAAGAGTTGGAGGAGCCACAGGTGACCAGCCATTGCTGAGTGAAACTGATGCTATGTGAGCCAACACTGTTGGCCAGTTTCCTGGTGCTGAGAGTCAGCTGTGAAGCTTTTGAAGATTGGAGCTGCAATGAGGAACTGGCAGCAAGGCTAGGGAATAATCCATGGAAGGCAAGTTAAATGAGGTAAAGCTGAGCCCTAGGGGTGCTGGTGCTGCATGCTACATCCTTCAATGGGAAGGATACTTAGAGAACCGGTAGAAGAACTGTCTAGTAAGGCTAGGAATGAGAGGGGTGTTGAGTTTGGAAGCTGTGGGCAAAGGAAGTCAGATCTTACCCTAAGAGCAGCACAGTTAGGTCCCTGACTAAGAAAGGTCTTGTTCTGTGCTGTAAGTAAGTCTGGCTGGGGTAGGAAGAGCCCCAGGGAAAAAATAGTTGTGACTCACAAGGCACTAAGGTGGCAGCAGTGGGGATGGAAAAATAGTAGGTAGATTTGGAAGTTGGAATCAGTATAGCATGGTGAGCACTTAAATGTAGGGTGACACAGCAAGCTACAATTTTCATGTACCTCCTTGAGGATGGAGACCAAGTTGTAGGAAAGTAAGAATTTATTTGTTTGGAGTTTTTTTTTCTTTTTCTTTTCTTTTTTAGTTTTTCAAGACAGGGTTTCTCTGTAACTTTGGAGCCTGTCCTGGAACTAGCTCTTGTAGACCAGGCTGGCCTTGAACGAACAGAGATCTACCTGCCTCTGCCTCCTGAGTGCTGGGATTAAGTGTGCGCCACCACCGCCAAGCTGTTTGGAGTTTTCAAGACAGTGTCTTACCATGTGTCCTGGGCTAGTCTTAAACTCTGTTTACCTCTGGCCGGCCTCAAATGTGCAGCCTCCTGAGTGCTGGAATGTCCGATATGCACCATCACAAGCAACTTAAAACAACAGGATTGGATGAGTCATAGGCCCGTGGCACCCACATCGTCCTGCTCAAGAAATGTCCTGCAGGGTCTGGGATAATGTGTTCTGCCCTGCTTTGGAACTAGCTGCAAAAGTTTAGAAGAATCTAATCTAAAGCAGAAAGTTGGTGCTAAGTCATGGAAAGCAATTCTTGGTTGTAATGTCTACCACCTTGTGTTAAGCTGTATGTAAGCATATCTGAGAACCCCATAAACATGTTCACATGGCTGAAAGGAAGAGTCCCCAGCATCCTCACCTTGCTTGAGAAGGAGTGCCTCACCGGCTGTGATGCCACACGCCTTTTATTCCAGCACTCAGGAGGCAGATATCTGTGAGTTCAAGGCCAACCTGGCCCACAGAGTGAGTTCCAGGACAGGCTCCAAAGCTACAGAAAAACCCTGGGGGGGGTGGGGGGGACATTGTCAGGTGTATTATGGTAGATGCTTCTAAAAGGTTCTTGTTTGTGTCTATCACAGTTAGTTGACTATCTTAAATTGTTCATAGATGGAACTATATAATTGAATGTTTTCATACCAATAACCATTTCTCTTAAGTTGTGGACGTGTGCATTATTTAGTAATTGGCTACCAGAGCAAAATGTCATCCTTCTACCTGTGAGAGTGAGAAGAAGGGGTTGATAATCCTTTACCCAAGTGTGCTACCCACCATGGAACATTGATCCAAAGCCTGCTATACAGCAGGGAAGGTATTCTATGCATTGCTGAGGAAGGCCTTCTAATGCTGGGTAGTCAGGAGCAGCCAAAACGAATGTGCCTCACATTTGTCATGGATAGCTCTAGAAAATGCAATGCTTCCAGAGGATACCAGCCAGGAAAATAGGTCATTTCCATATGTGCACTTTGTGGAAAGCCACTCTAGAGACAGGATAAGCAACCCTGGATTCTTCATCTCTTGCCCATATGCCCCTGGTGATGCCCCCAAAGGTTATGGTGTATTCCACCATCATCACATGCAGAATAAAGATAAATACCTGTCATTCACTATGTCTGCTATTAAATAAATATAATAAAATTATATTCCATAGAGCCACTGGAATAGCTATATGTCAGAACTTCCATAAGAAGCTGTAGACACATCTTCCAATTAGCTATCGACAGTCCAACTCCTTGGTTACTCTCTCATCAAGAATCCAGAGCCAAGATTTTTTTTTTTGAAATATTTATTTATTATGTATACAATGTTCTGTCTGTATGCCTGCAGGCCAGAAGAGGGCACAAGATCTCATTACAGATGGTTGTGAGCCACCATGTGGTTGCTGGGAATTGAATTCAGGACCTTTGGAAGAGCAGGCAATGCTCTTAACCTCTGAGCCATCTCTCCAACCCCAGAGCCAAGATTTTTTTGGTTATTTCCTCCTGAGATTATGTTTTGTCTTCCTTTTCCTACAATAAAGCTTAGACATTAGGGAACTTACATCCAAGTGCTTAACAAAGATATAACTAAACAAAACTTAGGTATTGATTGGTAGGCCTGAGCCCCAAGGACACCCCTCTCTCTCTCTCTCTCTCTCTCTCTCTCTCACACACACACACACACACACACACACACACACACACTCATCCCTATAAGGCCCTATTATAACAGAATCATTGTCATCAGAATGCTGTCTGCATTGGGAGTTTAGACTTGGTCTAGTGGAAGAACCATCCCCATAGTCAGGGAGCTCTTTCTCTCCTTGCCGTAACCTAAATATGAGCCCAGACAGGTTTCTTTGAATTTACTGAGCATTAATTGAATCATCATAGGAGTGATAAGTGATTAGTAGGGTTTTGCCTTCTGAGGCTTCAAATTTTGTGCTTTGTAAAATAGAAGTGTGCAGATTTTGCTCTTTCCTTACTTTGTATCACCTACAAACATCCCCTTGCCACTATGTTTCTGGTTGCCTCTTCTTTGGTTCTATCTGTGCTGGCCTAAGTGAGGATAAAAGCAACCTGAAGATACCTCTGATGGGAAGGGTTAGCAAGGCAAGGCCTTTGGCTGCTGTTTAGTTTTGCAGGGATGTCTCACATCTAAGAAAGCCACTTTTCTTGCTTTTCCATCCTTTCAAGCAGCGTTACAGGTATAACATTATAAAAATAAAGTTTACTCTAATCACAAGACTGGTAATCTTCTAGCTAGGATTTAGATTGTTTGAAATATAATAGTTTGGCAAGAGATTGGCAATAGATGAAATTGGAAAATTTGTTCAGAGAACTTGGCTTCTCACGTTTTTAAAATTACATTGGGGCAGGAAGAAAAGTGTAACCAAACAGTATTTTATGTTTTTAAAATATAATGAAAGTTTCCATCTTGTAAATTAAGGTTACCCATGACCTTTTCTTGAAGATTAAACAAACTCAGGATTAATGCATGCTAGCACATTTTACCACTGAGTAACATCCCCAGCCATCAGTCTTTTCTAAAGCCTCCCACCTCTCAACAGGCATGCTCTCAGTAGATCTCCTTTCACCCAGTCCTGATATGTGCTGGAAATACAAATTACTTCAGGTAGCAGCTTGGTCCAAACTACGCTCAAACTCTGTTGCTGGGATGATCTTGAATTTTATAATTCTCCCGCCTCTACCTCTTAAATGATGGAATTACAGACACCATATCCAGTCCTAACGCCATGCTAAGGATCTCTTTATGAAGGGCTAGGGCTTTAGGCATGGTTGGCAAGCACTCTGCCAATCGCACTACATCTCCAGCCTCCATAAATAAATTTTTTATTGTAATTCACTGAAAATTTGCTCAGCTACAGGACTTGTCCTTTGATTCCATGCATTAGTGATTTGTCTGAGTTGAGTTGTAGATGAGAACTAAGCACTTTATTCTCTACCTGCCCTCCTCACCAAAGAAATAAGGTTTGTTTTTGGTTTGGTGTTTCAAGACAGGGTTTCTGTGTGTAGCCCTGGCCATCCTCAAACTCAGAGAGATAGACCTGCCTCTGACTCTGACTCTGCCTCCCCCTCCCAAGTGCTGGTATTAAAGGTGTGTGCCACCATGCCTAACAAAACCATGTATGTTTTGAATAATCTTTTGTTTGGCTGAGAATGTATAGCCCCATGGTAAAGTACATAACCTGGTATGAATGAGGCCCAAGGTTTACACTCCCTGCCCCCAGCTCTGTGATGTCTGCCCTGAATGGGTCATGCCTCTGAAACAAATGAACATTCATGTTCTTGTGAAACAAGAAATACAGGGAAGTCAAGGAGGCCCTCTGGCTGTGTAGTTTCCCCGAGGCACATTCCAGGAAGGCATTCCCTACCCAGGCACTGCAGCCTGTGCCAGCCTCTCCAGGTGCACTAGCATCAAAGCTGGAGGGACAAGCACTCCAGTCAGGACATATCTGAACTCATACTCTTCACAGGTACTGTTTGATATGCTGGATCCCTGGATGAAAGCAGAATAAAAGAATGAGAGGCCCTCTTTATTTCTTCCTCTGGGAATGGAATTTGTGAAGAAGCCTAGGGTACCACTGGGGCAGAGACACAAGCACCCATCAGGAGTCTAGGAGCTGTGGGTAGAAGTCTGCTGCCCTAAGGAACTTAATCTAAGAGAACAGTCGTGCCATTTTATCTTGGACTCGCACAGGGACATATTTGTTCTGAGGCTGGGCATGAAAGATTCAGTGACTTAAGATGCAGTGGTAGAGCACTTGCTCAGCATGAACAAAGCCCAGGTTTGACCACAACACTGCCAAGCAGAAAAGAGAATGACTGAAGCTTAGCAGGGACAGCCCACTGGTCACCAGTGAACACTGATAATAAAACAGCCAGGTAACCCTCAGATGACTTTCTGATTGTTCAGTCTCAGTTTGTTTTTAAGGAAGGTACCTGTAGGACAAGGACAAATCCTGCATCACTGCACCCAGGATTCCTGGGTTTCTTAAGCTTCCAAGGAGCATACTTTTATCTTCAGTGTCACTAAGTTTGACTTGGTCCCAAGTGCAAGGGGTTGACTTAAAAAGTAACGAAGTGGCACTGCCCTCTAGTGGTCTGATAACGTCATTGGTCATTCTTGTAGGTGCTCTTTGGGTTTGTGCACCTGTCAGTACAGATTATTCCTGTGGAAGGAATTTACATTTATTTTCTGTTTATTTGTTGGGTTTATTCACTGTTTGAGCCCATAGTGACTGGCCTTGATGATAATCTGCCCATCTTTTAGCGTGCTGGTTTGGGAAGTTGGCTTGTTTTCCCCGTCTTTTTTTAAGAGTGGCTGCCTCTATTACAGTACTTCAAGTCCTAAAAGCAAGAGTCTGTCTCATTCTTCTGTAGATTCAACTCTATTGTTCACTTAGCTGGAGATAAAATGAGAAGGTTCACTGAGGTGGAAAGGAATCTTTTCTCCCATCTTTTCCTCTACCCCAACAAAATAAATTTCTATCACTGCTCATTTGTTTCTAAGCCTTCTTGCCTTGTCCCTCTGACCTCTAGTTTTCCAACTGGTGGGATCAGCTGAGTCCAGCTCCACTGAACCCGTCTCTGTGGTCAGAGCCAAGAAATCTGCTTTACAAACTTCACAAGTGGTTTCTGATGTTCAGCCAAGCTTGGCAGCCAACTGCTCTAAATCGCCACTTATTATTTCTTGTAAGCCCCCAATGGTGTCTACAAAGATCTGCAGCTTGTGTTTATGTTAAAAGTGACCACTTTGAGATTCATTCAGTAGTAGTCAACATGCTATTCTCACTGGATAGCATGGGAAGGAAGAAAGGACCACAAGAGACAAACCAAAGGCATTTACTCTGGTTGCCAGGGGCAGTGTGTTCATAGCAGAAAATATCAAAACCAGTACCTCTGCACTGGCTGGGCAAACTGCCCATCCATCGATTTGTTTTTAATATTCCAGCTAGATAGGAAAGGAAGGCTTTGCAGTAGTCAGTTACTCATTTCCACCCATTCTAAGTCACCAGACTATTGGGATGATAGGACACAGTAAGTGGCTATATCTCCTGTTTTTCAGATTAGAATATCAAGTCTTGGAGAAGTAGAACAACTTGCTCAGAGGCACAGATATTGCTTACTCTCTGGTTCTGCATTAGAAGCCATGCCTGATTTATGAGTCCAGTATTTTTAGGGTCAAAAGACAGAATTGCTGGGCTGGGCAGTGGTGGTGCACACCTTTAACCCCAGAACTTGAGAGGCAGAGGCAAGTAGATCTCTGTGAGTTTGAGGCCAATCTGGTCTACAAGAGCTAGTTCCAGGACAGCTAAGGCTATTATACAGAGAAACCCTGGCTCAGGGCAGGTGGGGACAGAGTTGCCAACCTTCTCTTTTTCATGTTCCAGGCCAAGAGAGCAGTTCAGCGGGGAGCCACTGCAGTTATCTTTGATGTATCTGAAAACCCAGAAGCCATTGACCAGGTAAATAAATCTCCACCAAAATCATTCCTACTGTCTGCCTGAGAGGAATTTGCTGTGGTTATATTGAGTGGGCACTGTTGTGACATCCTTGTCTCAGATTCTTTGCACCTATCTGCTGAAGTAATATGCCTGTGTTTGAGTATCATTTCCTGAGGGAGGCATATAGAAGGTGGTTATGGGTCAGGAGTTAGGGATAAGGGACATTTTCAAATAGTCTTGGGGACTTTCAGCCAGCTCAGCCCATCTTAAAACAAGTATAGCACTCTATCCTCGCCTTTCTGGGAATCCCAAGTCTATAATGATTGAAGACTTCAAGATGTCCAAGTGGGGATTTAATGTTCTTTCTTGTGTATGCATTCATAAAACACACACGTGTGTGTGTGTGTGTGTGTGTGTGTGTGTGTGTGTGTGTGTGTGTGTGATGAAAGCTAGACCTTGCATTGCCAGACAAGTGCTCTACCACAGAGCCATATCCCAAACTCTCTTGCTTTTTCTTTCCTTTCTTTTCTTTTTCTTTTGTTTGTTTGTTTGTTTTTTGAGACAGGGTTTCTCTGTAGCTATGGAGCCTGTCCTGGAACTCAGTCTATAGACCAGTCTGGCCTCAAACTCACAGAGATCCTCCTACCTCTGGCTCCCGAGTACTGAGATTGAAGGTGTATGCCAACACCACCAAGCCTCTCTTGCTTCTTAAAGTAAGCATGTCTTTTAATTGGTGCCCTCTCTTTCTTGCCAGCTAAACCAAGGCTCAGAAGACCCTCTTAAGAGGCCAGTGGTATATGTGAAGGGTGCAGATGCCATCAAGCTGATGAACATTGTCAACAAGCAGAAAGTCGCTCGAGCAAGGATCCAGCACCTCCCTCCTCGAGTGAGTGGTAACTTGTCTGTTGCCTACCGGTCGGTGCCTTCATTTCCTTTGAGCTTTGGCTTTCAGCCATCTTGTCCCTATATCTAGAATGCTGGCATAGTATCTGTTCCTATGGGTTGAGCTCAGCTATAGGACAGGAAAACAGAAATTTTCACTAAATTTCTTTATTTGTAAAAAAAAAAAAATGTAAAAGCTTACAGAAATAGACACTGTATGCTATGAAGTCTCTGGTGTCACTCATCTGCCGTTGCCCCTTTTAGCCTATCCTTCTGAGAGACAAGCTGAAAAAATGAAGGGATGACACATTTAGCACTTGTTTCCCTTTGTCTCTTTCCTGTCATTTGACCTAGAAGAAGAAAAGGCCTATACTTCCTTCTCCAATCGGGTAGATCACTGACTCACAAATACGAATGTTAAGAATTTCTCAGATGTGGGACTGACATTGGTTGGTGATGAGTAGCAGTCAGGCATCACTTCATTGTACTGAAACAGTAGTACTGCCCACTGATACTTGACTGACATCTTCTCCTCAACCTTGGAATCTGGGGCTGATGCCCATATATGTTTTCTTCCCTCTTCACAGTTACTGAACTGTTCCCATGTAGAATGATTCTTCCTCCTGCACCAAGTGTCTGGGTAGCACAGCATCTTACTAGGTTCCTATTCTTACTGGCTAAATGGATATCCGAGGTGTAGCAGCTTCAGATAGCAGAAGTCAGTGTTCTTTGTGTGAAAAAGATAAGAGCTGCCAAGCACATCTCAGTTGGTAGAGGACTTGCCTAGCATCCACAAAGCCCAGCACTACATAAAGTTGCTGTCATGGCACAGCTGTGATTCCAACATTTAGAAGGTGAGTGGTGGTAGGGTTAGAAATTCAGGGTCGCCGGGTGGTGGTGGCGCACGCCTTTAATCCCAGCACTCGGGAGGCAGAGGCAGGCGGATCTCTGTGAGTTCGAGACCAGCCTGGTCTACAAGAGCTAGTTCCAGGACAGGCTCCAAAACCACAGAGAAACCCTGTCTCGAAAAACCAAAAAAAAGAAAGAAAAAAGGAAAGAAAAGAAAGAAAGAAAGAAAGAAAGAGAAAGAAATTAATTCAGGGTCATCTTCAGCTCCATAGCAAGGTAAGACCAGCTTAGGATAAATGCCAACCCCTACCCCACACCAAGAAAAGAAACAAGACGTTTGCAGAACTGACTTGCTGTCTTCATTTTAAAGGAAGAAGGAACTCTTGGGCAAACGTGACTCATTGTAGTGGAAGCTGATTTTTGTGGAAGCACCATACAATTTTCTAAGTTGTTGTAAACCATTAATTATATGCTAAGTAATCACTGTTCCCTCAAAACACAACACTCACTCCTTTGTCTATAACTGTGATTATTTGTGTTTATTCAGAGGGGCTTTTCTCACAAGGTATACCAAACTTTGCGCTGTTTTAATGGGAGACTAAACTTTACAGATGGCTCTCTCGGCTATTAGGAGGTGTGAGGCTACTATAACTCCCCCACCCCCATCCTGGCCACATTAAGGCACTATCACTGTGTTCATATGAGCAGAACCCCACAAGCTTCCTACACACTGAGGGATCCTGTCCTCACTCTTCCACTCCATTTCCTGACCAGGACTGACAGCCCACATGCCCACAATCAGGCCAAAGAGAACATGGCTCATGGCATTTGTGTTCTATTCTAGCAACCCACTGAGTACTTTGACATGGGGATTTTCCTGGCTTTCTTCGTCGTCGTCTCCCTGGTTTGCCTCATTCTCCTTGTCAAAATCAAGCTGAAGCAGCGTCGTAGTCAGGTAACCCCTAAGAGCAACTTGTGAACCCCGTTACTCTGTTGCTGATGAAAGTTAGAGGTCTAGCCAACCTGCTGTTCTTGCTCCCCTTCCTTTCTCAGTGTTCTGGAGAATGCCAGACCTCAAGTGCTGAGCCCTAGTGTTGAGAGGGGCAAGCCTGAAAAGGCCTCTTCATTGGGGGTATTCCAAGCGAGTATTTTGAAGGAAATGTCCAAATAAAATTTTGTTTTGGAACATGAGACCTTTGCTCCTCGGGTAGATTTAGGATTGGGTAGAAATACAGACTGTCAGGTCCCAAGGTCTTGTGATGAAATTTACCTCTGCCAGGCCCTTATGATGACTCTTGATAAACAGGTAGCCATACTAGTACTGCTGCTTACAAGAAAGATCTGCAGGCTGAGGGTGGAGAGAGGAGGGGAAGCAGGAGGATAGACTGAAATGTGTGGCAGTGTGACACCTTGGCGAGAAGGTACCTTGGAGAGTGACAGTCAAAAGAAAAATGGTTTCAGTTGTCAGGAGGTCTGAGGGGCCATCACCAGCAAAAACAGGGATTATTGGCTAGTATTTATCCACTCACACTGTGTCAGATGCTGAGCACTCATCTAAATGCTCATTTCCCTCACCAAAGAGGTATTTGACATTGAGCCTTCTAAAAACCAAAGTCCCACAGAGTTGGCAAGTACCAGAAACAGAGAATTGCCTTTTACCTTGAAGGCAAGACTTTGGAGTAGGGTCACTTGTGAAAAATCCTAGACGAATGTCATGGGCACTCTAAAGGGTCTGTGCAATACAGTGGCAGGATGAGTTTTGAACAGTTTCTCAAGAATCTGTTTGACCTGAGTGAGACTAGTATTTTCTGTCCCAGTGTCCTGAGTGCATTGGCCTGGGGTGTGAATACTACTATTAATATGTACCAACACTGACCATGTTCTTCCTTGCAGAATTCCATGAACAGGTTGGCCGTGCAGGCTCTGGAGAAGATGGAAACCAGAAAGTTCAACTCCAAAAGCAAGGGGCGCCGGGAAGGAAGCTGTGGGGCCCTGGATACACTTAGCAGTGGCTCCACATCTGACTGTGCTATCTGTCTGGAGAAGTACATTGATGGAGAGGTAATGTTAGAGACAGGACCTGTCTTGGGTGGGGAGGGGATATACGGTCCCCAGAGGTGCTGGGGACCACCATGACCAGAGTTCCCTACAACCTTGATTCAATGTCCAGGCTTTTAAAGGTATTTCTCCTAGGACCTGGGAAGACATAATAGTCTATAGATGGTCTACCTAAGTGGGTGACTTTAGAAGTTAATCAGAAGTACATGAATGCCACGCATGGTAGCACGTGGCAATCATTATAGCACTTGAGAGGCTAATCAGAAGAATTGTGAGTTTAAGGTCATGACTCCAACAACAAAACAAAACAAATAAGCAAAAAAGTACATGGTTAGACAGAAAATACGTAGATGCAAGAACAAGTTGTTTGCTTTGCTTTGAAGAAGTGGTTATGTGGTATGTTTACTCGGAAAAAGTCAAGAGATTTGATGCCTTTGTTTTCACTTGTGGCTCTTTATTAAAAGTTGGAATTAAAGTACTAGGAGCAGCATAGACCATTCACCTATAACTACCCATCATTAGCGCTTTGTTACTTTGTGCCTATCTCCAGTTGGACAGGTACACACAAAAGAGTTGGGGTGGGGGTGGTGCAAACTGTTTGAGAGTTCAGGCCTTGGATAGCCCCTCATATATAGATTGCTGGACAGAAGTGTGTTTGCACACAGGCACTTGGAATGGTGCTCTTGCATGGACTGTAGGTACAGACCTAGCCCAGGGTTCCCACCTAGCCCAGGGTCCCCACCTAGCCCAGGGTTCCCACCTAGCCCAGGGTCCCCACCTAGCCCAGGGTTCCAACCTAGCCCAGGGTTCCGACCTAGCCCAGGGTTCCAACCTAGCCCAGGCAGGTTCTTGGTTTGGCAAGTGACTTTATCCAGTGTCTGCATTGATGATCTGAACCAGCATACTAGACGCTCACAAAGGCTACTTAGGTGAGAAGACACAGGCATTCTAAAGCACATTGGTTATTAGTGTGAATATCACTGTGTCAGACTTGTGAGAAAATAAAAGCAAAGCAGCAGGAATAGTCATGATGATACTTGGAAAGCCATCACATTCTGTCATATACTGCTTTCCTCTGAAGCTAGGTGGCCCCAGCAAGTGTTCTTTGTACTTGACCTCCTTCAAAAGTGCCAAGAAGCAACCGTCTGTATATGGTTCAGTGACTCTCAGCCTTCCTAATGCTACAACCCTTTAATATAGTTCCTCATGTGTGGTGACCCCCAACCATAAAATTGTTTTCTTTTTTTTTAATATTTATTTATTTATTTATTATGTATACAGTATACAATATTCTCTCTGTGTGTATGTCTGCAGACCAGAAGAGGGCAGCAGACCTCATTACAGATGGTTGTGAGCCACCATGTGGTTGCTGGGAATTGAACTCATGACCCTTGGAAGAGCAGGCAATGCTCTTAACCACTGAGCCATCTCTCCAGCCCATAAAATTATTTTCGTTGCTCTTTCATAACTGTAATTTTGTTACTGTTATGAGTTGTGATGTAAATATCTGTGTTTTCAGATGGTTTGGTGTGTCGCAACCCGAAGACTGAGAACCACTGCTCTACATCAACATAGATGACCTAGGGTGTTTGTAACTCTCCCTGCAAACCCCATACTCTCTAGCCTGAGGCTTTGAACTTAGGTGTGCCCTCCAACTCCTCGAAAGGAACCCACTTCCTTGCCTTCCTTGTCCTTTAACCCTGAAGACTATGATTAGGCCACGTAAATTGGACAGTTTCAGTTTCCTTCTCCCTATGGGCCCTACTTGAAGGAATGAAACTGGCCCTTAGTTGGAATTAGGGGAGAGAGTACAGTGTTTTAACTTTCCATTCCTATAACAAATAGCCGCATAATAAACATATAAAGAGTAAAAGTTTGTTTGAGCACATAGTTTTTGGACAGTTTGACTGCAAACAAGGAGGCAGCATATCATGACGAAAACATGTGATGGATCGGACTGGAGATACCACAGTGGTTAGGAGCACATGCTTCTCTCGGAGAGGATCCGAGTTCTGTTCCTAAAACCTGTGTTGAGTGATTCATACCTACCTGCAGCTCTAGCTCCAGGGGACTAGTACCCCCTCAGGCAACTACATTCACATACATACACTCAGTACAAACATGTAAGCACGCATTCAAAAAACTAAAAGTAAAAATTAACGCAGTCTTGTGCAGAATGCAGCTGTGCTGCTTTGTATGTCTGCCTGTTTCTGAATTACTCAGAAAAATGTACCTTTTCTTATTCTTTTTCTTTGTTCTTTCTCCATGTATCTGACCTCTGTGCCAGCCTAACTCTAGCAACATGAACTCCCTTTTCTGCTCCATTCTCCTGAGCAACTTCTGAGATACACTGCTTTCCTATCCTGAAAGTTCCCTCTTCATCTCTAATAAAATTTATCATCTGGGGTTGGAGAGATGGCTCAGAAGTTAAGAGCACTGGCTTCTCTTCCAGAGGTCCTGGGTTCAGTTCCTAGCAACCACATAGTGGCTCACAACCATCTTTAATGAGATCTGGTGCCCTCTTCTGGTGTTCAGGTATACATGCAGGCAGAACACTGTATACATAATAGATAGATGGATGGATGGATGGATGGATGGATGGTCATCTAGCTTAAAAATAAATAAATAAACCAGGTATTGGTGGCACACGCCTTTAATCCCAGCACTCAAAAGGCACAGGCAGACAGGTAGGTCTCTGAGTTTCAGGACAGCAGGGCTACACAGAGAAATCCTGTCTTAAAAAAAAAAAAAAACCCTAAAGAAATAAAAAAATAAGTAACTCTTCAGCATTGCTTACCAGAAGGACACAAAAGAGAAGCAGAGGGAAACAAGGTCCCACTAGGCCCTCTCTTTCCTGGTACTGCTCATCTAGGAACACTTAAGATTCATCTTTTAGCAGGAGGGCACCAGCACATTCTGTCACCCATAGGATACATTGGAGGAGGCACATGTGTGAGACTGAAGGCATAAGTCCCTCCCTTCAGTCCATTCTTCATGCTATGTCCCCCTCTTTCCCTTTGCAGGAACTTCGGGTCATCCCCTGTACCCATCGGTTCCACAGGAAGTGTGTGGATCCATGGCTGCTGCAGCACCACACTTGCCCCCACTGTCGGCACAACATCATAGGTAATTGTTGCAGATCTTGGAGGACACTTTCCCTTCAAAGTATGATAAGTGCTTAATGCATGCTGTAGACTCATGAACAAACTGAACCAACACGGCATGGTCTTCTGGATCTGTAGGTGTGTAAGCATTAGGTTTTGAAACTTGGCTGCACAATTCTAAGCAGAGCTTGGCATTAAGGATCACTTTTAGGGGCAGGTGACGAGGCTCAGTAAGAGACTGTTGCCTAGATTGTGCAAAATCACAGGCTACACACACACACACACACACAACACCGCCCAAGAAAATCATCTTGCGTTCAAGTTTGAGTTTCCAATTAAATAGGACACTGGCTGGGTATATGGTATACACATGGTATACCCAGCACTTGGGAAGTAGACGCAGGAGTTCAAGGTCATCTTTAGCTACGTAGCAAGTTGGAGGCCAGGCTCGGGTACATGTCTGAGGAAAGTAGAAAACAACAGACCCTAGCATCCTGGCCTAGCCTCCCTAGGCCAAAAGCCCTGTCTCTTTAACAGATGGCAGTAATGTTGACTGCCCAGGCCTAGACTACAGGGTTGTTTCCAGGGACACAAGGGATGATGAATATGCAGTAACAGTATTTGTTGTTCTACCCCTGTCATCATTACAGGGCAGGGTGGGAGACACTATCTTTGTGTTTTGCTCTCTGTACTCTGTGTGGGGAGACAGGAAAAGAGACAAGTCAGCCTCCGTCAGCTCAGCTGAACTTGAAGACAGCTTACAATGTGGCAGGGTCAAGCATAGACTGCCTGGCACTTGGCTTTACTTGATGCTTCAGGCTCTGACCCATTACCTTGTTTCCTCCTCTTCCAGAACAAAAGGGAAATCCGGGTGCTGTTTGTGTTGAGACCAGCAACCTTACACGTGGTCGTCAGCCAAGAGTGACCCTGCCAGTACATTACCCAGGCCGTGTGCATAGGACCAACGCCATCCCAGCCTACCCTACCAGGACAAGTATGGACTCCCATGGCAATCCTGTCACACTGCTGACCATGGACCGGCATGGGGAGCAGAACCTCTATTCTCCACAGACCCCTACCTATATCCGTGGCTACCCATCCCTGCACCTGGACCACACTCTGGCCCCTCACCGCTGCAGCCTGGAACACCGGGCCTACTCACCAGCCCATCCCTTCCGCAGGCCCAAGTTCAGTGGCCGCAGCTTCTCCAAGGCAGCTTGCTTCTCCCAGTATGAGACCATGTACCAACACTACTACTTCCAGGGTCTCAGCTATCCAGAGCAGGAGGGCCAGCCTATTCCCAGCCTTGCACCCAGGGGTCCATCCCGTGCCTTCCCACCAAATGGTGGCAGTAGCCTGCTCTTCCCCACTGTGGTGCACATGGCCCCTCCCACCCACGTGGAGAGCGGCAGCTCTTCCAGCTTCAGCTGCTACCATGGGCACCGTTCTGTGTGCAGTGGCTATCTGGCAGACTGTCCTGGCAGTGATAGCAGCAGTAACAGCTCTGGTCAGTGCCGCTGCTCTTCCAGTGACTCCGTGGTGGACTGCACAGAAGTCAGCAACCAAGGTGTATATGGGAGCTGTTCCACCTTCCGCAGCTCCCTCAGCAGTGACTATGACCCCTTCATCTACCGCAGCCGGGGGCCTGCTGTACATCTTGAGGGCTCCCCACCACCAGAGGAGCTCCCAGCAGCACACAGTCAAGGTGCTGGGCGGGGTGAGCCTTGGCTAGGCCCTGCCTCTCCCTCAGGGGACCAGCTGTCCACCTGCAGCCTGGAGATGAACTACAGCAGCAACTCCTCGCTGGAACCCAGAGGGCCCAACAGCTCTACCTCAGAAGTGGGGCTCGAGGTTTCTCCTGGGGCTGCCCTGGACCTCAGGAGGACCTGGAAAGGGGGTCCAGAGGGACCATCATGTGCTTGCTGCTTTGATCCCCAGCCCTCTTCCCTGGGCCCTGGGACAGGAGCAGCTTCTGGTGGCAGCACCTTATTCCTGGGTCCCCGGCTCCTTGAAGACTGCAACCCTACAAGTGGGGAGCCACAACCAGGGAGCTCCCAAGGCCTGTATGGCCTTCACTCAGACCATTTTCCCAGGACAGATGGGGTAAAATATGAGGGCCTGCCCTGCTGCTTCTATGAAGAGAAGCAGGTGGCCCACAGTGCTGGCAGGGGCAATGGCTGCTACACTGAAGACTATTCGGTGAGTGTGCAATACACACTCACTGAGGAACCCCCACCCAGCTGCTATGCAGGAGCCCGGGATCTGAGCCAGCGTATCCCCATTATTCCAGAGGATGTAGATTGTGACTTGGGCTTGCCTCAAGACTGTCAAGTGATACATAGCCACAGCCCCTGGGGTGGGATGCTGGGCTTGGACGTCCCCAGACTCCACTGGAGTCTAGGGACAACTCGGGAAGAGGAAAAGGCTCCATGCTACCAAGCTGAGGTGCCACTGCAGCCTGGCTGCTCTCCAGAGGAGGCGGATGCTTCCAGGGCTAGCCTCTCCAGTGCTCCCCAGGACACTCAGGAGTCCCATGCCCTGGCTGCTGAGGCTTCAGGTGAGAGCAGATGATAGTAGGTATTTGTATAGGGGTTCTCTTCTCAGGCCTTTTCTGTTTGGCTTCTTCTGTGACTTGGCTTCTGTACCTGATAGTTTTCAAACGTTGCTTCTTAGCTCCACCCATCCTCAAATCCCATGATGTTGGCATCTCTTCCCTTCAGATACTTCACACCCAATAGGAATCGCAATTTCATCAACTGTTCTGCATCTCCTATGGTCCCCTTAGTCCATCCCTGTGCTTCTTAGCAAAGTCCTCCCGACAGACCTCGCTGTACTTGCCTACTGTCCCATTTGGGTGACCTAAGTCACCATCCTTACACTAGAAACACTGTAATGACTCATTCCCTTTATAAGATGTCCTTTGACAGGGAGGGAGGTTGTTTGGTTGGTTTTTGGTTTGATTTGGTTTGGGTTTGATTTTTGGTTTTTTGAAACAGGGTTTTTCTGTGTAGCCCTGAATGTCCTAGAACTCAACTCTGTAGACCAGAGTGGCCTTGAATTCAGAAGATCTCCCTGCCTCTGCCTCCCAAGTGCTGGGATTAAAGGCATACACATAAGATGTCTTCTAAGTGGAGCTTCTCCCTTTGATCCCTGCAGCATGTCAGGTTCATTTACATCTCTAGACCTCTCTAGATCTCAGCTCAGTGGCCTTCCTTTCCTTATCAGTGTCTCTCTTGCTCCCTCTGCTCTTCCCTAAGTCCTTGTGGGAAGATCTGTGTGATCTGTCTTCCCTGCTTCTTCAGTGCCACTAGGAATTCAGTTTTCTACATTATGATTCCATGACATCTTAGTACTTCCAGAAGACTGTATAGCTAAAAAAGGAAGACCTGTCCCCAGAGACAACTGTGTAGACTTGAGCCCCTCAGGAAAGAAGCCATTGCTATCCCTCCCCCTGCCACTCACATAGTCCACCCACCATTGTGAACTGCCACTTCCAAGAGCCCACCTTACTTGGTACATACTGCCCAAAGCCTGCTGTGCCAGCTCTCCACAACCTTGACTCTTCTCCCTCTCTCTCCCAGGACCAGGATCTGGCCCAGGCATCGGTACGGGAGCTTGAGCTCAGAAGGAACTCTTTTGTAAAAATCGGAAACTGTACGGAGACTTCTAAGTCTGGCTTCCTTCAAAACTAACATATATATTAGTACATAATATATATATTAGTATATTAATATATATATATATATATTAGTTTTGACAAACACAAAAGTGGTAATAAAGAGAGCCCTTCTCAACCCAAAATGTGAGCCTCCTGTGGCATCCCCTTCCCATTAACAAACCAACAGACAAAATCTCTTGAGTCCTTTGTCTCTTTTAATAATGTGTTATTCTGTTTTGTAATGTGTGTTTGGGGTTCTGAGGTGTGTGGGATTGAGTTCTCTTTTTTTTTCTAAGATGTTATATATAAATGTAAAAAGTTATTTAAATATATATTTTAAAGAACCCTAACCACCAACTTTTGATGAAAAAAGATCACTGCTGCATTAAATGAACCACATCATGTGTCGATACTGTTGTCTCCTTGGTGGGACCTCAGGCCTTTGAAAAGCTCAGGGTTACACCTGCCTTATTGAAAATGAACCAGAAACTTGAAGTAAAAAGCTAGTTGATAGGGGTACAAACTCCGAGGAACAATGCAAAGCTGCCTCTCCTTTTTCCCTTTTTTGAAGCAAATCTGGACTTCAGGGCTTCTGGGAAGCTCTACCTCTCTTGCCCAAACCTTGTAGGCAACCATGGAACTGCTAGGAACAGGAGGGAAAGGAGAGGTGTCAAACCATTGTTGCCTATGCCCCAGGTTGTTGGGGAGCATTGTGCCCATTGTCTTCTGTTCCTTTGGGTCATCACCTTTGTCCCAGCAGAATCCAAGACTGACCAGTCCTGTCACTAGGCCCTCTCCTGCATTCTGACCACTGTGGCAAGGAAGAGAAACTCTCCCCTTTACTGTCCAGCTCTCAAGTTCTGTAAAATTGTTCTGGACTTTGTGCCATCAATTGCAGAGGTGATTTGAATGGGGTGTGCAGGACAGACACCCAGGAGGAATGTTGGTTTGTGGCCTTGGTGTCCTATGGGACTGGAGAAACAAGTGCTCCTCTCACCCAGCAGCAGTACACCGCCCCTTGAAAAAAGGCATGCTGGGACACACCTGTGCCCATGGGTCTAGGGGCAGCCACACACCCCCAGCTACTGCCCCCTTTGGTTGCCTTTCTAGTCAATATATACTTGACCCATGGGGGCGTGCACTAAACTTCATTTGAATCAATTTTCCAACCCCAGAAAAAGGCCTCAGGGCTCTTTGGGCCTCTGCCTGGTAACTGCAGTGGCTCACCCCACCAGCAGAGGTCTGCTAGCCTGTCTGCCTGATGCACTATTTATTATGTACTGATTCTCCACGAGACAGACTATCAGATAGTTCAGACCCAAAGGGTAGCCTTTTGTATGTTTTTTCCCGGCCTCTTCTTTTTTAAGGGGAAGGGAGTTTTTTAAACCCAAACCATTTTTTTTTGGTTGTTTTTGTCGTTCTTGTTGTTTTTAAGATGTTTTGTTTTTAAAAGGGAGAGAATTTATTGAAAACTACTTCAGGGATTGTAATCCTTTTTGTCCAATATAGTCCTTTTTCTTAAAAAATGTTTTTCTTTTCCTTAGAGGAAACTAATCGGGTTGGCCCTGTGTCAGTAGCTTTTCTGGTCACTTTTATTCATTCATTTAGCCGATATCTTTTGCCATCGGAAAGAGTTTGGCCTAGTGGATCTGAAAGCTCAGTTACAGAATGGGAACCTTGAAACCTGGGGAAACAGGGACTACCCTATGTTACCAGAGATAGAAATGAGCCCTCTTCCAGTCAGACTCCCAGGAAGTCAATCCAGGGGCCAGACTACACAGTTTGAGACCATCGGAATGCTTTGTTCTTTAGAACCCCGTCTTTAGATGAGGACATTGACTTTTTTCTAGCCAGGATCTGACAGAAAGAAGTCCCCACATCAGGTGATCCAGCCATTCACCCTTTAGGAAGTGGCTTTCATAAAATCTGTTCTTCCGCCCAACTCTGGGGGTCTGTTGCTTGAAGGCTCCTCCTCCAGGCTGTGCTCAGTGCACCTGTTGGTGAGGGTGTGAGAAGGGCCTAAGCTGTTGACATGTGATCGGGGTTGCCTTTATTTCTGGGGCCAGGAGTTGCAGCTGCTAAGAACAAGAGCTTGCATTACTTTGCAGTGGGAATGGGGCACAGCTTTTAACATGAACTGCAAAGCTGCAGCTTCTTACTGTCGAAATGTTTGTTTTTTCAGGTTGTACTTTTTTTTTCCCATTTTTAGTGTCTGCATGTGCATATCTCTCCCTTGGCTGAAACAAACCCCAGAAAGACTTGTCTTTGCCCTGGCTAGAAAACCACTTCTCAATAGTCTTAAGACAGAAAAGAATAGAGAATTTGAATGCCACTGGAAGAAGTCAGATGAACAGGTCCAGCTATCCTCTGAAAGAGTGGCAGTGGTGGGGGACAAGCACTTGTAGTTGTTGTAGTTTGGGGGTAGTAGAAACAAAAGGAAGATTTAGAAGTAATCACCATCTTTGTGTTCCCTCATCAGACCAGAACAAAATCACCTGTCAACTGTCTCATGTCACCATTTCAATAAAAAGAAATTGTGTCTTTGAAGTTCCAAGTACCCTCTTTCGAGGAGGGGGAGGCAGAAATAGATCAGTAGTGTGTGGTAATTGCATAATCATGGACAAGGAGCACCTCACTTTCCCCTGGGAACCTTTGTACCATCTAAGTGTGTGTGATACCTAGTATAAACTTGATACCACCCCTGGGTGTAAAACAGCCATGTCAACTGTAGCAGTCTAGAGCCAGATGAAAAGGAAAGGTTGGGCATTCTGATCCGTGAGATACCTCTTCACAGCTCCTATGGCTCACAGTTCCTCTCCTCCAGGCCCAGGTCATTTTATTAGATTCCATCTTTAGTCCTGTGGTTCAAGCCTGCCCCTGTGTCTTCTGATCTCAAAGTTCACACAGGACTAATGTTTTTTAAATGTGGGTCTATAAAAGAATTAGTTGAAAGTATCATCTTTTAAACTGATCAGCCTTTTTCTGTTCCTTCCATAAACTTTTTGTATTGTTGGTCTAACGAGACACTTTTTTTAAAAAAAATTTCTTCCATAGCACTTAAGACTTTTGTAAAGACTTTGCTGTAAAGGCTTTGTGATAAAATGATCTAAGGGCTCTTTTCAACATTACCATTTGAAAAACTGTTTTTAAAGCTAGAAAACAACTTATGTATATTCTGTATATGTATAGCAACACATTTCATTTATGGAAATATGTTCTCAGAATATTTATTTACTAATATATTTATCTTAAGCCATGTCTTATGTTGAGAGTGTGATATTGTTGAAATAATCATTGAAAATGACTAACAAGACCCTGTAAATACATGATAATTGCACACAGATTTTACATATTTGCAGACCAAAAATGATTTAAAGCAAGTTGTAGTCTTCTATGGTTTTGTAACAAATTGTACAAATGACTGTAAAAAAATACAATTTTATCAAGTATGTGTTACATGTGGTCATTGCTGTGGTCGGCTGAAGTCTAGAGTCTGCTACTTTATACAAGCCAGTGTTCTGAGCACTGTTATTCAGAGACTCCCCGTGAACTTCTGCTTCTGTTAAGAGTCCAAGTTGTGAGGCGTTTCCAGTCATCAGAGTTGGCTAGAGTCTGTGGGCTTTATCCTTGCATAGCAGTGTGTGACAGGAGCCTAAAGCAAGATGACCACAACTTCCAGGCCAGCCTGGACTACAGAGTGCATTCAAGGCTAGCCTGTGCAATTCAATGCAACCCTGTCTCAAAAAAAGTAAATGTGCTCAGTATTCAGCCTAGTGATAGAGTGCCAGCAATCAAGGCTCTAGGTTCAATCCCCCATAGCTGCCTTGCCCTACCCCATATCCTCACCCCCCACACCACCACCCCAAAAACCCAGCTGGGCATGGTGGCTTACAACTTTAATTCTTGTGCTTGGGAGACAAAAGCAGGTGGATTTCTGAGTATAAGGCCAGCCTGATATACATAGTGAGTTCTAGAACAGGTCTATGTAGAGAGAGTCTATCTCCAAATAATAATAATAAAGCCTGGGGACTTCGTCTCTTTTCCCAGGGAGGGTAGTTACTACACCTTGAGATTGGGTGAAGGGTACAGTTTATTTTTCAGACCCACTGCAGAGGACACTTCAATCCTATGAGTTCCCGTTAGTTTTCATCTTAGCTTGGGCCATTCATTCATCAGGGACAGCAGCCATGCTCCCCACTCAGCTCCAGGTTCCTCTCTGCACTCCTGGTGGCAGCTGACTGTGCAGAGCTTCTTGGAGCCTTTGTTTAATGGCTTTACCTAGCTCCAGTCTGTACCTCTTGGGGTTTTAGAAGGATCTCACAGCGGGGACTCCACCACAGCATGGTGCAGAGCCTGATGCCATGGTTGATTGGCATGTCCTCCAGCTGCTGCCCCTCTTGGGTTTCAGGAAGCAACCTTCCAGGCTGTCATCCCACTGCCCCTGGACAACACTTGGGTAGCAGCTGCATATTTGGCATATCTATCCTCAAGATCTTGGCTGACTGTTACTTTTTTTCCTTTGAACTTTCTTTACTCAACGCCAAGAAGAAAGCAGAGACATCGAAGTTCAAACTTGGGAGCTCAGAATAATCAGGGATTTGTGTCTCAGAATCTTCACTGCGGCAACAACCAGCATGCTCCTAGCACAGTCTAGTTACCAAATACTTTCGCATAAGGCACTGTTTGTCGTCTCTAGAACCCCGTGAAGTCCACTGAGACAGACTGAAAGGTGGGGAAATGAGCACTGGTTTGCCCAAAGCCGCAGAGCTTAAGAAGCTCATAACCACAACTGACATCTATTGCACACTAAGCGGGCTCCTAGTTATTCATTCTTTGCCAAACTGTTCAAAAGGCCTTTGCATCTATTAATTCATTTAGTCTTCATGGAACCCTGTGAGAGAAGGGCCAGTGTCAGTTTATAGGATAAAATCAAGACAATGGTTTGTCAGAGTTGGGATTTGAACGTACTCTGAGCTCTGCCGGCCACCATGAAACAACAGAACTGGATTCATCAGGTTAGGCCTCTGGCGAGACAAGTTCTCTGAATGCAATTTCACAGGCTATTGGTACCGTAGGTGTGGATACATGAGTCAGGATTTTCATCGCCTGGATATATAAATCTGTATGGTAAAATCTCTGCCTTGAGCTTTTCCTTCCCCAACCCATCTCATCACCACTGGTCACTGGTTACCTCTCTGGTACGGCCTGCTGGCCCTCTGTGCTCTGGAGTGCCCAGTAGCTGGCCTGCTGGCCTTTCTTGTTCTGTGTCTCTCTGTGCCTGTAACAAGTCAACTCCCAAATAATGACACAGACTTTTTAAAATTATGAACGCTTAGCCTATAACTTAGGCTTGTTCCTAACTAGCTATTCTGATTTAACCCATTTATGTTCATCTACGTCCCATCACATGGCATTACCTCTCTTCCATCTTGCGAATCCCATTCTCTGTGTCTCCTCATGTCTCTACCTTTCTCCTTCCAGAGTCCTCCATGTTCCAGAAGACTTCCCTAACCTCTTCCTGCCTAGCTATTGACTATTCAGTGCCTTGGCAAAGAGACATCACAGTATAAACAAATATTCCTCAGCAATCCCCTTTAAATAAAAAGGAACGGCTTTAACTCTAACCAAGTAAAGCTATATGTAATAACAATTATCAGGTAAGAATTACATTTACAATATCCAGTCTATCTGTATTTAACGATTTAGAGGAAATATTATCCTATCTTGGTGAGTTAAAAGTTTTCTAACAGCCGGGTGGTGGCGGCGCACGCCTTTAATCCCAGCACTCGGGAGGCAGAGGCAGGCGGATCTCTGTGAGTTCGAGGCCAGCCTGGTCTACAAGAGCTAGTTCCAGGACAGGCTCCAAAGCTACACAGAGAAACCCTGTCTTAAAAAACCAAAAGAGAGAGAAAGAGATACTTGAATCTAATTAATCTCCTTTGTTCAGCATTTTTCCTGACCATTGCCAATAACAACTTGTGACCTCCACCACTCAAAATGATAACAAATGCCAAATGACCAAAACCCACTTACCCCACCTTTTGGGAATGTGGGTGTTTTGTTCTCTAGACTGCTTCCTGCTATCTGGGGGCAACAGCATATTTAGGGGACCCTGAGAAAATTGGGATAATGGTCAAGTCCTGGGAGAGCTGGTTATATCATTTTTTTGTTTAGTCTCTGTGTGATGAAAAAGTGTAGAGCTTATCTGAAGTCCTGGCTGGACAGTCTGTGAGGCTGGACCGTCTCAGCTAGCAGCTTTGAAGTTGTTCTGGATGCGGAATTTTGAGGAGACTGCAACAGAGGCGTTCTGAGAGGCTGGATCATATGGGCTACTTCCTTTTGGAAACAAAAACATTTAAAGGTAGCATGTGCCGTTCATGGCTTCAGTCCCTTGGAGGATTTTGCTTCTCTGAGTTGAGAAGGCATACTGTGGCATTTACCCTTCCGTTGTCGTCTGAGCACAACTTTGATCAGAGAGAACAAATAGGCAATCTATGGCTCCTTACCACTTCCCAACAAGAGGTGGCACCTGGTGCTGGGGCCCACATGGATGTTGGCAAAGCCACATAGCAGTCCTGAAGCTTGGTGTTTAATGGCATGGGTTGTCCATAGGTAGGGATGCTGGACTCTTGTCTCACATTAATTGGGTGCTAGAAATATAAAGAGGAAGTGGTTTTTGTTGTTAAAGAGAAGTTCCCACACAGAAATTAGAAAGTATGTTAGAAACTAACATCATTTCACATGCTATTCCTTTACCCCTGGTCTTAGCAGTCGTGTTGTTGTGCCTCCTGCTCATCTAGACTCTTTTATACCAAGTAAGGGAAAGATGTGAATTTTAAAAGGTCATGATGATATTTTGGTTCTTAAAGAACAGCATGCCGGGGCAGGAAGCTGGAGTCAGGAAGAGCTCGGTAAGAGCATAAGACAGTTTGCCTACTGGAAAGATAATCCATAGCAAGCAGAAAAGAAAAGCAAGTCCTACAAGATTTCTGCAAAGGCTGTGGTCACAACTCATGCACATTCAAACACAGATGACAGCAAGTAAATCCTGCTGGACCATGAATACACCTTCTAACTTGATAGCAAGAGCCTGGTAAAGCCACCCAATAGGGAAATGCACTTTGGGATCCATAAAGACCAAAACATACTCCCTGGGACTGGCTAAGAGCAAGGGAACAATGGATAGATTCGAGTTACCAATTTAGGGAATAGAGAGCTCAGCAGCAGCCGAGAGCTGACTGCTCTTGCAGAGGACCAGGTTTCCTATCACCTACATGGAGGTTCATAGCCACCTGCAACTCCAGTTCCAGGGGATCCAGTGCCTGTTTCTGGCTTCGTTGGGCTCCTGCATATATGTGGTGCACATATTAGGTTCACACACATAATAAATCTTTTTAAAAGTAATAATTACCTTGCCATATGTCAGTTGCCTTAAATTGTATTTTAGCTACATTAGTAGGGGGAAGAAATGTGTATCCCCCCATCGTGTGTGTTGTTGTTGTTGCTTTTATATTTCTAGTCTAGTCACCTGTCTTATCTGAGGCAAATCACTGTCTAGATTCTGGCTGGCACACAGCCAGTTTGGAGCCATTCACTGCAGTATTTGTGATGTCACTTTGGTTTGTGATGTGGGTGTGGGCAGGTATTACATAATTAGATTTTATGATCAAATGATGTTAGAAAAAGTTCCGAACTTCTGGAGTCTTCATTTTCCCTTAAAGGCTTGGGAGAAAATCCTGATGTTCTTAGGGAGCATGCTTTGTGTAAAAAACCACCAAGCATGCAGACCATATTATGTGGGTGCAGATGTGGAAATACATCCTTATGTGCGCACAAGTGCCCTTCTCCGTGCACATAAAAGAGGGTACTTTAGAAGATCAAAATAGCCGCCAAGGCTAGGGACCAGAAATGAAAGAACTCATCCCTGCAGCCCTGAGCACCTCTCCCTATGTCTCTCGCCCAAGGAGATGACATGGTTTCTGTGGTTTTATTTGACATCACATGGCCAATGCAGTAATTAGAGCTGTTAGCACTGTAAAGTCCTGGAAATGAGAACAAAGACCGCCTCTTCCTGGGAACTCTTGGGCAATGCCTCACTCACCCCTTCTCAGGTGCTGGTCCTGTTGGTGGTTATGATTTTTTTTTCTCATACACAGAACGCCAAAGAAGGCTCCTTCCAGAGTGGGAGGGAAGTGACACTATGGAAAAACAAAGGATGAGTCTGGCAGGGACTCCTGGAATCACCATGTGTTGCCTGTTTGAAATTTCAGCTGTTGTCCCTGGAGAGAATCAAAGCTGGCAGGCCGACCGCAACACAGGCTGCCCTGTGGTAGAGCCACCCCCAGTCCCATGGCATCTGGACCCACAGACACTTGGGAAGACAATGAGACCTATTCAGCAGCAAGCTCTGGCTTCACCTCCCAAGAGGTGGGTCAGTTTTAGAGCAGGCCATTGGAAAAGGTTTGTCTTTGGGAAGGGTTTGCAAATATCTAAAACCAGACAAGCAAACATCCTTCCAAACCCGTGAATCCTAGAGAGATGGCACCACGCTGGTAGGTCTCCAGACTGTTACCATCTACGTTCAGCTCTGCTTGGTAGAGACTAGTCAGTGACAGGAAGCCATTGTGAGAATCATTCTGTTTTCCTTCCCTTCCCCAACTCCCCTCCCCTGCCCCAAGTCTCCTTGTGTAATGCTACCTAGACTGGGATCTGCAACTCATGATCCTCCTGCCTCAGCCTCCTAAGTACTGGGATTATAGGCATTTGCCACCATGCCTAGCATTCTTCCCCATCACAAGTTTAGTTTTCTCACTTCCAAGGTTGTCCACCATGTTTACTGTATTAGTTTTGCCATTCAGTGATGGAGAGTCACAGCTTGGCTTCTGAGAAGCACTGGGAGCCTTCTGGCACATAGCCATTCACATGAGTGTCTCAAAACAACTCCCTCCTCCCCAATGCCGGCCATTTGAACCTTGGGCCTTAAACATGCTAGAAACACACTCTATCAAACATGCTAGAGACACTCTATATCACTGACCCCTATCCCCAGCCCCCCTCTTCATTTTTTATATTATTTTTAAAGATTTATTTTACTATTTGTGTGTGTGCAAGTGGCCATGAAGGCCAGAGGAAGATGCCAGAGCCCTTACAGGCAGCTGTGAGCCACCATGTGGATGCAGGTGCTGGGAACCAAACTCAGGCATTCTCAAGTGTGTGGCCATTGCTCCAGCCCGGCACTCGTCCACTTTGACTCAGCATGGCTCACTTTCAGTTGACCGTACCCTAAAGGTACACCTCATTCTTAACCCAACCCTTAGTAACTTCACTTGTGCTATTTCTTCTGCATCAGTAAAATTAGTATTTATTGAATACTTCATGAAGGCCAGCTGCTGTTCAGGCTCGTGTCATGAAATGCTACCCACAGCCACGTGGATATGGGTGCTGCTACCACCCTTACTTTACACATGAAGAAATTGAGTCACAAGTTGCTCAAAAACAATGCCCCAGGCCCTATGGCCAGTAGACCTAGCCACAATCTGCATAGCCCTTGCTCTGGGCCACTCACAGTGTCACAGGGACTCTGCCTTTTCTCTGGCTGGTCTATCCAGCCACTGCCCCTGAGCTCAGGTCTAGTCCTGTCTAGTCACAAGAGTTTCTCTAGGCTCAGAAATTGTTCTGATCTAAGTTGGTACTCCCAATCCATAACTCAGCAGACAAACGAATGCATAGCTCTGAACTGGAATGTTCTTCTCCATGAGACAGGAATAGTAACAGCATCTCCAAAAGGTTCACCATGAGAACAAGCAATGCAGAGGGAGTTCCTGGAACGGTTGCCCACATAGCCGAATATGTGATAACCTTGCACTAGGATTCTGAAGGAAGAAGCATGGCACTTTGTCTTCCGGTGATACATATTGAATTGAGAGATATGATATATCTACAGATAGTAGCCAGCAAGAGGGCTCAGCCATAGCTCAGCAGTAAAGAGTACTTCCTGTTCTCCCAGGGAACTCAAGTTCAGTTCTCAGAAGCTCACAAACACCTATAACTCTGTGGAATCTAATGCTTTCCTGCATCCTCCATGGACACCACACACATGGCATGCATTCATAGAAACACATGTATACATAAATATAAATCTATTTTTTTTTGAGACAAGGTCTCACCATGTAGCCTTGACTATCCTAGAACTCACTATGTAGACCAGGCTGGCCTCAAACTCACAGAAATCTCCCTGCCTCTGCCTCACAAGTGCTGGGATTAAAGTCATGTGACACTACACTCAGCTTTAAATAAATCACGTTAAAGAGAAAGTAGATAATGAGGGTCAGAAAGATGGTTCAATGAATAGATGCTTGCTGCATGGCTGAAGGTGCAATCCTGCTGCCCGCCCGGCTGTGCGGACCTGCTGCCCTGACAGTGCAATCCTGCTGCCTGCCCGACGGTGCAATCCTGCTGCCTTGAGTTCAATTGCCAGAACCCACATAAAAGTGGAAAGAGAGAACCAACTCCACAATGCTGTCCTCAGATCCCTACATGTGTGCCACGGCACATACAACATACTTATATCCCATCCATACATACATACACACACATGACAACAGCAATAATAATAAAGTCTATTTCAAAGCAGATAGTAGGGCTCCTGAGATGACTCAGCAGGCAAGAGTGCTTGCCACTGTGCCTGGTGACCTGAGTTTGACCTCCAGTGGAAAGAGAAAACCCACATCTGCAAGCTGGCCTCTGACCTCCATACACCTGCTGACACACAATAAATATTTCTTAAATGCTTAAAAAGAAAGTAGATAATGCTTTTATTAATGTTCCATTGTGACTAGTCATTGCTGCCCATAGTCTTAGGTGGCATGATCCAACCTTTGGTATGATCCTCGTCTCAGGGTTTTGTATGAATCAGGCTGGCTTATAAAGCCAAACAATGGGCTCTCTCAGGTAGAAAAGGGGTTTCTGACGCAGCTTGGCTATTAATGCATCCCTCATCTCACCTCCTCTCTCTCTCTCCCTCCCTCCCTCTTCTCACCTCCCTTCCCTCCCTCCGTCCCTCCGTCCGTCCCTCCCTCCGATAGCTAGGTAAGTGCTTGGCCACTGAGCTCTGCCCCCAGCTCCACAGCATAGACTGGTCATTAGCTTGTGATTCACCTGCCTGTGGAATTTTCTGGAACACTGCATCTTTGGAAAGTTCTTTGCTAGATGGCACAGGAAAGAGGCAACTGTGGCCACAGTAAGGAAAGTGGTTAGGCTCCTCAGAGGGTCTTCCCTCAGAGATTGTTAGACTCCTTAAGTCAGGCTCCAAATACTATTTGGCCCAGGTTCCTGAACCCGCAGTGAGGGTTTTGGTCCTTGGTATCATCATTTGATCTGGGCGGTGAGATCAATTTCATGGCAGTACCACCCTGAGCACATACGGTTTGACCAATAGGAATCTGAGTTAGGCCTGGTTAGTGCTTGGGTAGGAGTGCTTGGGGTTAAGAGAGGAGGGTGTCCCTATCGCCTTGATCCTGTGCGTCCTGCTCTACGGACCTTCTTTATGGTATTCTGCTGAGCTTGGTCTCCTTGCTCCCCACATGTTTGAGCTGAGCTCCTTGACATATGCGAGCCCATGCTTCTATTTGGAAACACATCTGTCCTTCTCTGATACTCAGCCAAGCTTTCTTCCTAGTATTTTTAGCTCCTGTAATCTTTCTTTCTTCTCCTTAGTTTTTCTCAGCTCTTATTTTCTCTCTGGAAGACCAGCTAATCAAGAAGAGCTGAGCCTGCTTTTAGGAGTCTTGTCTTCTCCCTTTATGGCTCCACCCTTCGAGCTCCAGTGGCATTCCCCCTTGTCCTGGCACACACGCAGCAAGCTCCCACACCCATAGGGGGACACAGCTGAGGTCCATGGTGCAAAAGGACAGAAAACCTTGGGAGAGAATGTGGAGAGTACTGCACTGTGATACCGTGGCCTAGAGACTGCGCTGAATGTCACCAGTCACAGGCCTTGCCCCAGAAATGGTGACTGGTGCTCTCTTCACCTTCGGGCCAGTTGCCACCTGACTTTAAACTCAAGAGGACTCCATTTCATATTTTCCCCCAAACATACCCACACATTGTGCTTTGTACCAGGACAAGATTCTTTCTTTTCCCATACTCCATCAGAACAGTGGATTTCTGACTCTCTTGAATTTCCTATCACTAGATTCTTGAGCTAGAAACCTGGGGAGGCAGGCTCAGTAAACAACACAGTGCTGAGCCAGGCATAACTCCAGAGAACAATCCGATGTTTGTTTGAAATGTTGGGAACGGATGGGTATGGGTAGTTGTTCAGTGGGGGAAGCCCATGTGCTTGATCTAGACAGACAGACAGAAAGACAGAGACAAAATTATTTTGTTCATCCTGGAGTTTTGGTGAGACTGTACTTTGCATCCAAGGCTGGCCTTCCACTGCCTTACCTGTTCCAAAATGCTGAGATTACAGGTGTATGGACACCCAGTTTAGTCAGTGCCGTGTATGAAACCCACAACTTCATGCATGCAAGACAAGCACTCTACTTAACCTATATTCCCAGTCTCTTTTTTTTTGTGTGTGTGTGTGTGTGTGTGTGTGTGTGTGTGTATTTAAAATTACATTATTCACTTAGTGTGTCTTTCTATGTGTGTGTGCCCGTGTACTTGAAGGCTTGAGTTTGGAGGTCAGATGGCAATTTACGGGAATCAGTTCTCTCTTTCTGCTATGTGAGTCCCAGTGATCAGGTCACTAGCCTTGGTGGCATGGGTCTTGCTCTGCTGAAGCATCTCATTGGTTCTCAGGGCCCTCCTTTTTGACACTTGGGGGAGGGTTCTGTGGATATGATCTTATGATCATACACACTGCAAGGCACAGGAATTTTTTTAAGACAGTGTCTCACTCTGTAGCCCTGGATAGCATGGAGCTTCCTGTGTTTGGACGTGCTGGCTTCAAACTCACAGAGACCTTCCTTCCTTTGCCTCTAAAGTGCTGGGCTTAAAGGTGTGTACCACTTCGCCTGGCAAGTAAAATCTCTAGATGTTTGGCTCATACACCCTTGTGTTGTGGCTGTCTGCAACATGACAGTGTCTGAGCAAAATCATTCCAATTTTAAATGCCAGACTGAGCCAAACCCCACCAGCTTAGGTAGGCCTCCCAGGAAGAGGAAAGGACTTGACTGGAAAGTGTAAACAGGCAAATAGACTCGGATGGCAGCATCTTCCTGAAGGCAAGGGGCTTCCATGAATGTCCTCATTCTTTCCATGAAATAAGGCTCCGAAGCTCCCAGGCATGCAAAGCACGGAAGCGAGCATCTGGGGCTGCTCCCGTCGGAGGCCAACACCACATAGCTGAGCAAAAGACCTTGAGCCCATGAGTGCCATGACCTAGACACACTCAGCTGTATTTTTAGCCTCTCGTGGGATGTTTCCATCACCTGTGCTGGGCTTTTAGCTTCAGAGAGAAGGTGGGGGGAGGGAAGGCCAGGGGATGCCTCTGTCTCACCGCTGCCCAATGGGCAGGCGCTCACAGGCTGAATTACACACAGGGTCTCACTTTCATGAGTGTGCCTCCTGTGTAGTGACCAAGATCCAAAGGGCTTAGAAAAGCTGCAACTTTGGGGGGAGAGAAGGTGTTCAAGACAGGATTTCTGTGCATAGCTCTACCTGTCCTGGAACTTGCTCTGTAGACCAGGCCAGACTTGAACTCAGAGATCTCCCTGCCTCTGCCTCCAGAGTGCTGGGATTAAAGGTATGCGCTACCACTTCCACCTGGCTCTTTTTTTAATATTTTTTTTTATTTTTTAAAGATTTATTTATGCCGGGTGATGGTGGCGCACGCCTTTAATCCCAGCACTCGGGAGGCAGAGGCAGGCGGATCTCTGTGAGTTCGAGACCAGCCTGGTCTACAGAGCTAGTTCCAGGACAGGCTCCAAAGCCACAGAGAAACCCTGTCTCGAAAAACCAAAAAAAAAAAAAAAAAAGATTTATTTATTGGCGCTGGAGAGATGGCTCAGAGGTTAAGAGCACTGACTGTTCTTCCAAAGATCCTGAGTTCAATTCCCAGCAACCACATGGTGGCTCACAACCATCTGTACTGAGATCTGGCGCCCTCTTCTGGCGTGCAGACATCCATGGAGGCAGAATGTTGTATACATAATAAATAAATAAATAAATAAATAAATAAATAAATAAATAAATCTTTTTAAAGAGTCCTAGAACTCTGTCTGTAGACCAGGCTGGCCTCCCGAGGGCTGGGATTAAAGGCATGCACCACCATGCCCAGCTAGAACCCCATATTTCCACTTCCTATTCAGCTGTACAAACTGTAGAGCCCATTCTTATTATACCAGAGCCTAGTGAAAAGTTGTCCTGCAAGGGCAACTTTCTATACAGCCCAGGAGCAGAATCGTCTAAAGCTATTGTCATGAAGCCTGGACACCTTGGGTTGGCCAAAATAACTTTGTTTTGAGTCTCCTGTGTGTTCCCTTTCTGACACCCAAAGGAGATACAGAGGCTAGTGAACTGTAGGGAATTTAAATTGCAGAGTACTGTCCTGCTGAGCTTCTCCCCAGCGTCCCTGTTGTTTTGGGTGCAAAACATCCTCATGTTTTGGATGGGACCCAAAGACTCAAGTTAGGCTACTGCTTTCTCTCTCTCTCTCTCTCTCTCTCTCTCTCTGTCTCTCTGTCTCTCTCTCTGTCTCTGTCTCTCTCTCTCCCGACAGATGTGAGCCTGCCTTCCTTCAACAAATATTTAGGGTTGGGGTTGTAGATGTGACTCAGAGTGCTGGCCTAACATGCACCGAGCATCGTTAAGCTGGTTTCTCTACAGTGCTCTGGGGTGTCTTAGACACACACACACACCCTGAACTTGGGCTGCCCTATCAGGGACTATGTCCTCAGCACTTCCCATGTTCCTAACTATGCATCTTTGTTTTGAGACTGTGTCGTGTAGCCCAGACTGGCCTTGCTCTTGTGTATCTGATGATGACCTTGGACTCTCTTGTTTCTCCCGCCTCTACCTCCCAAAAGCTGAGGTGACAGGCATGTGTGTGCCGGCCACCTTGCTTATCTGGTACTAGGGGTTGAACTCGGGACTTTTGGCGCACTGGGTGAACACTCTGCTGAGCTACATTCCCACCCCATTACTGATTATTTCTTGAGGACGGGGTGGGGGAGCACATCTACCTAGAGTCTGCACCAATGTTACCTGTTCATTTTCTCCCCTTTGAAGGTGATTCAAGTCAGGGGTACAGAGGCCTGGGGTCTTGCGGGAGGAGCAAAAAGGCTGGTGTTGCGTTGCTTTTCCTGAGGAGGCTGAACAAACACCCAATAGCTCTAAATTTAGCACCGACAGTAGACAACGGAGACTCCACCCAAGCCCAGTTTTGTGAACCAATAAATGTATTTGGCTTTCCCACAGGAACTTAAGTGACTCAAAGGCAGGCATCCCACCAAAAAGCCCTATCCTACCTTGGGTAACAACCTCCGAGAAACAGCCCTGTGGAGAGCTGCCTTCAGCAGGCCTTCCAAGTCCTGTATGCTCTAGCTGCATCTCCCGAGATCACAAGCACCTGGGACAGAAGTGAGGCTTGGAATCCCAGGGTAGGATGCTGTGACAGGCCCTTCCTCTAGAGACGGTGTTAGCAGTCCTCCGCGGTTATCACATACTAAGTGATAATTTTACCGCCCTCGTTCCAACTGTGGGCAGAAACTCTACTTAGTAATGGCCAATACTCATGGTTCATGTCAGGCCCTGAGTAAAAAAATTATACAACAGCCCCACGTGTGGAACATGGAAGCTGTGTTCTCACTAGCAGGTGGAGGGTGTGCCCACTGGGTAGTGGGGGCGTCCACTCAGGAGCACCGAAGGTTCTTGAATTCAGGGACTACAGGGAAAACAAACAATTGAACAAGATTCTTCTTGCCACAGCTCTGGATGGTGTGGGTGGAGAGGGACAAAAAGGCAGGCGCCTCGTGGGAGGTAGCTACGCCCTTGGGGCCCCTGCTCTGGAAGCTACCTCGCGATTGTGGCCAGGCAGGGGGAAAGCAGGCACAGCATGAGGGCGAGGGGCACAGGAATGGGTGTACCCCATGCAGACCAGGGAATCTCGCAGGGCTACGACGGCCCAGCCCTGCTCCGGGCTCAGCGAGTTGGCACAGGAGGGCAGATGATCCTGCCGCCCATCAGGGCGCAGGCCCACACTTGCCTGTCCAGGACCAAGGACTTGAAAGCTCCCGGTGCGAGGCCCGGACCTGTCCCGCCATGCGTCACCGTGGCGTTTTAGGAGAGGGCAATAGGAAAATCCCTGCTGCCTGGGGGTGTGAGGAGGAGGAAGGAGATTCGAGACGTGGGGCGGGTGGGGGAGAGAAGGGTGAGGGGAAAAGGTCCTGCCTCGCAGAGGCCAAGTTTAAGCCACCAGCTTTCGGGAGCCCCAGTCTCCGGTGTGCAGTAGACACAGCGCCTGTCCATCGAGTTGAGCATTTTAGTTGCTTCTATCTCTTTGAATCTTGAGGTCTTTCATTGTCCCTGTTTTGCTGATGGTTGAGCAAATACAATATATAAATAGTGTCACTCATTTTATGATAATCAAAAATAATTTAACGGGGAGTGGGGGCACACACCTTTAATCCATCACTTAGAAAGCGTAGGCAGAAAGATCTCTGTGAGTTCGAGGCCAGTCTGATGTACATAGTTCCAAGTCAGCCAGGACTGCATAGTGAGAACCTGACTCAAAATAATGATAAATAATAATAATAAGAAGAAGAAACTGGTACAATGGCTCAGCAGTTAAAGGCACTTGTTATCAAACCTGACGGCCTAAGTTCGATTCCCAGAACTCACATGGCACAAGGAGAACGGACTCCCTCAAGTGGTTCTCTGACCTCACGCACGCACTCCCCCCCCCCACATACATAGACAAAATAATGTATGTATATTTTACCCCTCTGTGTAACAGCTCTGACTGTCCTGGAATTCGCTTTGTAGACCAGGCTGGTCTCTAATTTACAGAGATCCACCTGCCTCTGTCTCCTGAGTGCTGGGATTAAAGGCATGCGCCACCACTGCCCGGCAATAAATAAAATATTTTTTTTATTTTCTATTTTTTTTCTTATTTTTTTTAAATTTTTTAATTTTTAAAAACAAGTTTCCACCTCCTCCCAGCCTCCCATTTCCCTCCCCCTCCTCCCACCCTACGCCCCCAATAAAATATTTTTTTAAAGAGCAATAAGTTGCCCTAGTTGACACAGGATGCGATAGGATTCTATACAGGGCTCGGTATGCTGTCGCTCTGATAGCTGTAGAACTTCTCCAGGAGAAAGAACTCCACACTTTTTGAGCTCCTGCTGTGCTAGTGCGTTCTTTCTAGGCCACATCTCATTTTGTACAACCGCCTTGGGGAGCAGATGGTGTCGACGCTCCACTTAGCAGAAGGCAGCCCCGTTTGCTTTAAACTTGTACAAGAGTTTACCAGTGACCAAGTGGGATACGAGCCGAGGGGGTCTGACAAGCCTTGGCTAACCACTACCATGAGCCTAGCAAGAGAAGGCTGTATGTTTACTACTGCTGTGGTGGAGCCCGCGCGTGGGTCACGACCCAGGTGAGGGTGGAGCTGGGGTCATTGGGCGCCCGGCCTGTCACCCCCGCCAACCCTCAGCGTGGAGACACCCTCACCTGTAGACGCCTCACCTCCAGTGGCCTCGCCTAGCGGCCCCTGGGGGCGGGGTCAGGAAAGGCGGGGGCGGGCTCGGGGGCGTGAGTGGCAGGCGGCGGGGCAGGGCGACCATGCGCAGTCGGCCCCGTTCTGAAGCCTTGCCGGCAGCCGGCAGCCGGGGCGGTGCTGAGGAGGGCGGGCCGGGGCGGGCCGGGGCGGGCCGGCCGGGTGGGGCGGGGCGACGCTGAGCTCCGTCTTGCTCCCATGGCCGTCCCCGGCTCCCGGTGCTGCCCCCTCTGCCCCGGGCCGCGCCCGGGGGTCCCGCACTGACGGCCCATGGCGCCGCCCGCCGCCCGCCTCGCGCTGCTCTCCGCCGCTGCGCTCACTCTGGCGGCCCGGCCTGCGCCCGGCCCCCGCCCCGGCCCCGGTGAGTGAGACCCCGGCCCTCCCCTCCCCACGCCCGGCTCTCTTTCCCTCGCGCGTGGACCCCGGCGAACGCGATGCCTGGGCTTCTGTCCCGGAACGCGGCGTGGATGCGCCTGCCCCGTTACCAGGACTCTACCCCGCGCGCCGGCTTCGAACTTTCCGAGACTCAGCTCACTGCTTGCGGGAGAGAAGGGATGCGTGACGGCTAAGGTCGCCCGTACCAGTGCGGGCTACGCCGAGTACGGCGTCCTGCTTCCCAGGCCGAGTCCCCCGCGTGGTCCGCCCGAGGTGGTGTCCTCAGCCAGGATAGAAGCTGGGCTCTGCTCAGTTTCCCCACGCCCTTCCTTGCCTCAGAATCCCTTCCCGTGGAAGAACAGGCATGAAGATGTTGTCCGGCCCAGTTCAGTTTCTTTGCGGGTTGTTGGGTGCTGAGCATATACTGGTGAACCTGCCGCTGGGGTCTCCACCCTAAGTTGCAGATTGGGATGTTGCAAAGACAGGGTTTTGCTGATGAAAGAAAACTCTGGAGTTGCTTTGTTTTCTTGCCAGCTTGGATTAGAGAAAAGGCTGAGACTTATTTTCTGTGTGATTTTAAGACAAACTTTGAGCTCCGTGAACCTCGGTTAGTAGATCTGTAAAAGGGAGGACGATGATAACTCACTCCCGTGCCGAGTGTTAGTGATATACTGTAGGCAACATGCATAGAGTGTACCACCATGTACAAACGGCCGTTAGTAAATACTTAAAATATTTTTTATAGTCTTTTCCAGTTCACTAAAGACTAGATACCTGGTTTACCCTGGGAATCCTGGCAAAAGGCAAAGGTGGGCTTTGGAACTGCAGAATGAACGGTTCTCAACACTCCAAAACTGAGGCTCGGTACAAGTGGTTTCTAGGTGATTGGTGCCTTCTATGGGACTTCTATAATTTGCCCACTTCTGCTGTTGTATGTGAGCAAGGAGGGAGGGACGTTCCTAGAGCTAGGACGTGTCAACATAACTGTAACCTAGTAACCCCTTAGCTCCACTTTGTCATCGATGTGTTCGGAATTTAGTGTACTCTGTGGAGAGAGAGGTGCGGGCAGAAATAGGCTGGTTTCCGCTGTGGAAAGGGCACAGTAATATAGCTCTGAAAAGCGTCGTGAGCCTGTTCTGCCAGTGCTTGCTGGAGGTGGCATGTACTAGGCACCTTTGCCTTGTTAGGTCAGATGCAGCTCTTGGGTAAGTCGGGATGCTTTTGTTTAGGAGTCTTGGGTATGGACAAATGCATGGCTGTTGGGAAACAGTTCGTGCTTTAGAATCTCATCAGCCTGCTTTCTTAGCATTCTGCTACATCAGTGCTTTGGTGACATTTCCCCTCTGGTTCCAGAAGCAGTTTCAGAGACACACCACATGGTTTTAGGCATCACATACTGTCAAGAGCCTAGCCACTAGTTTGTTAAATCCTTTCCAATTAAAAAAAAAAAGTTGTATACTGAGAATGTGCCAAACTTACCATTTCATATTTTGTGATACTATAATTTTCTCTAAAATTTTGTGGATGGAAAAAATTATTCCAATACTTATATTCTGCACAACTTTGTAATATTTAAATTACTGGTGGTTTGCATTTTTGAATGCTGACTTTATGAAAACAGTTAGCTCATTCCCCTTCTGTGTTATTCTAATTATAGTGTGTAGTCAACCCCAAATGATTCCCCGTCTCTCCATTCTTCTTCTGACGTGCTTTCTCTTCTTTCACAGCTGATAAGAAGGAAGACGGAGGTTTAGTCGCCGAGTCTTTTCTAGCCTCTCACCATACTCACCTACCTTCTCGTCTGGAATTTGTTGTTTAAGATAGCAGTGAGCCCTTTTATAAATCTTATGTTGTTGTTTTGTGTTTTTGAGACAGAGTTTCTTTATGTAGTCTTGGTTGTCCTGGAACTCTTATCTGTGGACCAGGTTGGCCTCAAACTTTGAGATCCGCCTCCTCTGCCTCCCGAGTCTAGGATTAAAGGTGTGCACCACAATGCCCAGCTTTCATTTTATAAATCTTAAAGCAAGAAAGTATTGCATTTGGGCTCACTGCTAACAAATGCAAGTTGGTGCGTTCAATACAGCTATTAATGTGCTCAGAGTTTAGTATAGATAGACCAAAAGCAAAATGATTAAGACAAATTTATAGCTTCATAATATCAAAATTGGGGATTTTTGGCAGTAGGCAGTAAACCATCTTTAGTTTAGAATCTAAAATCTTTAAAGTGTTTTTTTATTGTTGGTTATGAGCATGGGGGTATAATGTCTTGAATATGGAGGTCAGAGCACTTTTGGGAGCCAATTTTCTTTGTCTATTCTGTGGGTCCCAGAGATTAAATTCATATTTCCAGGCTTGATTCAAACACCTTTACCTCCTGAGCTGTCTTGATGGCCCCTAGTTTAGAATTTTTGATCTTGGAACTCTCATGAGGCTCTAGACCAAGGCAAAACAGTAAATGATTTAGGCTTTATCGGCCATAGACGGCCACAGTTGCTATCACTTACCTCCAACTCTGGAGGCAAAAGTAGTCAAGACAAAATGAACAAGCATTGCTATTTTTTTTTTTGTTTTTGTTTTTTTCCAAGACAGGGTCTCACTATATAGCTCTCTCTGTCTCTCTCTCTCTCTCTCTCTCTCTCTCTCACACACACACACACACACACACACACACGGCTGGCTTTGAACTCACAAATATCTACTCTCCCAAAGGCTGAGAGCAAAGGTGTGTACCACCTGAATGCATTACTGTGTTTTAATAAAACTCTTTTGACATTGAAATTTGAATGTTTATATTATTTTTACATGTCTTAATATATTGTCCTTTTGAATTTTTATAATTAAAAGCTTACATAACTAACCATAACTTAGTTTATGGGTCATGATTTGGTCCATAGGCTGTACTTGTTCTAAGTCTTGCACAAGGTCCACGTGAATTGACTTAAGTGTTTACTGATCTGGAAAAAGCAACAAAGAGGGCTGATTTTTGGCCAGTGGATGAACCTTTTACCCTTACTATGAATTAACTTTGACAGACACATGCGAGTCGGGCACAGTGACATGTGCTGTATTTTGGATGTATGCAGCTATTTGGAGGGCTGAAGTAAGAGAGTAGTTGGAGGCTCGCAGCCTGCCTGTACAATGTAGCAAGGAAGAAATGCTAGCTAAAATGGTAAATTTTGTATTTTACCATGATTTTTAAAAAGATACAACTGGGAAAAGCTTGTATGCATAAATTCCGATCATTAATAAGTGAGAATCCAGTGTAATTCAGTGCACTGCTTAAGGAAATAATTCCTACCTCAGAGCCGCCCCCTAGTTTGTTCACTCAGCGAAACCGGCAGAAAAAAAGTCAGGCAGCAGGTGGCACCAGCCCTGAGACCTAGAGAAACAACCAAGGGGGACAGGGGAGGAAGAGTCCAAACTCCTGGCACTTCCTAAGCTATTGGTTTTTACTGCTACACTTCTGCTGTCCTGTTAAAACAGCAGTGTGCTTTGGATAGCTGGGGTTTTTTGTTTTAATTAAAGAATTTTGAAAAACAAAGTGAAACACTGAAACCTAACAAGCCCCGTGTGTTTGTGCTGCTGGACAGTTCATGGGAAAAGCTCAGGAGACGCCCACAGTTGATGTCTGTAGCTTTTGTCTGAGGTTTTACCTCCTGAATGAGAACAAATATTAGGAATTGTGGTTCCCCAGCACCCCTGTATATGTTTAGAGGTGGGAGCGCTTCCTCCAGCCTCTGCTCCATTTGGCAGATGCATTTCTGACTAGTGCAGGGTGCAGCCTCCACACAGGTAAGAAGGATGACTGACGTTCCTTCTGTGTTCAGTTTGACCTTGACACTTGCCTTAGAACCAGGAGTATTCTTTTAGGTACGGTGGGCACTGAGGTCCAACCATGTTTCTCCCTTTCTTGTCGTCATCAGTGTTCCTCCCAAGACGCGACGTCGTATCCCTAGACCTCATCCTCTTAAGACAGTCTCTATTCAGGCAGAGCAGGGAGAGAAGAGGGGCAGTTGTAGAAATGTTATTCTACACTGTTTGCCTTCTCCTCCAACCTCTTCCTAGGTAAGCACCTCCTTAGGCTGCCCTTGTACCAGCCTGAAAAGGAATGAAGTGGAGGGCACTTTATAAGATGGACATCTTATGGGCAGAGTTGACAGTGTCCCTCTTACTTCTGCAGTAGGGCCCTTTTAGGGGTTCACCCCTGCGAGGACCAGCTTCCAGATTCTCCCGCCACAGTTTAATCCCTGGCACATAACCAAAGCATTAAACTTTTATTGTTCAATTTACCGCAAGGGCGAGGCCCTGTTCCTAGTGGACTAAGGAGGCTGTGACTGCTTCCAAAACCTGAGTGTCACAGCACATTAGCAACTGCAGACTCTGGGGGCTGCATTTCTTTCTGTTTGCTTAGATTCTTGGTTAGAACCAGAACAGTATACTCACACTCGGAGCTTTAAAGCCAGGAAAGAGTAAAGACAGCATACGCAACTTTTAAAGATGAATCATAATGGTGGTAGCCATCAGCCTGTATGAGGACACTGTGTGGTTTCTTTTTATCCTCAAAGTAGATACATTATGGTGTTTGTAGCTTTCTTGGTATCCCCAAATCAAATAACAACATGGCAGCCAACATGGCAGCTTTCTAGAATAGTAGGGATTGCTAGCCAATCCCGTCTTAGTATGTAAATTACTTGCTGCTGTTCAATCTATAAAAATTCATCTTCAAAGAAAATTACTGGGCTGGTAAAAATATTTTTAATAATGACCACAGAAGTCATATTTATTTTTCTTTGAAGTTCTTCCGAAGAATCTTCTGGTTCTAATCAGTTTGTTCCCACATAAAATACAGTGGAAATCTACAATAATAAAATCCCCATTTCTCTGTCTATGGGGAAATAAACAGGGTGAGGACTCTTTTTCGGGGGCTTTCCCCTCGCCTTGCCCCAGACTCAAAGCCTCTATTACTGGTGGGTGTTTTGGCATCAGTTAAGGGCCTTCAATCCTTCCCTCCCTCCATGTTTTGCTCTTTCATTAAAGTGTTTCTGTTGTCTAATTATATCCTTTCAATCAAATTAGAGGCTGCAGCATCTGGTGAGGGCCCTAACTGCTGCCATCTGCACCTCGCGCACACAGGCCTTTTCAGCTGAGAATCACTCAGCTTCCAAATGGCAGGAAGAGATTTGGAAACAGTTCAGTTGAAGAGGAGGTTAGCTTAAAAAGAGCCTCTTCAAAGGCTGGGTGCACCGTCCTGCCTGCGTGATGTATGCATGGTTATACAGGACATCATTGGCTTGGCTCACCCGAGAGTCTTCCTAAGTGCTTCTGGCAGCTGAAGGGTTCCTAATTGTCTTAGCTGAAGTGACCAGGCTTTCTCCTCCCTGTTATGGTTTTGGAGGGCCCCAGTAGAGCTGAGAACGTCTCCCTTGAGAACAGTCTTTTGTTATGTGACCACTGGTTAACGGATGTGACACTTTCTCTTCATTTGGCCATTTCTTCTAACTCAGTGATTTCAACAGAAGGAGATTTCGCTCCCCAGGAAAAATTTGTAATACTTGGAGACATTTTTTTTTTAATTGTTACATGGGGGATGCTTTTACTGTCCAGTGGGTTGAAGCCCGGGTGCTATTAAACACTCTTGAATGTATGGAGCGGTCCTCTACGCCTGAGAATCACCTATCTGTAAGGATGGTGCTGAGGGAAAAAAACCCTGCCCTGTGTCATCATTTTGTCTTTTCACTGTGGCTTAAGGGCAGGCAACTCACATCAACATCATTTTTACCTGTCCTGAAACTGGCTCTGTAGACCAGGCTGGCCTCGAACTCACAATCCTGCCCGCCTCTGCCTCCTGCATGCTGTGATCAAAGGCGTGTGTGCCACCACACCCAGCCGAGACAATACATATCTACACTCTCAACACTCAGAAAAGCTGAGGCAGGAGAATCAACAGTTTGAAGCTAGCCTAGGCACAAACAAAACCCGTCTAGAAGAAGAAGGAGAAGGAAGAGAAACAACAGCATGACATTAGATGTGGTAACACACACTTAGAATCCTAGCTTTCTAGGTGGAGAAGCAGGGGTCAGGAGTTCAAGGCCAGCCTCTGTTATAAAGCAAGTTTGAGGCTATCTTGGCTTGCGTGAGACCTTATCAGAGAAAGAAAGCACATTTTCTATTGTCCACATCTAAGTTCCTTTAGCATTTCAGTGCATAGCGTTCTGTAAACCTGCACAGAGTGAGGACGCCTATGATTTCCTGCCTTTCTACTTCCATTTAAGATTGTCAGATTAAATATAGGATGCCCACCTGGATTCGGGTAAACACAATGTAATTTTTTAGTTTCAGTGTACCTTATTCAACGTTTAAGAATAGGTCTAAGAAATTATTCAGTAGTTGGGTTAGGGTTAGGTGTAGGGGGAAATTTGCATTTGTTTGTTTGTTTTTCAGTTCTGAAGGTAGAATTCAGGACCTTGCATAGCCTGGGCATGTGCTCTACCATTGAGCTACATCCCCAGTCCCTCCTTAGCATTGGTCTGAAGCTCAGATGTAACGGAGCACTTTGTGCTCCATTTGCTGAGCTGACACACTGCATGAGACTTTCTACCTTGGACAGTCAGAGTTATTCTGTTGGCCACACTCTGTCCTCGGCCTCGCTGCTCCAGGTGTCTACGATGACAGCACTGCCAGTCCTCCTCCCTGTATAGATCACAACCTTAGCTCTGACTCTTCTCCCTGGCCAGCGTTTCTGAAGTGTGATTCTTGAGTTGGATTTTTATGTGGGGATCAATTATCAAGTCCTTATCAGATGTCTGCTGCACACTGTTATCTCTCCCTGGGACTTGTTTGCCTCTTGCCAGAGCATAGAAGCCAGTGACTATTGCTGTAGGGTTAGCTTTGACGATGTGCTCCAGAGATAGCTTGTCCACCTGGCAATTAGCCCCTCTGCAGGAACACTGCTATTATTTGACCATCCCATATCAGCTAAAGAGAGCTGGAAAGCCCAGAGCCTGGTTCCCTGAAACAAGGACCACACCCTGCAGGACTCCATTATTGGAGAACTTGCTGATCATCTGACAGGCAGTGCTGATAAAACTTGTCTGGAGTCTGGGTTTTATAAGTTTACTTAATGCATTTTTAGTCCAATTGAGCGCTTTAGACAGTGCAAAATAGGATTGGTAAGGGCTCTAGATATAACTCAGTAGACCATATCACTTGCCTAACACGAGTGAAGTCTTGATTGAGGCCTGAAAAGAAAAAAAGAAATAGGATTGCTCATGATCATGAGGTAAGGTATAGCTGTGAACCAGGTGTTTCCCGCTTACAATATACTCAGAATATAAAAATGGCTCAGTTGGCAAGATGTTGGCCTAGCCCACACAAAGTTTTGGGTTCATTCCCAGCACCAAGTAAAACATGCTTTATCACCACATGCCTGGAATCCCATCTCTTTTAAGGTAGAAGCAGGGAGATCAGATACTGAAGACCATCGATCAAGACCAGCCTGTCCTAAAAAAACAAAAGGCACAGGGGCGACTTTATCGTCTATTTTATTAATTTGTTATTTTGTTTGTTTGTTTGTTTGTTCATAGACAGGAGCTCATGTAGCCTAAGCTGGTCTTGAACTATAATTTTTCCGCCTTTGGTTTCTGAATGTTGAGGTTATAGGTATCTGTCACCATGCCTGTTTTATTAACTGATGGAGAGAGAACCCGGAGCTGGGCTACATCCTCAGCTTTAGTTTGTGTTTGGAGACTGTGTCTCTATGTATCAGAGGCTAGCTTTGTGTTTACAGCCCTTCTACCTCAGATGGGGTGACAATCACTGGACACCAAGGTCTGACAGGCTTGTTTTTGTTTTTGTTTTTTTTAATTAGCAGGTATTTGACTTTTAAGTACTTGACTTACATAGAACTGCCTGGAACTTCTCAGAGGTGATTACCACGCAGTCAGAAAGACTGGTCCACAGGCAAGGAAAGTAGGGTACTTGATTGTGTAACAGAACCCCCCAGCTATGCATTTATTGTCTTCCCTTATTTGACAAACATAAACAAAAACAGCTCTTTCTGTGAGCTGTCTTTTTTGGTTTTTTTCTTTTTTCCTTTTTTAACTCTAGACAGTGTTTCTATGTGGAGCCCTGGCCATCCTGGGCTATTTTTTTTTCTATGTGCCTAAATTTTATTTTGAAATTACAGTAACCAGGCGGTGGTGGCGCACGCCTTTAATCCCAGCACTCGGGAGGCAGAGGCAGGTGGACCTCTGTGAGTTCGGGGCCAGCCTGGTCTACAAGAGCTAGTTCCAGGACAGGCACTAAAGCTACAGAGAAACCCTGTCTCAAAAAAAAAAAACAAAAAAAAAAACAAAAGCCAAACAAACAAAAAACAAGCAAAAACAAAAAATCTTAACACAGTGTGTGACAATAACAGTGGGGGACCCTGAACTGGGTCCCCAAAACAAAAAAGGGTAAAATGCTTGAGAAGCTCACCAGAAGGCAACTGGGCACTTTGAGGCACATCAGGTGGCCAGTGTCTGAGCCGCCAGGAACTCTGTGATCGGTTGGTGTCCTTCCTGTCCCTGCCCTGCAGCTATGTCTTTTTGAGGGCTTTGTTTGGTTGTTTTTTTTTTTTTTGGTTTTTCGAGACAGGGTTTCTCTGTGGTTTTGGAGCCTGTCCTGGAACTAGCTCTTGTAGACCAGGCTGGTCTCGAACTCCCAGAGATCCGCCTGCCTCTGCCTCCCAAGTGCTGGGATTAAAGGCGTGCACCACCACCGCCCGGCTGTTTGGTTGTTTTTTGAGAGTAAACTGAGATACTGTCCATCAGAAAGCAGAATTCAGAAATCTGAAAATATGTCATGTTTTCTGTCTCCTTAATTGAAAAACATTTTTTGTGTGAAATCTAATTTCAAGATTGGACGGGCTTTTTGTAGATAAATATCTCAATTAGAGTACATCATGGTGCTCACATATTACGTGGATAAATGAATGGTTCATATCATTGGTCAGGTAGGCCCACGTAGTATGTTGTTGTGCTTACATGTGTAAATAATGGTTCATATCATCAGCACATGATGGAATATGTCCTCTTGGCCCTGACAGTAAGGTCCCTCAAGGAACTTGGTTGTTAATGAAACGTTTTAGGACTCTGTTGAGCGGGTAACTTCTTACTACCCCTCTTAAACTAAGGCTTGTTTTATCTGTGTATATGTTAGGAACTGCTCAGTTAGCACAGAAACTGCCTGGGGCTTCCATCCTCAGAACATAAAAAAAAAAAAAAAAAAAAAGCACTAAACAAACCCCAGCTATCTTCTATCTTTTGTGTGCCAGGGCATTGTGAATCACAATGTATATATATCAGTGGTTCTCAGTCTATGGGGTGTAAGCCCTTTGGGGATCACAAATCAGTTATTTATATTATGATTCATAACAGTAGCAAAATTACGGTTATGAAGTAGCAATGAAATGATTTTATGACTGGGGTCAGCACAGGATGAGGAACTGTATTAAAGGGTCACAGCCTTAGGAAGGTTGAGAGCCACTGTTCTAAATGGTACGTAGAAATTCCTCAAGCACTGCTGCACAGCATGGTGGCTGTTCCCAGCAAAAACACATGTCAGCAGCAACACCCATAGCGTGTTTCCCAGTGGGCGCTGCCTGTGTGGGAGGGAAGCATACTCCAGATGAGAGCCAGATGGGGCAGGCCATCTCCCAAGACACCTTCTCTATTTTGACAACTAGTTTTTAAAAAATTATTTGTTTGTTCATTCATTTATTTTTGTCTATGTAGCCCTTACTGTCCTAGAATTTGTGACTCCTCCTGCCTCTGCCTCCTTAGTGCTTGGAATTATAGGTGTGCATATTTATTCCGGCTTCATTTTAGAAAAAAATTAATTATATTTTAGTGTGTGTGTGTGCATGTGTGTGTGAGAGAGAGACAGAGAGACTGAGCTGCGCTGATGCTCGTGTTGGAGGTCGGATGACAACTTGCTGGAGTTGGCTCTGTCCTTCAATCATGTGGAAGTGTGTCAAACTTCTTTTTCTTTTCTCTCTCTCTCTCTCTCTCTCTCTCTCTCTCTCTTTGAGACAGGGTTTCTCTCTGTAGCTTTGGAGCCTGTCCTGGAACTTACTCTATAGACCAGGCTGGCCTCGAACTCACAGAGATCCACCTGCCTCTGCCTCCCAAGTGCTGGGATTAAAGGCGTGCATCACCACTACTCGGCCTGAGTGTCAAACTTAAATGATTAATTAAATTGTCTTTACTAGGGCTGGAGAGATGGCTCAGAGGTTAAGAGCATTGCCTGCTCTTCCAAAGGTCCTGAGTTCAATTCCCAGCAACCACATGGTGGCTCACAACCATCTGTAATGAGGTCTGGTGCCCTCTTCTGGCCTGCAGACATACACACAGACAGAATATTATATACATAATAAATAAATAAATAAATATTTTAAAAAAAATTGTCTTTACTAACTGAGTCATTTCGCCAGTCCTCAGCTTCATTTTTAAATTTTTGCTTAACAAATAATAAGACCCACTCTATGTCATATTTGAATTTAACCCTCTGGTCCTGTACTTACCATAGGCTTTTTTTCTTGGAATGGTCTTTTAAATAATTTAGTATTTTGTTGTTGTTGTTTTATTTTTGATACAGGGTTACCCTGTATGTCCCTGGTTGTCCTGGAACTAGCTCTGTAGACCAGGCTGGCCTCGAACTCACACAGATCCACCTGCCTCTACCTTCCGAGAGCTGGAATTAAAGGTGTGCACCACCACCGCCCAGCCCCTGTTACTGTTTTTAAGAACATCGTCTCCTAGATCTCCTGAGTAAATTGGGAGCAAGGGGTTCATGGGAGAGGGTAGAAGGGGAGGGGAGAGGAAGGGAGAGGAGTGGAGAAAAATATATAGCTTAATAAAACAACAAAAAAAGAGAAAAAAAACAAGAAACAAAACAAAACAGAAAGAACATTGTCTCCTTAAATGAAAAGGAAACTCTAAAAGGTATTTTAATAGAAAAGCTACTGATGCCTAAAAAAATTATAGTGATTATTTATGTGCTTACTCTACTTTGGGAAGAAATACAGCCTGTCCTATGTTCACGTTGCAAAGTTAATGCGTAATACAAGAAATAATATGTGAGTGTTCGTCTGGAGTCTAGATGGCTACAAACTTGGCTGGTTGAGTTTATGATTCTTGACAAGAAGCTAAGGCATATTTATTACAAAGCAGTATGCTATTTAATGATTTTTAGGATGGCTTCCATTTTTTTTATTATGGGATATTGAGAAATGTACAAAAATAGCCCAGGAAAGCCACAAATACCTGTTGTGTAGAGTCACAGTTCCCAACTGTGATTACTGTTACTTCATTCTCGGCTTCCCTCACAGCATTTACGGGATTTTGCAACAAATCTCAGATATCATCTCATTTCATTTGTGTATGCTTCAGTTCTTATCTCCAAATGATAAGGATTCTTTAAAAAAAAAACATATTCTGTGACAAAGGCTGGCCTTGAGCTGACTGTTTCTCCTGTACACTGAGATTAAAGGTGTGAGCCACCATGCCCAGCTTTCATGTTGATTTCAAAGCAGGCTAAAATTAGCCAGTTACTTCTAACATGGTCCATAGAGGTGCTAAGTCATCCATGCAGAACACAGACTTAAGTTTTGGTGAATTAAAAGAAACATGGACTCTCATATATGTCACATGGAAATACAACTATAATTCTAGTCTAAAATCAGTAATCCCATAGATTCCCCGTGAGTAAAACATTCTTTGTCAGTGATGTGTAGTTTGGAGTGGTATGTTAGGTCTTCTGTAGCCAAGGTTAGCCTTTAACTTGCTGTGTAGTTGAGGAGGAACTTGAACTTCTGCTCCACTTCCTAAGCACTGGGTTTGCTTCTGTGAGAGGCTCTTGCCTTGGTATCTGGGCTGGTCTGGAACTCACAGTGGTTCTCCTGCTTCAGCGCCCTGAGTGCTGGGATCACAGGCATGGGCCACCATGTCCATCTCATAGCCAATTTCCTATTACTGTCTGAGACCACCAACTGAAGGAAAGGCGTATCTGGGGCTTACAATTTGGGAGCCTTCAGTCCAGGGTCTGTTGGCATTGTTGCTTTGGAGCCTGGGACAAAGCATACTAGGCAGAAGAGAAGGCTGAGGTTCTTGAACCCCAGTGATAGATACTGTGGGTGTCCTTTTCATGCAGTGCGCATTCCCTTGGTGTATGCAATGTGACCTTAGGAGTACCCTGTGGTTCCTAGAAGGCCTGGAGAACGTACGTGGGCCCTCTTCTCTTTCCCCTGTGTTCATTCTGGTGAATTAAGTCCTTTGTAATAGTTTTGGTGTAGGTGTTTTTTGTGTTTTTGTTTGGTTCCTTTTTTTCCTGTGGCTTTATGAGACAGTCTTTGCCTATAGCTCTGGCCCAGAACTTACTGGCTTTGCAGTTTTGACCAGGATTTATTTTTTTCTTCCTTCCTTCCTTCCTTCCTTCCTTCCTTCTTTCCTTTCTTCCTTCCTTCCCTCCTTCCTTCCTTCCTTCCTTCCTTCCTCTTTCTCTCTCTCTCTTTCTTTTTTGAGACAAGGTCTCTCTGTGTATCCCTGACTGTCCTGGAACTCACTTCATAGACCAGGCTGGCCTCAAACTCAAGAGACTCACCTGCCTCTGCCCCCCGAATGCTGAAATTAAATGTGTACACCATTACACTTGACTTATACATGAAATATAAAATGCAGTGCTTGTATTAATTTGTTTCTTCTTCTTCTTCTTCTTCTTCTTCTTCTCCTCCTCCTCTTCCTCCTCCTCCTCCTCCTCCTCCTCCTCCTCCTCCTCCTCCTCCTCCTTCTCCTTTCTTCTTTTTAGTTTTTTGAGACAAGGTTTCTCAGTGTAACATCCCTAGCTGTCCTGGAACTAGCTCTTGTAGATCAGGGTGGCCTCGAACTCACAGAGATCTGCCTACCTTTGCCTCCCGAGTGCTGGGGTTAAAGGCGTGCACCACCACCGCCTGATTTGTATTTTCTTCTTAAGTATAATAATTGAATTATGTAATTTAAGTGGCATATATAAATGAAGGTGTATTTTATATTGACAGCTGGATTTTGGTCAGAGAACAATTTGCTTCATTTCTTCCTTTCCTCCCCACCCCCTTCTTTCTGTGTGTGCACTCAAGTGTGGGCCTGTCTGTGTAGCCCTCGAGACCCTGCTTGTCCTGGTGCAGTCACCCCACCCATCAGGGAGGAGCAGCAGCTTTCTGGGCACCGTGCTGCTGGCCAGGGCTTGCCCACCTTGTACCCTGCCCACAGTGTTCTTCCCACTCTTCTCCAATTAGCCCCTCACATCTTTGCTCAGATGCCAACTCCTCTTCAGGCCCTGCTGGATCCTTCTTTTTATAGCACAGACCACTGTCTGATACTGATGTGGGTTTGTGAACCTCTGTTCCCTGTTAACATGGGAACGCCAAGAATCCCCAGTCTATCCGCTCAGCCCTGGGCAGTGGTCAGGGCTGAGTGAATGTCGAATGAATTCATGAATGGGGTGTAGACATTAGGTCTCTTGCCTTCATTCGTTCTCTTTTACTGAAAATGTGAATATGCAAGGCTCCATGTGATTTTCTTTGTTGTTTTAGCCTCTCCTTGCTTACCTAGACAAAGCTTCTGTCAGTTTCATAACAGTAGAAAAGAGGGGAGGCCGGGTCCATACCCTGCTGCAGTCAAGATGCATAGATAACTTTCAGTCCTTAGCACTGTTTCTCTTTTCCTCACCATTGACCTGCACTAGGCAAGTCTGGTTTTAAAAAAATCATTAAAATCTAGTATGCTTATTTAGAGTGGAATCAAGAACCACCTACCACACCTGTGACCTTATTGCTGGAGAGGTAGGGGCAGGAGGATCAGGTGGTCAAGGCCAGTCTTAGTTAGCTCTAGGTTAGCTTGAGCTAAGAGACCCTGTCTCAAAAAAAAAAAAAAAAAAAAAGAGTAGAGCTGAGGAAAACAAACTGAACCAGAAAAAGCACATTCCTGCTGCTAAATGGCATCTCCACCCCATTCATGGCACATTCTTCTATGGTACAAATAAGATCATCCGAATCCTTGGGAACGTGCCCCACAGGTTGCTGTGTATTGCTGAGGCTATTGGTGTTAAAGTCTACTTTGATGGCTCTTGATGACTTGTGAGCCATTGGCCTTTTTATTTCCTTGTTTGCTTGTTTGAGACAGGGTCCTTGTAACCCAGGCTAGACTTTAACTGACTGTAGCCAAGGATGACCCAGAACTCCTGGTCCTCCTGCCTCTATCTCCCAAGTACTGGGGTTACAGGTGTATTCCGCCATGCCCTGCTTTCTTGCCACTTTTAGATTTGATTTTAGATTTGATTGTGGCCTATTTGTGTGTAAGTCTGTGCCATGTATTGATGCCTGCAGAGGCCAGAAAGGGCATTGGATCTTCCGAAGCTGGAATTCCAGGTGGTTGTAAGCTGCCTAATTTGGGTGCTGGAAGCAGACCTCAGGTCTTCTGAAAGAGCAGCAAGCACTCTTAACAGCTGAGCCATCTCTCCAACCCCCCATTTTTAAAATTTATTTTTTAATTGTCTATATTTAAGGTAGATAACATAATGTATTTTTGTTTGTTTTTGTTTTGAGGCAGTCTCGCTAGTAGCTCTGGCTGGCCTGAAATGCTCTATGTACACTAGGCTAGCTTCCTCTGCCTCTGGACACTGGTTAAAGGTGTGTGCCACCACACCCAACCCTGCAACATTATGTTTTGATGTATAAGATTAGATAGGTCAGACAGAGGTTGGCCTGATATTCATAGAATCATCTAGTCCTTAAAAAACAAAAAAAAAAAATAAGGCCGTTAGTGGTGGCACACACCTTTAATCACAGTGTTCAGGAAGCAGAGGCAGGCAGATCTCTGAGTTTGAGGCCAGCCTGGTCTACAGAGCAAGTTCTAGGATAGCCATGGCTACATAGAGAAACCCTGTCTTGAAAATAAAAAAAAAAAAAACAAAAATAAATAAATACCAATCTTCTTAAAATAAATAAGTAAATAAATAAAAAGAATCTAGTCTTGTGACTCCAAGATTGATTGGGCAACAGAATTGCCTAGGTTGGAATAAGGCTCTGATGTGGAACATACCACACATATATTATCCCCTCCTCCCATCCCTTCAAATGTAGCTGCCCTTTGGTATCTGTGCAGTATTTGTTCTGGTCCTCTGAGGACTCCGCAATGCAGATACTCACGTTCTTGTTTTGTACGTGTCATGTGCATCCCTTCGTGTATTTTAAGTCATCTTTCGATTGTTTAGAATACCCAACACGATTAGAATGCTGTGTGAATGGTTTTGGGGAGTGATGAAGGGAAGAGATGAGTGTGTGGAATCTGGGCTTAGGCTGGACATATGTGTATCCCTAGTGGGCCAGACAGAGGAAGGAGGCAAAGAGAGGCAGAGATGAGAGGGGCTTCTGAGGAGGCAGTGTTTATCTTGCAACTAGAAATATTAGAGGAAGAGCATTTGGGCAGGAAATGGGGAAGTGTGTTCCCAGGATTAAAAGCAGACCAGTGTGGTTTGACCACAGTGAGTGACTAAGGGAAGAGCTGGGTTTACAGCAGGGAGGCCTTGAAAATACCCACAAGACAAACCTTCATTCTCCCGGGACCTTTGAGTTCTGTGTGGAAAGTGGGTGGTAGAGCTGAGGAGGCAACCCTGAGACCTAAACTGTTCCCCCATGACTAGTGGGGCCAGAACAGAGGTTCTAAAGATGAGAAGGGAAGTCAGCCGGGAACTGCTGTTGGTGAAGGAAAGAAGGGTCACTGATGGCTTCTGCTAGATTCCCGTGGGGCATATCCTATGTGGGGTGTGATCAACAGTGTGGTGCACACTGGTGTGGATGGTGGCCATTTAGACAGTGAGCCCAAGCTGAGCCTTTGGTTTTGTGTTTGTCACTCTATGCTGAGCCGCCCTCCTTTGAACTTTTGTGTTAACGCCCTCATGGTCTGTGAGGACCCACATTTAACATATTAACATTGCACCAGGCATGATAAGTTGCTGTGGTTTTCTGTGTCTCCTCGGATTCAGATTATTTGAGCTATCCATAAATGGTGCCGTTCCAGACAAAACACAGCGCCTAACTGGTAGGAGGAAGGTGTGACTGGGAGGAAGATGTCCAGTTTCTGAGTGGTCAGAGAAACTTCTTTTGGAATAGAGCTGTGTTCCTATTGTCCGCACGCCTGGTAGTCTAGAACAGGCACAGGCACTGCCCAGTGGGAGACAGCATCACGTCCTTATTACCGGAAGTTATAGGTCGCCGTGTGCTAGGATGAAGAACAGAGGAAAGCTAAGAATGTCGGTGGAACTCCCCCAGACTGTCAGGGTTCTAGTGATACATCTTAAAGAAGTGTTTGAAGTGCTTCTATCTGTCAGCTTCAACTAAGCTAATTTTAAAAAATTGCTCTTTGTACTCTGCCTTTCTCATGAACCTCTGTGAATTTAATGCATACAATATGTGGGAGGAAGCCTGTCAGCCTCGGCTCCCATCTCCCAGAGTCGGAGAAGTGGATTTTAGAAGTGCATGATTGCACCTGCGAGGATTCGTCATCTCATGGAATGGGACCTGAGACCATTTTCAACACATATCTAGGAAAGCATTGCAGGAGGAGGTGAGAGAGCGTACTGGCCCCGCCCTCCATTGCCCCCTGTTTTGTTGCACCTCAGACTACGCAGGGAGGACTGTTCCTCATTACCAGGGAATGTGAGTCATTCCCAGATTTGTGTGATTGGGATTCCAAAGCGTTGCTGTATCCGATGGCCTTATTAAATCCAAGTGTCAGAGCAGCCTTTCAGACTGTAGGGGAGCACTCAGTTACAGCTGGTGACCTGGTTCTAGTTACCACACAGAGATGCTGGCGAGAGCAGGGGACCCCTCCGAGTGCCCAGAATTCCATGTGCGTGGCTAGATTTGGGGGTTTGTCTCCAGACTCACGTCATGGGCTCCAGTACATTTCAGCTCCATGTTTATGTCCTCACTGGGACCTGTAGACTTCAAGGGGAAGTGAGTGCCCCAGTGACCCAACAACCTGCTGCCAACAGTGCCTAGCATTGCAGGGCACCTCTTTGCAGATTCCCTCAGCCCAGCGGGCCGCCCAGGATCTAGCAAACACAATCCCATTTCCAGCTTGGTCCAAACAAAACAAATAAAACATTCACCAGAGAGGGAGGAAACTATAAATGTTGCCAGAAAATTAGTATGCTGTTTTTTCCTTCTTCCAGAATGTTTCACAGCCAATGGTGCAGATTACAGGGGAACACAGAGCTGGACAGCACTGCAAGGCGGGAAGCCATGTCTGTTCTGGAACGAGACATTCCAGCATCCATACAACACGCTGAAGTACCCCAGCGGGGAAGGTGGTTTGGGTGAGCATAACTATTGCAGGTAAGATGGGCCGTAGTGCTGTGGGGTGATCTCTGGTTCCTCCAGTTCTATCCAGCCCCTCTCATAACAGCAGTGCTTTCTTGTCTCCTCCTGGCCAACTCAGAGAGCCACATCATTCTTATTAAAATGGATTAATCAGTGCAGGAGAGATGGCTCAACAGTTACAAACACAGGCCGCTCTTCCAGAGGACCCAGGTTCAGTTCACAGCACCCACAATACCGCTCAGAATAGTCGGTAACTACAGTTCTGGGGAATCCGACACCTTCTTTTGGCCTCTGCGGTCACTGCCGATGGGAAACACACACAAGAAATAAAAAACATAAAGATGAAATCAGTCTCTTCCTCTGTCTTCTTGTCTGTCTTGGTCTCTGTCTCTTTCTCTCTCTTTTCTCTAACTTAGTTAACTTTCATACTGGCTTTCAGAGCTGTGTTCTGTCTGGTCACTCTTGTCTCTTTCATACTGGCTTTCAGAGCTGTGTCCTGTCTGGTCACTCTTGTCTCTTTGGGAGGATTTTCTCAGGTAAGTCTCCCACCAGTGAGCGTTTCACCAAAGCTGCTGAAGATGTTCAGGCTATCTGGGACCCAAACCTCCCTCTACCATGTTCCTAGGCTGTGCTTGAACTCCTGGATTCAGGTAGCTCTACTCTTCAGCGTGCTAGCTGCGAGGCAGCAGGTATGCGCCTCTTTGGGCTCCAGCAGGGAACTCTGATCTCACTCCATGATCTTCAGGTATATATTTATGGTTTTCTTGGGAGATGAGCCCCAGCCTTGGTCAGGTTCTAAGACTGAGAGAGTTACTAGATGGCCCAGTGGTTAAGGTGCTTCCTGTGGATTCAGAGTTGGGATCCTGAGAACCCAAGTCAGTGCTGGGTTGTTGTAAAGCCCACCTGGCATTCTGGTGCTCCGAAGGCAGAGGTGAAATTCCAGGGGCATGCTGGCTACCTAGAGAGCCATGGTGACTAGTGTGAGACACCGTCTCCAAATGTAGAGATCAAAGGAGAAAGCCTCCAAAGCCAACCTCACACCACCACATACATAAATCCACATGTACACACATACACACGGACAGACAGAAAGATAAAAAAATAGAATTACAAGTTTTTAGAAACTAGAGGAAAAAAATCCAAGCGCCTTGTTTATACCTTCAGCTCCTTACACCCGAGACGGTGCTAGCATGACTCATGGTTCAGCAATGTGTTGAATTTAATCACTCTTGGGACAGGTGCACAGGCTGCCTCCTGCACCATTAGGACAAGAAAGAGCGACTGCAGAGCCCTGCTCTCAGTTCTGGTTGTCGTACATGAACATCTCAATCACCGGCACTGTTGACCTAGCTGAGCCAACACATATATTTCTGATTGTGTGGGCCTCTGTTTGCCTCCCATCCTCCGCATGCCCAAGCTAGCACTCCAGGCCTTTGTGGTCCTTGTCTCTTTACATCACTTCTATCCTAGCTTGCATCCACGGACTACCCCAGGTTTGCTGTCGCTGTGGTTCTTCATGTGTCACTGTAAGAGCAGGTTCGTTACAAGCCAGGCATGGCTGTGTGTGTGTGTGCCTGTAATCTCAGCAATTGAGAGGTTCTTGGAAGAAGATAAAGAGTCCAAGGCCATCCTTGGCTACATAGTGAGTTTGAGGCCAGCCTGGGCTATGTAAGATTCTGTCTCAAAAACCTAAATCAAACAAAGTAAAAGCGTTATTTAGTGTTTGGATAGTCATGAGCCCTGCCTGGCAACATCTCCAAGTGTTATGTGTGCCATCTTTCCACTCTGCTGTCATTTGTAATTTTTAAAGATGTATTTTCTTATTTTAAATTGTGTCTAATGTGTTTTCATGGGTCTGTACACAAGTGCAGGTGCCACAGAAGGCAAGAAGTGCCCAAACCCCCGTAGCCGGAGTTTCAGAGGGCTGTGAGCTACCTGAGATGGATTTTGGGAACTGGACTCCAGATCCACCTGGAGAACAGTGCATGCTTTTAACCTCTGAGCCACCTCTCCAGTCCCTGTCTTTTGTGTTTTATGGTTAGTGCTACTTAGGCTCATTAATCAATTTTTCACTATCTTCAAAGTTCTGCATATTAATATTTTGTATACATCAAAGCTTACAATCTGCTCAGGTGGTTTAGTGGGGAAAGGTGCTTGCTGTCATGCTTGATGACCTCACTCCAATACCCTGAACCCAATGACAGAAAGAAAGGACCAACTCTGTATGTGTGCCATGGCACATGCTCACTCACAAGTCTGCACAGACTTACTGCAGATAAGTAAGTGAATGTTTAAAACAAATGCTAGGGAGATAACTTGGTAAAGTGCTTGCTCAAAGATCGGGCTTTGATTCTTCAGAACCCATATTAAAAAAAAGCTCTGTACCAGGTGGTGGTGGCATACATCTTTGATCCCAGCACTCAGGAGGCAGAGTATATCTCCTTAAGATCAAGACCAGCCTGTTCTACAAAGCAATTCCAGGGCAGCCAGGGCTGTTACACAGAGAAACCCTGTCTTGAAAAACAAACAGACAGACAAACCCCTAAAACAAAAAGAATTCTGTGTGGTTGTGCTCTTGTAATCTCAACAGTGGGAGGCAGAGACAGGCAGGTCCCTGCGACTCTGGCTTGCCACCAGGCAAGGTTCAGGCCAGTGAGAGAAACCCTGCCTCAAAATTAAAAAAAAAAGATGAACAGCGCCTAAAGAATGACACCCAAGGTTGACTTCTGGTCTCCAAATGTTCACTCATGCACACGCATTCACATGAACATGCATTCACACACACTTGATCATGCGCACATACATGAGCGTGCACAGACAGGTGACCATGCGTACACGCACAAACCCCAGTGTTGCTCCATCTGCTCCATCCCCTTCCTCTAACATATGGCCACTTGTTGTCTAAGGTGTTTTTCCTTTGCTTTTCTTGGCAATGCTGGGGAAATGCTCTCCACTGTGCTGTCCCTGAAGTATCTCCTGGTAGGTTGGTTTACCCTGTTACAAAGCATTCCCAAAACTCAGAAGAGCTATTTTAAATTTGACTCTAAGGTAAATTTTAAATTTCCAATGAGAGAAAAACAACATTTTACTAGCTGAGTGCACATGTCTGCTCACAGGAGTGTGTCTGTAAGCATACCGAGGGCTGTACCTGAGGGCTGTGAGCACCTTCCCCCAGTACCTTTTCACTTAACTCCTTGGACTACAGCCCTCTGGTTTGATGGAATGTACCAGACCTGAATTACCAGTTTATACTTCAAAAGGAGAGAGGCTGAACCTCTCATGTTGATAATATCACATCAGAGCCCAGGCTTTTTGCTTTAGCGCTGCAGAGAAGTAAGGATGGGTCTGCCTGCTCTTTATTAAGCTGTTCGACGCTTTTCAGAATGGCTTTGACGTTGATAGTAAACACTTGTTGTCTAGGGGTTTTACCCAATACTACATCAAAGCTGAACTCAGGACAGAGGGAGGAAGATGCTGGTGAAATACTGTTTAAAGAAGGGCTTTGTACAAGCTCTGCCACTTTGATTTCTCAGCTGATATCTGACACCATGTTTGTCTTGTGCGACTTTTCAGATCCATCTCATCTGAGATGTCTACCCGCTTTCCAGTGATGGGAACAGGCTTCTCCTGGCTGGGTCTGAAGTATCTGGATTAGAGGGGGAGGCAGGCCCAGGGAAGAGCAGAGTCGCCTCTCACACCTGCCTTTGGGCACAAAAAAGAAAAGAATCCTTTGTGCCTGGGAAGCTTATCTCTAGGCCACACAATGGGCTTGTCTGCTCAGGCCCATAAGCCTGCTGCCGAGCTTGCTGGGGTGGGAGTGTTGGAAGGGGGTCCTCATGTCCATTTCCTGCCTAACTGGAGTGTCAGGTTTCCAGTATTCTGAGCCTAAATAAAGGAGGCTTGAGAAGGGGTGAAGAGAGGTGAGCTTGTCTCTCTGTAGCCGCCCTGTCATTGTTGAACTGCTTCACAAGCACCACCCTTTACTGAGATGACATCTCTGCACCAAAATGACCTTGCAGGTCATTTACTCCAAGCTTCTCTCACTTGGGAATATGGAAATAAGTCTTTAAAAAAACATGATTACCATGTTAGAAGTCAGGTCCTGACTGAGAAGCCTCTGTGAGGTCTGTATGGTGATGGAGGAGACCACTTCTGTCATGTGTGAGGTAGCCAGCCTAGGCTGAGTAGGCTTGCCAGCTGACATTGTGTTATGTGAGTTTATTTGGCTGTTTAGAAACTGTACACTTGGGGTAGTCATTATTGAAGAAGGTAGAAACTAAAATCAGAAAAGAAAAAACAAACTAAAATTGCCAGTAGTCTTAACACCTAGGAACAAACATTCTTTAGACCTGAGATTTCCTTAAATATGCCTTTTCCAACTTCAGAGGATTATATTGTCTGTAGTTTCATTATTATTTTGTTTATCTCAGCTTCTTGGGTGTTGTGATTACAGTCCTGCGCCACTGTGGCCGACTTAGGTTTTCCTTCCTGATGAGAGATGACATTGAAATGCACAGCAGTCATTAGAAGCGACAGGAAACAGTTCTGTAAAGCTAAATGGGCCAGGTGGATCATCAGTGTGTCCTATTCCCAACAGAAATCCAGATGGAGACGTGAGCCCCTGGTGCTATGTGGCGGAGCATGAGGACGGCGTCTACTGGAAGTACTGCGATATTCCTGCTTGCCAGAGTAAGGCTGACACACCCTCTGATGGCTTAGAACAGGTTAACTCCTGTTGCTGGGTTTCAGTAGTGAGTGCAAAGAAAGGTGTCATGGGTTAGGGGCTTCCACTTCTCTTGTGGAGTTCTCAAGTACTAGGAACACCCAGTTCCATGGCATACCATTTCCGGGTGTTTCCCAAGTGGGTAAGCTCAATGAAAAGTCCCATATTTGGTATTATTTGGCCTCAATTTCTCTGAAAAATGATAGTAACTGGTCACATAGGGCCCACAGCTCTTCAGTTCACAGTATCTATTGTGTTTTTAATGATGATCCATAACTCAGTCTCTTCAACCTTTTGTGCTTATGTATATGTGTATTCATGTGTGTGTGGATATGTGCATGTGTTCATAGGTATGCAGAATATATGTATGAGCATGTGTTCATAGGTGTGCATATATGTGTATGTGCATGTGCACATATGTCCTTTATTGCTCCCAAGGTTGCCACGCACCTTGTTTGCTGAGCCTGGATCTCTAGCTGGAACCTGGGACTGATGGGTTAGTCAAGGCTCTCTGGGCAGAGCCATGAGATCCTCTTGTCTCCACCTTTCTAGCTCAGGGATTATAAACCTTTGTCACTGTTAAGGATTTTCTGGTCAACAAACCTTTCCGCCGACGCAAATAATCCCAACCAGACCAAATCAGACTGAATTAAAAGATACCCAGCTTTAATGGGTGCCAGCACTTCTGGGTGACCCCTGGGAAAATACGGAGGTGGTGGGGGAGGAAAACCCAAACGACCACCTGAGAGGGAAAGGGGGAGACCATGTGGCCATTCTCTGGGGGGCAGTTTAAATAGCCTGTGGGAGTGGTCTTGACCCTCCCTGGGGAGGGGCCACTGTTTGGCAGGCTTTCTCGGAGGTGAAGTCTGGGCTGAGGCAGCTCCCAGGGAAGGGAGCTAGAAATGGAGCTTTCTGCCCAGCATTCCAAAGATGGATGTCAGGGGCCTGGGGTGAAGCCCCCGACTAAATATTCCAGACTCTTTGTATAAAGGGGTGCAAGGGAGTTGAGGTGATGCTTCCGACCAAACATTTCAGACTCGCTTTGGATAAAGGGACGCTGGCTTCCGCCTGGCTACTTCCCGCGGACATGGGTGACGTAGGAGAGGGGAGAGCTAGGAGTTGGCGGGCTCACGCTCAGCGAGAGGTGTGGCTGGAGAGGCATCTGGTTTACTGCCATCCTGGAGACGTCAGACATCTGCTCCTTGAGGGCGATGAGGACGCAGGTGGCTGAGTTCAATGGAGAGCTCGGTTAGCTGTTGTTTGATGAGTCCATTGGCCCTCTCCACCTTTCCCGAGGATTGTGGGCGGTAGGGGATATGGAATTTCCAGGAGATGTTGAGAGCTTCTGACATAAGCTCCATGACCCTGGAAGTGAAGGCTGGCCCATTGTCCGTCTGTGTGGTCCATGGGACACCAAACCGAGGAATGATGTGGTCCAGGAGTACCTGAGCCACCACATCTGCCATTTCCCTGGAGGCCAGAAACGCTTCTATCCACCCTGTAAAAGTACCCTCAAGTGTTAGGAGATAACGGAGCTTTTTATGAGTAGGCATATGGGTGAAATCAACCTGCCAATCTTCACCCGGTTGATGTCCACGAAGCTGATGCAGAGGCTGACGTATATGGAGAGCCCCCTGTGGATTGGCCTGGGCACAGGTCTGGCAGAAGGAGCCAAACTGTGAAATACGATCTCAGAGATGGGTGGGGTCAAAGAGGGGCTCTAAGAAATGGAACAAAGCTTTGGGGCCTATGTGTAAGGTCTGGAGATGTCTGAAATGATTGACAATACCTGGTCTTGAGGAAGGATGAGACAGTTATTTAAGTAGAACCTTCAATCCTTTGTATTTATGACCCCCCCCCCTTTTTTTTTTTTTTTTTTTTGGTTTTTCGAGACAGGGTTTCTCTGTGGTTTTGGAGCCTGTCCTGGAACTAGCTCTTGTAGACCAGGCTGGTCTCGTACTCACAGAGATCCGCCTGCCTCTGCCTCCCGAGTGCTGGGATTAAAGGCGTGCGCCACCACCGCCCGGCTATGATCCCCTTTTTATGAGCTTGGTTGGTAACAGGGCTGATAGGAGGGAGTCAAGAACAAAATATGTTCTGTGTAGTCAAAGGAGCTGGAGGCCCCTGGGCCACTGGCTCAGCCTTGGCATTGCCTAAGGCCACTGGGTCCTTGGAGGATTGGTGTCCCTTACAGTGAATAATGGATACTTCTGCAGGGAGCTAGAGGGCCTTCAAGAGGTTGTCTACTACAAGGGGTCCGTTAACTATGGGAGTCCCTTGGTAGTAAGGAAGCCCCTTTCCTTCCAGAGTGCAGAATGGGTATGGGCTATTAAGAAGGCATATTTAGAGTCAGTATAGATATTAGCCCATTGGCCCTTGGCTATTTGGAGTGCCCTAGTCAAGGCAATTAATTCGGCCTTTTGTGAGGAGGCTCCCATTGGCAGTCAGTCACTTCAACTGTGTTAGTGGAAGTGACCACTGCATACGCTGCCTGGTGGTTTCCTGATTTGTCTATAAGGGAATTTCTATCAACAAACAGGGTGAGTTGGGGATTTCTAAGTGGCTGGTCTAGAAGACCTAGCTGAGGTGAGTTTAAGGCCTCTACAGCCTCTGGGCAAGAGTGAGAGGAGGTACCAGAGTGGGAGGGAACAGGAAGGAAAGTTGTGGGGTTTAGGGCAGTACTGGAGACCAAAGTAATTTGGGGGTTTTCTAGAAACAGTAAGTGAAGGCCCAAGGAGAGAGAGAGGAATGACTCAGAAGGTCTGAGAGGTGGTGGGTAGAATATACCGTGATTGGTCTGGACAGGGTGATCTTGAGAGCCTCCTGAGTGAGTTCAGCTGCTGCTGCCAGAGCTCTCAGGCATGGTTGCCATCCACAGACGGTGAGGTCCAGCTGTTGGGGTAAAAAGGCGACAGCCCGATTCAAAGGCCCAGCCTGTTGGGTTAGAACTCCCGTGGCCACTCCTGACTTCTCATCTGCATAAAGGTGGTAAGGTCTCATGGCGTCTGCAAGAGCAGGGGCTGTCAGAAGGGCATCTCACAGTAGAAAGAAGTGGCGGCGGACGATGGTCGATGGCCAGGTGGGTGAGAGCCCCCATGGGGGTCTCTCTGGCTGCCTGGTACCAAGGCTTGGCTGTAATGGCAAAGTCAGGGATCCAATGGTAGAAGAACCCGAGCAGGCCCCAAAATGAGAGAATCTGAGCCCCTGTGGTTGGGGGCTGTAAACCCTGTCAGAGGTGAGGGTCTTAGACCCAGACTGAGTTGAACACCCACATACACCACCGTGGGAAAGCACAGCTGAGCCTTAGCTGGTGAGACTCCATATCCCAGGGATCCAGCCTGTTGGGACAGAGATAATGAAGGACTTCAGAGATCTCTCTTTCCTAGAACAGTTGGAATACTGATGGCTGCAGGCAGAGTCAGCCCTGTGGGTCCACTGCTTCCACTGTCACTGCCCTCCAGCGTAGGCTGCTTTAATGCAGGGGAAACGGTGAAGACCAGAAGAATGGGCTCTTTGCTCATTCTGCTGAGCCAAAGCCTTAAAATGATAAAACATGTCATTTGGCAGTGACTGGGTAAAGAAGAGGCAGAGAGGAAAGCAGAATTCCCTTGGTCCATTTGTTCTACACAAAGATGGCCTTTTCCTCAAGGATTGTGCCGTTCTCTCAGAAAGATCACAGGGTATTTCGATCTGGGCACTTTCATTTCAAAAGATAGTGTTCAACCCATATTTATAAAGTATAATTCAGTCCAGCAGGAGTTGATTCATGTAGTCATTGAAACTAGTTTCAAGAAAAATCCAACTAGCATATCTCTAACATCCCCACAATTCTTTTTGTCTGCTTGTTTGGGTTTGTTGTTTTTGTTTTTTGAGACAGGACTTCTCTGTGTGTCTCTGGCTGTCCTGAGTGGCTGTCCTCACTTTGTAGACCAGGCTGGCCTTGAACTCAGAGAGATCCACCTGCCTCTGTGCTGAGATTAAAGGTGTGTACCACCAATGCCTAGCTACATCCCCACAGTTCTAAAAACAGAAAAGTAAATACCATCCCATCCTTCTGACATTCCCATCCTTCTTGCCCTTCGATGGCCTTCTCAGTTGATCAGGGTATGGAGGCTAAAATGGTAGAAAGGAAGAGGTACCTGAGGTGGGAGGTGGAGGGTGGGCGGTACCTGGATTTGGGTCTGTGTATCAAATCATGTCAAGCCAAAGCCTCAGTCAAGTCTCTAAATGTGCTTGATTGGCATGGCTGAAGAAAGGCCATATGCCATGTAGCTGGGGACCTGGGAGTAGCCCACGGGTTTAACAGAGGTACAGCTTACCTCCTTTTGGCCACATGTGTCCTATTTCTGGATATTGAGCCACTATTTCTGTTTTTTGGGGTTTTTTTTGTTTTGTTTTGTTTTGTTTTGTTTTAATAAATAATACCAGCCTCTGTAGAACTTACTTGTTCATGACTAGCACTGGGGGACTCATCATACAGGAAAATGCCTGTAACATGATCAAGTTTCTGGAAAGTTCATATCTGAATATAACAGGCACCCCAGGAGGCAGGAGAGTGGGTGTGTGGGGACAGAGCTGAGTGGTGAGCCCTTCTGTGCTATGAGCAGGGACAGAGCTGAGTGGTGAGCCCTCATGTGCTATGAGCAGGGTTGCAGCAGCAGGAGGGGGAGGAGGAGGAGCTAAACTTCCCTCAACTCTCTAGCGCTTGGATCACAGCTTACTATTAAAGGACTTAGAAGTCATTGGATTTGCCCCCACTCCCACCAACTACTTTTGCCACCATCTTTCTCCCCAAGTTATAACAGCTTCCAAGAGAAATAACAGATTCCAAGGCTGTCGGCTCTCTGAGGGGAACTCTGGCCTGGTGCCCTTTGCATCTTTCTCTATGTCACGTAATTGTCCCTTTGTGCTGCCGCGCTGTGTAGTCTCTAACATGGCTTTAATTTACTCTTTTACCTGTTGGTCTTTTTATTTTTGTCTTTTGAGAGAGAATCTCAACTTGTAGCACAGGCTGGACTAGAACTCATAACCCTTGTCCTCAGCCTTCTGAATTCTGGGATTACAGGCATATGCCACACTCCAAATTTAGGATTTTAAGTAAATAATATAATTTCTGAATGAAGAAATGGTCTGAAAATTATATTTAAAGGCAGATGCTGGGCTCAGGAGATGCTCAGCTCAGCAGGTGAACGTCCCAGTGGACTGGAAACCTGAGTTTGACCTTGTGGAGAGTCTCACACGTTGTCCTCTCACCTCACACACGTGCTCCCCTCCTCCAGAAATAAATAAAATGTCACTAGAGCAACCTTTAAAGATGTCATTTATTTTAATTATCTGTGTGAGGATAAGTGTGCATGTGTGCAGGTACCTGGTTCCTCTGAGTAGAGCCTTAGGTGATGCGAGGCACCTGACGTGCATGGCAGGAACTGAATTCGGGTCCTCTGGGTGCTCAGTATGTGCTCTTAACCACGGGGCCATCTCCCTGGCCTTTAACAGAAAAAGTGAAAGTCAAATAGAGTTTTCTGCACCCGGCTGATTTGGGTCTGAGGCTCCTGGCATGAAAAATTTACCTTCTCATTTCTGAGAGTTATTTTTTTTTTAAATCTACCCAAAATGTTCACCTATAAATCTTATCTATGAAAATTCATCATTGAATTAGAGAAATTTGAAAGGGTGAATCCTATGATATTAATAAGTTTCTATTAACTTTAGTAACTAAAACAATGGATAGTAGTTTATGCCTCCCTGGAATCAGGTTACCCGTGCCAGCCTCCTGCATAGACGGGGCTGTAGGTCAGAGGACAGTTTCCAGTGCTGTTTCCTCCTTTATACCATACAGTGGATCCTAGGATTAGACTCTAGCTCTCAGGCTCAGCTGCAGTTGCCTACTGAACCAGTGCTTGAAAGAACCTTTTGTTTTGGTTTGGTTTGGTTTTTTGTTTTTTTGAGACAGCTGTAGCTGTTGACCCTGTCCTGGAACTAGCTCTTGTAGACCAGGCTGGCCTCAAACTCACAGAGATCCACCTGCCTCTGCCTCCCGAGTGCTGGGATTAAAGACAAATTCTTACTCTGTAGGTCTTGCTGGCATAGAGCTCCCTATGTAGTCCTGGCTGGTCTTGAACTCACAGAGATCTACCTACCTCTGCCTCCCAAAGGCTGGTGGTGCATGCCACCATATCCAGCTATATTTTTTTAAAATAAAGTTTCACACCTTGTAAGATCTTAAATATGTAAAAGTATATATATTTACCACTCAGAATATCTGGACTGAAACATGCAACATGAGACCAGCGCAGGGGCTCTCTCACACGCCAGCCGGCAGCCTACTACAAGGCAGCGTCCCCAACTCCTAAAGCACTTTACATTAGCTTGTCAGTGCCTGAATTTGTTGTTAAAGTTTGTTATTAAGGCTTTAATTAAGCTTATTACAACTCTTAATTATTACTTAAAGTTGTGAAAACTATTCATTATTGAAGTAGTTATTAAAATTAATTATTAAAGTTTAAAATCGTAAGAACTTTAGGAGCCAGCAAAATGGCTCAGTGCATAAGAATGCTTGCACCCAAGCCTGATGACCTGAGTGTGATCCTTGGTATTCACATGGTTCAGGCAGAGCCACTCTGCCGCTTGTCCTCTGCCGTGTGCTTGCTGTGGCACGCTAGCCCATATGCAAGCACACAGAGATAAATAAATGTAATCAGATTACAAGAACTTTAAGAGTTGTTAGCTATGACAAATGGCATTTATTTCTTCCCCTTTTTTATTTATGGTGTTGGAGGTAGAACCCAGGGCCTTGACACATGCTAGGCGAGTGCCCACGACTGAGTTGCACTCCCAGCCACTATCTCCTAGGCTCTGACTATACGCAAGATCTTGTACCCAGGTATGGTCTGCAGCCTATGGAAGCCTGTAATTTAAGATAGGAGACTGGCACATTAACAGATGTAGAAGTAAGGTTGACAGAAATCACAAACGTGAGCTGGAGGAGTCAGGTCCCTGGTTGTCAGCAGGACTAAAGTGTAAGGCTCTAGAGCAGCAGGTTCTCAGCCTGCAGATGGAGAACCCTTGGGGGTAGAATGCCCCTATCACAGGGGCCGCCTAAGACTTTCAGAAAGCACAGATATTTACACTATGATTCATAACAGCAACAAAATTACAGTTATGAAGTAGCAATGAAATAATTTATGGTCTGGGGTCACCACAGCATGAGGAACTGTATTGAGAGGTCTCAGCATTAGGAAGGTTGAGAACCACTGCTCTAGATGTTAGAGTGGAGAAATGACCCAGCAGCCAAGAGCACTGCCTACTGCTATTGTGCCTGATTTTGATTCCCCGCATCCACATGGTGGTTCACAGCCATCATTAACTCCAATCCCAAGAGACGCGACACCTTCCTCTGGCCTCCTTAGACCCCAGCCATGCATGATGTGCAGACCAGCACCATACACATGAGAGGAATAAGTGAAACTTGAGCTGAGTGAGAACCCGCTCTGAAACTGTAAAACTGAACAGTAGGAACAAGCATGGTGGTGGCACACATCAATAATCCCAACTCTCTGGAGGCAGAGACAGGCATGTCTCTGTGAGTTCAGGGCCGGTCTGGTCTACAGAGCAAGGTAGTTCCAGGCCAACCACAGCTATATAGAGAGACCTTATCTGAAAAAAAGAGGGAGAAGGAGAAAGTAGAGTGGAGGGGGGAGGGTAATGGAGGCAGAAGGGACAAAACATCCCAGGGTAGTCTCATCCTGATAAATGCAAAGCAGGTCAGTATTCTCAAACAAGAAGGAACAGAGATAAGATCTGAGACGATGGTGAAGCCTGGTGTGGTCTGTCAGTAACCCGCACTAGAGGACAGTGATGAGCATCCCCAGGGAGACGTTCTCCTAGCACCTTTCCATTCCACTCTGTGTGTTCCCTCTTGTGGAGATCAGACGATAATGGGGGGGAGTTGGTTCTTTCCTTCCACCATGTGGATTCTGGGGATCCAAGTTAGGTTGTCAGGCTCGGTAGCCAGGCCCCCTTTCATGCTAGCCATATTTCTTGCCATTCTCCATGACTTCCTAAGCCTGTCCAAGGATTTAGCGTGTGAGTCTCTGTTGACTGTCACTCACATGGGCCAGCCTTGAGACCATGCCAGCAAGGGAACTTCTGTCTCAGTCAGTAACCTCACCAGCTGTATCAGGGTTCTCTAAAGGAGCAGAATTGATAGAAATATAGATATATATTTGGGGTATACATATATGGGATGTTTTTTAGCATGGCTTACAGGCTGTGGACCACGTAAAAGGCCAAGGATCTGGAAGTTGTTCAGTCTATGAGACTGGATGCCTCAGAACCCGAAGTCTGGTGCTGGAGTCCTAGGGAAGTACTAGAGAGTTGTTCTGTCAGAATTCCAGCCAAGTAGGATCTACCACCAGTGAAGCATGTCTTAGGCAGAGGGTCAGGGAACTTGCCAGAGAGTGAGGCCAAGTAGGCAAAAAGCACACGCTTCCTTCTCCCATGACCTTTTATGTGGGCTGCCACCAGAAGGTACGGCCTAGACTTAGAGTGGGTCTTCCCTCTCAGATCCCTCACAGGTGTGCCCAGCTGCTTGGGTTTTAGTTAATTCCAAATGACATCATGACAACCAAGAATGCTCAACACACCAGCTCAAGTTCCTCCTAACCAAGCTGCACTCTGACTTGTATTGGTCTCCCTTAGCTGATGTTCATTTTTGCCCCCAAACAGAATTTGAAAGCTTTCAACTGAGCTGTCTTGTAAGGGTCCTGGAAGCTGCACAAGGGTGCTTTGGCCATGGCAGCCAAGGCTGTCTCCACCATAGGACACGTGTTAGTGCTGGCACGCCTGTGTCATTGATGTCAGCAGTCACCTCTGTGTTGTTCAGCTATAACTGAGTGCCTAGCTTGTACCACACACATCCACGTTCTCTCGCGGAGAGTATGTCTGCTCATCCCCTCCCCCCATCCTTCAGTAAGAAAACGGAGGCTCGTTGGTAATGCCACCTTCTGTGTCAAATTGGGTCTAATACAGGACTCCATGGCAAGACCTTTCCTTTTCCTTTGGTCCTTATAAGCAGCCTTGTTCCCTTGAAAACTGGGGCCCCAGGATGAATCTGGACTTCAGAGGTAATTGTGTATGTGTATTCTTTGGGAATTAAAATAGAAATTCATGCAGAATAGAGAAGTATTAAAGTTCCCTTTTTGACATCGTGGACATGCAGAGATTGACTCAACAATGACAGGTAGCAGGTTAGCAAATGATGCTGCTAGCTCTCAGTTGTTTTCTTCTCTGAGCCTGGGCAGTCCCAAGCCCTGGGAGCAGAGCAAGCTGCCACAATGTCCAGAAAACGCCTGCTGCACACCACAGCTGCGCTGAATGCTGGGCTGGCACTGTGGGTGTTCTCTGCCCAGCTGTCATTGTCTGAGAATTTGCTTTGGGCTGTACCCTCTGCACAGAACTCTCTGCCAGCCTTGTCTTGGGGTCTTCCCCACTTCAAGTGTCACTGCTGTGTGCTGAGTTCATCTCTGTTTTGTTTTGTAAGTCTCTCTACACACAACTGATTCATACTGTCTCCTCGATTTTTTTAAATTTTTTATGTGCATTGGAGTGTGCCTGCATGTATATCTGAATGAGAGTGTTGGATTACCTGGAACTGGAAATACAGACAGTTCTAAGCTTCCATGTGGGTGCTGGGAACTGAACCTTGATCCTCTGGAAGAACATTCCGTGTCCTTATTGGCTGTCATGTTTCTAGCCCTGAGTTCATCTCTTAAAGACAGAACTCGCTGCATCATTTACATTTTCCCTCAGTAGCCAAAGCAATGGTGGAGGCAGCGTAGACACTGCAGGTCTGCGCACTTCTCTGTGTTGGCGTGACTACTTAACACTTTTATTCATGTGCACCCACGTATCCTCTGAACTACACACACACTGGCACACCGGTACCTCCATACAGACAGAAAATAAGTAAATAATAGGCAATTCAAAGTTCTGGGCAGCATGTTGAAATCTAGTTCCTCCTACTTCCTGTCCTGCCTTTCATGCTCTCTGTGTTGCTTGCTGTTGGTCCCCATCGAGGTGGCACCTCTTGTGTTCAAATGACACTTATTTATTTATTTATTCATACCCATGAGAAGCCCTAAAGGTTTTCTTTTAATGAAATAGGAGGGAATTACCATAATCAAAGTCATTAGGTCAAAAGCCTGGGCTCCAACTACCCCAACAAACTAGGCTTATTCAACAAGGCTTGGCCACCCATCCTCATTCCACCAAGACTTGGCCATCCATCCTCAGTCTGTCGGTTAAAGAGACGAGTAAAAGGTAGAAAATGGTTGTTCAATGAGACCACGCTGGGAAGAGAACAAATAAAGAGTTAAATAAAAATGAAAAAAAAAAAAAAGATCCTTCTTTGAGATTTTTTTTTTTTTTTTTTTTTTTTTTTTGGTTTTTCGAGGCAGGGTTTCTCTGTGGTTTTGGAGCCTGTCCTGGAACTAGCTCTTGTAGACCAGGCTGGTCTCGAACTCACACAGATCCACCTGCCTCTGCCTCCCGAGTGCTGGGATTAAAGGCGTGCACCACCACCGCCCGGCCCCTTCTTTGAGATATTGATGTGAGCTTCAGGCCTAAAAAGCCTCCATTCTGCAAAGCAGTCCAAAGAAGTCTTTGTGCTTGAGGGGACAAAGTGGTTCTAACTGATGATCACTTTTGTTTTTTTTTTTTTTTGGTTTTTTTTTCGAGACAGGGTTTCTCTGTGGCTTTGGAGCCTGTCCTGGCACTAGCTCTGTAGACCAGGCTGGTCTCGAACTCACAGAGATCCGCCTGCCTCTGCCTCCCGAGTACTGGGATTAAAGGCGTGCGCCACCACCGCCCGGCTATGATGATCACTTTTGCTCCAAGATGTACCCCCCACAACCCACTCCTCTGTGGATAATTGCCTTCTTGGGAGTCACACAGACTTAGGGCAATGACTTAGCAAAGGAAACATTGTGCTGTTGTGTTCTTGGCTGCCTTTGAGCAGCAGTAGCTCCTGAGTCCTTATCTCACTCTGTCTGTGCGCAATAGCTCTTACTGCAAAGGGAGCAAAAGCTAGTTATCCAAACACGAGCACTCATAGCCTGGACACACACATTCAGATTGCCCAAACCCCAGGTTCCAATGTGCTAGGTCTCATGAAGGTTTTATGGTGACAGAACAAGGAAAGTCATAAATCAAGGCAACTTTTCAGTATATTGATAGAAATACCAAGTAGGTGGGATACAGCCAAGCGGGGAACCTCAATGTGGGCTTCACAGGTCATCTGATAACCTTTGGGTTAGTGGAAGCTGAGGCTCTGTAAAGTGACTATGTCCCCATGTCTTCACATGATGTCACTAGAGTGTTAGGTCAGACACAGGGTGGGCACTGAGGGAGCTAAAGGAAGCTCGAGATAATTTGGTTCTTGGTCTGCATCATGCCACCTCTCTACAGTCACAACGTTCCATTCAGCCAGTTAGTCTTGTGAAATCACAGACGTGGCTGTTTTCTTGGAACCTGAGTTCAGTCTTTAGCTGAATAAAGAAAGGGGGGAAATATACACTGAGGTTTCTGACATCTGTGGTAAGAATGAATCTTCTATCTGTGAACAATTGTTAGGAAGAGAAGTCAGTGCTAGTTTTGTGGTCACATCTAGGACTGCACAAGTTTGAGCCAAGGGCTCAGTCTGGATGGAGAAGGCACTGAGACTGTAGGAAGGAAGATCAGCATGTGTGTGGTTGGGTACTATTTGTGGTTTCTGGCATCCTCTGGAGGACTTTGGAATCTATCCCTTGCAGATAAGGGGGGTGGGAGCGCTACTGTAATTAATTGTCATGAGTTTCAAAGCCTCAACTGTGATAAACAAGAGGCCTGTTTGCATATTACAATTTAAAAAAAGAGTGATGAAGCTTCCTTGTAAGACGAAAAATATATGATAAAAGACAGAGACTTTCAAGTGGCCCTGAAAGCAGAACTTGAGAACAAGTATCCCTTTTCAAAGGACTTTCCCTCCCTGCTTCTGGGAAGACCAGAGGGTGGAACACAGTCTGGAAGTCCTGCATGACGTGTCTTCTCTGGTGAAACTTAGAGCCACATTTTCCAGTTCTAGTTGAAGAGCTGCGCCCCCCCCCCCCCCCCCCCACTGGCTGACGCTGTCCCGGAGGCTTTCCTGTGGGTGCACAGAACCCTGAGGGACTGATGTCTTTAATTATTTCGTCTTGGCGGGCATTGGTGGAACATGCCTGTAATCATTGCATCAGGAAACTGAGGCAGGAGAAGCAAGAGTTGGAGGCCAGCCTGGGCTACATAGTGAGGCCTTGCCAAAAAAGAAGGAATTCCATTTCGGGCTGGGGTATATAGTCAGTGTTAGCTGCTGTTTGCCTCCTATGACAGGACCCTGAGTTGGATGCCCAGCACTAAGGTGGGAGGAGGAGCTGTCTGAATCTTTCTGGTGATGTGTGTTTGCCTAGGCAATGTGAACAAACATCTCTTCATCCCGTGAAAGGCACCAGTAGACTGAACCTTGAGTTCATTTGGGGCTTGGGGTTAGTTATAGGAGCATGGGTTATTCAGAATCAGCTGTGTGGCTGGATATTCCCCACCCCCAAATCAGCTTTCCTCCTGCATCTCTCAACAGTGCCTCCCAAGACCCTGTGGAGCTGGGCGGCTGTGCTTGGTGTGGTGTATTCTTGGGTGATGGTCTGGTGAATTCCGTCCTCCTATGAGGGGATGCAAGCTGAGTTACCTTAGCTTGGTAGAAGCATGTTGCTTCCTTCATCACAATGACTGCAGGCCAAGCTGTTTTGTAAGAGACCATAGCAGTTTCTCTTCCATGATGGTAATAGTCATGTTTACATAATACAGTCAGCGGGCTTCTGCACCCTGACCTTATCCTGCCTCCAAGACCTGTTTATGTGTCCCCATGAAAGGCCCTTCACATGTGGGGTTCTTTGTCTAAAAGGAATAATGTCCTCTTTTCTGCCTTCCCCAGGGGGCTGGCGCTTCAAGAGAGATGACCTGGTGAAAAATGCTATGGGGCACAGATGTAAAAGATGAATATTTTAATATCTGGGATAAACATTTCTGAGGTGGCCGCTTTTGATGTTGCCTTTTAGATCAATGCTGTTTTAATTTTCTATTACCCAGCAAGTTATTCTTGTTTGTGTAGTAAACAGTGAAAGCCTTACTATACATACATACTGGTAATAACTGGCTTTGTTCAGCATACACCATGCTGTCCAGCCTTATGGTATTTACCTACATCACCCACTTCTCATAAGATCTGAGCATGGAAAGGCTGCCGTGGGTGGGATGGTGGCTCAGTGCTAGAGTGCTTGCCTATGCTGCACCAGCCCCTGGCTTCCATCCCCAGAACTGAAAAGGGAAACAGAAAGGAAGCCATGCAGGCTACGATGGAGATGCCTGAGTGTACAAATGCTGCTGGGCTCCGGGTGTGCAAACCATAGTCTTCAGGCTCCTGCAAGAACTGGGTGAGCTAGAGGAACAGTTCCTGGGCTACCACAAGGATGAAGAGTGAGGTGGGAGTGCCCTATGCAGCCCAGGTTAGCCTAGAGAACTCTCCTGCTCCACCTCAGATGCTGGAGCAGGGTGCAACTTCGTGCTCAGGATTTGTTCTGTTTTTATAGCACAACTCTAACAAGCTGTATAGTTTTCTTCTGAGCTGTGAAGTCCAGAACACAGATACCAATAGCTATAATTAGATACCCGCTTAAGACCCCTCTGAGGATCGTCCCAAGGTTCTCCTATGTTGAGTCTTATATATACAAGGTCTCACTGGGTAACCCTGGTTGTCCTGGAACTTGCTTTGTAGACCAAGCTGGTCTCCAACTCACAGAGATTTCACCTGCCTCTGCCTCCCAAGAGCTGAGATTAGAGGTATGTGCCACCATACCCAGCCTCCTCTGCTGAGTCTTAACCCCCAAGTACTATTTGGGGGTAATTAGGTTAGAGGTCGTGAGAGTGGGGCCCTCAGAACGGGATGAGAGACTAGGGCTCATTCCATGCCACACAGGAGCGTGTCGAAGATGGCAACCAGGGAAGCTTTCACAGGAAAGTCAGACATGAGCCGAAGAAGGCACATGGTGTGGCCCTTTTGTTGAAGTACAAGTGATGACCTGAAGTCACTAAGAAAAATTTAAAGCAGGTTAAAAGAAAATCTTAAATTCACTTAATACCTTTTAGTAGGCTTTGGAAAGGTTTCATGCATGATTTAGTACTCCTAAGTTTTAATTCTTACCTGTATGGAATTAGTATGCTGTTTCTAGATCTCAAGACAGCATGGCCAGCTGTAAGCAGATGCTGTGTGTCTATTCACCACTTCCCGAGAAGGAGCCTCGAGTACTCCAGGGTCAGCTCCTTCAGAATCACGAGTGTCTGTGGGGAACACAGCGACGTGAGGAAGATATTGTCCTCCCCTTGAGCTGTCCATGGCTGTTTGGAGAGAGAGACAGAAAACTGTTTGGAATCTAGCTCACCACGCTGCTGTTCCACTGCTTAGCCATACAGCTCGCTTTCGAGTGGAGAAAGGTGGGGAGGATGGGCAAATCCAAGTGGTCCCTCAGGACAGTGATGCTCAGACTGAAATCTTAAGTGTGGTAGAGTTTTCTAAGCAGAGAGAATATAAGCATAAAGATCCAAAGGCTGGGGAGCAAGGTGAAGTTGGATGCTTGCAACAGTTCAGTTTGGCTGAGGAGCAGAGGTGAGGATGTGCTGTTGGAAAGGGGAGGAGAGGGCGGGGGATGCAGATGGTGCTGTGCAACCTAGAAAACTCCAGCCAGGAGTGTGCAGGGTGGATGTAGGCCACACAACTCTTATGCTGCTCCCCCCAGCAAACACCCTGGTCATTTTTTAAAATTTATTTATTTGTATTTTATGTGCATTAGTGTTATGCTTGCATGTATATCTGTGTGAGGGTGGCAGTTCCCCTGGAACTGGAGTTACAAACAGTTGTGAGATGCCATGTGGGTGCTGGGAATTGAACCCTGGCCCTCTGGAAGAGCAGCCAGTGCTTTTAACTGCTGAGCCATCTCTCCGGTCCCCTGTTACTGGTCATTTTACCTCTTACTGCTCCTGCCTCAGGCCTCTGCACTCCTGTTTTCTCTGGCAGGTACAGATAGTTGTGTTGGCAGCATGGTACCCTCAAATAGGGCAAATATAGAAACAGAGATGGGACAGGAGCCCAAGGCAGTGGTTTAAGTCACAGCTCTTTAAAAAATTATACTTGTTTATTTATTTATATACTTTTTGTGTGTGGTGGATGTGTACATACATGTGCATATATGTATTCATCTTGTAGCACACATATCCTCTTCTTCCACCATGTTGGTTTCAGAGATTGAACTCGGGTAGACAGGCATGGAAGCAAGCGCTTTACCCAGTAACCACTCAGCAGCTCTAAGTCATAGCTCACATGGGATCCTATAACTGAGTGTAGGCTGCGACACAGCTCACATGGGATCCTATAACTGAGTGTAGGCTGTGTCACAGCTCACACGGGATCCTATAACTGCATGAAGGGTTGTGAGAGATTTGGCACAGTAAAGGTGTCCGGGTGTGCAGTGGCTATAACTAACCAGAATGAAACCTGTAATGAGTCTGGCAGCTCCTGCCCGTGTGGCACCATGTGGCTTCTATGATGCCTACTTCTGAACACACCATGTACACTCAACTCTGCACATACATCATGACACAACTAATGCTGCCTGAAAACCTCCGCTGAGACTGGAGATGACTGTGTTGTGAACTGCAGTGCTGTTACTGCTCAGCCTTCCCAGTGCTGCGACCTTTAACATAGCTCCTCATGTGTGGGGACCCCAGCCATAAAATTCTCTCATTGCTACTTCATAGCTGTCATTTTGCTACTGTTATGAATTGCAGTGTTAATACCCGTGTTTTCCAGTGGTCTTAGGCAACTCCCGTGAAAGGGTAGTTGGCTCCCAAAGGGGTCACAACCCACAGGTTGAAAAACCACTGTTAAGGAAACATAACAGTTTAATTATGGAAAATAAAATCTTTTAATACTTCCATACCATCATTCCTCTGCATTATCAAATTAATACACCTTTGAATTATGTTAGAAGTTTAGTTTAAATATTGCTGCTTGAGTTGCTGATGTTTCATTTTTAAAAGGAATCAAGTATGATGCTAGAGAGATAGCTCAGTCCATAAGTATTTGTCATGCAAACATGGAAACCTGAGTTTGATCTCCAGAACCCATGTAAAACGGCAAGTGTGGTAGCATGCATTTGTGATCACACATTAGGGAAGCAAATGCAGATCCCTGGTGCTCAATGGCCAGCCAGACTATCCTCATTGACAAGGCCTGCTTCAAGAAATGTCAAAGAGACTGCCTTCTGGCTTCCACATACAAACACACACACACATGAAGTTCAATGATTTTTCTTCTCCTTCCCCTTCTTTGAATGAATTTTGGTTTGAAATTATAGAATAGAATTTTAAGCAATTTTTTTTTCTTTAAGGGGTTGGTTTTGTTTTTACAAAACAGGGTTTCTCTGTGTAACAATCATGGCTGTCCTGGAACTCGCTCTGTAGACCAGGCTGTCCTGGAACTCACAGAGATCCACCTGCCTCTGCCTCCTGAGTGCTGGGATTAAAGGTGTGCACCACCACCTGGCTCAGCAATTTTTTAAATAGCCCTCACCCCACTTTTTGCCATTTTGTATGATTATGTGGAGCAGTGTTCTCGGCATTGATTATAAAACCAAAATGTAAACAATTATGAAAAACCGAAGATGCTCATGTCCTGCAGCATGAGGTATTCAGTCAGGATTTAATTATGGAAAAAATAGATGAGTATATCCATTTCATTTATATACAAGTTTATTATGGTCTTTAATAGATAGTAAAAGTATATGTACACCAAAGAATAGTTTTAAAGTAAACTTTTAATAATTTACTACTAGCAAACCTTTGGCCTTTACCTATTTTACATGTGTGTACCTGTGATCCCAGCAGGTGTGTATGCAAGCATATGAAGCCAGAGGACAACCTCAGGTGTCATTCTCAGGGACAATCAAGTTTGTTTTTTTTGAGACAGTGTCTCTCAGTGGCCTGCAACGTGATATATAATTAGGCTAAACTGGTCATCCAGGGAGCCTCAGGGATCCTGCCCCTACCTCCCCAGCCTTGGGTGGGCATGGATATTTTGTGTTCATTCTGGGGATCAAACTCAGGTCCTTGTAGTTAGAAGGCAAACACTTCACTGACTAAGTCACCTCCCTAGTTCCCTATTTTATGAGCCTTTATACCCTGGGTCGTATCAAAGTTTTGTCACGAGGAGGAGGGGTGAGAGGGTTGTGAGAAGAGAAAGTTTAAGAGGCTGTGGTCTAAGAAAGAGACAGAACTGGGGAGCGGTAACTCAGAGTGTCATAGAAGTAGGGCTTGGGGGTGGGGCAAGGACATTACCTTAAACTACCCAGGTTCAAGTAGATTAGGGCGGCAGCAGAGGGCAGCCCCATTCCTAATGATCCCTTTAGAGTACATATTCAGGACCCCACTGCCACATTGAGACACAAGCTGCCTGGATTTGCTCACCAAACTTTTGTGAATAAAGCTTATAGAATCCATGTGTATTTGTGTAGCCTATAGCCTTGCATTTATGACCATGCGCCTTGGGCTGGATGTAGACTTATACATAACTTCCTTACTTGAGCGTAGTGGAATAAACGAGACAAAAATTAGAGTAAATGATCAAGATCATGACCAAGTAGTTCTTAGTAAGAATCACTAAGTGTGTGTTCGGGTCTCCATATGGAAGTCCTCTTTAGCAAGCTCAGCTTGAATCCTACGCCCCGGCTACAGCTGCTTGGTTCTGCGGTTGTTTAAGCCCTAAACCTCAGACATTCTCAGGCCTGGCCTCCACTAGAGATTGGAGTGCTCCTGTTTATACTTGCTACTGTAGAGATTTGATTTGTTTCTGAAAGAGTCATTTTAAAGTTTGTATGGGGAGCCACATTTGTTACATTTGAACCATGTGTGGTGCGAGGGAACTGGAGGGCAACTGCATGACTTAAAAGGGAAGTGTGAGGATTGGAGTAACCGAGATACTTTCTGCAAATATAAAATAAACTGGTCAGGTGTTCTGGGAGGAAAGTTTCCTATGTGTATACATCACATATATGCATATGTTTTATATGCTCAAAAAGACTGATGTGCAGACATAACTCAATAAACTGGGCTGTGCTATTTGCAGTCTTAAAGGAAAATACTATCGCAGACTCACCAGTCTCCTGGGTTAGCGTTTTAGAATTGGATCTAGAAGAAACTGTAGGGTGTTTGGAAAGGGACTTCAGCTAATAATCCTGAGTTAGTGGCATGGATTGAAAACTAAGTTCCTAAGAAACCGATGTGCCACTGGCTCATTATGAATTAATTGCAAGGAACTTATTTGGTATGTCTCATATATTAATGATCTATTACTTTGGAACAGATTACTCCCAAGTTTAGTAGCTTATTGTGGCATATTGTCACACATTCTTTGAGTTAGAAATCTAGTCTGACTTAGTCTTGTGTATTGAAGTCTCTTACAAAGAAAGCTGTAGCCAAGCTGTTGCCAGGGCCGGAATGTCTCATTGGAAAGCAGGAAGGGGAAAGAGCCACTGTCCGGCTCACACACTCTTAATACGATGCAGTTTTATGTGTGCTTGGCTGGAGCCCAGCCCACCCTCAGTGCTTTGCCATGGCCTTTGCCATGGCCTATTTGTATTCTTGTAATCCTCAAAAACTTGATGCCTGCCAGGGCTACATATTGAAACCTTGTCTCAACAAAAGGCGTAAACTAGGGTGGCTTACACTTGGCATGAACTTTAGGGACAGGGATCTGCTTTAGGCAAGAGATACATTTTTATTTGGTGCACATGGAGGTTGGGAGAGACAAGGTCTCACTATGGCTGGAATTCATGATGTAGACCAGGGTGGCCTTGAACTCACAGAAATATACCTGCTCCTGCTTCCTGAGTGCTGGGAATAAAGTGCTAAAATTCCCTGAAGTAGTATAATTTTTTTTAAACAAAATTGCTCAGCTTCATAGATATAGTAGTCTGGGAGTCGAGTCAGTGTGCTGGTGTCTGCAGTGTGGGCCCTCCCTGGCTTGTTGATGGCTGTGTTCTGATGAGTGCTCACATGACAGGGAAAGAATGGGCTCTTGTCTCCTCTTCTTGTCCCATTGTGGGAGCTCACTCTTCCTGACTTCATCTAATTACCTCCTGGAGGCCTCACTCCAAGTCCATTCACACTGTTTATTCAGACTTCAGCATACAAATTGGGGATAAAAGGAAAGAAACCAATCTTTTTCCCATATATCCAGGCTTTACTCTGACACCAGACGGGTGAGTTTTTCCCAGCAGCCAATCCTTCAGCTCTCTAGACACCAACAAGATGGCTTACAATTCTGTCCTGCCTCTGAACACCCAGAGTCAGTGCCGTGGGTTAAAGGCTTGGCACTGCGGGACCACACCCTGCTGCAGATGCCAGTCACAAATGTAGGTCTCTAGGCTTGTCTGCAAGGTAAAGGTTTCCAAGACTTCCTCCTCAGGTTTGGTAGTCTGCTGTAGTAGCTCTTAGAACTCAAGGAACACATTCTCTGGTGTGTCGGCAAGGATGTGATAGGTTGAAGATGTTGAAGATGTTTGTAGGGTTAAGGTCGAAAAGGTTTTGAGCCCCACAGTGTCTGTCCCTGTGGAGTGCGGTGTTTCTTAGCATGGATATGTTCATCACCCCAGAAGCTCCGTGGACTCCATCTCTAGTGGTTCTTACAGAGTCGTCCTCAGGTGGGCACATCCTTGACTCCATCTCTGCCCTTTTCTCTTCCCTGGAGGACGGGGGAGGGGGACTGAGCATTCCAAGTTACTAATTGTGGCTTGGTCTTCCTGGTGTTCACCCCCGCCATGAGGCTAACCAGGAGCTCACCACGAGGTATCTCATTAGAAAGGAGTCACCCAGAGTCTTGAGGGTTAGAGAAGTGGCAGGAAGTGGGTAGAAACCAAGTGTATTTCTTATTACATCACAGTGGTGTACAAGTATTTAGTCCATAGAAGATCCCTGAGGCTATGTGAACGCCAGCTACCATGGTTGGTACCCGTATTTATGTTCCTCTTGCCTCACTAGGCCAAACAATCTAGCATGTGGCTGTAAAACACTAATATGCTCCCTGTGGTAGGCTGAATAATGACCCCCAAAGATAGATTTTATAATCCCAAGTCTATGAGAATGTGACCTTAAATGGCATTAGACTGCGCAAGTGTGGCTAAAGACTTGGGAAGGAGAGATTATCCTGGATTATCCGTGTGGGTCCAGTGCATTACAGGAAGCTATGAGTCAGAGCTCTGACGGGACGGTGGAAGCCAGGGAGGGAACTGGTAGCCTTGTAGCCATAGCTGAACAGGATGGGCTGCTTCTTCGAATCCTTCGAATATGGCTCAGCTGTGCTGACACCCTCATCTTGGTCATTAAAACCTGCTTGGCTCTTCCAGCCTTCAGAAGATAATGAATGCTGCTGGAGATGGCAGGTTTGTGGTCCTTTGTTCCTGCAGCAAAGGGAAGCTCGCTGTTCAGAAGACCTGGGAAAACCACTCACTGTTTCAAAGAACAAAGGTTTAAGTACAGTGTGAAGGTAGGGGGTTCTGAGAGTTTGTTTTGAAACATTTTGTTTTGTTTTATTTTTTTTTGTACAGATTAATAGGATTCATAAAGACATTGCAATGCAAATACTTTCATATACTTGACTCAAGCATATCATGTACTGTGGTCATTTTTATTCCTTATTATGCTCTCCTTTCTCTTCTGTGTCTACCTCCTTTTAGTCTGCTCTCCCCGCAGAGTCCCCCTTCTACATCATTCATATGTATACAAAAGGCTGTGGAGATTGCCTAGTCATAGAACCTGAGTTTGATCTCCCAGAGTTTAAGTTTAAAAAAAAAAGCCAGGCACTGGGGCTGGAGAGATGGCAGTTAGGATTCCTGCTCTTGCAGATTTGACTCCCAGCACCCGTATCTGGTTCACAATCACCTGTAACTTCCATTCTAACCCCCCCCCCATGACTTCTGCAGGTGTATGTGGTGCACATAAACTCACACATACACATAAAAATAAAAGTAAATATCTTTCAGAAAGCTATGCATAGCAGCCTGTGTATATTTCTTCTAGTGCTGCAAGGCCACAGGTGGACCCCTGGCGCTCACCGGCCAGCCAGCCTAGCCCGCGTGGTGAGCTCCAGACTGGGAAGAGGCACCCGGAAAACAGCACCGAGGTGTCCTCTGGCCTAAACACACCACACGCTATCGTTTTGTTTATTATTATTGGTTCTTTAAGAATTTTGTGCGTTTTTAAGGCGTATTTACCCCTTACCCAACTCCTCCCATATCCACTCCCTTTCCTCCCCACCCAATTTTGTGTTCTGTCTCTGTTTTTCTTCCCATCAAATCCAATTTATACTGCCCATATATATATTCATGGATATGTGGTCTTTTCCACTGGAGTGTGTTCAAACTACCAGGGGCAACACTGTTAAAGAAAACTGACCATCCTTCCCCCAGCAGCTGTCACTTGCCATTGACTGCTCAGCTAGGAGTGGGACCTCCTGCTGCCTCCCCTCTCCAGGCTGGAGCGTGGTCTGGCTTGACCAATGACTGCTCAGCTAGGAGTGGGACCTCCTGCTGCCTCCTCTCTCTATGGTGGGGTGTGGTCCTGGCTTGAGTTTGCTCAGGGCTTATGCATACTGTCACAGCCAGTGTGAGTTCATATGTGCAGCTGAATAATTTTGTTTGCTTATTTTTTTGAGTGGGGGTTTCTCTATGTAGCCCTGGCTATCCTAGAACTCACTATGTAGACCGGGATGGCCTTGAATTCACAGAGATCCATCTGCCTCTGCCTTCTGAATGCTGGAATTAAAGGTGTGTACCACCATGCCCAGCTATAATTTTTTTCTAAAACACCATTGTCTGTGTGTCACATTTTTTTAATTCATTCATTTGTTGATGGACATCTAGGTTGATTCCACAATAAACATGGATATACATCTCTCTGTACTACGCTAACTTAGGGTCCTTTGGGGAGTTTGGGGTTGTTTGGTTGTGTCTCTGTGTGTGCCTGTATGTATGTATGTGACAGAAGAGGGTGCCTGGATCTCCTGGAACTGGAGTTACAGATTGCTTTGAACCGCCATTTTGGATGCTGGGAATCCAACTTAGGTCCTCTGGGTGAGGAGCCAGTGCTCTTAACCTTGGAACCACCTCTTTAGCCCCTTTGGTTTTTTGCCTGTTTGTTTACTTTTGAAACAAAGTCTAAATGTATTGTGTAGCCCAGATTGCCCTCAAACGCCTGTGCTTACCACCTGTGCTCCTCCAGTAACATTGGAACAGTTTAGATCTGATTGCTTCACTGCTGGGGAGGGAGCCGGAGGAGGAGGCACATGCCACAGCACACATGTGAAAGCCAAAAAACAACTTTTGGGAGTTGTTTCTCTCTGCCATGTGGATTCCAGAAATCAAACTGAGGTCATCAAGAAAGTGCCTTTACCCATGAGACATCTTGCCAGACCACTTCTCTGTTTTGTTTTGTTTTGTTTTTACAGAGTCTAGGTCTTTTACTACTTTTGTACATTAAGCCATGAATTCATAGGGACAGGAGCCCAGGCTCCTTCCCCTAGTTCCCCCAAAGCGTGCTCCTCTGGGTGGAGCAGGCTGATGCTTCAGTTGAGCACAGATGCCCTTCTTCAGGCTTCCTTTTTTCTCGTCGTTTTCCTTCACCAGTTTCAGGAACCTGGCTCAGGTCTTGGTTCTTAACATGTCCAATGTGCACACTACTTCTCTTGGCAAGAACCTTGGCCCTCACCTCCTTGTTTACAGTGAAGCCCATGGCCTGCTGAGTGACGTAGACACTGCCAGTTTTGCCATAGAAACACATATGGTCATTCTTTTTTGAACACTATCCACTCATCTACAATATCACCCTTCTTGTAGATTTGCGTGTATGTGACCAAAGGAATACCTCCATGTTTCCTACAAAGCCCAGAAAACATACAGCAGGCTCCTTCTATGTCTGTCATTTTGATAAATTACTGGGAGATGGCTGCCATGAGCCAAAAGCAAAACCACCCTCTCTATCTTAAGAGATCCTCCCTAGTTCTCCTCAGTACCAAATTCTGCCAACACTGGCAAAGTAAAATAAATGTCTTCAGGTTGCTAAATGGGGACCTCATGCCACACTCGCAGATGGTTGGTATTTGGCAGAGAACAGCACCAGAGGGTCCGTTTTAGAGCTTGTTGTCTTTTGCCTGTGTTGTCCCTCAGGGCTGTAAACACTGGGACAGCACACCTGGCACCGCCAGGATTTCCCTCTTAGCCTTATCCAGCCAGATGTTGTGAAATTCTTTTGTTTTGTTTGTCTCCAGTGCCTGGAAACCTTGGCTGCTACAAGGATCATGGAAACCCACCTCCTCTCACTGGCACCAGTAAAACGTCCAACAAGCTCACCATACAGACCTGCATCAGCTTTTGTCGGAGTCAGAGGTTCAAGGTACCAGCTCTGGCGTGCATAACTACAGAAAAGATAAAGATAATTACAACAGCCCACCTGTCAGTCACATGGGAAGAGTGAGCTCAGGAGTCAGGAGCACAAGACAGCACTCAGTTTAAAGATGGGGAGTGGGTAGTAGCCCCTGTTTGGCCTCTGACTGAGTTCTGATCTGTTATGAGCATGGTTGTTAATGACGCCACAGAGAATCAAGTCAAGGCAATGGGTCCCTTCTTTGTCAAATTGCCGGTCTACCTCTTCTCCAGATGTTCTCTTTTCTTCATCTTCCTTGTCTGTAAATTTATTTCCTAATCACTAAAGTTCAATACTATTGTTTTTCTGTTAAATTAGGCAGAGAAAGATCCTTCCCTCTCTTCTTTCCCTCTTTCTTTAACCAGTGTAGTCTAAAAGCCATTAATTAATTAAACCCTGCCTGGGTTTTAAACTTATGTGGCAGATGACTAAGCAAGACAGTTGAACCATGACTGTATGGTTGGTTGCTGTGCAGAACTTGAGCATAGGAATGTATCAAGCTAGTGCATTCCAGCTACTGGAGAAGGCTGTATAAATGGGAAGCTGGGGAAAACGGAAATGAAGCCCAGAGGTAGTGTTCCCTCTGGGATTGGAGAATATAAGTTCATGGTAGACAGTGATGTAAGTGTGCAATGACTGTGTACACACACACTTCATTAGATAATGATATACGTGTGCAATGACTTCACACACATACACACTTCATTAGATAATTATGTAAGTGTGCAATGACTGTGTATGTACACACACTTACACTTCATTAGATAATGATATAAGTGTGCAATGACTGTGTATGCACACACACTTTATCAACGAGGAGCACAGCAAGCACTCGGCTCTCCACCAGAAAGCAGCTCTGTGGGGAAATTGCCCATGTTGTGCTGGTTCTGAAAGAACACCTCGTGTAGAACAGAAACATTAATGCAGGTTTACCAAAAGGACAAAGATACCTTGACAGGGGTCCCACGACCTAAACCCAAACCTTAAACATGCTTTAAGCTTCAGATGATGGTATTAATACATGCATCTTATTGACTCAAAAGAGAGCACACCTCTCCACATGAGAGATATACGAATGCAAACTAGTAAGTATAGAAGAAATGACGTAATTATTGCCATATTACAGTCATCATAGTAATGACTGATAGGAATTGACCATCAAGGTCTGCTCACCTGATGCTCTTCTGCAGTATAGTTCAGTAATCTTCTTGTTCAAAAAAAAAAAGAATAGAAAAGAATATTAGCAGTTTACACGAGCATAGAAACCTGAGAATAAGTCAGGCCAGAGTGTCGCCTAGTTTACACGAGCATAGAAACCTGAGAATAAGTCGGGCCAGAGTGTCGCCTAGTTGCAGGGCACTTGCCTGGCGTGTGTAAAGCCCTGGGTCCCGTCAACACTGGGAGCAAAAATAAGGCGAGGTTAATAAATGAGATTTAAGAACTCATTCAGAAGCTATCTAAGACTGTAGAAAACTACAGGATGATATAGACTTTCCCGTTTATAGCTGAGACAACTCGAATATTATTAAAGTGGAAATTGCTCCCAGGTTACTCTATAAATTAAACGGAATCCAATTAAAAAAATAGAGCTTTAATAAAACGGCAAGCTACTCTGGAGACAACATTCAGTAGTAAAGCTTGCCCAGGACAAGCAAGGCCAGGGCAGGGTTAATGCCTCAAAAATGCAAAACAAAAATGCCCGACCCTGACATGCAAAGAGTGTTTAAAATCACGAGAGTGGTTTTGGTTAAGGGCAGTTTTATGAGATTTGGTCACCTGAACTGTAGATTTCCATAAAGTCACCAAGAGCCATCATGAGCCAGTCAGAAACTGACCACAGACAAATCCCACCACCAGCTGTTATTTTTTGTTTGGGTTAATAAAGTTTTATTGAACAGAGCCATGCCTGTTCATTTATACAAATTGTCTCTAGCTGTTTTCATTGTGTGGCCATGAAGCCTGTAGAGAAAGAGACTGTGTTGCCCACAGAAGAAAGAATATTTACTTCTGGCCTTTATAGAAACGCTTTTCTGAAATCTGCTGCAGATCAACATAACCATCTAGAAGCAGACCTACACAGATGCAAACAATTGATTTTTATGAACGTCTCAAGGCAGTTCAACAGTGAAGGATTGTCATCAAGTACTTCTGAAGAAACACTGTAGCTCTTTGTGAAGAAAAGGAAACCTTTAGTTTTGCATCATAGCTTAGACAAAGATTGACTTTAAACTGCGGAAAAAAGTTACTGTGAGAAGGCCATGAAAACTGTGCACACAGTAGACTTCACAGTTCAAAGTGAGCCTATAAGTCGATGTCAATTGATTGTCAGCAAAATTGCCAAGATCATTAGGTCAGGAAAGAATAGTCTTCAACAAATGGTACTGAAGCAGTGGGGTAGTCCCACGCAAAATAGTGTTGGACTGTGTGTGCTTGCTCCCCAGCGCTGTGACAGACTTAGGGAGGAAGGTCTGTTCAGCTGCGCCTGGAGGCGGCATCGGAACGTGGGGCAGCTGTTACAGCACAGCAGTCAGGAAGCAGAGGGTGAGGTGCTGGTGCTCAGTTCACTTTCTCCTTCTGCTAAATCTGGGGCCTCAGCCCAAGGGAGGCTACTCCCTACAGGCAGGGTCGAGCTTGATCTAAAACGTGTAAAAAATAAAGATCACAATAGTAAAATGCCAGGCAACATGGTTTTAGAATAGGCAAAAGCTGACAGACCAGTGGCAAATGAGCAAATAAACTTATATACATCATTAGTCATTAAACTACAACAAATTAAAGTCACCATGAGACAGACAGTCCCCAGAGTGGCTGAAGTCAAGTATACTTACAGTAGCAGGTGCTGACAAGGGTCCAGAGCAGTGAGAGCTCACACACAGCATTGTAATGTAGCTTGACTCAGGTGTCCTGGGAAAGGTTGGTAGTTTCTTTAAAAAAGTTAAACCCAATAATTCACCCCTAATTGTTACCCAGGACAAGAATCTGTACACAGATGCTCACAGAAGTCTATTCATCATAGTGAAACCTGGAACTGGGTGACTGAGTGGTGCCGTTTCCACATGTTACAGAACTGTGTAGGGTGAACTATAGGAGTGAACTGGTAGAAACTCCAATGTAATGAGCTTCACAGGAATGCTGAGCTGGGTTGTTGTTGTTGTTTAGGCTATTTTATGTTCTCAGAATGACAAAATGAAACTAGCAGAAAAACTTGGATAATAGGGGGCTGGAGAGATGGCTCAGTGGTTAAGAGCATTGCCTGCTCTTCCAAAGGTCCTGAGTTCAATTCCCAGCAACCACATGGTGGCTCACAACCATCTGTAATGGAGTCTGGTGCCCTCTTCTGGCCTGCAGGAATACACACAGACAAAATATTGTATACATAATAAATAAATAAATATTAAAAAAAAACTTGGTTAATAGTTGCAGGGTCTGTGGGAAGATCTATAAAGCAAGACCAAAAGGCTCCCAGTGTGGCAGAGCTTGTTCCGTATTGGAGGATTGGCTCCTGCAGGACTATGTGCTCAATTAGTGTATTAATATTAAAAAGAAAATTCAAATGTAAATGAGGCTTAAATGAGTTTTAGGGGCCTGAGAAATAACTTAGCGGTTACGAGTACATACTGCTCTTGCAGAGGACTGGAGTTTGGTACCCAATCTGTTCAATACCTCACAGTCATCTCTAACTCAAGCATTGGGAGATCTGACACCATCTCCTGGCCTCTGTGGGCACCTGCACTTGTGTATATAGAAACACACAGACACACCATACACAGATGGACAGATGGATGGACACGCAGACTCACACACACATAAAAAAAATAAATCTTAAGGACTGGAAAGATAACTAAAGCTCCAAAGGACCTGAGTTTAATTCCCAGCAGCCACACTGCAGTTCAGAAATATCTGTAACTCCAGTCTCAGGAATCTAGTGTCCTCTCTCTGGCCTCTCCAGGCACTGCGCACAGGTAGTGCACAGACAGACATACAGGGAAAACACCCATACATATAAAAGTAAAGGTTAATTTTTTTTGTTTCTGTTTTTTGTGTTTTTGGTTTTTCGAGACAGGGTTTCACTGTCTAATAGCCCTGGCTGTCCTGGAACTCACTTTGTAGACCAGGCTGGCCTTGAACTCACAGAGATCTGCCTGTCTCTGCCTCCTGAGTGCTAGGATTAAAGGTGTGCACCACCACTGCCCAGCTGAAAGATTAAAACATTTTTTAATAAAATCTTGGCACATAGTAAACAGTCAGTAAAATGTTTAGCTGTTTCATGAGTATTTCACGTTTAAGGAATGTTGTCCTCCTTAAAGATTTAGTTCCATGCAGTGGGGATGAGAACATTAGAAAGGAATCCTCACAGACAGCGAACACAGTGGTGTGGAGCTTAGAATAGGCAGTAAAACTAAGGAGAGGTCACGGGGAAGGGTGGACTAGGAAACTGAGGCTGATTGCTCACTACCACCCTGTAACATTCCCAACAGCGAGTGATAACATTTACCCCAGAACCCCCAAGTTCATCGCATCTCATAGTGCAAAAGACATTTGGTCCAGCTTAGAAGTCCTCACAGTCTTTTTCTCATGTGGCAGTTTGCTGGGATGGAGTCGGGCTACGCATGCTTCTGCGGGAACAATCCTGACTACTGGAAGCACGGGGAGGCAGCCAGCACTGAGTGCAATAGTGTCTGCTTTGGGGACCACACGCAGCCCTGTGGTGGAGACGGCAGGATTATCCTCTTTGACAGTGAGTATGGTGCCAAAGGCATGACCGGGGCAGCAAGCCTGCCCACTACCTTTCCATTATTTATTCATTCCCCATCAGTACTCACGAAACACCTGTCATGTGATGCCAACCATTACCCTGCTCTTGGGACTGACGCACAGAAAGGCTGACTGTGACCTCCTCTAGAAAGACAACCATGTCCGGCTGTAGTTGTGACTAGTGCTCTAAGGAGCTTGGCTATTTGCAAGTGTCTTTGCTGGTCATAGACCACCATGGCCATCAGAGTAACGATTCTTGGGGACAAGTTCAGCATGACTCAGTAGCTAATGTTGGTTCAAACTTCATCTGACCCCAAGTAGTTTATTTTAGGCATATTTAAGCTGCACAATTCGGTGAAAAATTTCCTGGTGATAATTCACTCAGTCCCATATACACAGTAAAGCTTAAGATGTGACTATATCGAAACTCTTTTTAAATACATGTGACATCTTCCATAAAGATCGGTTCTATAGATTGATAAGCTCATGATAAAGGTTTGGGGGAGGTCACCAAGCTATGAACTGCATTCCCTCCTAGCCTTCTGGTTAGTCATCCCTCCCTTTGAGTGTGCTTATCATTCCTGATTCCCCTGATGCTAATCTGTGCGTGCAGAGCCTCTGTAATCCCCACAGGCCATCTTGGGGCTACTTTGACAAGCAGAAAGACGAGGCTCTCAGATTAGCCCATAGACTGCATTCCTGCGTTTTCATGGAGCACCTGCTCTCATGTGCTCTTGTAAAAACATCCCCTCTGTGTTTGTAAGCACTGGGGCTTTGGGCCTCACCAGTGTGTATCTGAGAAGATAACTTTGCAAATACTTCAAGTCATTTTTCCAGCCCTGTCCATGTGTTTGCCTGAGCCTCCACTTCTCTGTCCCACCTCATTTGTGAGGCACCAGCAAGAGGCAAAGCTGTACCAAGTGAAGGGTGGATCCTGAGCCTTGACCCTTCCAGCACTGTCCTCTTATCCCTGTCCTAATCCACACACACTCAGTGAGACCTCATGAGAGCTAGGCACCCGATGTTAACAGTCTAGAGACCTTTCCAGCACTGTCCTCCTATCCCTGTCCTAATCCACACACACTCATTGAGACCTCATGAGAGCTATGGCACCCGATGTTAACAGTCTAGAGACCCTTCCAGCACTGTCCTCCTATCCCTGTCCTAATCCACACACACTCAGTGAGACCTCATGAGAGCTAGGCACCCGATGTTAACGCTCTAGAAAGAAAAGGCACAGAAGAGAGACTGACTGAGGATTCTTCAGTCCATCTGCAGGTCTTTGATGGCCTAGGGACCAGGCATGCACTTGTGACATCTCGACTAGGCAGGGAGTTCCACTTTGAACAAAACCTTCACGAGACTTGTTTCCTAGAGCTGCTACAATGAAGATCACAAATTGTGGGGCTTAAGTCAATAGAACTCGCTCTCTCTCAAAGATAGAAGCCCCCAGTCAAGATGTCCGCAGGCCATGCTCTCTCTCAAGGCTCCAGAAACTGTGACTGACACACAGAAGAGAAGCAACTTATGGCAGGAAAGGATTTCTTCTGGCCCGTGGCTTCCGAGGGTTTCAGGGCGTTAACAGCAGGAGGAGTGATGGAGTGGCTTTGGTGCGTGGAGGAAACAGTTCATTCCATAACTTCCCAACCAGAGAAATAAGCAAAGACATTTCAGACTCAAGTGGGAACAGTCACCTGAGAATCCGCAAGTTCATAGCCATCTTAGTACAAAATGCACTCAGTCCAACTTACAAGTCTTCACAGTCTGTTTGAAACCGAGACTTTATTATTTCTTTATTTTGCTTATGGGTGCTTCTGCTGTATGTTTGTCTGTGCACCACATGCATGCCTGATGTCCTCAGAGGCCAGATAGTCATGAGAAGCCATATAGGTGCTAGAAATTAAATTCAAGTCCACTAGAAGAACAGCCAGTGCTCTTAACCACTGAGCCACCTCTCTAGCCCCCAACTGTAAGTCTTAACAACCTCGACTCTGTTCAAATGTCTAAAGTCTCTTCCAAAACATAGGCAAACTTTGAACCCTGATCCTTATGACACCAAAAGGAGTCACACATTCCCAATATACTGTGGCAGGAGTCAGCATCCTCATTTCCAAACAGCAGGAGCAGGAAAGCAGTAAGAGTGGACCACAGAAAGTTCAAAGCCAGGCATATTAAATCCTAGTGCTCCGTTTCTGCCATCTGGATATGTGTCATGGCGTTGACTCCAACAGGCTTGGGTACCCTGCCCACATGGCCCTGCCACACGAAACACACGTACATTCTTTCTTTGCTCTTCTCAGCAGGCATTCTGTGCTCCTGGCATGTCCCAAGGTCCCCACTGACATTTATGCTTTACTCTCATAGCTTCTTGCATAATCTGTCAGGGACTTTCTTCAGTCTCCTGTGCAGGGCTGGGGCAATGGCTCAGCTGGGCATGATGACACCTGCTTGTCATTACAGCACTAGGAGACAGAGGTAGGTCAGTCCTGGGACTCAGTGGCTAGCCAGCCTAGCCTACTTGGCAAGCTCCTGTCTCAAGAAACAAGGGAGAAAGCTTCTGAAGAACATCTGAGGTGTCAGTGAAACCAGCATGACTCTGTAGGTCTTGCCTTTGGCATGCCGGTGAAACCAGTACCATGTTACAGTGTAAGCTCTGCCGACAGCCTGTGATGTGCCCAGGCCTGCTTGGGCTGTGGCTGCAGCTACCAAGTGCTGGGCACATAAGCTCGGAAACCACTTCTCCAGCAGCCCTTGGCTGCCCCTCTCCTGTAAAACCTCCTAGGTACACCCAGAGCCTTCGGTGGGTGACAGTTTGCCACTCCCTGAAATGCCATCAGAGAACTTTGTTGTCTCAGTCCAAAGCGCATTCCTGTCTTTGACAACTGTGGCCTCTTTTTCTAATTTGCTTTGTCTATGACTTTAAACATACTCATTTCTGACCAAACTGTTTAATTCTCATTTTTGCTCCGTGTTTTTTTCTCCGAAGTCTCATGATAAACCTAGCTAACAGACACCCATAATAACCATATTACAAGCAGAATGCTGTACTATCTTCAATTTTTTTTCTGCTGAGTTATTTTCCATTACTTTTTAATTTAACCTCACTTAAGTGTTCAGGATACAGCAGGACATAGACAAAATCTATGCAAGAATGCACAGGACAGACCACAGTTCTGCTCACGAGAGCCCTTGTTGTGACCCGAAGCCTCGCAGGCCTCACACTCACTTCTGTTGATATTCTGGCTCCTGAGTTCACGGAAATCTCTTAAGTAGACGGACACCACTCTGAGACTCCTCCAGCTTGCTTCTCCACCCTCTGCCCTCCTCCTGTGAACTGGTCCCCAGACAGTCACCAACGTTCCTAGTACCAGTTTCTTGTTAGTTACTTCTGCGTCATATTAACCAAATATCTGACAGGAGCAGCTTCCAGGAGGAAGTGTTTAGTCTAGCTCATGGTTTCAGGGGGCTCTGTCTGTCATGGCAAGGAAGGATGTCAGAACAATTAAGTTCATGGTGGCCAGACCATGAGGCAGAGACCATTCATATGGTGATAGACCAGGGATCATAGAAGGTACAGTTCATCGTATAGTGTCCAGCCCAGCCCAGTTATAGCAGATCTTGCAGATTCTAACTTGGACATTGTACAGTGTTTACCTCAAAGCTTGCCTCAGCTATATATAGGAGTTTATCTCAAAAAACAAAAACAAAACAACAAAAAAACCCAAACAAACAAAACAAAGAAACCCCCCAAATAACGTGAGTTACCTCAGTTAGTAAGCACCAGAGCCAAGGTAAGCCCAAGTTTGCCAGCTTTAATTCTTTGTAGCAGCTAGGATTCCTTTTATTAACAATAACAAAATAAGTAGATCATAGTATAACTGATCCAGTTTTGTGCTTTAAAGTCTGTGGTCAGTGATGCCCAGTGTCCCTGATGATTTTCTTTCTTGGTCCACGGAAGCTTGTTGGGGTCCGAAGCCCGAATATAAAAACTACTTTTCCCTAACTGGACTGATACGGAGGTGCGGGAAATAATGAGACACAGTTCCACACAGCAATATCGGAAGGGCATCTCGGGCTTCATTCATTCCTGAAGATCTACCCGCATTTATTCTTCAAACCTTTTATTCCCCCCAGGTAAACCAAGGTAGAAACTCATTAATATTCTCTTTCTGGGGGACCCAGGAGTACCTGCAACTTAGTCAGCACCTGGATTCCACACCTCTTTCCAGGCGATCTACATAATAACAGGGAAGAAGGAGCAGTCAGTCCTGAGTCTTGTTAGGTGACTACAGGTGTCTGGCAGGATAGCAGCTGCCCTTGGATCTAAGCACGGCCAGAGAACCTGGTGCAAATATCTCGTATGAAATATGTGTTTTCTGTGTGCGCTCACACAGAACAGGTTGCTGTGTTAGCACTGCCAACCCCCTCTGCAGACGTTAGATGCTCTGATCTTTTGTTTCTTCTCTGTTTCATTTTGGGTAATATGTTTTACTGATGTGTCTTTATTAATTCTCCTCAGCTGTGCTTTGTGTACAGGTAAATCCAAGGAATACTTCACCACCGATGCTGTTTAATTTCTTTTCTAGCATTTACATTTGACTCTGGGTTTTTTGTTTGGTTTTTGTTGTTTTTTTGTGGGGTTTTGGTTTTGTTGTTGTTATTTTGGTTTAGTTTTGTAGTTTTTCAAGATAGGGCTTTTCTATGTAGCCTTAGCTGTCCTTGGCTGCCCTGGAATTCACTCTGTAGACCAAACTGACCTCAAACTCACAGAGATCTGCCTGCCTCTGTCTCCTAAGTACTGTCTCCTCCACTGGCCTCATCTTGTTAGGTTTTTGTTGTTGTTGTTGTTGTTGGCTTTTGTTTTTAGGTTTGTGTGTGTGTGTGTGTGTGTGTGTGAGAGAGAGAGAGAGAGAGAGAGAGAGAGGAAAGGAGAGAGAGAGAGAGAGAGAACAGTGCCAGTGGAGGCCAAAAGAGGGCTTCAGGTCCACTGGAGCTGGATTTACAGGCAGTTGTGAACCATCTGACATGGGTGCTAAGAGCTTAACTTGGGTCCTTTGCATGAGCAGTGTGCACTCAAAACTGCTGAGCCATCTCTCCAGTCCCAACATTTGATTCCTTTGGGTTTTTGAGGCAAGGCTGATCTCAAATTTCATGAAATTCCTAATCCTCCTGCCTCTGTCTTCTAAGTGCCAGAATTATAGTCTTGTAGTACATGCCTCGTTCACTCGACTCTTCCTGTTGTGTCCACACCTGTCCTGGGTTTCTCATCTGTCCTAGTGTGCATCTTTCTTTTCACTATAAGCTGTACTGTATTCCTGCAGCCTCCGTGACTGACAGTTCCAACATCTGGGTCACTCATGCATTTTGTTCGTGGATTGCTTTTTATCTTGACAGTGAATCTTCCCCCATGTTGTCTTGCTTTTATGTGTGTGCTGTGGTATTCTGTTTAATGCCACACACTGTGGGTGGAATGGTAGATGCTAAAGTAAATAGCATTTATACTTGGGCGGCCTGCTTAGTTTGGGAACTAGGCTGGGTCTGTCAGTAGCTGAGCTAGGTTTGGGCTGTTTGTCTGTCTTTCCCTTTGATGCAGGCACCCTCAGATCCCCGAAGTTGTGGTTACAGTAAAGTAGTGGTTTTTTAGTATTCTGTTCCACATTCAGCTTTGAGCAGGGTCTTTTGTGTCCTGCCCTTGTAGGAGATGGCCATTGTCTGTTACTTGGTGCTCTTTGTGGAAAGGCATGGGGGTTGCTGGTTCCCCTGCCTATCTTCAGCTTAGGGCATGCCACTAGCCACAGGATCAAGGTGATTTCAGTGGCTCGCCAATCCCCCATCTCCCAGAAGCAATGGGCCTTTACCTTGTTACTAAGAAAGTAGTCTACTCCCTCCCCAGGCTCAAACATGTTTCACATCCGCCTCTCTCCGATGGCCCCGGGAACAATGAACTAACTGCCCTCTCCCAACAACTGGGCTTTTGCCTCCTTTGAAAGGAGGGCCCGGGAAGTAGGAGGTGTTCCAGGCTTGCCCCTTAGCAGCAACCTTTCACCTCCTACACTCCTGTGCCACCAAGTGGAACTCTGGCTGACTGCTTGACACTGATCACTCCTGCCAGTGCTGGGAGGCCTGTGCAGAAGAGTTTGCTAGTGAAGGCAAACACCACAGTATCTCAGGCTCCCGGTGCCCTCAGTGGAAAAGTCAGGCTGACGCGGCCCCTGGGAACCTGCTACAGTTTGAACTGCAGCTGTCTCACGTGCTCTGTGGTGGTCACCTCTCTCCTGTGCTCTGGCACAGATGAGCTCAATTCTGTGGCCCAATTTGTACTTGTTAGTATTAAATTTCCTGAGACCTCGGCTTCTGATCTTGAGCTTTCTCATTCCTAGGATGAGAAAGAAGCTTGCTTTGTTTGTTTTCCCAGATCAACCCCAGGGACACACACGCTAGTCAGAGGCGCTACCACTAAGCTCTCGCCAGCGTTTGGTGTTTTGAGACAGGGTCTTGAACTGACCACCCTGCCCTCAGCCTCCTCCGCATTAGAACTACAGGCTCCACCACCAGGGCCAGCAAAGCAGTGTATTTTCTTTACTTCTCTGTGTGCTAACTAGAGAAGAACTCGCCTAGCGCCTGTGGAGATGTAGCTCAGGGGAAGAGTGCTGGTGAGCCTGCTCATGGCCCTGGGTCCCATCCCAGCACTGAGAAATAAACTCTCTTTTAAATCCTATTCCTGCACTCCCTCCTGAAGTCTTTCATCTCCAAGGTCGTGGTGAGACAGAAAGTGGCCGTATTACCTTTCTAAAGACTTGTCAATCAAAAATAAGTCCAGAGAAGGCAGAGCTGATACAGAGCCTCCTGAATCTGGGCTCACCCCTCCTTCCCCTTGGGTGCTTCTGGGGATCCAACCATGGCCACACATGCTAGGCACTTGTTCCCCCTCATGCGAGCACTGCGCCTCTGAGGTCCTGCAGCCCTGAGGAGACGCAGGCCATTCCCTTGAGGACTTCAGTCTGCAAAGCCCCTCCTCTGCCAGGAGGTCCCCGTGTCGTCATGCACTTTATCTCTCGTGTCCTCTCACTGTCACAGGATACAGGAGCAGGTGCTGGCCCTACACTGGAAACACAAGTGAGAGGCCTGGGAATGAGGTGCAGCCCCTAGGATCACATGGCTCTGCTGGTCCTGAATCCAGTCTGCCTGACTCCAGCCAAACCCGAGCGTAGGCTGCTCTTCTGAGCACTAAGTGTACAGTCTCCTGGGGGAAACCAAATAGTCTACACAGGCATTCGTTCAGGGTGTAAGTGATTCCTTTTGTGATTTGATCCTAAAACCCAAGATGGTCTGGTTTTGTAGCTGGAAACAATGTCCCTAATAGGATCACATTTCTTAGGAGTTTATTTGTGCCCGAATTAGAGAGGAGCCCAAGGCTGAGACTCAGGCCCACTGTCTTCTCTTTTGCAGCTCTCGTGGGTGCCTGCGGTGGGAACTACTCAGCCATGGCAGCCGTGGTCTACTCTCCTGACTTCCCAGACACCTACGCCACCGGGAGGGTCTGCTACTGGACTATCCGGGTCCCAGGAGCCTCTCACATCCATTTCAACTTCACCTTATTTGATATCAGGGATTCTGCAGACATGGTGGAGCTGCTGGACGGCTACACCCACCGTGTCCTGGTCCGCTTCAATGGAAGGAACCACCCGCCCTTGTCCTTTAATGTCTCTCTGGATTTTGTCATTTTGTATTTCTTCTCTGATCACATCAATCAGGCCCAGGGATTTGCTGTCTTATACCAAGGTAAGACATCCTTGTCTCTGGGAGCATAGGTGCCTTCCTTCTCTTTCTTACCAGGGTTTTCAAGCCTACAGTGGTTCTTTTGGGGCAGACATGGACCTACTTACTCAGCTGCAGATGATCTCAACACTGATTCATCCCCACCATCCAGTGCACAGCTCCCCACTTTCCAGTACACAACTCCCCATCTTCCAGTGCACAACTCCCCACCTTCCAGTACACAACACCCCACCTTCCAGTACACAACTCCCCATCTTCCAGTGTACAACACCCCACCTTCCAGTACACACTCCCCATCTTCCAGTGCACAACTCCCCATCTTCCAGTACACAACACCCCACCTTCCAGTACACAACTCCCCATCTTCCAGTGCACAACTCCCCATCTTCCAGTACACAACACCCCACCTTCCAGTACACAACTCCCCATCTTCCAGTGCACAACTCCCCACCTTCCAGTACACAACTCCCCATCTTCCAGTGCACAACTCCCCACCTTCCAGTACACAACTCCCCACCTTCCAGTACACAACACCCCACCTTCCAGTACACAACACCCCACCTTCCAGTACACAACACCCCACCTTCCAGTACACAACTTCCCACCTTCCAGTGCACAGCTCCCCACTTTCCAGTGCACAGTTCCCCACTTTCCAGTGCACAGCTCCCCACCTTCCAGTGAACAATTGGTTTATATTTCAATTTCACTCTTTTAATATTTTTGTTTATTTTAGATTTTATTTATATCTTTGTGAGTGTATGCCACGGGTATGTGGGTTGCTTTGGGGACCAGAGGAGGGCACCAGATCACCAGGAGCTAAAGGTATAGTCAGGCAGCTGTGAACTGCCTTACATGGGTGCTGGGAACCAACCTCAGGTCCTCTGAAAGAGCAGGCCATTGAGCCCTCTCTTTAGTCTGGTTTAGTAGTGTTAGTGGCAGTTTTATAGACAAGCAAATGGATAGATAAGAGGAGGTGGATGGCAGGTGAAAGGCTCCTAATGGTCAGTTCGTCCATTCTGCTTCTTCTAAACATCCCAGGCAGTCCCACAAACTTTCTTGCCATCTTTTCTCAGAGACGTACACTCTTCCCCTCTGCTATGAACACATGTGCAGACATGAGCCTTTGCTAGCCCCTGAGAAGCACAGGTATTGAACTGCACAACTCAACAGAAGTTAGGGTAGTGGGCTAGAGTAAGTGGTGCAGACTAATGGAGGAGGTGGGATTGGGTCAGTCATAGCAAGGAGGTACTGCAGAGCACAGAGGTGGTTCCGTGTCTGAGAGACCAGCTCATGACTAGAATCAGTGGTCTCTACTTTCCGCCCCTGCATAGCCACTACCTGCCATAGCCTGACAGGTTCTACTTTGTTATCAGGGAGACCAGAAGAGGAAACCGCATGTATACTTGAATCAGAACAGGCCTCATTCAGCACTTCTGGCACATACCTGTAACGCCAGCTCTTGGGTGGTAGAGGCAGGAAAATTAAAAGTTTGGGGCATCCTCAACTACATAGCTGGAGGCTAGCCTGGGCTATATGAGACCCACATACATGCATGCCACATGCATGTGCGTCCACATACTTGCACCCCACACATGCATACACCCACACACATGCACCCACATGCATGTGCACCCACACCCATGCAAAACATTCTCTCGCATACAGAGAAAGAAAAATAGAAAAGGCCTCACCCCGACTAGAGCAGTGTTCTCCTTCTTGCTGTCTTCCTTGACTTTCTCTGGTTAATCCTTTTGATCTTCTAGCCACCAAGGAAGAACCACCACAGGAGAGGCCTCCAGTCAACCAGACACTGACAGAGGTGATCACCGAACAAGCCAACCTCAGCGTCAGTGCTGCCCACTCTTCCAAAGTCCTCTATGTCATCACCACCAGCCCCAGCCACCCACCGCAGACTGTCCCAGGTAGCCATTCCTGGGCACCATCAGTTGGGGCCAGCAGCCACAGAGTAGAAGGTAGTTCCCTCAACCCTTACAGAAACAAAGGCGCTTGTGGGTGCTTCTCCTTCAGACACAGGTTGGGATATTGGCTCTGCAACCTCTAGTCTGCATGACCTTTGAGAGAAAGTTCTCCTCAACTTAGGTCCCTTCCAAAGATGGACTCTGTGTGCCTTTGGCACCTGTGATTAACAGCTATGCTGGTTTCTTCATCATTATAAGAAAAGACACCATTCTGGGAGCATCTTTCTAGAGCCCCAGGGTAGAGCTTATTCAGAAGGTACATACAGGCTAGAGGTTGGCCTAGCCATAGAACATGCACCAAAATGGAGAGAAACAATAAGACCAAAAGACACAGAATTCTTCCAGTGATACGATGCACTGTTCTAAACGCTGGACCATACACTGAACTAGATAAACCCCTGCCCTTTTTGTCTACAAACATGAGGCTGGTCTCTAAGCTTTGGGCAGCACAGGCCAGACATTCCTCCCCTTCTGCAGAGCGAAGTGCACACAGAATGCTAGGACAGTACTGTGCATGTTTCCTTTGGTTGCCAGTGGGAGGAAGAAAACCAGACACACTGTCAAAGGTCAGGAGCACTAAGAGCTGTGAAGAGAAGCCATGCAGGAGAGACATGGGCCGTGATCTCCTTCCCTCTTTCCTGTCGAGGGCATGGTCTCTGAATGAGCTGGGGCCATCTATCATTTAGTCATGAGGTCTTCACACTCTCCCTGTCCTCTGTGGAGCTCACCGTAGAAGGTCAGGGAGGGAAGCCTCTCCAGCCCCCACACCATTTGACTGGATTCCAGGGTTTCATAGGTCACACTTGTCGTTGCTCAGACAGAGAATTGGGACCCAAAGACTTCTAGGTGACTGACTGATGAGTTCTGGTGGCAGACAGATTCACCACACCCCCTTTGACTCCAAGTCCAGTGTTTGGAATTTACAGAGGAAGTTTCAGAACAAGGCAAAGCCATAAGAAAGTTCCATGCTCAGCCCAGCTCCGGTTACTCCCACTGCCAGGTTTGCTGGCTGCTCCCACCTGCAGAGTGGACAGAGCCCCCAGCACTGCCGGTCTCCTTTGGAAAATAAAGACAAACCTGGTGAGCTCTCTTTGCATTTGCAGGATGGACCGTGTATGGCCTGGCAACCCTCCTCATCCTCACAGTCACAGCTGTCGTTGCCAAGATCCTTCTGCACGTCACATTTAAGTGAGTACAGGAGAGGGCGGGAGGCCCGGCAGCCCTTGCCTCTGTCATTCTTCCTTTGGGTACAGTTGTGAACTGAGCGTGACTCCAGAGCCTGAGTCCCAGCAGCACAAGGCGGAGACCGTTCCTCCTCCTCTCAAAAGAAACAGACAACAGGACAGATCACACTGAGGTGGAGGGATTCTGTGTTCAGTAGATTCAGTTCCAGGAAGGGTTGAAACCATGCTGGCAGAGGAAACAGCAGTTCTGCTTGGGTGTTTGTGTTGTTCCCTTAAAGAAGTTTGCATTTAAGTCAAGCTTCCTAGGACTGTCCATTTTTCTTAGTGCCTCTAGAAACTAAGGAAGTCTTACAAAGAGAATTTCAACATTTCAGTTAGTGCTTAATAATCTGCACTAATTTATTCTTTGGCAGTCACATACATGTATAGAATTCACTCTGCTCACAGCTACCCCACCCTTCTCCTCTCCCCTCCTCCCATTACCCCTACCAGGCCCCCATCCCACTGGGCTCAGGCAGGGCTGCCCACGTGGACTGGAGCCTGAGCAGCTCACTGACGTCCTCACCTCCAAACCCCTCACTGCCATTCGCCCATGACTAAACGTTTAGTTCAGTCTTACACAGACCCTGTGTGTGCCGCCATGGCTGCCACAACTCCCTGAGTGCCAAAGCCATGCCATAGCCATAAGACAGCACTTCATATCACCTGTCTCTCCTGTTATTTCCATAGTGTTACCTGACCTTAATGGTATCCATTTTAAGGGTCAACAATCTCTTGTTCTCCGCATTTGACCAGCCATGGCCTCTGCATTTATTGCTGTTTGCTATGGAAAATTTCTTAGATCCAGGCCGAGAGCAGCACTGATGCCCTGTGCTGTTTGTGCTGGTGTCTGGGGCTCTGTTGGCCTGTGTATGCCCCTACTCTGTCTTATCCCCAGATGGCCGGTAAATACACCTATCACCCTAAACATTATTTTTGAACATTTATTTAAGCCAGATACCTGTAATCATAGCTACTTAGAAAGCTGAAGCAGCATTATGACTGAGGCCAATGTGAGCAACTCATCGAGACCCTATTTCTGCTAGGTACAGTAGCTCATGCCTGTGATCTCAGTGCTCACTGGGCAGAGACCACAATATTGCTACAAGTGTGAGGCCATCTTTTTCTACATAATCAATATCAGGCCAGCCTGGACTACAAAGGGACACTGTCTCAAATAAAACAAGAAGCAAAACCTGTCTTCATTTCTTTAACTAAAGGATAAAGGCTTTATCACTTAGTCCAGTAAAACTGAAGAAAGGAAGTTGTTCCCTGTGTGCTCTGCCTTCCAGGAGAGTGCTGTTTGTGTGCTTCGAATCTTTGCTTTCTATAGACTCCAGTTATCTTTTCTCTGGTTCCCACTGAAAGGCCTTCCTGAACTCCAAGTTCTAGTAAGAGCCACCCTTCCTGGCCTCCTTTGCCCTCTGCTGCAAACATTTACACATGGAGGCCAGCTGTGGCCACACTAGTGACCTGACTCTCTCCTCTCTGGACTTCTGTAGCAGAAATAATGTCCTTACTGTTGTCAGCTGAGCTCACCGTTCACACAGATACACACACATGTGCGCATGCAGAGAGAAAGAGGGAAATGTGGGGGAAATGTCTTTTTTTTTTAAATATTTATTTATTATGTATACAATATTCTCTGTGTATGCCTGAAGGCCAGAAGAGGGCACCAGACCTCATTACAGATGGTTGTGAGCCACCATGTGGTTGCTGGGAATTGAACTCAGGACCTTTGGAAGAACAGGCAATGCTCTTAACCGCTGAGCCATCTCTCCAGCCCCGGGAAATGTCTTGGTATCTGTTGAGATTTAGTTTCAGAACATAATGTGGGTGTCAAATCTTGAGTCTTCTCAATGCCCTTTTATAAAATGATGTAGAACTGAACACAACTAATGTCTCTCCACACAGTGTAGATTCCACTGCACCTCTGCACTGCTCCCCACACAGTGTAGACTCCACTGCACCTCTGCACTGCTCCCCACACAGTGTAGATTCCACTGCACCTCTGCACTGCTCCTCACACAGTGTAGACTCCAGTGCACCTCTGCACTGCTCCCCACACAGTGTAGACTCCACTGCACCTCTGCACTGCTCCCCACACAGTGTAGACTCCACTGCACCTCTGCACTGCTCTCCTCACACAGTGTAGACTCCACTGCACCTCTGCACTGCTCTCCTCACACAGTGTAGACTCCACTGCACCTCTGCACTGCTCTCCTCATACAGTGTAGACTCCACTGCACCTCTGCACTGCTCTCCTCATACAGTGTAGACCCCACTGCACCTCTGCACTGCTCTCCTCATACAGTGTAGACTCCACTGCACCTCTGCACTGCTCCTCACACAGTGTAGACTCCACTGCACCTCTGCACTGCTCCTCACACAGTGTAGACTCCAGTGCACCTCTGCACTGCTCCTCACACAGTGTAGACTCCACTGCACCTCTGCACTGCTCTCCTCATACAGTGTAGACTCCACTGCACCTCTGCACTGCTCCTCACACAGTGTAGACTCCACTGCACCTCTGCACTGCTCCCCACACAGTGTAGACTCCACTGCACCTCTGCACTGCTCCCCACACAGTGTAGACTCCACTGCACCTCTGCACTGCTCCTCACACAGTGTAGACTCCACTGCACCTCTGCACTGCTCCTCACACAGTGTAGACTCTAGTGCACCTCTGCACTGCTCCCCACACAGTGTAGACTCCACTGCACCTCTGCACTGCTCCTCACACAGTGTAGACTCCAGTGCACCTCTGCACTGCTCCCCACACAGTGTAGACTCCACTGCACCTCTGCACTGCTCCCCACACAGTGTAGACTCCACTGCACCTCTGCACTGCTCTCCTCGCACAGTGTAGACTCCACTGCACCTCTGCACTGCTCTCCTCACACAGTGTAGACTCCACTGCACCTCTGCACTGCTCTCCTCATACAGTGTAGACTCCACTGCACCTCTGCACTGCTCTCCTCATACAGTGTAGACCCCACTGCACCTCTGCACTGCTCTCCTCATACAGTGTAGACTCCACTGCACCTCTGCACTGCTCCTCACACAGTGTAGACTCCACTGCACCTCTGCACTGCTCCTCACACAGTGTAGACTCCAGTGCACCTCTGCACTGCTCCTCACACAGTGTAGACTCCACTGCACCTCTGCATTGCTCTCCTCATACAGTGTAGACTCCACTGCACCTGTGCACTGCTCCTCACACAGTGTAGACTCCACTGCACCTGTGCACTGCTCCTCACACAGTGTAGACTCCACTGCACCTCTGCACTGCTCCTCACACAGTGTAGACTCCACTGCACCTCTGCACTGCTCCTCACACAGTGTAGACTCCACTGCACCTCTGCACTGCTCTCCTCATACAGTGTAGACTCCACTGCACCTCTGCACTGCTCCTCACACAGTGTAGACTCCACTGCACCTCTGCACTGCTCTCCTCACACAGTGTAGACTCCACTGCACCTCTGCACTGCTCTCCTCATACAGTGTAGACTCCACTGCACCTCTGCACTGCTCTCCTCATACAGTGTAGACTCCACTGCACCTCTGCACTGCTCTCCTCACACAGTGTAGACTCCAGTGCACCTCTGCACTGCTCTCCTCACACAGTGTAGACCCCACTGCACCTCTGCACTGCTCTCCTCACACACTGTAGACTCCACTGCACCTCTGCACTGCTCCTCACACAGTGTAGACTCCAGTGCACCTCTGCACTGCTCCTCACACAGTGTAGACTCCACTGCACCTCTGCACTGCTCACAATATCTAGGCCACTGCAATGTCATTGTTAGTGAATAAGAAAAGGAGTAAATACTAGGTGTGTCAGCACAGGCTGACCTCATTGATGTAGAATCTTCTCTTCAAAGGACCTACTAGGTGTGTTAAATGTTATAATCTGCATTCTAGAAAATCCTGTCTGTGTGTCCCTACACTAGCTCCAGCACCCAGTGTCTCATAGCAGGGCTGAATCCCTAAAGCACACACCTCACTCCTCTTAACCTTGGAACCTTCCACAGTTTCCCTGCCTGTCAGGAGGTGAAGAGAAGGGCGGGCTAGGAATAGGGCTGTAAAGTCGGGGCTCTCTGCTTCACACCAAGAATGTCCCCTTACCTGATTAAGATAGGCAGGCTTCTAGGTAAGTGGCCTTTGTAGATAGTATTGTTTTATGGGGTGGGGAAAGAAGAAGATGAAGAAAAGAAGAATATTTGAAAATTAATTCATAATCTCTCCAACAGCCTTTTCCAGCTTTGAATTATTTTGACAGAAAGTCCCTCGTTACCATGAGGAGAGTGCGGCCTGCCTCCATGCCCACAGGCCAGATTTCATTCTTCACTCTTTGTTTTTCCAGACAGAGTTTCTCTGTGTAGCCCTGGCTGTCCTGGAACTCTGTAGACCAGGCTGGCCTCAAACTCACAGAGATCCGCCTCCTGCTTCTTCCTGAGCTGGGATTAAAGGCGCTTGCTGCCTTTCCCAGCCTTGATCTTGACTCTTTAAGGCAGCCAGCGTCCTTCCCAAGGCTGTGCCTCACAGATCCAGGTGCCTCCTGAGGTGATGATCTGAGTGCTTTGTTCAGATCTGCTTGAAAAATTATTTTCATTTGGCAGGTCTCATCGTGTTCCTGCTTCGGGAGACCTTAGGGACTGTCGTCAATCAGGGGCTTCTGGGGAGATCTGGACCATTTTCTATGAACCTTCCACTACAATCTCCATCTTTAAGAAGAAGCTCAAGGGCCAGAACCAACAAGATGACCGGAATCCCCTTGTGAGTGACTGAAGCCACACCGCACTGAGACAGGAGGCTGCTCCTGAGCTGAAGGTTGCCGGGGTCCTGCTGCAGGGGCGCTGTGGCTGGATTCCTCCATCACATGCACTTAGGCTGGACACTCGGAGCTCGGCCCCTGGCCTGCAGCTCTGCCAAGACTGGGGCTGAGTTGACAGGACACAGCTGGACCTGATTCTAGACGACTGTTGGGTGGTGGGTAGTTTAATGTGTGATGCGTTTTTATTTTCTATTTTGACCGTGTATGGATCAGTTTCCCCTGATCTTTACAGTTTGGAACAGAGCCAGACTGAAGAAATTCTCGGGTCTTCTTGAAGGCTGGCCTGGTTCCCTGCCAAATGTGGTCTTCTAGCTGTTAGCACCTCAGAGTGCACAGAGGCCCAGTGCCCTGTTCCAGGCCTGCAGCGTTCTCTCTGATGCCGACTAAGATGTGCCTCATCTAGTCTGAGGGGACTGAGAACAGGGTCACACTAGATGTCTTCTTTCTAGAGGGTATTTAACAATACTTACTGGCATACAGGGCTAACCTGGGGATTGAGCACAAAATAATCCACCTGTTTGTCCATGGGGCGACACAGTAAACTGCTTGTGTACTAGACTTACCTGGCCTGGCCCCCGAGAAGTTTACAGGTCTGTGGAATCTGAACTCAGCCTGTCCCTCTGTCCTCTCAGCTAACTTCGAGTTCAGAACCAGGAGTTTAAAGGCTTTAGCATAGTGTGGGGGCCGTAGCTCAGTGGTAGAGAGCTTGCCTTGCATACATGAGTCCCTAAGGTCAATGCCAATACTGCCAAAAAGAGAAAGAGAAAAAAAACTGTAGCATAGCCTGTGGGCAGCATCCTGTGATGAGACAGAGTCCTGTGGATCCTTCATGAGGTGTCTACCATTTTAAAAGAAGACCACAACTACCAAGAGCTATGTCTTTGTCCCTTATCAGAGGGACAGAGTAGTTAGGGTAAGGGCTCTTGTCTTGCCCCGTCACTCTGTCCCTTAGATAGGGAGGCAGACTACAGAAGCTGGCAAAAGGAAAAGGCAGGGCCTGGGAACTGGAGATCTTTCCAGGAGAGGCTGAAAGATTTAGAGTCCCAGTTACAGTGGCCGCCAATTGTGAGAGGAAGGGCCACCCCTGATGGAGAAGCCCTGCAGTCTGGAAGTGACCTTGGTCAGCAATAGCTGAGAGGAACAACCTGTGCCCTGAAGGGGACCCTGGTCACTCTCTTGTCAGCACTTGAGCTTTGGAGCTGTGGCCTCTGATCTCCTGGGTGCCCTCCTGGAGCACTACTTACCTCTCCTGCGTCTCTAAGCTGCTGCCTTTGAGGCCTCTTGTAGGGTTGGCCAGCCCGTCAGTAACTGGCTGCTCCCAGGTAGGAGGACTATATGGGACCATGGGGGAACATCCTCAGGGAGAGGCAGTGACCAGAGCTGATGGGTAGAGAGGCAACTGGAGGAGGAAACTGTGTCTCTACAGTGGGCCAGGGGTGCTGTCCAGCTCCCATGGGAGGCCTGCAGGGTACAGAGCTGCTGGGGGTCATCTGGAAAAGCGGCAGGCGCCTCAGTCTGAAGACAGGCTCACCACGCACAAGGACCGCTGGAAATAGAGTGACAGGAGCAGGTTCCAGGCCAGGCTGTTCACAGCGTGTTTGGGAGCCTCGGGAAGCAAGTGTTAGTCACAGATCACCAGGGAAGGCTCAGCTGGCCGGGACATTGGTCTAGCTCTGCTCACTGGCACCACCGCTCACCTGCTTCTCCACATCGCAGGCTCAGGAAGGAGGAAGCTGCCCCGGTGGTGGCAGCTACAGCTCAGCTGCCCTTCACTGCCGTCCTCAGGAAGGGCACAGCCCAGCACCCCAGTATGCACTTCCTCTTGGGGACCAGCCCCAGGAAACACAGCCCACCTTACTATAGCATGGGGCAGTGGGAAGCTGTGAATCGCCCGGGCCAGGTCCCCAGCAATGACAGCACACTGTGAGTCTGTCAGCGGCTTGTGTACCAGTCGGGGTAAACACGGAGAGGTGGGCAGCCCGAAGCTGAGTGTGCTGGGGGGAGGGGTGTTTGAGTCGAGGTGGGTGGAGATTGCCTGAGGAGAAGAGCAGCACAAAAGACTGCGGAGACCCTCAGAGACCTTAGGTGTAGGCACAGGTAGACCCAATGGGTCCCTCTGCTTGAAAAGTAAAGACAGAGTAGGGAGAAGCCTGTGTCTTCCCCACGTCACACAGGATGGGACTGAGGCTGCCTGGGGTGGGCAAGGTGACCAGACCTCTGACTTCCCCAACTGTGAGCCCCTGCTCCAGATTCCTCAGCCAAAAGCTCTCAAAGATCAAAGCTCTGGCAGGTACCACTGTCCTGACCCTGAGCCAGCCCATGGGATGTGCCTGGGCCAGGTGCCAGCCCACGTCCCAATGTCAGCCCAGGCAGGACCCCACCTGACCCTCCTCAGCCACTGGCCTGACACCAGCAGGACTTGCCCAGCTGCTGCCAGCATGGGGACAGTCCCCACTTAACCTTCAAGAGCACTTAGAAGCAGATGGCCTTCCGACTCTGCCGGCCTATCTGCAGGGCCCACATTGGGCCTCCTAGGCCAGCTCCTCATTCCACAGCCCTCCGTGGTTCTCTCTGGGACTTCTCTGGGGGTTGGAATCTCCTGTTTGGAGTTTGATGTCCACTTTGGGTGCTGCCTTGGGAACCTCTGTCCTCACCCTCCCCCCAGGCCACTCTCAGCCTAGCTGCTGTGGTATGAGGTGGGGGACTTGTCAGACCCACCGGCCACCTGCGTCGGCCAGCAGAGCCATGTGGGAACTGAGCACGCTGGCTGAGGCTGAGTGGGCAGAGGGACAGTAGGAGGTGATTCTCCCCTGTCAGAGGGAAGTATACAAGGGATCCTTTCTTGCCAACACAGGGAGCTGCAATCCCTGCCATCCTCATGGCACCAAGACCTTCCCCTTTCCAAACTCTCCCTCCAGCAGGGATCTGACTTTGGACAACAAGGCTTTATTTGTAAATATGCTCTTAATATACAACGTTGAGAATAGAACAGAAGCATCGTGTATTTTAAAGTGTAAAATGAAGTGTGACACACTGTATACAATTTAATATATATTTTTAGGATTTTGTTATTTAAGAAAATGGAATGTGATGGTACTTAACTTTTACAAAAGAGAGAAAAATGTTATTTTTACTGTTTGAAGAAAATAAATATTCTCATTGTTGTAGAAACAGTGGTGGGCCCTAGGCTGTCATTTGTATGGGGCATCCCAGGAGCCGGGCCACAGCAAAGAGTGTAGTGCTGGGACTCTTCGCCCTCCCAGGCACCAGGTCAGGCCCTGGCCGGCTCTCCTGGTGGTTTCTGGGTTTCATGGTCTTGTCATTGGTTGACCATAGCCGTGGCACAGCTGGTGAGCTCCAAAGACCGGGACTCCAGATCAGCTCCACCTGCTGTCTGGTAGCCTCAACCTGCTCACTGTGTACCCACCTTCTTTTCCACTGGGAAGCAGCCATTACCCAGATGACAGATGCCCGATGGAGAGACTGTAACTATCCCAGGAAGAACTGGGCAGCCTCCCTGAATAACCCGTGCTTCTCTCTGCCGTCTGTCCCCATTTCTCTCTCTTGTTGGTTTGGGTGAGATAAGGTCTTTCTCTGCTGTGCTGCCCAGGTTCCTCCCGTGTCAGCCTCCCCAGTAACTGGACTACCATGCCCTTATCAACCCTTTCCTTAAGAAAGCCACCCTTTGCCATGGTCCGTCTTGTGCCGACAAGGAAAGAAGTCTGGTGAGGCAGTGTGGGTTGTAGCTGGAGCACAGAGCTGTAGTCAGTGACCAGGATTCTGTCCCTCCACTGGGGCCAGAAGGGCAAAGCAGGAGGACTTGGAAGAGCTCCGGCCAGAGCATCAGCTCCCTGCTTAGAAAGAGCTGCTCTTTACGTCCAGAGAAGTCAGGTTAGAGTGAGGAGCAAACTGACACGAGAAGCCGCGGACACAGATCCAGGCAAGTGATGTCAGCCCCACCCTGCACCCCAGCAGGAAAGGCTGACTCTGCCCATAGGACAGGGCACATGCTTGGCCCGAGAGCTCAGGTTACGTTTAAACCCCTCTTACCGTGAGGCCTCTATGTCCAGTGCAGTGGGTTGTATGTGTCATTGTCTGCTGTGCGTCGTTAGTTAAATGGTAGCTGTTGCTTTTGTTCTAGAATATACCTAGGGGTTAAGAAAACAGGTCTGGGAGCTTGGTGTCTGGGCAGTAAGAGCCACTCTGCGATAAAACCCTCACGAGTCCTCTGATGGCAGTGTGGGCCATCAAGGCGGGACTATTGGGCATTTGACAGATGGTCTGAGACCCTGCATGGCTCTGGTCTGAAGAGCTCCTTCCGTGCTAATACCCTAATATCCTTGGGTAAGTGTAGGAGGTGCCCAGGAAACTGCGGGGATGTTGAGACACCGAGGCAGGGGAGAGGACTAAAGAGGGAGTTTCCCACAAGCAGCAAAGCCAGCCTGCCTGTGGACGCCTGCTGCTCCTTCGAGAGCCCAGCTCTCGAGTCTCCTTGGCCCAGCCAGATTTTTGGGGGTACAGGCCAGGCCAGCCAAAGAATCCCACCACCATCTGAGATGTGGGCTGTTCGTCAGCGTCTGAGCCCAGTCCAGCCCTGTCATATCGGCTTCCCCTAAGACGTGCCCACCATGTCTGACCACCACTACAGCCATTTGGGAACCTTTACCACAATCAGCTCTGGACGGAATTATCCGCACAGCCAGCTGTGCAAATTGTAGTCCCCTCTTTGTCTGCCGTCAGACGGTGTTTTTTACTCAGCTGCAAAGGCTCCCAGCCCAGATACATCACAGCACAGAGGGGCGTGGCAAGAAGACACATGACCAACACAACAGGTGTTCCCAGAGGCTTCTCCAGTCAGTACCCTCTCCCCGATTCTGCCCCAGTGGGGACATTTCTGCCACCCTTGTGGTGACCACACCACAACTGACTTTTTTCTGAGCTTTCCTCTGTTTGCCAAGCACCGCTGTCCTTCCGTGATGGGGAATATATTTGTAATGGCAGGAAATGGTTGGTGAGAACATGGGCGGCCTTGCTGATAGAGTTCAGACGCACTGGGCAGCAACAGGATAATAGTAATAAATGAGACCAGAATGTGCATCTGGTCTGCCCAAAGAATCCTCTTTGGATTATGAGACAACAGGAAGAGACCCCCCAAGCCCATCTGAATAGAGTTTAGGGCCACCTGACCTTGACCTGGCATGTCCCACATCCTCACAGCCTCTGATCCATCACCAGGGCGGCTCCAGTTGCATCCTTTGTCCTGCAGTCAAAGGCTTTTCCCGTGCAGGGGAAAGGCTGGACAAAGGTGACCTTGTCTCCAAGCCTGTGAGTCACAGGGGCCATATCCTCTCCCAAGTGGGCCATGTGTGTTGAAGCTGTAGGCAGACTCGGGGGCTCAGAGAACTGAGAGGCCTTTGTTCTTCCGCAGCAGTGTTGGGTCCCCACAGGGGTATGTGTTTGCTCCACTGAAGGGGACACTATGTCAGCTATAGAGTACTTCGGCTTCAAGTCCCGCAGCACTGTCCTGCAGCCGCAAGTCCTCGTTTCTGGTCCCCAGCTGCTCTCACTGCATGGGCCTACCCCTGCTGCTGGGAGTGGACATAGTTGAACATAGAAGCCCATCTTCAGGACAGCCAGCTGCGAGGACAGCCTGGAAAATGAACCTGTCAGCTCTGTGGGGACTGGGCTGGGGACTTTAGAAGAAAAGGAAATTGGAGCTTAGAGGCCCTCGGGAGATCACAGAAAGCTCTAAATTACACAGACTGCAGAAACAAAGCTCAGAATCCTCTTTGCTTGTGGCCAGGAGTGGAGCGGCTACCACTATTTGTCCCAGTCACCCAACAAAGCAGGGCCAGGGCCCACTTCTTGTGCTGATCATGTGGTTATATCTCGTTAAGTGGCAGAGGCTGCAAGGAGTATTCAGACCTCCAAGTTAGCCAGATACAGGGCAGCATGTTAAGGGCTTCCACACGCCGGGCTAATCGCAATGGCACCAATAACTCCCGCTCTGAGGTGCCTACTGTGGCGCTGACATTGTGCCAAGCACTGCACAGACATCACTAGAACCTTCGTTTGTTTGTTTGTTTGACATTTCAGTGCTGGTCAAGATGACCTACAAGCTTGAGGTCCTCTTATGCTGATCCACACAAAACAAAGAATTCAATTCAAACCAAAGTCCACCAGCCACTAGAACAGCCATTTTCCATTGACAAGTGTCCCTGAGGTCTGAGGTGGGATGCTAAGGATCATCCGTCCTGCCTTGGAACTGTTCCCTATAGGAATTTTTTTTTTTTTTTTTTAAAGAGAAGTAAGCCTTTGTCCCCACGCTTCTCATAGAAAGCTGACTGAATTGGCTTCTTTGGGGAAAAGACTAAATCCACATCCCTGTCTGATTCTCCTATGCTTCCTTGACTTAGGCAACAGCAATAGCAGGAATGGCAGTGGTGGCAGCAGCCATGGGGACCTAGATCTTTTCAGCAGGTGGGAAGGTGTCCTCCGTGTCAGCAAAGCCGGAACCCAGTTGTATCCACTGACGACAGACCGTGGTTCTGAGGCAATGATTGGGCAGCCAGTCTGCAAACACTGGCAACCTGCGAATGCCCTCCAGGAAGTGAGTACAGAATCTGCTCTGTGATGTCAAGCCCTGTGTCAAACACCTGCTGAATGACAAGCCCAAAGGAGAAGGGGAAGCTCTTCTCTGAGTTCAGCAGTGTGGCTTCACTAGCCCCGCCTCCTCCACCTCTGGTCTTTGCCAGTCGCACATCCTGCTGAGTGTCAGTGGTACCCTGGGGATCTTAGTGGTGAGGCCTAAAGCCTGAGAGAAAGAAGCCTTCTCAGACCACAGGCCAGTGTTCTGAGGTCACACAGTGACCATACATGGGGTGATGGCACCAGCATGGGCTGCATGGCACATTATTGACCAGCAGCAGGTCCCTGACCTTGTGAACACATAGCCCATGTCCTCTGGATATGTGGCAGGTTCCTCCACAGCTGAGTTGGTTTCCAGACGTTCACGGTGGCCTCGTACACCCCGGTGTTCTTTCCTGCTGGTACCTCAGCCTTCCCTCAAAGGGACATGCAGGTCTGCCTGGAGCCCAAACTCTGCTCCCACAGTGACATTTTGAGTTGTCATCCAAAAGCTGGAAGTAGTTGGACTTCCAGGTTGCTCTGCCTTCCTTGGCCACCACGGAGTACATCAGGGATCTTCAAGGGGTTAAAGATGATGTCACTGTAGTGAGGATGCCTGGCAAGAACCCTACAGGTTCTTAGCTGGAAAAAGCCCCTGGTTGCACAAGCAGATTAACAAGAGGAAAACGCAGAGAAGGGGTCAAGCGGTGGAAGTCGCAGCCAGGATGCTGTGCCCACGGTCCACCAGGTCCAGAACTGGAGCTCCACCCCTCACCGAGCACAGGAGTTCCCAAAAGCTCATCATAGCTGTCTCCAGACAGCCCAGGAAGGGTGGGCACATTTGCCTGGGACAAGGAAAGGTTCAGTTCCAGGCACCCACATCTGTAACTTCAGCTCCAGCAGACACACGTGCACACATGTGGTGCATAGACACACATGCAGGCAAAACATCCATATACATGTTTTCTAAAGAATCAGATGAGTGTGCACAGCCCCTTCCCCCCAATGATGCTAGCCACAGAACTTTGTATGACAACTCTGGAGTCCAGACATCATGGAAGCCCTCCGTAGACTTCAGGCTTGTGACTTATCTCCTCAGGAGGCCATGACAAACTGGGTAACAGCAGCAATGGTAGTGATCAAATACTAAACATTTCATTATTCAATATATTTCAAGATTTAAGAAGCATTTATTATCAGAGGGCTAGGGGTGGCGCATACGCTACAGCTCAGATGTGGAGATCAACAGACGGCTCTGTATTTGGTTCCCCCACTTTTATATGGATTCTGGGCCTTGAATCCAGAGCTCCAGGCTTTCATGACAAATGCTTTCATTTGCCTCACCCCGCACAGCTTAGGTCCCAGAGCTGTGACTAGAGCTGCCAAGGGAATGAAGACACCAACACATGGGCACAGAAAAACTGGGATCCGCTAGACTGGGCTTGGCCGGAAAAGCCACAGCATGTTTATCCTATGCATTTGAAAAAGGGGCAGGGTTATCATATACAAGAAACAAGGAGGCAGAGTTGTCATATACAGCTGGACAAGGAGGAGGGGTTGTCATATACAGCTGGACAAGGAGGAGCGGTTGTCATATACAGCTGGACAAGGAGGAGCGGTTGTCATATACAGCTGGACAAGGAGGAGGGGTTGTCATATACAGCTGGACAAGGAGGAGGGGTTGTCATATACAGCTGGACAAGGAGGAGGGGTTATTACTTACAGATGAACAAGGAGGCAGGTCCAGCTAATCTCAATGAGGGGACAGTCTCCGGGGCATGGACACCCAGGTAGAGAAAACTACATGAACATTTTCTGTGCAAAGTGTCAACATTTGCTCCCGACCCGAGGAAGGCTTTACCCTCCCTCTGAGCGTCCGCACCCTGGAACTAAGCCGTCGGGGTCCCCAACAGGGCCAATGCTTATGTCAGCAACTTGCAATCCCATACAAGTTTGCTTGTTTTCTACATTTACCTCCTGAGTCCACTTGTTGGCCTGCTATTCAGTAGTTTGTTTGGCTGGTTTTTGAGACAGGGTCTCACCATGTAGCCCTGCCTGTCTAGGAAATTCCTCTGTAGACCAGGCTGGCCTCGAACTTACAAAGGCCTGCCTCCACCTCCTAAGTGCTGGGACTAAAGGCGTGTGCCATCAGTACCTGGCAAAAAAGTTTTTAAAGAGCAACCAATTTTCCAAAACGTGGATGATGTCATAATATAGTCTCTTGATTCCCACCCCCAACAAGGAAAACCTTGTGAAAGCTTTGCTCAGGGACTGTCTGATAGCAGATGCCGGCCCTCAGGCCTTCGCTTGCCCTCAAGCCCTGCTCTCCACTACCTTCTTAGGCCCCACAGCAACGACATGGAGTAAGTCTTGTTTATGTCCCCACTCCAATGGAAAAAAAACATGGTTCAGAGTTTAAATAACTCATCTGTGAAGCATTAGAATCCGGTCTTGAGTCTTCCTCCAGCCAGCTTGCTTTTCTGAGGGACACCATGGATGAGTCTGGACTGTGGGAAAGGGGAAGGAACGATGGTGGGGAGACAGAAGGGACTGGCCGGGCGGGGACGGACACACACAACACAGTCATACACACACACACACACACAGGCACACACACACACACACACACACACACACACACACACACCATCCACAGAAGGGACTGGCCGGGCGGGGACAGACATACACACACACACCATCCTCTTCCTCCCTCAGTCTGGTCTGCCCAGCAGGGGAACGCAGCTGGCCAGGCCGGGGACGGACACACACAGACACACACAGACAGACACACACACACACACATACACACATACACACACACACACACACACATCCTCCCCATCCTCCTCCCTCAGTCTGGTCTGCCCAGCAGGGAAGGCAGCTGGCTTCTGGGGTTGTCTGTTCCTGCCCCACCCCCAGCTCCAAGGAAGAAGCCCGGATCCAGGACAGCTGGCCGCCCTCGCAGTGTTTTCCAGATCCCAGGTTCTTTTAATTATAACCAGTTTGCCACCCTCAGCAAGCCTTTGTTTCCCTCCACTCATACCCACGAGCTGGACCCCGCCTCAGAGTCTCCCAGCCAACCCCTGGGTTAAAATCATTTCCTTCCCTCGTAGAGACCCCTCAGTCTGTGAGGAGCTTGCCTTTCTTCTGCTAGAGACTGAGGCAAGGAGGGTCGGCTTGGTTGGCCGGGATTTGCCACAGGATCTTCCCCATCTCAACTGCCTTATTTATTTGCTAAGGCTTTGGACTCCCGCTCCCGGAAACACTCCCAGTTTGAATCGTGTAATATTTGGGGACACAGGGTCTACAAACTGGGGCTGCAAAAAGTATCAGTGTGCAGGGCTCAATGTCACACCGTGTGCAGGTAACTTTGGCCAAATGACCTTCTTTTGCCAAGGAAACCAAGGGTTTCCTACCAGAGAAACATGACCGGACCAAGGCTCGAAGCAGGCTCTGCTGCCCCTAGTTCCCAGACTCCACTCACCCATTTATAAAATAAATTAAGTTGGGGTTTAGTTAAACACGAACTACATATGGTAGTGCACCAGAAATCCCTACAGCCAGGATGCTAAGAGGTTTGTGAGTTCAAACCCAGCCTGTGCTACATAGCAAGACCCTGTAAGTGCACAAAACAGAGCACCTCAGTCACTGGCCTGTGCCTTTTATGCTTTGTTTTGTTGTTTGTTTTCAAGACAGGGTTTCTCTGTGCACTGGAACTTTCTCTGTAGACCAGACTGGCCTCCAAGTCACAGACATCAACCTGCCTTGGCCTCCCGAGTGCTGGGATTAAAGGTACATATCACACCACGCCCAGTCATACATATATATATATATATATATATATATATATATATATATATATTTCATATGCATTGATGTTTTGCCTGTATGTCTGTGCCAGGGTGTCAGAGGCTGCCCTGGAACTGGAGTTACAGACAGTTGTGAGCTGCTGTGTGGCTGTTAGGAATTGAACCTGGGTCCTCTGGAAGAGCAGCCAGTGCTCCTAACAGCTGTGTCATCTTGAGTCATCTCCCAAGCCTTGGCCTGTGAATTCTTAATATATTGGAATGGCTTTTAGCAGTAACTAAGGATCAAAGTCAGAAGAGCCAGAGAAATAGTGGTGTGGTCCACAGTTGTGGCTGGTTGATTTTGTTTTATTTTGAAAAATTATCTCATGCAGCCAAAGATGGCCTTGAACTTGCTGTGTAGCTGAGATCGGCCTTGAACCCTATCCTCTTCTCTCTACCTCCTGGGAGCTGGGATTACAGACTTGTACCCCCGCGCCCAGCCAGTGGTCTCTATTCTGCAACTAAGAGCTGAGTCACAAACCAAACCTCACAGGGACTTTAGATGAGCCCGCCTTTGGGTGGACATGGCCTCGTATCAAATGACAGCACATGTAAGGACAGTGTGCTTTTTAGAAAAGCACTCCCGACTTGTTCTTGTCAGTGGCTGGTGTCCCCGTGACACATTCAATACAGTGTGTGTGTGTGTGTGTGTGTGTGTGTGTGCGCGTGTGTGTGCATGTGTGTGTGCACGTGTGTGTGTGCGTGCGTGTGTGTGCATGTGTGTGTGTGCGTGCGTGTGTGTGTGCATGTGTGTGCACGTGTGTGTGCGTGTGTGTGCATGTGTGTGTGTGCGTGCGCGTGTGTGTGTGCGCGTGTGTGTGCTGTGTGTGCACGCGTGTGTGTGCGTGCATGCGTGTGTGTGCATGTGTGCGTGCGTGTGTGCGCGCGTGTGTGTGTGCATGTGTGTGTGCACGTGTGTGTGCGTGTGTGTGTGTGCGTGTGTGTGCATGTGTGTGTGTGCATGTGTGTGCGTGTGTGTGCGTGTGTGCGTGTGTGTGTGCGTGTGTGTGCGTGTGTGTGTGCACTTGTGTGTGCGTGCATGTGTGTGTGTGTGTGTGTGTGCGTGTGTGCATCGTATGTGTTGGGCCATGGTGGGCATGGGTCAGAGGACAGCTTGGGTGAGTTGGTTCTCACAGTGTGGGTCCTAGAGCTCGAACTTGGGTTATCAGGATTGGCAGCAATTGCCTGTGCCCGCTGAGCTGCCCCATGGCCCTCTCCACCTTCTTCTTTGAGACAGAGTCTCACTGCTCCTGGAGCCGGCCATCAAGACAGGTGTCCCTGCCTTCACCTCCTCAGCCCTGGGTTATAGGTGTGAGCCACTAAAGGTCTGGCTTTTTTATGTGGCTGCTGACAGTGAAACTTGGGTCCCTATGTTTGCTCAACAAGCACGCTGCCCGTGAGCTGCCCCCTCAGGCCCCATAGCCCATGTGTCTCCTGCCCTTCATCTAACTGTTTGCCGCCCCTCTTCCTCCGGGGAATTTCATCAGCCTCTGCTTTCGTTAAGGCTGGGACCCTTTAACACAGCTCCTCATGCTGTGGTGACCCCAACCATGAAATTATTTTTGTTACTACTTCATTACTGTAGTTTTGCTACTGTTACGAATCATAATGTAAATAGTTTTTGGAGATTGCCAAAGGGGTCGTGACTGCTGGATTAAGGGACCAAACACAGAAGAACTTGAATGACTTCCAATTCCTTCAAGGCCCCAGGTGGGCAAACAGACAGGCCAAGGCACCTGGCCCAGCTGCTGCCAGGCTCCTGCAGGCTCAGCTCTGGCAAGTCTGCTGAAGCCCTTGCCTGTGCAACCTTGCTTACCAGCGCCTCCCTGTGGTGAGATCTGAGATTGTGAGGAAATGTGCGTTCTGGATCTCAGCTTGCAGACACACTGTCTTCCTGCATTACAGTCGTAATTTTCTTGACCTCTGGGTCCTAAACCTGGACTTTGCACTTACTCCTTTGCCTCTCACGGTGACAGAACCTCTCACACTGGGAGCTTGTGTTTCCATTGCCTTGATGTTGTAGGACTTAGCAGGAAAATGGTTCACACGCACGCACGCACGCAAGCACACACTCCCTGCATTTCGAAAGCCCATGGTTTATCAGTTCCTTTTATGTTCTTGTAACAAATACCCGACAGAAAAAAGTGGGGGGCGATTCCTCTGCTCCGTGGTTTCAGAAGTCCAGTTCTTCACACTGAAGAAAGCACAATGGAGAAGAGGCGTTGGCATCACAGAGGCCAAGAATGAGGTCAGGGCAAGACATAACCCCACGCAACTCCTTGGAGCCAGAAAAGGTTTCTGAGGAACATCTTTCTGCCTATCAAAGGAGCTCAGCCATCAGCAGGAGTGTGACGGGATCACCCACCCCATCTATGAAATTCTGTGTTGTCCTGAAGCTAAGCTGCTATTGCGCGTGTCAGGATCCCCATGAACAGATCATGTGTGTGGCATATCGTTTCTCTCGCTCTCTGATGTGGGATGTCCTTCTGTGTATGTGTTGCTTTTATTGGTTGATAAACAAAGCTGTTTAGGCCAATGGCTGAGAAGAGTAAAGCAGGAAATCCAAGCAGAGATATATTGTTGGGGACTGCAGACCGCCAGACCCTGAATTTCTTGTAAACAACTTGTTTTTCCTCTGCTCTGAGCAGCCTGCAGCTGCTCTGAGCACGAGACCCCGAGGGCAGGGGAGTGGGTTCTGATGAGTCTGCAGCTGAAAGATCCCGAGAGCTGGGGCATGGCGATCAGTTAAGGAGTCCTATATAAGCTTCCCCTGAGCACAATACAGTTGGCACTCTTGTTTCAAGGATGACCGTGTCCCCATGCCTCTGTCTGTCTGTGTACGTGTGTTTTTAAGTCTCCAGGACAGTTCCCAGCTTGCATACTGTCCCTATTGCCCCCGAGGGCAGGCCCTACAATATACATAGAGTAGGTGGAGTCAAAGAGATGCCATGTAGCTGGCAAGGGAGAAAGGTGCTCCAGAATCTTAGTGGGAGGCCACAGCCTCCTGGTAATACATAGGTTAATAAAAATTAGTTAAGATGTAAGAGTTAGTTAATAAGAAGCCTGAGCTAATAGGCCAAACGGTGTTGTAATTAATATAGTTTCTGTGTGAGTATTCGGGTCTGGGCAGCCAGGAAACCAATGAACAGTTCCCACCTACATCTCTCATTTGTCTTTCAAGACAGGGTTTCTCTGTGTAGCCCTGGCTGTCCTGGCACTCGCTCTGTAGACCAGGCTGGCCTCGAACTCACAGAGATCCACCTGCCTCTGTCTCCCGAGTGCTGGGATTAAAGGTGTGCACCACCATTGCCTGGCTCAGTTTTTCTCTCTCTGGAGAGATGGCTCAGTGGGTAAGAACACTGGCTGCTCTTCCAGAGGACCTGAGTTCAGTTCCCAGCAACATGGTGACCACAACCATCTATAGTTGGATCTGATGCCTTCTTCTGGCACAAAGGTGTATATGAAGGTAGAACACTCATATACATACAATAGATAAATAAATCCTAAAACAAAAACATTTATTAATATTTGTATGTGAGAGAGCCTTTGTGAGTGTTTGTATACCACATGCATGCAGGAGGCCAGAAGAAGGTGTCAGATCCCCTGGAACTGGTGTTACAGGTGTTGTGAGTCACTATATCCTGGTCCTCTGCAAGGCAGCCAGTGCTCTCGATTGATGAGCCATGTCTCCAGCCCCACTATTTTATTTAGCTATTTTTATTGTGTGTGTGTGTTGGGGTGGGACGCGTGGCAGTCATGTGCCTATAGATGTATGTTTCTTCTAGAGCTGAAGTTACAGGTGGCTGTGAGCCATTCAACATGGGTGCTGAGCGAGAGCTCACTCCACCTGCAGAGCTATCTCTCCGGCCACCTCATTCCCTTTCAAAGACAGGGTCTTGGTGGTGCACACCTTTAGTCCCTGCACTGAGGAGGAAGAGGCAGATGAATCTATGTGAGTCTGAGGCCAACCTGGCCTACAAAACAGGACAGCCAGGGCTACACAGAGAAACTCTGTCTCGAAAAACAAGCAACAGCCTTGTTAGGTTACCCGGGTTAAAGGACGTGTGCAAGGCTGTGTGTGCAAAGGCACTGAAGTCCCAGCCAAGCTATCAGTGGGCACCTCTGGATGGGCAGGAGGAGGAAGTGGAGGGCAGGAGCATTCTGGATGGGCAGGAGGAGGAAGTGGAGGGCAGGAGCATTCTGGATGGGCAGGAGGAGGAAGTGGAGGGAAGGAGCACTCTGGATAGAGGAGGAAGTGGAAGGCAGGAGCACTCTGGATGAGCAGGAGGGGGAAGTGGAGGGCAGGAGCACTCTGGATGGGCAGGAGGAGGAAGTGGAGGGCAGGAGCACTCTGGATGGGCAGGAGGAGGAAGTGGAGGGAAGGAGCACTCTGGATGGGCAGGAGGAGGAAGTGGAGGGCAGGAGCACTCTGGATGGGCAGGAGGAGGAAGTGGAGGGCAGGAGCACTCTGGATGGGCAGGAGGAGGAAGTGGAGGACAGGAGCACTCTGGATGGGCAGGAGAGGAAGTGGAGGGCAGGAGCACTCTGGATGGGCAGGAGGAGGAAGTGGAGGACAGGAGCATTCTGGATGGAGGAGGAAGTGGAGGGCAGGAGCACTCTGGATGGAGGGGGAAGTGGAGGGCAGGAGCACTCTGGATGGGCAGGAGGGGGAAGTGGAGGGAAGGAGCACTCTGGATGGGCAGGAGGAGGAAGTGGAGGGCAGGAGCATTCTGGATGGGCACGAGGAGGAAGTAGAGGGCAGGAGCACTCTGGATGGGCAGGAGGAGGAAGTGGAGGACAGGAGCACTCTGGATGGGCAGGAGGGGGAAGTGGAGGGCAGGAGCACTCTGGATGGGGGAGGAAGTGGAGGGCAGGAGCACTCTGGATGGGCAGGAGGGGGAAGTGGAGGGCAGGAGCACTCTGGATGGGCAGGAGGGGGAAGTGGAGGGCAGGAGCACTCTGGATGGGCAGGAGGAGGAGTGGAGGGCAGGAGCACTCTGGATGGAGGAGGAAGTGGCGGGCAGGAGCACTCTGGATGGGCAGGAGGAGAAAGTGGAGGGCAGGAGCACTCTGGATGGAGGAGGAAGTGGAAGGAAGGAGTACTTCAGCTACAAATGATGTCTTCACACATGGCTCAAATTTTTGCATTTACGAACTACATGTGCCATTTTTAAAATACAATAATGTTGATCTTAAAAAGAATAGGGAGGCACAAAAAAGCATGGGCGAAGTCAGTGTCCCTGTCACTAGAGAAAGCAGTCATGCACACTTCCAGAGCACCAAGGAGAATTGTGTGCCCTGCTTGAGCAAGACACCCGGGGCTGTGCCAAAGTGCTGGCCAGCGTTACCCATGCCACTGTCCTGCTCACCCCAAGTCACCCCAGACACCTGCTGGGACAAGACACCTCCCCAAAGCTTCTCTCCAAAACCACAACACCAAAAAGTCCTTTTCTTTTGTAAACTACAGAATAAACATCTCCAGCCACCCCTCTCCCCACCCCCCTCACCCCCACCCCCTCATGCCGCTGGCAATACACATGTTTATGTCTTTGGCAAGAGAAAGGAGGGGAATGAAAGAGAGAGAGAGAAAACAGCTTTGGCAAGTTCCCCTCAAGCAGATGGCGCCAAGTCAGTAATGAACCCTCGGCATTTGGGGCGTTTGATCTGCCAGCGGGTCTGCAGAGTTGATGGAAGACTGCTGAGGGAGGCCTCGGGATGCTCTCTGGAAGGATGCTGGCAGCATCTTTAAAACTGAACCAGGCCCTAGGGACCTATTCCCAGAAAGCTTCTCACACCAGCGCTCAAGGCCCAAGCACAAGCGTGAGCAGGGCTGGCTTGCAGAGCGGGAGGTCTGGTTGCCTTAATGGCTTATTAATACCTGAGGAGCATGCTTCTCAGGGACGATGGGCACTCTGTTTCATTTGACCCTGTGGGGCTTGATAAGAGCTCACAGGTCTCCTCTGGGTATAACCAGGGATGAGAAGGGCAGCTGTCACCCCAATGCGCCATGACTACAGAATCCTGTTGCCAAAGGCTTAGCCTCTCTGTCTCCACACCCAGGCCAGAGAGCAGAATTTGTCCTGAAGGTCCCCGTGTTTGTCGGTTTTCTGTCACTGTAACAAACACCTGAGGATAAACATTGATCAAAGGCTTGCTTGGCCTTGTAGATCTGGGGTCGCACCTGTGGTCGGTCAGCCCTGTCGCTTTAGGCCTTTGGCAGCACATTATGGTGGGCGGGTGCGGCGAGGAGAAACCGCTCACCTTTTGGCCTGGCAACAAGACTGAAAGGAGGAGCAGGGCAGTGGTGGTGACATCTTTAATCCCAGCAGAGCGCAAGGCCAGCCTGGTCTACAGAGCAAGGTCCAGGGCAGCCAGGGCTACACAGAGAGAGGGAGAGGGAAGGGATCAGGCCCCCACAATCTCCTTCAAGGGCTCACCCACTAGGGCATAAAGACTTCTTCTAGACCCCGCCTCTTAAAGGAACCTCTGCTGCAAGGTGGGGTGTATGCCTATAATCCCAGCACTCAAGAGGCAGAGGCAGGCGCATCTCTGTGAGTTCAAGACCATGACTTTGTCTCCATGATCAGTGCCACTTCCGTGGCTGCATGGAAGGTGTGGAAAGAACCAGACTAGGAAAATGGGGATGAAGAAGAGGGCTCCATCTGTGCCAGGGGAGGCCACCGTCCATGCTGGGTGAGGAGACTCCAGGGTCACCTTTGGGGTCATCCACGCTCCTGTAGGCAATCCTCTGGACATGAGAGCCTTGGTGGAACTTACTGGAGTTTGTCACCGAGTCCTTAGGAGGGAGCGGTAAACACTCACATCTCTCAGGGAAGAAATTCTCATGTTGCTCAAACTAGAGCACCAGCTCCGTCTGGAGAGGGTCAGACAAGGCTGCAGCAGGGACAACTCATGGACGGACACTCTAACCAGGAGGCCAGGAGAAGAGGAATGCCAGGAATCCAACTCTGCAAGAAAGAAAAGGAACCTGGGAGATGAATGAAGCAAGCAGGGGAGGGGGTGCGGTGCCAGCCCGTGGCATCAGAGAGTTGTAGCTCCTAGGGCTGGCTTCCAGGCATACGACCTTTGCAGTCCTGGCTGTGTGTACTCAAAGACTTCAGCTTTGGCTCTGGCTGGTGGCCTCCTGAAGTTCTTCATCGTCTGTCCAAGAGGAGGCTGTGTATTTCCATTTTCCATCGGTGTCCACAGTCAGCCCTGAGTCCAGAGAACCCCACTGTGGAGGTTGAGCATTTTGCCTGTTACCCTTTTCGCATACATATTTGCGTGCACACCAAACACGGGTGTGCTCACCAGACATGCACACACTCCCCAGTACAAGCACACCCTCTCAATCTTCTTCCCTTAGACACCACATGGTTCATTTTTTAAAAACTATTTCTTTATTTAATGTGCGCCGGTGCTTCACCTGCATGCATGTCTGTGTGATGGTATTGGATCCCCCTGGAACTGGAGTTACAGACAGTTGTGAGCCTCCATGTGGGTGCTGAAAATTGAACCTGGATCCTCTGGAAGAGCAGTCGGTGCTCTTAACTGCTGAACCATCTCTCCAGCCCCCACAAGGTTCATTTTGCCCACAGATATTTCCTGAGTGTCCTGTGAGCCTGGCACGGTGCTGGAGATGAGAAAGCCGGTGGCATACACCAGCAGCATGGTCTGTGGAACCTAAGGCATGCTCCCTGGAGGGGCTGGCCCTCTGGAAGTCACTTGTCCTCTTCTACCTACCATTCACTGAGCATGAAGGGCTCCCCTCTGACCTGGGACTCTGGTTCAGTTTGCCAGAGGCCTACGCAGGGTATTGCTTGTCAGCCTAGTTGATAATATTCTAGAGAAGTCGTTCTCAACTTGTGAGTCATGACCCCTCTGGGGTCACACATTAGATACTTACATTATAATTCTTAACAGTAGCAAAATTACAATCATGAAGTAACAACTAAAATACTAAAATACTTTCATGGTTGGGGTCAGCACAGCACACGGAACTGTATTAAAGGGATGCAGCGTTAGGGAGGCTGAGACCCACTGCTCCAGAGCGTGAGACTCAGGAGCTGCAGAGGCTGTAGACGCCCATCCTCTCAGCCACAGCAAGACGAAGCTTTCGGAGATCAAGAGACCACGATCAAAGGGTTTTGATGTCAGTCTTTCCTTCCTCCCTCAGGCTGTGGTAAGCGGCTGATACGCACATCCTGCTTCCTGCCTCTGCTGGCAGCCAGATTCTCTTCATTTCATTTCTTTGAGCCACATCATGCCAGGGCCTTGGCACAAGTGCTACCACTGAGCTACCCTAACCTTGGATTTTTGAGACAGCATCTCACTCTGTAGCCCACGTAGCCTCGAACTCGCCCTCTTTCTGTCTGAACCCCCAGAATGCTGTGGTTACAAATCTGCACCCATGTCCCGCTCAGGAACTGACTTCTGCAGTCCTGGCCTGAGCCTTGGGCGTTCCATACAAGTGTGCTACTACCGAGATGGTCTCCAGTCCTATTTAACCTCACCATCCCCCTGCCTCAGCTTTCCTAGTGGATGGACCTGCTAGCCATTGCCACCAGTCTGACTCAGCATCCAGCTTTTCTTAGGCCCAGGCAATTCAGAATTCTGTGATGATGTAACTCACCAGGTCACAGGCACCGCCCGCAAAGACCTGCCTACCAAACAGCCCAGCTATGTGACCAGAAGAAGCCAGTGACTTCGGAGGGCTTCAGACAGGAAAGGGTGCTCAGGATGACAGGTCACAGCTACATCACTCACTTGAGGCAGGACTGTTACACCCTTCTGATCTCCTCCACCACCTAAGATGTGAGTTCCCCTAGTTCTCATCAAAACGGTGTGCTGGACTAAGGTACCCAGTGAGTAAACTTCTTGCCACATGAGCATGAGGCCCTGAATTTAGGTCTCCAGCATCCAGGTTTAAAAAGCCAGGTGTGTGGGGCTGGAGAGATGGCTCAGCGGTTAAGAGCACTGGCTGTTCTTCCAGAGGTCCTGAGTTCAATTCCCAGCAACCACATGGTGGCTCACAACCATTTGTAATGAGATCTGGTGCCCTCTTCAGGCCTGCAGATGCACATGCAGACAGAATACTTTATACATAATAAATGAATAAATAAATCTTAAAAAATAAATAAATAAATAAGCCAGGTGTGTTCTGAACACTGGGACAAAAGGCTCCTTAGGGCTTGCTGGCCAAAAAACCTAACTAAATCCGTAGCTCTGGGTTCAGTGAGAGACCCTGTCTCAAAATATAAGGAGTGGCACATGTGTCTACTTGACATCAACCACTGTCCTACACACACACTCACACACACACACTCACACACACTCACACACACACACACACACTCACACACACTCACACACACACACACACACACACACACCCCACAGCAAGAAACCATAATGACAGGGTGGGAGGGGGGCTTCCCGCAGGCACTGGCCCTGACTCTCATGTGTGTTAGCCCTAGAAGGACATGGGAAGCCATGAGTAGTTAGTGTGGATTAGGAGCCACAGCTGTCTAACCCCATCGGAGAATGTCTAACCCCCAGTGATGTCAAAGGCTCTGTGGTTAGTGTAGACTTTTTCTCTCCCAGGAAGAAGAGGTATGTTGGTCTCCTGTTCCTTGGAGTCCTTGTGGCAATGTCACTACTGATGGACTTCACAGTGTAGATTTAAGCATTCCCAGAGCCTCTGGCCGGGCACCACTACAGCTGTGATGTCTATGGTTACTTTAGCCCAAGAATCTTTGGCACTGTGAGTGGCCTGTGCTCCCTACTCCTTCAGGGATGTTAAGTGGAGCCTGAGCCTGGTGCGGAGGCCTCAGCCCCTGCAGGGAACTCACAGAGGCTATGAGGAGGGCCTCATTTGTACGGCAGGCCTGCAGGGGTGTCTCTGATAACATGCATTCCTGAATAATGGGTCCAAGTACAGCATCTTGACCACACTCTGGAGATCCACCCTCCTGTGGCAGGCCTCCCGGAACAGCCCAGGCAGGCAGCTCACCTCACAGGACAGGTGGCTCATGCCTCGTGGGTTCCAGTGCTGGCATGAATAATGGCCACCTCTCTGGTCCTTGGATTCCTGTTGTCCCACAACCAAGGGTGTTAGTCAGTGTGCAATGATTTGGTGGCCACCTGAGGAAAACAGTCAGTGGAAAGTAGAGGTCTTAGTCTCTGGCTGCTGGCATTGAGTAAGGCAAAAATCATCCTAGGGCCAGGATGTGGCAGACCCCTGCTATTCACGGAGTGGCCAGGAAGTGGATGAAGAAAGAGAGTAGCCAGGGCCAGTACACCCGGTAGACCATGCTGACCATGACCTACTTCCTACCCCACCACCTCCCAATAAGGTCATCACATGACCACCGGATAAGTCGGGACCCTCAGGACCCTGTCACCTCCACAGCACCACTAACTAAGGACCAAACCCTCGACACACAGCTTTGAGTGAACATCGTGTATCTAAGCCTTAACAGGAGGCTTGCCGTGACCACTCTCTAAATTCTTGACACTGCCAAGGTCAGGCTGTTGCTATCTCTCACAGAGGGACAGCAAACCACATCACCTCTCCTTCTCCTTGTCTTTCTGACCCCTACAGACTTGCCAGCCCCTCTTGTTGGCAGCTTCTCAACCCTTCCAGAATAATGGGGCCTCCCATGGCCTGTCTGCCACTGGCCTTCCCAGCCCATTGATAGTAAGTCAGGCTAGGAGTACAGCTCCATGGTAGGGGGCTCATGGAGCATGCACAAGCCCTGAATTAGACCCCCAGTGCAGCAAAATAACACTAATCTCATTAGTAGCATCCAGCCTGCATAGCTGTCCTGTGCTTCCGGTACCCACTCCACCTACTCACCCCTGAGGACTGTCCCATGGCTCGGCCCCAGTTGCTTGACTCCAAACTTCCCCTCTTCTTACCTTGTGTATAACATCTTTCCCATATTGAAGCCCATTCCTTAGTCTGGACACCCCATTTTCAGGGGTGCTTTTGGGAACACCCACACTGCTGGGTCGCTGCTGTGCTGTTTCCTGTCCGTTTGTTCCCCGTCCTCTGCATCGAGGGTGCACAGAGGTGGCCAGAGTGTGGAGGCAGATACAAAGGTGACTCTCAAGGCCCAGTCGGTCACAGGGGTGACAGGGTCTCCTGTCTCCCTGTGACACTAGCTCTCCAAGATACCTCTTCCCACTGGCTGGCTTCAAACTCACAGTGATCCTCGAGTCTCTGCCTTCTGAGTGCTGGGCTTACAGACGCGAGTCACCGTCCTTGTTTTCTCTCACTTTTTTTTTAATATTTATTTATTTATTATGTATACAATATTCTGTCTGTGTGTATGCCTGCAGGCCAGAAGAGGGCACCAGACCCCATTACAGATGGTTATGAGCCACCATGTGGTTGCTGGGAATTGAACTCAGGACCTTTGGAAGAGCAGGCAATGCTCTTAACCTCTGAGCCATCTCTCCAGCCCCTTTCTCTCACTTTTAAAAAGATTTATCCTTATCATTACTTCTTTGGCTTTTTGAGACAGGGTTTCTCTGTGTAGCCCTGGCTGTCCTGGAACTCACTCTGTAGACCAGGCTGGCCTCAAACTCACGAGATCCGAGATCCATCTGCCTCTACCTCCTAAGTGTTGGAATTAAAGCAAGCACCACCTGGATGTTTTCATTCTTTTAATTAACAGATGGGGGCTATGTGCATTTGAGTGCAGTCACTCACAGAGGCTGGAGGAATCAGATCCCTTGGAGCTGGAACGTAGCACGCACACCTTCAATCCCAGCACTCGGGGGGGCAGAAGAAGGCTGGGGGTTCAAAGCCAACCTGGTCTACAGAGTGAGACCCTGTCACAAAAGGAAAAAAAGAAGTCGCAACCTCTCCCTCCTTAAGTTCCCCGACTTTTTGCCCAGTTACGTCTACTGCTGTCCTCGCCGGTCATCTTGCTTCCTGTTTCTTATCTGATAAACGTTCGCTAAGCTCTTCAGTAACAGACTGCAACTCTCCCACTTTCCAGGGCGTGTTGCTGTCTTCCTGTCTAACTGTTCTGGTTGGATTGATTTTAGTGAATTCTGTTTCTTTGAGAAAGGATGCCGTCTCCCCTAGACATGCGCAGAATCACGCTGACGGCCACGACAGGGCCCTCCTTGTCCTTCCGTGGCTTCTCGTGTAGCTGTCTGTCTTTGTTGGACTCACACTGTGATTGGTTCCAGGATGATGGATTGGTCCCCTGGGAAGGAACCATTCCTCAGATGATCTAATTAAATCAGGCCCCCTTTGTAGGGGTCCTCTTTGAGGCCAGGCTTTGAAGGTTGTTACAGTCCCTTGAGGGGTCCACTCTATTGTTTTCCAAAAAGTTGTGTGTGTGTGTGTGTGTGAGAGAGAGAGAGAGAGAGAGAAGCATGACTGCAGAGGCCAGAAGAGGGCGTGGATCCCTGGAGTTGGTGTTATAGACAGCTGTGAACCCCCTGACCTGGGTACTAAACTCAGGTCCTCTGGAATATCAGCCAGTGCTCTTAACCACTGAGCCATCTCTCCAGTCCCCCAGCTGTCCCTTTCCATCTTGTAAATGTCTAGCTGGTCCATGTCTTAGCTTGCTCCCCCCGTGGAGCTATTTCTGGTTAGCCTCCTCTGAATTGCTTGCCACGGCTCACCCTTGAACTCCCAGACCCACAGGGGTGAGCTCTCTGCGGTGGCTGGTCACCTCTGCACAGTTGCTCTGCGTAGGACTAAGGCCAGCCTGCTTCTCTCAGAGCGACACCCTGCCTTATAAAGGGGGCGATGGGCGGGGCAGCCCCCTCATGGCATGGAACCTCTATTCTGTGAGCAAGCAGGAGTACAGGCAGCCGGGCGCATGTAGCTGCAGACCTGAGGCAGACTGTTCATGCCACAAGGGAGGCTGGGGGACAAAGAGAGTCCCCAGGCTCCCAGCTGCTTTTTTCTGGGATAACAGTTCTACATTTCAGAGCGGGGCATTCCACATGCGCACTGGTGCTCGCCCTTCCTGGGGAAGGAGAGGCTGTGGTCTCAGCTGCCTTTACCATCATGCTGGACCCAGAGAGGGCGAATGGGAAGGAGTAGGCCTTGGTGCTCTGAGATTCCGTCAGGGCTATCACGCTGGACCCAGAGAGTGTGGAGTGGGAAGGAGCGGGCCTTGGTGCTCTGAGATTCTGTCAGGTGGTTACTTCGTTTGTTTTAGCAGGTGTTTCTCCATCCCATGTGTTCTTATTTAGGACAGTTCCCAAAAATTCTATTTTTGTTTTGTTAAATGTTCTCCACTAGCTACCGCTGTGCCTCTAGGAGACAGTCTCCCCCTCACCACCATCTCTGAATATTCAGTACAATGAAGAAAACACTGCCACGGGCGGGCTGTCCCCCGGGAAAGTAGGGAGGCTGTAACTAGACAACATGAACAGAGTGAAGAGGGAACAGCCACCGGACACCATCCAGCTTGCAGCCCTGAACAACTGTGACAAAGAGACAGAGAGGCCTAGCGCCATGGCAGAGAGGCAGCACTCACTCCACGTGCCCAAGGCTCGTCACGAAGCAGAATGGCTCCAAAAGATGTGTCCCTGTTCCAAGGGACCCTCAACTGGAAATGTGGTCTTTGCCGATGAAATTCGATAGAGGGTCTGGAAATGAGATGGTCTCTCCAGATTTTCTGAGTGGGCCACAAATCCAAGGACCCGTCTTCCTCAAAAAGAACCGGAGGTCAAATATGGTGGCTTGCACCTTTAACCCCAACACTTGGAAGGCAGAGGCAGGATCTCTATGAGTTCAAGGCCAGTCTGGTCTCTATAGCAGGTTTCCAGGCCAGCTGTGATAAACAGTGATAGTCTGTCTCAAAAAGTAGCAGCGGCAGTGATGGGCGGGGTGGTAAAAACAGCTCTAGAGAGAGGCCGGCTAGACGTTTTCAGGAGGAAGGGGACAACTAGGGGACTGAGAAATGGCACAGTGGTTAAGAGCATGTGCTAGTCTCCCAGAGGACCTGAGTTCTAGGTTCGCCAGGGCCCTGCAGAGAGACTCTGTCTCCAGCAGGGGGCAAGAAACCGGAGGGCTGGTAAAATAGGCCAGCTAGATAGACCCCATCGTGGGAGGAGAGCACCGACTCCCACAAATTGTCCTCTGACCTCCATGTGTGTTCCCATAGCACGTTGCACCCCCCACATACCCCCACACACCCGTACACCCCAACACATGCATGTGCAGGTCCATATACACATGAAAAGGAAACAGGGAGACACTCAGGGGAGAAGCTGAGAAGGCAAATGTAGGGACAGATGTGTAGCCCGGCTTGCTGGCCCACACTTGTAATCCCAGCACCAGGAGGCTGAGGCAGGAAAATGACAGTTCCATGCTGGACTGGGCTTATAAGAGGCAGGGAGTAATGAGGTCACAGGACTGCCTGTCTAGACTGATGCAACAGAAGGCCTTCGCCTGGAATTGTAAAACAACAGAAGCTAATGCTCAGGTCTGGAGGCTGGGAAGTCTGAGACCTAGGTACCTGCAGCTTCGCTGTGTGGTGAGGACTGTCTCCAGCCTCGTAGATGACACCTTTAGCAATAAGAGAGCCCCCTTGGGTCTAATTTGCAAGGCAGGCATCCCAAAGTCCAGGCCTCCTATATGTTAGAATATGTTGCACTGGGGATTGGATTTCAACATTTAGAGCATTCAGACCTTGGCTCAGGAGCGGAGGAGGACCAGAGAGATGGCTCAGTGCCCACTGGTGCCCACGCTAGTGCTCATAACTCCGGGCCCAAGGACTCCTGCACCCCCTCCTGGCCTCCATGGGAACACATACATACATACATACATACATACATACCATACATTCATAATTTAAAAAGTAAATAAAAGACTGGGTGCTCTCTGGCCCTAGTAGCCCCTCAGAACTTTTGTTGTTCTAAGCCTGTGTGTGGCAATATGTTGTATTATCTTGGGTAGTTAGTGTAACGTGTAAACACATGTCCATGGATGTGTGCACTGTGTGTGCATGTTATAAGGTCAGAGGCCAATGTTAGGAGTTCTCCTCAGCAGTTGTTATTGTCATTTTGCAGTATGAGGGTTGAACCTAAGGCCTCATGCATATAAGGCACCTAGCACAAGCTCCAGTCTGGCACATATGAGCCATGGGCAGTGCACCCCGGTGTCACTCTCGTGTAACATGGTGAGGGTGGTTTTACTTGCCGCACATACTTTGGTCACTCCTAGCCCCTGTCATGACATGTTCCTAACTCAAAAAGTGCATGGCTTTTCACTCAGGAATGGCAGTCCCCTGCCGTGGTTAGTCCCCTGCTCCTTCAGCTCTCGGCCTGTGACAGTCCTCTCTACTGCTTTCCCCAGGGCCCTGGCACCTGAATTAGGCAGTTCCACAAGTTGCTTTCTGCTTGAACCTTTATAGTGTGCCCTCACGGAGCGTGCCCTCACACAGTGACAGTGTACCCTCATGGAGCTTGTCCTCATGGAGTGTGCCCTCACGGAGCGTGCCCTCACACAGTGTTCCCTCACACAGTGACAGTGTACCCTCATGGAGTGTGCCCTCACGGAGCGTGCCCTCACACAGTGTTCCCTCACACAGCGTGCCCTCGTGGAGGGTGCCCTCACGGAGCGTGCCCTCACACAGCATGCCCTCACACAGTGTGCCCTCACACAGTGACAGTGTACCCTCATGGAGCGTGTCCTCACGGAGCGTGCCCTCACACAGTGTTCCCTCACACAGCGTGCCCTCGTGGAGGGTGCCCTCACACAGTGACAGTGTGCCCTCATGGAGCGTGCCCTCACACAGCGTACCCTCGCGAGGGTGCCCTCACACAGTGACAGTGTGCCCTCACGGAGCGTGCCCTCACACAGTGTGCCCTCGCGAGGGTGCCCTCACGGAGCGTGCCCTCGCAGAACGTGCCCTCACACAGTGACAGTGCGCCCTCACGGAGCGTGCCCTCACGGAGCGCGCCCGCACATAATCATCTGCCTGGTTTCTCTCAGATCTTCGGATCTGCAGCTGGCCACAGCAGTTTCCTACTCTGACCACACAGCACCGTGCCTGGCTGGGAAGACGTAGGTAAGATAAGCGAATGGTGCCAGGGATGACGCCCAAAGGCCACAGAACTGTCATTTAGTCTCCTAGGATTCAAGCCACCACATCCCACCCAGTAGCAAACTTTCCAAGTTGTCATTAATTCAGGTCCCCACACACATGATTCTTGCAGAGAAAGCCGCGCGGACAATCTGGCCCTTTGTGGAGGCTGTGGGAGCCCCCGCGCATGGAAGCCAGCCTCACATCGGTCGCTTTTGCAGAGCCATCGGCTCGAGAACTTAAGGATTCTGCAGGCGTGCTCGGAATCTCTGGGCCCAGCAATTAATTCGTGGGAGATTAAAGGATCGTTGTGTCTCTGATACATTATTATGCCGAGTGGGCTTCGCTGTGGATGTCAAAACTGGAACCAGAATCCTCATTAACTGGGACCTTTTATCTGTGTGCAGTTTCTAGAAGAGATGGGCTAGGAAGCGAGCTGGTGCCTCCCCCAGTTGCATTCCAGGGGTGTCCTGATGCTTACCCAGCCACCGTTCTTTCTGAGGATGGTGTGGCCATGGGCCAGCTTCCTCTAACTTTACAGGTGAGCACCAACTCTGTCTGGCCTCCAGGCCTCTTGAATCCCCACCTTCAGGGTCACCCCATCTCCCTAATTATGTAGAATGATGACCCCCAAAGGTGGCCTTTGGAGCCACCGTGGCATATGGGGAGCTGGAAAACGAGAGTAAACAGGTTTGGTTTTGTGTGCAGCCGACCAGGGCCTGGGCCGAGTGTGACTGCATTCTGTTGCCCACGGGAAGCAGGCTCCGGCCTCTCCATCATCAGCTCTCCCACCCATCCTGGGATCTACCTGGAAATGTTGGGGCTCCCTTGATCAGTCTCCATCCTCGGTGCATTGATAACAGAAACTTCAAGGTGCAGGGGAGGGGGGTCATCTCCAGGGCCCTCATCCAACGCTGGCTGAACTACCTTGAAGTTAGCTTAGAAGCTCCTAGCATTTTAGCAACTCCTGCGCTTTGTCCCCTGGGTTTAAATGAACAACACTTGTCTACACAGCTGCTGCCTGACCCTAGCGAGGCCAGGGCTGTGCTCACCAGCCCAGGTGGCTGCTCTCCCGGCCCCTTGTATAGAGTGACTTTTCTGGAACTCTGCCATCTCTATCTAGAAACTTTGGAAACAGAACAGGAACTGGGTCAGAGTTCTAGGTGTCCCTAAGAAAAGTATTCCCCAGGGGAGAGTGCCCCAGAGAACACTGTCCCCAGGTTTCCTTCCTCCAGGCCCCTAGGGTCTACTTTCCCTCAGTCTTCCAGCCAAGAGCGCCGCACCTCCCACTGCCCAATGTGGCAAATGCTGTTCCTCATCCAGCCCTCTCCGGATCTGAGGAAGAAGAGAAGAACAAGGATGGATGCTTGTGGGGAGATCGAGTCCTGGCCACTCCCTGGCAGGAAGGTAAGGAAATGGCCTGGGGATTCCGCACAGTGCCCTCTGACCCCACTCTGCTTCCGGATGTACCTGCAAACACTGAAGTCAGGACCCCTCTCAGTCAGCCATGCTGATTGCCCGGAGCTCTGGATCCCATGGTCGTGTTCACAGTGCACACCTCATAATAGCTAATGGGGCGGGGAGGGGGGCAATCTCAGTGTCCTCCAACAGACGAAAGGATACCTGAAGTGTCTTCCATAGCCAGTGAACTATCATTAGCCACAAAAAGAAAGAAATTCTCAGCCGTGCTACTGCACGGGTGTGCCATGGGGCGTCCTGCTGAAACAAACAAGCTGGACACAAGATGTTACACACTGCGCCAGTAGAAAAATTAAAAATGGTGGCAGCCAGGGCCTGGGGGAGGGGCGTGAGTGTTCAAAAGACACAGAATTTTAGTTTCAGGATGTCAGGTTTGGTGGCACAGGCTTGTATGTTCAGCACTTGGAGGCTGAAGCAGGAGGAATGCTAGTTCCAGGCTACCTGGGCTACAAAGTGGGTTTGAGGCTAGACCAGATTCAACTATATAAGATTCTCCCTCAAAAAATAAAATAAGGGCTTGTTGGGGGAGACCACTTATTGGTTCCCAGCTGCCCAGAACCAAAATAAACACACAGAAACTGTATTATTTAAATCACTGCTTGGCCTATTAACTCTGGCTTCTTATTAGCTAACTCTTACATCTTAAATTAACCCATTTCTATTAATCTGTGTATCGCCACATGGCTATGGCCTACCAGCAAGGTTCCGGCTCATCTGCCTCTGACTCTGCCTTCTTTCTCCCAGCATTCAGTTTAGTTTCTCATCTAGCTCTGGTCTTCTAAGCCACTGGCCAAAACAGATTTATTCATTAACCAATGAAAGCAGCACATAGAAGGACCTCCCACACCAAGGGCTGGGATGTAGCTAAGTGGTAGAGCACATGCCTATCCCATGCTGGGTTCTAGGTTCACACACCAGTACGAGAAGAAAGGAAAACAGGCAGAAGCATCCCGAGAGATGGACAAAGTAATGAGAGTATTCCCACCGCAGTTCACGCTGAAACAGTTAGGATGGCAAACTTTACAGTGTGTGTTACTACATAAAAATAAAAATAAAAATAAATAAAAACAAAAACCTAACTCTAAAGAAAACTCAGACATGTGCCACTGCCAGGTGAGCCTTCAAGATGCTGAGAAAAATCACAAAGGGGCCTGGCGGTAGTGGCACACACCTTTAATCTCAATACTCAGGAGGCAGAGGCAGGTGAAGCTCTGTGAGTTCGAGGTCAGCCTGGTCTACATAGTTCTAGCTCAGCCAGGGCAACACAGAGAAATGCTATCTCAAAAAAAAAAATTGCAAATGGTATGCCTCCTCTTACACGAGGAATCAGAATGGCTGGACTCAGAGAAAGCAAGGGGTAAGGAATGGGGAATTCTTCTGGGTTTTAAATTGATTTTATTTATTTTGTATATGTATGTGTACATGTATTCATGTGTGTTCCATCACACCTGTGTGGGAGCCAGAGGACAACTTGCAGAAGTCAGTTTTCTCCTTCTACCGTGTAGGTCCTAGGAACTGAACTCAGGTCGTCGGGCTTGGTGGCACGCACCTTTCCTGCTGAGCCATCTCTCTGACCCTGAGGAGTTATTTTTTAAAAGTACAGAGTTTTAGTTGGGGAAAAATGAAAACGTTTGGAAGAGCCCAGTGTGGTGGTGCACACCTAAAACCCAGCACACAGGAGGCTGAGGCAGGAGACTGAGAAGCTCTGAGCCAGCCTGGGCTACATAGTGAGACACTCTCTCAGAAAAGGTCAAGACGGTGGAATATTGTGGAAGGATGTGTGCTCAGCTGTCGACGGCTGTAGCGCTCTATTTTAGATTCTGTGAAGGCTACGGCTTGGATAAGACCCGCCCTCACCAAAACTCGCCGGCTTTACTTGCACGTGGGTATTGGAAAATGGGGCCGGAGGTGAGCAGGTGGTCAGGGTGACTCCCACTGCTCTCGGGACAGGCCCGAGTGCGCTGTTGTGGGAGCTTCCTTCCTTCTCGCCTTCTGCTTCCCACCACGGTTACCCACCTCAGGTGTTCTGTTACAGCAGCAGGAGACAAAGCCATAACTTTGTTATGAGTTGGTGTTTTGTTGTTTTTTAACCCGAAACTCCCTTTATCAAGCATCCTGGGAGTCAGAGTAGCTTCTCCTGTGGCGGCAGCCTCTTAAAGTGAATTCTATTGCACTCTCATTTTACAGACGAGATGTCTAGGACAAGGAGGCAAGAAGCCCAGCCAGGGGCAGGGCCAGGATTCAACTGGAGGCCATTGACATGGGGGCTGGCTGTCCCACCGCGCCCTTCCTGAAATCCTGCTCAGAGCAGCTGCCAGGGGACAGCAAACAGGCTCCAGATGGCGGCTCCCCACTCATCAGGCTGGGCTCAACTTGAAACCCCCAGCCAGTTTCTAAATGTATCCCAGCAGCTTCTCCCGGGAATGTCTGGGGCTCCCTAGCTGGGGCTGTAGGGACAAAGGAGGCCCTGGCCACACAGACTGGTAAAGTCCTAGGGGCCTGGAAGAGGTTGGTCGCAGTTCTGGCTTCATCTCCTCTGAGGCCCAGGCGGTGCTCACTGTTCCCTCCCACAACACAGAGAGGAGCTTAAACGTTTTGACAGTTTTTAAACTTTGTTTTTGATTTATTTTTATGTGTATGAGTTTTTTCTGTATGCTTGCATGTGTACCACGTACATGCAGTGCCCACAGAGATCCCCTAGGACTGGGGTTATAGATGGTCATGAGCCACCATGTGGATGCTGGGAATCAAACCCAGGCTTGGAAGAGTGATCAGGACTTATGGTTGTGCCATCTCTCCAGCCCCCAGAACTCAATTTGTAGGCGAGGCTTGAACTCAGAGATTCTGCTGCCTCTGCCTCCTGAGTGCTGGGATTAAAGGTGTGTGCCATCACTGCCCCAATACAGTTATTTTTTGAATTAACAAGCTTCATCTGACATTTCCATATATGTATACCGTATACTCTACGTGTATTTATTCCTTCTCTTGTCCCCTCTCTCACTGCCCCCTTCCTCCCGCAGACAGCCCCTTCTACTCTCTTGTCCCCTCTCTCACTGCCCCCTTCCTCCCGCAGACAGCCCCTTCTACTCTCTTGTCCCTCTCTCACTGCCCCCTTCCTCCCGCAGACAGCCCCTTCTATTCTCTTGTCCCCTCTCTCACTGCCCCCTTCCTCCCGCAGACAGCCCCTTCTACTCTCTCCTCCCGTGCATCACTAGCCGGATCTGCCGCACAGACAGCATGTGGCGTCTTTCTGAGTGGGGTTTATTTCACTCAGCTGCCGATCTCTGGCCTTGTCCATTTTCCTGCAAATGCATTAACTTTGGTTTTTGTCGAGGAGTAGAACTGGGTATCAGAACCCCCTTCCAATCTTCCCCCACCCACAGACGGGCTTCTGAGCCGCCAGCATCCCCGCTGCTGAGAGCAGAGAGGCTGCTGCAGATCCTCAGGCACATGCCTGGAGCTGATCTCTGGGTCACAGGACGGCTCCCTCTTTAGGCTTCTGAGGACCCCGCACACCGATTTCTACACTTGCTCAGGGTCTCTCCAGCACTGTGCAGGGGTCCCCAGTCACACCCATGCCCAGCAGAAGTGGCAGCGGCAGCACTTCCTGTTCAGGGCAACCCTCAGTCTCATAGCTTTGGTGACTGGAAGACTTAGTGAGGATGGGCAGGCTTGCTTCTCCAGTGCCAGAGGGAGACTGTTCTTTCGCTCTCCTGGTTTCTGCTGGTCTTGGCCATCTTCTCCCTGTCTTCATAGTCTTCTACCCAGGCCTCTGTCCCGTGTTTACAATCATAAGGAATCAAGGTCCACACCTCCCAAATACACACACACACACACACACACACACACACACACACACACACACAATGTTTAGCCACATAGGTTCTGGAAGGAGTCACTTGTCCAGTCTCATAGCAAATCCTTCTAGATGAGTCTGAGCTACCCCCACCAAACCTGCCACCACCTCTCAAAAAACAGTCCAGGCTCCAGAAAACCCTACACTGGGGTAGGGAGTGGGGCCGTCTGCAGGCTCATCAGCTCCAGATAGGAGGGAAAGGGCTCCCACAGCTGCAGGGAGCTAAAGGCAGGGAGTCAAAAACAGACAGAGCTGGATGGATCTGTGGAAGTTCTGGAGACCAGAAGTATGACATCCAGACTGCTTTCCTTCTGGAATCGATGGGGGATAATTTCCATGCTTCTAGAAGCTTCTAATTGCCCCCAAGTGTTCCGGTTCTGTGACTCCATTACTTAAACTCCCACTTCCCTTTTCCCATGCTCTTACTGCCATCGTCACTGCTCTCATCTAGGTCTGGCTGTGGACCCCACACTACCGTGAACTCCGATCCTCCTGCCTCAGCCTCCTTTGTGCTGGTTTGTAGGTGTGCGCCATCAGGTCTGGTTTGTGTATCTCTTATGAAGACACTGGTCTTAACAGCCTCCCCCAAACCACACCCCCCCCTTAGTCATCTCTGCTAAGACCCCTTCCAGAATAAAAATCACTACACAGTATCTTAGGGATACCACCTCCCCCTAATCTTAGGGGTGCCACCTCCCTCACCACCTCCCCCAAATCTTAGGGGTGCTACCTCCCTCACCACCTCCCCCAAATCTTAGAGGACACGACCTCCCCTACCACCTCCCCCAAATCTTAGGGGATACCACTTCCCCACCACTTCCCCTGAATCTTAGGGGGCACCATTCCACCCCCACACCTCCCCTGCCCCAAGCACTATCATCTGATGGGCCTCTGGGTGGGTCGCCCTTCCTGGATCCCCAGCATCCAACACTGACCCGCATTTCCTGCCACTCTGTTGAAATAGGATCAGCGGGGCTATGTCCTGCCACCCAGCCACCCGCACTGCTAGCTTTATATCTGAAATAATTACACGAAAACTGTATTCTTTTAAACACTGCCTGGCCCATTAGTTCCAGCCTCTTATTGGCTAGCTCTTACATATCGATCTAACCCATTTCTAATATCCCTGTAACACCATGAGGTGTCTTACCAGGGAAGATCTTAACCTGTGTCTGTGTCTGGTAGGAGAATCAGGGCGACTCCTTGACTCAGCTTCTTTCTCCCAGCATTCTGTTCTGTTTACTCCGCCTACCTAATTTTATGTCCTATTAAAGGGCCAAGGCAGGAGCTGGAGAGATGGCTCAGTGGTTAAAAGCATTGCCTGCTCTTCCAAAGGTCCTGAGTTCAATTCCCGGCAACCACATGGTGGCTCACAACCATCTGTAATGAGGTCTGGTGCCCTCTTCTAGCCTGCAGAAATAAATAAATAAATAAATAAATAAATAAATAAATAAATAAATATTTAAAGGGCCAAGGCAGTCTCTTTATTTAACTAATAAAATTAACATAAGCCAGAAGATTCTCCCCCATCATTTCCCCTTTTTCTGTTTAAACAAAAAAGAAAGGCTTTCACTTTAACATAGTAAGATTACATATAACAAACAGTTATCAAGCAAGAATTACAGTTACAATATTTATATCTACTTTATCTTTTATCATAACTAAGGAAAACTATAACTATAACTAACCATTCTTCAACTCCATCAAAGACTCCAGAAGGATATAATATTACCTAAGCAAACAAGAAATCCAAAGCTCTAGAAATGACAGAGACATCTCGCTGCCTGTACAGTCACCCAAAGTTCCTCTGTACCGTTGGGGCATCCATCTTCAGCCTTCCGGCCCATAGTATCCAGCAGACATTTCCATGAAGCAGGAAATTTCAAAGACAGTTCAGTCACTATCTGCTGTGTCCTGCAGAATGTCTCGCAGACTCTTTCATGATTCATGAACCCCAAAAGACCGTCTCACCTTTAGGCAAGTTCAGCAGTCCTCTCTCTGTGGGTTCTCTGTGTCCATTTTATGCAACAGTCCAGGCAAGAACAGTTTCTTGCCCAAATGGCTATCAAACTCCATAAGGATCCTCTTCGATGCCCATCTTCCTCTCGAAGTAGATTGGTGCCACCAGGAGCAGACATGTCTCATTGTCATGAAAAGTCCTAAGTTATTAAAATATTTTAAATGCCATATTCTGCAGTCTTTGAAAGATATGAAGAATGCCTATCTGAAATATATCTCTATATATCTAGAAAATCTAAGTAACATGACTACAAGCTTTACTATTATCGATGATTATCCATTAACAACCTATATTTCTTAATTATACAGTACATTTTTAAATGAACTACACAATCACAATACCTTAATCAAGATCAAGAAATACATATACATATGACAAAATTGACCTTAAAATCCATACCAATGCAAATTATTCATACCCATATCATTTCCCTCTTTAAATGTAAAAGAACATTTATAAACAATATTTTGGGAACATGGGCGCAGTTTTTTCTCTCCAAACTACTTCCTGCTGAATGGGGGTGCTGTTAATCAGATCATTTAGGGTGTAACCTGTGTGCCAGGTTTATCTCAGTTGGCAGTTGAGTGAAGTAGTTTTTTGAGGGTGTTCACAGCAACTTTTCGGGAGGTCATGGTCTATTATACCATATCGGGATAGAATCAATCCACAGGGTCTGGTCCTCTGTGAAAACAAAAGAAGACCCTCTCCAAAGCATCATATCCTTAGACCCAAATTTTGAAATTGTAATACCCTTATATCCATTCTGGTTTAGCTTGGCAGCCCATGTAATGAAATGTCTCTCTGTACTTAGCTCCTTCACAGTCAAAAATTTTAAAGAAAACACAATGTACATAATCCAGACTCTGTGAATTTTCCATTTTTACGTGGCTTATTTTTCTTTATTTCTTTTAATCTCTTAACTACCTGTACTCTGTCTCTTTAAAGACTTTACCCTTTTTTTAAGACACTAACTTTATTCTTTATATTCTTTTTCTTCTCTCTCCCAAGCCTACGTACATTCATCCAACAGTGTCTGAATCTGTTTTATTGTGAATCTGTAATTTTTTTTTACTATCCAGGAGCACTTTGTTTTGCGCCTTTAAATCACTAAGCACTTAAGAATCTAAGCTGTGACAATTCCTAGGTCAAAAACAGGTACTGCCTGCTTGTCCCGCCCAGTCCAACATGGCGGAGCCCCTCGTGCCTCTGATCCTTGCACATTGTACCAGTAGCGTGGTGGAGCTGCTTGTGCCTCTGAGCCACAGCACACAATGACTTCCTTTTAGGCACACAGCAAGTCTAGTTGCCATCAAACAAATCGTAGCACTTTACTCCAAATGCTTCATTCAAAAGCTCTGTCTCCCACAGGAGCCAGACAGAGATCGCAATGGCAGCACAGCCTAGAAAGCCGGCATTTTAAAACAGCCATTTATTCCTGCTGCTGAGTCAGGAAAATTTCAAAATGGAGGACGTACCATTTTGTGCTAGCTCTGGGGCCGCCAGGTAGGAGCGGCACTCAGCACTTTAATTCTGAGACTGAGCATGCAGCACAGAAATTCTTTTCATCCAAGTTACAGCCAAATCTGACACGCAGAACACTGCACAGTCTGAAAACACGTCTCTGTATGGCGGCAGGAATCCACCATGCTCTTCTGCCTGCCTAAGCCTGATTCTGAAGTCTGCCCAGGTGCAGGTGGGGAGCGCTAAGCCATCAGCATGGTCTCAGAGCACTCTCCTTCCGATCCCAAGTGGGAACACAAACATCCAGTCCCATAAAATCCATTGAAATGCTTTAAAGCCAGAGTTCACGCTGGCAGCACAGCCCCAGGAAGCCGTGCTTTAAAATGACGCAGCGTTTTTTCTGCTGCTGATGCCGAATCAGGAAATCTCTCTACAGCATGCCACCAACTAACAGCCAAAAGCTGTGTTAAACTCTGTTTTTTTTCTCTGATTAAAATTAAGCTCTCTCAGGTTTTACGTGGAGTTCATTACCACGCTGGACGCCACTCTGTTGAAATAGGAGCAGCGGGGCTATGTCCCGCCACCCAGCCGCCCGCACTGCTAGCTTTATACCCGAAATAATTACACGAAAACTGTATTCTTTTAAACACTGCCTGGCCCATTGGTTTCAGCCTCTTATTGGCTAGCTCTTACATATCGATCTAACCCATTTCTAATATCCCTGTAACACCATGAGGTGTCTTACCAGGGAAGATCTTAACCTGTGTCTGTGTCTGGTAGGAGAATCAGGGCAACTCCTTGACTCAGCTTCTTTCTCCCAGCATTCTGTTCTGTTTACTCCGCCTACCTAATTTTATGTCCTATTAAAGGGCCAAGGCAGTCTCTTTATTTAACCAACGAAATTAACACAAGCCAGAAGATTCTCCCCCATTACCACACACAGTCTCACAGTGGCTCCCGGGACCCCAGGACACAGCTCAGACCTCCTCCCGAAGCCCTCTTGGCCCAGACTTCCAGCCTGGCCTCTTTCACTTAGCACTTCTGCAAAGGCCATCCATGTTGTAGCGGGTGTCGGCACAGTTCCTCTCTATGGTTGGATTGTGTGACCAGCATGTGCTATGGCTCCTCACACGTTACTGGACTGTGTGGGCAATTTATCTTCTTGTGAGCCTGGATGTTGAGTGTGCAGCTGAAAGTGGTAAGTCTATTTTTAACTTTTTAAAAAAAAATCACCTTTGTTTTTTGGGTCAGTGCAGGGAATCAAATCCTTGGGTTTATGCACAGTATGCACCGTCTAAACTTAAATTTTAATTACCATGTAATAGTATCACAAGTAACGAACAACTGACAGACAGACATAATGTCCACGGGGACATCTGGGGTCTGTCCCCATCAGATGTCCCTTCGTGTTAACTGACCCAGAGTGTGGGCAGCCACCAGCACAGAAATTGTGGCAACCCCTGCCCTGTGCTGAGAGCTGCACTCGATTGCACGTGCGACCATAAAGGAAGTCATTCAGCACAGATTAGAAATAGAACCAGTTTTGACTTCAAAGGACAAACAGAAGTCGAAAAAAGGAAGCTTCTCTCTGGGTTGGTCGGGGACAAAAGTCCTCAGGCTGAGCCAGAGGCAGCATTACGGCAGGATGCACGGTTGCGGAAGAGTCATTTTCTTATATTTGTAAAAACCAGTTCGGGGATGTTATATTGATACCACGTTTTACCACTGGAAGGCTCTAATTGGCCACGGAAGGGTGACGGCTGCAGAACAATTCTGGGAAGAACAGCCTCTTGCTGCTGAGACCTTCTCAGAACAGAATGGCAGGGGTGAGGGGCTCAGTCCTGAGGGGGGGGAAAAGAGGGAGCAGACACTGCAATGTGCTGAGGAGCCGCACTGGGTGTGCACGGGGCCCTGAGCTCAAGCCAGAATACCTGCAAAAGGTTTCTCTCTGACATTGTCCCAGGTGTGACTGGCAGGCCCCAGCTCAGCCATCTGAAAGGTCTGGTCTATAGAGTGAGTTCCAGGCCAGCTAGGGCTACGTGGTGAAACCTTGTCTAAAAAAAATAAACATTAAAATTAAAACCAATCAAACAGGCCAGGCAGTGGTGGCGCACGCCTTTAATCCCAACACTCAGGAGCAGAGGCAGGTGGATATCTGCGAGTTCAGCCTGGTCTACAGAGTGAGTTCCAGAACAGGCTCCAAAGCTACACAGAGAAACCCTGTCTCAAAAAGTGAAGAAAGAAAACAAAACAAAACAAAAAACAAACAATCAAACTGAAAAACCTGAAATCCTACACCCTTCCTGATTAAGTCTCCTGCCGCATTAACACCCACCAAACTGTTCTTTATTCCCAAAGCAATGCTTTTTTTTAAATCTTACATGTTATAGACGCAGGGGTTTTGTTTGTTTTTGCTTTCATGTCTGTATACCACATGCATGCAGTGACCCCGAAGGCCAGAAGAGGGCATCAGATCCCCTGGAACTAGGGTTGGAGGTGGTTGTACGCCCCCATGTGGGTGCTGGGAACCAAACCTTCCTCTCCAGTCGCCCTGGAGAGTGATTGCTCCTTCCAACACTGACTATCGGGCATTTTAAAAGGCAGTCTGCTCATTCGAAAAAATCCTCTTAAATGAAAAGTCAGCCTGTGTACGGAAAACACTCTTGTGCGGTGCCTGGCATGCAGGAGGCCCCGTCCCACTCCATCACCCAGAGCAGACATTTCTGACTAGTCACAAAACTCCTTCCTATTTTCTAGAGACTGTTTTTCTTTCTGTTCCCAAAAGGCATATTCTAGGAATCGATCAGGTATTGAGCAGAGGAGATGAAGGGCCTATGTGCCGTCCTGCGCAGGAGAAAGCCAGCGCTCCACCTAGTGGCAGCGTTTGCTAATTGCAGGCAGAGAGCCCGCTCCCCAGAGTCAGTGTGATTTGTGCCTCTAAGTTTCAGGAGCTCTGGGGACTGAGGCTGGGGATAGTGAGTTTCAGGCCAGCCTAGGCTACAGGAGTTTTCCTTGTTTTGGCTGGAAAACATTGACTGGCCAATAGACGTACTTCGGGGAACAGTGTGTAGGAACTTCAGATTCTCCCTCAGTGTCCCCCGACAAAGGTCGACCTTTTTGTGCTAGTTTCTCATTCTATACACTACGTGCACCACACTTTGAGGTCCGTGTGGGCTGCATTTCCTGAGCACCTCAGGCCCCGGAGGGGACTTAAGTGCCTTATTTAAATGTTCCTTGTAAACAAGGCGCAGAGAGGAAAAACACCTCGACACAAGCCACACAGCAAAGGAAACAGGTGCAGCGCAGGTTCACCCTTCTCTTTGACCAAGTGGGTCCCAGGCTGTCATCTGCGTCGGGTTACTCCCCGGCCACAAGCTTTCTCAATAGAGTAGCCCAAGTCAGGTAAGCTGTGTCTTGGGAACACCCCACCAGGACTGACTACAGCAACTCAGATAGCTAACATCTATTGCTGGTGGGGAAATGGGCACAGTGCAGGATCCTGGGGCTAAATCCAGGCTGAGCCTGGCTCAGTTACTGTCAGTTAGGCTGCGGTCCTCTACTCCCTGGCCTCCCTCTCCAGCGCCAAGTCCTCCTCCAGGGCTGTGATTGCGCAGCAGGACCAGAAAAGGTCTCCAGCCTGCACCCTGGAATGTTAACCTGGACAGCCCTGCTTCTGGCTCTCCTGCCCCCACCATTGCATCCTTCCGTGGTTGATACCCAGGCTTCACCTCTGTCCTGTCTCCTTCATCTCTCTCTCTCTCTCGTCTCTGTTTCTATATCCTATTTCTGTCTACTGAACCTCCTCCTTTGGCATGGCTTCCTACTCCCTCTCTCTTCCTTTTCCTCCCTCCTTGGAGCCAGGGAAGACACCAATTCTGTTTCCCCAGTAGAGTTGGGGTAGTAGAGAAATCCTGGTCAGGCTTTTGAGGGCATGCCTTCTATTCCGGTCACAATCCTCTCTCCCCTGTGCTTCCAAGAAGCCTCAGATGAGCCTTGAGCTTTGGGAGCCCTAGGCGAGGTCTGCTGAGGACCAGCACACAGGGTCCTGGGTAAGGGGCACCTCCTTAGGGACATGTGCCAGACTTTTTCTTTTGGGTCACTGACCAGATCCCAAATCACAAAGACTTTTTATTAGTTTTCAATGGTCAGCCTAGCTTAGGCAAATTTCTGGCTAGCTCTTTTAACTTAAACTAACCTGTTTCTCTTTACGTACCTTTTGCCTTGGGTTTCTCTCTCTTCTTTCTTTCTTTCTTTCTTTCTTTCTTGCTTGCTTGCTTTCTGTATATCTTACTTTCACTGCTTCTCTATGGCTGGCTGGCGTCTGCCTGGCTTCTTGCCCCAGTATATCCTCATTCTCTCCTCTCGCTCTTTTTTGAACCTAGATTTCTCCTATTTATTCTCTCCACCTGCCAGCTCCGCCTGTCCTTTCTCCTGTCTAGCTATTGGCCATTCAGCTCTTTATTAGACCAATCAACCTTAGGCAGGAAAAGTGAAACAAATGCAACACATCTTTGCATAATTAAACAAATCCAGCAGAAACAAAAGTAGCACACCTTTACACAGTTAAAGTCATATCCTGCAGCATAAGCAAATGCAACACACCTTTGCCCAGTTAAAATACTCCACAACAGAGTCAGCCCAGGGAGGTGATGCCCTGCCTGCCCCATCTGTCCCAGGTGCCCTTCCAGGCTGCTGTCACCAGGCACCAGAGCCCAGGATAGTAAGAGATCCCCCCCAACACATGACTGCATCACAAGAACAAAAAATAAAAGAAACAATTAAAAAAAACCAATCAGGTTGGATGCAGTGATAGGTTGAGGGGAAACAGGCATCTTCTGGGAAGCTCGAGGGTGGCGAGACCTAACTCACAAGGCGGTGGCGAGGACGGACTCTAGCCTCCACACGTGCTCTGTGGCAGCGCAAGGGCCGCCATGCGACTGCACTAAGTTTTTTATTTAAAAAATTCTCTTGAGGCGGGGCGGTGGTGGCACACGCCTTTAATCCCAGCACTCAGGAGCCAGAGGCAGGCGGATCTCTGTGAGTTGGAGGCCAACCTGGTCTACAAGAGCTAGTTCCAAAACAGGCTCCAAAAACTACAAAGAAACCTTGTTTCGAAAAACAAAATAAATAAATAAATAAAAATAAATAAATACTCTTGGGGAATAGCTCCATATCTAAACACTTTGATCTGCTTTGTGTGTGTGTGAGTGTGTGCCCGCGTGTGTGTGGGTGTGAGTGTGTGCCCGCGTGTGCGCATGTGTGTGTGTGTCCTGAACTTAACCTGGGCTCTGGCAGAAGCAGGACTGTGCATGTTCTCTCCCAGCTGTACCCTCAGACGTTGGTGTTTGGGGACCGGGTCTCACTATGTGCCTGACCTCACACTCATGATCCTCCTACCTGCAGCCTTCCTAGCCCTGCGTGTTTGACACGAAGGAGCATTCTGAGCACCACGCTGCCAGGTGGTGTCCCTGTGAGCAGTCACTGCACGCAGTTAACAAGGCTGCTGCCAGCCCAGTGCACCTGCCTGAGACAGTAATGACATTTTATCTGTAAGAAGTGCAGGTGCTTCGTGATAAAAATGCAGTGGGGGAGATTCGCTTGCTCGGCCTCGCTGAGGCTCGGGTTGTGCTCATAGACACCAAGCGGCATGGAGTCCCTAAACCAGGTCCACTGTGGCACCGCCCTGATGCTATCACAGGGCACAGAGTTTCAGTTCTCTCATCACAACACCAGTGTCCCATGTTCCATTGTGGCTAATCACATGCGCTCACATTTGTGGATTTCACGTCCCGAGTACAGTTCAGGGTGGTAAGTGAGAGGCTCTAGAACGGAGGTCTCGGGGGTGGTGCTACGTCACTGCCGCACAATTCCCAGTAGTGCGTTCCTCAAAGAGACATCTGGTAGACTTTCCCAGGCCTGTCTCCATGGCTGAATGGTTCCTGTCTGTGCCTCTGCATCTTCTGCATTCTGCATCCAACCCCTTGGAACTGAACTCCCCCTCAGCCATGTGCAAGTTGGCCCGCCCTGTTCTGTGCCGCAGCCCTCAGCCCTTTTCTCAGGTAAGTGCGTATCGCTGTCTGCTTGCCTCTTCTTCACGGTGCTGGGGTGGAACCCAGGCCTCCCGCATGCTAGGCAAGCGCCCCACCAAAGGCTGGCTGTTTGAGACAGGGTCTTATGTAGCCCAGACTGACTTTAAACTCAAAGCAATCCTCCTGTCTCTGCTTTCCAAGCTCTGGACTCACAGGCCTATGCCACTTCACCCACCAGTCTTACTTTTTATTTGAGACAGAGTCTCACTGAGTTACTTTAGAACTTGGGATCTTCCTGCCTCTGCTGCCAAAGCAGCTGGGATTACAGGTGTGTGGCACCATGCTAGATACACTCTGATCTTCATGGTGATACAGTATCCCATGGCCAGGGGTAGGAATTTGTGGGAGGGGTCCTCAGTTTCCAGCCTCTCCTGATGGGCATTTGGGGTAGCCAGTTCCCTGTGCCCTTTACAAACCCAGCCGTGAGAAGCTTCTCACTGTAAAACAGCTGGGGTAGGGAGGCACAGCTAATACTGAACTATGCACTGATATGCTCCAAAAAGAGCACCCAGGAAGATGACATGACCTCACATCCTTGCTGTCACGTTTTATTAAAATAAATAAGCTCCTGACAGCAGTTTTGCAAGAGTCTACCTGACCGCAGTTTCCATATCTGTTTTGTCGCTAGAGACAGGGTCTGGCGCAGCTGCTCTCTCTATTGCTCGCATCTTTGCCTTTGTCCTATTGAACTCTTCTGCATTCTGAAATCACCATTTGTCACAACTTTAGTCCATGTGTCTGTTGCATCATCAGTCAAATGTTATTGGTTAATAAGAGCTCTTTACATGTGGAGAAAAAAAAACAGCCTTTTTTTTTTAAACAGCATCTCATCATGTATCCCTGATGGCCCTGGGACTCACAGAGATTCACCTGCCTCCTGCACAGAGTGCTGGGATTAAAGGCAAGCACCACTACCACCCGTCCCAGAAGCAGCTTCTGTGATCTGACCATAGACTGTACATGAATGTTGTTTCTTTTTGTTTTCCTCTGTGGCAGGTTTTTGTAGCTGAACATATCTTGCATGATTTGTATATTTTCTAGAACTCTTGGGAAGATTGCCAACGGGGTCCAGAACCTCTGCGGGTTTGTGACCCAGCAGGGAAGCCAACAGACGTGCAGGTGACTCCAGCAGGGGGCGCTGTGACTGGGGAGGGCCAGGGGATGCGCGGCCCTTTGAAGTTAGAACAACGTCAGGGAAAGATGGCTGAGCTGAGATGGGAGGAAGGGGCGGGTCTTGCAGGCAGAGAGAGAAATGGAAGATTACTCCGGTCAGCTGGAGTGCTCTCAGTAGGCTGGGGACTGGGAGACTGGCTGCCATGTGCCCAGACAGATGCAAGACAGCTCTCTCCCTGGGGAGAGCAAGGCTTGCCTCACATGGGTCCTCTGTCTTTGGAAGGAACCCAAGGCCTGGGAGGTCAGAGACAAGGTGAGAAGCTGTGGAGAACAGGACCTTGTCCACAGGGTACAAGTAGACTGTACTGGACCAGAGGACAAGAGAGAGAGGAACCAGGGCCACCCCACAGGCTGGAGGTGAAGAGAGAGCCTGCAGCAAGGGTCTGGACCCTGCCCATCCAGCTGTCCATCTGTCTCAGCCTCCCTGGACCAAGTCCTGGGCTAGGATCCATGCCTCTTGTTGCTTGACTACCTAAAGAACCTCTTGAGATGACACCGACCAGCCCCAGGCAGCCAGAGCCACTACCAGACAGGGGCAAACTGCCACCCCGGGAGCTGGGAGGGGTCAAGGGAAGCCAAAGCCTTCATGGTACCAACAGCACACCCTGGCCCTGCTCCCAGGCTCCCACAGACACTAACACCAACCTGGGATCCTCTATTCAAAGCACCCCCTTCCTGCATGTCTGTCTCTCCCCCCCACACACTCCACCCCCGTTCCCTTTTCTGCATATCTCTGGCTCACTCCATTGCCATCTCTGCTTTGCGGTTCTCTTTCTTTTCTTATTTTCGGTGTGTGTGCAGGAATGCAGATGGGGGTCTCACGAAGCCCAGGCTGGCCTTGAATCCCTGCTCCTCTCCCTCCATCTCCCAAGTGCCAGCGTTACAGGTGTGTGTCCCTCCACCCGACCATCTTTCCTCCTCTGAGTCCCCCCCAAGCCTCCTTCACTGATGAGAACCATCTGCACCCACCCACTCCGGAGGGGGCGGGCAGGTGTCAGGCAGAGAAGGTTCTCAGTGCCACCTGGGACTGACATGGCAACCAGCAATTTCAGGCTCTCTGGTGTGAGCTCCACCTCTTCCCTGTCCTTTCCTCTTCCATATCCAGCTAACTTTGGGGAGCTCCAACCTTCATTTGTGATCCAACAGGAGTGCTCTTGACCTTATTGGGGCTGGGACATGGACACCTTTCCACACTGCAGAACACACTTCTGGGCCCCTGGTCAGCAAACAGCCTTCTGATCAACCTTATTGCTATTGATTGAGACTTTAAATCAGGTGGACTCTCAGTCAATGGCCCTCCATCCCAACTTTAAGTGACATTAAGTACATCAACCATTCATGCTGCAGTATGGGCACCCAAGAAGCTCTCCTCTCTCCTCATCAGATGCTGTCACAGAATGAGCCTCCTTAGTCCACACTTGCAGAGTAGTATGAAAAGAGAAGCAGGGCAAGGAACCCCAGCAAGGGCAGTGAGGGTGTGTGGAGGATGCAGGCCAGAGGGAAAGACCGAGACGGAGGGAGACGGGAAAGCAGATGTTGTCAGAAGACTTCTATCTCCCCCCTCCATAGTTAAACAGCACATTCCAAACCCTCATCTTCCACTGGAGAAACTGAGGCTGGAAAAGATCCTGTAGATGACTGGGGACCCTACAGGGGAGGTGTGCTGTCCTGCCTGGTGACTTGTGCTTTCTCTAGCACCCCCTCAAAGCCCAGGCTGCTCCTCTGGAGGGTTCCAGAGAAGGGCAGGAAGCCCCTCAGTTCTAATTTATGATTTCCTGACACTTCCTTCCCATGCCCGCCAGCCCCAGCTGGGTAAGAAGAGCAGCTCACGGAGCAGAAGTAACTGTAGGGCAGCTGCAGCCAGTGGGCCGAGTTCACCCAGCCGGCCAGCCAGAGTGCCTCCTTCGCCCAGCGCCCCCCAGCACACACACACACACACACACACACACACACCAGCCAGTCCTCCTTGACCAAGCTGGCGCCTTCCCCAGCCTGGATCTAGAAGCCCTTGCCTTTTATCTGAGTAGACTTTGATGGCAGATCTATGGAGCCTGAACTCTTGGGGCTGGTGGATACGAATCAGACTTGCTAGGGTCACGTCCTGCCCTGCTGCTGGAGACAGGACTTCAGTGCACCCTGGGCTAGGAGAATGTCTCACAGGACAAAGCGGGGTCAGGGGCAGTCCGGAGCTGAGGTCCAGATGGAATTCCCAAGGGAAAGAGGCCATGGCCCAGGTTTGTTTGCAAGAAAAGCATTTCCTGTTTGGGCAATGCTGGGTGGACGGTTTGTCCCCACACCCCACGGCCAGCCCCAGGAGGTCCATCTGTGTGTCCCCTATCAGGTCCCTGCATGTCTGCATGTGCTCTGTCCTCTTCAGTCCAGATGGGAGCCCAAGTTTGTGCCAAGTTCCCTCACCCCAAAGAAGTCTCCTCCTGTGGGACTTGGCTGAAAGAGGTAGTAGTGTTTGGTCGTTAGCACAGGGCCTTACCCCCCACTCTCCAGCAGCCCTGAATCCTATACCTGGGAACAAATTGCTGACTCCCAGATTGCAGAAGCTTGGGCAGAGACAGAGCAGGCAAACTGCTTAGCGCCACCTGACCTGTGGTCAGCTGGGGGCACTGAGGCATGGCAGGAGTTGACATCGTCGCTGGCAGTTAGGATATGGGATTGGCAAGTGAGGGGACTGGGCTTCTGGGAGGAGGCTTTAACCTGCGATTTCGAGTCAGCAGCCCCTCCCAGCCCTCCTCAGTGAACATGGAAACCTCCACTAAACCAAAAGCCCCTCCCTGGAAATACATCCCGGCTTTCTGCACCTCTGTAGAGAGAGAACCAGAAAGCCCACTGTTGACCGTCATATCAGCTTCCAAGCCCTCGCCACCTCAGAGAAACCAATGCCAGGTCATTTTCCCAAAATGGGGGAAACACGGCTTGGGTCACACAGCTCTCAGTGGGCACAGAACAGCCTGGTCGTGTTATAAATCAACATTGCAGACTATGGGGTTCCGACCTCAGCAAGTCAGGCCCTGTCCCGGTGTGAAATAGTCCAGAGCTGCAGGGAGCATCCGAGTGTTCGGTGGGTCAGTTAGGGAATGTGGTGTCCTAACTTACAGGAGTGTCCAGACATACTGCTAATAGCTGCTGGGGTCTCTTGGCTGCTTCCCATCAGGTAGGAAGCAGGGCAGCCAGCGTGCTCTCCGTGTCCCTGGGCTGATGGAGGATCCTGGCTGCTTGACTGGGACCTCAGACAGACGTAGGCCCCGCAGTGGGACGAGCATGTAGAGGTGGAGTTAAGTTGCTGATCTGCTGTGACAAAAACAGGGCTAACTTTGGGGATAGAGTCAAGGTTATAGGTTCAATTCCCAATACTGTGCAAAACATACATCAGCAACACTGCCCACGCACACATACACGTCATGCATGCACACAGATCCAGCACATACATGTATAGAACACCATGCATGCACACAGCATCATGCCTAAATACAAACAGCCTATCATGTGCCCACACAAACACACACCTACTATGCCTCATGGAACATGCTTGAGTCCCACCCGTACCCTCCACTCTCAGCCAGTCCTTACAAAATGGGAAACTGAGGCCCACACTAATGCTGACTATGTATGTGCTTAAGTGGTCCCAACACTGAGCTGCGGAGATTGGGGCCCTAAGACCGACTCTGCCAGTCACTGCCAGAGTGTTCGCTCTGGGTAGGTGACATCTTTCTGGGTCTTAGGGTCTCCATCTGTAAAACAGAGACACTGCACTTAGGGGGTGCCCAGAGAGTGCCCGGGCCCTGGGTTTCGTATCTGTAACTTGGACAACTTTGCCCGCCCAGCATGGAGTGATGAAAAGCTTCATTCAGGGCAGGATATGCGGGGTGAGATGCCCGGGACAATGGCACAGCTCAGGAAGCCTTTGTTGGGTCGATGGGCGGATCCTGCATGTTTCGGGAACCCGGTTCCTCAAAGATGTCAGAGCGGAGTGCCTCCGGGCGTGATTACTCAGGAGTGGTGGGTTCGGGTCTTGGCAGCTTGGGGGGACCGCGGCCAGAGCCTTGGTTTCCCGGTCTGTGGCTCAGGTGGGCACCTGGAGGGCGTCCTGGCGGGGGCGCGGGCGGCTTCCGGGTTGGCGGGGGCGGGGGGCGAGGGGCGGGCGAAGCCGAGCGCCCCCGCCCTGCTCAGCCCGGAACCGGCTCTGCGCGACCGCGGCAGCGGCGGGGACGACAGCATGGGCGGTCCGCGGGCCTGGACACTGCTCTGCCTCGGGCTCCTGCTCCCGGGAGGCGGCGCCGCGTGGACCGTCCCGGGCGCCCGGTTCTCGGGTCGCAGGTAAGTCTCCCCTAGATCTGTGCAATCCCGGGACTGGGGCAGGGAACTGGACCCCAGCTCCATGCAACCCCGAGCCTGGGAGCAGCCCCGATCCTGGGACAGGGACCCGACCCCAGCTTCGAACAATCCCGGGACTGGGACAGGGAACAGGACTCCAGCTCCTTGCAACGCTGGAACTGGGACAGAGACCTGACCCCAGCCAGCTCCTTGCAACACTGGGACTGGGACAGGGACCTGACCTCAATTCCGTGCAAACCCGGGACTGGTACAGGGACCCGACCCCAGCCAGCTCCTTGCAACACCGGGACGCGGACCTGACCTCAATTCCGTGCAATCCCGGGACTGGAGCAAGGGACCTGTCTCCCACATTGGTGGCAGCCTGAGACTGGAGCAGGGGCTCCATCTCTCATCCCCATACCATAACTGTGGGGGCGGAGACCTAGGCGCCCGGTGCTCTGGAGAACCCGCTCACCTACCCCTGTATGAAAGGACAGACAGCCTCCCCTACTCCTCCCCTGAGATCCCAGAGCCCCCAGAAGATAAACCCCATGGCACTGTAACCAAAGCCCCTCAGGACTTCTGTGGGCCTGGCGCTTCAGGGATCTCCTCCCCTTTTCCCTGTTGCTGACTTTTTTTAGTGCCCCAGCTATTTATTTCGCTTGGAGGAAGGACTGGGGTGGAGTCTGCACAGTGGGTCAGTGTCAGAGGCTCCCCTGGGACCTGGCATTTGGTTGGAACTCCAGCAGCCTGTAACTCTCTGCCGGCTTTTGTGGAGTGTTTCCCAGGACAAGGTCCTGTGGGGCCTTTTCTAGATGGTGTCTTTCAGGACTGAAGAATGGAGGAAAATCTGCCCCCATTCAGTAGAGGAGCAAACTGAGGCCGGTGATGGCCGAGATGGGGCCTCGTGGGTTATAAGTGAAAAGGCCGGGATTCACATCTCCCCCTGGGCTTGATGGCAGAATTTGAACCTGCTCTGGCCCCTGCTCTGCCTGCAGTCCCTGCTTCTGTCTCCGGGACAGACAATGTGGACTAGCCGGGCCTCTTAGTCCTTTCAGCCTATTCACCGGCCTCCAGGGCCCCGGCCCCCTGCGGCCTCAGTCTTTCATTCCTTTCAGAAATTCCCCTTTCTCAGTGGTCAGAGGCCAGCAGGTCCCCAGGAGCAGGTGACATGAGCAGACTCAGAGGGCAGAAGTGGCAGAGGCATAGGGACAGCCAGCCGTGTGGCAGATGTCACAGCACCACCTACAGTGTGCCAGCCTCAGCTGGTTTGGCCCTCTTCCTACTTCTGGTGCCTCTAGAACCTTCCCCAGCTGCCATCCAAGGCTCCTTCTCTTATGGTCTGTTTTTTAGAGAAACAGAGGTACAGAGATGACCTGTCCGAGCCCGTACAGCAAGCCCCCAGAATCCCAGATGCTGACTTGAGAGGGATTAGGAATTTGGGGTTTCCAGGGTCAGACAGGGTGATGGAAGAGAAAGCTTATGGCCATATTCCCCACTAGCCAGCCCAGAGCCGCAGGGCGTCCTGTGTGGGAGCTTTGCCTGTGGGCAGGTCTCTGGCCTTCACTGGGGTCTGTTCCTCCATCTCTGTACAGACTGCAGTCACAATGTCAGGGTCACAAAGCCCTTCCTGCTGTGCCCTCACCCCCGTTTTATAGACACAGGGCCAGACCATGGCCACGAGCCTCAGTTTCCTCTTTTGCTGTTCTTGTGTTTGAAGGTTTGTTCTGAGAGTGAAAACCAGTGCCGGCCACATACGTGGATCCCCACTGTGACCAACTTTAAGTAGGGTAGGGACCTCAAACTGGAGTTAACTGAGGTCCTCGGCTGCCAGGGCCTCCCCTCATGGCCCTGTCCCAGCATCTTGGAGACAGCATGGGGATGTCGCGCCCGATCAGCCCTCCCTTCACTCCCAGCCAAGCGCCCCAGGCACCCCTTGGCAGCTGAGGGATGGAAGGCAGAAAAGAGGCTTTGTGCCTGAGGAGGGGGTGGCCTGGGAAGGCATCCAAGGGGCCACCCCAACCCCAGGAATGTGGTGAGACTTCAGGCCCCCTACAGCTAGGGTGTCCAGGGGCTGTGCAGAACCACCTTGGAACCTGTTGTTGCTGCCAGTCCCTATCCCCCACCTAGTAGGATTGCTTTCTGCCCCTGTGACATCCCTCCCAGCCTCAGTCTTGTTTCTCTGAATGGCTCCAGCCATTCACAGATGCCAGTTCTATGCCCACATGGCTAACCCCAGGCCTGTGGAACCTTGTGAAGACAGCATGATGCTGATGTCCCGGCCCCTCCTACTAGGTTGTCATCAGCGACGGCTGACTGTGACACCTCAGGCCAGGAGGAACTGTCCCCAGAGGTAGGGCTCACAGAGCACTTTGCAGGGAAGCTGCTCTGCTCTCCCCATTTGCAGATGGGCATAGCAAGGTCTGAGCCAGGAGGGACCATGTCCCAGGGTCACTGACAGCTGTAGGAAACTACATCACAGGACTGGAGCTGTACCCCGGTGCGGTTCTGGTTCTGGCTCTTGTCACCCCACCCCCACCGGCCTGTCTCAGTTCTTTCCTCTCCTTTTCATAATGGCCCTTGGCCCCTGGCCTGCTTGGCTGCCTTCTGCAATTAGTTCCTATCGCTATTCCGGATCGCAGCCCTGGGCCCTGAGGAGACAAAGACCCCTGGGCCACTCCATATAGGCGGATGCGCAGGTCCACTGGGAGGACAGCTGGGAGGACATCTGGGAGGATCGCTGGGCTGGCCGCTGGGGCCAGGATGAGCTGGTTTGGATTGTTTTTTTGCCCCTCTCAGTGGCCTCTGGAGGTTCTGGAGGTGCTGAGTGGGCAGAGGTGGAGGACCAGGAAGGCATGTGTTGTCTCCACCCAGCCCTACCCGTGACCCACCTTTCAGCCTTACCTGGCCTCTGGGCACCTCTATCACTGGCCACATCTCAAGGAAGGCAGTCCTCAGAGACAGCAGGGTGTCTGAGTATTGATTGCATGTCTCTCTCTGAAAGCCTTGGGTCTTGACTTCTCTGCCCAGGCTGCTGTGTTCTCAGTCACGCAGTCATTCAACAAACATCCCTGAGTTGAATTCTGTATGGACTTGGTCCTTACCTATGCCCTCGTCTCATGGGAGAGAATATAGCTCAGGGCTATTGTGCGTGGCTGAGGAGACCTCAGTCTTGGCTGGACCTTGAAGGGTGAACAGGAATCGCCAGAATAAGGGAGTGGAGCTCTGCAAATAGATCCTAAACAACAGAAGTGGAAAAGGGGCAGCCTGGCCCGTGAGTGCTCAGTAGGTGTGAGTAGCACTGAGGATGGAAGCAACAGGGGTTGCAGGACAATGTGGAGTCATGGTTAACTTTGAGCTCCATGGCAAGCAGAGACCGTATTCAATACATGCTTTGCAAAAAGCTTACAGGGACCACTGAGATGGCTCAGCAGGTAGAGGTGCTTGCCACCAAGCCTGATGACCAGAGTTCAATTCCAAGGACCCACATTAAAGAACAAACCGACTCCCACAAGTTGGCCTCTGACCTCCATTCACACACTTTGGCATACACACAGACACATACATATGAACACACATGCATATGCATACAATATGCTTGCACATGCGCACACAAATGTACATGCACATACATGCATACACATACATACTTACATGCACACATACATGCATAGGAATGCATACAATTATATACACACACACATGTTCACGCACACAAATAAGATGTAAAAAACCAAGTCAAACCTCCTGCTATGCCTGGAAGTGGACGAGGTCGGAGCTTGGGCTTCTGCTCCTTCAGGTGGTGGAGGCAGCTGCCGCTGACCTTGCACTCCTCCTGGCTTGAGTATCCCTTCCTGTATAAAATGTCTGGTCAGCTACTGCTCCAAGTGTCCACACAGGGGATTCAGGCAGAGTTTGGCATGTGGCAAATAACTGGGAACACTGTGAGTCTCCACAGTTCTCGGACTGCCCCTGCCTCATTCACAGCTGGGGAGGGGTATTCTCACGCATGTAGAGCATGGCTGGGTGTGCCGTGTGCCCAGAAGCTCAAATGCATGTGAGCCCTGCTGAGCCTGCCTCTGCCTGTTTGTGTGTGTGTGTGCACGGGTGTGCATGGTGAGACTATATGACACTGTTTGTGTGGAAACATACAGAGGGCATGATCTTAGACTGTCCACAGTGTGTGTGTGTGTGTGTGTGTGTGTGTGTGTGTGTATGTGTGTGTGTCACACATGTGTAGAAGTCAGAGGACAACTTTGGAGAGTTGGTTTTCCCCTTCTACCCTCACGTGGGTTCCAAGGATTCAACATCAGGCATTTGCAGCTGAGCCATTTGCCATTATATTTTAGTTTTCTGAGGTGGGAGTCTTGCGTTGTCACCTGGGCTAGCCAACCGATCCTCAGCCTCAGCCTCCAGAGCACAGACAATGCAGGTCAAACCACCACACCCATCTAAGGAGTGCCGTGAATGGAGCCAACCATGTTTCTCCTTTGCTTCCTCTCTCTTCCTGATGCTCAGAACCTGCTGTGGTTAACCCTCCATTCCCTACCTTCCTTAGCATGTAGAGTTAGGTCGCTGGTTTGTGCTTGTCCCCATCCGTGGATGCCATGTGAGAGGTCAGGTACTACCTCACTGATGCTCGTGTCGCCTCCGTGAGAGAGCTAGGATGCAATGTTCTAAGCACAGATGACTGACCCGTCAAGATGCCGAATTGCACACACTGGGCTTACTATATGCTATGGGTATTTAAATGGTTCTCTACTAAGCCAGAAAGACGTTCTTCCATTTTAGAGAGGAAACTGAGACCCTGGGAAGAGAAGACAACATGTCACCAAGCTGGGGGCACAGAGTCAGATTTGAGCCCAAGAATGTAGCTGGCCAGGCCTGGCCTTTGATTCCAGAGTCATTGGTTCTCATCTGCTCTGTGTTGGTTGAGACATGGTTTGTGGCTCTGTGAAGGCCTCAGCCTGGGAAGCTGCTGACCTTGGGCTCAAGGCCGTGAAGAGTAGTCTGCAGGGAAGATAGCCCAGACTGAGAAAGGCCACCTGACACCAACTCCTCCTTCCTGAGCCCCAACAAATTGCTCTGGGCTCTTGACCCCAGGCAAGGCTGAGGGCTACTGAGCACCTGGAATGTCCCTGTCCCCTCCCTGCACCAGTCCAGCAGTCCCCACCCCCCACTCAGCTGCCCCAGCTCCACTCCACCTACAAGGAAGAGAAAGCTTCAGTCTGTGAGGCTGAGGAACCGGCCAAGGGGAGAGAGGTCCAGGGAAGGGACAGCTGATGGATGGGATGGTCAGGCTTGACAGGAGCAAGGAAAGTGAGTGTCGTCACAATGCTGGGCATGGTTCAAACCTGGCACTAGTTTGAGCAGCTACAAGACTATGGCAGAAGGCTAGGCCTCAGCAGGCTAACCTGAGAACCGGCTCTCACACACAGCCCAAAGCTACGGAACAAGTGCCCTTCCAGACGGCGGGAGCTTGGAAAATGTCGCATGCCTGTGGTCCCAGAGTTAGGAGGCAGAGGCAGGAGGATTGTTGAGGCCAGCCTGGGATACCTAATGAGATCCTGTCTTAAATAAACAAAGAAAAATAAAGTAGAGGGAAAGAACCTAGCCCACGCTCCGCTTCCCTGCACGTGTTCCTGTGTGTGCACAACCTTAAGATAAGCCATGCTTGTCAAACCGCCTCTGGGGCCGAGTGCTGTCCGTCACAGACCCTGATGGGAGCCTGCTTGTGACACTTGAGGCACGTGAGGAATTCTTCCTTTACTGAAGTTCTTGCACCCTGACGTAAGGGCCACTTCCCACATGGGGAGACCGAGGTTCTGGAGTCTCCAGTGTTCTCAGTGGGTGGTTGTTGGCCTCAGTGCCAGCTGACCCCAGGGTTTGCCTCTTAACCCCTGACTGGAAATGTTTTTCCTAAGAAACAGGTGAAGATTAAATAACTTTGGAAAGGTATGCTTCTTTCCAAAAGGCTTCAACGGGCGGCAGGGGACGGGGTGGGCGGGGAGGGCAGAAACTCAATGTTAGAGACCAGAAGTGAGGCAGAGCCGTGATGATCATGCCCTGCTTCATCTTGCCCCTGTAGCTCATTCCCTGAGGCCTCCTGGGAGCCCCTAGCATGGGGGTCATTAAGTTTTCTTTTTTTTTTCTTTTCTTTTCTTTTTTTTTTTTTGTGGTTTTTCGAGACAGGGTTTCTCTGTGGTTTTGGAGCCTGTCCTGGAACTAGCTCTTGTAGACCAGGCTGGTCTCGAACTCACAGAGATCCGCCTGCCTCTGCCTCCCAAGTGCTGGGATTAAAGGCGTGCGCCACCACCGCCCGGCTTCATTAAGTTTTCTTAAGAACTAGAGGCTCTGTAGCTACCACACTTAAAAGACACAGAACCCAGGGGTCTCCCTGCCTGGAGACAGGGCTCTGGAGAACAGATCTGCTTGGAGTCCTGGGCCTGCCACTTGAACTTCCTTTCTGTGGGTCTGTCTTAGGAACTGGTGCTCCTACGTGGTGACCCGCACTGTCTCGTGCCATGTGCAGAATGGCACCTACCTCCAGCGAGTGCTGCAGAACTGCCCGTGGCCCATGGGCTGCCCTGGGAGCAGGTGAGTGGCACTGTGGTGGGGAAGGAACTGGCTCTTCTCGTTGGGGCACAGCACGGGCTAAGACCTGAGTGATTGCATGGAGTGCCCAGGAAGTCGGGGGGGCCTCGGGATAGGTGAGACAAAGGCAGCATTGTGTAGGGGGAACTTCAGGGCCTCTGCATGGAGGATCGTGCTAGAGCTCTGACTGCACAGTGAGGAGCAGGCTATCCGTGGCCGTGGTGGTGAGTAAAGAGCTAAATCCAAGGGTGGAAATGGAAGACGACATCACAGGAGAGCGGGAAAGCTGGTGGAAGGCTGAGCTGGCACTCCTGGCTTTTCTCTCAGCTACAGGACGGTGGTGAGGCCCACATACAAAGTGATATACAAGACAGTGACCACCCGCGAATGGAGGTGCTGCCCTGGACATTCGGGGGTGACCTGTGAGGAAGGTAGGAAAGCCTGGGGCCTGGGACATTTGTGAAGTGCCTCCCGTCCAGATGATGCCTTCTGTCCCCTTCATGGTCACGGCTGGCCTCTTAGGGGCCCAGATGGCCTCACTCTTTCTAGTCGTACCATCCCGAGGCCTTTCTTCTAACCTGTGTGAGCCAGCTTTCCACACGTCTGTTTTAGGACAAAATACTTCATGCAATGCATTTACACGGCAATAGAGTTTATTCTGGTTCACATTTGGAGCTTCCAGCCCGACTGGTTGGTTGGTCTTAGAGCGTTGGGCCTGTGGGAAGGAGTACATCTCACGGCCGATGCAGAAAGGGCTGGATTGGGTGCTAGTGCCCCTGTAAGTGCACTTCTCAGTGGCCTAAAAGAATCCTGCTGGGCCCCACCTCCTTTTTCAAAGATAGAGTTTTTAATAGCCCAGGTAAGTCTTGAACTTTCTTCTTCTTCTTCTTTTTTTTTTTTTTTTTGCAGGGGCGGGGGGAGTTCGAGACAGAGTTTCTCAGTCTTCGAACTCACTCTTTAGACCAGGCTGGTCTCAAACTCACAGAGATCTGTCTGCCTCTGCCTCCCGAGTGCTGGGATTATAGGTGTGCGCCACCATGCCCGAGTGCTTCATGTGTGTGGGGCGAACATTCTACCAGCCGAGCTCCATCCCCAGTCCATGGACCCAGCCTTTCCAAGGTCCACTAATAGTGCTGCCCTGAGGACCACAGGTTCAGCATCTCAGCTTATGGGATGTTCAACATCCAAGCACTGCACTGGGGAGGTCATCCAGATGTCCCCACAGGATAGCAAAGCCTAGATCATTTATCTGAGCCAGCTAGGAAAGGGGGGCTGTGCTCCCCACCCTGTGGCAGAAGAGTCTAAGACCCTGTGAAGTCGCGGGTGCCCAGAGCTACGTGGCAGACTTGGGACTGAAATGCTGTCTCCCTGGCTCTGTTGTCTTGGGTCTTTGGGGTACAGTCATCTGTGTTCCCCATGTACAGAATGTGTCCCATCCAGAGGGACCCTTTCACACACTGCCCTTGTATGTGCTCAGCTTGGGGTGGCTCGGTGTTGGAGCCTGCAGCTCTCCCTGGGCCTTCCTGCCTCCTGTGCTGCTGCCTGCTTCACTGCGTGGCTGAGCTCACAGCAGCAGGTTTGAGACGATAAAGAACTTCATACCCAGGCTTGGCCCTATTGGGGACAGAGTGGCCCAAAACCTGAGGCGCTGGCTTTAGCGCAAACAGTGACATTGAAAGTGGGGCTCTGCCTCAGGGGAGTGAGGAGCTGAGTGAAGCCGCCCTCCCCCAACTCATGATGGGGAACTGAAGGCAGAGAGGTGGGATTGTAGCCCAGGGTCCATTATGAGTGACATAGTGCTTGCTTAGCATATGCAAAGCTCTGGGTTCCATCCCTCGCATGAGCTGACACAGGAGAAGATTTGCCAGTTCTGAGGCAGTGGTCTCAAGTGGAGCTGCAGAGAAACGGGGTGAGCAAGCCCTAGATCAGACACCCCTGCTGAGGGAACCATGCAGTCAGTATGGGAGGGGTAGAAGCCTGGACCAGTGCCTTCCCCACCAGCAGAGAAGATGGAAGGGCCCCAAGGGTAAAGGAAAGCCAGCTGCTGGGGGCGGCTGCCAAGGAGACCACAGGGGTACTGTGGGCAAACCCCAAGGTGTGGGAGGTCGGGTGAGGCCTTATCAGACAATGGCTACTGTGTCCCCGGGGCCCTGGTGAGCAGGTGAGGATAGAGCAGCTGTGGGGGCAGAGACTGGAGGCTGTGTGCCAGACCACTTCCAATGTTTCCCCGCTGTCACTGTGGGGCCTTCACAGTCCCCTGGGCACCAGGTACCTGGGGTTTCCTGGCCAAGCCAGCTTCGCCACCCACTGGCTGTGGAACCTTTAGCTCAGAACCCCCCAGGCATTATGCAAGAGCCCGGCCTGGAGGATTGCACTCTGAGCATTGTGCCTGTTCATAGTGGGGGTGGGGAGGACAGGGCATGGTGGTGCGCACCTTCAATCCCAGCACTCGGGGGTGGGGAGGACAGGGTACGCTGGTGCGCACCTTCAATCCCAGCACTCGGGGGTGGGGAGGACAGGGTATGGTGGTGCGCACCTTCAATCCCAGCACTCGGGGGTGGGGAGGACAGGGCACGCTGGTGCGCACCTTCAATCCCAGCACTCGGGGATGGGGAGGACAGGGTATGGTGGTGCGCACCTTCAATCCCAGCACTCGGGGGTGGGGAGGACAGGGTATGGTGGTGCGCACCTTCAATCCCAGCACTCAGGGGTGGGGAGGACAGGGTACGCTGGTGCGCACCTTCAATCCCAGCACTCGGGAGGCAGAGGCAGGCGGATCTCTGAGTTCTAGCATCCAGGAATACGTCGTGAGACCCTATCTCAAAACAAAACAAAAATGGAGTGTATGTGGGGGCGTCAGTAAAGGGCACCAGGCTGTCGGGTGCATCCGAGCCTCAGGGTCCCCACCCGTGATATGTTGAGACTGAGAATGGAGTCTGTTTCCCCAGGTGTTCCTGGGGCGAGGTGGTGTCAGGCTTCACGGTGACGGATGGGATAAGAGGGCTAAGGAGAAGAGAGGCCCGGTCCGAATATTCTGGAAAACTGTTGTGGGCACTGGAGTTGGGAGGTGTGGGGACATTGCTGGCTCACCGTGGGCTCTGCCCTTCCTCCCACAGCTGGATTTAGGCCATCTTCCCCCAGCTGCTTCCCCTGCTGTTGGCTGCTCCTGTGGCCATCCCGGAGCTGTGACATGACCCTGGGTCCCAGAGTTTCACTTCCAGCTACAGAGGAAGGGAAACATTGCTATTCCAGAATTTACAAAAAAGTGGACAGTTGTGCCTGGCATTTTTCATATACTCCAGATAAATCTTCCTCTCCTCTCTGCAGCCTATGCTGGGGGTGACCATGGTGACCCAGCAGATACAGGGACCCATTTCCTCACATATGGAAAGGGGACGTCCATGCTGTGACAGTAACATTCTTCATGACCACCATGAGGGTCCCATGTTACAGATGGGGATTGTGAGGCTCAGAAAGGGGAAGGGACCAGCCTGGGGTCACACAGCATAAAAGAGCCAGGGTTGAGATTCGCCCATCTTTTGGTCCTTCCAGATTTTAGGAGGAGGCAATATGGCTAAAAATGGCCTGGCTCAGGCTCTGCCTGGCCACCTACTTGTGGAAACAGTGGATAAGAAAGATCCAAAGCCAAAATATACTACACAGGCAGGGCAGGCAGAGAGCTGGCACAGTGCCAGGGCCCTGGCCCTGGCTGGAAGAGGGGTCAGTGCCTAAACCTGTGCAGAGGGGGGAACTGCCCTTCCCTGCCCTTTCACTCCGTAACTCTGTCCACCAATCCCATAGATAAAAACTAGGCCCAGAGAGGGTGTGGGTCTTGCACAACGTCACACAGTACGTAAGTATTGTGACCCGGTTCTCTCCAGTGGCATCCTGTCTCAGCCCCTCCTGCAATGACAGTGACATGGGGAAGGAAAGCCATCAACTGTCCTCTGTCACCACAGTGAGGCTCAGAGAGGGGAAAGCCAGGTCAAGCCAGCTCCGGAGTGAGGCTTGAGTTCTGCTGTAGCACAGCTGACGACTCCCCGAGGAGCTTGATCAGACGGGTGGGGTGCCGTGAGGCTGGCCTTAGCATCCCCAGACAGAAAGGTGGAGAAGCTGGGGCTCACCCTCTTCTGTTCATGGGTTCCTCAGAGACGTGTGGCCTCTGTTTCTCTTCTTTGGTTCACTGTCTTCCAATATGTATGTCTCTCTCCTAGAACCTCCACGGCCCCTGTCCCCGATGGCGGGGAACCAGAGGTGGACATTCACTTAAGAGTCCATGCCCTCAAAGCCTCAGAGCAGATGTGGGACAGGGTGTGGCCACGCCCTTCCAGGGCCCCTCAGCTTCTCCACTCTCTATGTCTGCCTATGCCAGCCAGGTGCCAGGTACAGAGCCAAGCCTCTGCTTTATAGGCTCAGAGTCCCGAGAACTAAATATTCTGTCATCCCGCCCGTTTCTAACACCCGTCCACTCCCATTCCTGTCTAGAATGCTCAGCCAGCCCCTCCTCCCTGCTAATCCAGCAGGCCACTGCTGTCCTACGTTCCCATAACACCCAGCTTCTCACGCACACACCCTTCACCCTGTGCCACACTGGCTTTCTCCCTGCACCCTGTGGCCTTGACAGTGGCTAGCTGGTCTGCCTGGGACCACCTTGGTGCTCCGAGGGGAGGCTGACTAAGCTGGCCCCACTGCCAGTGTGACCCTTCAGCTCCAGTGCCTGGAATGGGCTTGGCAGAGAGTGGGCATATAATGAATGAAACTCACCCACCCTGACCAGGCCAGGAACATAGCAAGCCTTCTCAGAGGCCCCCTCATTGGGCCGGAGGTTTCTTAGAGCTCAGAGCCCCAGCTCTGACCCTAAGCCCTGACTTAGGCCACCGGCTGGCAGTCAGCAAATATTTACATCTGCAAAGTAAATTCACACAGGAGACATGACCCAGCGAGGAAGGCTGTGGCCGTGTGGTCTGTGTGGTCACCAAGCCATGTGGGCCTGGGGTGTCAGATGTGAACCAGGAAGCCCCTCCCCCCAGCTCTGCTCTATCGCAGGAAAAGTCACAGGGCTGAGGGAGCCCAGAGACCCCCAAACTGCTTCTTCCTCATTTCCAGTTTGGGGAAGGGTCGGAACCCAGCCCACCTGGTCCTGCTGTGTGGAGAGGGCAGAGACCTCCTCTCTGGGCCTTGGTGCTCTTCCATGCCCTGCTATGTGGAAGGACACTGGTACAGGAAGGGGAACACAGGGCTAGAAACTGCAGAGCACAGCAGCCTCAGGAGTCAGCACACTGAGCGATAAGCACTTTAGCAGGGCATTGGCAGTGATGGGCAACCTGACCTGTTTAGGAGGCCTTACTAGAGGAGGTGGCATAGGAACCATGGATGTGGGAATTGGGGCAGGGGATGTATACATGCAGGCAGACAGTTGGAGACCTCCTAGATAGTGGGAAGTGCCCCAGAGTGAGTGGGATCTGGGGTTCTGGGACCAGCCTAGGGCCCTTCTAGTATACAATATGGGGCTGGAGGAGTCTTTCAGGGCAAGAAGGGCCTCAACCGTGAGCCTGCTTTAGGGCCTCTGACCAAACACCAATGGGAGTGATGGAATATCTTAACCATAGCAGGACGCCCCCACCCAACCCAAGCATGTGGTGCTGGAGTAGAAGCTGAGAGTCCTGCATCTTGTAGACAACAGGAAGTCAACTGAGACCCTGGGTCATATCCTAAGCATAGGAAACCTCAAAGCCCACCCCCACAGTGATGTACTTCCTCCAACAAGGCCATACCCACTCCAACAGAGCCACACCTCCTAATAGTGCTGCTCCCTATGAGATTATGGAGGCCGAGCCGGGGGGGTGGTGGCGCACGCCTTTAATCCCAGCACTCGGGAGGCAGAGGCAGGTGGATCTCTGTGAGTTCGAGACCAGCCTGGTCTACAGAGCTAGTTCCAGGACAGGCTCCAAAACCACAGAGAAACCCTGTCTCAAAAAAAAAAAAAAAAAGAGAGAGATTATGGAGGCCGATCACATTTAAACTACCCCAGTGGGGATGGGACCTACGGCCTTGCTTGTGCTAGGTCAGCAATCCTCCACTGAATTAACCACACCCCTAGCCTTACACCCAGACATTTTTCTCTTTTAGATTTACTTATTTTATGGGCTTTCTGCTTGTGTATTTGTATGTGCCCAGATCTCCTGGAGCTGGAACTACAGAGGCTTGTGAACCATCATGTGGGTGCTGGGAACTGAACCCAGGGCCTCTTCAAGAACAAGCGCTCTTAGCCACTGAGCCATCTCTCCAGCTCCAAAATAATATTTTAAAAACAAATTTTATAATCCGGTTGTGTGTTTGTGCTCGTGTGTGTGCATACATGTGTATGCATGTACATAGACACATGAGAATGCGGGTATCCAAAGATGCTATAAGAGGGTGTCAGATCCCATGGAGCTGGAGTTATAGGCAGTTGTGATCCAAACAATGTGGATGCTGGGAACCAAACTGGAGTCCTCTGGAGGAATAGCAAGCACTTTTCTTTTCTTCCTTCCTTCCTTTCTTCCTTTCTTCCTTCCTTCCTTTTTCTTTTTCCTTTTATTTTCTTTTCCTTTTTGGGGGAGTTTTGTTTTTGCTTTTGTTGTTGTTGTGTTGTTGTTGTTTTCAAGACAGAGTTTCTCTGTGTAGCTTTGGAGTTTGGAACCTGTCCTCTCCTGGAACTAGCTCTGTAGACCAGGCTGGCCTCGAACTCACAGAGAACTGCCTGCCTCTGCCTCTGCCTCTGCTGGGATTAAAGGCGTGTGCCACCACCGCCCCGCAATAGCAAGCACTCTTAACCACAGCCAGTCTCTCTAGCCCCACCTAAGCATTTTTGAGACTAGGTCTATCTGCGCAGACTAGGCTGACCTCAAATTCCTGATCATCCTGCCTCTGCCTCCCGAGTGTTGCGATTGCAGGTGCCCACCACAAGGTCCAACTGAATTTACTTTACTAATTGGAATTCATAATCACTTTTAGCTACTCAGTCTATACTGCTGCTCCAGGTATGTGTGTGCATGTACATATGTGTGTGTACACATATGTGTGTATACATGTATGTGTATGCGTATATGTGTATATGTATGTATGTGTGTGTGAATGTATATGTGTGTGGGGGGGTCCAAATTATGTACATGCATGTAGGTATGTGTATGCGTGTGTAATGTATGTGTACACATGTGGGCAAGCACATGTATACACACATGGAGGCTGGAACTCGACATTGAGTGTCTCCCTTACTCTCTCTCTACTTTTCTTTTAAGATAGTGTCTACCACTGGTCCTAGAGCTCACTGATTCAGCTAGCCTGGCTGGCCCATACCATGCCTTAGGGATCCTCCCTCCATCCCCCAGCACTGGGCTTAGGCATTTGCGACCACACACAGTTTTTACACGGGTGCTAAGGATTGAACTCGGGTCCCCAAGCTTGCACAGCAAGCACTTTCCGGACCAAGCCATCCACAGCCCTTCTCTTCATTTTTCCAGTTCTTTCCGTCTCTAGGCTAAATGTCCCAAACTGAATTGTTTGGAAAATGATTTGCAGCTGCAGGTGCACTGATCAGCAGCTCAGAGACAGCCTGTGTGCCACGAGCGTTTGTGAGCTCGTCCTCGGGGCGGCTGTGGCCATCACCTGCACTGTTTTGCCTGTTACTGTGCTTGCTGGGAGCTTATTTTTTGCTTGCCCGAGGTATGAGTGTGTTTACGGACAAAAGTTTAATCAAGGAGCTTGTAGTCCTGCGGGGCTTGTAGGACTTTTGGCAGATACAAGATGGAAAGAGTCCTTGTCCTGGTGGGGCAGGAGCTGAAGTCAAGGGACAGACAGTGGTGGTCATCTGGAGAGCGGCTCTTGTAGTAATAAGAGTGGCGGGGCTGCGTCCCCAGCACCCCGGCTGCCTGCTCGGCTAGCTTATGCCCGAAATAACAACACACAAACTATTCATTTAAACACTGCTTGGCCCATTCTCTTCTAGGCTAATTCTCACATATTAATTTAGCCCATTTCTAATCATCTGTGTTGCACCCCTAGGTGTGCTTACCAGGAAGATTCTAGCCTATGTCCATCCTGGGTCGGAGCTTCATCCCGGGAGCGGGGCATGGCATCTCTCTCAGGCGTCTGCTCCCGAGAGGAGAGCTGTCGAGTCTCTGAGCTCACTTCCTCTTCCTCCCAGTATCCTGTTCTGCCTACTCCTCCCACCTATCTTTCAACCAATAAAATGGGCCAAGGTAGTTCCTTTATTAGCCAATGACCTTCCTCCATCAGGCTCTAGTCAGTATGTCTCCGAGGGTATGCCCACACCGAAAGCGCTGTGGGGAACAGTGGGTGTCCCCATCATGGTCTTGACCTCTTTGCTCATATTCTCACTCCTCAACTGAACATTGGGAGCTCAGCCCAGTGCTCTGCCGTGGACTCTGCATCTGCTTCCATCAGTTGCTGGATGAAGGTTCTATGGTGACAGTTAAGATAGTCATCAATCTGACTACAGGGCAAGGCCAGTTCAGGCACCCTCTCCTCTATTGCTTAGGGTCTTAGCTGGGATCATCCTTGTGGATGCCTGGGTCCTGAGCTAATGGGAGCCCATCAACTCCGGTCTGACAGCGAGGGTACCAGCATAGGACCAAACATGGCTTTCTGAATGTGGGTGACAGTTGTATGACTGGGAAAGAATGTGGGGCCACTGGCAGTGAGACCAGGATTTATCCCTACTGCATGTTCTGGCTTTTGGAACCCATTCCTTTGCTCAGCCTAGATATAGTGGGGAGGGCCTTGGTCCTGCTTCAAAGCAATGTGCTAGACTTTCTTGACTCCCCATGGGAAGCCTTACCCTTTCTGAGGATTGTAGGGGGGGGTGTAGAGGGAGTGGGATGAAGGGAGGGAGTGGGAACTGGATTTGGCATGGTCAAATGAGAAAAGATAGTTGGTTTTTTTTTTTACATAAATTTTTAAATAAAAGAAGCTAGCTATGATGGCGCACACCTCTAATCCTAATGGTAAGAAGGATTAGGCAGTAGGATTAAAAATTTAAAGCTAGTCTGGGCTACTTAGGGAGAATGTCCTCTAAAATCAGGAAATGAAGCTAAGCATGGTGACCCCTGTAATCATGGCACCTGGGAGCTAGGCATGGTGGCACATGTAATCATGACACCTGGGAGCTAGGCACAGTGACACACACCTGTAATCATGACACCTGGGAGCTAGGCATGGTGGCACACACCTGTAATCATGACACCTGGGAGCTAGGCATGGTGGCACACACCTGTAATCATGGCACCTGGTAGGTGAATACAGGAGGACCACAAATTCAAATTCTTGACCACACAGTGAGTGCTAGGTCAGTGTAGGCTCTATGAGACATCACCCCCACACACACAAGAAGAGGAAGGAGGAGGAGGAGGAGGAGGAGGAAGAGAAAGAAAAAGACAGACTGGTGCTGCTTTGGGTCCATGTTTTGCAAAGATAATCAAGTGGCATTTTGCATTTTCACCTGGAACAGAAAGATAAAGGGCTGCAAAGGGTTTGTCCCCTGCTGGATGCTAGCCTTCCTGCCAGGTGGACATGCAAACAGTCCCTGTTTGGATTTGGTCCTTGCTTGGGTTTGGTCATGAACTGAAGAACAGAGGGAGGACCATGAGTAAGTCACTTCATCCCTCTGCCTTGGTTTCCCCAGTAGAAAAGCAGGGAGGGGTCTTTTCACCCATTCACTTGGCTGTTCCTGGGACCAGAGGAGGATGCCTGATTGCCCACCTGTTAGAACCATATGGTCCCAGTTTGCAATGGTAAAACCAAAACAAGACATATGTGGGGTGCTTAGGATGTGCAGGAATGGATGCGTGCGTGCGTGCGTGCGTGCGTGTGTGTGTGTGTGTGTGTATGAGCACTCACTAAACACAAGTTAACTGCCGTGACTGCCTCTTTTAGAGCAATGCACTGGGCACTTCACGCTGGAATCCACTCTCTCCAGGAACTTCCATCTGTGCCACTGTCTTGGACTGCAAACCCCCACTCCTGTATCCTGCAGGAGGCTCTTACCCCCCCCCCACCGCACCCCCATACCTGAGCAAGTTGCAGGTCCCTGGGACTCTTAAGGAAGTTGCCTGAGCAAAAAATCCCATGTGCACACAGCAGAGCCAGGCAGCCTCCCTGCTGGGGGCTGGCCAGAGAGACCCGTCTGGTTTGGATTGCCGGCGCCTCTCATTCCCTGCCTCAACCCACAGCCCATGTCCAAACAGCCAGGCTGGTGCCTTATTTGGGTCTTGTCTCCCCCCAGGATGACACTTCATGGCCTTAAAAGGCAGGCACAGGGGGCTGAGGAGGGCAGTTAGCGCTGTCGGCTGGAGAGCCCTCCAGCTGCGCCTTCCGCCTTGGCTTGGCCAGTCTGTCCCTCCAGCTGTGTGGAAACCCAGGCCCAAGAAACCAGACCAGCCAGGCTGAATAATCCTCCAGGGTGTGGAGTGGGTAGACTCCTGGAATGGGCAGCCAGCCTCTCCCTGGCTTTCATTTAAAACATACCACTTCAGTATTGTCTTACTAAGTGGGGTATGGAGAGCAAGCATAGCAACCGTGCAATCATTTATTGAACATCTACTGTGTACCTGAGCCCTGTATATGAACAGTAGACCCTTTGCACGCATCACTCTTTCCTGGCCTTGCTGAATAAGAAGAGAGGCCTCGCTGCTGAGTTTTACAGATGGGAGCAAAGAGCAGGTCAGAGACGGCAGATCACTCAGGAACTGGGAGCTGGGCTTGTCTGTTAGCTCTACCCTCTCAGCTCTGTCATATACTGGGTCCCTGGGGAAACCTTCAACTTATATGTGGCCCTCACAGAGGGCCAGCCCCTCTGACCAGCCATCCACCTTGTTATGTCCTGCCTCCTTATTGCCGTGTGACCCAAGGAAGTTACCCAGCTCCCTGTGCTTCTCTGTGAGTGAAGGGGAGCAGAGATCGTTGCTGGAGCAACAACAGCATGATGTGCCTTCTAATGGAGCAAGGCTAGCTCAGGTCAGCAAACTCTTAGCCCACTGTCCCTCCATTGCAGGCTCCCCTGGCTTCCTGGAGCCTACGTGGTCAGGCAGCAGCATGCGACGTATGGCAATGCGGCCCACAGCGTTCTCAGGTGGGTCTGGGGCAGCCTCGTGGGGACTTCTGGGGTGGAGGAGACCAGGGTGGACCCAGGGGAGTGTGGTGATTGTCCCTGGAAGTCTACTGGGTCCAGCAGTAGAGGATCAAGGGTAACACTACTTTACCTCATCCCCCGGACAGAGAGCCTTGAGGCAGACGGCGTTCCTAGAGGGGAGTCTGAATTGGGCCAGCCACCCTGAGTCTTGTGACCCTGGGATTTTGTTGTTACGCCCAACTCATCAGTTTCCTCTCTGTACTGGGGAGCCTGAAGCTTCAGCCAGATGCTTCCAAGCTTCATAGCTCCCCACGACGCCCAGAAGACCTTGTTCAGTCTACTCCCCTGAGCAGGACACGGAGGATCAAGTGGTACCTTGCCCTGTCCAAGGTGCCATAGCCAGGAGTGGGCAGCACCGGGCCTGGCTGCTCTGAGCTGTGTGGGTTACTGTATTGGACACTCACTGCACCTTGTCACAAACTCAGGTGCCTCCTGTTTGGCATTTGTGTAACACACGGGGCCACGGTGAAGACCAGAGTAGCCAGTTTGTACAGGCTTCATTTAAAAAAACCAATGGACAGAGAAGCTGGAGTGTGGTTCTGTGACAGCCAGACAGTGCTACCTGTGAGGCCAGTAGCATCCGATTGTGGTCTGTTGATCCCCAGAGCCCAGGTCCCACCCTACCCAGTAGGAAACAACAGGATTTCCTGCCTATGGCTTTGGAGTTGGACATTTGGATGCTGAGACCACCAGACTGGGCCCCAGAGCCTGTGCTGGGAGAATTGTTCCATTCTGAAGGCTTCTCGAATAGAAAGAACCCCGAGGGGTGTAGTCCACCTGGGCCTACAGTGACTCTGCAGCCCAGCCCTACACTGCTTCCCTGTAGTTAGGGTTGTTAGGTACCTGTCTCCCCTAAGGGGACCTAGACCTCTCGCCTTAGCCCAGCCTTCCCCTCCCCATAGGTTGTCTCAACTGCAGCAAAGTTTCTGAGCTGACCGAGAGACTGAAGGTGCTGGAGGCCAAGGTGAGTGAGCAGCCTCCCTCTTGCCCTTGGCCTTGGAGACCTTGGCCTTCCTCACTCCTTCCTGTACCCCCTGCCCATCCGCTGAGCTTCCACCCTCGGGCAGACTGCTTTCCAGAAGTCATGGCCCTGTCCTGCCTGATGTCCCTCCAGCTCTTTGCCCTCTGCTCCTCAATTGCCCTCGCCATGAAGCTACTGCCCGGTGCTATAGCCTGGCATACCATCCCTCTGGGAGGCCCAGTTCCAGGCAGATAAGTCAAGGCACATCCCCAAGCACAATGACAGCCTCTCCTGCCTCTCACCTTTGTCCTTTATCCTGCCCCTCCACACCATATACATAAATGAAAATGCCCATTATATATCTCAAGTTAGCTCAAGAAGGGTTTTAAGGTTACAAAATGAAGACAGTAAACACAGGGTCAGGAAAACTCAGAAATCTAGAATACGTGCCAGAAAACCATTTGCAGAGACTGCCTGAGTCCCAAAGAGAAAACCAGCAGCTTCTGAGACAGGATCATTTTTTTTTTTTTTTTTTTTTTTTTAGTTTTTCGAGACAGGGTTTCTCTGTGGCTTTGGAGCCTGTCCTAGAACTAGCTCTGTAGACCAGGCTGGTCTCGAACTCACAGAGATCCGCCTGCCTCTGCCTCCCGAGTGCTGGGATTAAAGGCGTACGCCACCATCGCCCGGCTCTGAGACAGGATCTTACCCCGTGGCCCTGGCTGGCCTGGAACTCACTGTATAGACCAGGCTGGCCTTCTATTAGAGACCCACTTATCTTTTTAAATCATGTGTTTGTTTATTGTGTGTATGTGGGGTCGTCTCCATCCAACCTGTGGGTCCATCAAGTCAGTGGCAGGACTTTACTGAGTCGCTTTGCCAAGCCTTTGGGGGTCATTTTCTTTAAGCCCCCACAGGGTATTGCTGTGTGGTGCAGGCTGGTCTTGAACTATAGATCCTACTGTCTCTACCTCCTTAGTAACTGGGCTTACAGCCGTAAGCTGACACCTTTTTAGAGAACTATTTTATTTATTTGTGTTTAGTGGGCATGTCAGAGTGCTGTTTGTGCGTGTGTGAGTGTGTGGAGGGCAAAGGACAATTTGAGGGTGCTGTTTTCTTCTACTGTGTGGGTCCTGGGAATTGAACTTAGGTTATTAGGGTTGGCTGTAGGAACTTTTCCCAGCTGAACCATCTCACTGCTCCTAAGATACCACTTTTTTTTTAATTAATTTATTTATTTTATTTCATGTATATTGGTATTCTGCCTGCACGTCTATGCGAGGGCTTTGGATCTTCTGAAACAGGAGTTACAGATAGGTGTGAGCTGCCATGTGGGTGCTGGGAATTGAACCTGGGTCCTCTGGAAGAGCAGCTAGTACTCTTAACCACTGATCCATTTCTCCAGCCCTTTCCTTGGTTTTTCAAGACAGGGTTTCTCTGTGTAACCCTGACTGTCCTGGAACTCACTCTGTAGATCAGGCTGGCCTTGAACTCTCAGAGCTCCGCCTGTCTCTGCCTCGCGAGTGCTGGGATTAAAGGTGTGTGCCACCACTGCCCAGCAGCTACCATGTTTTAATCATCTTTTTCTTCCAGGGTTTCTGGACGTGCATGGATACATGCTGTTTCTTCTCTGTTATGGCCCTCCTCTGGGAACTTGTCCTGATCAGATGCGGAGAAGTTTAGTAAAGTGTTAGCTGTCATAGGGAAATCTGGAAGCCATATCACAGCAGGAGGAGCAGTTACATAACTGCAAACCACCCGCTGTGAGGACAGACCACCGCCAGTGGTCATCTCTTCTTTTCCTGACCAAGGGTCAGGAGCTTGGCATATCTGCAGAATCTTCTTTGTCCTAGGCCCTAATGTTGGTCGGGGGCGGGGGTCAGACCCTCCCAGTACCCCTGCAAAATCTCAATGGTACAGCACTTGCATGGCATGCGGGAGGCGGTATGCCAGTCTTCAGCATGCACACACGCGTGCGCGCACACACATGCACACAGCTCCTCCCAACCTCCTGTGGAGCTTTAACAGAAGCAGCATACTTTTATGGCCAGCAGATCCCATGATCACAGAGCTCAACGTGGGTGGCAGAAACAGGACAGAATGACTGTTCCCCAGGGCATATTATGAAGTGTGACACTTCTGATGACATTCTTGACCCCTGTGAGCCCAAGGTCTCCACTCACAGCTGGATTCTGCTGGCTCCTTGGGCCTCCTGACCCCCACGGCCAAGGCTGGACTGTCCCTCATGAGTTCCTGAGCCCACCCCATCTCTGTCTTCTTCCACAGGTAGCTGTTCTGAGTGTCACAGAGCGGACGGTGTCCTCAATCCCAGCTACCCCTAAGGACTCTGCCCTGATTTGGGGTTCCCCAGCTGCCCAGGGCAGTCCTGGAGATGGAGACCTGCAGGGTAAGGAGTAAAGCAGGGTATATACCCCCATGTGATAGTTTAGGTGGAGAAAATGCCCCTCTGACCCTCAGGGCACTGGTTTTCCCAGCTCTCCAGTGGCCATGACTGGAAGCCCTTGGGGATTCCTGACCGTTGGAGTCTGGGAAGCAAACAGTTCCAGTTAAGGGAGGGGGATCTGGGATCTTCTCTCCCAGGCCCAGCAGGGATGCTGACCCCTGCCTAACTGCTCAGCCCAAGGTTTACTAGGATCTGTGGGAATGGGAGGGGGTGCATATCTACCTCAAGATAGTAGGATCTATCTGAGGGACCAGGATGGGGTCGGGTCAAAAGCACCACAGAGCTGCTTCCTGGTCTTTCCTCTTCAGACAGAGTTGATCCTTGGGAGCTGCCTGGGCCCAAGGGAGACACTGACAGTCAGGACCCAATGAGGATGAGAGGCCCACCAGGTGAGTGCCCATGGGGCTGCCTCCCAAGCTTCTTTTTGTATTGTATTGGTTGGTTGGTTGGAGATTTGGGTTTTTTGTTGCTGTTGTTGTTATTTGTTGTTGTTTTTTGTGCTTTAAGACAGGGTCTCATTATGCCCTTTGGCTGGCCTGGAGCTTGCTATGTAGACCAGGCTGGACTTGAACTCAGAAATTCACCTATCTTGGCCTCCCAAGTGGTAGGATTAAAGGCGTGTGCCCCCAAGGCTGACTCTCTTCAACTTATATAGGCATCCCTCCTGCCGGGGGACTAGAGGATGCTTTCATTGGCATCGTCAAAGTGGACAGGCCTGGTCCTCTTTTTTTATGTTTTATTTATTCATTCATTAGTTAATGGGCATATGATTTCTAGTTTTGACTGCTCTACATAATACTACTATGAGCATTGAGGATACATTTTTCTTGTGAACAACAAAAATTGTTCTGTTCTCCTGGGTATACCCAGCACTGAAATTGCAGTGTCCTCTGGAAACTTCCAGTCAGGCCCGGTCCTCTTCCCTGGCCCCTGCTCAGCAGCCCTGCAGTGGTACCTGTTCGTTCCTGGGCTGTGAAACTGTCTTGGTCCACTTGACTCATGTACCCCGCTCAGCAGACCCTGAACTGGGTACTGGGTGGAACTGGCCCAGTCTTTGCCTCCAGGATGGAGGATAGCTAGGCAGATGAGAAATGACAGTGCCCGGCCCCTTTGACCAGGGTTCTTTGGAGGACACTGGGAGGTCTGGAAGGCCTCCAGGAGGGAGCCCAGGACAGCCTGACTGAGACAGAGGGCACGATGCTGTGTTCGTTCGTCCCTGTAACAGATGAACGACAAGGGCAGACCCCACTACCCCCGACATCTTTATCCCGCCTCCCATATGCCCATCCATTCCTGTTCTTAACTGTAGGTCCACAGGGACCCCCAGGGCGTCCTGGCCAGACAGGAGCTGCAGGCATCCCTGGAGAGATGGGCCCTCCAGGACCTCCTGGACCTCCTGGGCCCCCAGGCCCCCCAGCCCCTGTTGGACCACCCCACGCCCATATCTCCCTGAATGGTAAGTCCCCCTGGGGTCCCGGGGGGTTGAGGTAGGGTAACCGAATCTGAAGCAGCCATAACCCTGGTACCTGTGGCCATCCATCCTGTGTCACCTGCATGCTGAACTTGCCCAGTTGTCACCCTGCTTAGCAGGTACTGCCAATCTCTGTTCACCAAGGAAGGACACTGAGGCCAGGGAGGAATCGCATGCCGTGTTCACACACTGGGGAGATGGGGAGTGGTTTCAGACCCACCTGCTCAGAACCTGGCGTTAGGCCCTCCCCATGCCTCAGAGCTGGCTGCAGTTCAGCCCCTCAAAGTGCCAGGCAGCTCCAGGCCTAACTCAAGACTCAAATTCTGAGCTCCCAATGTCACAGCCCTGGGCCTCTGTTGCACAGGGTGGCTCCAGCCCCTCCCCAACTGAATACCAGCATGGATCCCAGGCATCTCCTGCAGGTAGCCTGGCCTGACCTACCCGCATGCTACCAGAGGTTGGAGCAAGGGAGTGCACTGTGGCAATTTCAACTCCATCTTCCTCTTCCTCTTCTTCCACTTCTTCCTCTTCTTCCTCTTCCTCTTCTTCTTCTTCTTCCCCCTTCTCCTCCTCCTCCTCCTCCTCCTCCTCCTCCTCCTCCTCCTCTTTCTTCCTGGAACTTACTCTGTAGACCAGGATGGCCTAGAACGCACAGAGATCCACCCGAGTGCTGGGATTAAAGGCGTGTGCCCACACCACCCAGCTCCATCTCTGGCGAATGACTGGGTACCATTCCTTATTCGTTCTCTCACTTATCATTCTCATCTCACCTTCTTTGTCTTTGCTCCTAGCCTCAGTGTCCTTGTTTCTTTCGTGTGTAGGCAACAATGCCAGGCTTCTGGGACCCCATGATCCTCAATGCACAGAAGCCCGAAACACAGTAGACAGTTGGCAAAAGGCAGCTTCCACTCTCTCTCTTTCATTCAGCATGGAACTGTACGGGGCCAGCAAAGGAGAGAGGCATTCTTTATACTTATTATGTATACAATATTCCGTCTGCATGTATGCCTGCAGGCCAGAAGAGGACACCAGACCTCATTACAGATGGTTGTGAGCCACCATGTGGTTGCCGGGAATTGAACTCAGGACCTTTGGAAGAGCAGGCAATGCTCTTAACCACTGAGCCATCATCTCTCCAGCCCAGAGAGAGGCATTCTTAATGTCGCTAACCAGACTGTGGTAGGGTTAGAACCCAGGCTCCCTTCCTCTCTGTACCTGGCAGCAGGTACTGGTGGCCCTGTCTGTGTTGCAGGCTGTCCTGTAGGGCAGTCAGAGCCAATGTAGCAGAAGTGACAGGCGATGGCTGATGGCCTACTCCCCCAGCTCCACTCACTTGCTGTCTTTCCCCCTTCAGGAGATCCATTACTGTCTAACACCTTCACTGAGACCGGCAGCCACTGGCCCCAAGGACCCACTGGATCCCCAGGCCCTCCAGGCCCCCCAGGGCCCATGGGTAAGTTGAATCCAGGCTGGGGTAAGGGTAGGGGTTGGTAGAAAGGAGCAGGGCTGTGGTTATTGGGAAACTCCTTAGTCTTGTGGTCCATTCTGTTCCTGAAGACATCCTGCTTTATTCAGGTCCTCCCGGACTTCCTGGCCCCACGGGTGCCCCTGGGAGTCCTGGACACATGGTAAGTCTTTATCCAGGTTCTATCATCCATGCGTAACTCCATTCTCCCGTCTGTTCATCCAGCCGTTCAGTGCGTACTTTGATATGCAAAGTGCTTGCCATAAATCTTCTTAACTCAGTTCACCCAACAAGAAGCACTATTATCCCTGGAGGCGGAGGGGGATTCTTCAGGCTGCATTCGGCCCATGGGGTGGGGATGTCTGACCTGCCTGCTGTGTACTGAGCCTGCTATGAGGCCTGGGCCAAGCTGGGGCTTCCCTTCCCATTTCCTCTGTCCCCATCTCCTGTCTATATACCTACCCCAGCACAAGACTGAGGCCCTGTCTTATTGTTCAGGGAACCCCGGGCTCTTCTGGACCCAAAGGACCCTCTGGCCACCCAGGAGAGAAAGGCGAGAAAGTGAGTACACCAGTGACCTCAGTGGGGGAATCTGGGGAGGCTGTGGGGTCCTAGGTGATAGCTGCCATCAGCTAACTTAATTCTGTTCCCCCTCTTATATAGGGACTGCCTGGGGAACCTGGCCCCCAAGGGTTAATGGGATTGCCGGTAAGTGATGCACTCTCCCCCTACCCATCCCTCCAGAATCCCATCATCCCAGGCTCCTGAACCCGGAGCACCTGACTCTCCTGTGTGATTCAGAGCTCCTTCCATCAGTTGCTGCCTATTGCTGGGACCCATCATCTACCCTTTTCAATCTGTCTGTCTGTGGCTCTATATCCATTTCTTTCTCTGCGTGACTCTTTGGCCCTGTATTTCTTTCTCTCTCTTCTCTTTTCTTTTCTTTTTTTGTGTTCTCTTTTTCTTTTTTGGCTTTTTGAGACAGGGTTTTTTTTTTTTTTTTTTTTGGGAACAGCTCTAGCTGTCATAGAACTTGCTTTGTAGACCAGGCTAGCCTCAAACTCAGAGATCCGCCTACCTCTGCCTCCTAAGTATTAGGATTAAAGGCATGAGCCACCACCACCTGGCTTATATTTCTCTTTCCTTTTCCATCTCTGAATGTAGATTTGTCTATTTCTCTCCTTAATATAGTCAATTTTTGCTTTATGTGTTTTGAATCTTTGTCGTTAAGCAGATACATGTTTAGGATTTCAGTGCTGCCTTTGCCTTTGTGGAATTGACACTTACATCTCTAGAACACTCACCCTGAGTTCTGTTCTGTCGTCTGTTAGAGTCACCACACCAATGCTGTAATAATTGCTGTCTCTGCATGTTGGTGCCAACGTATTCAAAGTACATCTCTTGTAGATAACATGAGGCTTGCAGTTTCCAGAGTCTGCCATTTAGTTCATTGATGTTTTCGTCATCTACACAATTATCGACAGAGTTCTGTTTAGGTCACCATCTACAGCTGGTATCTGTTTATCTGCTCTTCTATTCTGCTCCTCTCCTGGTCTTCTTTTGCAGTTAGTCACTGCTCTGCTTCTGAGCCGCGGGCTCACTTGCCTCCCTCAAAAGAGAGTACTTTGGGGGTTGTTGCTCCCACTGATAGCTCTGTAGCGAGCCCTGTTTCTGTTGGTTTGATCACAGCTGCTAAGAACAACACTGTCCTTCCTTCACCACGTTTTACATGAATTACATAATGCCTCAGTATTACGCCAACTGTGAGTGTGTGTCCCACACGGATGTAGGTGCTCTAGGTGTGCGTGGTCCTAGTCCCATCCTCTTCCTGTGCTGTCACCGCTCTGTGCTCTTCTACATTTGTTATAAGCCCCACAACACTTTTTGAGAGTGATGAGAATTGAACCCAGGGCATTGAGCAGCTTCGTTAGTGGGTATCTATGAAGCTACAAACATCCGCACGCCCATGTCATTGGCATCGTCGTTGTCATCATCGCTTTAAAGTCAGTTAGCATTAAAAAATAAAAATAAGATAGCCAGGCAGTGATGGCACACACCTTTAATCCCAGCACTCAGGAGGCAGAGGAAGAAGCAGGTGGATCTCTGTGAGTTCGAGGCCAGCCTTGGTCTACAGAGCGAGTTCCAGGACAAGGCTACACAGAGAACTCTTGTCTTGAAAAAAAAAGATACAAATTTAAACACTGCACATTCTGCAGCTATGGTTTGAAAAATTATGGTTTGAAAATATTACAAAAAAACCCTCAAAGCCGGGCAGTGGTGGCGCACGCCTTTAATCCCAGCACTTGGGAGGCAGAGGCAGGTGGATCTCTGTGAGTTCGAGACCAGCTTGGTCTACAAGAGCTAGTTCCAGGACAGGCTCCAAAAACCACAGAGAAACCCTGTCTCGAAAAACCAAAAAAAAAAAAAAAAACAAAAAAAAACAAAAAAAAAAAACAAAAAACCTCAAAATCCTGAACCCATATTGACCATGTACAGATTTTTAAAATCATTATTCATTTTTTCTGGTTGCTGGAGATCAAATTCAGAGCCATGCACATGCTATGCAAGCAACCTTATCACTGAGCTACATCCCGAGCCATCTTTTTTATTAAGATTTATATTTATCTTTGTGTATATGCGTGTGAGCGTTTAACAGTGCTGGTGGTGGGGTCCTTGGAGGCCAGAAGAGGGTGTCCTATGTCCTGGAGATGGAGGTGGTGTGAGCCACCCAACATGGGTACAGAGACCTAAACCTGGGTCCTCTGGAAGAGTAGCAAGTGCTCTTAGCCACCCAACCATCTCTCCAGCCCCTACTCTATCCCCTGACTAAATTGCTCATGCAAGCCAAGGTTGAAGAGCTTGCGATCTTACTGCCTCAGCACTTTGAGTAGCCGGGATTCCTCACCAGGCTCAGGGGTACTAGTTCTTAAGCCATACAGTGGCAAGCGTACGGCTGATGATACAGTATACAATACGTTGGTATAAAGAATCTAGAGGCAGATGAACTCTTCTCTCCACCTGCAGGTGGCATACAAGACTAAGCCTTTCACTGAGGGATTTGAATGCCTGTGGGTTTTGGTACCCACAGGAAAATGAATTCCATGTGAATGCAGAGGGATGGCTGTAGTCTTTTTGGTTTTCTGATGCTATTTCATTTCTAATGCTGTACCTTTCTGTGGATCCAGAGTTCTGTCGGTCCTAGTTAGCTTCCTGTTGCTGTGATACACGTCATAACCAAAGCAGCCTGGAGAAGAGAGAAGGTTCGTTTGGCTTACAGGTTACCATCCGTCATTGAGGGAAGCTGGGGTGCAAGCTGAAGACAGGAGCTAGAGCAGGGGGCATGACGGAATATGACCTATATGGTTACACTGGGACGTGCTCAAGCCAGCTTTCTATAACCCAGAGCACTTGCTCAGGGGTGGCACTGCCTGCGGTGGACTGGGCCCTGTTAGCCATCAGAATGCCCCACAGACATGCCAATCTGATGCATGCACTGTTCCCACGCTGAAGATGAAAACCAAACCATATACCACTGATAGCATTTCCTGTTAGCCTAAAGAACATCCTTTAGCTTTTCTAAATTTAGCTAAAACTATTTTTAGGGGATGGGTGTGTTGCTCAGTGTTAGAGCTCTTGTCTGGCTCTGAGTTCAAACCATTGCAATAACTAGCTAACTAATTAATTAATTGATAATAAATGAGAAAGCTAGGCGTGCTGGCACATACGTATATTCCCAATGTATGGGAGGATGAGGCCAAATGTTCAAGAGAACAGCTTGGTCTATATAGTAAGTTCCAGGCCAGCCTAGGCTACAAACCCTGCCTTAAAAAAACAAGTAGGTGGGGCTGGAGAGTTGGCTCAGAGGTTAAGAGTATTGACTGTTCTTCCAGAGGACCTGAGTTCAATTCCCAGCCCCCACATGACAGCTCACAACTGTCTGTAACTCTAGTTCCAAGGGACCTGACACCATCACACAGACACCAATACATAAAAAAAAAAAAATCTTTAAAAACCAGTTAGAAAAGCAAACAAGCCTGGGATTGGGGTATGCGGGAGACAGAAGCAGACAAATTTTTGTGAGTTCAAAGCCAGACTGGTCTACCAGAGCTAGTTCCAGGACAAGCCCCAAAGCTTCAGAGGAACCCTATCTCAAAAAAAAACAAAAAAAGGAAAAAAAAAAAAAGCAAGCAGGAACTGGAGAGGTGGCTCAATGGTTACGAGCACTGGCTGCTCTTCCAAAGGACTCAGATTCAATTCCCAGCCCCACACGGCAGCTCACAGCTGTCTGTCACTCCAGTTCCAGGCCTTCTGGTGCCCTCACACAGATACACATGCAGGCAAAACACCAAAGAACATAAAATAAAAATAAAAGTAAGAATAAGCAAACAAACAAACAAAAAACCGAGACTGGGAAGATAGATGGCTCAGTGGTTAGGAGCACCTGCTGTTTGCTGTCGGTCTTACATAGGCTCTGGACTTGGTTCCCAGGGTCACTTGGTGGCTCACAACCATGCAGTGCCAACTCCTGGGCTCCATGGGCACTGCACGGGCATGGTGCACATACATACATACATACATGCAGGGAAAGCATTCATCAACAAGAATTTTAAAAACCACCGGGCAGTGGTGGTGCATACCTTTAATCCCAGCAGTCAGGAGGTAGAGACAGAGGCAGACAAATCTCTGTGAGTTCAAGGCCAACCTGGGCTACAGAGGGAGTTCCAGGACAGGCTCCAAAGCCACAGAGAAATCTTGTCTCAAAAAAAACCAAAAAAAAAAAAAAAATCAATCAATAGTAAGATACTTTACAGGCTTTACAGGGTCTCTCTGTATCTGGCTGTCCTGGAACTCATTATGTAGACAAGGCTGTCTTTGAACTCGTAGACATGTAGACATCCGGAGTTCTGAGATTAAAGGCATGCACCACTATGCCCGGTTAAGGTACTCTTTATTGTTGTTTTATTGTAAAAGACATTTTTTCTGGATATAAAATTATCATCTTGTACCATTTTAAAGGTAATGATTGCTCTATGACCTTCTTGCTCATAGTTTCTCACAATAAATTAGTTGTCACTATTCTTCTCACTCTCTTCCTCCCCCACCCTCTGTGTGTGTGTGTGTGTGTGTGTGTGTGTGTGTGTGTGACCCTTTTGCTTTTAACATTTCTCTTTAGCCTTGGTTTTCAGTAGATATGGCAGTGATGTGGCTAGGTGTGGTATGGTGTGGTATTCTTGTGTCTCACCTGCTCTGGGTTCCTTAAGATTCCTGGACCTGTGCAGTTTTTCTTTGCTCACCATTTCTTCTGGTCATCTGTAAACAGGTATAGTAACAATGTACATGGGGATTGTGTGGGGCTCTCTGTACCTTCATGGGCAGCAGAGCCACAAGCCACAGGAGGCAAAAAGGCAGCTCCGTGCAGCAGTAGCCGGTGCTGGTTCACATCCTGGGAGTTGCTTATTTTGGGTGTATTGAAACACTGCACAGCCTGGTGAAAACTATTCTGGGGTTGGCGAACTCAATCCCATGTCCACAGCAAAGCTTACAAAGGGAGCTAAATACACACATGACTACATAGAAACCCTTTGTGAAGTATACTTGACACCTTCCATAAAGTAGGTTCTGTAGATTGACTGAAAACACAAGTCTATGAAAGCGGACCTGGAAAAGAGTCTGGTGCCAGAAGATCTCAGCTGCACAGACTTCTCAGAGGTCACCAGGCTAGACAGCAGGTCTGCTCCGGCTCTCTGGGTGGGAAATGGCTTTTACACTCCTTCCCTTGAAGGAACAACTCTGAGCTAACATTCCAAGTTCCCCTATTGCACATCTGTGAGCACCAAGACCTCTATGCCTCCTACAGGATTTGGGAGTTAATTAATAAAATTAACACAAATGTTATATAATAGCCTTAGGTTCAGTGGAAAGTGCAGAGAGCTCTAACCCCACACATACGTGCACACCCTCTCCTCTGTTGACAACCCCTCTATGACACTGGACGGACCTGCACTAACAAGGATCTCGTTCTTTCTTAGATTTGTTCACTCTGAGGGTTTGAAAGCTGTAACAGGCATAACATCCAAGTACTGCCAGTCAGTACAATAAAGTTTTATTGCTCTAGAAACTCTCTATGCATTGTCTGTCCATCCTTCCTTCCTACCTGACTACCGACCGCCTCTGATCTTTTCACCCTCTCCATAGTTTTGCCTCTTCTAGACTGTCCTGTCGTTAGACTCTTCTAGTATATAACCTTTTCCTGTGGCTTCTTTCACTCACTAATACGGATTTCAGCCTTTTCATGTTTTCCTGTGACTTCTCAGTGTTGAATAACACTGTTGTCTAGGTGTATTAATTTGTTCATCCATTTGCACACTGAAGGATGCTTTGGTTGTCTCCAGGGTTTGGAAATTATGAACAGTGCTGTATGAACACCCATAGGCAGGTTTCTGTGGGGGCACAAAGTTTTCAGCTCATTTGGGTAAAAGACCGATGAGCATAATTGCTGGACCACAGAGATTAGTTTTTAACAAATTGCCAGGGTTACACTTGGGATGCCGCTCAGTTGGTAGGATGCTTGCCCAGCAGACACAAGGCTCTCAGGTTCCATCTCTAGCACCACATGAATTAGGCGTGGTTGTGCACACCTGCAATCCCTGCATTCAGGAGTTGGAGGCAGGAGGATCAGAAGTTCAAGGTCATCCCCAGCTTCAGATTTCAAGGCCAGCATGGAATACACAAAACCCTGCCAAAAAAATCAGAGAAACTGCCAATGTGTCTTTCAGGGTAGCTGTGCCCTACTGCCTTCTGTTGAGTTGTTGTTCTGCTGCTGTGAGGAGACACTGGGACCGAGACAACTTAAAAGACATTTTAGTTTTTAATCTTGTGTGTATTGTGTGTGTGCATATGTTGGAGGCCAGAGGTCAATATCAGGCGCCTTCTATTGCTTTCCATTTCATTCACTCATTCATTCATTCATTCATTTGTTTGGTTTTGAGACAAAGTCCCTCACTGAACCAGAGCTCACCTAATGGGAAAACCTCAGGATCTTCCTGTTCCTGCGCTCCAGTTCTAGGAGCAGGTAAAGCCACATGCTCAGCCTGCCATGTGGTGCTGGAAGTCTAAACTCAGCAAGCACTTTATTGGATCCTTTTTTAAAAAATTAGATTTCCTTATTTTATGTGTATGAGTGATTTTCCTGCATTTCTATGTATATGCGCCACCCCTGGTTCCTGCGGAGGTCAGGAGAGGTCACTGGATCCACAGGAACTGGAGTTACAGATGGCGGTGAGCCACCATGTGGGTGCTGGGAATCCAGCCTCAGAGTCCTCTAGAAGAGCAACAAGTGATCATAACTGCTGAGCTAACTCTCCAGCCCCATCTGGCCTCTTAAGATTTATTTTTATTATGTCTTTCTATTTAATGTGAGTATCTGCTTGACTGTTTAGTCTGTGAGATTTGTTGAGTTTTGGTTTTGTTTTTTTTTTTTTTTTTTTTGAGACAGGGTTTCTCTGTGTGTCCTGGCTGTCTAGGAACTTGCTCTGTACACCAGCCTGGCCTCGAACTTAGAGATCTGTCTGCCTCGACCTCCCAAGTGCTGGGATTAAAGGTGTGCGCCACCACTGCCTGACAATAAACGTTTTTGGTTTTGTTTTTTTATAGCACCCAGGACCACCAGACTGGCACTGCCCATAGTAAGAAGATGTGGGTCCTCCCACATCAATCACTAGTTAAGGGTATGCCTACAGGTCGATCCGATGGGATCATTTTCTCAGCTGAGGTTCACTCTTCCCAAGTACCTCTAGCCTGTGTCAAGTTGACATAAAAACCAGCCAGCACATATACCACTGATGTAGCAAGGGGTAGTTGATAGTGTTGGGCTGATGTCTGCCGTATTTGCTACTATTTTCTACTTGGTCGCCTATTGCTATTTTACTCTTACATATTCTTCTACCGTGTGTGTGTGTGTGTGTGTGTGTGTGTGTGTGTGTGTACCTAGCCTTGTACACACCTAGCTTTGCACCTCAGCATTGGGAATCCACACTCAGCTTGCATGCTGGTGTAGCAGACACCTCACCGACTGAGCTGTCCCCGCAGCCCCACCTCTGCCTCTTCATCCTTTGCCACGTTCTGCTTTTATTTGCATTAGATTATGCCAAATTTATCCCCGTCCTTTAAGTGTTGGTTCTTCAGTTTCTTGGGACATTTTTCTTCTGGACAATCTTCCATCTTGCTGAGGAACCATGCCTTCCTCTTCAGTGTGATCATCTGTCTCCGTGTGGCAGGGGAGTTGATGTATTGGCGGGGGCTGGGAGGAGCTCATGTATGGCTAGTCACATGAGCCAGTAGTTGGTACACTGTTCGCCTAGATGTGTTCACTGATCTTTCAGTTCAGCGTGACTGCCTTTTTAAAAGCATGTATAACTAAAATTTAACACTTTTTAAAGCTAGTGTCCTGGTGTCCAGCCCCACTGTTTGTCCTGGGCTCTTCTAACATTGTGTAATACCCCTGGAATGGCCCACGCTATTTCTGTAAGGTGACATCTTCCAGATGCCTGGAAAACATTGGGTTATGTATACCCCTGGGGGCCTGGGCAGCCTCACAGTGTCCTTAAGATGAACATAAAGATTGGAACCTCTTGATTTGCGTGGCTTTGTGGAGATTCTAGGTCGAGAGAGTAGGGAGCCATTTTCATGGGTCACCTAAGGCCACTGCAGAGGGAGGAAGCCCTTCATGCATGCAAGGCAAGCCTCTACTGCACCCCATCATACCCCTTTGTGCTTTAAACTGAGGGCTTTATATGCCTGGGGGCTTGTTTGTTTTTGGTTTAGAGAAAGAATCTCATGTAGTCCTGGCTGGCTGCCTGTAACTTGCTATTTGGACCAGGTTGACCCCCCCCCCCAAATCCATAGAGATCCACCTGCCTCTGCCTCCTTGTTACACCACCCCATACACTATATGACTTTAGTCAGTAAGTTATATTTTTTAAGACAGTTTAGTTCATCACAGGCTGGTCTTGAACTCACTATGTAGCTGAGTGTATTATTAGTCAGAGTGCTGTAGAGTTACAGAATTTATAGAATGAATACATATGGAGAGATCTTGATGAGTGCTGGAGAGATGGCTCCGAGGTTAAGAGCACTGGCTGCTCTTCCAGAGGACCTGGGTTCAATTCCCAGCAACCATATGTGTAATGAGATCTGGCGCCCTCTTCTGGCCTGCAGGCATAATGCAGGCAGAACATTGCATACATAATAAATCTTAAAAAAAAAAAAAGATCTGGATTAGTAGTTGATCTTCCCACTACAAATGATTTAATTAAGCAAAAACTCCCTCACAGGAGTGCCCAGCCATTCTGGGGTTTGAGCTAATTTCAGCTGCAGTCAAGTTGACAACCAACATAGCCACCACACTGAGGAAGACCTTGAACTCCTACTATTCCTGCCTCTGCCTCCTGAGTCCCAGGGTTGGAGATGTGTGCTACTGCATCCCTCGGCAGCAGTCGGTTTTAAAGTAATCCCAACATTTCTGCCATCTGTGACTCTATTCTGATGTGTGTTCAGTGTCTTTGAACTGTTCCAGTGTGCCTTGTCTCTGTGTTGAGCAGTGGCCATGATGCTCTGAGTTAAAGAAACTGCAGTAAAGCTGGCCATGGCGCCGTACTCCTGTGACCCCGGCAGAGCATCAATGGTTTCATGCCAGCCTGGGCTACAGACAAACACACACACATACACACAGACAAGTAGACAAACCAGAAACTGGCAGACAGGTTTTAATAATGCAGTGGTTGTTGTGGGGAGCTGGAGTTTTTGTTGTGGCTTGCGATGTCTGTTCTGTCTTTAAGGTATTGGGCAGGGGGCTCTCTGACATGCCCTCAGTTGGGCCTTACCCTGTGTTCTGGGAACTAGGAGGACTTGGGAATGAATATCCCCTTTCCCAGGCAGCTCAGACTTTCACGAAACTCTAGAGATTAGTTTCAGGAGGTATAGTTTCTCCGCGGCTGGAGAGATGACCCTGTGGTTAAGATCACTGGCTGCTCTTCCAGAGGACCCAGGTTCTATGGCAGCTCACAACCATCTATAACTCAAGGGTCCAGATCCCTCTCTGGTCTCTTTGGGCACTAGGCACGCATTTGGCTCACAGACCTGCCTGTAGGCAGAACACCCATACACATAAAATGAATAATTTTTAAAAGTAGGTTTTCCTGTCAGGCATGGTGGCACACTCCTTTAATCCGGCACTAGGGAGGCAAAGGCAGGCAGATCTCTGTGAGTTCGAGGCCAGCCTGGTCTACAAGAGCTAGTTCCAGGACAGGAACCAAAGCTACAGAGAAACCCTGTCTCGAAAAACAAATAAACAACAACAAAAAAGTGTATTTTGCTTTGTTTTGAAATCAAATTTGAAGGAAAACAATGTGTCGAGGGGAAATGGGAAATGTTCTTGGCCCACTGTCTTCTTTGCCTGGAACAGCAGTTACACACGGTGATGGCCTGGGGCCCAGACTGCATTCTTGCAGAGCACATACCCGTCAGGAGGTCTCCCCGGCCCAGTGTTTAAAAGCATGCTTTTTTCCCTTGCGCTTCAGTTTAAGTCAGCTTTTCTTCAAAATTGGTTAATTTTTTTTGTACAATCTTTCGTTAGCTCTATTAATGAATTTTAAATATTTTATCACATTTTATTTATTTTGTACGTGTGTACACACAGGAATGCCATGGCACAAGTGAAGATCAGAGGACAGCTTGCAATAGTTGATTCTCTCCTCATTCTGTGGTCCAGAGGGTTGAACTCAGATGTTCATGGTTAGCGGCAGTAGCATTAGCTGCTAAAGCGTCTCACTGGCCCCACGTCTCATGAGACTTTATTTTCAGGATTTCCTTTTTTGTTTATCTGTTTTTGTTTTTGTTTTGAGACTGGGTTTCTCTGTGTAGCCTTGGAGCCTGTCCTGGAACTCACTCTGTAGACCAGGCTGCCTTGAACTCACAGAGATCCTGCCTCTGTCTCCCTAGTGCTGGGATTAAAGGTGTGTGCCACCACTGCCCGACACCCTTTGATTTTTTATAAACAATTTATGTCTCTTCACATTCTCCATCTTGTCACATAGTATATCAATCCTAGTTGAGTTCTTGTTTTGTTTGTTTTTATATTATTTTTCTCTTGAGACAGGATCTCTATTGTAGCTTAGATAGGTCTGGAATTCACTGTCTAACTCAGGCTGGCTTTGAACTCCTACCAGGCAATCCTTGTGTCTTAGCCTACTAAAAGCTGGGATTACAGGCATGTACCACCATGTCTAGCCCAACTGATTCTTTTTTTTTTTAAGATTTATTTATTTATTATGTATACAACATTCCTTCCATGTATACTTGCATGCCAGAAGAGGGCACCAGATCTCATTATAGATGGCTGTGAGGGGGCTGGAGAGATGGCTCAGTGGTTAAGAGCATTGCCTACTCTTCCAAAGGTCCTGAGTTCAATTCTGAGTTCAATGGTGGTTCACAACCATCTGTAATGAGGTCTCGTGCCCTCTTCTGGCCTTCAGGCATACACACAGACAGAATATTGTATACATAATAAATAAATAAATATTACAAAAAAAAAGATGGCTGTGAGCCACCATGTGGTTGCTAGGAATTGAACTCTGATGGGGAAACTCTGTCAATCAATCACATATAATTAAGGGCGTGGCGACCTGGACCCCCAGGGAGAAAAAACGGGGAGGACTCAGGTGCGCTTGCTCTCTCTGCATGGTGCCCGCCTGACAGATAGGACATCGGACCTCCCACTCTTGTAATGTGAGTTTCCCCTTTTTAACCATTAAAATATAACTGTTATTCTTGAGCTGGCCTTGTTATTTATCGTACTCACCTAATTCGCAACAGAACCCAGGACCTCTGGAAGAGCAATCAGTGCTCTTAACCTCTGAGCCATCTCTCCAGTCCCCCCAAATGATTCTTTTATAACATTTTTTTTAGGGAACTGAAGAGATTGCTCAGTGGTTAAGTGTGCATAACTGCTCTTCCTGAGGACCCAAGTTCTATTCCCTGCACTTCTGTCAGGTGGTTCACAACTGCCTGCAACTCCAGCTCCAGGGGACCCAACACCCTCGTCTGGCCTCTGTTGGTGTACCACTCATGAGCACATATCTCTTTAAAAGTTTTGGTTGGGGGCTGGAGAGATGGCTCAGCGGTTAAGAGCATTGCCTGCTCTTCCAAAGGTCCTGAGTTCAATTCCCAGCAACCACATGGTGGCTCACAACCATCTGAAATGAGATCTGATGCCCTCTTCTGGCCTACAGGCAGACACACAGACAGAATATTGTATACATAATAAATAAATAAATAAATAAATAAATAAATAAATAAATAAATATTAAAAAAAAAAAGTTTTGGTTGGGTGGTGGTGGTGCCCGCCTTTAATCCCAGCACTCGGGAGCTAGAGGCAGACGGATCTCTAGGACAGGCTCCAAAGCTATGGAGAAACCCTGTCTTGGAAAACAAAATAAATCTTTAAAAAAAAATTTTAATTTATTTATTTTCTTTACTATTGTTATGTGTGTGTTTGATGGTGGGAGCATGTATGGAAAACAGGCCAGGTTTCAGGAGGCATCTCTCTCCCTCCCCTGTGGATTCCAGGAATCGAACCACTAGGCTCTCTGGTGCTCAGGTTTGCAGAATCATCCTGATCATCCAGATATCTGTCATAGATTTTTATTATTTTTTTTAAATTTCATTTTATATGTATGAGTGTTTGCCTGCATGTATATCTGTGCACCACATGTGTACCTGGTGCCTGCAGAGGTCAGCAGAGGGTGTTGGATCCCCTGGGACTAGAGTTACAGATGGTTGTGCTCCACCGTGTGAGTGCTGGGAATCTAACCCGGGTCCTGTGCGAGAGCAGCCAGTGCTCTCAAGCTCTGAGCCGGCTCTCCAGCCCGTCGTGGATATAGTAAATACCTGTCTTCTGCTGACAACACCAGTCAGCTATGGATCTGATTTTGTTGACTGATTTCTCTCATAGATGTGCTTCCCGTTTCCTGTTCTTCACATAGCTAGTGACTCTCATATGCGTTGTTGGAGGAGAGTGGTAATGCCTGAAGAACTCCGTTCTGTTCTTGTGAGAAGTGCTGAGTGCCCATGGCTAAATTACAGACGTCACCTCACTCTTTCAGAAATTCAGTTTTATCACAGAAAATCCATTTTGGTTTTGTTCTTGGTCCTAGAAAGCTTCCCTAGCCCTGGCCTGTGTGCTCTAGTTTAAGGCCTGGGTTTTCTGCGATTTCACGGAAAATCACTGGTGTTTCCAAGCTCTGCCTCCGATGTGATGGGAGGTGAGGAAAGTCTGCTCAGGTCTGCCAGCCGTTTGCTCCCTGGGTGCCACGCTCCTCTCTCCCCCAAGGATCTAACCCACCTATGCTGGGAAGTTGCCCCTGTTGTCATTTTGAATTGTTCTGAGTTTTTCTCCCTCATGCCCCCCCACCCCCCTCTTCCTTGCTTCTGACTTTGACTCTCCTTTCAGGGAGAACCTGGCCCCAAAGGAGACCCTGGTGAGAAGAGTCACTGGGTAAGCTGCATCCCTGCACCTGCCTCCCCCTGCCTCCCCCTGCCCTCCCCTGCCTCTCCCTGCTATCCCCTGCCTCCCTCCCCTGCCTTCTCTGCCTCCTCCAGCCTCCCCCTGCCCTCCCCTGCCTCCCCCTGCTTACCCTGCCTCCCCCTGCCCTCCCCTGCCTCTCTCTGCCCTCTGCTGCCTCTCTTGCCCTCCCTTATCTCCCCCTGCCCTCCCCATCTTCCCCTCCTCTACCCTACCTCCTCCTGTCCTCCCATGCCCTGGGTACTCAGGAAAAAAATTCTGTCCCCAGTAGATCCTGGGATTGAGTGTGTCTAGTCACATACCTGCAGGAGCTCTGCTCCCACACCCCTCCTGGTACCCCCACTAGGCAGGACCAGCCCTCCCAGCGGCCCCCACCCATGCTCTCTGTCTCTGTCTCTGTCTTCACCCACCTACCCTCTGTTGCCTTTCCAAGCCCGGGAGGCTCTGCCTGTTTCTACTGGGCAGTTTCGGTGACCCAGACTGCATCTCCACTTCCAGGGTCCCTGTCCCCCCCTCCCCCCGTCAAAGGTTTTGGCTTTGTCCTGTTGTCTACGGAAGGAAGGGGAAAGAGAAGTCAGAATACACCCAAACAGAAAAGGACCTTAGGAAAGTCAGGAAACAAAAAAAGGGAAGCACAGGGGACAAAGGATTCATGGAACAAAGGACAGGGACCTAGAAACCAACATACACATAGAGACTCTAGGAAGTATGGGAAGGGAAACCTTGAAACCATTATATATGTGTTTGGCATAGTTAATGAGGTCATGAGACCTAACTGTTGTACCCAAAAGATCTGTAATAGGTACTATCACATACTTCAAGCAGTCCCCAAGGGAAACCTAGAAATTGTCATATGCACAGAGAACCGTGGAAAATGAGATGAGGCAGATCTAGACGCTACCAGCTACAAAGCAAACTGTGAACAAGAGAAAGGGAGGCCTAGAAACTGTCACATACCTAGCAGGGATTGAGCAATGGAAAGAGAGACCCAGAAACTTACGATTTACACACTCAAAAATCTTATGATGCATGTGAGGTCCTGGGGACCTTCAAGGTCAGTGGAGATAACTGATGAACAGATTTGGGGCCCGAGAGTCTACTCTGCTAAAGACGCATGAGCCTAGAACGAATCATGCCCTGATGCACACACAACCTGGCAGCCACTGCTGGCATGGGAGACATTTGGAAAATAGGCAGGGTCGAGTAAGCCAGCCTGGGTACTCTTTAGGAGGTGTCGTTGCGCCTTCCTGTTGTTCCTGAGAGTGTGGCCAGCACCAGCCACAAGCCATGTCTTCCCTGTTTGTGGTCATGGAGTCAGTGATGGATACAGCCGTGTAGTCCTCATCCTGCACGAGCTTGCCTCCGTGTAGCCCATGACTTGTGGGGGCCCTGCTACCTCTCCAAGATGCTTGCTTCCCCCCTCTCCACCCTCACTCTCCCATGTGAGCAACCTCTGCCTCCCGTCACTCTCCCAGAGACCCTGGGTGAGAAAACGGGCTTTTTTCACCCATCCCGGAAGGCACGGGGAAAATCCAGGTCACAGCAGAGCCAGGCTGAGCTGTCTCTGCATGGGAACCTTGGGTTACCCCAGGTGAGACCTTGAACCTAGGACCACCTATGGGAAGGATTCCAAGAGGTAGCAGGACCCCTACCTGCCCGCCTTCCTTCTTTTACCCCCTGCACTTCTTCCTTTGCTTGCTGCCTGGGAAAGGCTTCGCTGGGCTGCAGATGCATGAGGCTTCTGGGCTGAGGGACCAGCTCTGTTGGAGGGAGGGAGGGATCCTAGTACAGTGGAAATAGCCTGTGGACACTCTACAGATACACTGCACCTACCAGCGCCCCCTAGGGGTAGTGCAGCTTTCTGAGCTATCTGCCAAGTTTAGCTGTGGCTCAGCAGTGTCACCAGGTGGTCACAGTCATGTACTGCAAGAGCTGAGTGACTGGCCTGAGTTACTCTACCTAGTTAAGAGGGAAGCTCTTGTTCAGACAGGGAAACTGAGGCCCGGCTCTTCAGAGCAAACTGATGGCAAACTGGGGCCAGAACTGAAACAGGCTGAGACATGCAAATCCCCCGAGGGGGCCTGGGAACCCACTGCTTTTTCCCGAAGCTTCTCTTCTGTATGCCAAGCTCAGGGCTGGGCAGCACAGATTCAGTCCCCAGGAGAAGTCACCATGAGCCGGGGTCACCAGTCACAGGACAAAAGGAATTTAGCTGTGTTTGGGACTATAGTGTATTGGCGATGAAGGGAACATAACCAGTCACAGGGTAGTTGAGAAGTAGGGGCAGTCTGTACAAAGGGCCTGGGGTCGGAGTGAGCCTGGGATGTCTGCAGAGTGACAGCTTGACAGGCAGCAAGTGACAGAAGCTAGAGGCTTTCAAAAACTAGGAGGCTGCATTAAAGAATTCAAACCTTGGTGGCCACTGGGACATTGTTTTAGTATTTCTGAACCCAGGCATGGTGGCTCACATTTGTAATCCCAGCATTCAGATGACTGAGGCAGGAGGATGGCCACAAGGTGAACCTGGGCTACAGAATGAGATACTCAAGGATCTCAAAAAAAATCATTTTAAAAAAAAATTAAAGAATGAGAGGGGCCGGGCGATGGTGGCACACCCCTTTAATCCCAGCACTCGGGAGGCAGAGGCAGGCGGATCTCTGTGAGTTCGAGACCAGCCTGGTCTACAAAGGGAGTTCCAGGACAGGCTCCAAAGCCACAGAGAAACCCTGTCTCGAAAAACAAAAAAAAAAAAAACAAAAAAAACAAAAAAAAACAAACAAACAAACAAAAAAAGAAGTAGAGGGAATGGTATGGTCAGGTTTTTGTTTGCAAAGTATGTCTCTGAATGCCTGATAGATGGACTGGAGCCAGAAAAGGACTCAAGAAGGCTGTGAGCAGCCTGTTCAGAGACCAGTGGGAGCATGGACGGGCAGCAAGGCAGTGTATGTGTGTGTGTGTGTGTGTGTGTGTGTGGTGCCTGTGTGTATACAAGTGTGTGGTTGTAAGCCAGGTGGTGGTGGTATACACCTCTAATCCTAGCACTTGGGAGACAGAGGCAGGAGGTGGATCTCAGTGTGTTCGAGGCCAGCCTGTTTTACAAAGTGAGTTCCAGGACAGCCAGGACTGTCACACAGAGAAACTTTGTCTCAAAAAACAAACAAAAAAAAGTGTGTGGTTGTGTGCAGTGTATGTTGTCCCAGTGGTATACAAATGCGTGCAGTGTGTGTGTGTTGTGCCAGTATGTATACAAGTGTGTGATTGTGTGTGTTTTGCCAGTGTGTATACAAGTGTGTGATTGTGTGTGTTGTGCCTGTGTGTATACAAGTGTGTGATTGTGTGTGTTTTGCCAGTGTGTATACAAGTGTGTGGTTGTGTGTGATTGTGTATGTTGTGCTTGTGTGTATACAAGTGTGTGGTTGTGTGTGCAGTATGTGTGTTGTGCCTGTGTGTATACAAGTGTGTGATTGTGTGTGCAGTGTTTGTGTTGTGCCTGTGTGTATACAAGTGTGTGATTGTGTGTGTTGTGCCTGTGTGTATACAAGTGTGTGGTTGTGTGCACATGTATCATTCTCTGCCCTATTCCCTTGTGAATGGACCTGGGAGCTCACTATTTTTCAGCGAGGCTAGCAGCCAGCAACCTCCCTTTTTCTGTACCTGTCCAGCACGGGGGTTATGAGCATTAGGTGGCTTTTTACATGAATTCTGGGGCTCCAATTCAGGTCCTCGCTATTGGGGAGTGCTCTTACCTTTGAACCATCTCCCCAGCCCCAGGATCATCCATTTTCGCATCCTGCTCCATGATACTCAAAGAGGGATTACTCTGCATTTGTGACCTGTAGTGACCCCAGTACCCCAGGCTGAAATGGCAATTCAGTGACCCATGAGTAGCTCAATCTTTATTATATTAACAGGACAGCTGGAGCATAAGGAATGCCCCAGGGAATGAACAAGCTCCTAATGGACGTGTTGGGAGTCCTCTTAGGTGCTTCAGTGTTCTTATGGGGAATCATTGCTTCAATGGGTTAGATGGTGAGCCAGGTGTCGGGGCTCATGTCTGGAGTTTCAGCTCATGGGAGTTTGAAGCAGAACTGTTGTGAGTTTGAAGCTAACCTGACCTACAGAGGGATATATCTCAAAACAGAAGGGGAGGAGGGAGGAGGAACTGGAGAGATAGCAAGCCCTGTGGGGAACAGAATTTGAATTCCCAGGATCCACATAAATGCCCACCCTTAAATCCAAAGCTTAGAAGACAGAAGCAGGATTACCAGAGCAAACTGTGGGTTCAGTTGAGAGAGGCTGCCTCAATAAATAGAAAAAACCCTGATGTCCACTTCTAGCCTGCAGACACATGCACATGCGTGTGTGCACACAAATGTGAGCATCCGTGTACAAATGCATGCACACACCATACACACATCACATAAAAAGGGGTAGGAAAATGGCTAACTGGGTAAGAGCACTTGCTGCACAAACAGGAGTACTACACAGGAGTCAGGCATCGCACGTATGCCTGTAACCCTAGCATGGTGAACTGGAAACAGGTAGAGCCCAAAGACCAGCCAGACTAGCTGAGACAGCACACATTAGGTTCACCTTAAGACCCTATCTCAGGCTGGAGAGATGGTTCAGTGGTTAAGAGCACTGCCTGCTCCTCCAAAGGTCCTGAGTTCAATTCCCAGCAACCGCATGGTGGATGACAAACATCAGTAATGAGATCTGGTGCCCTCTTCTGGCCTGCAAGCATACACACAGGCAGAACATAATACATACATACATACATACATACATACATACATAAAACAATCAGAGCAAATATTTTTTTAAAAAGACCCTATCTCAAAGATTAATGTAGAAAATAAGAGGAAGGGGCCTGCAAGGTGGCTCTGCTGGGGAAGATGCTTCCCACAAGGCTGAGGGCTGAGCTCAGTCTCCAGGACTCGAGTGATGGGAAGGAAGAACCGATTCGTTTAATTTGTTCTCTGTTGTCTGCACACATGCTGTGACCACAAGTTGGCCTATGACCTCAACATGTACACTGTGGCACGATGAGGCCTACACACACATAAACACACACACACACACACACATAAACACATACACACACACACATAAACACATACACACACACACACACTAAATGTAATAAAAATCTTACATATAATGGAGAACAAAGAGGAAGACATTCTCCTCTGGCCTCTATATAAGTCCTCACGGGCACACGTGTGTGCACACCACACACACACACACACACACACACACACGGAGATGTGTGCATACTAAGCATCCCTTCGCCTGTCCTATCCTAAATGCCGAGAGGCTCTTCTAGATGCTGTCAGGCTTGGGATGGTTTGTCTCACCATCCTGGTGCTCTGTTGGAAAACACTCAATTTTGGAAGTTGTTTAGGGAGGGAACGTGAAGTGAAGACCATGGACCCAGTGCTAGGAAAGGAGAGAATAAACTGGAAGTCCGAGAGAGCTCTCTGAATGAGCCTCTGCTTTGGGGAAGCGGAGAGCCCTGGGGCTTGGTAGACCCACTGCCACACCCCTGGGAACACACTGATGCCTTCAGCTGCTGCTGGGAGGGGCTGGGCTGCAGGGTCTCCCCAAGGTGTATCAGAATGTGGGACTGGTGCTGGCAGAGAGAATGTGGGACCGGTCTCCTGAAGGGGATGGAGCTGGGGTCTCAGCTCAGCCTCATTTTAAGCAGCAATGCTATTGAAGTCTTTTGATTTTCACTTACTCCCCATTCTACTGGGGACAGAATCACTAGTTTGCTCTCCCTGATAGAGTTCGTTAGGGTGAGGCGGCGTGATGGCTTAAAGCAAAAAGTCAATCTGAAGACTATGAGTAAAGAGAAAGATGTTTAAAAATTAAGAATTTAGGGGCTGGAGAGATAGCTCAGTGGTTAAGAGCATTGCCTGCTCTTCCAAAGGTCCTGAGTTCAATTCCCAGCAACCACATGGTGGCTCACAACCATCTGTAAAGAGGTCTGGCGTCCTCTTCTGGCCTTCAGGCATACACACAGACAGAATATTGTATACATAATAAATAAATATAAAAAAATAAGAATTTAAAATGGGAAGAAATAGAGTGAGAGAAGAGAGGAGGGAGGAAGGAGAGAGCAGAGAGCCCCCAGCGTACAGATGGTGGCAGGGATGTCACAGGAACTGGGCAGAGGACATGAGAATGGAGATGAGAGGACAAGCTGGCTCCCCAGGGCCTTGGGAACAAATGAATGGCAGCCTGTGGGGCAAGCAGAGGAGTTGCCCTCCAGAGTGGCACAATCTGCAGCCAGTTAGGATCAAGTGGAACTTTCTGAGGGGGTCTTCAGGGGTCGCTTCCTCCTGCCTTGCCTCCCTCCTGTCCCTCTCTGTCTTGTTTGGCTGTCCGTGGGTCCTGGGCTGTGGCAGGTGGTACAGGGCTACAGGTGCTTGTCCCGATTGGGGCAGGGGCCACTGGCAGGCTTTGTGGGGTCCCCTCCCAACCCTCCATCACGGCTGCATCTGTCTCTTTCTCCACAGGGGGAGGGGTTGCACCAACTACGCGAGGCTTTGAAGATTTTAGCTGAGAGGGTTTTAATCTTGGAAACAATGATTGGGCTTTATGGTGAGTAGAGACAGACAGACGGCCGGCCAGCCCAGCCCCTGCTTACCAGCCTCCCCAAACCGTCCTGGGGTGTAACTGGCCTGAGTCCAGTTCTGAAGCTGAAGAAGCTTAGGCTACAGAGGCTACCCAACCCTTTCCTGCTCTACAGGGGAAGGTCCTGCACCTGAACCCATCCGTGTGCCTCTCTCTAGACAGTGTGGGTGATATAGTTACAGGACTTCAGGAACGTGGAGACAGCGGAGGATGAGATTTGCAAGGAGTTATGGGCAATGAAACCAGATTCCTAAGCCAAGTGTGGTGGCCTATGGTTTTGATCCCAGCACTTGAGAGTCAGAGCCAGGAGGATCTCTGTGAGTTCAAGGCCATCCTGGTTTTGTTCGACAAGTGAGTTCCAGGACAGCCAAGGCCATTACAGAGAAACCCTGTCTCAGAAAGGAAGGAAGGAAGGAACGAAGGAAGGAACGAAGGAAGGAAAAGAAAGAGAGAAAAAAGAAAACCAGACTTCTGATCAGTGAGACATTAAGGTTAACAAGCAAACTCTAGCCATACTGGGGTCATGGGTCACACACAGTCAGAGCCCAAGCCCACAGAATTATGGATCAAGGTTGTAAACCACTTGGGCTTCAACTCTTGACAAGTCGTGAGCAATGCAGCTAGATTCTAAAAGTGCAGGGAACTGTGGGTGACAGAGTCAGACTCAGGACCCAGAGAACTCTGGGTAATAGACCACTTGCCAGTTCTGACCAGTTTCCCCATAAATTTCTGGAGACTTTCACAGGACCTACCTTCCTGGCCCCTGTATCCCTTTCACATTGCCACTGTAGTCCTAGTGTGTCCTGAAGCTCCCTACCAGGGCTCAAGGGAGCCAGATCCTTAGCCTGACATTCACCCTCCTAGTTCCCGTTCACCTGGCTACCTGAGGAGCTAGGCACGCCCTCTCCTCACCTCCTAGGGGTACAATGAGGTTTGATGGACACTGGTCCAGACCCCTGCCTGCCCTGAAGTCCATCAGCCTCTCTCTGTGTCCCCCACCACTGGGCTCCCAGCCCGGCCCTTAGAGGCCACACTCGGCACCGTCTGCTCTTCTCAATCTCCCATCAGGCTCCTAGCTTACAGAGCTTCCGGCAGCAGCAGGCCCAGCTGGAGCTCCTGGCCAGACGGGTCACCCTGCTGGAAGCCATCATCTGGCCAGGTAATGGCGGGGCGGGCAGGCAGGGGCAAACCCACCCAGGAAGGGCCTGAGGCAGGCTTGGGCATGATGTCTCCCAGTGCTTGGTCTGGGCCAGAAGACATTGCTCCTTCCTTTCATCAAGGAAATAGAACCTGGCACAGCGAACCAGCTTTCGTGTTCTGGCAGCCACCTATCGGCACGGGCTCCAACATAACCAAACGATGTAGCCCTGCCCTGGCGTAGCTTAGGGTGGGGGTGGGGGCTGGCACCGATAGCAAAAGCCAAGAAGAGTAGTGAGCATAGGTATGCCTCTGGCCTGCTGGGGACATGGCTCCATGGTAGAGCACTTACCTCGTGTGTACAAGTCCTTAGTCAGTTGTCACCGTGAGGGGACAGTCCAGGAGGGCTTCCTGGAGGTGATATTTCAGTGGAGCCCAGAAAGGCAAGGATCATAGGTGAGTGACCAAGCAGAGGAGAATCAGAGATTAAGAAGTCTACAGAGTTTTTTCCCTCGAGATTTCTGAGAGGTGAAGACGAACACCAAGCAGAGCTGTACTGGGAAGGTTCTAGAAGGCTGGTTCAGGCAGCCTGAAAGGCAGTTAGGCTTCTGACTCGGGGTAGGGGCAGTCCCTCCACCCTGCACCTGGCTCCTGGGGTGAAGCTTTGGTGTGGGAAGATGGGGCTGGCCCTTCACAGGAATGTTTGCCCACCGAGAGGCCCCACCCACTGGCTGTCCTTTGTTCCTTCATGCACATCATTGCCCAGAGGCCTCCAGATTGTGTCCAACCTCCCCTTTAGGCCTTAAGTGTGAAGGAGGAGGGTTGGGTCGGGGCTAAAACCAATCCTTTGGTCAGCAAAACCAGGAAGCACCTACTGGCGCTAGGTCTGGATGGGCACTGGGCCCTGCGGAGTAGCTGGGCTCTGGGGAGATGCCCGTCAAAGTAGCTGGGCTTTGGGGAGCTGTCCGTCAGTCACTTTAGACACTCAAAGGGAGTACCCAAGGATTGGGCCCTTCTTGCTAGACATTGGTGACTTCTTGGAAGAGGGGACCATGTAGGGGGTCATAGAAGATACATGGTTGTGTCTGGTGGAGGTGGAGGGACAACTCTGTCAGGAAGTCTGATGTGAGACAAGATCTGGAGGTTGGAGTGTATGTCCAAGCCAAGAATGGTGGCTACGTGCCTAAGATCTCAGCACTGGAAGGCTGAGACAGGAGGATAGCGAATTTGAGGCTGACCTGGGCTACTGAGCAAAACTTTGTCAGGTTTTGCTTGACACGGTCCATTTCTAATCCCCACCGTTAGCCGTGTGGCTTTTCTGACCTCTAGAAACATCAGGGACTATCTGCTGCACCTCCTTTGGCCTCAGCAGCCTTGATGAGACTTGATGGAGACATAGCAAGCCCCTCCCCTGAAGCCTCTTGGCACCTGTCCTTCATCCCTCATTGCCTCCAAATGACCTGAGGGACCATTTGGAGCAAAGACCCAAGTTCCAGATTCTCAGCACATTTCCAGGTGCTCCTCCTCTCAGCGTGGTGCAGCAGAAGGGGCAGCTGGATAGCGTAGAGGAGCTGAATAGGGACGCGGTGACCCCGTCCTTAGCTGGCTAAGCTCCTGGTAGCCCCTGGAGGATGTACAAGGCACCTGGGAAAAGCCAGGCCCCATTAGTGGCCCACCCCTAAGCCGCACCTTCTGTGGGAAGCAGTCATCATCGAGCGTCCCACTGTCTGTCCTAGGAACAAGGAAAGGCCTGGCCAAGTCCCCATCCCGAGGCTCTCCCCCACCAGAAAAACCGCCTACCCTGACCTTCTCCCTGGCTTTAGGGGCTACCAAAGGATATGCATGGGCTGGGCTTCCTGGACAAGAGAGCACCCTCTGGGGTTTGAAGGATGTTAGTTTCCTGGGGGGGGGGGGGGCAAGCATGCTGTTTCATGCTTGGGGTTCAGCTTATATGTAGATTTGGGCTTATCTCACCACAACTCCCTTGGTAACTGACTTCAGGCTTTGTTGATGCCATCTAGGGCCTCAGAGTCTATCTGAAAATGTCCCTGGTTTTAGAAATCAGACAGGTCCATTTTCCCTGAGGCTGCTCCGGGGCAAAGCCTGACTCTACTAAGCCCTTCCTCCAAATGGTGCTATAATCCAAGGAAAGAGAGTTTCTTCTCTAGTTTGGTTTCCTTGCAATGAAGTTTGGATGATGCAGAATTCACCTTCACTCCAAATCAATCCAAATTGATTACTTGGGGAGCATTATTCATATGCCAAGCATGTAAAAGTGGTGAGCCCGGCCATCCCCATTAGACAAATCAGGCATCAGATGGCTGGGGACGCAGAGGTTGTGGGGAAGTACTAACCAGCCTTCTGTACCCTTATTTCCCACAGCTCCATCTCTAGGATGCCAGGGTACCCTGCTACCTCCCAGGGCACAAAGTGGGTTCCCCCACTCTTCATGAATGTGAATGCACCCCCTAATATAGCTTTTCTCTTTATTCCCTCCGGCAGAACCAGAGCTGGGATCCGGGGTAGGCCCTGATGGCACGGGTACCCCCAGCCTCCTTCGAGGCAAGAGGGGAGGACACCCAACCAACTACCAGATCGTGACCCCCAGGAGACACGACAGGAGGAGCTGAGGATGGTGGTGGCTCTTCAGGGTTCCACACCAGGCTTCCTCCCCTAGCCTGGACTTGGCCAGCTGCCTCCAGAGACCGCCAGTTCCTATTTATTAATATCCTCAGGGACCCCTGTGCCATCTTGGCCATAGGGATAGGCAGGCAGGTCTCAGTGATGTCAGCCTGTACATGACAGACGAAGCAGGGACTGGGCCCTGAGAGGAAGTCTACTCAAGACGTCAGACCTATTTCCCTCTGTGGAATAGGGTGAAAAGAGGAATGGGTGGAGGTACAAGGCTTCCAGTCTTCTAAAGTAGGGACCTGAGACTCTGCCTGGCTCTGTAGACATGCATGGATGGAGGCAGAAGTCTCTGTTCCCCTCCTTAAGACCTTGGGGAGCCCTGTTTTCTGGTGCTGAGTTCCTACCTGAGTCCAGGCTGCTTAATCCCTGACTGAATGGTTGGTGCTCCTGAAATCAGTTCTACCCATCCCCACTCCCCAGTGTTCCATGTGGGGATGGGATGTATAGAAAGGACTCCCACTCCAAGCATCTGCTGCAGATGCCATGGATTGCTATGTACTGGACAATAAACGCCCCTGCCTGATCCTACCCAGTTTGGTCTCTATATGCTGCAGCTAGAGGGTCCACCTAGGCTGAGGATACTGGGGCAGGAGGCCTGTGGGCCTAGACACAAGTCACCCTCCTGCCACCAGCCACCCATTCACTCCTTCTCCACTCATTCCTTCATCCTCCCCATGCCAACACAGAAGAGCCAGACACAACTGCCACTCAGGAGGCCAGGTTGGAAACATTAGCTTTTATTCTCAGAAAGTATTAGAACATGCTGGGGCCCACTCCTGCCCTCAGGGATGCCCTCAGCAGACTGGGCAAGGACTCAGGTCAGGCCGAAGATTCTGCTCTTTTCCTGGATTATGAGGGTCCAGTGCCCTTGCAGTGGGCAGGACCACTCCTCCCCTCAGTCGCTACGGCCTCGGTTTCTACCAGCCCTTCAACCAGCAGTGACACTGCACCCTCCACACGCCCTGTAGCTGCCAAGGCTACTGCGGCCTGCTCAGTGGGGAATCCCATGTGCTCTAGCTGCTGCAGCCTGCTCAGTGGGGAAAAGGAGGAAATGTCAGGGCATGCATGGCTCCCACACGGGGAAGACACACCCCTGCCCACCCTGTCTTACCGTAGAGAAGACCCAGAGGACTTGGGCAACCATGTCAAGCTCTGAGGACCCTGAGCTGACGCATCAAGAAGTGAAGCCTGGATCCCTTCCTGTAGCATTTGCTCATCTAGGGCTGCCCACATCGGGGTTCCTGGGGCAAAGCTGGACGCAGCCCACTTCAGGCTCCTCTCGGAGTCCTTCCATGCCGGCTGCACGGGTCCCACGCCTGGTGGAAGCTGGGCAGAACCATCACTGTGAGACCAGGAGCTTGGGGAAGCAAGGTAAGGAGGTCCAGGGGTAGCAGGCCTGTAGGGAGAGGTGGATGGCCTGGGCTGCCAGCCACTGTCACAACTTCCACCACCCAATACTGAGCCCCTGGCATCGCCCTCACCTCACTACAGCAGGATAAGTGACAGGCAGTTCAGTCAGATTGCCTGGGGTGGGAAAGAGCCTCAGTGGCCACCACTGGGCCAGAGTCCTGCAAAGGACACTGTCCTGTAACACCTGCAATCTCCGCTCGGAGAGCTCCAGCCACCGGAAGGCCCCAGCAGCGTCTGCCTGCCCAGGGCAGGGCGGCAGGTCAAGGAAAATCAAACTGAACTGGGGGGAGGAGAGTGTGCTGGGCATTCCCATGCGACTCCCCTTGATGCATCCCCCAGGACCACATGAGCAGATGAAGCTGAGAACAAAAGGAAACTGCCTACCTGAAACTACTCAGCCGGGAAGAACCATATGTGCCTTCCCAAAACCTTATTTTCCACTTTCTTGGCTACTGCATAACCCTGTGTACCTGAGATAGGTCCTCCTACTGTCAGCCAGACTTAAGTAGCTGGTGTCTGGATTCTGAAATGGTTCCCTGTGACTGCCTGAAGGGTTATATGATCACCACCAAAAATGGTAGCTATTTTCCCATATTTTGGGAGCAAAGATACCCGTACTATGAGCCCTAAGTTGGCCTTCTGTTCCCAGAGTCCCACACTCACTCCCATCCTAAGCCTTCCTCTTTGCTAATCTTTGCTTTGATGCCACCTTCACACAGGATCCAGGTTAGTGACTTCCAGGTCCCTTCAGCTATTCCAAGCATCCCATGGGGTCCTTTGATTGTAACCGACACCTCTTCTTGGCCATGAGCCCTGTCCCCAGCCCAGAGCATGGCACAGATGTGCCAGGAGCAGGTGTTCACCTGACATTGAACTTCTTTACACCGTTTCTTTCCAAGGCACCCCGGAGGCCTGGCCACAGGTCCACATGGTCCCTGGGCTCAGGCAAAGGATACAGGCTAGGCCAGCAAGAAGGCCACAGAGGAGCTGCAGGAAGGGCGGCTCAGAGCTGAGCAGCAGGGTCAGGGCCAGCAGTAGCCATGGGAGCAGCCATGGTGGCAATGTCCCCTGACGCCATCCAGGGTAGTAACTCTGCCCTGCCAGCATGGCCAGATGGACAGGCATATATCCACAGCCTCCGGCTGCATTGGACACCCCGAGGCTTGCCAGCAGCACAGCCAGCAGCCCAGCAGCCAGGGCAAGCAGGGCGGAGTTGTGCAGGAAGCGCAGAGTGCCTAGATGGCACTCCTGCCACCAGCCCAGAGTGGGCAGGAGCAGCAGGCTCAGGAGCAGGCCCGGCAGTGCGGTGTGGCCCAGAGCATGGGTCAGAAGCCGATGCACTGGGAATAAGAAGGGTGCTAGGTTAGAGGGCTGGATTAGCCATTGCTAGGGCGACCTGGTAGGCCAGTTTCCCCCACCCAGAAGCCAGTAGATGGGACCAGAGGCTTCTCAACACCACAGCTACTCTCTAGGTATATTGAAGGGAACCAACACACAGTCTTCTCACTTGCCACCAGCTACCAAGTGGTGCTATGCCCCAGGCACAGTGAAGCTGTTTATCAGTTACTGAATCTTTTTTTTTGCATCTGGTTAATAGCACAAGTTCTAATGAAAACTGCCTGCCAAAACCTCTCACTCCCACAGAGCTGCAAGACCTTAGAAAAATCGCTTAACCTCTCTGAACATCATTTGGGTTCCTCAGATGTAAACCGGAGGCTTTGTGGGAAGTACGTGTTTGGCAGAAATTTAACTTCTTCTTTCCAGGGAAAGCTGTCAGAAAGGGACACTATCAGAACTCCCACCCACAGCTTTCCACCTTGCCCTCTGTACAGGATTCTCTGCCTCCTTCTCAACTATGGACGAACTGGGCATGTCTGTAAGCTAACCTGCCCTGCGACACTGCGTCCTATTCTTGTGACCATCACGAGCTGCACATTGATTCCACTAAGTGGCTTCAGGCCCTAGAGTTTCTAGCTTCCAAGGGCCATGCAGCTGGTCCTCACCCTGCCACGGGTCCAGCAGCAGCTCTGGAGCCAATGTGAGGCTGGGGCCAGCCCCCAAAAACCACAGGCAGCTCATCAGGAGCATCAGGACTGAGGAGGCAAGGGGCAGTGCCCGGGACAGAGAGCCAGGAGAGTCCCAGACATGCATAGTTTGGTTGATGGTGGTCAAAGGTGGTCCTGAGGCTGTACACTGGGAATAAACAAAAACAGTAACAAATCATCCTTGCTGCTTTTATCTGACTCCCTCCCAACTACTTTACCAATGGCCCCATTATACAGAGGCAGAAACTGAACCAGCAGAGGCAGGTCCAGTAGCTTGGCCTGTGTGCTTATCAAGCCCAACCTGTGTGCTTATCAGCCACGTTTCTATCCTACCTGCCCACAGGCCTGGGGTGGCCATGGGCCATGCTTAAAGTCCTGATGAGGCCAGTGTGGTAGTGCACACCTGTAATCTTAGCACTCAGGAGGTGGAGGCAGGAGGTTCAGGAGACCAAGGCCAGTAGAGACGCAGCAGGAGAGTGCTTACCTAGCATACATGGGCACCTGGATTTGCTCCCCAAGTGCTGTAAAAATAAAAGAAACATTTAGATCTTGGCTGCATATGGAGTTGAAAAACCAGCCTGGGTGACATGAGAGTCTGGTGGGCCCTGAAAGTGTCTTAGTGGAAGATACAGGACCAGAAAAGTTGGACTCTGCTCCCCCACCCCCCACCCCGCTTTCTAGTGTTCCACGCCTCAGGGAGTCCGGATAGCCTCGGGTGCCCTTGAACAAGAGGCCTTATGAGACCCACCAATGGGTCAAGCAGCTTGGGGTTGAAGTGGGACTACAGGAGTCCACATTCCAAGCCTTACAAAGTGGCTCATAACTGTGGCACTGTTCCCTCTCCAGCCCTGGTTTCTGCTACAGCCTTCTGCTGTGTGCCTGTGGGCAAGTTTCCCAGTCTGTGAAATGGTGATTAAGACACCTTTTGCTGCAGGGTAGTAGTGGTGCATGCCTTTGATCCCAACACTCAGGAGGCAGAGACAGGCAGATCTCTGTGAATTAGAGGTCAGCCAAAAAAAAAAACAACAAACAAACAAAAAAACTCAACACATTTTGCTTACAGCATCATAAGGGAAAAGACTGGAGGCCCACAGTTGTTTTTTTTTTTTTTCCTTTTTTTCTGAGACGGGTTTCTTTGGAGCCTGTCCTGGAACTAGCTCTTGTAGACCAGCATGGCCTGGTCTCACAGAGATCCGCCTGCCTCTGCCTCTACCTCCCAAGTGCTGGGATTAAAGGCGACACCTGGCTCAGCTTTTTCTTTTTTAAAATTTTGCTTGTTTGGGGGCTGGGGAGATGGCTCAGAGGTTAAGATCACTGGCTGCTCTTCCAGAGGCCTAGGGTTCAATTCCCAGCAACCACATGGTAGCTCACAACCATCTGTAATGAGATCTGGTGCCCTGTTCTGGCACGTAAGCAAACATCCCAGAATACTATATACATAATAAATATTTTTAAAAAAAGTTTTGTTTAAAAAAAAAAAATCTCAAGCCGGGCGGTGGTGGCTCACGCCTTTAATCCCAGCACTTGGGAGGCAGAGGCAGGCGGATCTCTGTGAGTTTGATACCAGCCTGGTCTACAAGAGCTAGTTCCAGGACAGGTTCCAAAACCACAGAGAAACCCTATCTCGAAAAACCAAAAAAAAAAAAAAATCTCAACACGGAGCCCAAGCTAGCCTGTGATGTGAGATTCTCCAGTGTCTTCTTGGACTTTTGAATACTGGATCATCAATCTGCACCATTGCACCTAGTTTGGCCCCCAGCTCTTTCCCAATAAACCCAGGCACCACCTAATTACTACGGAAGGCAGACAGTTTACAAGTGAAGGCCCAGCTGGTTCAAGCTCAGGTCCCCAAACAGGTCATACCCTGCCCAACCAGCAAAGCTTTTCTCCAGTTAGGTTTCAAACCAGGACGAATGGCTGAGGTTCCTATTTAACATATCAAAGCAGATGCTGGCAGGCAGGTTCTCCCAGCAGTCCCCTGGTCCCCAGCCCTCCTGGCTGGCATACCCCCACCCTAAACTTCTCCAGCTCAGGGACTTTGATAACCTGCTGTGTATGGTGGGCCCTCGGGCTGCTGCACCTGGTTCTCATCTCTCCCTCTTCCTTTCCTCCCGTCCCCACATGGCCCAGCTCAGGGTCTGCACACTCTGGGAGCAGTCATGCTCCCTTTCTTTTCTTCCTTCCCTTTCCTCACACCCAGCCTTGCCTGCAGGCCCTGCGAGCTCTCCCTAGCAATGCTCTCAAGTCTCCTGGGATGACTCAGGGCAGAAAGCAGATCCTTTCCTATAGGACAGAACCGTGAAGATCTCTGCCTGCAGAGTCCTTAACCTCCATCCCCTCAACAAACAGCCTCCTACTTACTCTGATGCGCCTTCCCACATTGTGAATCTTATCCTAATGAACAAAGTTTGAATTTTCTCCCAAGTGGTTTGAAATAATGGAGGAAAAGAGGCTCAACAGAGACCACCCGGGAACAGACCATCCAAGGGGAAATACCTAACACCCCAACTGGGCATTGATGGGGCACGCCTTTAATCACACACGCATTTTAAAAAAAAATAGATGGGATGGTCCAACCTGGAGCTTGATTAAAGGCTTTTTTTTTCCCTGTCTTTCTAGACGTGGTTCCTTGTAGCTTTGAAACCTATTCTGGAACTATCTCTTGTAGCCCAGGCTGGCCTTGAACTCACTGAGATCTGCGTGCCTCTGCCTCCCGAGCGCTGGGATTAAAGGTGTGCGCCACCACAGACCGGCTAAAGGCTCTTTGCACTTTTGCATACGAGTGCAGACTCTATGGTGGTTTGCGGGGGGGGGGGGGGGGTCCCCGCAATCTGGACCTAACATTCCCTCTCAATCTCCAGTTAATGTGTTCATTGAAAGACATATTAGCTGGCTCCAGATCCTGCTGGGGTAAACTCTGGATTTGGGGTGAACTCTGCCCTTCCCCTGTGGCACTGGGTTTAGAAAAGCAGGCTCATTTCACCCTTACCTGGAGGCAGGGTCACCTAAATTGAAGCTTCTCACAACCATTCCATCCCTGAGCACTAAGGGACTGATCCATGGACATTCGGAACCAGGTCTCGAGTCCTCTGGATCAGTCTCTTCTCTTTCTTGATGTTGCAAACGGAAACGGGGGCCTCACACATCTTAGGCACGCAGTATCATTGCGCCTCTATCTCCAACCGAATCTTCAATTAATAAAATGGAACTCGTAAGAATCAAGTAATGAACCCAGCTGCTGCTCCTAGCACACAGCACATGGAGCAGCTCTCCACACTCACGGGCACCCTATTTAGACGCGGAGTCCCTAGCTAACAGGTGCCTGGATCTCATCTGAGGAAGTGAGTTTACAACAAATAGGAAACCGGGGGCCACGACAATCTGCTCCCCTCTCGCCAGGGAATCGGAGAGCCCAGCGGCGTTAAGCTTCAGCGGGGAAACCACTCCCATCCTTCGAAAGGTGTGACGCGCCTACTGCTCCCACATGGGCCCTGCTTTCTTCCGAGTCCTCGCCCGCCCGCCATGCTTCTGTTTGAATCCGTCCATGGGGTTGGTCACAAGACAGTTCCTCACTCGCTAACAGTCCGCCTCGGTGGCCCTCTGGAGCCCTCGTCAGGGACCTCTCACAGTTCTGCACCATCACACCCTGCCTACCTTACTGGGAAGCCAGGGCAGACTGGGAAGTCAAGGGCAGGGAAGATGCTTCCGGGTGGTGCACAGAGGGGGGGAGTCCCGGGGTCGAATTCAGCTTTGTAATTTAGGGGGAAGTACTCGATCTCGTGGGCCTGGGTTATTCTATTCTGTTAAAACAAGGGTACTGGCTGGAGGATGATTACAGGGCTTCCCAACTCCGACCGTTATTAGAGCCGGCCGCGGCATTGCCGGCCTCCCTACCCAGCCGACCGACCGACCTCAGTCCCCTCCCCCGCTCTCTCGGGCCACGCGTCCAAGGTTCTGCGAAGCACGTTCTCCCCTACCCTGGAAGGCCGGGTGGAGGGAGCCCCGCCTGGGAGTCTGGCCGCCAGCTCCAGGCCGAGACCTAGGTGCCCGAAACCCACAGCGCGCACACACGGGCGCGTGATCCCGCCTGCCGATTAGTCAGCAGTTGTTCCAGGCCGGGATCCCTCCCCCTCCCTCGCCCCCCCAGCCCTCCCGCCAGCCTCCGTCTCCCTCCAGGACAGACTCTTCGAAGACGGTCCCTAGAGCCAGCGGGCGTAACCATTCCAACCCCGACCCTCGTGCAGAAGCTCCCCGAGGTTTGTTGGGGACACTCGCTCACGAGCGCGCTGGCCGCTGAGGTGTTTTTTCTTAACCCGCGCGTCACGTCCGGCTCTTTGGAGAGGATTGGGTCGCCGGTTTCAGGCGCCAAGGACCGGCTTATCACTGGCTCAAACCTCCTTGCCCACCCCCGCGGCCTGGCCCTATGGTAGCGTCCGAGGCTGCGGATTTCGCGCCTGCGCAGTGCGGCGCCTAGGGGGACCGCGAGAGGGAGACGGACGTTGAGAGAACGAGGAGGAAGGCTAGAAAATGGCGTCCACGGGTAAGTGGAGTGGGATCGCGGTCGCGCTGGCGACGGCTGGGACACCCAAACTCGGGGGCGCTCGTCTCTGGGGGTGGCAGGGATGACTGAGTGGAGCTGCCGAGAGGGGTTGGAGTTCCCGCCGCCACCCGACGAGCTCGGGGGTCCCGCGTTCCCTTCCCCCCGCCCCTCCCCCACCAGGCGGGCTGGTTCTGGAACCTTCCGGCGCCCGCGTTGCGCGCGAGGGCCTCGCAGTAGCTGGGGCGTGCGGGGCCCGCCTTGGCCTCCTTTGTGTGGCGGTTGTCGATGCGGGTGCCCCGGGCCTCCCGCCACGTGGGCGGGGCCTACGGCCTCCGAGGCCCAGAGGGGACCGCGGTTGGGCCTCGGGCCCATGACCCCAAGGCGCGTGAGGTGGGGTGTCGGGTAGCGGCTCGAGAAGCCGCGGCCGGTGGCCCCGGTAACCTCTCCTCCCGCTGCCAGCCTGAGGGTGTTTCTTGAATAGAAACTCAGATTCAAAACAAACAAAAAGGCGTCGCAACTGTCTGAGCTGAGGGGCGCCGGCTTATGAGTGGGAGCCCCATTATACTCCAGGCCTGGCTCGGCGCACCCGGGAGGGCTCGCAGCCTCGACCTCAGAGGTCTAAAGCCCGCTCGGCCTTTAGACCTAGTGGGTCCCACAGATCCTTTCGGAGGCATCGATTTGATCATGTGTTACCCCACTACCTTCCCTAACCCAAAAAGCAGTGGCTTCCCGGGGTCCCTTGCTCAGCAAGCGTTTGGCGCGGGCATCGGTTGTATAACCAGGCCCGTCTGGATCCGGGAAGCAGATTCTCAACCAGAAGGGTTTAGCGTTTTTGATCCAGGAGAAACAGAAAGCCTCACCCAGCACGTTTCTGTAGACCTGCTCGTTAAACCAGCAGGCTTCTTTCTTGGTCCTATCGAGGCCAGGGAAAGAAGACGGACTTTGAAAGTGGGCGGCTAGGAGCTCGGGGACGCGATGAGTGTTGTGGTCCTTAATGAGCGAGTGAGTATAGCCTAGGCTTCACCAGCAGTTTGGTGCACAGTGGCGATCTTTTTTTCGTCTGGAGGAATTAGGGGTCTGATATGTGGCCTTGGAGACAGTAGGAGAAATCGAAGGGGAAGACAAGAGAAGCTCTGGGTCCTTTGTCCTTGGGAAAAGTTCCAGCATCACAGTTTGGCGATGCCAACGGTGTAAGTCAGTAAACAGGTAAATGCTGGCTTTTGATGCCAGGCTACCAAGAGTGTCCCTAAGAGAAAGACTGAGAAGCTACAGCCCAGTACATTCTGGTGGGAAATGATTTCAGCAGTGAGCCTTCCTTCTACGCTTCTCTTACCCGCTAAAGCCCAAGAAGGCAATTGCAGATTTTTGCTTGGTAGATCATTGGCACTTTTTAGTCATCTGTGTTTAAATCCTTTTTGCTGAAGACTGCCACGAACCATATTCGAGTTAGAAACCATGCTCTGGGGCACAGTGAGATGGCTCAGTGCTTAAGAGCACTGGCTACTCCTCCAGAGGACCCAGCACCCACATGGCAGCTCACAACTGTCTGTAACTCCAGTTCCAGAGACTCTGACATCGTTATTATACCAATGTGCATAAAATAAAGTTAAATAAAGTTTTAAAAAAAGCCATGCTCTGCTATATCCATAGTCCTGCCCTTGCTGAGGGAACTTGTTTAGGACTTAGCGTCCTTTCCTGAAAAATAGTTTAGCTAAAGTTTTCTTGATGCCTGGTGGTGGTGGCACACACCTTTAGTTCCAGTAGAGGTAGCAGATCATGGCCAACCTGGTCTTACAGAGTGAGTTCCAGGATAGCCAGGGCTACACAGAGGAACCTTGTCTTGGGGGGAAAAAAGTTTTCTTGAGCTCTTCAGTCCTTAAAGCTTTTGGGTACCAGGAAATCTCCCTTGCTGACTTTAATACATTATGTAGCCTAAACCTCCAAATCTCTACAGCTTGGCTAATGACTACCCTGAGTTGTAAGCCGCTGCCTTAGGGAATAATGGTTTTCCCCCTCATCTACGTCTTGTGCAATAGTGCCTACAGAGTATGTTCAATAAAGCAGAATTACAATACCCAAATAACTACTGTCAGAACAAGAATAACGTTGCCAGCATTCTTCAGCCCTTCCCACCCATCATACCCTTTATCTGCTTCTTTCACTGTATAGTTGGGCATGGTTTTTTGATTGTTAACTTATCTGGCCATTGTTTCAGTGTCATGTTTGAGACAGTAGGAGGCTTGTGTGCTGTTAAGTAGATAAACATGAGTTGGGGGTTGCTTCTCCCACCAAATCCTCTGGTTTCATGCTGATCTGAGGTGGTTAGCTGTTCTGTATCAGCTTTGCCAGTTTTACATAACTGCTCTTGTGTAAGTCTTTTGTAAACATTGAGCTTAATGCCAGTAACTCAAAATCATTTTTTACATAGAAACCTCAACAAAATGAAGGTTGCAATATTTGGGTTTACATGCTTTGTTGGTGTATTTTACAAACACTACATGGAAGGAGGTGTTTTACAATTTTTTATTTCATATAAAGAATGTGACAAATAGCCATAGTTTAATCCTACAATTTGGGGAGCAGAGGCAGGCAGAGTTCAAGATCAGGCTGGTCTATGTAGTGAGTTCCAAGACAGCCAGAGCTACATGTTGAGACCCTGTCTCGAAAAAAAATCAAACAGCTGGGCGATGGTGGCGCACGCCTTTAATCCCAGCACTGGGAGGCAGAGGCAGGCGGATCTCTGTGAGTTCGAGACCAGCCTGATCTACAGAGCTAGTTCCAGGACAGGCTCCAAAGCTACAGAGAAACCCTGTCTCGAAAAACCAAAAAAAGAAAAAAAAATCAAACAAAAAAAGTAACTAGTAGGCACGGTGGCACACACCTGTAATTCTCAGCATTTAAATTGTAGAGAGAGCGGTATAGGGTCTGTAGCAAGTTTGAGACTAGCTTGGTCTGCCAGCCATGTAGTCAGATCCTGTCTCAAAAAAGCAATAGGATTTTGTTGAACATTTTTTTGTTGTAGATATCTTTTGGACAGCTTACTGATGACATTGATGAGCAGGCTCTGAAATTAAGGGTCTAGAGGAGAGAAATAGTCACATGAGGTGCAAAAAGGTAGAAAGAAATTCAGCTTATAAGAGATGGGTTCAGGAAAGTACTCTTGGCCAGGATATTGTGAAGCATGCTTTGGATTGCATGGAGTGGGGAAGATCCCCTCTATAAAGATGTCAACTGTTGCTTTTGGATTAGGGACTGACTGCTTTCTGATTGGAAAAGAAAGGACCCTTTTGTTCTCTCTTAATGGCAGTGCTGTCTTTGAACACCAAAGAAGATATGTATTCTTATAAAGGGAAAATAATTAGGTAGAATTATTTGAAAATATTTGCTCACTGGGTAATAGTGGCACAGGCCTTTAATCCTAACAGTTGGGAGGCAGAGGCAGGTGGATCTGAGTTTGAGGCCAACCTCAAACTGCAGAGGCAGGCAGAGTTCAGGACCAGCCTGGTCTGCAAAGCAAGTTCCAAGACAGCCAGAGAACAGTTACACGGAGAAACCCTGTTACGCCCTCTCTGTGAGTTCAAGGCCTACTTGGTCTAAGCGAGCTAGTTCCAGGACAGGCTCCAAAGCTACAGAGAAACCCTGTCTCAAAAAATGGAAGGAAAAACAAAACAAAAAAAAATTTTCTCTGCCTTAAAAAAAAATGCCCCCAAACTTGCAGAACTTTAATTCAGTGGTGATTTGAAATTTTAAGCATTTATTTTCATCACTTGATACCTGTATAGACTAAATTTAGTCCCTTTTTGGTGTTTTTGAAACAGGGTCTTTCATAGTTCTGGCTGTGCTAGAACACATTCACTATGTAGACCATGCTGGCCTAAAACTCAAACCCACATGCCTCTGCTTCCTGAGTGCTGACATTAAAAACATATGCCACCTCACCAAGCTAATTCCTTTTGATATAGTATAAATTACATATGAGAAAGAAAATGATAGCTGGACTTATTTAGAGAGAAGAAAATTTGTGGCTTTTTTAGGTTGAAATAATTTCAAGTTTTTGGAAATGACAATAGTGAGCCTAGAATAATTTTTTCCCCTAGGCCTATTAAGTGCTTTCTCATCCTTGCCAATTTCTAGGATTCTGTTAACCTTGCTTCAGTTGTGTGTGCATGCTGTTGGAGTTGGAACCCAGGGCATCCACAGGTGCCACCTTATAGTCGTGAGAATATGCGTGTGTTCCAACCATGGATGTACTCCATCCTTTACCTTGGCCTCCCTGGGGTTTCTAGTTTTTTCATTACTATGAAGATAAATCTCTGATAACAGGCCCCTTTTAGATTTAATAGCTGTTGAATTTTTTGTCATTGTTTCCCTGTAATGTTAGAGGGAATTGTGGTGGTCTTACTAAAGTGATAGACTGATTGATAGAAGCTGGACATAGTAGCTCATTTCTGTAATCCCAGCCCTGGGGAGGCAGGCAGAGGCAGGTGGATCAGAGTTTGAGCTTATTTAGAGAGACCCTATTTCAAAAACAAAAATGCTGGGACTGGTGCTGCACACCTTTAGTGGGAGGGGGCAGCTGAACCTGAGCCTGAGGCCACCATGGTCTACAGAGTGAGTTCCAGGACTACCAGGGCTACACAGAGAAACCCTGTCTAGAAAAGCAGGGGAGTGGGGTGGATTCTAGTACTTTTGTGAGGGTCCTTTTTTATGACTGTAAAGTTGATCGTGTTTTGTGGTCTTAGTTTTTATTAGCCTTGAGATAATGATCATGTGTTTGAATTGATAGCTTGTGGTTGAGATGGGTTATGGTCATGGGAGTATGCAGGATATGTAAGGTATCGCTGCCAACTCAAGTGATCTTGACCTCATTAGTTAGCACCATATTCAGACTTTGTGCATTTAACTGACGTAAGTTAATTGGTTTGGTGTTGAGAAATGATATATTTAAAGAATTAACCTTTGCTGCCTGAATTATTCCTCTTGTCTACTATTCCTTGTCTATACTAATAATTTTTTTTCTTGTTTCTTCTAGATTATAGTACCTACAGCCAAGCTGCAGCCCAGCAGGGGTAAGTCAGCCTTCTGCAACAGTACTTTGTCCACATTTAATGTTTTGTAACTATAAAGGATATAGTCGCACAGTCAGATGTTCTGTATTCAATTCTCGTGTTTAATTCTTTTTGCAGCTACAGTGCTTACACCGCCCAGCCAACTCAAGGATATGCACAGACCACCCAGGTAATCCCAAAGACAAGGATGTGTAGTTATATTTTCAATAAAGATGTTTCAGTTTAGCTAGGCTATAGTGGCACATGCCTTTAATCTCAGCACTCTGAAAGCCAATCTCTGAGTTCGAGGACAGCCAGGGCTACACAGAGAAACCCTATCTTAAAAAAAGACAACAACAACAACAAAAAGATGTTTTCGTTGACCACTAAAACAGTAGCTAGCAGATATTTTTTAAAAATTATATGCAAGTAACTAGTAGTGATATTTTCTAATCTTTAAAAACTCGGTAACTTTAATCTTTTACAATGAGGGTTTGTTGTAAATGAAACAATTTTAAAACTGAAAATAGGCCGGGCGGTGGTGGCGCACGCCTTTAATCCCAGCACTCGGTAGGCAGAGGCAGGCGGATCTCTGTGAGTTCGAGACCAGCCTGGTCTACAAGAGCTAGTTCCAGGACAGGCTCCAAAAACCACAGAGAAACCCCGTCTCGAAAAACCAAAAAAAAAACTGAAAATAGGCTTTTTTTAACTTCTAGGCTCAAAATAAGCATTTCACTGTAGTCTTGGTCTCGTCTATATATTTTATTATGCTTAATTTAGTCATCATTGCAGTTCTTCAGAGGAAGATCATCTTTTGTTTTGACCTTTTGTAGATGAGAAAATTATATATATATATATATAGTTATTATATAACTTGCGAGTAGTTGCACATTGACTACTGGAGTCGGCTTTTAAAATTACTATTCCTCGGCTTTTGCCAATATGTAAGTCTGTGTAAAAACCTAGGCCAGGGGCAAGAGAAATAGCTCTTTGAGGGAAAAGAGCTTGCCACCTATCCTGAGTTTGATTCCCCCAACTTCCACATATGAGGGAGAGAACCAAATTCTAAATTGTTTTCTGACCTTCGCATATACACCGTGCATGATATGTACATATGCAGCCTTCCACCAGTCAAATTAAGTAATTAAATACTTCTCAGCTGGAGTTCAGTGGTAGATTGTGTACCAGCACTGCAGAAATATTTGGGGGAGTGGTATAGGATTGACCAGGAGGTAGGAGACTATTTCATTGGTAGAATGTGTGATATGCTGACTTCAGCCACCAACACTTGAAAATGCCAAAGGTAACAGATTCTAGAAAGTATATATTGTTTATATTTTCAAGAATTAATTATCTCAGCTGGGCATGTAGCACAAGCCTTTAATCCCAACATGGGGAGGCAAAGGCAGGTGGACCAGCCTGGTTTACATAGCAAGTTCCAGGACAAAAACAGTAAAACTGTCTTTAAAAAAAAATACCTCTAATTCTGGAATAATCTGTTAAGATGTTGATATTAACTGCCATGGAAACATTTGGAAGTCATGTTTCACATTTAATTGATCTTTCAAATAAGTTTATAAAATAACATTAGTATCTGGAAAAAAAAGTTATTCCTTGTCTGGTTTTAGGTATTGATGTCTAAGTTTAAAATCAGTAATTTTGATAAACTAACATTCATAAAAACTGTTCTGGTTCAATTTCTTGAAATAGGGTTAAGAGCTTTTATTTTCATATTATGTTGAAAATCTGGCTCTTAAATATGGCAGGATACTTTCTGATCCTTAATTATCTTTCTTGATGTTCATTTTGTGCTGTCAGTTACATACCTGTGCCTGTATTGCTCTTGAGAGCATTTTGCTAAGCTCAGTTAACTGAGACTTTGTCATTTTTTGTTTGTTTGTTTGTTTATTTTGGGTTTTTCAAGACAGGGTTTCTCTGTAACAGGCCTGGCTGTCCTGGAACTAGCTCTTGTAGACCAGGCTGACCTCGAACTCACAGAGATTATCTACCTGTGCCTCTTGAGTGCTGGGATTAAAGGCGTACTCCACCATCACTCAGTACCTAATTATTTATTTCTAGATTTACTAAAACATGAATGTATACCATTTACTTATTTTTGTATTTTCAAGACAAGGTCTATCTGTTTAACAGTCCTGGCTATCCTGGAACTTTGTAGACCAAGCTGATTTCAAACTTGAGATCTGCCTGCCTCTGAACACTCAGAATTTTTAAGATTTGTCTTATTTTTAAAATTTTTTTTCAGAAAGCAGTATTTTCTACTTGTTTCTCCAGTTTATGAACTAATAAATCAGTTTGTATTTTGCTAAAATACAGAATTCTCTTACAAAGCTACATGCTTTTCTTTGGAGCAGGCGTATGGGCAACAAAGCTATGGAACCTATGGACAGCCTACTGATGTCAGCTATACCCAGGCTCAGAGCACTGCCACCTACGGGCAGACTGCATATGCGACTTCTTATGGACAGCCTCCCACTGGTAAGGCCAGCCTTAAAGAGACTTGGTGATAATGTCGAGGGTATTTGCTGAAAGGCCTATTCTTTTAGGTATATATTCTGGTTCATGTGTTGACATCTGGGGATCTTTTATTTTAGGAAGTGTTTTTTTTTTTCCTTGCCCTTAAATTCTTGAGGGCTGTATTTCAATAGAATGTGGGTGGAATAAGTTCCAAAAGAAATTAAAACTTTATATCCTGTATAATATACAACAAAATGGGACTACTGTGAAAGATTGTGCTAATCCTAAGGATTTAGCCTTCTTAAACTGAGCTGCTTAGAAATTGAAATGGTTGTTGGGCATGGTGGTACACGCCTTTAATCCCAGCACTTGGGAGGCAGAGGCAGGTGGATCTCTGTGAGTTCGAAGCCAGCCTGGTCTACAGAGTGAGTTCCAGGACAGCTAGGGCTATTACACAGAGAAACCCTGTCTCAAGGAAAAACAAAATGGTTTTCACATCTGTTTGCTTCATCTGATAGTGTACCCTCTACTTTTTGCTTTGTGCTTTCCACAGTAGAAGGGACCAGTACAGGTTTGACTATCCTGCTCATTCTTGCATGGGAAATGCTTTTCATCTTGTCTAACCCTGTAATGTTAACCCTTAGGTGTTTCATTTGTTTAAACCCAGACTTTCTAACATCACACAAAAGGTGCTAATGAAAAAGGCTGCTTCAGGTGCCATTTGCAGATCCATGCCCTTCTATTATTGGGGGAAGGTTTTATACTATTGAACTTAACTTTGATCAAGCCTTTGTTAAAGTCATTTGCCTTCCCAAAGATATTACTCCGACTGATTTTCCCTGCTTCCTGAAAGCTAGATTGCATGATTAGATTTATTTAAGGAACAGACTACCACCCTGCATGTACATGTTTATCCATTGTATAGCACAGGCACATTTTATTTTCTGTTTTAAGTGTTACAAATTATTTTAATCCGTTTTCTGTTAAAAGTGTTATGAATTTTTTTTAAGGACATAGTGTGTTTTAAACATAAAATAAGATTCCAGGACACTAAAAAAAGAAAGCTGGTCTAAGAGTCATTATATGGTATATATATGAAAAGTGACCATATTTTTGCTTTGGCATATTTTGCTTTGTGATACAATGTTGGAGATATAAAGACTTTATCTTCCAACTATTTAAACTCTGAATTAAAGGGGAAATATGTGGCATTTAGTTCACTGTTGTGGATTTCATGGTAAGAATTTGCTAACTATCTTTAACTACTGTCTTTGGATGGAAGTGTGTATCTAACCTAGTGCAGGTGTGATGAGAACTGAAACTAAAGCTGTAGATTTGAGAACATGATTTAGGTTTAGCCTTTTCTATCCCTAAGCCATTTAACAGGGTTGTAACAAAGTGATTTTAAGCATAATAGAAAGTCTAGTCCTGATTGTGAGCCCAGAAACTATAGAGCACTGTAAACAGAAAGTGGTAGCTTTAGTGAGCCAGGCAGGCTATTGCATGGTAAGTGATTCTAAGTTACCTCTCATACTTCACTTAACTCCTGCCAACTGCTTTTAGGCTCTAAGAACCAGTGTGTAGGAAGCTGAATCCAGGCATATTTTTCTGAACCCCATGTTGCCTTTACACATAAAAATCAGTGAATAACTATCTAAGGGAATGCATCGAAATACACTGTTCTCTTCTAGGATTCTAAATGAAGCTCCAGAAGAAAGGTACTATATATTTGCATCTCACTTACATGATTCAAACAATTCTTAAGCTATGGGGTTTTTTTTCTGCTGTTCAGTGTAAACAAAATTTTGTGCCATGTTTCTTACCACCTTTTTCACTGACAAAATCACACAGATGTGCTGTTAGTGTCTTGTCATTTTATGGATTTTTGTTTATTTTGCTTGGGTGTTTATGTAGGTACTACAGATTAATTAAAAGATTACTTATTGGGGGCTGGAGAGATGGCTCAGTGGTTAAGAGCATTGCCTGCTCTTCCAAAGGTCCTGAGTTTAATTCCCAGCAACCACATGGTGGCTCACAACCATCTGAAATGAGGTCTGGTGCCCTCTTCTGGCTTTCAGGCATACACGCAGAAAGAATATTGTATATATAATAAATAAATAAATATTTTAAAAAAAGATTACTTAATTAACCTGGTATCTAGTACTAATATAACATTGCTATTTTATTTATTGCCATTTCTTAATAGCAATATTATACAGGCTCTTACTCTGCAGATCTAAGACATAAGTTACTGTCTTGATCAGTCTGGTTTTTGTTGAACTTTTGTGGTTCTTACTATCATGTAAGGAGAAGTCATATAAAGAGTAATTGGATAGGTGGACTTGTGTTGTAGTTTAAATGAGTACAGTGTATGGTTAACTTTAGAACTTTGCTAAGAACTCTAAAATACATAGGACTGTAGTTAGATTTTCTTTGGACCACCAGCTCCCAGATAATGACATGAAAACTTGTTATTAATTATAAAAGCTTAGTCTTGCCTTAGGTTTGTTCCCAAGTAGTTCTTAAAACTTAACCCGTTTGTTAATCTACATTCTACCACATAGCTTGATAACCTCTGCTTAGTGCTGTTCGTCCTACTTCTTGTGTATCTGACTGCCAAATCCTACTTCTCCCCAGAGTTCCTATTTCTTCCTGCATATCCCGCCTATCCTTCCCTGCCTAACTGTTGGCCGTTTGGCTCTTTATTAAACCAATCAGAATGTGCCTAGGCAGGCAAGATAAAACAGCGGCAACATCTTCACAGTGTACAAAAGGATTATCCCCACGACACGGCTCAGTGGTACTGTTCTTCCCTAGCATGTGTGTGAAGCTCTGGGTTCTTTCTATTCCTCTTACTACAAAAGAAAGCAGTGCCATTTCAGGTGATCTCAAAAGTGTTCGGGGCTCTTTTATAAAATATATTTTAAGCTGGGCGGTGGTGGCGCACGCCTTTAATCCCAGCACTCAGGAGGCAGAGGCAGGCGGATCTCTGTGAGTTCGAGACCAGTCTGGTCTACAAGAGCTAGTTCCAGGACAGTCTCCAAAACCACAGAGAAACCCTGTCTCGAAAAAAACCAAAAAAAGAAAGAAAGAAAGAAAGAAAAAAGTTAAAAATATATATATATTAGTGGCTTTCACCAGTTTAGACAGGAAACTACTGTCTTTGTATATAATTTTAGAGGTTTTTTTTTTCTTAAAGATGTTTAAGAAGAAAGGATTTCATGCTACAAAAAAAATGATACTGTTAGATTAAAAGAGTTGAATCAGATGGTGGTGCCACCTTTAATTAATTTAATCCCAGTACTTGGAAAACAAGAGACAGGCTCCTGTCTGAGTTCAAGGACAGCCTGGGCTACATAGTGAGACCCTGCTTCAAAGAAATAAAAGTAAGTTGAAGCTGGTCATGGTTGTTTATGTCTGTAATCCCAGAAGTCTGTCAGTTGAGGTAGAAAAGAAAGGATTACAGTAAGCAAGCATGGATGGTTTAATGATACTACCTCAGTTTTTGGTGTTGTCTTTGTTTTTGTAGGTTGGTTTGGTTTGGTTTTTGGATACTCTCTTGGCTAGTCCTAAATATAAAGTAAATTAAGTAGTCTTAGTTCAAGATTTTTTTTTTAAGTGTTAAAACTCTTGTTTTTGTTTTCTTGGGGGGGTTGTTTGTTTGGGGTTTTTTATTTTGAGGGTTTGTTTGGTTTTTTCCTATGTTCTCCTTTGTAGGCCAGGCTGGTTTGGTATTTGTGATCCCGCAGTGTTGGTCACAGAAATCATTTTTTTTAATTTTTATTTATTTATTATGTATACAATATTCTGTCTGCGTGTATGTCTGCAGGCCAGAAGAGGGCACCAGACCTCATTACAGATGGTTGTGAGCCACCATGTGGTTGCGGGGAATTGAACTCAGGACCTTTGGAAGAGCAGGCAGTGCTCTTAACCTCTGAGCCATCTCTCTAGCTCCCACACAGAAATCATTTTTAACATTAGTAAAAATGGGTTTCTTTTTTGTTTTTGTTTTTTTTTGTTGTTGTTGTTGTGTTGGGGTTTTTTGTTTGTTTGTTTGTTTTTGTTTTTTGAGGCAGGGTTTCTCTATGACTTTGGAGCCTGTCCCAGAACTAGCTCTTGTAGACCAGGCTGATCTCGAATTCACAGAGATCCGCCTGCCTCTGCCTCCCAAGTGCTGGGATTAAAGGCGTGTGCCACCACCGCCCGGCTGGGGTTTCTTTTTGAGTTTTGTTTTGGGTTTGGTTTTTTTTTTGTGTGTGTGTGTGTGGTTGTTGTTGTTGGGGTTTTTGTTTTGTTTTGGGTTTTCAAGACAGGGTTTCTTTATAGCTTTGGGACCTGTCCTGGAACTAGCTCTTGTAGACCAGGCTGGCCTTGAACTCATAGAGATCTACCTGCCTCTGCCTACTGAGTGCTGGGATTAAAGGCATGCGCCACCACCGCCTGGCAGAATAGGGTTCTTTAGATGAGAATCCTGGCATCTGGACTGAGCTTTTAAAGTGCATCATTTACTGGAGCCTGTTGATTACGAAGAAAACAAAGATCCAGTACCAGGAAAGGTTGTGATACTTTAAGCTTATGTAATATACTGCCATTAAAACGGTAGATTTTAGTGCATAATCTAGTACCTGTTGACTGTTACGTAGCTATTTTTAAGTGTTATATCATTTGCTTTTTACCTCCTATTCTGGAGCATTTTATTTCTTGTTTTGAGAGGGTTTATCTGTTTCTTTTTTAATTAGTTGAGAAACTTGTTCAGGAAATCTAGTAAGCCGGGCGGTGGTGGCGCACGCCTTTAATCCCAGCACTCGGGAGGCAGAGGCAGGCGGATCTCTGTGAGTTCGAGACCAGCCTGGTCTACAAGAGCTAGTTCCAGAACAGGCTCCAAAACCACAGAGAAACCCTGTCTCGAAAAACCAAAAAAAAAAAGAAAAAAAAAAAAGAAAAAGGAAATCTAGTAAGATGGGTCTATAATCAGAGAAATAAAAACTTCTGTCAAGTTCATTTTCATGGGGGTAGAAAGAAGCCTGTTCTCCATGGCAACGGGTTTTTATAGAGTATTCTGTCTTGAGGTAGGAAATGTAGCATAGTTGGTAGAGTGCTTGCCTAACATTCATGGATCCCTGTGTTCCCCAGCACCAATAAACTAGGTATGGTGTGTCTGTAGTCCCGAGGCCAGAGACTTGGGGTTAGGGGGTTGGAAGGATATCTTCTGCTCGAAGAACAGCCTAGGCTGCATGAGACCCCATATTAAAACACCACCAACAAAAAAGCACACTTTACCTCTCTTGTAGATAACAGTTTGAAAAGAGATGAAGTAATACATTACTAAAACAACAACAAAAAAACAGCTAAAGAGATTGTTCAGCATTTATGAGCACTGGCTGCTCTTCAAGAGGACCAGGGTTCAATTTTCCGACACACTTGCACAGACAGGCATGTAGGCAAAACACATGCATGAATGAATGGGTTTCTAAAAAACAGTACCTAAGACTTTAAAATTTTTGGGTCAGTAAGATAGCTCAGTGGATAAGGGCACTTGCCACCAAACCTGATGACCAGAATCCATGTAGTGGAAGGAGAGAACCAACTCCCAAGATTTGTCTTTTGCTTCCACACGTGCCGTGGTGAGCTCCCATGTGCACACACTTAATTTAAAAAAAAAAATGGATGTAATAAAAACAGTAATTTAAACACTCCTTTCTTGCTACTCTTCCTGCAAGGAGAATATAGGGATTCAATTTTTGATGCTTTAAAGTAGGCTGTATATGAGTTGTTTGGGTAGCCCTCTTGACTAAAAGGACCTGGAGTCTGATTCTTGAGTCTGATCCAATTCTCTTGTTGTAGGTTATAGCACTCCAACTGCCCCCCAGGCCTACAGCCAGCCTGTCCAAGGATATGGCACTGGTGCTTATGACACCACCACTGCTACAGTCACCACAACCCAGGCCTCTTATGCAGCTCAGTCTGCATATGGCACCCAGCCTGCCTACCCAGCCTATGGCCAGCAGCCAGCAGCCACTGCACCTACAAGGTAAGCCAATAGTTGCGTATTCCTCTGATATGTCAGCTTTGGATATGAAGGAAAGAGTAACTCTGTATACTTAGACTGTCCATGACTTAGTTTCCTCTGATGGCTCTTTACATACCCTGGGTATTGACTGTTCTCACAGTCTTTACAGCAGTCAGGGTGCTGGAGCACAGCAGACAGGTATTCTGGTAAAGAAATGGTACTGTCTGGGGACCAAAAATGAGGACTGTCAGTTGCCTGGTTTCAGAACTTACTTTAGGGGAAGGAAGAGACTGTTTTACATTTCTAAACAAAAGAAAAGTGAGTATGTTTTCCCACATTGTTTAACTACCAATAGGATTATACTTTTGATACTTACCTTTGGTTTATTTACCCTGTAAATTGGTAACTCCTTTTCCTTTAGGAAATAATGCAGTAGTTGATAGGATGGGTGGGTTACACGTGAGTCAGAAGTAGTATATGATCCAGTTATCAGTAAAGGGTATTTCCATGTCTAGAAAGAATTATTGCCTCCGTTGAAGCATAATTTCTTCCATATGGTGTAGTGATTTGGACCGAAAGTCATAGACAAATAAATTCATGGGTACCCAGCTATGTGGTAAATATTAAGAGTCCAATAAAGTTCATACTCCATAGCTGGTTGGTAGATAAGTGGTGTATATTATTACTTAACAGAAGATTTCAGGTCTTTGCTTTAGACAATGCACTTAGGTGGCTTCTGCATACAGTCTTGAAGGAACACTGAATTCTGATTTGAATGAAGACTTTTTAGGGAATAAACAAGAGATCAACTTGTAACCTAGACTTTTTATCTGCTGTAGAGGTAAGACATTAGCTCTGGCAAACACTCGTGAAATTACTTCTAAAATGCACAGTGAGTAATCAGAGCCACTTGTAGTTGATATCCAATAGACAGCCTGTACAGTAGTTATATATTTCACCAGCTGGTCCCTAGAAGGTCCCATTGCAATTGACTTAGGTATTACAGAATTTTATCAAATATGCAACGTCCCATGTGATGCTCTCATGCAGTGGTTTGTATATCCAAGCCACAATGGAATATACTACTTGTGTATTAGTTGGGTTTTGAAAGATCATCGTTTTGTGTCCCACCCCCAAGCTAAGTTTTCTGAGCTGGCTACCTTTAAGAATAGCTAGCTGTCTCTTGATCAACAGTCTATCCCTTTCTCACTGGAAAGAGGAACCTTACAACTTTACAACCCATTTCATCTCAGTGAAGAAACCAGTACTTTTGCATCTTCCCTGGTCCACCTGCTGATTTGGGCTCTGCTTGAGATAGCTACTGCCTCAGTGTAAACTACTGGGGCCTTGAGGAATTGGGGGTCCTGAGTTAGTTAATCTGAGCATGGGATGGGAGGTGCATCCCTGACTTGTAGAGACTGCTGTGGAAGGTTAAGTGAGTTTATAGCAGCCCAAGTTAGAAAGTGTCTTTTCTGATCTGTTTCTAGTAAATAAGTGGCTCAAACCCACAGATACTCAAAATGTATGATGTGCTGTGACCTTACAAATTAAACTTCAGTTTACATTGTTCAAATTTCTTATCTTCAGAAGTTCACTTTAAAAAAGAAAAGTGTTTTCTTCTTTCCTCCCTCCATTACTTACTCAATATAACATGATGAAAAGTCCCTAAGTAACTACTAATACTACAAATGGAATGAAGTCCAGCCGGGTGTAGTGGCGCACACCTTTAATCCCAGTACTTGGGAGCAGAGGCAGGTGGATCTCTTGAGTTCCAGGACAACCTGGTCTACACAGAGAAGCATGTATTGAAAAACAAATAGTCCCCCACCCCCAAAAGGTACAAAATAAATGAAGTACACGGTTCACTTCCCTTAGTGTTCTCTTCCAGCAAATACTGATGGACTGATAGTGGGTTTATTTTCTTTTTTCAAGCTTGGTCTTTATGTTTCCTATTGCTCACAGAACTGTAGGGTTCTTAACCCGGGGCTTGGGGTCATTGAAACTAAGTCTGACTATTTTATTTCTCCTTTTAGACCACAGGATGGTAACAAGCCCGCTGAGACTAGTCAACCTCAATCTAGCACAGGGGGTTATAACCAGCCCAGCCTAGGATATGGACAGAGTAACTACAGTTATCCCCAGGTACCTGGGAGCTACCCCATGCAGCCAGTCACCGCACCTCCATCCTATCCTCCTACCAGGTCAGTCTCTCCTTTATGGCAAGTAAATAACATAACAAGACAGGTATTTTTTTCAGGTTGTTAACCACCTAGCATTGGCTTCCTTTGGTAAGATTTGTTTTCTGACTCTCTGATAATTCTTGTCTGCATAATAGTTAATATTCATACCTCAGTTTTGGGTTTCTATAGTGGTGTCTGGGATCTATCTTAATAACTATTCTCTAAATACTGACCAAAAACACTTATTTTTGCTCTTGCAATTTACTTAGAAGTGTGAGAAACAGAAATGTTTGAAACGATCTTCATAGAACCATAGAAACTGTCTTCTCAAATACAGTCACCATGAGTAAAGTAGGGACAAGCCTTCCCTCCCCACTACCCATTGCAGTGCTGGGGAGAGAATCCAGGGTCTTGTTCATTGCTGGGCAGGTGTTCTACCTTTGAACTACTCCAGCTCAAACTCTGTTATCCTTCATATTCTGTATTAAATTAACCACTGTAGCTACACTGTCCAATTTTGGTTTCTTTAAAATAAGGAAAACTTGAAGTTTTCTGACCTATGTCTTATTTGAAGTAAGCGTCCGATGAATTGGCAGAATTGAGTCTTTAAAAGTTAATTTGCTAAAATAGTTCCTGATCATCTATTTCATAGGTTAACACATTGAAAACAACAAGGACCAGAAGTGGGCAGGTTTTCTTGTTATTAAGATTTATTTATTTGTTTATTATGTATACAGTGTTCTGCCCTAAGAGGGCACCAGGTTTCGTTACATACAGATGGTGTAAGCCACCATGTGGTTTGCTGGGAATTGAACTCAGGACCTCTGGAAGAGCAACCAGTTCTCTGAACCTCTGAGCCATCTCTCCAGTCAGTCCAATGGGCAGGGTTTATAACTCTTCTTGGAAAGGAGGCCCATACCTGTCAACGTTAAAAACAGTTGCTCTTGGGCTGGAGAGATGGCTCAGCGGTTAAGAGCACTGGCTGCTCTTCCAGAGGTCCTGAGTTCAATTCCCAGCAACCACATGGTGGTTCACAACCATCTGTACTGAGATCTGGCACCCTCCTCTGGCGTGTGGGCATACATGGAGGCAGAATGTTGTATATATAATAAATAAATAAATCTTTTAAAAAAAAAAACAGTTGCTCTGGAAAGTTGAACTGGTGTGCGTAGTTGTGCATTTTAACAGCTGTGGAAAGGTGTAACAAATGCACATATTTATGCTTCATTGAGCATTAGGTTTTTTGTTTCTTTTTTTCTTTATAGACAGCATTTCTCTCTGTTGCCTTGGCTTTTCAGGAATTTGCTCTGTAGATCAGGCTGGCCTCAAACTCAGATCTGCCTGTCTCTCCAGTGCTAGAATTAAAGGCATATCATCACTAAGTCTGGCTTTGGAGAGGCTTTTAAGGGTTTGGTTTGGGGTTAGGGTGTGTGTGTGTGTTTTGGTTGGTTGGTTTTGGGTTTCTGTGAGTAGCTCTAGCTATCCTGGAATTCGCTCTGTACATCAGGCTGGCCTCATTCAGAAATCCTCCTGCCTCTGCCTCCCAAGTTCTGGAACAGGTTTGTGCCCCTAGCCCCCAAGTTCTGGAACAGGTTTGTGCCCCTACTGCCCAGCTAAGTTTTGTTTTATTTTTAATAGTATGTATAGATACATAGATTACTTGCTGGGTAGTTTCACAGAGACTTTGATACAACATCTTTGATAGAACAACCCTAAGGTTTATTCCTAGACTTCTAAGGATGTTTAAAAGATTGAAACTATAACAAAGCAATTTTGAGTCTGAAGGAAAAACTGGTATTTTAGGAGTGGCATACACACATGTTCACACTGTACCATAAAACCGTGACTCAGAACATCATAGTCACCACTCAGCTTATTAGATGACTGGAGTAGAAAACTCTTGCCTAGTGTATGAGGCTCTAGTTTGGAGCCTTGGTGCTACAAAAAGAAAGGAAGGCGTTCTTGGAACCAAATACCTCACTTGAGTCTTTGTCCTTACTTTCAGTGTCATTTTTCACTGCATTAGTTGTTTCTAAGGGCACATATACAACATATTCTGCCCATCTGATCTCCTGGATTTGCCTTAAATGTAGTTCAAAATAAATATTGTTTTAAATGGGAGCTCTAATCTGCAGCTCAGAACATACATGAGTTGTTTTAATTTTCTCTCTTCCATTTAAAGCTTTGTTATTATAAATACAAAAAAATGTTGCCTTGGCCAGATACAGTGAAGCATACCAGCACTCGTGAAGTTAAGGCAGAAACGTTGTGTGTAGGTGGAAGAATAGCCTGGGCTACGCATATCGTAAGACTCATGACAATGAAAATAGTAACTATTAGGATACCCATAAATGTCTTGTATTTGGAGTCTTGGCGAAAATAGCATGCCTTTTTTTTTTTTCCTTTCTGAAAACTTTTTTTTTCTTTCTTTCAGCTACTCCTCTTCACAGCCAACTAGTTACGATCAGAGCAGTTACTCTCAGCAGAACACCTATGGGCAACCGAGCAGCTATGGACAGCAGAGTAGCTATGGTCAACAAAGCAGCTATGGGCAGCAGCCTCCCACTAGTTACCCCCCTCAGACTGGATCCTACAGCCAGGCTCCAAGTCAATATAGCCAACAGAGCAGCAGCTACGGGCAGCAGAGTGAGTTGCTAAGAGAGAGAAATAAATATGAGTGTTTGTGCTTGGAGTTTCTGAAAATGGGGGCTGTTTGTTACCACTGTTTGCTTCTGGGGTCTGGGGTATGAGTATGAGGCATAACATCCTGGAGAATAGTCTGGGTGCCCCAGTAGGATTCAGTCAGCAGGGTGGGCTGTCTCAGCGAGTAGGGCTGGCATTCTTTAGGACCTGCCCCAAATCATTAAGAGTGGAAAGGTAGCTGTAGAGGGCTACTGGGGTTTCTGATAGCCAAGTAAAATCTGTGTATTTTGATTTTTGTGTGAATCCGTAAAGCAGAGGAACAGAGTCCTTACTGTAGTTTGGAGGAATTTTTAAAACTTTAGGATATGAGTGGGGTGGAACTGATTTTTTTGTTTTGTTTTGTTTTCTGCTGGGGTTTAAGCCCAGGATCTTAAAAACAAGTTCTACCATGGAGTCCCTGTGCTTATACTTATATTTGGAGAAGTAACTGAAACCTAAAAGTATCTCTATTAACTATTTGATTTCTGCCTCACTTGTTGCTTTTTTTGGACAGGGATTTTCTGGGTAGCCCTGGCTGTCCCTTTTGTTTCATCTCTGATTTTTTTACTGGAATAACTAAGGGTCCTTGCTATATAACTCAGAGTCCTAGAAAACCCGGCTCTACTTTTATTTCTGGAGGGTGGTGCAAAGAACTGCTTTTGGAGGCCCAAACCTGTGAATGTGTTTTTTTTTCCAAGACACCTTTTCCCTTTGGAAGGGTTTATTATAGCCTGGCTGTACAAGAATGTGTTGGCCTTGTTGAGTCGTCAATAGTTCTTTAAGGGAGCCTTCTGGTAGAAGTACTTCCAGTGTAGTACATATACAGTTGCTTATAATTGAGGGGATCATGATTCCAAGAGAGGGTGTCAGGCAGTGGTATAAATGTCCGTGACTTACAGATGTGACTCTTTTCCTCAGGTTCATTCCGACAGGACCACCCCAGTAGCATGGGTGTTTATGGGCAGGAGTCTGGAGGATTTTCCGGACCAGGAGAGAACCGGAGCATGAGTGGCCCTGATAACCGGGGCAGGGGAAGAGGGGGATTTGATCGTGGAGGCATGAGCAGAGGTGGGCGGGGAGGAGGACGCGGTGGAATGGGGTAAGAGCAAACCTTTTCTCCTTTTACCTAATTTTGCTTCATCCATAGGATTTTCAATGGGAAGAAGGGACTGAAAGACATAAGAAATTTATTCCACATTTCCATGGACAATCTGTTGAGGTCAAGCTATCTTCTAAAACATGGAAATGTCATTTAAGTGGCAGTTTGCTTTTTTTTCCCTGCCAGTAACCTTTGTTGGGTTGGGGTGAACAAATAATGGCTTTGAAACTAGAGCTTTCAGTCCCCTTCATGGTATTGAGAGGTGAGAACCTCTTTGGGTAATAGATTTGGGATGGAACACACACAACCATCTAATCTAACAACCTAGGTTTTAACTAGTGAACTTTGAACGGTTGTCTTAAAATATTTGGTGTATGTACTGCAGAAAAAGGATGCAGCTGTTTTCCAGTGTTTGTACCCAGAATTGTTGAACATGATGAAGACTGGCCCCGTAACTCTTAAACCATGGCCTGAGTTGGAGCACAGAACAATCTAATAACTTTTTTACAGAGTAATGTGTATGAGTGTAGCATCGCTCCCTATTGGAGATTTTAAAAGTCTAAATTGGTTTGACCATTGTGATTGATGCCACGATCTGGTTTAGAAAACTGTTTAGATCAGTAACGTGACCCTGCTGCCTCTGCTTTCCCTTCCCTCCCTCCTTCCATCCCTCGTTCCTTTCTGGTGTCTATACTTTGATGAAGGTGAGGTATGATGTTAGTGGTTAACATAATCCAGATTTAGTTATGTGTGTGTTCTGTCCCTATATAAACTAGTAAAAAAGTTATGCAGAATGTTGTAGTGAATATAAATTTGATTGGGGTAACTTCAAAAAAAGCTAGCAATTCTTTTTTGTAGAAACAAACTTCAAAACGATGAATTTGACCTATTCACGTACTAGCAAATTTCTATACTGCTGAAAGATAGTTAATGTTTTGTTTAATTCTGCATAACTTTAATAAAGTCTTAAGTGAAATCTTTATTGGAAAAAGCTATTTCATAACATGCAAATTTTTATGAATAATTTGACAAAGTAAAAATTGGTCTTCTGATTTGGATATCATTCCATTATAAAGGTTTCACGTCTTTATGGATGTTTTAAAATAGACATAGACACTTGAAATTACTATCATCACGTCTCAAATCACCTAGAATTCTTAGTATTTTTCAATTGCAAAAGCAATTTGAAGTTTATTCATCTTAATACTCCAGAAGTAATGATTCTACTGACTCTGTTAGACTACTATTAGAGGGGCCCATCTTTCTGGATATGAGAAGTCTCTCCTGGAGCCATAGAAGAGACCATGGCCTGCCCCATAGGTTTTTAACAGACTGTGAAGCAGTCTGTTGGATCCTGTGAGGACAGGACACGGGGCAGTTCCCTTTCCCTTTTTTTATTGTGGTGTGGTGATGGTTTTCAGTGTCTGCTCCAGGTAAGGCGCTCAATGTTGTTAACATGCCCTTTTTCATTGCCTCAGTATTTTGATATTTTCATTGGCTGTTAAACGTGGAAACTTTTTAACATGCTTTGTCGCATTTATATGCTACAGGTTACAAAGTGAGAGCCTTGTATACACTTCAATACTTAAAAAGTACCCGTACTCAGTACTCAGCCGGCAGCATAATGAAAAGTGGGACTAGACACGGTGTCCATATGGAGAGGAAAAATATACATAGAATATTTTAAACAAAATGTATTCATTGTATAAATGGAATCCTTCTGTAACTTTGGTAACTGCATACTTGTTGTTTGGTAATGAACCAGAGGAGGTATAATACTCTAGAATTGTGTAACATTAAAGTGTAAACTTTGTGTTTGAAGAGAGAGAACATTTTATGGTGTGTACTTTTAAAAGAGAAGCAAAGCTGCATGCAACAGCTTGAAATTAATTGTATATTTAGGTATTAAAGGTGCAATACTGGTTAAGAAAACGTCAGGTCTTCCCACTGGGGAGCTACCTTTTTTAATTTTAGAAAGTGCTGCCTTCTCCTCTCCCCAAAAAAACCCGACAACTCATCTTCCCTCTCCTCTCTGTATTATAGTGTATATATTGCCATAGTCTTCTTAACTGGTATGTCTATAAAGTTGCACCCCCAGTCCGCTGAGCCTTGGTATTTGTTGTAAATTCTCCTTTCACAGTAACTGTTGAATCCATTAGGGCCCTGGACTGTATGGCTTTATGCTGAAGATTGGCTGGATGCGTCCTCTGATGTGTGTTGTAGACATTTAATGTGGTTGTCTCCTGCTCTATTATACTGTTACTTGTTAGGAAGCCTAGGGCCTCATTTGGCTCTCCCTTGGGAGAGGTTGAGGGTGCACCTTTATGAACGTGGAAAGGTTCATCACAGCAATTGTCTCCGCCTTCACAGATCTATACCAAGCTCCCTGGTGTTTCAGCTGATGGGGTGGGTGTTTGGGTCTAGGGTTTTTTTTTCCTTCCTTAATTTGCCAAGTATTGCACTATTAATACCAGCCCCTGACATGAAAGAAATCAGCCACACTGGTGTGTCCAATCAAACAAGCAAGGTTGTATATTAAGGAAATTTGAGCAAGCTGCCCTGAAGAAAGGCATAGTGACAAGATGAGAGAGATGCATTGTTTGGAGATGTGTTTAGCCAGTGCCCTTCTTCCCCACGAGCCCCCGCAAGGCTCAGAGCGGTACTGGCTTTTAAAGGGAAAGGCCTTCATTTCTTCGTTTATCCCCCCAGCAGCGCTGGAGAGCGAGGTGGCTTCAATAAGCCTGGTGGTAAGTTTTTGAGTATTACCATGGATAGTGTTTAAAAAAAAATACAGTCAGTTTTTAGAAAACTATAATTTTTACTAGTTTCATAAGTGGTTTAAAAATGATCTATACAAAAGAGACTAATGGGTACTGCCGGCATTGTCTTAGGGGTTATAAGGTTAACCTATGGTTACAAAACAAAGGGTAACTTGAAGTATTGAGCAACTGCTTCTATAATATGGGGGAGAGTACAGCTTTAATTTGGTTTATGTGGAGGAAAGGTTTTGGCTTTAATTTAACACTAATTTGGCACATAAGGCATTAAGAGTGTATTTGGTTAATGGTTTAGAAACAAACGAGCAAAGGAAAAAGAAACCCTAGCAAACTTCACAAACGCTAAAGGGGCACTGCTCCATTTTAGCAGTGCGGGTCATTTTGAATTAATGAGTCCCCCATCAAATGGTGGTGTAGTAGATAGCTGTGTGTGTTTGTAAGATTTGTAGCTTGCAAGGCTTGCACTAATAATATCTTATATGATCTTTTCCTGGTTGGCAGGACCCATGGATGAAGGACCAGATCTTGATCTAGGTAACTTGGAGTTCTTGAACTTTGTGCTATTTTGAGTAAATACCATAGAAATAAGAGTTCAGCAACCTTGCCCCCCCCCCCAAAAAAAAAAGGACAGAGAGAGAATTCAGTAGCCTTATAGACTGATGCCATTCTTGGCAAAGACAGACAACTTGGGGCTTCCTTTTACAATTGTTTTAAAATAACCAAAAATTTCCATCTTACTGTCAGTATGATTGGTAGTTCTCTTGCTTTTGTTATGAATATTGTTTGATAAAATGTTCAGTTGCTTAAGAAGTCCCTATTCTTAGCTCCTGATGGGGTGAGTTTGAAAAAAGAGAATTAGCAGTTTGAGGTCAGCTTATCTCTCCCCACTATTAATACAGACAGTAATTCTACTTTATCTTATTTTCTCTGGAAGGCCTTCCTATAGATCCTGATGAAGATTCTGACAACAGTGCAATTTATGTGCAAGGTTTAAATGACAATGTGACCCTGGATGATCTGGCAGACTTCTTTAAGCAATGTGGGGTTGTCAAGGTAAATGGCTAGTGATCAAGTGATCCAGCAGAAATTGAGCCAACAAGACATGTTTGAAATAGCAAAACCATGCCAAGAATTATTGATGAAGTTCCCTGACTCTTTTGTCGATGGATATGTACCTTGTAGTTTACTCCTTAAAACACTGTGTGGTGTAAGACCCTGTGTTAAGGCCTGAGTGCTATAACCCAGTGATGGAACACTTGCCTGATGTACATAATATAATGCACAAGGCCCTTAAGGCTACAAAAATAAATAGCTTCTTCTCCTGTTAGTTTGGTTTCTGTTGGAGGGGGGGGATGTTATTGTTATCGTCTTCTCTCCCACCCCCCATCCCCCCCCAAACAAGTTCTCTTAATACAGGATAGCCTGATCTTTCTGCCTCCACCTTCCAAGTGCCAGGTTTATAGTCTGGTACTACTGCACCAACTTTAGCCAGTTTTTATAGATGAAAAATGCTAAGCAACTGTTGATTCTTTTATTAAATCTGCTGTTTTGTTGTTTGTTTTTTAATTTAAAGATAAACTTGTCATTTTCTGTTAAGGAAAAAAAATAAACATAGGTTTTTCTTGATATTCCCTGAATAGTTAATTACTTGGAGACATGGTTTCAAATTATTAATTGTTCAAATGCTTATACAAACACTAGGAATAAACTGTGTAATACTTAGAGGCATTTAAATGCTTACAGATTTATTTTTCAATAAGAATTGAAGGGTTGCTAGGATGTCTGAGTTCAAGGCAAGTCTGGAGTGCTCAGAAAAACCCAGTCACATAGGGAATTTAACAACAACAAACAATTAGAATTTTATGAATTTTGATTTTGTTTTAAGGCAGAGTCTCACTATGAAGCTCCAGCTGGCCTGGAACTCACAGAGTGCCACATGCTTCTCCCTTCCTAGTATTGGGATTAAAGGTGTGTACCACACACCTGATTTAGATATATACTCTAATTACTTGGCCTATAACAATTGAGTTCATCCTTAGACTTAAATTTTATTTTCATCTCTAAAATATATAGTTTCAATAATGTTTTATTTCACATTCCTATTAAGCAGCCAAATTCTGAAAATATAATACACTAGTAAATTAGGGCAAGTGTGGTGATCCCTCTTGGGGTGTGTGTTCCCGTCCCCACCCCCATACACACACAACAGGGTCTCTCTGTGTAACAGCCCTGGCAATCCTGGAACTTACTCTGAAGAGTAGGCAGGCTGGCCTCAAACTCACAGAGATCAGTCTGCTTCTGCCTCCTGAGTGCTGGGATGAGCCAGCGCTGCCCAGCTATGGTGACATACCTTTAATCCCAGCTCTCTGGAGGCAAAGACAGGTAGATTTCTATGAGTTCAAGACCAGCCTGTTCTGCATAGTGAGACCCTATCTCAAAAATAACAGCAGCAAAAAGATTGACTTATTATTTTATAAGTGTTTTGTCTGTGTGTGCACTGTGTGCATGTCTGGTACTCTCAGAGGAGAGAAGAAAGGTGAGATATCCCTGGAACTGGAATTACAATTATGAGCTGCGATGTGGGTGCTGGGAATTGAACCCAACTGTTCTAAAAAAGAGCAGCCAGTGCTCTTAACTAATAAACCAACTCTAGCCCTGTATAGATTGAGTGCTAATCCTTGTCTGTTGGAAGTACCTTCTTTCAGCCTTTATCTTCTTGTTCATGTACTTGTATTCTTTTGGTGACTAGAAGTTCTTTATAGGTTGCTTTGATTTTTGTTGTCGTTGGTTTGTTTTTGTTTTTTTTTGTTTGTTTGTTTGTTTGGTTGGTTGGTTGGTTGGTTGGTTGGTTGGTTTTTCAAGACAAGGCTTCTGTGTGTAATAGTCTTAACTGCCCCGGAACTAACTTTTGTAGATCAGGCTGACCTGGAACTCAAAGATCCACCTGCCTTTGCCTCCTGAGTGCTGGGAATAAAGGCGTGCGCCACTAACTCCCTGGCGCCATGGCTTGTTTTTTTGTTTTTGTTTTTTAAAGATGAATGGCATGAAGCTGGCCATGTAAACTAGGCTGATAATCCTGCCTGTTTCTTCCCCAGAGCTAGGATTAAAAGCACATTGCTACCACACCTGGCTGGACTAGAAGTTCTTGGTTTAAATATTGTTAGCTATCAGATCTGCTCTTTGTTGACTTCTTTTCCTTTTTCCTGTTTACGGGCCCTTGTGACATCTTACTGAAAGGTTTACCCATATGTAACTATTGGCTGACTGGTGCACTTGGTTGATTTGTCTGACAGCTTTGTTCTGAGTCTCCATAGCCAGGAAAATAGGTTCTTCTGTATTGTCTGTCTTTACAGTTAAGATCCATATGTTTGTGTAAATGTGGGCGTATATATACACGATCCACAGGATATCTCTAGAGGTCAGAGGTCAATTTGAGGGTCATGTCTCTCCTTCCCCTTTGTAGGATGCAGGGATTGTGTCAGTTGTCTGATCAGCCCTCTTTGCACAGTTGCTGTCCAGTCTGCAGTACAGGTTTAACCCCATCTATAACATCTCTGAGTGTTTGTCTCTGAATTGCATGCATGTAGATGCGCCCAAGAAGGCTAGAAGAGGGTATCTTTGGTGAAACTGGAGCTACCAGCAGTTGCAAAGTCTGGCATCAGTATTGTAAATTGAACACAGGTCCTTTGTAAGAATACCCCATGTTCTCTATGTGTATGCATACACAGACATTCACCATATGCTGTTATATTTTCTGTTGACCTAGCCACTCTGGGCAAAAGTGAAAGTCCAAATTCTGTACTTATATTTTATGTTTGAGATGTTGATTATTAGCCAGGTGTGGTGACATGCTTCTAACCCCAGCACTCCAGAGGCAGGGGGCAGGCCAACCTCCGAGTTGACGCCAGCCATGGCTTCACAGGGAGATCCTGGGGGACAGGGGGTCTGTTGATTACTTCTGTTTAGTTTGTTGTATTTAAAAGTGCATCTCAATGTGTATATGGAGATAAAAGGATGACTTGTAAATCAGTGAGTTCTCCACCATGTTAGAGATGAACTCAGGTTGACTTGGCAATATGCACCTTTTCCTGCTGAGCCAGCTTGTCAGTCTCTGTGTGGTTGGTTGGTTGGTTGGTTTTTCAGGACAGGGTTAGCTGTCCTGAAACTCACTCTGTAGACCAGGCTGGCCTTGAACTCAAACTCACAGAGAACCGCCTGCCTCTGCCTCCTGAGTACTGGGATTAAAGGTGTACTCTAGCACCATCCAGCCAACTGTTTGGGGCGGGGCTGTATGGAGACAGACTGATAGATACATGCATGTGTACATGCACATAGAGTTCTAGTATTAATTGGGTTAATAATTAACTCTGGTTAAGTCAGTAATTTGCCATCGGTTTTGTGGGACTGGAGAGATTGCTTAGGAGTCAAGAGCACTGGTTCCTTTTCCAGAGGACCTAGGTTCAGTTCTCAGCACCCACATGACAGCTCATAGTTGTCTGTAACTCCAGTCTCAAGGGGTCCAGCACATAAATAGTATGCTGACATTCACAGGTAGAATGCTCATTCATTTTGGGCTGGGTAGATAGGTGATTTAACAGTTAAAGAGCATCTTTCCCAAGTCCTAACACTCACAACCCTATGTAACTGCAGTTCCAGGGGATCTGACATCCTTTTCTGGATTCTGTGATTATTTGCATACATGAGATACACGTGCATACATGCAGGCATTCTGGGCTATAAAATCTTTTTTAAATGACGTTTTGTTTATATGACTTTTGCTGTATTCTTTCCTGTGTTTTTTAAAAATGGTATTGATTGCCAGGCAGTGGCCTCTTGGGAGGCCAGCCTGGTCTACAGAGCAGTCCCAGGACTGCCAGGGGTAGACAGAGAAACCCTGTCACAAAAACAAAAAATGGTATTGACTGACACATGTATAATTTTAGGATTTTTGAAACAGTGTCTCACTCCCTGTTGCCCAGTCTTACCTAGAACCAGTGATGATCCTTCTGTCTCACCCTTCTGAGTGCTGAGATTATAGGCATGAGCAACTATCCCCAGTTTGCATCATTGCTAAGTAATGAAGAGCACTTGCTGCCTTACCATATTCAGTTTCCAGCACTCACATGGTGAACCACAACCATGACTTAAGTTCCAGGGGATCTGACACCCTGTGCTGGCCTCTGAAGGCTCACACATACATATATTTTTTTTTATTATTTTTTAATTTTTTTTATTTTTATTTATTTATTTTTTGGTTGTTTTTTTTTTGTTTGTTTGTTTGTTTTTCGAGACAGGGTTTCTCTGTGGTTTTGGAGCCTGTCCTGGAACTAGCTTTGTAGACCAGGCTGGTCTCGAACTCACAGAGATCCGCCTGCCTCTGCCTCCCGAGTGCTGGGATTAAAGGCATGCGCCACCACCGCCCGGCCACATATAATTTTTTTTTTAAGTCTTAATACTGTGAAAGATGGCTCAATGAGATAAAAATGTTTGGTCAGCCAGTGACAGCCCATGCCTTTAATCCCACCAGGGCTACACAGAAAAACCCTGTCTAGAAAAATATCCAGCACCACCCCCGAAAAAAAGACAGAAATGCTTTTCAGCAATTTATGTGTGTGAATGTTTGGCTTGTTTTGTTTCGTTTTGGTACAGGGTTAATCTGTGTAGTCCTGGCTGTCCAGGAACTCAGTCTGTAGACCAGGCTGGCCTTGAATTTACAGAGATCAGATCACCTATCTTTGTCTCCCGAGTGCTAGGATTAAAGGAGTACACCGCCCTGTAACTATGAATTTCTTTAAGGCTCGGGTGGTATAGTCACATCCTAATTATTGTTTTATCTGTAGATGAACAAGAGAACTGGGCAACCCATGATCCACATCTACTTGGATAAGGAGACAGGAAAGCCTAAAGGTGATGCCACAGTGTCCTATGAAGATCCGCCAACTGCCAAGGCTGCTGTGGAATGGTTTGATGGTATGATGTGCTCTTTGTTGCTCTGAATTCTGCTCACTCAGGCATATTTAGGAACTTAGAGCAGTTGTGTGTGTGTGTGACCTTCCGAGAGAGCATATGCTATACTGGAAACCATTAAAATAGAGTCTAGATGCAGAAACCTTTTCTGGACCACAGTATAGGAGGAGGGAGGAATTTGAGAGCTTAAACACTAAGATGGTCTACTACAGAAGTTGCTCATCATGTTCCTCTTCAACTGTTAAAGCACACAGACACTACCCCTGGGTCAGAATATCCCTTTAATGTGTGTTTTATTGCAAAGGTGCCTTGCTTAAGCTCACCTAATGTGTACAGACCCTGGGTTCGGTTTCTAGTGCCATGAGAGAGACATACACAGGAGGGAAAATGTCTTTGTCCCAATATACATTGATTGTTTCAACAGCCAGCACCAAGTTCTGATAATTAGGCTAGGGCAGTTGCATCTTTGGGGCGGGGAATCTTCAAGACTGGGTTTCTTAGTGTAGACCAGGCTGGCCTTGAACTCAGATCCTTCTGCCTCACGAGTGCTGAGTTTTATTCCTAGGCCTTTGATGTCTTTTAAATAACATTTTCATTGTGTGGGCAAGCTGGTTTCAAATGTGGCAGTCTCTGTACCATATGCTAGGATTACAAGAGTATGCCACATACCTTGCTTAAATAAATATCTTTAACAGCCTTTGTTCTCTCCATTTTTCTTTCCTGGCTTATCATCTAGTCCAGGCTGGCCAAAACTCCACATGCGGCTATTGATGACTTATGCTTCCTGATCTTCCAGGCCTACTCTGCTTCCAAATACTGAAATTATAAGCATTAGCTAGCTGGCTACCATGCTCAGTCTTATACAGAGCTAGGGATTGAACCCAAACCTTTGTACATGTTAAACAAACCCTACCAACTGTGACATATCTCCAATCATACCAGGAAAGATCCTAGAGATTTGAGAGAGCAGGTTTTTATGCTTCCGGAGGTAGACAAGTTCGGTAAGGGGGAATTTGTTGTAAAGTGTCTGCTTGAAGAGAGAAGAGTTGAAATGTGAGGATCACTGATGTTCTATTATCTTTTTCCAGGAAAAGATTTTCAAGGAAGCAAACTTAAAGTTTCTCTTGCCCGAAAGAAGCCTCCAATGAACAGCATGCGGGGTGGCATGCCACCTCGTGAGGGCAGAGGGATGCCACCACCACTTCGTGGAGGTATTAATCGGGCACTTTTCTGTTACTTTTTAAACAGGGTTGGTTTGGTTTTTTTTTTTTTTTTTCCCCCAGTAATTTTTGCCCTTGAGAAACTTAATAGAGCAACAAATTAAGAAAAGGGTGTGTAAAGTTGATACTAGACGATTGAGCCAACATTGCATGTTTGTACTATTGTGTTAACTGGCTAGAGGGGGTGGAAGTTCCTTCCAGAGAACCTCTGCTTGGATGGAATTACACAGAAAGAATAGCATTCATGGCCAGCACTCTGGGCCCGGTGGAAGAATTTCCTGTAGCAAAGTTGGAATGAAGAGGTGACTATTGACTATTGTTGCAGGTCCTGGTGGCCCTGGAGGTCCTGGAGGGCCCATGGGTCGCATGGGAGGCCGTGGAGGAGACAGAGGAGGCTTCCCCCCACGAGGACCACGGGGCTCCCGAGGGAACCCCTCTGGAGGAGGAAATGTCCAGCACCGAGCCGGAGATTGGCAGTGTCCCAATCCGTATGTACCTCCCCCTGCAGACTGAGAGCCTGCTAGTGGTGTCACCCCATTCCCACTCGGGCAGTACTGTTGAGGGTATGGATCTGATTGAGCTGCTGGGGTGCATCGCTCGCTGCCTGAGACTTTGTGCAGACCTAGTGTTTCGTGCCTGGAATCCCATGATTGTGGATAGAATGGTGTGGCTCTCTCTACTTCCCTCTGTTCTGTTGGTGATTTCTGCTGTGTACAACTTTATGCAGGGGCTGTGGAAACCAGAACTTTGCCTGGAGAACAGAATGCAACCAGTGTAAGGCCCCCAAGCCTGAGGGCTTCCTCCCGCCACCCTTCCCACCTCCGGGTAGGTAGAGGTTTCCTGGAGCCCCTCAGCTTCCTGGTGATTGAGTAGTGTCTGCTCTAGGAGAAGGATTAGCAGATCCACCACTGTGTCCTCAGAGCCTCAGCCTCTACTCTTCTGACTGACTCTACTGCCACTATTCCTGCCTTAGGTGGTGATCGTGGCCGAGGCGGCCCTGGTGGTATGCGGGGAGGAAGAGGTGGACTTATGGACCGTGGTGGTCCTGGAGGAATGTTCAGAGGTGGCCGAGGTGGAGACAGAGGTGGCTTCCGAGGTGGCCGTGGCATGGACCGAGGTGGCTTTGGTGGAGGAAGACGAGGTGGTCCTGGGGGTCCTCCTGGACCATTGATGGAACAGATGGGAGGAAGAAGAGGCGGACGTGGAGGACCTGGGAAAATGGATAAGTATGTGGTGGGGAGAGCACTGCCCTTGCCAGCCTCTGCTGCAGTGAGTCTCCTGGAGCACCCGGGCTCTCATAGGGCTCTGTCTTTCTTCCTCATTCTAACTAAAGCCTCCCTTTACTTTGCAGAGGCGAGCACCGTCAGGAACGTAGAGACCGGCCCTACTAAAGAGACCTGCAGAGCTGCATTGACGACCAGATTTATTTTTTAAACCAGAAAATGTTTTAAATTTATAATTCCATATTTATAATGTTGGCCACAACATTATGATTATTCCTTGTCTGTACTTTAGTATTTTCACCATTTGTGAACAAACATTAAAACAAGTTAAATGGTAGTGTGCTGAGTTTTTTTTTTTTCCTTTTAAAGATGGTTGTTTTAAGACTTAACAGTGGGAACCCCTTGTGAGCATGCTCAGTATCATTGTGGAGAACCAAGAGGGCCTCTAATTGTAACAATGTTCATGGTTGTGATTTTTTTTTTTAAATAAAATTCCAAATGTTTATAAACTGTCATCCTTCTCAGCCTCTGTTAATGCAGTCTCCTGTTTAGTTTTTTCCAGCCCTTACTGGATGGGAACAGTTGACTTAGGGGTGTTCTTGAAAGGGTGAACCTTTGGAAACCTGTGCCTACAGAGTGAGGTGGAAGGTAGGCTTTACTGCATCGTTTGCACCCCTACTTGTGGAAGACTGAGCCAGCCATCAGGCCTTTAGTCATCCCAACTCCACTTAGCCAAGCCCACAGGATCATTCAGTGTCTTCACTGAGACAATAGACCTAAATCGCCGCGACCTCTGCAGTGCCAACAGGTCAGTCTTAGTTCCTTTTTCCTGCCCCCTTCCTGACTCAGGGCTTTCACACCCAGCTGATCTCCCACCCTGCCTCTTTTAGTTTTTTGAGACAGGTTTTCCCTGTGTAGACCAGGCTGGCCTTGAACTCGAGATCTGCCCGCCTCTGCCTCCTAAGTGCTGGGATTGAAGGTCTGAGCCACCATGCCAGGTCCCTACCCTGTACTTGTAACTCAGTTGGCATCTTTCTTACAAGAGCTGCCTCGGCTTCAGTCTGACCAGAAGTAGGCCTTGGTTCTTTAACCATTAGTACCCCACACCAGCTTCCATATTAGTCTACATTCCTGGACATCACAAACTGGGCTCCCTTTTCTCAGGCCAGAGCAGCTTAAGGTCATCCAAACATTTAAAAACTGCCATGCCTGAGGCAGATCCACCCTTCCCAAAACCTGATCTTGACTAGTGCCTCACCCACACCCAGCTCTTGATCACTACAGTCAAGCACCACACAGTCAGTGCCTTCAGACAGCTGTCAGATACCATGTCAAATGTCTTAACATGTTAACTCCAAACACCTGATTGGAGAGGTTAAAGAACTTAGCATTTAATCAAGTGTGTTGGTGCACACTCTGGCCAGGACTCAGGAGGCTAAAATACAATCATGAATTGAGATCACAAATACTGAAGACTGGAGATAGGATAGGGTTCAGTGGTGGAACACTTTGACTGGAGATGTGCCTAAACACCCAGGTAGTATAGATTCTGAATCCATAAGACCGATGGATGCCAGGAGGGAGGAAAGGAAGGACAGCAAATAGAATTTCTGAAATAGTCTTGTGGCCACACATCACAGGTCTTGACAAAAGTGGGGTCATGTGGGAAGAGGCTGGGAGTATCCCTCAGTGCAATCAGAATTCAGGGCAGCAGTTAACTTCCCTGCCACCCATTCTGCCTCAGTTCTGAAGGATGTAGGGGTACCACTCAAGGGGACTGCCTTAAGCCTTTGCTTTGTTCTGTTACAGAATACAGGAAGCTGGTCATGTTCACACACACAGTGAGTGCAATAAAACTGCTATACTGTTCAGTTGAAGGCCAGCTAGGAAACATCATGGACCCTACTGCAAAACAAATAGGAAAATGGTCGTGTGTTCATACCAGGAGCCATTGCCTCAAGATTATTGTCCCTCGAGGCATCCCAGAACACAACCCTTTTGTTGTTCTAGATGATTCTGCTGTATGTGTAGGATCTGCAAGAAACCCAAGGCTACACAGTGGCCCTGAGCTGGCTACCTTGATCACGGTCCTCCAGTGTGACCTCATGGTCACATCCATGAGGTCTGCATTCACTGCTGCCATGTCAGGGAATCCCAATGTTAAAGGCTGCCGTGTGGAGCAAGACGCAAACAAGCCCCAGCTCAAGGGACTGGAAGAGTTGTCTTTGTTGCTCCTCCCTTCAGAAGGTTGGTAGACATCACCAAGCCACACCGAGTACTATTTTTAACTCTTGTGATGACTACAGTCCTATTTTACAGATGAAACCATTAAGGCTTAGTGAGCTTAACTAAGAAGCAGTTTCAAGATTGAAACATTCCAGGCTGCAGAAATGGCTCAGAGGTTAAGAGCACTGGCTCCTCTACCAGAACACCTGGGTTAGTTCAAGTCCCAAAACCACATGGTGGTTCACAACTATCTATAATGAGATCTGATTCCGGCGAGTGTACATGCAGATAGAACACTGTATATATAATAAATAAAATATTTTTAAAAAGATTGAAACATTCCATCCTCCAAGGAAGCTATTTTTAAGCAAGAAGATAACTCAAAATAGCTTCAGGAAGTCCCTGAAACAGACCAAATTCACTAGGCCCCTTTCTCCCCACCAGGGTAAGCAGAGTCAGGCTGCAAAGAAGACTCTGAGACAAGCTGAGCTGAAAGGAGACCTGAAAGAAGTAGAAACCCGCTGAGCTAGCTGCCTAGAAGAGGTTTAGAGCAACTGAGGCACCTGTGGCAGGCTGTGCAGTGTGCTCCTCCCAGCTCTGTGAGCCATCACTCATGCTGGACAGGCTTTGGTGATGCTGATGTCTTTGAGTCATTTCTGCTCCTGTACGTAACTCCAATAAAAACTGAACTTTTGTGGTATCTGTACCTCAGTCTGTCGTGCGTCTCTCCTGTGTCCAGAACCCTGAAGGAGGAGGAGTCAAATTCCTGCACAGCTGCTGGCTGCACTTTTACCTCAACCTCCCCAGTCCTCAGTTTCTCTAGATCTACAAAAATCATATGGGGCTGGCAAAATGACTCAAGAGATAAGAGCTCTTGCCACCAAGCTACAATCTCCAGGACTGTACATGGTGCAAGGCAGAAAAAACTCCCAAAAGCCTGCCTTCCATACATATCCTGGCATGTGCGCATGCGTGCACACAGACACACACACACACACAGATGTAATAAAAAGTGTCTGTAGCAGATTATTGCTGGGTACAATGGCTCCTTACTGCTTGTTCTAGTCCAGGTCATTTCTCAATTCCTTCACTTAGAATTTAGTCTCCATATCTAATTCCCCACCTCCAGACTCTCCCTCCCTTCCTCCCTCCCTGCTGGTTGCTGTTTAGCAGCTCTTTCCCAACAGTGCTGGGATTAAAGATATGTGCCACCACCGCCCAGCAATAACAATATAATAATAATAAGCCCCATCTAAAATGTCAATGTCCTTTGAAAAGCACAGGTCCTGTATGACCTGCCCTCATGTCTCTACCACTCCAGCCTTGCAAACCTACCCCCTTTCTTTCTTCCCTATTTCCCCCCTTCCTTCCTTCCCTACTTTTTTGAGACAGGCTCCGTCAGTGTGAAAAACTCTTCCTTTAGATATCTCCCAGATTCCTCCTTCACCTCCTTCCTTGACCCGAGTTAAAATTACAGTTTTTCCACACACCCACAGGTTCCAGACTCTTCTCCTTAGTACCTCTTCCTCTCTCAAACCAGGGGCTGCTTTCCTGACAACTGAGCTGGGTGAGACTTGGCACACAGTAGGTGCTAACAAATGCCTGTGATCCTTGAGAGTGTAACAGTCACGATCAAGCTGCTATTCCCTCAGCTTCTCTCCTGGAGATGCCCTTCCTAGAGGTGATTCCACAGTCTACAAGTCTAGGGAGCACAGTGGGAGCTTTATGAAAGCTGTGGCCATCCAAGTAGCAGGCGGTGCCCAGCCCGTTGGGCGACAGTAGGGGGCAGGATTCCCCAGATCTTCCGCGCTCCTCCTCAGGCGTGGAGTTGCCCCTGCCACGCCCCCTCCGTAGCCTAACCCGCACCCACCTGCCTATCCCTGAGCCCCAATGTCTGGTCCCCTAAACTACTGTCTCTAGGCCATCCTGGAGGAAGGGCATCGGGTTATCTGGCCTGCAGAGGTCCACCAGGGAAGGAGGTGACTCTGCAGTCCGGGCCCCTATCGCTTCCGGGAAGGCCATTGTCGCGGAGGGAGGACTACTAAAAGAGTCCGAACTCCTCCTCGGGAGATCCAGGACTGAGGAGGTGGCAGATCAAGAGTGAAAGATCGTCAAGAAGGCATCTTCGCCCGCCTCGGGGTCTAAGGGTCGAGAAGAGCGCGGCCCCTTTAAGAGCGCGGCCCCGCCCCTTCCTGGCCGGATCCGAATTCCAGGGGGGCGGGGCGGAGCCGGCGCCGGGATGCTGCGAGCTCGGGCGGCGCCTGTGTGCGGCGGCGCGGCCCGGCTCCGGCCCCGCCGGGGCGATGCTCCGCGGGGCGGCGAGGTGAACCAGGTGAGCGCGGGGACTCCCAGGATCCCTGTCCTGGGTGCCCGGAGGTGGGCCGGGCGGTGCGGGGCCTCCGCTTCTCAGGGCTGTGTGACCTTGACCGGCCACGCACCCTCTCTGGACCAGGCCGCGAGCACTGCGGAGGCTCGCGGGGCTCATTCGGAGTCCGGGTCTTTCAGGCACCGGCCAGGGACGGCTTCTCCCAGAAGTCAGAGCCTGCCTGGGCGACCCGACTCTTCCACCCACTGCTCCGCGACCTTCTGCCAGCGCCTGCCCTTTCTGCGCCTCAGTTTCCTCATCTGTAGAATGGAGATAGCGTCGCCGCGCAGCCGGTGGCGCGGCCCTTAGCGGAGGGGTGAGGAAAAGGCGGGGACTTCGTGAGGGCTCTGGGCTGAGCCGTGGAAACTGCCCCTCTGTGGTCCTGCCTGGGCGAGGCCCCTCTCCTGGCCCTCCCTGCCCACATGTCTTTAAGTGGCGTTTCTTCCCCGCGGGTGCCAGCCACCCCTCAGAGCCAGACAGCAAACAAACACTAAGATGGTGTGAACTTCATTGAGCGCTTTGGAGCAGGCCATGGCACTGTAGCCACAGTGGCAGGCTGCAGAGGGAGAGTCCATGCGGGTCTCCACGGCAATCCTGACCTTTGTCTCCTGCCTACAGTGACTCCACTGGCCCTGGGCATGGCGGACCCAGTGGCGGGCATCGCGGGCTCTGCGGCCAAGAGTGTGCGGCCCTTCAGATCCAGTGAGGCCTACGTGGAAGCCATGAAGGAAGACCTGGCCGATTGGCTCAATGCCTTGTACGGTCTAGGTCTACCCGGTAGTGGTGATGGCTTCCTCACAGGGCTGGCCACAGGCACAACCCTGTGCCAACATGCCAACGCTGTCACCGAGGCTGCCCGCGCTCTGGCTGCTGCCCGCCCAACCCGAGGTGTAGCTTTCCAGGCACACAGTGTGGCGCCTGGCTCCTTCCTGGCCCGAGACAACGTGGCCACTTTCATCGGCTGGTGCCGGGCCGAGCTGGGGGTGCCTGAAGTGCTCATGTTTGAAACCGAGGACCTGGTGCTGCGCAAGAACGAGAAGAGTGTGGTGTTGTGCCTGCTGGAGGTGGCCCGGCGCGGAGCGCGCCTCGGCCTGCTAGCCCCGAGGCTGGTACAGTTTGAGCAGGAAATTGAGCAGGAGCTGCAGGCTGCCCCTCAGGTATCCAGCGTCCCTGCTGCTGAAGAGGGTACCACTGAAATTGTCGCTGCATCCGGGGCTCACACGCGCACACCCCGTATGACACCCAATGACCTTCGGAACCTCGATGAGCTGGTGAGTCTTCTGAGACACACACTGGGTGGCCCCTGCCCACCCTCCTCACCTGGGGGCCAGATGGCAGAGCTAATGCCCATCCCATCCCTGAGCCTCCGGGGGCCCACTCTCTGCAGCCTGCCCCACAGAAAGGGTGGTATGTATGGTGACTGCCGGGTGTATACCTGGACACAAAAAACTGGATAAGGCCAGAGAGGCAGAGTTAGACCACACAGCCCAGCTGTGTCTGAGCAGATAAAAGCCCAGCTTCTGGCATGAGCTCTTCTTTTTGTATTCAGTCAGCAGCAACACAGTTCGGTGCATTGCTTCATTTGGAGGACTGACTGGGGCATCTTTTGGCACACGGGTGCTAGACAGACCTCAGGCTGAGCGCCTGCTGCCTCCGGCCTAGGCTAGGTGCAAACGGTGTCTGGGGAGACCTCAGCTCTGGTGCCCAGATGGAAAGCCTAGCCCCGTTATGGCTGCTGCTGGGAACAGGAAATGCTATTGGAGCATAGGAGGTCCAGGCTTCCAGCTCCCTCCTCCTTTCCCAAGACCTAGGTGTCCCTGCCGCCCCCGCACTCCCCGCAGCTGGACCGAGAGTTTCCTTCTTATCAGGAGCTCTGGACCACGATGTGCCTTTCTAGAGGCGCTGTGTGGCTGCCGTCCACACCCACCCCCAGCCCGGGCCTGGGTCACCCAAGGCCCCACCTGCCCATTCCCTTTGGTGCCTCTGTTGGTAGGGAGGATAGACTCCCACAGAGCCAGCTTGTCACCGCAGCCTGGCCTCTATTGACATGCATGCTTGTCAGGCCTCTGTGCCTGTCGGTGCGGTGCGTGTGTTCCACATGGTGCCCCTGGTTGGGATGCTCAGATGGGAGCATGGGCCTCCTGTGCGCATCCTGGCTTGGCTGTGGATGGCTCCAGGACTCTCCTGGGCTTAAGGCTTCTCAGGGAGTTTCTTCCAGAGAACAGTCCCTGACCTGATTGCAGCCCTATCCTCTCTGGTTGGCTTCCAGAACTCTCGAGAGTTCTCAGAGCCCCGACAGTGAGCTGGCAAAAGGTCCTGTGTGGGAGGGAGTGGGCACTTCCTCCTGTCCTGCTGCTGCTGTTAAGCCCCAGAAGGAGGGACTTGATCCTTGACCTTCAGGCTCTGGTCTTTGGCCTCAGGTAAGGGAGATCCTGGGTCGTTGCACCTGCCCGGACCAGTTCCCCATGATCAAGGTCTCGGAGGGGAAGTACCGAGTAGGAGACTCCAGCTTGCTCATCTTTGTGAGGGTAAGTGGGGTCGGAAAAGCCAAGTCTAGCCACCCAGGGCGTGTCTAGGAGGCCCGCTTAACCTGCCCTCTGACCTGCAGGTGCTGAGGAGCCACGTGATGGTTCGCGTGGGTGGCGGTTGGGATACACTGGAGCACTACCTAGACAAGCATGACCCATGCCGCTGCTCGTCCACTGGTAAGTGCCGGGTGGGAGTGTAGGCCACCGGCAGGGAGGGACTGGTCTCTGAGGCCCTGCCCTCACCCACAGCATCCATCCCCACAGCCCACCGTCTGCCCTCACAGAGGGCCGGGACTTTCTCCCCACGGAGGGGATCACCCACTCCTAGTCCCCGCCCTGGTAGTCCAGTCCCTGGAAGTGAACGCCGGGGCTCCCGGCCAGAAATGACCCCCGTCAGCCTGCGAAGCACAAAGGAGGGGCCTGAGGTCCCGCTCAGGTGAGAAGCTGGAAGGCAGAGAAGCTACCGGGGCTGGTGGGGGAGGGGCGTCCGCTTGGGCGCGGTGACTCACACCCTGGGAAAAGTTCCCGTGCGTGGGGGCGGGCCTGGCTTTCCATCTCCATGGTAACCCAGACAAACCAACAACACAGCTGGGGCGGGCTCCAGGCGGTGGCCCGTCCAACCCAGACTTCGGAAACCTGGGGCGGGGAGTAGCGGCCTCACCCGGGATACTCACTTGTCCTGGAAGTCCCCTGGCCAAGCCCAAGCCTCACCAGCTCTCTCCACCCGCGCCAGTGATGCACATCTCTCTCGCTCCCCGCCTCAGGCCCCGAGATCAGCTGCCCCCCCTCCCCCGCTCCCGCCGCTACTCCGGGGACAGTGACTCCTCCTCAGCCTCCTCGGCCAAGAGCGGCTCCCTGGGTGCCCGCAGCGACGACATGGCCACTAGCTTCAGGAGGGAGCAGCCCAGCCACCGGCTGACCTCTGGCCTCCCCGCCTCCCCGAGACGGCCGCCCACCCCTCGCAGCCAGTCTCGAGACCGGCTGGACCGGGGACGGCCCCGCATGACCCCGGGAGGCCGAGGCGCTCAGCTTTCGGCCTCCAGCCCCGTGCGTCGTGCCCGTAGCCAGAGCCGCGAGGAACAGGCGGTCTTGATGGTGCGGAGGGACCAAGACGGGCAGCACTCGTGGATAGCCCGGGGCAGGGGTGGCGGGGGGCCGGGGGGTTCTGGAAGGAGCACCCCACAGACTCCACGTGCTCGCAGCCCTGCGGCGCCCCGCCCTTCCCGGGGCCCCAGCCCGAGCCCAGAGCTGGCTGCCACACCCGCCAGCGTTTTCCGCACACCGCTGCAGCTTGATCCACAGCAGGAGCAGCAGCTGTTCCGGCGACTGGAAGAGGAGTTCTTGGCCAATTCCCGAGCCTTGGAGGCTGCCGCCAGCCGTACCCCCATGGGACCAGCCCCTGACCCCCCAGCTCCGGACTCTGCTTACTGTTCGTCCAGCTCTTCATCTTCATCACTCAGTGTCCTGGGTGGCAAGTGTGGCCAACCCGGGGAATCAGGCCGCACAGCCAATGGGCTGCCTACACCCCGCAGCCAAGCTCTGTCCAGCTCCTCTGATGAAGGCAGCCCCTGCCTTGCTGTAGGGGGGGCAGTGGATGCAACCAGCTCTCTAACTGGCCCAGAACCGTCTCTGACCTTGGCAAGGGGGCGGATGGACACACAACCAGACCGTAAACCTTCACGCATCCCCACACCTCGGGGACCCCGCCGCCCATCAGGACCCATGGAGCTCGGGGCTTGGCATTCCCTGCAGTCGGTCACCCCAAGGACCCAACCAGATTCCTGAATGTGATGGACCGGCTCAGCCGCACCCATACCCCATTCCATTTTCTTTGTGGCCTTAACCTACCCTCTGCATCAGGGACCCCCTTCCACCTCTTGAGCACCAGACCTCATGGGACCAGACCCCACGGGACCACATGGCACAATGAGACACCTGTTGTACATTCCGGTTTCAGGGATGAGTGTTGCTATTTAATTACTAATATTATTGAATGCCTTAGAGGATACTGGGCCAGCCTGGTGTCCAGTAAACAGAACCTCTGACAGTAAAGTTTTGCTCCAGCTCCTGTTTTTTGGGGACTGAGCCTTCATTATATGCTGGGATTCTAGAGTTAACTGCCTCGAGGCTAAACCTCAGTGCTCCGACCTGCCTATTCCAGAACAAGAAACCCTTAAATTGTGCGTTTAAATTGTTTTTTATTACCTGGTAAGGCATGACTTAAAAAGTAGCTCCAATAGTCCAACACTGGAGAGGCAGAGGCAGGTGGATCTTTGTAGTTCAATGTCAGTCAGGCCTATGTCTTGAGACCCTGTCTCAAAAAGCCAAAACCAGAAGGTATTTGCAGTAAAGCGCCAGGAGCTGTACGAATGCTTCCAGCCATGTTCATATTCCAGTCCTTTCCATCAGCGATTGTGACCCAATAAGGTCTCAGATAAAATTGATCTTGTTGAATGATTGGGAGTTGGCTGGGTCCAATCAAGTTCAAAGAAAAGCCTGTCGGCTAGGAAACTGGGTGGGAGCCTGCTTTTATGAGATTTCCCTGTCCATTCCAGTCACATGAGGCTGCAGCGCGCTGGATGCAGCGCCCCCTGCAGTCGTAGGGCCGGATGCGCAGGACGTGTGCGCACTAGAGCACAACGCAGAAGCTCTCGGAAGAGACGCAGCACGTGCCAATTGTATTTGGCTGAGCATTCGAGGTAGCCGCAGCGCCAGCCCCTGCGTACTAGAGTGGCCAGTGCACGACGAGGTCCGAAGCGCAGCCGCTGACGGTCCCGCTTGTTGCCTACCACGAGAATGGGGGCCTCTGGCGCGCCTGCGGGCCTGGAGGCCGGATGGATATGAGAGACGCAGTGCTGGAGACTCCGTGGCCTCCTCCTCATGTGTACAAATGCAGGCGGGTCCCTTCCTACTGCCAGAGACCCCCGGGTATTCCAAAGACCTCATACAGCGGGAGGCCTCAAGGGCACAAAGTATGATCCCAAAACACCCAAATCAGAACTACCCGCTCCCCTAAGCAGACCTCCACCGCCAGCCAAGTCTCACCTGTTTTCCGCTATGCGCTGCCTCAGGGCTTTCACATAATCAAAACTGTCGGGGCTGCAGATGTCGTAAACCAGCACAAAGGCGTCTGTGTCCTGCAAGCTCCATTCTTTAGGGTCTGGCCACTCCTGGGGGTAGAGACAGCTGGACGTACTCCAAAACCCCATGGTTCCTCCTCAGATCCCATCACCTCCCAAACTCTGTATGCACCCTCCCTCAGTCTAGATTTCCCGGCGTGCCTGGATCTTGTCAGTCCCGAACTCTCCCTCCGTCCGGGACCTCCCGTCAGACTAATATCCCCGCAACCTATACAACTACTGCTACTCTAATTGCCCGCTGCGGACCCCGGAATCGGCCTTCCACCAGCCAGCAGATGTTGTGACTGTCCCGGTGCAGCTGAACAGGTGATGCCTCTGCCCTAAGCACCTGCTGCTCTTTCCCCTTGCAATATTCTTACGGCTTCCTTTATCCATTTAGCCTCCCAGGTGTTGCTCAACTGCCAACCCCTCTGAGAAGTCTTCAAAGGCATCCAGCGCCAAAGACTAGTAGTCTGTCTGGGACTTTGCACAAATCGCTGAGTTTTTGATCCAGAACACAGGAATGAGGGAGCACTGACCCCCTCTAGAAAAGATGCTCCTGTATCTATGTCTGGCTCAGTCTATCACAGTGGCTCAGCTCAGACAGTACTGTGCCACACGCCACCAGCCCAGGCAGGCAAGAAAGACACCAGAACTCACGGTGACAAGAAACAGCCACGGGTGCCTCTAGGCTAGTGCAGGAGGCTCCCATGCGGTACTGCAAGACATACTCTTTAATTCCGTAACACGCTGGGGCGCCCTGGGTCAGTCCACGTGGACACGCACGTGGGCACCAAGCACACACACACACACACACACACCCCTGGCCACCTTCGAACCGCTACCTCAAGACTTCTGGGGCTTGAGCTAGGGCCAGCGACGTCACCATCGCGGATACTCAGGTCGTAGACAGCGCCGTCGAGCAGCACGGCGGGCCGGTAAAGGCGAGGACCATCTGTGGGCCGGTGGCGCTCGGGATAGTCACCGAACAGGAACTGGCGGATGATGGCAGTCTTGCCCACTCCCGGAGCACCCAGAACAGCCACACGCAGGCTGCCGCCCATGGCTGGCCCGCGCCCCCGCGCCCGGTGCCGGGGAGCTTCATGAGCCGGCACCGCGCCGTGCGCGCCCTGCCGAAGACACCCGCGTCGCGCCGCCTGCAGCACCTGGGCAGTAAGAGGCCAGGCCCGAGGATCGAGCGGGCAGACAAACCCGCAGCCCCGCTGGGAGAGCGCACCCGGCGCGGCGCAGACCCGCCCCCGCCCGCAGCTCTGTCCTCTTCGCTCCGGCGCCGGGAGCCGCGCCCCAGCCGGCCGCGCGGGCGAGCAAGCGAGCGAGCAGGGCCTCTCGGAGGCGGCGATGAGGTAACTGCCCGCCCCGCCCCTCCCGGGGAGGGTCAGGGCTCAGTGTCTGCAGCCCCGTTAGTGCCTAGTCCCCCAGGGGACAGCGTGCTCCCCTCAACCGTTCTGAAACAGAAGCCCCTTCCGCTCCTCCAACACCGCTAGCTGCAACCTGGCTGTTGGCCAAGCCCAGGTCCCGGGAATCAAGCCACCTGGGGTCAGACCCGGCCTCGGGCTGAGTGACCTTGGACAAATCTCCTGGATCTCCGTCCCCGCCAGCAGCGTTGACCCGTGGCTTCAAGGCTTCCTCCTATGGCCTGAGACCCTAAGCGCCAAGTCCTTTTCTGAGCTTTACCCTGCGTCATCTTTGAACCTGAAACCTTAACCTGGTATTCTTGGTTTAGGGAGGAGGAAACTGAGGCTGGAGAGGGGCGTCCCCAAGTAAGAACAGCGGAACCCTAGTCCGAACCTGCATCTCCTCTGAGACCCTTCCACCTTCTTTACACCCACGAGGGCAAATGACCAGAAGAACAGGGTTCAGAGGACTAGCCTGAGGGGAGGTGGGGACAGAAGGGTTTGAGCCCGCACACAAATCTCTGCTCAGAAGCTCAGCCCCAAACCACTGCCTCAAGAGGTTGGAGATGCAGAAACAGATCCAGATTCACGGGTTACTGCATAGAATCCCTCAGAGGGAGACATCATGCCATCCGAACGGGGCAAGCACCGAAGCTCCTCTGACAGTTTGGAAAGTCTGGGTTGCCCAGCCTCCATCTGGCTCTGCCATCTCCACACATATGGAAGAACTTCCAAGCCTCTGCCCTCCACCCAGATACTGCGAAATGCAGACACGTGACCTCCCCCTAACCAAGGCGGTCATTCAGTCACCTATTCAACAAGTACTGCAAGTCTAGCCGGAAGGCTCTAGAAGTACTTTGAACTAGGGCTCTAAAGGCACTAGCGGAAGAAAGGGCGGGAGAAACTAACCTGTGAAGGGGGAGAATGCAGACCCTCCCACAGGAAGCAGGTGTCAGCTGCCAGGGGTAGTGCTTGGAGGCTGGATTATCTTCCTGTCCCGGAGCGGACCTAGGCCTGGTCTGGCTCCTTCTTGCTCCAGCCGCTAGGGACTGTACAGCAGCGACAGTCTAGGCCTTCACATTCAGACAAGTGACAGCTGGCTCCCCGCCCCCTTCCCCTTCTTGCTGAGTTTCCCTAGAATGACTCCTCTTCCGTTTAAAGGTTTTCAGGCTTCAGGATTTTACGAGCTGCTTCCAGAAACAAAGAAGCGAGTAGATAAATTCCCTTCCTCTTACCACACGGCGGGGAGCAGGGCAGACACCAGGCTGGTCTTTGGGGCTGTGTGTGTCTTAGGGCCCAGCGCTGGAGTTCTCTAAAACTAAAACGTCAGATTCCTTTTTTTGGCTGAGTGCCCATGGTGGGTTTCCTCTGGAGTCGCTAGCGACATTGTGGAGGCACGTCTGGCCCCCAGTGAGACGTTGAAGCCAGTGTTTATCTGTTTTGGTTTGATTTTGGTTTTTCAAGACAGGGTTTCTCTGTAGCTTTAGAGCCTGTCCTGGAACTAGCTCTGTAGACCAGGCTGGCCTCAAACTCATAGAGATCTGCCCGCCTTTGCCTTCCAAGGGCGGGGATTAAAGGCATGTGCAACCACAGCCCAGATGTCTGTTTTTGGCCTGGCTGGCCTCAAAATTTTAATCCTGTGCCAGTCTTTTGAGCGCTGGGGTCACGTGTGCAGTGCTATACCTGGCCTGCGTATTCCTAGAACCGTGGAAGATGCTATCCTTGGGACGGCCCCCAGGACCCCACAAATCCCTTGCACACCAGAGTTACCAACAGCAGTTCACACTTACCCAGACTGGTGTAGTGAAGAGCTGAGCTCAGCTCTCTGCCCATCTGAGCCAGAGGGAGGCTGTCATGTCTCCTAAGCTAAGCCCGTAGAAACAAAGCCCCAGATAGTGGAGTGGCCTGGGGGAGCAGCTGAGCAAGCCAGGCTGGGAGGCCCTTCCCTTTCCCAGTTTGCTGCCCTCGCCTCTCAGGCAGCAATGTGAAGGTCACACTCTGATTTTTTAAGACATATCTTCAGATCTATCCTATTGACCTGCACCATATGGTTTCTTTCTGGGGAGCCCAGTTCCAGTGTTTCCCTGGGGTTCAGCCTGCATCAGCTTGAGGGGCCTTTGGCCTAGGCTCCCCCAGGCCACATCACTGTTCTGCCTACAATCATGACACCACACCAGCTGTCCCAGCTCGTACTCACCTCCCTGAGCATTAAATGGGGGTCCCCTACTGCTCAGACACCAGGCACTATGTTCCTATCCACGGTGGCCTCACCCTCCTGAAGGGACAAAGAGTCAGCTCAGGTGCTAAAGAGCCCTCAGCAGGCAGATCTTCCTTCCAGAGCTGTGTCGTCTCTGCAGGCTGCTCAAGCCCTCGGAGCCTCGGTTCCCACCTCTCTCAAAGGGACGGTAACCCCGCTGATGGTGGTCACACACATGGGTAACCCCAGAGCACAAGGAACTGCATAGCAAGACCCTGTCTCGAAATAAATATTTAGGAAAATAAGTTTAAATTATTAAAATTCCTAATCCGGACCTCATAGAGTTGTGGGACACAATGAGATTAGGGAACGAAAATCTTCCCAGAGAAAACAATTCCATCTTATACGTAAAGTAAAGACGCGGCCGCAGGATGCTGTGTCTACATGGTGAGCGGGCACCCAGGCTTTCCCGTTCTGTCAGTCGTGAGGACCTAAGTGACACTCTGAATAGTAAGGAGCACACTCAGATCCAGGGCTCGGTTCCGTACTCTGTGTTCAGTGACAGGAACCAGGCTCTTTGAGAAATGACCTGCTGTAAGGCTGGGACAGGACAAACACAGCCCAGAATAGCTTGGGCAGTCAGGAAAAAAAGGAAATGCCAAAACAAATAAATTAGCACAAGGATGGTGTGTCAAAGGGACAGAGTAGGGCAGGAAAAGGCTCCTGGGGCCTGGAGCCCTTCCAGCGGAGGTACAATGATGTGGCCGGCTTGCTCAGGTATTCGTGAGCTGAGCACACAGGAGCCTGAGGCTGAGGATCCTGAGTTCAAGGCCTGTCTAGGCTGGATAGCAAGAACAAAACAAGGCCTGGGAGGACGGCTCAGTCAGCAAAGTGCTTGCAGGCTGAGGACCTGAGCTGCGATGCCCAGCTCCACATCAAAAGTTGGGTGAGGCAGTGTGCCTGTAATCCCATGTGGAGGGGGAACAGGAGGATCCTAGGCTTGGACATACCATCTCAAAAAGAAAGATGGAGTTGACTTTCACACGTGTGCATGCTGACCCCACACACATGCACACAAATATATAACAACCAAAAAACAAACACAAAAACTGATCCGTAAGTCCACACTGATGAAAATGCTAGAATATGCAAACAATCCCAAGAGAATAAACTTATTTTTCTCTCAGAAGAATTTCAAAGATTGTATGTACCCTGCCCTCCCCCCGCCCCCTGCCGTGTTCTGTCTCCCAGAGCCCTGGGTCGGTGACTTGTTTCCAGAGAGAAGAATCTGGGGGCCTAGGGCTGGGGGTGGCTCGGTGGCTTGTCTAGCTGGTTCTGGCTGTATCCCCAGCTCTGGGAGGACAAAGGGAAAATCAGAAGGAAGCTGAGCATAGCGGTGACTCAGGCCTCCAGCCAGCACCAGGGAGGCTGTGCGAAGAGGATGCCAGTTCAGGCCGGGGCTGCCTGTGCAGAGAGTTGGGGGAGTGGGGAAGGAAGGAAGGAAAGAAGCAAAATCAAGGCAGCTTGATTTCTGGCCCAGCATGTGCAAGGGTCCTGTTAATCCCAGCACAGTAGAAATGTATAAACAAAGTTTATTTAGTTATTATTTTGTTGGTTTGTTTGAGCCCAAAGTGTCGTGTAACCTCCTGAAGTTAGAAATCAATACATGTACTAGAATATTCAAGAAGTGTTTTTCTTTCTTTTGAGATCAGGTCTTGTTGTATAACATTTGCTGGCCTGGAACGATGTAGGCCAGGCTGGCCTTGAACTTCTGGAATCATTCTGCCATCTGAATTCTGGAATAACCAGATGTGTCCCTGTGACCTGGCCTTTACCAAGCACATCTGTTTGTTTCCTTTTCCTGTGCTGTGTGAGTGTTATACACACATGCATGCTAGCGCGAGCCTCCTATGTGTGCACTGAGGCCAGAGGAGGAGGTCGGATGCCCCTCTACCATTCTCTAAATGATTCTTTAAAAAAATATTTTATTATTTTTAATTTAAAAAATTTTATGTGTGCAGTCAAGCATAGTGGTGTATGCCTTTAGTCCTGGCACTCAGGAAGCAGAGGAAGGTGGAGCTCTGTGAATGCCGGTTCAGCCTGGGCTACACAAGGAGAACCTGTCTAAGAAGCAAAACAATGAAACTAACACAAGTGTGTGTATGTGTGTGTGTGCGTGTGTGGTGGAGATCACAGCCAGAGCCTTGTACAACCTACATAAGTTCCCTACCCCTTGGCTCTCCTCAACCCCTCAGTGTTAACTGAGATCATTATAAGGATGCCAAAGCTCTAAAAACAACGTAAACAGTTGATGAACTCTAAATAAAAACACTATTTTTTCCCTCCAAACACTAGCCAGTTCTGAAGGTCAAGCAGGTGCTGTTTTGTGTATGTGTGTTTTGGGTTTTGGGGTTTTGTTTTGTTGCTTCTTCTTCTTCTTCTTCTTCTTCTTCTTCTTCTCCTTCTCCTTCTCCTCCTCCTCCTCCTCCTCCTCCTCCTTCTTCTTCTTCTTCTTCCTTTTCCTCCTCCTCCTCCCCCTCTCCTCCTCCTCCTTCCTCCTCCCCCTCTTCTCCTCCTCTTCCTCCCCCTCCTTCCTCCTCCTCTTCCTCCTCCTTCTCCTCCTCCTCCTTCCTCCTCCTCCTCCCCCTCTTCTCCTCCTCCTCTTCCTCCCCCTCTTCTCCTCCTCCTCCTTCCTCCTCCTCCTCCTTCCTCCTTCCTCCTCCTCCTCCTTCCTCCTCCTCCTTCCCCCTTCCTCCTCCTCCTCCTCCTCCTTCTTCTTCTTCTTTCCTCCTCCTCCTCCCCGGTTCTCCTCCTCCTCTTCCTCCTCCTCCTCCTTCTTTCTTCTTCTGGCAGGATCTCACTCTATAGACCAGGATGACCTGGAACTCACGGAGTTCTGCCTGTTTCTGTCTCCTGAGTCCTCCTGAGTGCTAGGGTTAATTCGAGCTCTGACAGGCACACTTTGCAGAAGACAGCAAGTAGTGAAATTTCCTGGTACAGGATGGAGTCCAGAAAGACATCGAAGTATATGTAGAAGTTCAGTATATAATAAAAATGTGTTGCAGATCTGTGGGGAAAGATGAATATTCATTACATGGTGTGGAGGCGACTAGGGGACCGTGAGGGGGAGGGGAAGTTGGAGCCCTACCTCATTCCTACAGGGCCAGATGGAGTGGGAGCGAGATGCAAACGCTCACACCAGACAAGTACTAGAAAGAAATATAAGAAATTACATAAAACCCAGAGATGGTGGAGAGCACTGGCTGCTTTTGCAGAGGATCCAAGCACCATTCCCAGAGTTGTGTGCACGTGCGCGCGCACACACACACACACACACACACACACAGAAAAAGGAAGAAAGAAAACACAATATTGACATGGAAGAGGAAATGGGAGTAACAAACAAAATGCGGAGAAATGAAGACAAATCACTAGAAAGTAACCAACAACCACACAGAAAATAGGCAAAAGGGGCTGGGCGGTGGTGGCGCACGCCTTTAATCCCAGCACTTGGGAGGCAGAGGCAGGCGGATCTCTGTGAGTTCGAGACCAGCCTGGTCTACAAGAGCTAGTTCCAGGGGGCTGGAGAGATAGCTCAGTGGTTAAGAGCATTGCCTGCTCTTCCAAAGGTCCTGAGTTCAATTCCCGGCAACCACATGGTGGCTCACAACCATCTGTAATGAGGTCTGGTGCCCTCTTCTGGCTTGCAGACATACACACAGACAGAATATTGTATACATAATAAATAAAAAAAAAAAAAGAGCTAGTTCCAGGACAGGCTCCAAAACCACAGAGAAACCCTGTCTCGAAAAACAAACAAAAAAAATAGGCAAAAGGGATGAGCCAGCTCCCCAGAAATGGGAGATTGCCTAGAAATACATGAATGCAGGCCCACTTAAAATACAATATTGGGGCTGGAGAGATGGCTAAGAGCACTTGTTCTTGCAGAGGACCCAGATTCCGTTCCCAGCACCCACATGGGGCTCACAACCATCTGTAACTCCAGCGCCCTCTTCAGACCTTTGAAGTACCCACATGGTGCACATACATGCAGAAAAACATTTACACACATAAAGAAAGGTAAGTAAATCTAAACGAAGTTTTAAACACAGGATTGCTGGTTGTGCTAGCATGCACCTGGAATCTTAGCACTTGGCATGTGGAGGCAGGAGGATCAGAAGTTCGGGTATTCTCAGCTACATATGGACTTTGAGGCTAGTCTGGGTTGTATAAGACCCTGCCTCCCTAAGAAGAAAACAAGGGCTGATAAGTTGGTTGAAAAGGTAACCTACTCCAAGCCTCAGGACCTGAGTTCTGCCCACATGGTAAAGAGAAAACACTCCGGAAAGTTGTTCTTTGTCCTCCACACTCGCGCTGTGGCACACAAGAGTAATAGAAAAAGTTTTGTCCAGATGAATCAAACAAGTAACTAAATGAAAACAGACACAGGAGGACAGCGATTTTCACCGGCCAGTTTGTTGTAGGGATGTGGGAAGCTGGCGCCTGCCAGCGTGGAGTATCAATGGAGGGTCATTTAGCTACAGCTGTCAGAATTACCAACGTACCTATCTGTGAGCCAGAAATTCCTGTCAGTGGAGCTGATCTGCCTGTGCACACGAGGAACAAGTTGTCTCTGCAGATAAGCGTTTATCTTGGTTAGCAACCTGACTGGATCTGGCTTCAACTGAGAGGCCAGCCTCTGGGCACACCTGTGAGGGCTTTCTCGATTAAATCTGAACTGGGAAGACCTCTTAAATGCTGGTGTCGCCTTCCAGCAGTGGCCCAGCTGTATGGAGGTTGGGGTGAGAGCTTTCGCATTTTGCCTGCTTGCCCACGCCTCTTGCTGGCGAACACAGCCACAGCCACAGCTGTCTGTTGCCGCCGTCAGAGCCCAGTTCCCTCAAATTCAGTCCTCTGATGTGGACTGAAAAGTAGTGGCTCCCCAGGAATCCTCTCGGCTGTTAGCACCAGGATGGATGGCCAGAAATTATTTTATGTGTGGGTGTGGGTGTGGGTGTTTTGTCTCTGCACCTTATTAGTGCCTGGTGACCACAGAGATCAGAGAGGGCACCAGGTCCCCTTGAACCAGTCTTACAGAAGGTTGTGAGCTGCCATGTGGGTGCTGGGAATCAAACCCGGGTCCTCAGTATTGGGCAACCAGTGCTCTTAACTGTTGAGTCACCTCTCCAGTCCCTAAATCCTTTTAATATATATTAATTCTTTTTCTTTTCTCTCTTAACTTTTTTTTTTCTTGAGACAGGGTTTCTCTCTGTAGCCCTGGCTATCCTGAAACTCTCTCTGTAGACCAGGCTGGCCTTGGACTCACAGGGCTCTGCCTGCCTCTCCGCTCCTGAGTGCTGGGGTTGAAGGTGTGCGCCGCCACCACCTTGCGGCTAATATATATTAATTCTATCAGTTGTTTCTCTAAAAAATATGTCTGACTAATAGTACTGGTGACACCCATGACAAGTTCATTTGAATCACCCAAGGCTGGTGCTAACTGGATTCTCTTCCCCGGAGTAGGACACAGGGACGTCTCTGTGTCATCTCAGTGACAGGAAAACAGGTGGAGTGCGGTGTGGGGCAGGACATTGTTGTAGATTATAAGCTGAAGATGTGTCACGTTTGCTCATGCTGTGGGAAATTGTTTCACGATGCAAATTCTTTTATGTTGCATTTGTTTAACTCTGTGAAGCTGTGCTGCTTTGCCTGTCTAAAACACCTGATGGTCTAATAAAGCGCTGAACGGCCAATAGCAAGTCAAGAGAAAGGATAGGCGGGGCTGGCAGGCAGAGAGAATAAATAGGAGGAGAAATAAAAAGATAGAGGAGCAAGAAAAGGAGAATGAGGAGAGGCCATCAGGGGTCAAGCACCCAGTCACACAGCCAGACACAGAGGAAGAAGGAAAGAAAGCTGTACAGAAACAGAGAAAGATAAAAGCCCAGAGGCCAAAGGTAGACGGAATAGTTTCAATTAAGAAAAGCTGGCTAGAGGCAAGCCGAGCTAAGGCTGGGCATTCATAAGAAACAATAAGCCTCTGTGTGATTTATTTGGGAGCTGGGTGGCACACACCCCCTACAAAGAGTAAAGAGCCAAAAGAGTAAAATAAACACCCGCAGTGTGTTCCATTTCTTGTATATGACTGACACCTGGGCCAAGCAACCACCACCTCAGGGAGATCAGCTGTGCCCTTTGCAAAAGGATCATCCCAGATGGGCTTGCTGGCAGTTTGCAGCCCCTGGGGGGGCGTGGTCAGGAGACCTTCCCTGAGTATCCAGGTGCAGCCCCGGGAGGCATGGTCAGGAGACCCTCCCTGAGCATCCAGGTGCAGGGGGGCGTGGTCAGGAGACCTTCCCTGAGCATCCAGGTACAGGGGGGGCGTGGTCGGGAGACCCTCCCTGAGCATCCAGGTGCAGGGGGGGCGTGGTCAGGAGACCCTCCCTGAGCATCCAGGTGCAGGGGGGCGTGGTCAGGAGACCCTCCCTGAGTATCCAGGTGCCCTTCACCATCAGTTGTTTGCAACTCTTCCTTTGCACACGGAGAGGCTAGAGTATAGGTGGGGGAGTATTGGGGGACGCCTCCATCCGTGCAGCTATGGGAAAGCAAAGATCTCCAGTGTGGCACCCCTGCCAGGTGACCCATCTCTGCAGATAAAAACGGAATAAACTTAGTTTCCCCCAGATTGAACTGCGGTGGAATTGTGCCTCACTTGGTTTGCCATGGGATCTTGGGAGGAGGGGTCTATATTCTTTCCCTCGTCCAAGGAATTTTAGCAACACAATTTGTATGTAATATAGAAAAAAATCAAGCCAGGCATGGTCGCACATTCCTTTAATTCCAGCATTTGGAAGGCAAGGGTCAGGCAGTCTCTGAGTTCAAGGGCAGCATGTAGGGTCTACATAAAGAGTTCCAGTCTATTCAGAGAAACACAGTGAGACCCTTTCTCAAAGAGGAAAGAAGGCCAGGTGTGGTGTGTACACCTTTAATCCCAGCACTTGAGAGCTAGAGCCCGGCAGACAGATACCCTTGATGGAGTTTGAGGACAGCCTGGTCTACATAGTGAGCGCCAGGGCAGCCAAGGCTGTATAGTAAGGTCCCATTTCAAAAAAGCTAAAAGGAAAAAATATTAGATGCTAGATAACCATATTGGTTTCCTTTGGGGAGAGGAGTGGTGTCCTCTTTTTTCTTTTGTGCTGTAATGAAACCCAGGGCGTCGTGCAATCCAGCACACTAGTCTGCTTAGCCTCAGCTAGCCCCATCACAGTTTCAGATGTACACCTCCTACTCCCTTCATTGAAGGCGCCTGGAGTGAGGCCCCAGGTCGCTATTGTGCCAGTGGTCGTGGGAGTATGCGGCAGGGTGTGGCTGCGGCATCACTGGGACTCACGGAAGACATCCCTCATGTTCATCCACTGACAGGGACTGCCCAGAAATCCTGAGGTGGGTGGATCTTCATGCCCAGGGAATGAGCTCCAGAAACAACCATCAACTGGAAGTAGCAACAGGGATGAGGATTTATATGTCCCATTTAGAGCTCAGAGCTGAGCACTTAACAGCCATTATTCCCAGCACCTTGAGCAGCAATGAATCTGCAGTAATTGCTGTTTGCTGTAAAAACAACAAGCTTCTCTAATCAAGGCAGAAGTCTGCACAAGTATTTAGGAGTTAGTTTGACAATATGCCCGCTCAGCAAAACAAAAGCAGGTTCAGTCCTAGGGCCTATGACCTCCTCTGCCTTTGGGCTGAGGTCTGCAGTGCCATGGACAGCAGCATCGTGACTGCAGTGCCGTGGACAGCTGTGCCCTGAACAGCAGTGCCGTGGACAGCTGTGCCGTGAACAGCAGTGCCATGGACAGCTGTGCCCTGAACAGCAGTGCCGTGGACAGCAGTGCCATGGACAGCTGTGCCCTGAACAGCAGTGCCGTGGACAGCTGTGCCCTGAACAGCAGTGCCGTGAACAGCAGTGCCGTGGACAGCTGTGCCGTGGACAGCTGTGCCCTGAACAGCAGTGCCATGGACAGCTGTGCCGTGGACAGCTGTGCCGTGGACAGCAGTGCTAAGGACAGCTGTGCCATGGACAGCAGCGCCGTGGACAGCTGTGCCGTGGACAAACTCCTCCTGGGGAGTGAGTCTCAGCTCAAACTGTAACCAACTGGTCACCTTCATAACAATCATGCACTGCTGCCTCACTGCACAGACTGGTAGTAACAAATGTAGGATCCGCAGGTGGGCAACTCCCCTCAGTGACTTTCTTTGCCTGGTGGCCTGCATAACACCTTCTGGCACAGTGAAAATTTGCCAGCAGGGAAGAAGCTTCCAGTTCAGTCAGCTTGATTTCTTTGTCCTGTAACCAAGATGTGTGGATGTGTGGTGTCTTCAGCAACAGGGTGAGCCACCAAGAGCAAAAAAAAAAAGTGTTAAAAATATTAAAATTAGTTTTAAAATTATTAAAATTAGTAGGCTTTCCATATGGTGGCACCTGGCACCTTCTTCTTTTCCCTCTTCCTCCTCTTTTTTTGTATTTCAAGACAGGCTTTCTCTGTATCACATCTCTAGCTGTCCTGGAACTCACTCTGTAGACCAGGTTAGCCTTGAGCTCACAGAGATCTGCTTGCCTCTGCCTCCTGAGTCCTGGAATTAAAGGTGTGTGCTACCACCTGGCTCTTGATTCTTGTGTTGTCTTCGCTGTCCAGGACTTCTTATATAGATTAGGATAGCCTTGAACTCAGATCTGCCTGCCTTTGCCTCCCAAGTGTTGGGATCAAAAGCGTGCAACTGCTATGCATGGTCTTGCATACGGCTTTTTTTTTCTTTTTTTTTTTTATTGAGAAAAGGACAAAAAAAAGTTTCCCCCTCCTCCCAGCCTCCCATTTTCCTCCCCCTCCTCCCACCCTTCTCCCCCTCCCTCCACTCCTCTTTTTTTTTTTTTATTCATCTTTAGTTTTGGTTAACCTAACCTCTCTTTCCCTAACCTCCTTCTTCTCCCTTTTCTTATCATTTAAAATTTATTTTGTGTGCATGTCTTAGTGTTTGTATGTGTGCCACCTATGTGTAGGCGCCTGCAGAGGTCAGAAGGGATCCCCTGGAACTGGAGTTACAGGTGGTTGTGAGCCACCGTGTGGGTGATGGAAACCAAACCTAGGTCCTCTGAAAAGCAGTAAATGCTCTTAACCACTGAGCCATCTCTCACACAGCATCTCCTGCCACCCTAGGATTCCCTCCATCCTTCCATATTCTGTGTAGACTCCCCTGTTCCCTTCAGGCCTCTTCTCCCCTCATGCTGGGGCCATTCTTACTGAGCGTCTGTAGGTGTAGGCAGAGCTGTGGTGGGGTTCTGTCCACACCTGAGAGGAAGGTGTAGGCTGAGGAGAGTTACCAAGGATGAGGTTGCTGAAGTCCTCATCCTCCATGGAGGACAGTCGTCCTGTGTCTACACTCTCCTGGCTTCAGCAGAGAAGGAGTGGAAACTGGAGGGGGCCTACAAGGCACTCGGAGCTTCAAACATGCAGGCTGTGGGAGTAGCGATCCCCACAGTTGCTCCCCAAGGGTGTACTCAGGAAGCTGGGTCAGGGGAGGAAAGTGGTAGGTGACAGTCTTTCTCTTCAGTTGGCCTGGGGCTTCTCAAGACCGGACTTTCTGTTAACAATGGAGTATGTGGGGGGCTGGAGAGATGGCTCAGTGGTTAAGAGCATTGCCTGCTCTTCCAAAGGTCCTGAGTTCAATTCCCAGCACCCACATGGTGGCTCACAACCATCTGTAATGAGGTCTGGTGCCCTCTTCTGGCCTGCAGGCATACACACAGACAGAATTGTATACATAACAAATAAATAAATAAATATTAAAAAAAAAAACACAATGGAGTATGTGCACCCAAGGGCTTTGACTCTGGATGCTGGAGTCCCCAGAGCAGCACTGTTGGCACACAGATTGAGCTGGAGCAGTGGAGAGGGGCACTTTCTCTCTTTATGCAGTGGTCAGACCAGTGGGCAGCAGTGTCTGAGGCGGGCAGGAGGCAGGGCTGATGGAGTACATGTGCAAACCTTCTAGAAACATTAGCCTCTGGGACCAGAAGGTAACCCTCCGAAAGAGCTCCCTGGCAACCAGCTAGTGTGAGGTTTGTGAGGTCTTGGTGGTGGGTCACTGTGTGGACTCCTCCCTGGGTTGCAGCTGTGGCTGGTCCCCACTGAAGGGAGGGAGGGCTCATAACTCAGCCCAGAAGGTGGTGCATGGTAGAAATGGTTGTCATTTGCTGGGGGAGGAAGGGACACTTCCTCAGCAGCTGGTGCAGCTGTAAACTGTCTGCTCCTGTAAGCAATCCTCCTTAAATCCATGGCTTTACCATGCTAGACATGGGTAGAATTCTTTTCTTTCCATTGCTGGTACCCTATCTGGGTAAATGTCTACTGTTCACTCTTCCCAGGAAGACACACAACACTTGCTACCCAAACAGGAACATGACTGAACCAAAGATAAGTTGGGAGAAGCAGCTACGCTGTTCCTGCGGTAGGCGATAAGACACCCACTGAGGCTGCTCCGTTTGAAGATGGAGTGTCCATGGAGAGGGAGTCTCCTATGATGGCTGTTGTCTTCAGTTTGCTATTCCTCTTTTATGAATGGGGTCCAAGACATGAATTCAGGGATGCCTCCCCTAAGCTGTTGACAAAAGTCAGGCAAAGGATATGGGACTGTGAGCAGGCTGTGCTGGCTCTTGTGTGTGCAGTGGGTGACAAGATAGGCACTGGAGGTTCAACTCTACTCAGTGTGCCTGTCTAAGGGAGGCGTGACAATGAAGGTGCTGTCCCCACACCACTATCTAAATTGGCAGGAGGGGGTGGCGAGGGTGAGATGGGTTTGTCCAGTTGTTGCGGCTTGTGTGTGTGCCTGGGTAGCACAAATTAATCTGTGCTTAAGAGCACTTCCTGGTATCCAAACGCTTAGACCCACGGGAAGAACTGGACAGTGAGGAGAGGTAGGCGTGTTAGGACTCCTCAGGTCTGACTGAAAGCGGAAGAAATAAAACCCACGATTCAGCATGCAGAGTCCTTGATAATGGTCCTGCACAGAAAAGCACAAGAACTGGGAACACATTTGCCTTTGAACTCTTTGAATTACAGTTTTTGTTGGTTGTTTTTATTTATTTATTTTTTAATTAGGTGTCTGTGTGTGGGAATGTGTCCCTGAATGCAGGTGTCCACAGAATCAGGTGTCACACCCTTTGGAGTTGGGAGCTGCCTAATGTATGCGCTGGGAACCAAAGGGGAGTCCTATGCAGCACCCTCGAGCACTAAGCCATCACTTTGAATTTTATAAAACTGTGTCTTAGGTGTATGGATGCTTTGTCTGCATGTATGTCTGTGTACTACACACTTGCCTGGTGCTCACAGAAGCCAGAAGAGGGGATCATAGCTCTGGGATTGGAATTACAGTTGTGAGCTGCCATGTGAGTGCTGGGAATCAAACCTGGTTCTTCTGGGAGAACAGCCAGTGTTCTCAACCACTAAGCCATCTCTCCAGCCCAGTTATTTTCTGACAAAGGGTTTCATGGAGTTCAGGGTGGCCTCCAACTTGCTGCATAGCTGAGGTTAACCTTGAACTCCAGATCCTCTGGCCTCTATTTGCCAAATACTGGGAACTTTTAGACAAGAAATGAACCTCTGTCTGACTCGAGGCCACGGGACATGGGGATGCAGGGCATTGATTGCTGCACCTGCTCATTCATTCTCAAGATGGAGACTATATACGAGCTGAGGGATTTACTGGAGGGAGAGCAGCCCCTGAAGAACTGGTTTATACAGACATTAGGTTTACTCAGTCAGCCTATTGCCAGCTGAAGTCTCCAAGAATATCCAGGGCTGGAGGACAAGAGAGGAAGGACAGGCATTACTGAAGGAAGCAGCCATGTGCAAGCTGTCTTCTGATAGTCGGGGTATCCGGTCTGGCAAGACTGTGAACACAGGAGAGCCCAGTGGATTCAGCAGGAACTTTGGACTAGTAGGAGGCTTCAGTGGCTTTGCTGAGCCCCACAGTGCTTCATGGTCTTGGTAAAAGAGGCTCTGAGTGATTTAGACTGACAGGTAAGTCATGTTCATAAAGTGCTAAAGGAACTGGGAAGGGATGGGGCAAAAGGCAGCAAATGGGCTTGTTTGGGCCACTTGAAAGCAAACGGGCCAAGATTTGTGTCAAGATAAAGTTCAGAAGGAAGAAGTGGAAAAAGGAAGCTTTAAGAATCTGTCTTCTCAGCTGGGCAAAGGAGCAGTGCAGGGGAATGCCATGTCTTAGGGATGAGAAGCTGTGCGCACTGCTCTCTGGAAGAAAGGATGCTGGGGTGGGAACAGTTTCCACCCCAGGAGTGGTCCGTGAGGCAGCAGCAGCCACGCACAGACACAGCTGAAATACAGCCTCACTTGCTCAGGTTTTCATAGAACTCGGGGCCAACAGCCCAGGGATGGCACCACCCACCATGAGCTGGTCCCTCCCCTATTGAGCACTAAATGAGAAAATGCCTAACAGCTGGATCTCATGGAGGCATGCCCTCTGCTGAGGCTCGTTCCTCTGAGGACTCTAGCTTGTGTCAAGTTGACACACAAAACCAGCCAGTACACCTGGACACAGAGTAATCCTCAACAGATACAAGAAAGTTGAAAAAACACAGCATCATATCTGACCAGCACAGATTAAAGCTGAATATCAACAGAAATATTACAAATTCATGGAAACTGAATGACTCACTACTGAATGGAGAATGGAACAAGACAGATTATTATTATTTTTTCTTTGAGACAGGGTTTCTCTGTGTAGCCCTGGCTGTCCTTGAACACACAGTGTTGACCAACCTGGCTTTGAACTCAGAGATCTGCCTGCCTCTGCCTCCCGAGTGCTGGGATTAATGGTGTATGCCATCATCACTGGTAAGACAGAAATTTAAAAGTTTTTAGAATTGAACGAAAATGAAAATACAACATACCCAAACCTATGGGAGACTTTGAAGGCAGTTCTAAGAGGCAAGTTCATAGCACTAGTGCCTATGTAAAAGATTGGAGAAATCTATCTTATACTAGCAACTTAGTAGCACATCAGAAAGCTCTAGAAAAAATTAAAAAAAAAACTAACACTCTAATCCCAGCACTCGGGAGGCAGAGGCAGTCGGATCTCTGGGAGTTCGAGGCCAGCCTGGTCTACAAGAGCTAGTTCCGGGACAGGCACCAAAGCTACAGAGAAACCCTGTCTCGAAAAACCAAAAAAAAAAAAAAAAACAAAAACAAAAACAAAAAAAACAAACCCCTAACACTCAAAAGGCAAGTAGAGTAGCTGGTAGGAAATCAATAAAATAGAAACAAAAATGACAAAGAATGAAACAAGAGTTGGTTCTTTGAGAAAAACCAATAAGACTGATAAATCTTAAGCCAAATTAACAAAAAGACTGGAAATAAAAATTAAGAAAATTAAGAGATGAAAAGGAGACATCACAACAGACACTAAAGTAAACCATAGAATCATGAGAATACTACCTGCTAAAGTTAAATCAAAACCAGATAAGCAATTTAAACAGACCCATAATCCCCAAGTGAAACAGAGGCAGTAATTAAATGTTTCCCAACTAAGAAAAGCACAGAATTCTACCAGACCTCCAAAGAAGAATTGGCATCAGTACGCTTCAGATTATTCCTCAAAATAGAAACAGAAGGAACAATGCCCAATTCTTTTTAATAGGCCACAATTATTCTGCTACCTAAAGCACACAAAGGTCCAACTAAGAAAAAAATTAAAAACCAATTTCCCTTATGCACAAAAATGGAAAAATTCTCAATCAAATACTTGTAAACCAAATCCAAGAACACTTTAAAAAGAACATCCACCATGATCAAATAGGCGTCATCTCAGAGATGCAGGGATGGTTAACATACATAAACCAATAAATGTAACCCACCACACCACCAACACACACACAGTCATCTCAGAGATGCAGGGATGGTTCAACACACATAGACGAATAAATGTAACCCACCACACAAACAACACATGGTCATATCATCAGATGCAGAAAAGAAGGTCTTTGACAAAATCCAATACCCCTTATGATAGAAGTCCTGGGGTATAGGGGTATACTTCAACATAACAGAAGCAACTTACAGCTAGTCCACACCCAACATAAACAGAGAAACTCAAAGCATTTCCACTAACATCAGGAACAAGCCAAGGATTTTCACACTCTGTATACCTATTCAGCCCAGTACTTTTAAGTCTTAGCTAGATCAAAAAGACAACTGAAGGAGATCAGGAGAATATGAATAGGAAAGGAAGAGCTGGGTGGTGGTGGTGCACACCTCTGGTCCCAACATTGGGGAAGCAGAAACAGGAAGATCTCTGAGTTCAAGGCTAGTCTGATCTACAAGGCAAGTTCCAGGACAGCAAACACAGAGAAACCCTGTCTTGAAAAACCAAAACAAACTTAAACAAAACAAAAACAATAACAACAAAAAAACTAACAGGAAAGGAAGAAGTCGAAGTATCTTCATTTGTACATGATATGGTAGTATACATAAATAAAGCTAAAACTCCACTTGGAAACTCCAACACCTTCAGCAAAGTAGCACGATACAAAATTAACACACAAAAATCAGTAGCCTTTCTATATAAAATGACAAAGGGACTGAGAAAATATCAGGGAAACATCTTTCACAATAGCCTCAAAAATATCTTGGGGTAACTCTAATCAAGCAAGTGAAAGACATAATAAAAACTTTAAGATATTGAAGAAATTAAAAAGATATCAAAAGATGGAAGACCACTCGTGCTCATGGATAGATAGAATTCAACACAATTCCCAACAAAACTCCAACACAATTCTTTACAAAAATTGAAAGGACAATGATCAGCGTCATAGGGAAACATAAAAAACCCCAGATATCTAAAACACTCCTGAATAATAAAAGAATTGCTGGAGGTATCACCACTCCGATCTCAAATTGTATTACAGAGCTACAATAGTAAAAACAACATGGTATTGACAGAAAAACAGACACATTGATCAATGCAATCAAACTGAAGATCCAGACATATGTCTACATACCTGTGGACCACTGGGGAAAAAAGAGAGCATCTTTAACAAATGGTGTGGTCAGACTGGATGGCTACATGTGCAAGAATGCAAATAGAGTCATAATTGTCACCCTGCACAAAACTCACTCGAATAGAGTATGGATCTCAACGTAAGGTCAGATACCTTGAATCTGGTAGAAAAGGAGATGGGGAATAATACTGAACTCATGGCAGTAGGAAAAGACTTCCTGAATAGAATGGCAATAGTTCAGGCACTAAAACAACAATTACTAAATGGGACCTCATGAAACTGAAAAGTTCCTGTACTGCAAAGGATAGTTATTAGGGCAAATGGCAGGCTAAAGAATGGGCAAAGATCTTTACCAACTATACATCAGTGTTGGGTTAATATCTATAGTATATAAAGAACTAAAAAAAAACCCAAAAAGTGGACATCAAGAAAACAACCCAATTCCCAGAACTAGGGAGGCAGAGGCAGGCAGATCTCTGTGAGTTCGAGGTCAGCCTGGTCTACAAGAGCTAGTTCCAGGACAGGCACCAAAGCTACAGAGAAACCCTGTCTCGAAAAACCAAAAAAAAAAAAAAAAAAAAAAAAAAAAGAAAAAGAAAATAATCCAATTTTTTAAAAAATGGGGTACAGAGCTAAACAGAGATTTTTCAAAAGATGAAACAAAAAAATGTCTAAGAAACACTTAAAGAAATGTTCAACATTCTTAATCATCAAGGAAATGCAAATCAAAACTTCTTTGACATTTCATTTTAACACATCAGATTGGCAAAGATCAATAAAACAAATTGAAAACTCATACTGGTAAGGATGTAGAGTAAGGGGAACACTCATCTACTGCTGGTGGGAGTGAAAATTTGTTCAGCCGCCATGGAAATCAGTGAGAAGATTCCTCAGAAAGATGGGATAGATCTACCTCAAGATCCTGCTATTCTACTCCTGGACAGATACCCAAACAACTCCACATCCTGCTACAGAGACATCTGCTCAACCTTGTTCATTGCTGCTTTATTCACAATAGCCAGAAGTTGGGAACAGCCTAGATTTCCAACAGATGAATGTGAGCTGGGCGGTGGTAGCGCCGGCCTTTAATCCCAGCACTTGGGAGGCAGAGGCAGGCGGATCTCTGTGAGTTTGAGGCCAGCCTGGTCTACAAGAGCTAGTGCCAGGACAGGCTCCAAAGCTACACACACACACACACACACACACACACACACCAACAACAACAGATGAATGTGGTACATTTACACAATGGAATATTACTTAGTTGTTAAAAAAACACGAAATCCTCAGGAAAATGGATAAAGCTAGAAAAAATCATTTTGGGTGGAGACAAATATGTGTATGTATGTGAATGTTCGTTTTTAAGCCTTCAATGGACATTGCCACACTCTGTATAACCTTAGAAGTTAGGTATAAAGACTAGGGTGGAGGGAATAATCTCCTGGGCAAGGAAAAATAGAATATATATTTATGGAGAGATTTATGGGGGGTTCTGGAACAGAAGGATTGAACAGAGGGAGGGAGGAAAAGTGGGAATAAGGGGAGGACAGCTAAAACTAAGGGACATTTGAGAGGGCATATAGAAACCTGCTACAGTAGAAGATTCTTAATATATATATATACATATATAAATAAATACATATATATGTATACACACACACACCAAAGAAATCTAAGCCAGGGCACAGAGGCAGAGGCAGGTGAATGTCTGTGAGTTCAAGACAATGAAACCCTGTTTTAAAAATCAAAACAAACCTAAATGAAATCACCAATTAGCAGGGAAACAAAGCCTCAACTAGACATCTCTCGCCACCAATGAAAACTCCAGTGCTAGGAATGTGTTACATATAATTGGGTTATTGGCCAAAGGGGCCCATGGAAACCCCAGGCAACTCAGCCTTCAGCCAAGGCTACTGTTTACTCTACAAACTGATGCTAAGGTTCTGTTGCTGAAGACAGTGCCTACGTACCTGATTGTCCACTTTTGGGGGGAGTTGAGCTGGTGCCTAACTAGAACCTTCACCCCTAATCAACAGTGTTCATAGTCCTGGGAGGTATGCTGCATGCTACCAGCTATAAACCCTTCCATCTACAATGGTGACCTGTCTCCATGATACACTGGTACAATAGTGGCACACAGGTTGTGGGAATAACCAACCACTACCTGATTGGATTTAAGTCTCACTCCACGAGATGGAACACATGCTGATGCTGCTGGGGAGGTCAAGAACCTGGAACTAGGTATCCATGGATGTAGGGGAAGACCAAACACTACTGTTCTGCTGAAGGAATGTAGCAATAAAATGACTCCCAACTGCTGCACTCATACATCAGTGATGTGCTCAGGCACCATTAGAGACGCTTCCATCTGCAGTAGATGGGAACAAGCTGAGATCCACAGCTGGACACTGCAGAGAATGAGACCTTGGAACACCCTTCGGGGCTCAGGGAACTTTACAGAAGAGGAAGTAGGAAGGCTTAAGAGCCAGTAGGGATGGAAGACACCAAGGGAACAATGCCTTCTAGCCACAACAGGAGTAACCTACATATGAACTCAGACTGTGGCAACATGTACAGGGTCTGCACTGAAGAGTGGGAAGGGAACACGAGATCCATCCCTAACCAAGAAGCTATCTCCAACTGACAACCACTTGCAAAGGAAAACTTTCCCCAGTGGAGTCTCACAGGGTACACAAACCACATTTAAGGGCAGGCCCCATGTCCTGTAGTAGACAGCCAACTCAAAATGAACTCAGTGGTGTTTTGGAGGTTTTTTTTGTCTCAATGTTTTGTCTGGGAATTTCTGACCTCACTGATCTTTTGCTTACACAGTATGGTTTCTGATTCATGTGCTTGCATATATTCATGCTCCTTTTTTAAAAGATAACTTATTTTTATCTTATGTGTTTTGCTTGCACATGTATGTCTATCTATGATGGTGTCAGATTCCTTGAACTAGAGTTACAGACAGTGGGTGCTAGGAGTTGAACTCAGTTCCTCTGGAAGAGCACCCAATGCTCTTAACCGCAGAGCCATCTCTCCAATCCCCCCTTTTTCTTTTCTATGGTCATTTTTTAATTTGCCTGTTTGCTTTCTACAGAGAGAAAGAATGCATGGGGTTGGGTAGGTGGGAAAGATGTGGGAGATGAAGGAGGGGAAACCATGATCAGAATATATTGCATACAAAAAAAAAACTATTAAAAAGTTATTAGTGGTAACTGTTAAAGACAGTGATAGTGCATGCCTTTAATTCCAGCACTCAGGAGACAGAGGCAGATGGAGCTCTATAAGTTCAAGGCCAGCCTGGTCTACAAGAGCTAGTTCCAGGACAGGCTCCAAAAGCTACAGAGAAACCCTGTTGGGCTGGAGAGATAGCACTGCCTGCTCTTCCAAAGGTCCTGAGTTCAATTCCCAGCAACCACATGGTGGCTCACAACCATCTGTAATGGGGCCTGGTGCCCTCTTATGGCCTGCAGACATACACACAGACAGAATATTGTATACATAATAAATAAATAAAATATTTTTTTTTTAAAAAAGAAACCCTGTCTCGAAAAACCAAAACCAAAAATAAAGTTGATACCGTGTCCAAAAAAAAAAAGTTTGATTATATATTAACCTCCGAGTCTCTTACAAATTAGAGCAGCCCCTGAAATAACTTCCTAGGATGAAAATAAGTTACGAGGGTCCAGGCACAGCTGGAGAGCTCGCAGGAATAAGTCTACCAGGGTCCAGGCACAGCTGGAGAGCTCGCAGGAATTTTGTGGTCAAGGTGCTGATAATACCCAATAAGGTGACAGAAAACTCTATAACAGACTGTTTATAAATGTAAAAACAAGCCAGGTGTTGGTGGCATACACCTTCAATACCAGCACTTGGGAGGCAGAGGAGTCTGAGGCTAGCCTGGTCTACATAGAGAGTTCCAGGATAGCTGGAAGCTGTTATACAGAGAGAAGTTCTCTTTCTAGTAGCTGATGGCCAGGGACCCCCGATGCCTTACAAATCACAACTAGAACTGGATGTCAGTCCTTATTGCTGAAGACATCACAAGCTATGTTGTGGGGCCTGGTAAGTCTGGAAAGGGCTGGGCTGGAAGGTTCCTCCCATTAGCTGGCTTTCACGGCACCAGGTGCATTGCAGGCTTCTGACAAATGGCTACCAGTGATCCTTCTCAACTGTACACAGGCAGCATGCTAACGCCAGTCTTCCAGGTAAGATGTGCTGGAGATACAACAGTCGCACACCTGTTGCTAACTGGACTGAAGGCCTGCTCCCCAGCAGGGAGCCCTCAGTCTGTTCTAAACGTCTGTGCTACGGAAGTCCTAGCTGTAGGCCTTGGTCAGGGAAGCTGATTCTTGACTCATAACTGGCTAAAGTAAGAATAAATGACTGTTGTTTGGGTCTACTGGCACAATGCCCATTCTCAAAAAGGGGCTGGGGAAAAACATAAGCGCTGAAGAAAGGGTTGGATAACTGGGGAACCCTGTTCAGCATGATGTGACTGACCATTACTGTCCTAAACTGCACAAGACCACCACAAGGTTGAATCCACCAACATTACCTCATGGAAGCAGGCAACAGGAAGATCTTCCCCTCACAAAGGGGAGTAAGAGGTTAACAATGCTGAGGTGCTGTTATTCTTGGGTGGTAGAACTTCCTGCAAGGAGCATATATTCCTTGGGCTAATTGTTTCTTTGGTCTCTTGTAAGTGCTCTTCTGGGTGCTCTCTCCCTTGGGAGAAGACAGGCAACACTGCCCATCCTCCCCTGCTCTCCGCCCCCAGTCATCCCCACTGCTTCAAGACAGCACAAAAGAGGAAACTCGGAATGGGACTGAAAGCCCTTCCCTGGAATAAAGCATACACAAAGTCTTAGCATCAGCTAGGCGGGACTTAGCATCAATGGCAGGAGGGTGGCAGGGTCACCAGCAGGCCACAGGAGGGTAGAATGAAGGGAAGGAGAATTAGGGCAGGGACCACAGTCAGGTGTATGGCTTCAGCCCAGGACCCTTGCCCAGAAAAGCCTTACGACCTGACATACTGGCCAGGGACACACTTGATGTCATCAATTTTATTCGTTTTCTCTCTTTGAAAATAAGAGTAAACATACAATATATAGTTTCTATTTATACGTAGTAGATATAATTACTGCAGGGATCAGACGCTATCCCCAGCCACCCAGAAGCAGTTTCTCGGGCTGGTCTTTCTTTGTGGAGGGAAAGAAGTGTGCATGACTGACAAAAGCAGAATCTTTATTATCAAACAGCAGCGACAGGAAAACCTACCACTGTTAGACACACTGAGACTGGGGTGCCAGAGAACCCACGGGAGCCCCACACTGGAAGCATTTCCACTGCCACTTGTTCCACCTTTCGCCCTTTTTCTGTTCTAAGAACCCTGGACTCACAGAGGGGACACCAAGGAATGTTTTGTAGGCAGTGACCATCCTCCAGGGCACGAGGGAAGAGAACTCCAGACGGCTCTGGACCATGCAGGCAGACACAGAGCACCAGCTGGTGTGCATGGGGTGGATGGTGCTGGCCCAGGTTGCTCCTCTGGGCCCATCTCTGCCCATCACCACATCTGGCCCCACCAGAGTCCCAAGGCTGTGACAGAGCAGTAATATTGGCACCCATACTCTACCCAGAACAGGCTCAGTGGGGAGACAGAGCAGGGATCAGGAGCTGGGACTCCAAGGGGAGTTCCATGCTCACCCCCAGGCAAAGGGAGAAGGAAGAGCACCCTGTGGCCTCCTGTCCAGCTTCTGCTGCTATGCTGGCTCCGTTCCCTTTGATCCCACATCAGCAGCAATGGAAACCAGCCACTGGAGATTCACAGAGACCTCACTCCAGGAGGGGGCAGGGCCCTGCTCCGGGCCCTCAGGATCAGAGAAGCCTCCTGGGTGGTCAGGAGCCCACCTGGCCTTTCCCCAAAGAAAGGAGGAGGTACTGCCACCCACAAGGGCTCCACGGTAGGGCTGGCAGAAGGCTGGGGTGGATGCTGGAGGGACTTCAGTTCTTGAGGATAGTCTCGTAGGCCTGGTACACATGCTGGGACACCTCTGGTGCTCGGCACTTCAGGGACAGCTGCAGGAAAAGGAGGGCAGGGAAAGAACTTATCCCTGGGGCTCTTCAGTAAAAGGATGGGAGAGAGAACTGGCACCAGACGGAAAAGTGAGCTTGTATATGTGCGTGCATGCATGGCAGGGTGGCAGCTCAGAGCGGGACAGATGTGAGCTAAAGCAGAGGAGGTGGCCATAACAGTCAGCTGGGTGGGAACCAAATATTCTTGCAGCCCCCACACCTGCTGTCAGTTCTGCCACCAGAGCCACTGTCAGGCATGATTCACGAGCTGTCAGGAGTACCCAGATCCCACCCCCCATTCTGGACCTCCAACCACTGGAGGTCTAGATCAGAAGCAGTTCTGACAGGCAATCCTGGTGGGCAGGGTTAAGAGAGAGCAGGTCTCTGCTGGGGACTGCAAGGTGTATGGGGCTTGCTCTGGCTCCTGCACAGGAAGCAGGTTTATGTAAGAGCACCTCCGTACTGGTTAAGGTCTTAGTCTTGAGACTCTGGGCAGAGGGGATGGAAGCCAGCCAGCCCACCCTTCCACTTGAGAGCATCAGATCTGTCTGAGGCTGCAATTAGGAAGGAGTGGCAAGTAGAATTCTGTAATTCAGCAGCAGTAGCCACAGAGGGGTCCGTGGGCCTCCTTTTAAGGGCTCCACATACAATGCACATGGAAGTGGTTGGAAAGTCCTGGTATCGGTGGCCACCATCACATCTGCTGGGTCTTGGGAGCATAGCATTGTGTTTAAGCAAGGCCAAGTTACAGAGGGAAGCAGAATGCACTGGGGTCAGACCAGGAGATGAGGCATGCGCAATACTGCTAGGAAGGATGAAGGTGGGGCAGAAGAAGAGAGAAGCAATCTGCTAACCTCCAAGTCCTGTACCATGGCACCAGCAGGGAAGGTGGACGTGCAGCAATCAAGAGGGAGATGTAAATTACCACCACCTCAGCTAAGGTCACAGCCCACACACCAGCACCAAGGTCACCAGGATTGGGAGGTGCTTCTACAGGGCCACACCTACCAGGCAAGACTGCCTGGGGGAAGCAAAGCCTTGACTCTGGGCCTGGGAACAGCAGTGGGGTTTACAGAATACCCAGACCGCCCTGAAGGTGTCCTCTGAGAGCTCTGACTTAAGGTCAGAAGTATGGGCTGCTGAGAATCAGTGTGCCCTGGCCAGGCACTCATACGGCAGCAGGGCAAGTTCAAAGAACCAACTCTCACAGCAGACTCAAAGAGACCTTGGCACAGTGACGCCCATCACTGTCAGGGCAGGGAGGTCCAGGGGCTCTCACCGTGAAGTTGGGGTTGCCTGGTTGGATGCGTAGCTCTGCCAGCACCCAGATGCCATTGGTCAACTTCAGAGACTGGTAGAGCATGTCCTGGCCCTCCACATTCCTCTTGGCCACGGTGAAGATGTTACTGCTTTGTAGCTTGTTGCTTGCAGTCTCTGCAGGATCAGATGGCCATGGAAGGCCCACACTTAGTGGGTACAGGGGAGAGGATGAGTGGAATGGGGGGGGGCAGGGGAGGCCTCACCTGTGTTGAGTGGGCAGTCTCTGATTTGGAACTGTGCTTCATTCTCATTGGGAATGTCTTTCCACGTGGCCAGGAACATCTGCCGGTCTGCAGGGGAGGGGGGTGGGGTGAGAGATGGACCCTGATAAACTGTGGCCCCAGCATCACATGACAGGAAATGGGTCTGGTCTCCAATGTGCCACCTGGAAGCTGAGTGAAGGCACTGACTCCTCCACAGTTCTATCTGCTTCAGCTCAAAGGACACAGGCCTGTTCTCGAATGCCCTCTGCTTCCTGCCTCTCCTCTCCCTTACCCTACATCTCACCGCATCTTCTTCCCCCTCTGTGCAGCCTGCTCTTTAGACATGGCTCTGTGGCAAGGATGAGGAGGTGCCACACAGCCCAGGCTGGCCTTCCCTGCAGTCTTCCTTCTCAGGGTTCTGGCCCTAGCACTGAGGAGATAGACACCAGGTATGGTGACCGACCTGGTTCTCTGAAGTCCATGGGACAAGCTGAAGGGTGAGCAGCAGGGCTCACAAGTGAGGTGGCACAGGCCACCTGCAAGCCAGAGTCGGGGCCCCTAGGATCTGCTGAAGAGTCCACCATTAAGGCAAAGCTGTCTTGTTAATCCTTATTGCAAGCACTAGCCTTCCCAGGTTCCCTAGCTGCAGTCCTTTGCACAAATCCCCAGGGCCCTTCGCAACTCACCCATCTTCCCGTCCTCCACAAAGAGGACATGCAGTGGGTACAAGGTGCTGAAGTAGAAGACATCAATGTTGTTCTTCACAGCCACCTAGGCATGAGGGTCCCCAGTCAGTCCCCAAGGCTTGATACCCTGATTCCTGGGCTTATACCGCCTCTGAAGCCCCAAGTAGGGTGTCCTAACAGGCTTTCTCATAAACCATCCCTTGTAGCCATGCCCTTTGTCCCCTAGCCCAGGTTCCATCTGCGTCCAAGAGCACAGTTCTCTATCAGGCCTTTTACAGATATGGCTAGCAACCATCCCAGGACCTAACTGAGCAGAAGCAGGGTGCTGGCCCTGTGGGGACGCACCTGAAGGTTGTTCAGAGGCTCCATCTTCATGACTGAGCCCACTGTGTTGAGAGGCAGGGAGAGCTCCACAGTCTGGTTGGGACTGAGTGGGGCGTGTACTTGGAGTGGTGCAGCAGGAGCCAAGCCAAAGCTGAAGGAAGAGAGGTGATGGGCAAAGAGCTCCTTCATCAAGTAAGCTTTCCCCAAGCTCATGACCACCCCTTGTCCACTGGCCATGTGGACAGGAGGTAAGAATCTGGGGCTAGTACTACACACCCTAGTCTGGTTAAGGCAGGGTAATCTCTGCTGTCATTTCTCCCTGTGCTGGATCCTGACAGGTCCCTACCCCTTCCTTAAGGACCTTACACAATACCAGCGGCCTGGACTTCCCGCTTCTTGACAGCCTAGGTATTTATTACTAAGACTCCTAATTTAAGAGGGATCTGACCACGCCCAGCAATGACCAGATTTCACTATCACTTCTGGAAGGCAAGTCACAGTGGTATGGAGGGGAGCATTCAGCATGTCCAGGGCAGCATATGGCAACAGGCCAATTTCTATACTGGCAAAGACCCAATTCCTTCTTCCTGATGAGGACACTGAACCTAAATGAAGGACTGGCTCACACCCATCTCCCACTATGGTGGTGAATGCACTACTGAGAAATGACACTATGCTCTCTACTCAGGCTTGCCTAGAATCCAGAGGAACGTAGACCTGTGTGGTGGCTCTGCACTCCAGGCTCGGTGGGAGTGACTCCAATGTCAGCTCTGTGACCTGGGGCATAAGGAGGAGTCTGCCCTGCTGGACTATCAGGCAGCTCTGTGGAGACCATCACTCTATAGCCCATGGCCATGGCATAAAAGGAAGTGTTTGATGTAGTGGGTTTATCAGCAGTCATGCACCTACAGCCTCTAGAGTCCCATGAGGGAAAGAGGCAGAGCTGCCCCTTCAGTCAACTTCTTAGAGGCTCAGTTTGCTCATCACTGGAGCGGTTCAGGAGGAGGGATCATCAAGAGGAGCTGCCAAGGTTCCAAGAGCCTGACCTTGGCGGCTCACAGAGCTAGCAGGCACGTTTTCTCAACAACACACAGTACAGGCCGTATGGGGGAGGAAGGGCAACGAAGAGCCAGGAGCACCCACTACTCATTTTCAGAGTCTTTATCTCATCTTTTGCTTTCAGGGGTGGCTGACTGGCTGGCAGGCCCACTGCCCACCCACTTTCTCAGAACTGCTCCCTCACATAAAAGTGACTCAGGCCTGGGAGGAGAGGCAGGAGGGAGATACAGAGCGTTTCCAGTGGTGGGATGCTAGCTTGGAGCTGTGATTTCTGACACAAAACTGTTCTTTGGGCAGTGGAGGAAAGACCTTTCTACTCTGACTGGTGCATTGGAAAGTGACTGCTGAGTTTGGACAGGGGCTCACCTGTTACGATTGAACTGGATGGCGAAATCTGTCATGACCTGCAGGGCCTTGTTAGTCAGCTGCAGGTCCATGGAGATGGAGCCAACCTGACGGGTGAAGGTGCCGGAGATCTCCAGGCCCTTGGCCTTTATGGCAGGCAGCCAGACCTGTAGGGAAGAAGATGGGAGGGGCCGTGTGACTCTTCCCCACCCCAAAAATCATAGCTGGCCCCTGAGACCCTTTCTTTCCTTCCTAAGGGCCTTCTGATCAACCTGCCTCCATCACCATAAATAAGTGATGATAAATAAGCTAATCCTGTATCCCACCCAGGGCCAGCACCATAGCATAGCTATGTATCAGGGTAGCGGAGGACAGGCAGGACATCTTCAGAGGTCATAAAAGGCAATACCAAGAAAGACTGAAGAAAGATGAGGAGACAGGTGAGCCTTGCCAGTACCATGACAAGCCAAGGTCAGAGCTGAGTATCCAACAGCATTCTGGATCCTGGCCACAGCCTGACCTCTACTTGGCTGTTACAGACTGTCCTTTCATGCAGGAGATATGGCTGGTCTTCCACTGAAAAACTGGCCGAATCACAGGCAGCACCAATGAAGCTCTGGCCTGCCAGTGTCCCGGCTGTCCTTAGCAGGCTCAGGAGTGGAATGTCTGCATCAGGACCTCCCCCACTGCTCGCAAGGAGCTCTTTAAGGAAAGGGTTTTGCTGCTCTGTCTACACCTGTCTCAGAGCCCAGTGTAGTGCTGCTGTGTATGGGGCACTTACTAAGTAAATGGCAGGAATCAACCCTGCCTGTGAAGGACAACCACGAGTGTCCCCTTCGGATATGCAGGGGCCTCTCAGGCCCTTTGATAACAGAAGGCTACAGTTCTAGTAGACAGCTTAAACAGTGCCCCAGTGTACATGGCCCTCAGGCTATAGACACATAACTATATCTTAGGTGCTATTCACATTCATTGAGTTCTGAGAGGTCTTGATCTAAATGAACAAGAAATGAATCCAAGAAATGAGTTGTTAGATCATAAAGGTGGCCCAGTGGATAAGCTACATCTGCCCTCGGGGCTTCCACTTCTCAAGGTACCATAGTTTCACCCAGATGGCTGCCCAGATCTCTTTCCTCTTTTTCACAGCAGCTGGAATTACCTTGTAAAATGCAAACACGGTCACGAACCCCTGGAAAACCCTTTCCCACCTTGTACTGGTATTCATAGTCTGGGTTCCTATTCCAGGCTTATCTTGTTCCTCCTCCCCACGATGTCTCACTTGCTGTCTATTGGAAAGCACTTCTCTGTCCCCACCTCACCTGGCAGGCTCTGAGCACCTTGTGTCCCCCGGGACAGAAACCACCAGCACTGAGTCCCCAACCAAGGCGTGACGTGTGAGAGCACTCAGAAAGCTGTGAAGCCTACCCTAGGCTTGGCACCCACAGACCAGGCACTGTGACTCTGTCTCAGCAGGCCTCTTGTGCTTGCAGAATTGGTCCTCGTCAATGTGGACTCAGAGTCTTGAGAGGTCTAACAGAATTAAATCTCACTGGCTGACTGAATCCCTCAAAGAAGCTAATCCATGCAGACCAACTTGAAGTTTTCATATACAGGAGCTTCATGTGTAGGGCACACACTTATCTACGAAAGGTGTGTGTGGGGGTCTTGTACAAGGACAAACAACCCCAGCAGCAATAGTGTTATAAAGGAAGTACAGACCACCGGCTACTGTTAATGAAGGGAGCAGTGACTAAGGAGATGGAAGTCCTGTCCTGTGGCAAGGACTCTTTGTCCAGGAGTCTGCCTGACTTCTAACCCAGCCCTCACAACTCCTGTTACCAGCACTAAGTGTGAGCAGGCACATCATCTCTACCTGACTAACAGTGATGTCATCAGTTAAAATCAATACACACATACAGCTAGGTGCTGGCGCATGCCTTTAATCCCAACACTTAGGAGGCAGAGGCAGGTGGAACTCTAGAGGCTGAGGCCAACCTGGTCTACAGAGTGAGATCCAGGACAGCCAGGGCTACACAGAGAAACCCTATCTCAAAAAACAAAAAATAGGGGGCTGGAGAGATGGCTCAGAGGTTAAGAACATTGCCTGTTCTTCCAAAGGTCCTGAGTTCAATTCCCAGCAACCACATGGTGGCTCACAACCATCTGTGATGGGGTCTGGTGCCCTCTTCTGGCCTGCAGGCATATACACAGACAGAATATTGTATACATAATAAATAAATAAATACCTTTTAAAAAAAAAAAAAAAAAAAAAAAAAAAAAAAAAAAAAAAAAAAAAAAAAAAAAAAAAAAATAAAAAAATAACTGGGTGGCTCATGCCATTGATTCCAGCACTCGGGAGGCAGAGACAGGTGGATCTCTGTGAGTTTGAGGCCAACCTGGACTACAGAGTTAGGTTCAGGACAACCGGGGGTACACAGAGAAACCCTATCTCAACCCCCCCCAAAACAAACAAACAAAAAAACAACAAAAACAAAAAACCTTTACACATGTGAAAGACTAGCCAGCTCACGCTTCTCATTTCTGGTGGCTGAGTATCCAGTGAGTACCAGACTGCAGGACTCTGCCCTGTGACATCAGTAGTTTTTGTTTTGAGATCTTCTTGCCTTTTAATGCTGGGATTAGAGATAGGTACCACTATGTTGCTGTGGAAATTACTTTAACTATGTAAAGATGTGTTACATTTGTTTGTGCTGCATTTGCTTAATGATGTAAGGATGTGTGTTTAATTATGTAAAGATGTGTTGTATTTGTTTCACCTTATCACCTAAGACACCTGATTGGTCTATTAAAAAGCTGAATAGCCAAAAGCTAGGCAGGAGAGGGATAAGTGGGGCTGGTGGGCAGACACAATAAGGAGGAGGAGAAATCTAGGCAAAAGAGAGGAGAGAAGGAGGAGAATGAGAAAGAGAGGGACACACTCGGGGCCAGAAGCCAGGCAGCTGCTAGCCAGCCAGCCATGAGTAGCAGTGAAATGAAGATATGCAGAAGGAGCAGGGCAGTGGTGGCACACGCCTTTAATCCCAGCACTCGGGAGGCAGAGGCAGGAGAATCTCCGTGAGTTCGAGGCCAGCCTGGTCTACAGGAGCAAGTTCCAGGACAGGCACCAAAAACTCCAAAGAAACCCTGTCTCGAAAATCAAAAAGATATGCAGAAGGAAAGAAAAGTAAAGAGTCCCAAGGCAAAAGCGTAGATAAAGAGAAACAGGTTAAGTTATAAGAGCTAGTGGTACAAACGTAAGGCCGAACATTCATAACTAATAAGAACTCTCTGGGTCATGATTTGGGAGCTGGTTGATAGCCCAAAAGAAAAGATCTGCTACACTATGTTCTACCGACCAATTCTTTTTTTTTTTTTTTTTTTTTTTTTTTTAAATTTTCGAGACAGGGTTTCTCCGTAGCTTTTTTTGGTTCCTTTCCTGGGACTAGCTCTTGTAGACCAGGCTGGCCTCGAACTCACAGAGATCCGCCTGCCTCTGCCTCCCGAGTGCTGGGATTAAAGGCGTGCGCCACCACTACCCGGCTCCAACCAACCAATTCTTATTTATTTATTTATTTTTGTTTTTTATTTTTTGGGGAGACAGGGTTTCACTAAATAGTCCTGAGCTCAGAGATCTGCCTGCCTCCTGAGAGCTGGATTAAACATGTGCCTTACCACCACTGCTGCCTGGTTTTGATCAACTTTTTAAAAAATAGTTTTCTTGCTATTTATTTCATGTGTGTGTATATGCATAGATGGCGTGGTGTGCATGCATGTGGAGGTCAAAGGAGAACTTGTGAAAGTCAGGTCTTTCCTTCTGCCAGGTGGGGCCCAGAGACTGAAATCAAGTGGCAATTTTACCCTCTGAGCAATCTCACTGGCCCCAGGTTTGTTTGTTTGTTTTTGATTTCACACAGGTGAGGCTGGCCTTGAACTCCCAATCTTCCTGCCTCTACCTCCCAAGAATGGCTATTGTTAGGCTTTTAATGGGTATGGTTTGGCCTGGCGCTTGGTGGCAACAATCTGTGTAGTAGGCAACTAAATGTGGTATTCTGTATTCTCTGGTCCTGCTGACTGTGACTTGTGACCTTAGAGAAAAATATAGCTAGGCATGGTAGCTCATGTCTACAATTCTACAATCCTAGCCCTCTGGAGACCGAGGCAGGAGAATCGCCACAAGATTAAGGCCAGCATGGGACTTCATAATGAGACCCTGTCTCAAAAATGGAAGGCATACAAATGTTCTCACTTTGTAGCATAGTGACAGAGAAGTTGAAGATTAGGTTACAGTGTCACTGCCCCGCATTTAACGCCAGATTCTGTCACTTACCAGCAATGTGGCCACAGGCAAACGTATTCAAGTTTCTCAACCATAAAATGAATAACAGTAACATATGGCTGTAGGAGGACCCAGTGGGCTGCTGCTGTGGAAGGCTGGTGCGTGCCTGGCATCAAGCCTGCAACTGCAGGCGGCAGAGCTGCTGTCGTGTGGACTTCTCGGCTGAGGCTATGAGAGGCCTGCCTGCGGCCCTGGCTGTCACTTCTGTAGCCGAGGCCAGGTCAAGGGAAGCACAGGTGCTGCTTACACCCTCATCACCAAAGACCTCTATGGGTGGGCCTTGAAGCTCTCGAGGTGGGAACCTCAGAAAAGGAAGGTTCAGCAGACACGGCCTCTGACCTGTGTTGTTAAAGGATTAGGCTATATATGTCCTTGTGGAGCTTCTCTGACACAGGTTAACATGACCCCCACTGTGTTCTCAGGCATAAACACTTACGGGCCAAACTTAGTTGTTTTCACCGACCCTCCAATGGCTCTATCTCAGGACCTATTACACAGCTGCTCACATCAGAGCAGCCTTAGCCCCTTCAATAACCTACTACTCTTTTTTTTTTTTTGATTTTCGAGACAGGGTTTCTCTGTAGCTTTTTGGTTCCTGTCCTGGAACTAGCTCTTGTAGACCAGGTTGGCCTCGAACTCACAAAGATCCGCCTGCCTCTGCCTCCCGAGTGCTGGGATTAAAGGCGTGCGCCACCACCGCCCGGCAATAACCTACTACTCTTACTGCTGAGAAAGTCCTCATGTTACAGTCTGTGTGCTCCCAAAACTGCTGTTGTTGTCTAGGCTCAGAGGAACACCCTGATAATCTCCTTTGGGCTCTGTGCGACTCCACCCAGGCCTTCCTTAGGGCCAAAGCTCAAATCAAACCATTTCATCATTCAGTTTAGAACTCTCCAATGGCTATCACCGAGCCTGTATCATGAGCAAGACTTAGTCTGGCTTAGCTTTCTACCTCAAAACTCTCTAGTCTAGCAAAATGTCTTGGTGGGTGATGATACCCTCAGGAGCACACTGGGTACTGTGGGCCACAATCCAGGAAGCATGAAGAGGTTAGGGGGGTGAGGTCCTATGTTTTGGGGACCGGAACATTCTGCCGTGGAACAACTCCAACTCTTCCACATCCTTGGAGTGTTCTCTGCATACTTTACGTATATAGAAATAAATCAACAGAAGTTCCCAAGCCTGTTTTGTGTGTTTCTTTTTCTTTCTTTCTTTTAAACAGGGTCTCATGATATAGCCCTAGGTGGCCTGGCACTCACAGGGATCCACCTGTCTCTCCCACCAAAGTGCTGGAATTAAAGGCATGTGCCACTATGCCCGGTGATACTGAACTCCTGATCCTCCTGCCTCTACTTCCCAAGTGCTGCAATAGTAGGTTTACATCAGAACACCTGGCACCTGTTCTGTTAAGAACTTTAGGGGGCTGGAGAGATGGCTCAGTGGTTAAGAGCATTGCCTGCTCTTCCAAAGGTCCTGAGTTCAATTCCCAGCAACCACATGGTGGCTCACAACCATCTGTAATGAGGTCTGGTGCCCTCTTCTGGCCTGCAGACATACACACAGACAGAACATTGTACACATAATAAATAAATAAATAAATATTTTAAAAAAATGAAAGAAAAAAAAAGAACTTTAGAGTCAGTTGTCTGTTCAGAAATTACGAGTGCCACCAGCCACACCTTCATGCTAAACTACCAATGCTACCCACGCCTGTCATGTCACAATGACAACACACTGGCATGTCTTCTAGGGCAGATTTCCTTCCTTTTGTCTTCTTCATATACTGATGGAGACATGTGGTTATTTTTTAATTTCCATTTTAATTTCTATCCTGTGTAGAACCATCAGTTCCCTTTAGAGACAAGAAGTTTTGTGTCCAAGACACTGAATCTAACAGTAGAGATAACTGGTACTCTGACAAGACCAGGTATTCCCTCCTCTACAGGCTTTATCACATGTGCACTCCCCATCTTTGCTCAACAAATCTGACTGCCAACTAGACAAGGCATTGCTGTCCTAGACAGGCCAAAGCAGAGCTGTCAGAACGTGAGGCCATGGCTAGAGCACAGTAAGAATGAAAGACTGGTGACAGCCCATCCCCCGGTGCTGTGGGAGGCCTTACTAATCCAAGTTCAGTTCCCCTTCTCAGTTCCTGCTGGAGGGACTTACTGCTTTGGGAGCTACATAGGATCCTGAAAGGGTGCCCACGCCACTGGTCAGGTCAAAGAGGTCACTTAAGCCACTGCCGATGGGTGCTCCAAGTCTGGCTGGTGCTGCTGCTGTTGTCACTGCTGCTGGAGGTGCCCCGAAGTTGGTGTCTCCAATCTGGCAAAGAGAGCAGAGACATGCGTGAGAGGCAGGGACATTAGGGGCCCATGAGGAACAGTCACCTGCTCTTTAGAAAACAGTGGGGGTAGGAACAGGACCACCTCCACATCAACTTTAAGTTGCAAAAACAAGACAAAGTAAGTAAGGTAGGTGGAGAAGAGAGGCTGAGCACTCCTGAGTCCCACAAGCCTTGAATCTCAAGGAGTGACCTCTGAGAGAAGACCCAACCCATAAAAGGGGGAGTCAATGTTCACTGCTAGTAGGAGTAAGCTAAGCATAGAGGGGCTCTCCTTTAGGAGAGCACACGGGCTGAGGGCTAGCAGTCCTTAGGATGATAAGGCCTCACTGTTATGGAGTGGTTGAGGACACTGGACCACCAGCGAGGCTTAGCACAGATGAAGAACTGGTGAGAGGGTTGAACCGTACCCCTTCAGGCTCATCCCCCATCTCCAAGCAGAAGCGGGCAGGGTGAAGAGACAGGCAGCGACATGCAGAGAGAAAGGCCAGGAAAGAACATGAGACAAAAGAGAGAGGTTAGTTAAACTGTGGTTCTAGTCGGGATAACTATGTTCTGAGGCCCAGAGTCCCGACCCTTTGAGGGATACTACTCTTCCCGTGGCTTTAGCCTGGCACCCTCATACCCTATGCCGCATTTTTTCCCCTTGTCCTAGGACCTCTCATGGCCAGACTACTGACACCAAGGAAAAGGTTCAGAAGCTGCCTCTGCCCAGCACCATAAGGTGTCTGAGGAAGGGCAGAGAGACCCTGGGCCAGACTTACCATACTTCTTTCTTTCTTTTAATATTTTATTTGGTGTTTTGCTTGTATGTATGTCTGTGTGAGGGTGTCAGATGCCCTGGAACTGGAGTTACAGACAGTTGTGAGCTGCCATGAGGATTCTGGGAATTGAACCTGGGTCTTCTGGAAGAGCAACCAGTGCTCTTAACCACTGAGCCATCTCTCCGGTTCATCACAGAGCAAAAGGTGGTTCTAGCCCTGACCTTGCATGGAGGTCTGATTAGGCTGTTCTCCCTAGCTTGTGTTAGCCTGGGTCCCCAAAGCTAGGGACATCCTAACAGGATGCAGGTGACTGAGCACGGAGCTGCATGAGCATTCGACACAGCCTCTCTTGGCTGATGACAGCACAGAGAGGCATCAAAGCCTGCTCATCTGAAGATCATTAGTAACATCACCTGGGGGCTAGGACGTACCAAGCTGTCGAGGCCACCACCAAGAAGGTCCACAGCTCCCATCTGCACTGAGGAAGCGGCCAACGGTGGGCCACTCACTGGAGGCCCAAGGTCCAAGTTGAGGAGGTCACCTAACAGGTCACCCTGGGCAGGGATGACATCAGGCTGATCACCAGAAGGTGCTCCAGCAGGGGCTGTCTCAGGGCTCTCTGTGCTCTCGCTCCTGTTGGGCACAGAGAGAGGTGGAGGTATCAGTGTCCCAGGAAAGGTAAAGAGATGCTGGTCTCCAAAATCCTTCCCTAAGTCAGACACTATCTCCTCACTGTCCAGAGGTGGGGTGGGGATGGGGTGGCTTCTATGTGACTTGTCTCTGCTTCCCTAGTCCACTCACCTTGAAGCTCTCTATGTGGTGAGCCAGCTGTGCACATTCTGGCTCATGCTAAAAGGAAACTAGATGCCAGGCCCCTGAGAGCAACAGAGGTGGTGGGAACAGGCTTTTGGAACTAGAAGTCAGCTCTGCTAGCAGTGGGGTCCTGGATTGTCCACACTCTCCATAGCCATTATCCTCACCTATTAAATGGACACTTTGTCTCAATGGGGTCATTCAGTGGACACCTAGTATATAGTTCAGCATTGGCAGAAGGTGGCTAGAGTCCGAGTTTGCTTAAACTAAGGCTTTTCCAGGGACCATTTTCTAAGGCTTTCATGCATGTTGGCCAGCTATACTCACGAGGCAGTGCGGGGTGGCAGGCTCTTATGCACCACTCCTCGGCCGCCCTCCACAAAGGCGTTGGGTGGCTTGTGGTAGACAGAAGCTAGTGTGCCAATGTAGCAGATGAGTTCATCTAGCAGTGTAGGCTCAATAAGGTCCGTCTCCTCTGAGATGAGGGGCTTCTCAGCCAGCACCACCTCTTTGGCAGCTACAGGATCGGTGGAGAGCAGGCGCCAGTAGATGTAGCCACGGTCCCGAAGGTCTGGGTTGTCTGAGTCCTTGTGGGGTGGAGTTGGAGAAGCCTGTGTAACTCCTTCCCAGATGAGAGAAGGGGGCCCTCCCATAGACCAGCCTTAGCATCTAACAATTGTGTTTTTGTTTTATTTTTTTCTTTTTGTTTTGTTTTTTGAGAGAGGGTTTCTCTGTGCAGCCCAGGCTGTTCTGGAACTCATTATGTAGACCAGGCCTGAATTCAGAGATCTGCCTACCTTTGTCTCCCCAATGCAGTGTAAAAACGCGTATCATCATACCTATCTCAACCAACAATTCTGAACATAATCAAAGGCTTGCTTCTAAGCCACTTTAAGGGGCATATCCTAGCCCTCAACTTTCAGCTTGTCTCCTTGGTTTCCTAGTTCAGGTCTCCAATGCCCTACCTTTCAGTGAACCTTCCAGCAAACCTTTTGGTCCCTACATACCCCTTCTCTTCAGTTTCTCCTGGTGATACCACCCCATGTGGATCTCTGTGACTCTGACTCCCAGAAGTCAGGGGTCTCAGGCTACTCTGGCATCAATTCCCAGAGATACTACCCTTGAGGGTGGGGTTAGAGACTGGCTCCCAGTAATAAAGCTTTTTTTGATGCAATGTGAGGAGCAGCAGGGAGGTGGAACACTACCTGAGTGGCCAAACTGAGGACCTGCTGTACCAGCTCCTGAGTCTCTGTTGGCTTCTTCAGAAAGAGCTTCACAATGGCTGTCAGTAGCTGTAGCTGGACCTGCAGGAGACAAGGCAGGAGGGTGGGGTGCACAATAACAACGAGGCTTGGTGGGCCTGCTTTTCAGGAACTTGGAGCTGGGCATTATATTATCTGGCAGGTAGGGCTCAGCTGGGCTGCTAGGTACCCATCAGAGCTTCCAATCTGTAGCTCCAAAAGAGATTCAGAGCTTCCAAAAGCAACGTGTGACTAGTATGCTCCTTAAAGGTGTTGATGGGACCACAGAGATCCAGGTCAGGCCTTCAGGGCCCCACACAGCTAGCCTGCCACCGAGGAACTGTGTGCCTATCAGAAGGTAGGAAGCACTCCAGACCCCTCCATCTCATTTCGTCAGGATAGCCTCAGCTTTGCTGGCGCTCCTCAATCTTCACGCAGACCCAAGCCCCGTACTTCCATAGTTTCCTCTATTCCCTCACCAGTGTCAGCTAACTGGCTGCCCTATAGCTGTAAGCTTTTTCTTTTTTGTTTTTAAATTCAGGTCTCATTATGCAGCTCTGGCTGTCCTGGATCTCACTATGTAGACCAGGGTAGCTTGGAATTCACAGTGACCCACCTGCCTCTGTCTCCCAAGTGCTGAGATTAAAGGCATGTACCAACACAGAGCTGATCATGAGCTTTTAATGGGTGGGGATAGGGTCTGTCTAGCTCACTGTGTGACCCTATATATACTGCTAGGGAACAGGAGGCACTTAAGAAATCCAAGGCAGGTGGCACACGCTTTTAATCCCAGCACTCAGGAGGCGGAGGCAGGCGAAGCTCTATGAGTTTGAGGTCAGCCTGGTCTACAGAGCCAGTTCCAGGACAGCCAAAGCTACACTGAGAAGAAATCCTGTATTAAAAAAAAACAAAAAAAAAAAAAAAAACCAACACCAAACCAACAAACAAAAAAAGAAATCCAAGGCAGGAGTAGGCCCAGCTTCCACATCTGGCTCTAGTCGTTCACCTTTGGTCAGAGGGTGGTAGTTCAATCCCAGTACTGGCGAGTAGAAGCAGAAGGACCAGGAATTCAAGGTCATTCCCAGCTACTTAGCAAGGGGGAGGTCAGCCCAAGATGTATGGACACCCTGTGGCAAAAGCACCCTTAAGAAAGCACAAAGAAGGGGCTGGAGAGATGGCTCAGTGGTTAAGAGCACTGGCTTCTCTTCCAGAGGACCTGGGACTTCTCTTCCAGAGGAAGGGGAGGTGGTGGCACACGCCTTTAATCCCAGCACTCGGGAGATAGAGGCAATCTATATGATCTACAGAGTCAGTTTCAGGACAGCCAGAAATACACTGAGAAATTATGCCTTGAAGAGAGAGAGAGAGAGAGAGAGAGAGAGAGAGGGAGAGGGAGAGGGAGAGGGAGAGGGAGAGGGAGAGGGAGAGGGAGGGAGAGGGAGAGGGAGAGGGAGAGGGAGAGGGAGAGAGAGAGAGAGAGAGAGAGAGAGAGAGAGAGAGAAGCCCATTTTAGGTGGGAGTTAGTGTCTTGTGAGCAATTGAACTTGATTTGGAGCTAGAGTAAGATTACACCTCATCTAAACTCTGACTCCCTCACTGCCCCACAATCACCAGGGTTACCTGAGTTGGTTTCCTCATCTGTAAAATGGGTATAACTCATATAGTTAACTGCAAGAGTCAAGCAGACAACCAGTGTAAATACCCCTGGTGAAACTGTGCTGGGACTGAAGGTGCACCACCTAAATTTAAGGAACTTGGAAAACCTGAGATCAGAACTTCAGGTTTCTTTCCTCTAGATTCCTGACTCAGCTTTTCCTTCTGACTTACCTAATCCCTGGATCTTTAGCAGGCTTATTCCTGGGGAGGAAGAGGCTACAAGACTTATCCAAATACTTGGCAGCTTACACTGCACCCCCAAGGCAATCCTCCACAGGGCAGAAACAGCACAGGCAAGGCTTGGCTTCTTGGGAGCCAGATGAGCGGCTGATGTTAAAAGTAAAGCTACACAGAGGGAGGCGGTGGCAGCAGGAGGGCGAGTGGGACTGAGAATCACTGCTAGGATTCTGCCATGGACATCTGTTCTTGTTCGCCTGGCGCCCACGCTGCTGGCTTTCCTTCAGAGAGCTGCCATTCTGTCTCTTTCAACCCATACAGGCGAAGATGAACAACTGGCCCACCAGTCTTGGTAAATGATTCCACAAAACAAAGAGATCTGGGGACTTTAGTCAGACTGCTACGGTAAAAGGTCTCTCTCTTTCCACGGGAGCCTCAACTGCTGTGGGACTGTGACCAAGGCAGAAATCATTTAGGATGGCAGAGACAGCCCCAACACCACAAGGAGAAAGTATGAGGAGGGAGTGTCCCGCTCAGATGTGTCAGCTACAGGAACTAGCAGGCCCTGCTTCTTTCTGGGCCACTTCACTTTTGAATCAAGTTCTTACCCAGGTCAGAATCAATACTACCACTGATGAGTACCTAATTATGAGCTAGACATATGTTAAAAATGAGCATAAAATCCTTAAGCAAGGGTGAGGCAAATGAAGGGTATGGGTTCTGGGGTTTCTGATTCCACTGCCCATGCTTGGACTCACTAGGTTACACTGCCTGCACTGGTCAGGAGAAGACATTTCCTAGTTCACAGCAAAAGGAACAGCGATGAAGAGACGCAGACAAAATTATATCCATTACATTCTGAGCTGTCCAAATCAAGTACAAGAGGCAGGACAGTACCATCTGAGATGGGAGGTCAAACCAGGACAACCTTTCTACCAAATGAAATCAGGCAAGAGCTAACCCAGATCTCAAGCGTACAATCCCTTCTCTCCAAACTACCTGCTTAAGGTGAAATATTCACAATTCATGCCATGGTGCCTAGCCACAGCAGCCCGCTCACAAGAACAGACTAGACACACGAATGTCCAATGGGCTTAAATAAAGCATACATTAACAAAGACATGCCTTCAGATATATCCTAAGGGGAGAAGGCAAGATTCTAAGCAATCTGAAGCTGTGTAGTGGAGTACTATAGCATTACAGTGAGAAGAAAACACACACACACACACACTGCTTCTCATTGTTTGCAATCCCACACTTGTAAACACTTGGCTTCATTTTTTTTACTACAACTGTTTATTATTTATTCATGTGTATGTGTGGGTGGCATGCTGAGACATGAGAAGACTGGAGGACAACTTGCAGCAGTTGGTTCTCTTACCACCAGACAGTTCCTATGACTGAACTCAAGTTGTTAAGCTTGCTGGTAGGTGCTTTACCCACTGAGCCATCAGTCCAGGGTGAACTCAAACTCTGTATATAGCTAAGGATGAATCTGATAAGCTCTGCCTCACAAATGCTGGGAACATACCCTGTCACACCCTGCTTCTGTGCTTGTAAATCTGCCTCTTGCTGCAGCTGAAAAATCAATATTCACAGGGCTTGTATGGTCATCTACAGATACAGGTTGAGCAAGGGAATCACCTGATGCATACTTCCAAGCTGAGGCTGGACAAGGCAAGGCAGGCTCTACCCTTCCTTTCCGCTCTCATTCTGCAAAAAAGTATCCTTTTCCTCATTTAAAATGGCCCCTGAGTGTGGTACTGTAGTGCTTGTCTCGAAGGGTGGAATGTTCTCTGTGGAGAAATATGTATGCTAGATAAACTTCAGTCAGTGTTGTTGGCCACTGAGTTCAATGCTAATGAATCAATGGTAAAGGTTACAACCAAGGTTCCAACTGATAAAAATGTGTCTAGACATCATAGGATCTAACTTTATATCTCTCCTGGAAGTGCTAGCTCAGTACTTATCAGAAATTGTGGTGGTTATGGAACACAAATGCTAAGAACAAACACTAAGAACTGGCTCAAACAAATATGCATGCCTGCTTGCATATGTACTGGTACATTTCTACAATATCACCAAGAAACTAAGTATGGCCAGGAAAGCAGTTAGAGGAAGAACTTTCATTATATAGTCCCTGCAGTACTTCTATTTTGAACCATGTCAATATACTACCACAGACAAATATGAAATTAAAGCCAGAAACTCCTGACCACCTCCCACAGATTGTCCTGTTTCCCTGAGGCATGGCTGTGGGGGAGAAAAAGTGTCCACACATAGCTTGTCAATTAATGTCTACTCACATCAGCAATGCAGTATGAAGAGGGAAGGGAAGGGTATAGGAGTAAGGCAGGCAATAGTGATGTGAAGGCTCACCTGGGTGCTCTCATCATGGAAGCCTTCCAGGAAGCTCTCCAGCAGCTCATCTGCATTGTCAATCCGCTCAGCGTACTCGCCTACTATCCAGATCATAGCAGCACGGGCCTCGGGCTCATCCAGGGAGTCCAGGTTCTCGCACAGCGTGGCTATCACACTCTCATACCTGGGAAAGCAGGATTGAGCCAGCAGGTGAGCATCAAGGAAGTCTGGCCAATGTGTGTGTTGGAGGGATAGGGGCCAAGTCAGATAGGCAGCTGCCCAGACCTGGAGAGGCGGTGAAGAGAGGGGATGTTTTAGCTGCTGGAGTTTAGCTGCTCTTATCTTGGCCCAGAGGGCCAGCTTGGGTAAAAGAAGAAAAACAAAAAGTTTCTTCAGAGAAAGCGGCCTGTGAAATGGAAAAGGCAAAGAGGAAGGGGAAGCCCTCTTACCATGAGAGGTGAGCACGTACTTGTTGGGGTACTTGCGGAAGATGTCCTTAATGACCACAATGGCTTCCTGGACTACATAGTTGACCTTGGTCTGGATGAGATCAAGCAATGTGCTCACACAGCGCTCTGCAGATTGCTGTGTGGGAAGAGACGGTGTAGGCAAGGTCTCTGCACTGTTTCCAATTGGGCTAATGATACTACCGGGGTCAAGCAGCTTCAGTCACCTGCCCCCCTTTCTTATGACAGCATGAGAACAGATCATTCTCCCTTGATAATGGGGAGGCAGGGAACAAGGGCATACAGACAGAATGAGAACACAAGACCATCAGAGGCGTAGCTCTTGACAGTGTGAGGTCATTGGGAGTTCCTCCAAGCAAAGCCCAAGGGTTGAGTGACCCTATCTGGCCCCATATCTCTGGCTTGTTCTATAAAATTGGCTGCTATGACTAAACCCACAAAGTTTCTGTACCTAATCTTTTAATAGCCCAATGGGGCAGATAGTTCAGGAGGGGTCATAATAAACATCAAGGGAAAAACAGCTTAAAATGCCTCAAGGGTCCTGAGTGGATATGACTAGCTATCCCAGGATCCTTAAGTCATGAACGAATCCATTGAGTCCAGGTCAACGTCAAGGAACAGTTCCCCAGGCAGAGTGGTAGGGAATAAATTATCATAGCACAGGTTATTTTCTCCCTCCCTGGCTAGGAATGGAATCCAAGAACCTATTCACCTCCACCTTGATGGCACAGCGACCGATGGCACGCACTGCCTTCCGTACAAAATCCACATCTACTTCTGTAGCATACTCTTTGAGTTCCGCCAATACCTGTGGTCCAAACAGAAATGGATTGGAGAGATCTGATGGAACAACCTATTAGAACGCTTGGGTAACAGGAATGCACAAAATACCAAGGGGATGGGACTCTGCTGTCTGCTTACAATGGACGGTCCAGGAGAATGTCATCAGGTTCCTCAAAGGAAGGTAGAGGATGACTATGTAGCAAGGCTCAACAATCCTTGCTTAAAACTGACAACTACTATATCCAATACCTCATTTTGTGTGTGTGGCATTGGGGATGCTAAGTAGATAACCACAAACCTGCACTCCTAGTCTCAATACTGATTTTGGGGATGGGGGCAGGGGTACGCTTATATATATGTGTGCACATGTGAAGACCAGAGGACTACCTTGGGTGTCATCTCTCAGGATCAATCTACTTTTGTTTTTAATTTTTGTTTTTGTTTTGAGACAGGGCCTCTCACTGGCTTGGGCTTTGCCAGTGAGGCTAGGCTGGCTAGCTAGGCAGTCCCAGTGATCTGCCTGTCTCCACCTCTCCAGTGCTGGGATTACAAAGGCACACCACCGAATTCAGTGTGTGTTTGTGATGTGGGGTGGGGGGTAGATGCCCAGAGGACAGAAGAAGGTGTTATGTACCCTAAAACTGAAGTTATAGGCAGTTGTGAGGTGTTTAAAGTGGGTGCTGAAAACTAAACCCATATCCTTTGAAAGTAGCAAGAGCTCTTTACCCTGGAACCATCTCTTCAGGTCCCACATATAGCCCTTTTTTTTTTTAGAATAGGGCTGTCAGCAGTCACACACAGCATTTTAAACAGGTTCTGGGGGGCTGGAGAGATGGCTCAGTGGTTAAGAGCATTGCCTGCTCTTCCAAAGGTCCTGAGTTCAATTCCCGGCAACCACATGGTGTCTCACAACCATCTGTAATGAGGTCTGCTCTGTTGCCCTCTTCTGGTCTACACACACAGACAGAATATTGCATACAAAATAAAAAAATAAATATTTAAAAAAAAAGTAACCAGTAGAAACACAGAGTGTCTTGTAGTTCCAGAGGATAAACATAGGTTCTGGATATCAATTTCAGGTCTTCATGATTGCCTCTAGTAAGTGCTTTACTAATTGAACCATATCCCCAGGTGCCTAAATATCACTTTTTAGTGAATAAATGAGAGGTAATGATAGAGAGAATAAGGAGAATGTTTTAGGCATATAGGAAGTCTAATTATGTTTCCCAAGGTAGTCTCAATCTCAGGACAGATGACTCCTGCATCAGCCACCCGAGTACCTGGGACTTTAGGAGGGAACCTTTGTGCATCGCTTGAGAACATTTCTCTAGTAATAAAAGTATCAGCTGTTTTTCCTTGAGAACATTTCTCTAGTAATAAAAGTATCAGCTGTTTTCCCTTGCTTACAGACCTCTAGCACCCATGACTCCACGAGATAAAATGTCAACAGTGAGCATGACCTAGAGACACCTGGGAGTTTGTCTGATACCAAAGCTTGTGCCCCATATCACCATTCTCTGCTTGCCTGGGCGATGTTGGCTTGGGAGGCCAGACGGATCATAATGTCCAGTTTCTCCAGCTTCACGTAGATGGGGTCATTGTACTTCACAAAGAAAACCTTCATTTCATGCTTCAAGATTTCTGGCCTGGTGGTGGGGCGGGATGCCCAGAGAACAAAAAAGAAGCCATAAGGCCCACGAGGAAGCCATTCGACATCTGCTGGGGAATTCCTGGGCTAGAGGTAGAGCTTGGTGTTCAGGGAGGCAGAACCATCACCATGACTGAGGATCACAGGCAGTGGTTCTGCCTGGCTACAGCCTGCTGGGTCCCATCTCAGGAAGGGAAAGAAGTTTACATGGATAGCAGGGGCAGCAGGCCAGGGTTCTAACCCAGTGTATGACCTCAGCCTTTGTGTCCTAACCCTGAAATGAGAATGAACTGTGCAGGAACAATTGTCGCGCCAGGCCTGAATCAATGGTGTTAGAGCTGGCATGTATGAACTCAGACTTTAGAAACATTCTGTTCATTCAATGATAAAGATGGCCGACTATGACTAGACTACATACAAACGATATAATTTATGTTCAAACCCTGTTTTCCTTCTAGAGTCCTGAAATACTGGAGTGTGCCCCTCTTAGGCACTTTAGGTGCCCTGTCTTGATCAGGCTCCCTGGGAGGAAACATTCCACACATACTGCTGCCCTCTGCTGACCTTCCAGTAGAGGAAAAGCCCATGAGGAAGCCTTTCATGGATTCTTCCATATTCTCCCTTGTGACCCAACTATAGGCCACTCTACTAAGTTTTAGGGAGGAACACAAATGACTACTGGGAAAGGCCAGTCAGTCTCTGAACACAAACACAGACTCCTGCACAATGGATCAACTGTGGGAGATGAAACATCTAACATGATCAATGCCTGCCGTATGAAGGCACTTGCCAATAGGAACTGTCAACTACTGAGCTACCTAAGGACAGGCACTGCTCCTCCCCTGTGCCTGCTGCCCTCAAATGGTACCATGGGACACAGTTTTTAAGACATGGAAATTCAGAGAGGTTACAAAGTTTGCATTTGTCACAAACTAAAGGTTGAGAGCAAGATAAGAGGCACCATCCTGGTTCCTATTTCTATATCCTTCCCAGGACAGAAATGAATAATTCTAAAACAAAAGTTACAGCGAGGGATGAAGCTCTGTAATGGGGCAGAGGAAAGAGGAACTCAAGAATCTGTGTTGTCATACAAACTGTGGAGAGCCTGGCTGAGTAAGGAGCTTTTGTGGTGCTCTGTGGGGGAGGGAAGACTTTGAGACGGGTAATAGGAAGATGACTTCTACAATCGAGGCTTGACAAAGGCTGCCCAACCACGTCAGGTTGGCCCAGGTCATGGCTGGGTGACATACACAACTTCTTCAGAGATTATTGTGTTAAATATGGCACAGAGAACCCTTTGGGCTGACCTAGTTCCTGTACCCAAGGGCACTGGTTTATAGAGATCCATGCTGTAATAGCAAAGCCCTAGTCACATCATATTGCTTAGAGACTTGGAACACTTTACCCATGTTTACTCTCCAATTCTTCACAAATGTCTCAGCTCAGCATCTCCGGCCCTCTAAAAAATATTGAGGACCAGACTGATGCTGTAACAAAGAAGATATACTACCTTCCTAAGGCATGACAAGGGTCCATGTTCCTAGCAGCAGATACAGGAATGACTTGCCATTGCGAAGCCCTGACTACAGAGGGGCTGGGAGGAGAATTTTGGAGGTAGGTCCCACCTCAGCCACAGGCGCCCTCACTCAGGGCTGCCTTAAAGGAAGGAGCAGATCGTTCCAGAGACACTTCAGATCGAGTGTTGCTTATGGAGTTCCAGACCTTACCCATCTTCTTTGGGAGCAGTGACATACGTGAGTCACCCACTTAGGAGGAAGGAAGCAGTTGCCCAGCATTCTGTTTTATTTCTCCCTCCAGGCCTTAAGGCTGATATAAAATCCAGTCTCTCACCATCTCTAAGGTCTCCAAATTCAGAGATTTCAATGAGACCTATGAACTTTGTCCCCAAGCAAACTGCACAGATACAAAATCTTCAGATATCCCTGAAGGACTCTACAGACTCTGAGTCATCAAATGTCAGGCTAAAGCAGCACCGTGCTTGCCTTTACTGATCAGCTCCAAGGCTGGCCCAAGGCTTCTTAACACTGACACCCTGACCTGGGACAGGTCATTTCTTGTCAAGTGTTTGCTGAAGGGAAAGTGCTCTGGTTGAGAACCCTCTAGTACTCTTTAGGCTTCCTGCACAGTGACAGATCAGCTTCCCTGAGGGTCCCTGTCTCTAGTATGTAGCATACATGTATGCTGGTCTCTGTACCTTTTCTGCACAATGAGATTGATGTTGCGCAGAGCCACATACTGCAGCTCTGGCTCTGCTGACAGCAGTGTGACCAGGGGAGGTGCCAGCTTCTTGAGCAGTGTGCCGTAGTAGTCCAGGTCCTTGGACAACATCTCCATGAACTTCATCAACACCTTCACAGCAGACAGCACCACAGCAGAGTTGGCATGGGAGAGTCTAGGAGTGACCCGTTCACAGATGCTGGGGTCCCGCCATTCCAGTATGGCAAAGAGAGATAGACAAGGGAAAAGTCCCATTTCACTTATCAAAATAGCATTTTTTTTTTTTTTGAGACAGAGTCTCACGTAACCCAGATGGGCCTCAAACTCACCATATGGCCAATGAACTTCTCAAGTCAAAAGTTGCCTCCCCAGCCCGCCTCTTTCTTTCTTCCAGTACTAGTGCTGAACCCAGGGCCTCATATATGTGAGACAAGTGCTCTCCCACTGGTCTTAACACTTCTGATCCTCTTGCCTCCACCTTCCAAGTGCTGAGATCACATACACACTACCATGCCTGGTTTAGTTGGTGTTGGCTCCGTCAACTGAGCTGTATCGCCAGGTAAAACAGCATGTCGTCTATAGGAGGAAGGCCTTCTGGTCTGCTGCCTATGGACTCTAGCAGGCTCAAAACACTGTGAACCTCAGGTTCCTCACCTAAGAGTTAATTTAAGGATGTCTACTTCACAGGCCTGTTGAACACTGAGTGAAAAGAATGAATACAGTGCCTGACATAGTGACATCTCCAGATGTCGGCTTCCCCTTCTACTGCCAGAGCATTCATTCACTCATGGTGGTCAGGACAGTCCCAGCTGGGTGACCTACACAACTTCTTCCACCTCTCCAATGTATTCTCCTTGTCTGTAAGGGGCTGATGATGATGACAGGACACATTTCACAGACCGGCTTTAAACATTACGTAACATGGAAGGCACCCAGCAGACGTCAGGTACCTAGAGAATCCAGTGGCTCTGAAGCTATAAAGTTCTTGATTCAGCCCAGATGAATCCTTGTCAGTTCCTGCCAGGCCCCATCTATGTTCACAGTAAGCAGGGAGCTCACTGCCTGAAGCCATACAACTGACAGCATGGCTCCATAGATGAGAAGCCGACTGGTTCCTTTAAAGTGTGTCTAATGACAGGAAGAAAGGTCTTGGAAAAAGGCTCATTCAGGCCTGAGAGAGAGCCCCATGAGGACCACATCCAACCAGGCTGGTAAGCAAGGGGTTTGTCTGCTCACCTCTGGGCCTCACGGTCATCCTTGGGCATGTAGTTGGCCAGACAATCCAGAATGAAGATCTGGCCCCACTCGGTGCACTCATTAAGGGCTGTCAGCAGCTTGTTGATTGACTGCGGGTTCAAATCAAGCAGGTTGCTACTGGGGTGAGACTCAGCGATCTCTGAGAGGGCAGCCACAGCATTTGCCACTACCTGGTTGAGAGGATAGAAAGGGTAGAGGCTGGAGGTAGTGCTCAGTCAGGGAATACAGGTGCTATGACACTAACAGGTCAAGATGGGACATTCTATAAGGAAGATCACCTTACCGGTAGGTTCTAGAGCCTCAAGAAGGTCTGACTACAACACTCACCCCACTGACTCCTCTGTAAAGCAGAACTAAGTAAGTACACCTGCCATTGGAAAGAAGCGAGGAAAGAAAAGCCCAGCCACAGGCACCCAGCAATGAAGGGCAATGCTGGTCACCAATCCAGCCTCCTTCTACTTGCAGTGGTTGTCAGCTGTGCTGCTCGAAGACAGAAGAATCTTGCAGAATCTCTTTAAGGTCGCTGAGAGTAGATGGGTCTAGGCTATAGAGGGGTTTACCAAATGTTTCTACCAAGACAGCTCCCTTTATGTAGTGTTTTCAACTTTCCTCTATGACACAATGTTCTAGTTATCAGTCTTTAACCTATGAGCAATCAACATTTCTGTTGGAGACAGAGTGGGGGCTGTGCCCAATGTTTTAAATATTTCATTTTTTCTTACATATTTTTAAATTTTTAGAAAAGGTCTTATTATATAGCACAGGCTGGTCTTTAACTCTCAGTCTCCTGCCTGCTATGATTACAGGCCCTGACAAACATCATTGCAAACTCTTGTTATTTTAACAAGTGACGGGATTAGGGTTCCCACCTAATACATCCTGGTGTCTTGTCTTCCACACTATGGTATTGTAAGGCGAAATCTCTGCAACCCTACCTGGAAGAGAACTACATGCCTGGGAATTACAGGTGGTCTTGGTTAGGAGATAATGACAGTGACAGCAACTAGAAAGGGAAGGACACTAGAAGTACAGAGTCATCGCTTGCCAGGTCAGGTATGTTACCATCCCAAAATCTAAGGTTGAGACAAACAGGAATCTCAAAGATTAGATAGCTTTCCTAAAGTCAGATAGCTAGTTTGAGAGGGTCAAAAGAAATCCAGGCCTAGTTCCCTGCAAACCACTGCAAGGAATAGGCACCTGATACTCAGCAAGACCCTAACTTCTAAGAAAAGGGAAAGCAAAGTGAGGGTCAATCCAGGTCTTCTTCCCAAGCAACCCAGGAGTTCTGTGGGCATCCCAAGGACTGTTAGCACTTACCATGGGGTTCGAGTCAGAGATGAGGTCTTTAAGTGTGTCCAGGAAACCCTGGTCTTCTACCAGCTGGGCATTAATATCATGGAGCTTGGCTACACACACAGCTGCGGTCTTCCGCACATATGGATCTTCATCCTTCAGGCACTTTCGAAGTGGTTCACACAAGTACTCTGTAATCTTGTCAACTCGGATGCAGCCCATGGTCCTCACAGCCAGGGCTCGGATGAGGGGGTTGGGGTCCTCACAGTCCTGAGGGGAACCAGTCATTGGCCAGGGGCTAGGGCAGGGGCTGGGGCAGGGGCAGGGGCAGGGGCAAGGGCAGGATGAGTCATCTGTGGCTTCCTATTCTTCCCGGTCTCCAGCTCTGAGCAACATCAGCTGCTGTGGGATGTCCACCGACCACAGTCAACAATACTTAAAATAAAGCCACAGAACAGATGCCAAGCATTTTCCAGATACTGTGTGAGGGGCTCTATACACTTTCTCTGCTGCTTCCTGAGGCTGTTTCACAACTGAGGTTCTGGAGGTGTGTGCTCACCCCGTCAGAGCAGAGCAGCTCTTTAAACCCATATGTTCCTTGCACTATAGTCCTCAATCTTTTCTTTTTGAGACAGGGTCATGCCATGTTGCTCAGACTGGTCTGGAACTCACTATATAGCCTAGATGGACCTAGAACTCGTAGCAATCCTCCTTCCTTAGCCTCCCAAGTGCTGGCATTATAGACACACACAGTCACAGAAACCTTTCATTTTCCAGTGGGCTAGAGGTCAATGTCCAAGTTCATGCTTGCTCCTTGTCTAGTGACAGGAAATAGAGAAAGGAGTCATCTGGTAAGGAACAGAGATGCTCTCAGATACTTGCTAAAATCTGCCATGGCAACAGACACAGGGAATAGAGTGGCCCAGTCAGGGAAATGAGAGGCCAATAGGCCTCATGCCACCTCATAGGGAATGAATAAGCCATGCCTTTAGGTCTGTGGTTTTGGAGAAAGAGGGAGCCCTCTGCTGGAGGAAGAGGTCCTCAGCCTGCTTGGGCAGAAGGAGGCCTGCAGGTCTGCAAATGGGCCTGAAAGTTTCATACAAGTCAGAGGGCCCCAGCACTTCAAAGAGACAGGGACATATGACATATGAATGAAGGCTCTTACTCGCATTCCCACTTCCACTGGGCTCCTACTCACCTTCACAAAGGTGTTGACAGCCATGATGGCCATGTCAGGCTGACTCTTGGCATAGTTCATCAAGTACAGGTATACCAGCTTCTTTAGTTCCAGGTTGTCTGTCTGCATACAGTTCACCACATCAGGGAAGAGGGCACTGCAAAATCAAAGTACCACCAGTAGAGGTTGAAGACAGAGAACATAAGCTTTTCAGGCAGCTAATTGCAGGAGAGGCAAGGGACGGCAGCGAGAAGTAGAGAAGAAGGAAGAGAAGCCGTGATTTTAAAGGCTTGTTTTCTTTTTTTTTTTTTTTTAATTTATTTATTTATTTAACTTTATTATGTTCATTGGTGTGAAGGTGTCAGATCTCGTGGAACTACATTTTCAGACAGTTGTGAGCTGCCATGTGGGTGCTGGGAATCGAACCCGGGTCCTCTGGAAGAGCAGTCAGTGCTCTTAACCGCTGAGCCATCTCACCAGCCCCTAAAGGCTTGTTTTCTTCAAGGGGTTCAAGCACAAGAGCCCAACAAAACAGCTCTGCCTCTTGCTATGGTCATGACTCTGGGAAACTTCTAACCTCTAAGTATAAGTTCCTTCATTTATAAAGAACAGGCAACAGAAATTGACTTTGAGGCTGAGGCTTAGCGGTTGAACGTTTGCCTAGCATACACAAGGACCAGGGTTCAATTCCCAACACTTCTCTCTATCTCTAAAAACCCACTTCGTAATGAGATAAAGTACCTGATATTTGCAGAGTATCATTCTTTTCCCCTCCCTAATACTTCATGTGGTCCCGTATGTTGGGCTGCTAGTTCCAGAGCTTCTCAGGGAAGCAGGGCTGAAGGGACATGTTTGGCACCCACTAGCAAGGTATATGGGACATATGCTGTGTGCCAGGCTTGGTGCTAATGATTGGACACAATTCATCTCATTTAACAACCCCAGGAATCCAGGGGCATGTTTTCATTTCAGATAATTCTGAGGGTAAGAAATGTCAAACAACATGAGAAGCCAGATCTGACTACAACCTTTGCTGTCTCGGTGTGACTTTTGCCAACCATAATAATGCCAGAGTTACACACCTTGAGATGTGAAATAAGATGATCAGCTCTCTGGAATTTGAACCATCACCTTCCCTCTTAATTATTGGGCTTTTATTGACAAGAACAAGGTAAAACAGAAAATGAAGGAAGGGGGCACCCAACAGGCCAGGTTCCTTCTGAGTTGCAATGGACAAAGTCACCTGGAAGGATGATGCACTGGCAAGAACAGAGTCACTCTGGGGAGAGGAAGAGGAAGTGAAGAGCCTGAATGGCTCTCAGGCATCATCAGCAAAGCAAGCTCTTTTAAGAAGGAAGAACAAAGATGTTTCCTTTGTTAGGAAGTGACAGATCTGTTCCAACTGAAAGAGAATTTTTTTTTTTCTAGAAAGAATGAGATTTACACAAGTCCAAGCCTTTAAATGTATTTTCAAATCATGATTAAAACATGTGTGTGTATTGTGTGTATGTGTGTGTGCTCATGTGTGCCACAGTGTACACGTGGAGGTCACAGGACAAGTAGTAGAAGATAACCATATGATCCTGGGGTCTGGATTCAGGTCATCCGGCTTAGTGGCAGACACCTTTACCCACTGAGGCACTTCATAGCCCCCATCCTTTTACAGTCTGTCCTAAAGCAGTCTCTACTGAGAACTCTCCTACACTGGCTGTAGGAAGTCCTTGCTAAGGTTAGCAATAGGTGGGCAATCTGCGTGGAAACCTGGGACACTGGGGTTACTCTCTAAGATTCATCCAGGGAGCAGCTGGACATCAGAACCTCTGTGGTATGTGTAAGGTACCATGATATACAGAGGACAGTTTAGATTCTGGAAGGTCCAGGCTCGACCTAGTTCTAGTTCTGCATTAGCCATGTGACTTTCTTCTAATTCTTTTTTCATTTATTTGGCAGTAAATACATCATTGCATACAATGCAAAGTGTAGAGAGCCACTGAAAAAATGTAGCTGAAGGTGTTTTGCAGACTTGCCAGTGCAAATACCAGGTTATCATAAAATTTATCTGTTGTGGAGATTTCTCAATCCAACAGGCACTCAACACAACTGCATACAACATGAAAACAGCCTAGAACAGGCGCTGAATGTCAGAACAGAGAACAACAAAAGGTAAAAAAGATATTTCCTGTTCTTAAAACAAAATAAAAAACAGAACACCCACTGTACTGTCATCTTCCTTAATGGGCAGCACTCATCTGGAGCTTCTGAGAGGGCTCTGCCACATCCTCTTCAAAGTCTACTGCCCTTTCATCCCAGTCTGCTTCACTCAGTTACTTTTTACCTGCGTCATTATCATTTCAGCTTGTCACTCATGTGCAAACAGAATCCTGCGTTTCGACATGAGGTTTGTCAAAGGATCTAAATGCTCCTGCTGGTCAGCACCTGGCTGTCCCCAGTTTACTCCTGTATACCTGACGTCTTTGCCCACGGTCATGGATGCAATCACTTTCTTCACCGCCTCCTTCTTCTTCTCCTTCTTGTCGCTGTTGAGCTCCGCCTTCAGCTCGAAGATCTCCCCTAAGGACAGGAGGCAGCAATGAGCAGTGCACCCCACCCCCAGGATGATTCCCGGAGAACTAGGTGGAGGTAGAGAGCAGCTGAGGCTCTAGGCTTCAGGTAGGACAAGTGACAGAGAGGAAAGGTGAAGACAGAAATTAAAGAAATGAAGCCCGGACGGCCATGTAGGACTACAGGGATAGGAACCAAGGTCCAGGGGCCCACTCAGCTAGCCTGCTAAAGTGCAGAGAACAGCAATTTCCCCTCAACCTTCTCACTTGCCCTGATTCCCTCAAGGCTGAGCAGAATTGGGAGTAGGTGGTGGCTGATCTCACACGTTGACTTTTCCTGTTTTCCCAGAACCCTGAACTCAAACAGCTTGCTCAGGGTTTCACTTCCTCAGCCTGGAGATGAGAATTCAGCTGTTTTACAAGGGCTGCAGCACATAATAAATTGTTCTCAGAACTCGATGATGTAGAAAAAGGAAATGAGGATGCGTAGTTGCTCCCTACCTCCATCCCACAGAGACAGTCAAGACGTGCTAACAGGTTAGGGGTAGACAATTCCTGAACCTTCCTCTGAGCACAGAACCACACTAATTTTTTCCATATCCTTTCTCATTTCATATTCACAACAACCTGCCTTTCCCCATTTTACAGATGAGCAATGGAGTCTGTTCCATAGCAAATGGGACAGGCTAAGGTTGGAACCCAGGTGTGTTCCTTACAAAGCCTACGCTATAAATAAATCCCTTTGTTTGACTGGCCCTGCCATGGACACCCCTTTGCCTCTCTGACCCCATTTTCTTGCCTGCTCCTCTCTCTGGACTGGGCAATGATGCCTCTCAGCTGTGAAATGCCCGTCTCAGTGCCTGGCATTCTGTTCTGCATCAGGACAACCGGTGATACTAATTAGCCACGTGATGAATTCTAGTCCTAGGTTTTTCTCAAGTCACTTGGGGTAGGGTGAGACGGGACTGTTAAGCGGGGGAAAGTGCTGAAAAAGTTCTAAGTAGATTCACAGTGAGAAAAAGAAAATCAGTTGTTTTTGTTTTTAAACCATGATCACAAAAAGAGAGTAAATACAACTGATTAAGAGCAATGACCTAGGCAAGGTGATGGTGGCGGCGCACGCCTTTAATCCCAGCACTGGGGAGGCAGAGGCAGGCGGATCTCTGTGAGTTCGAGGCCAGCCTGGTCTACAAGAGCTAGTTCCAGGACAGGCTCCAAAAGCTACAGAGAAATCCTGTCTCACAAAAACAAAAACAAACAAACAAACAAACAAAAAACCCCAATGACCTAGCAAAGCCTGAGCAGCGTCACACTACAGGAACTGTTTAACAGGACCAGGAATAATCCACAGATCCTGTGGTTCCAATTTATAGAGGAACACATCTTCCTCCTCCAAGAGGGCCCTGACTCAGCAGACAAGGACGGCCTTTGTCCCCCTCTACAGGGATGTTACTGCTCTACTCAAAGCATATGGCAGGTGATGGAGGTCAGTCAACCCTGCACCAAGAAGGCTGGTGAGGTGAGCTCAGGGCAGACTGCTCTGAGATGCCTCTGTCCTCCAACAGGCCTCAAATGCATCTGTTAAACCTGGTTCCTGAATCTACCCCCAAGACTACACGTCCAGACTCTGGTGCTGTATAGTCTCAACAGAGCTGTGACCCTGGTCTCACTAACTCCCTGCAGTCTTTATTACAATCGGCCTTGGATCTTTCCTCACTTAAAAACTATCAACGACATCAGACTTAGATTTGAATCTAGATGTCTCTATCTCTATTCACTGTCTCTCAATCTCTTTCTCACAGCCAGAGACCCCACAACAGGGCTTCGCACAAAGCAGGTTAAGCTTGAACTTGCTATGTATGTGGCCTTTAACCCCTGATCTTTCTGTCTTTGGCTTCCAAAGTTGAGACCCAGCACACCTGGCAAGATTGTCTTAACAAATAAGCAACAGTCGGACTGATAAATAAAATGCTGGTGGCTGGAGAGAGGTTCAGTTGTTAAGAGCCCTGGCTACTTTTCCAGAGGAACCAGGTCTGATTCCTATCACCCACATGGTGGCTCACAGTTGTCTGTAGCTTCAGTTCCAGGGGATCCAGCACCCTCACACAGACATGAAGGCTGACAAAACACTAATGCACAGGAAACAAAATTTCAAAAAAAAATCTTTAAAAAAGAATAAATAAAAATAATATAAAATGCCTTGCTAACAAACAGACTTTGGATCGGACTCAGTGATTCAGCAAGATTAAGAATCAGGGCTAGAAAGAAGGCTCAGTGATTAAAAGCATTTCCAGAGGACTAGGATTTCATCCCTAGGGCCCAGATGGTAGCTCACAACTCTCTGAAACTCCTGTTCTGAGGACCCACACTCTTCTGGCCTTCCTGGGAAGCAGGAGAAGACATAATATAGGCAAAAATTCCATACAAATAATATATACATATATATCTTTCCACCTTCACAGCAAGCACTGGAAAGGTGAGGGTGAGGAAGGCCTGACCAGAGAGGTTAAAGCACACTGTCAGCCACAACAACTTCTATTTTGTTTAAAGCAGAAAGAAACAGTCTCCAAAAACATTAACCCAGCTTAGAAAACTTCAGTGCAGCAACTGAACTGACTTAATACTGAGTCATGAGAACTGCTGGGAAACGTTCATGATGATGTCAAATGAACAACAGGATAAAAACTTTTGCTCCAGCATGGAGAACAATGCCACAGATAAGGACCAGCCTCACCCACAGCAGGCCTGTTGACAGACTATGTACCTTCTCTGAGGAGGGGAAATATATTTAACTATTTTTAAGCCATTGGGAACAAAACAAGGTCTTTTCCGCATGCTTAACATTAATGTTCTTCTTTGGATTCTAAAAGGAACACTTGAGGGTTCTAACGTCATCAACTGCAACAGTTTCTGGATCATCGTTCCAATGATGCCTCCCAGCCTCTCCCCTCCCCATGCTCCCCAACACATCAGGGACAGATCTGGGGACAGAGCATAGGCTGTGGTGGAACATACAGTACCTTTCTTGGTTGTTGTGAAGTACTTCGAATCAGTCATTTTGGTCCTTTATCTGTGGCCAGACTCTGCAAGACAGAGAAGAAAAGGGTGGATCTGTGTTCTATTTCTTGTCCAGTTAGGGTGTGCACAGGGAGCAAGAGAAGGATCCAGAGCACACAAAGCCGGGCAAGATAGATATTTATCTCTTTTTCCAGGCACGTGAACTGCTAGGTCAGGGTTGGTCTTATTTTGGAGGTAACTGAGGGAATCTATTAGCGTTTTGACTGTCCATATCTTTTGACTGAATAAGTTTCCTTCTAGGAATCTCTCCCTCAGAACAGGAGCCTGAGGTCATCTGGCTTTTTCGGTATTGTTATTTATGACCATACTATTGGGACACACTTCCATGGCTTTCAGCAGACAGATAGTTAGAGTAACTATCAATTAATCCATAGACTAGAAGTAAAAAGCCCTTGAAGGTCAGTCACAGCAGCCCCCTTGCAGTGTTGATCCTGTTCAGCTGTGGGGCTCAGCTCACCAAAGCTCAGGTGGTTCTGTCCTCATTGGGAAATGCTGTTTAAGGAGTGAGGGAGGGGACTGTAGAGATGGCCAGGAGTTAGAGCACCGGCTGTTCTTGCAGAGGATCTTAGATTTGTTTCCAGCTCCCACATGGCAGCTTACAACCACCTATAATTCCAGGTCTAGGAGATCCAAATGCACCCTTCTGGCCTCCAAGAACACTGCACACACGGTGCACATACAGACACTCACTTAGGCACACACACATACCCATAAAATAATAAGTATTTTAAAATTTTATTTCTGTACACTAGTGTTTTGCCTGCATGTATATCTGTGTACTGCATGTGTGCCTGTGGGGGCAAGAGAACATCAGATCCCTTGGAACTGGAGGTGCAGATGGTTGCAGGCACATGTAGGTGCTGAGAATTAAACCCGGGTCCTCTGAAGAACAACTGGTGCTCTTAACTGCTGAGCCAGCTCTCCAGGCCCCTAAGTAGATAAATCTTAAAGAAACAAGGGGGTTTCTTCTTTCCACAACTTCCCTCAAGTTTCTAAAAACCTACAATTCTTTCTAGAAGGCTTGCATTTGCATACCATGACTGTACCATTTCTCAAGTCTGTCTGGCCAGTTTTCTTACAGCATCACTCAAGATATTATCCAACTGTCAAAGTCAAGAGGTCAAAGAAAATACTGAAGCTCCCAAGTTCATCCAGCAAACATTTACTGAGCAACTACTTTGTACCTCAACAGTTCCTCTTGATCAACAGATGAAAGATTTAAAAGGAAGTGGGAGGGACACCAGTGAGATGGCTCAGCAGGGAATGCACTATGCCATGCAAATTTGACCAGAGTTAGTTCCTGGGATCTCTAAGGGATCAAGAGAAGTGACTCCTCAAAACCGACCTGTGATCTAACATGTGCATTGTCACACACACACACCACCAACAACAACAACAATAACAATAATAAAATAAAATGATTTTTTTTAAAAAAATAGCTAATGAGCAGGCCATGGTGGCACATGTCTGCCATTCCATCCTTGGAAAGGAGAGGTAGAAAATCATGGCTAAGGTCAACCAGAGCCACTAATACTGTCTCAAAAGAAAAAAAGTTACCCAGAGGTCACAACACCTTGGATAGCAGCAATTTCTAGAACTGCTCTGAGATTTACTAAAAAGTAATCATTTATTGGCACCTCTACTAAAATTAGAGGTTTATGGGGCCAGGGAGATAGTTCGGTAGTTAAAGTGCTTAGCAATTAACGTGAAGACCAGAGTGCTCAGAACTCATGCAAAGCTGAGTAGGCATGGCAGCCTACCTATACTTCCGGTCAGAAGGTAGACTCTCCAAAGCATGCTGCCTAACAAGACTTAGCCATATTGTTAAGCTCTGAGTTTGATGAGTAAGGTGAAGACCAATCACAGATAATTCTGGACATCATGCAACCCCACAAACACCCATACACAAGCAAACCATGCATATATGAAAATGAGAACAACAGGCCGGGCGGTGGTGGCGCACGCCTTTAATCCCAGCACTCGGGAGGCAGAGGCAGGCAGATCTCTGTGAGTTCGAGACCAGCCAGGTCTACAAGAGCTAGTTCCAGGACAGGCTCCAAAACCACAGAGAAACCCTGTCTCGAAAAACCAAAAAAAAAAAAAAAAAAAAAAAAGAAAATGAGAACAACAGCCTTTTCCTTTTCATTTGTGCATGGGTGTGTGTGTGTGTGTGTGTGTGTGTGTGTGTGTGCTGTGCACACTAGAGGCTAACATCAAATGTCCTCAGTCACCTTCCATCTTACTTTCTTGAGAGGTTCTCTCACTGAGCCAGGAGCCCCTGATTCAGTTAGACTGGCTGACCAGTGAGTTTTGGGATCCACCAGCTTCCACCCCACCAACACTGACTTACAGTCATGCACCTCTGCACCTGGGCTGTATGTGGGAAGTAGGGATCTAAACTCATGTCCTCACTTATTGACAGAACCAATCCCCAGTTTTAACTGCGTTTAACAGAAAGAGGCTCAAAGATGCTGTGTAACCTATCAAGTTCACAGCTTGTAGGCACTGAGTGGGGAGCATCTCAGGTCTACCTGAGCTTAGGGCTTATGCCCTCTTGATGAAGTTCTTCCCCATTTGAGAGGGAGGGCAGGGCTTTCTCAGCACTAAGGACTTAATCGAAGGGAAACTTTCTGATCTACCTGTAGTTTTTCACGGTAGAGAAAAGCCATACACCTGCTGGATGTAGTGGTGGCACACCTGTAAGCATCCAAGGGGCTGAAGCAGAAAGACTGTGAGGTAAATCCAGATTGGGATACCTAGTGAGATCCTGCCTCAAAAACAAAAACAAGCCAGGTGTGGTGGCACACGCCTTTGATACCAGCACTCAGGAGGCAGAGGCAGGTAGATCTCTGAGATCCAGGCCAGCCTGATCAGAGTGAGTTCCAGAACAGCCAGGGATACAAGGAGAAACCCTGTCTCAACCCCCTCTCCCTCAAAAAAAAAAAAAGACACCTGAAGTTGGTGAGTTAATAGCTCAGGAAGGAAGGGTGTTTGCTGCCGAGCCTGGTGACCTGAGTTCAGTCTCTGGCCTCCACATATTGGGAGTAGCGATTCTTAAAAGTTATTCTCTGATGTCCAAAGTGCAGATGCAAAAACACGAGAGAAAGGGAGGGAGGGAGGGCAAGACAGACAGACATCCAAATGGAGCAAAGTTACTTCATTTTGTCCATTCAGTTGTCTCAATGGAAGGGACTCAAATACGTAGCCTTCTTTGTATTTCTTATTATGAGGAGGCTAAATGAAAGGCCACGAGGTGACCGATATGAGCTCACAGTCTTTCCAGCCTGACTATTTTTGTCAAGTCCAGCTCGTATTATGGCAGGATAGCATTGAAGCTGTCTCCCTCCCATTTTCAGTCATCAATGGAACACTAGCATGGACTGTCTCAGGCTTAAGTTCTTATGGATGCGCTGTAGAACAGTGGATCTCAACCTTTGGCAAACCTCTATCTCCAAAAAGACTTACATTAGGATTCATAACAGTAGAAAAATTATAGTCATGAAGTAGCAATGAAGTTATTTTATGGTTGGAGGTCAACACAAGATAAGGAACTGTATTAAAGGATTGCAGCATTAGGAAGGCTAAGAACTGCTGCTTTAGAATAAAAGAGCAGAAGCTTCACTAACAACAGTATAAAGAAGAAAGACATAATACTACTTTTCTTTTGCTAAGTTCAGAAAGAATGAAGGCCTTCTCCTTCTAGAGCTGCAGGAAAGAGCAGAGGAGACCAGATCTAATGACATAAGCCCTGAACGGCGCTTCAGAAAAGATCCAAGTGATAAGGTGGAGTCTCTCCTTTGCTGGGCCCCACAGTATGGACCAGGGCTAAAAAGAACCCATAAAGGGTGCGTAGGCTTGCCTCACAGCAGGCATTATCCACCCTAGGGCCTCATATAGGGCTCTGCATAAGGCCGGAGTTCAACTGACAGTTCTTCAAAGAAACATAAAGGGGCCATTGGAGCTCCCACGGACACTCGTTCACTGACAGTTCTATTATGTAATGCCGTGCACTCATTATCAATGACAATTTACTTAAATATGTTCTTTTGCACATGCACACAGCCACTTTTTTCGAATGCTCATAATGAGAAGGTGAAAATGACAACAGGTTTTCTGTTGTATCATAAAGGCTTACATGGTTTAAGAAATCAGATTTGAGAGCATAACTGCCCAAAGGGTCCATGTTCCTTGCTGAGTCTAAGAGAATGACTGAGGTTGGGCATAGCTGGGCATGGCTGTGCATGCCTGTAGCCCCAGCAATTGGGCGGCTGAGAAAGGATGAGAGCAGAATGCACAGTAAGATCACTCCTTGAAGCAACACGGAAACAAACAACCTACAAAAAATAAAATTGGAAGAAAAAACAAAACACAAGAACTACTTCCAATATCCAACTGTAGGCTGCTGGCAGTTTTCTTCTGCAGCAGAGGAGGCTATCAAGGACTTTCCCTTCTCTTTAGACATATTTAGGAGCCCTAAATTCCCAGGACAAAACCTGTCAGGGATAGACTGAGTATTGTAGGCAAGTGACCAGGAGAAGAAAGGGACAGGAAAGCTTCTTTTTCTTCTTCTTTTTATTTTTTATTTTTTTGTATATTAAAAAAAGGACATAAGATGGGTACAGTCTATATTCCCAGCTCCTCAGAAGGCTGAGGCAAGGATTACTTGAGCCTAAGAGTTCAGGGACAGCTTAGGTAACACAGTGAGATCCTGCTGCAGGGTTAACCAGTCAGAGCTGCACAGATCTACAGTCAAGTTTCTGACACATCGTCTTTCATAATGTAACAACTACCCTCAAATTTGAGCAGGCCTTAATATGCTAATTTCTGTAGCATCCATTTTGCAGATGCTTCTGCAGGGGCCCAGAGGGACAGATGATACAGAAATTGTGTTCCTCCAAAGCTGATCGTGTTCAGAAATTAGAGAAGTAAAGGGATACATGGAAAAGTGAGAATGACCTGGAAAGTTACTCCACCGGGAAAGCAAGCGCCCACAGCTTGAAGGTGTGCTGTAGGGTGCTCTCCCGTGTGTCCTCACACCAGAGCCAGGTCTGGGGTTTAGTTGTCTCCTAGATGTCAGTACAGGAGAGAGCTTGCATTCTCTGCACAGGAATGGACAACAACAGTTCAGTCCTAAAAGCACTTGCACTTGAGGAAGCCATGGGAAAGCAGCATGTCCCTCAAACTGCCAGCTGTGGCCTGCACCAAATCCCTCTCCCATGAGACCAAACGTGCTAAGACCCTATTGCCTGACACATCTGATCAAGCACATGAACTACATTTAAAAGTAGGTGGTCAGCTTAGGCAAGACAAGGTATAAGGTTTGGATTCTATCTTTGTGAGTGGCAGGGAACATTTTCAAAAGTAGTTGGGTCAGACAGTCAGGAAATAGAGGCAGGAGGGTTGCCATGAGTTTGAGGCTCACCTGGACTACACAGCAGGACTGCCTCAAACAAACAAACAGAAACCACTCTGATGGAAAGAGACAGCAGCATTTGGGGCTGGGATCCCCTCAATTTTAGCATTTATGAGTCAAGAAAGGCCTCACGGGGGACAGCACTCCTGGAACAACTGGTTTGCCCTTCAGAGAGCCATGGCCACTGTCCCGCCTCCAGCATGCCATGCCACACCCACAGAGACTCTTGATGCTGCACCTTATGACAAATTCCTATTAACCCCACTTTATGACAAACAAACGTTTTTATATCTATGTATTTGCTGAGGGGCACGTGTGGAGATCAGAGGACAGGGAAACTGGTTGTCTTCATCTTGTGGGCTCCAGGCACAGATCAAGTCTTCAGGCTATCAAGTCATCTCCATGACAATAACCTTACCTTCTGAGACTTAAAGAAACCAATATGAAAAGCTGAAAAGCAGCAGTTTCCCTTAGCTCTGCAGAACAATTAAGCAGCTCCTGCTGTAAATCACTGGGTACAGAGATGGAAGGCAAGAATGGAAAACTAAATCCAAAAGAAAAGATTCCCCCCTCCAAAAAAAGATTCACCTCATAGAAATACTCCTGGCTAGGCCAGCAAGATGGCTCAGTGTTGATAAAGGCAACCTGACTCTGATCACTAGAACCCATGTAAAGGTAGATGGAAGAACTGACTCTATAGACAATGGCACATGTGCACACATGAAGAAAGGAAGGAGGGAGGAAGTTGGGATTAGGTTTAAGAAAAGTTCTCAAAGCCGGGCGGTGGTGGCGCACGCCTTTAATCCCAGCACTCGGGAAGCAGAGGCAGGCGGATCTCTGTGAGTTCGAGGCCAGCCTGGTCTACAAGAGCTAGTTCCAGGACAGGAACCAAAAGTTACGGAGAAACCCTGTCTCGAAAAATCAAAAAAAAAAAAAAAAAGAAAGATAAGTTCTCAATACTTTTTCAAATATTTTGTCTTCATACAATTTATCTAAATTTAATTTTGTTTTGGTTTTTAAAGCAGGGTCTCTCTGTGTAACACCCCTAGAGGTCCTGGAACTAGCTTTAGTCCAGGTTTCGAACTCACAGAGGTCCACCTGCCTCTGCCTCCCAAGTACTAGGATTAAAGGTGTATGTCACCACCACCAGGCTCTAAATTTAATTTTTAAAACAAGAAACATAAACCATCTGCTTAATTTGGATGTCATTTGGATGAAGCTATAGAGCAGAAAAGCAAAACTAAGCTGCGGTGGTAGAAATCAGAACAAGGGTATTGCCTAAAGGGGGCCTGGAAGCTCCCTATGGGTGATTTAAAATTTTTTAAAACAAGAAATATAAACTATCTGCTTTAAGCTAATAAAATTAACTTAAATCTATATGGAAAGTTGTTTTTTTTTTTTTTTTAATTTTCGAGACAGGGTGTCTCCGTAGCTTTTTGGTTCCTGTCCTGGAACTAGTTCTTCTAGACCAGGCTGACCTCGAACTCACAGAGATCTGCCTGCCTCTGCCTCCCGAGTGCTGGGATTAAAGGCGTGCGCCACCACCGCCCGGCTTATAAGGAAAGTTTTGAATGAACAATTTTTCTCCAATGACTCAAAATTGTTAATAGTAATGTTGTGTGTGTGTGTGTGTGTGTGTGAGAGAGAGAGAGAGAGACAGAGACAGAGAGAGAGACAGAGACACAAAGTCTCACTATGTAGCTCTGGCAAGTCTGCCTCTGCCTCTTGAGAGATGGGATTAAAAGGTGTGTGCCACCATGCCCAGCTGCTAATAACTTTAAAAATAATGATTTTTTTTAAAATATTAGGTTTATTTATTTATTTTAGGTTTATTTATTTTATATGTAAGTGTTTTGCTTGTAAGTATGCATGTTCACCACATGTGCGCCTAGTGTCTGAAAAGATCAGGAGAGAGTGGCAGAGTCCCTGAAACTGGGATTATGGATGATGGTTGTAAACCATCATGTGTCAGGAACTGAACCTGAGTCCTCTGCAAGAGCAACAGGTGCTCTTAACTGCTGAGCCATCTCTCCAGCTCCCACAATACTAACTTTTTACCCTTCTGAAGTTAGTTAACTTCATTGCCTTTTTTAAAATTACGCTTACTGTGTACACAGATACAGACACACACACACACACATACAGGTCCCAACATGGGTGTGTATGTCAGAGGACAACTTGCAGAATTGGAATCTCTCCTCCCACCATGTGGGTCCCAGAGATAGAACACAGGCTTATCAGGCTTGGCAGCTAGTGTCTACCTCCTGAGCCATTGTGCTGGCTTCTATTTTAGTTTCCATGTTTTAAAATGGGGAGAGCACCACTTGCTGGTTTATGTTTCTCACATATTCACGTATGTCTTCTCTCTCTCTCTCTCTCTCTCTCTCTCTCTCTCTCATGTGCACTGGTGTTGTGCTTGTATGTATGTCTGTATGAAGGTAAGGGATCCCCTAAACCTGGAATTACAGGCAGTTATGAGCTGCCATGTAGGTTCTGGGAATCGAACCCACATTCTATGGAAGAGCAGACAGTCATATATTTCTTCTAATGGGACAGCACGAGAATGGAAACTCAATGGCAAGATGAAATGTAAACAAGAGCTGAGAAGTGCCTCAATGGTACAGCATGTACTGAGCATGCATGAAACCCTGGGTTTGATACTCAGCATCAAACAAAACAGTCAACTAAACAGGATAAATAAACACCTAAACGATCATAGGATGTCATTTAGACAACGCTATAGAGCAGAAAAGCAAAACTAAGCTATGGTGGTAGAAGTTAGGTCAGGAGTTTTGGCTAAAGGGGACCTGGAAGCTCCCTGCAGGTGAAGAAGAGCATCTGTATCCTGATGCATATCCTGGCCAAACTGCGCAGCTAAGAGCTACACATGCTACTTGGTGTGAATTATATAAACAGTAAAATACACAATTTCTTAATTGGATATGCACCTTTAATCCCAGAATTTGGAAGGCAGAGGCAGGAGGATCTCTGTGAGTTTGAGGCTAGCCCAGTCTACAAAAGCAATTTCCAGGCCAGGGCTACAAAGACTGGGGGGGGGGGGGAGGGAGACAGAGACAGAGACAAATGGAGAAAGGGAGGGAGGAGGAATATTTTCGGCAGGCAAGATGGTTCATCAGGTAAAGGTACTTGTCACCAAGTTTGACAACTTAGTTTCATCCCTGGAACCCCACAGAGGGAGAAAACTGACTTATCAGGTGGTCCTCTAACATTATGCAGGCACCATATTAAAAAAAAAAGGCCAGGAGCCAGACAGTGGTGGCACACCCCTTTAATTCCAGCACTTGGGAGGCAGAGATGCGGGTCTCTGAGTTCGAGGCCAGCCTTGTCAACAGAGAGAGTTCCAGGACAGGTTCCAAAGCTACAGAGAAACCCTGTCTTGAAAAACCAAAAATAAGAAAAAGAAAGAGAGAGAGAGGGGGGGGGGCAGGCATGGTGGCACACACCTTTAATCCTAGCACAGAGGCAGATACTGAAATACTATTGAGTGACTACTGGATTAATGAAAACCTCAGCCACATACATACATACAAGCGTGGCTAGGGGTAGGGCAGAGCTAGGTCAGCATAAATACAGGAAATAAGGACCCTCGTCTGATGTCAACAAGAGCCTAACTGCCTTACACACCTCTTAGTAGTCTGGCAGGAGCTTTCAAAACTTCAGATGTACTTACTTAGTCATTGGTCTAACAATAGAACTTCTAGGTCTTTCTATATAAAAACAAAAGGTCATTTATTCAATCAACAACCTTTGAAATACCGTGAATATTTTAACACATAGAGATCCATTTGCCTCTGCCTCCTGAGTGCTAGAATTAAAAGCATGTGCCACTATCCCCAGTTATACATACTTTTTTAAAAGTTTTATTTTATGTGTATGCCCAGTGCCTGCAGGGGCCAGGGAAGGGTGTGGGATCTCCTGGAACTGGAGTTACAGATGGTTGTGACCACCATGTGGGACCTGAGTCCTCTGGAAGAGGAGTCAATGCTCTTACCCTTCAAGTCCTCTCTCCATCCCAACATGCTTTTATCATAATTATCCAAGACAGTAAATGGAAACGCAAAATGCAAAATATATGAAGTATGCTAGTATCGCTATTTTAAATAAATATTAATAAAAAGCAAATATCTTAAAAGTTTGCAAATGCATCCACTATCATTTTTTCTCCCCCAAGACATGGTTTCTCTGTGTAACAGTTCTGGCTGTCCTGGAACTCGCTTTGTAGACCGGGCTAGTCTCAAATTCATTAAAATCTGCCTGCCTCTGCTTCCCAAGCACTGGGATTAAAGATGTACATTGCCACCACTGCCCGGTCAACATCCACTTGCCTTAAAAGGACAGAAAAGTTATCAGTGGTTTCTTCCAAAAAGGAAACTGGGTGATTAATGAATGGGGTGTGAGACTGACTCTCCATTTACCCTTTGATAGAAATGTGTTGTTTATACACTGTAGTAATAAGGGGGGGGGCTGTGTCCCGCCACCCAGCCGCCCACATGGCTAGCTCTAGCTTATGCCCCGAAATAATTACACGGAAACTGTATTCTTTTAAACACCACTTGGCCCATTATACCTAGCCTTTTCTCGGCTAACTCTCGCACCTGGCCTAGCCCATTTCTAATAATCTGTGTAGCCCACGAGCTGGCTTACCAGGAATGATCTTAACCTGCGTCTGCCTGGAGTGGGAGAATCATGGCGACCCTCTGACTCAGCTTCTTTCTCCCAGCATTCTGTTCTGTTTACTCCTCCCACCTATGTTTTAACCTATGAGGGCCAAGCAGTTTCTTTATTGCTTAACCAATGAAATCAACAGATTGATATATGACACTCCCACATCAATACACATTACCTGTTTAAACATAAAGCAGCTTAGATTGATTGGTACATTTATCCCAAATGCTCGTCCATCAATAAGCTCATTCTTTAGCCCCAGCTTTAACTCTCTTCCTCTGTATCCAGAGGGACACAGGCCTCCCAGCACTGAACTCACTATCTCCAACCTCTTCCACAGCCTTCTTCATGCCTCTAATTTGGGATCTGTTCTCTTTAATGCTGTCAAACCAGTGACTGGCACTGTGCCTGGCACATTCCAGGAGCTTACCAAATGTTGGCTCACTCAGTGAATGAAAAGACAGGTTCCCAAGGAAGTTACAAAACCAAGGACTTACAACAAATCATACTCTGTGACAAGTACCAGACAGACCAGGAACAGAAGGCTTTGCAGTTAACTTTCAACAAACACAGCAAGGCTGAGCCAATTCCAAGACAGTTGCCAGAAGTCTGGCTTTGCTATACAAACAGCTGTGTGGCCTTGGGAGTAAAGTAAATCTCCCAACTCTGGCCTTATATTTTCCAGTTGTCAAAGAACTTCAGACCCTCTCCCCCAACATATACAATAGGTGAAAGTGGAACTGAGATGACAGAAGGAAGGCTGGGGCTAGATCCCGACTCACCCAACTGTGTCTCAGGTTTTCCCCCTCATCAGGGACCCCTGGAAACCCATAGTTCAGTGCAGTTTGAAAACCAGTCAGGTCAAGTGGTAATAGCACATACCTTTTAATCCTGCCCTTGGGAGGCAGAGACAGGTGGATCTTTGAAAGTACGAGGCCAGCCTGGACTACAGAGTGAGTTCCAGGACAGCCAGGACTGTTACACAGAGAAACCCTGTCTCAGAACACACCAAAAACAAACAAACAAACAAAAAAACAAAACTAATAAAAAACAAACAAAAGCAAAACAAAACAATAGAAAAACAGAACAGACTTCTCCCACATTTCAAATGTTCTGATTTGCCACTCAAATATGATTCCCCACTAGGGGATGTTTTTTTGTTTTGTTTTGTTTTTTTTTTTTTTGGTGTCAAATAAAAGGAAGTTGAATGTGATCACTGTAAATGCATAATATAAGGGATCAAGGAGGGAAAAATTCAGTAGCCAGCCAGAGCCAGTACACCTTATTAGTTTTCTGTTTATTTAGGCCTTTTTACCTTTCTTTCTTTGTCTGTGTGGGGGTGGAGGATGTACATGCCACAGCGTCAGTGTGGCAGTGAGAGGACAACTTGTAGGAGCTGGTTCTCCCCTTCCACCGTATGGATTCCAGTAATCGAACTCAGTTCATCAGACTTGGTGGACAATGCATTTATCCACTGAATCATCTCACAGGCCCTGCTTGGATTTTTGAAACAGGATGTCCTGATTGTTTTGGTTTTTGTTTGTTTTGGTTTTTGTTAATTTGCTACAAACCTAGACATATTCATCAAGAAGTGATCTTGAGACAATGCCTTTCCCTATTCTTCCTAGATTGCCTGTAGGCAAGTCTATACGGCACCTTCTTGATTAAGGATTGGTGTGGGAGGGCCCAGCTCACTATGGAGCTCACTATGGATGGTACCACCCCTGGGCAGGTGGTCTTGGGGGTATATAAGAAAGCAGGCTGAGCAAGCCAGTAAGCAACATTGCTCTGTGGCTTCTGCTTCAGTTCCTGTCCTTACTTCATTCACAATGGACTATGGTGTGGAGCTGTAAACCAAAATAAAACCTTTCCTTTCCAAGTTGCTTTTGGTCACAGTATTTTATCACAGCAATGGAAAAGTAGCTAAAACATAGGACTTCATTACGTAGGTCAGGCTAGCCTCAAACTGATGATCCTCTTGCCTCAGCTGAGTGTTAGGATTACTAACACTCTGTTTATTAAGTCCTCAGTAGGAGGGAAAACCATAACACTCTGAGGGGGAAAGTGTTTTCATCCTCCACAGGACCAAACATTGCAGGGGTGGGACTTCCTTCCTTCCAGGGCAGTGGGCAGTGTCTTGATAGAGCCGTCCAATCTCTGCATTGAAAAGCTGAGGATGGCCGTGTTAGCATGTGTGTCACGGTGAGGGCATTTGGTGAGTTAATGAACGAGAGGAGAACCATTTAAGGAGGTCTGACTCAGGTGCAAGCACCCATCTCTGAAGGCACAGGTATTTGAGCAGGGAAATAGTCCTCTGGGACTTCAGCCGTTAAACCCTTCCATGATGACAGCTGCTCAGAAACCTACTACAAGGGACTCGGACCTCAAGGACAGTCACTACTGAGTTAGTAAGAGGTGCGTATTTGCAATTCCAGCCCTTAGAGGCTGAGCAACAAGTATCATGAATTCCAAGTCAGCTTGGGTTTCATAGTGAGACCCAGTCTCAGAAACAAAAAGAAAAGAAAGGGGAAGGCTAAGAATGAGAGAGAATGAAAAAGGCTTTCTTCAGCCAGGAAGAAAGCTCAATTTTGGTAAAGTGCTTATCAAACACGCATGAGGACCCTAGTTGTCCAAAACTCGTGTAAAAAACTGGTGGTAGGCACTTGTGACAGATTCCTGGTGCAACCTTACTAGCCAGCCAAACTAGACTAACTAGTAAGTTCCAGGCCAGTGAGAGACCATCTCAAAAATCAAGATGGACAGCAGGTGAGGAACAGCACCTCATGTTTGTTATGATCTGCTGACTGAGGAAGGCAGCTATCCCACCTCTTCCAGCCTGCGCTCTTTATTTTCCCCCTAGTGTCTAGCTTCTCCTCTCTCCGCCCCTTCTGTCCCTCCCTCCCTCTGCCCCACTTCTCTTAGGAAGAGGTGGCTAAGGCTTCCTCTCCTCCTCCCTCCCTTCCCTTTTACTAAGTAAACTATATCCAAACTCACTCTCTGTCTCTCACCCATGCGGTTCCTCGGCTCCTCATGGGACTGGCTGCCCTGCCAACCTGCAGAGGTCTCTGACCCGCAGCCTCCCACCCGCCTGGGACACACAGAGGCCTCGGGTGGAGGGACCCAGCTGCCATCCTCGGGGAACTGCGCCATTTTATCTAGACCATTACAAAGCTGACTTCTGGTCTTCACAAGCACAGGCACGTATCCACACACTCATGCACCAGCACACTCATGGAAACACACACAATGGAGGGGCTAGATTGTAGCTGCCATTTTTCTTTCACCTTAAACAGAAAAGCCACACTTTGGTCATTACATGTGTTCTGTTCTTTCAGCTGTCTCAGGGACACAGATACTGGTTTATCTCACAGACGTCCCCTCTGTGCTATGCCCTGCCTAATTGTGACCCTCTCTCCATGGGGCTGAGTCGGATTCCAGGCACTTCTCCTCATCTGAGCAACTTTTATCTTATTTACCTTTTTCTGGTGATGTAGGTGATAGCACCTAGTGTCATACCTACAAAGCACTCTACCAAGAAGTTGCAGACATCCTCTGCCCAGTCTTTTAAAAAGGAAAAGGTAAGTGCAAACGTTCACTTTAAAGGTAAGGAAACTGGCACAGCCAACTCAAAGATGCAAAGGTGAGTCATCCATAGAGCAAGCAGACTTTAGACTTTCTCTCTGAGACAATGCGGTCACCAGGCTCAGACACACAGGCTCATTCAAAGTGAGCTCAGCAACTATGAGAAAATGTTTCATGTTCCTCAAGCTTGGCATGAAATGCTTAACAAAGATGGTGATTAAAGAAGTATGACCAACAGACATACACTGAAGGCCAGACACCACATAGAGTTTTGAACTTAGTCCTAAGGGGCTGGCAAATTGGCTCAGCAGGTAAAGGTGCTTGCCACCAAGCATGACAAACTGAGTGAACCCCAAGACCTATGTGGTGGAGAAAGGGAATCTCCTCTGATTTCCACATACTTGTCATGGCACACACAATAAATAAATGTAATAAAAGTATATAACTTAAAAAATTCTGTCTTTATAATATCTGTGATGATTTTAATAATAGCACAGGCTCACAGTTAGGGAAAACAAGCCAGGAGAGTGTAAGGCATTTGTCTGCAGTCACACAGCTGGAAAACGATGGTACCCACACCCCAACACTGTCCTAAGAGCAGGTCACACATCCAACTCTAACCAAGGAGGCAAATCCTCTTCTCTGAATGAAGTCCTGGTAGAAATGCATGCATGCAGGTCAAGCTAAAGGGTACAGGATACAGGTTGCCACATATCCCTGCAGAGCTATTCAGATGTTGAATAACAGGTTACTTTATGGCCCATCTATCTACCTGAAACAGCAGGAACAGCAGGTTTGGTAACATGCCTAGTAAAAGCCTGTCTTGAAAAGCTTGCCAAGCTGTGGGTCTCTTGGGATTTGGATGAGAACTGATTAATCAAAGCAATCTCTTGAAGCTCATAGTAATTAAAAGTTTCAAAATGAAAAGGACCCAAAGGTAGAAGAGTACCACATGCAAGCAAAAAACCCTTCTTCAGCAGGCACTGAGCGTCAAGAACCTCATTTCAAAGCCACATGTCAGGTTCCCGCTAATCTGCACACAATAATGTAGCTCTTATAAGAGCTACTGTCAAGAAAGATCCACATTCCTCTGTATTAAAATAATACAATGACAGGCAATTCTTTGAGTCTGGGGCTAGCCTGGTCTACAGAGCGACTTCCAGGACAGCTAATGCTACACAAAGAAACCCTGTCTTGAAAAACCAACCCCCAACCAAAATAAATAAATAAATAAATAAATAAATAAATGAATAAATAAATAACAAGCTGGTCACAGTGGTGCACACCTTTTATCCTAGCACTTGGGAGGCAGAGGCAGGTGGCAGGTGGTCTGAGTTCAAGGCCAGTCTGGTCTACAGCGTGAGTTTCAGCACAGCCTTACCTACAGAGTAAGACCCTGTCTCAGAAAACAAAACAAAACACTAATAATAATTTTAAAAAACCAAAATAGATAAATTAGTGAGGACATCTTTGGGATAATACTCATGTTAATTAAATAAGAAGAAACCAGTGACCACAGAACAAGGCTTATTACAATTTGTGCTCTCGTACAAACCAGAGGGAACACTTTCTGGAGAACTGTGGCTCTCCATTCAGCAGGCACAGGGAGAAGTGTCACCCATTGCAGACCTGGGACTATGCCCACACAGGAGTCATACACAGTAGGCCATAAATAGGATCGCAGAGGACAGGAGAGTGATCCTGCCCTTCAGAAAACTGTCACCAAAGCTTAGAGGAGAATCCTAATCCTGAGGTGGGTGGAGTATCAGGGAAGTTCTCTTGAGGTGAAGGGGAGATTATGCAGATAGGAAAGATAGGTGACATAGAAATGCTCACTAAATGCCAGTATAACAAAGCAGAGACTTGAGAAGAGTGAGCCACCAATGCCAGCTAGAAGCAGGCTCAGTACTGAGTGGTTTACAGTTGCGGTCTCTCCGTGTGAAACCAGGGCCATGACACCAAGAGAAGAGCACCATGTAAGCCCAAAGCAGCCATGTGGTAAGGAGTCTGTGATAAAGGCAAATCTTTCCTTAATAATATATAAAGCATCTACTGAGCCAAATACATTAATTCATTTGGGAAGTGGAACCAAGAGGAATGGAGAGTTCGAGGTCTGAGCTGGGCTTCACAGCAAGACTACATCACAAAACAAACAAGGACTCGGAGAAGAGAGGAGCAGATAAGTTAGAGAAGGAAGTACAAGGTTCAGGGATGGCCTTGGAGGTCAGTGTGGTGGACTCTGCTAGCAGAAGATGCAGAGGCCTTGGCAGATGTCAAGTGGCACCTGCCACTGCCCAGCCTTGTCTCTTCGGGGACATTTTCTTCTTTTGATTTCAATACTTGAGAAGCAGAGGTAGGCACATCTCTACGAGGCTGAGAATTTTTTATTTAATTTTATGTGTATGAGTGTTCTATCTGCATGTATGTCTGTGTATCCTGAAATGGAAAATGCCTGACCTACAAGCTCATTTCACAGCCAATAAATGGAAGGCGAAGCATAAATACTATTAGCGAGAAGACGACAGGTGGCAGCATCTCAAATGGGAGAAAGGGGCTGAGAGGAGAGCTCAGAGGCAAAGACCCAAGGCTCCATTCACCCTCAGGCCCACAAAAAATTAATCATAAATATGTAATTGTGGTAGTTTAAAGGAAGTGTGGCCTTGTTAGAGGAGGTGTGTCACTGGGGTTGGGCTTTGTCAAAACCCTACACCATTCCCAGTTAGTGTGTTTGTTCTTTCTTTCTCCCTCCCTCCCCCCCCCCATGCTTGTGGGTCAGATGTAAGATCTCAGCTATGTTCCTGCCCCATGTCTGCCTGCGGCTATGCTCCCTACCATGACATTCAAGGATGGAACCCTGAGTCCTCAGATTAAATGAGGAGAGACAGACCAGGCCCCTTCCTTCAGTGAGGCAGGTCATAATAACCTGCTCCTACAGGCTCAGTGAGCACATTATAGGAGGTGGGGAACTGGGCTACAATGAGAGCACCACCAGGCCCACAAGGTCTTGAAAGGACCTCAGAACGTTAGGCCCTCAGTGTTTTGCTAGGTGCTTCTTTCTCATTGTCTATACTTGCTGATCCTACCAGGATTATCCTCTCCTGCCCTAGCTGTTCCAATTTATCCTTCAAATATCAGCTTCGATGACATCACTTCAAAGACATTCCCTACATCTACCATCTCCAGAGGTATTTATCTGCTACTCTCCAGTATTTTTACACATTTGCATACATTCACCAAGCACCTACCATGCACTGGAAGTTATGTGCAATGAAAGAAAGAGAACTGTTTACAAATAAGCAAGATCGTAAAAACAAAACAACAACAACAAACAGAGAAGACAGTTCCTTAGAAGCAAATCATCATCATCATCCCAGCACTCAGGAGGTGGAGGCAGGCAGATCTCTGTGAATTTGAAGTCAGCCTGTTCTACAGTGTGAGTTCCAGGACACCAGAGCTACACAGAGAAACCCTGTCTCAAAAAAACCAAAAACCAAACCAAACTAACCAAAAACAAGAAAGGAGTACAGCACAGAGCAGGTGGAGAAGAGGTTGAAAACAGCAGCCAGACCAACCGAACATCTGGGGCTAAGAATGGAGGAAAGCAACAGAGCAGAAGCTCAGCAAGCGTGAGGTCCTGGTTCCATGCCTACCATGCAGGGCAGAAGTGGGTGGGAGTGACCTGCTGTGGCCGAAGGAGGACTGGGCACTAAGTGACAGAAGAACAGCTGCAGTCACTGTAAGGGTGCTGGCTTTACTCTGGAGGAGCGGAATCCTGAGACAAGACTTCAATTTTAACAGGCTCTGGCTGCCATGTCTTCTGTTTTCCAATCATTCCATTTGTTTTCTACTTCTGCTGTGTCTCTTTCCCAAGAGAAAGCAACGGCATGGCAGAAACTAGGCTTGGCTTGTTTACCTATGGCACATCCCAGTGTCAGACACTAATAGGCCTCAATAAACACTGAATGAATGAATGAATGAATGAATGCTAGACTTAGGAAGTCTCTCTTGTCAGAATCTCAAAATCAGCGAATGAAGATGATGCAAACAGACTCAATAGCTGGCCACACAAAAACTGTCTTTCCAGCTCAAAAAGCAGTTAGGGTGTGGTTAAAAGTGTACGCTGCCCTTGTCTACGCCTGTGTATGACACAGCTGGTGAAGTACTTAGACATCAAAGCACTGGGCTAAAGCTTCTGAGGAAAGGGTCAGTGAGAGGGCCCAGGGACAGAAGGTTTTGCTACCAAGCCTGATAACCTGATTTGAGCACTGGGTGGGACCCTGATGGTGGCAGAAGACAGCCCACTCCCAAAAGTTGTCCTCTCACTTTCATGAGCAAAGGCCATGGCAAGGGTGTCCCTGACCCCACACAAAAGGCCATTGCTGCTCTTACAGAGGACCCAGGTTCGTTCCTAGCACTCACATGGCAGCTCTGTAACTCCACTCCTACAGGACCTGTTGGTCTCTTCTGGTATTCAGGGTACCAAGCTCACACACGGTGCACATTCATATATGTGGGCAGTCATACACATAAAATAACTTTTGTAAAAAACCTTTTAAGTAGTAGGGATATATATATATATAGGTCAGTGGTGGTGTGCATGAGGCCCTGAGCTTTAACTCTCAGTACAAAACAAAACAGCTAGTGAGACAGCCCAGTGGGCAGGGGCGTTTGCTGCCAGGCCTGACAATCTGAGTGTGATCCCTGGAACTCCCATGGGAGAAGGAGCCAACTCCTGGGAAATGTCGTTTGCCATCCAGAGGTGCTCTGTGGCAAACACACACACACACACACACACACACACACACGAGTACAAAAATCAAAGATTCTTAAATATGACTTCCAATTCTGTCATCTCCTACCCAGGGTACACTGAGAGAAACAGATTGGAACCTTGCATCCTAGCTGATGGACTTGGGAAGCTCTAGCCAACCAGGCATACTTCTGCCTTAACCAGAAGGGGTCTCCCATCTTTAGAGACCATCCTGTTAGAGGTCCAGTCCAAGGCTGAAGACACAAGGGAGCTTCAAAATCTAGGACCACAGTTAAGCCTCTTGGCTCCACTAGCTAACAGGATTCATCCTGGAATTAGAGGTTTGTAAAGCTAAAACAGGTCAACACAGGCAGAATCCAACCCACCGGTTTGGCAGACATCAGCCAACACTACTGGAGGCTCACCACCTCCCTGCTCCCCAGAACCCTGGAGGCCCTCAGGCACTCTGGTGACGAGGAAGAGCTACGGAGGCTGTGGAGCAGTTAAGTCCCTCTACCAGTCACACTTCTCCCGAAACCAGTGGGACATGAGGATGGACATAACATCACCAGGAACCCTGACAATACAATAGGATATTCATTCAGTTGTCTTTCCCCAAACCCTTACTACACATCGACTGTGCGCACCATACACCTCACTAGATGCTGGAGACACACACAGTTCACACAGATCTTGCAACAACTAAGAGATCTTTACTAAAGGAAGTCAAGTAAACAGGCAATTGCACTCATTGTGATTACTGCCACACACACTAGAAAGGTCTCAGTCAGGTCTCTGCAAGATGGCGGTAATGAGCAACCGGCAAGCATCAAACAGTAGTCCAGCAAAGGAGTCTAGGCAAGAGCAGCAGGAGTGGGGTACAGGCAGAGAAGATCACAAAGCAAAGACAAAGCACAGAGTGCAGCTTATAGAAGCGGCAGCAGCTGACTATGCCTGGGAGGAAGAAGAGTATGGGAAATGCAGCCAGTGAGCCAGTTGAAGTCAGAGCCTAAAGGACCTGGATGCTATGCCAAGAAGTGCGGTCTAGCCTGAGGGAAAGGAGGACCTACTGGTGGATTTTCAAGTAGGATTTATTTATTTATTTTTGGTTTTGTTTTTCAAGACAGTGTTTCTCTGTGTAGCCCTGGCTGGCTTGGAACTCGCTCTATAGACTAAGATAGCTTCATATACACAGATCGGCTTGCCTCTACCTCCCAAAGGCTGGGATTAAAGTCATGTGCCACCATGCCTGACCAAGTAGTATTTTTTTAAGGTTCCCCAGCTGCTTGGGTTATATTCTCTCACTATTTTTTCCTCTATGTAAAGTGATAAAGATCAGGGAGGAAAACAATATCTCTTCTGGCTTGTGATAATCTCAGCAGTGTATCTTAGGAAAAAAAGATCTATTGAGAAACAGAAATACCTTCAAGGAACAAGTACCCCTTAACCATCTGAAACACAACAAAGTAAAAACCTAGCACAAACCATGCCTGCTTCCTGTTAGCACTTCAGGCTCTGGTGCCCGACTTCAGGGTTTTTGGGAAGTGAGCAGTGCAGATGTGCAAGTCTCGGGTATGACTGGCAAACGATGACAGTACAACCCAGCCTCAGCTGCACCCACAACTAAACTGTCCCTACAAACTTTTAGGAAGTGAAGTGAGAAGAATGGATGGGAGTGGTCCTTAACAATTAGTGATCTAACTGGAGAAGGAAGCAGTAACCTTGCAGGGCAGCCAGCCATCCTCAGACACAGGCCCCAGCAGGTATCATGTCAACAGTAACATGCTCTGCAAGACAGGCTCCTCTAACACCTACAGACACGGGAGGTGGGTCAATAGTGCTTCCTTATGATTATTTTGAGACAAGGTCTTTTTATGTAGCCATGGCTGGAACTTACTATACAGATCAAGTTTGCCTCGTCCTGCCTCAGCCTAATGTGTGGCTGGGATTACAGGTATGTACCACCACATTTCCCCCAAAACCTTATTTTTATTGGTGGTAGGAATGGAAACCAGGAGCTTGCAAATGCTAGACAAGTGCTCTGCCACAGCCTAATGTGTGGCTGGGATTATAGGCATGTACCACCACATTTCCCCCGCAAACCTTATTTTTATTGGTGGTACGAATGGAAACCAGGAGCTTGCAAATGCTGGACAAGTGCTCTGCCACTTAGATATACCTACATATTTTATTAGGATAGAAACCCAACTGAAGCGAATTATCCCAGTCACACTACTACGAAGCTGCTGACCTGGGGATGGAGCCAGGAGCTGACTGGCAGGCAGTCGGAATGCTCTTTCCATTGGACCTCTGAGCCTGTCAAGTTACCCAGCGTGAAGATTCCAGTCAACCCACATTCATTAGATGATCGCTACACAGACTCTGAAGGTCTGAGTCTCTAGGACTAGCAAAGGCCTCTTGACAGTTCCTAAGAAACAGAGGGTCAGGTGGGCTAGACAGAGTGCTAGAGTCCTGAGCTCTGTGTCTGTTCCTACAACCTGTGACAAGTTGTTCTATTTCCAATTATCCTCTGGAAGGATAGGGATAAGGTGACACTATTAAGTTTCTGTGAGTTAGATAGAACTAAAAAAAAAACAAAAAACAAAAACAAACAAAAAAAAAAAAAACCAACCCAGACTACAGAGCTTATAATAAATAAATAGGAGAACTGGGTGTGGTAGCTTAGGTATGTAATCAGTCCCAGAACTTGGGAGGCTGAGGCAGGATGACTGCTATGGATTCAAGACACAATGAAATACTGGCCAGCGTGGAACTAGAGCCCCTTTTATTTTTTAAGAAGGCAACTAATGTAACATTTTTACTTACTACTTTTTCCAAAAGCACAAGAAAACCTCCACAGGTTCATTATAGTTCAATGCACGCAAGAGGCAGTAGGAAGGAAGTCTTTTTGTGTTGCTGTCGGGGAAACTAAGGCATAAGTGGAGCAAGAAAATGTCTCCAGGGGAAGAGAACGCCACCATCCAGCCACCAAATCCCTGTGCCATCTCCCTGGCACCACCACACGGCCAAAGCCCCTTCCTTCTGGCAGGTTCTTCTAGAACCTAGCGTCAAGGATCCCCTAAGTGGTCCTGTTGTTCCAACCACGAGGAAGGGAGTGTCTGGATATTAGTTTCATGAATAGCCTTTCACAGTTCCCAATAATAAGGAAAACCTTCGGACTCTTGCCCTGAAAGGAAAAACACTGAAAGCGCAAGAGCCTGCGACAGAACAGCCTCCTAATGAACGTGAAGCAAATGCTTCTTCTGAAGATCAGACCACACAAGAGGCCAGAAGGCGGCCTCCTGACATCAATCCAAACAATATAATGGCGGGTGACTAGATATATCAAATCACTCCTAGACCCCAAACGGGCTTCTGGTTCCTTTGTCCCTGGAAACCTGCATAGGAAGCCTGGTTTTGCCTCTACTCCTCGAATGACCTTCCATATGTGATTTAACCTCCTGTGCCTCCGTGCCCTCGTGGATAAAACGACTAAAGCAATAATAGCTCCCTTACAGGGGCTGCTGTGATCAGGACACAGAGTGCTTAGCACAGAGCTTCTAAGTCAAAAAGGGCTGGACAACCAGTGACAGACATCCTTGTTGTGTTAGCACTACTACAAGTGTCCCCATTCCGTCAACTTGTCCCTGAGGACCCTAAGGACGGGCGGCATAAGGCCATTTCTAGATTTTTGCCCCATTTTGGGGGCGGTGGCCAAGAGATAAAGCCCTGAACGAGGAGGCCTCAGGTCGGCCACGGAGTGGGAACGGGGAAGCAGAGCGGAGGAGGGGCCTAAGTCCAGGAGTCTCTCCAGCCGGCCATTCCAAAGGGGACTGCGGACCTCAGGTGACTGGGTGACGCCGGGCCACCACGCGGGAGTGAATGAATGAGCACGCAGCCCTTTCACCTTCGCCCACACGCGGCTCGAGCCCCTCCAGCGTGGCGTCCTCTCCGTGACCTCTGACCCCGCCGACCCCTCACCTCAGACCCCTTCAGTTCTTTTATCTTGCCGGGGCGCCTTTTTCCTCACCAGCAAGTCCAAACGGCTCCGGGCGCTACGGCTCGGCTTGCTTCAGCAGCAAAATGTCCGCAGCCTCCACCTCCCTCTCCGCGGGTGCGCCGCTGCAGCCGGCCGCTCCGAACCCGGCGGCTGTCACCTGCCGAGCGGAAGTGAGCTGCCAGTGCCGCGGAACTTCCGGTGGACGCACACCCCGGGGGCGGGGTCAAGGGTGCAACCCGGGAGGGAGGGGCTGGGGCCAAGGTAGGGCGGGGCCTGAAGCGGGAGGGGCGGAGCCTTGTGAGGAGGGCGGGGCCTGGGGGGTCAAGCTGTTGTGGCAGTCTGTGCAGTCCTTGCCTAGACACCCTGATCAGGCAGGAGAACAGTGGAGTCGGAAAGGGTCTTAGAAGACTTAAAGTCCATCTTTTTCTGAGTTACAGATGGGAAGACTGAGGCCAAGATTATTGGCCTGGTAAGTGGGAGAGTCAAAACCGGAGCTGTGATCAGCCGCCAAACTACGGCTGTCTACTAGGTTGAATCTAGACTTCTTTCTACAGTCCTTGGAGAATTCATTGTTCTAGGAGGACAGCATAAGTTACTCCTAAGACTTTTCACCCAAGGGGAACTTCAAAGTGAGCTAAGGTGTATACGTCTCCCAGGACCTCAACTGACACAGCCATTTCTTTCCTGACTGTGGTCCTATTAATTTTCTCTTCTAGATAATTTGTGTTCGTCCCCTTTAAAACATTATAAAACAGCTATTCTAATATTTTTATTGAACCAATAATATTTGCAGTGCAGAGAGAAGGAAATATATTAGAAAAAGAAGAAGAAGAAGAAGAAGAAGAAGAAGAAGAAGAAGAAGGAGAAGGAGAAGAAGAAGACCAAAAAACTATGCAGGCTTCTGAGGCACTTTTTAATACGTGGTTATTAAACCTAGATATGATGTGTCTTCTGACTTTTATTTCATTATTTGTGTGTTCGTTATTGTTGTTTTTGAGACAGGAGCTCACTACATAACCCAGGCTGGCCCCAGTGTTGAGGTTTCAGTAATTTCCATGCTTTGTTTATGTAGTACTATGAATCTGACTCAGGGTTTTGGGCATCCTAAACACTCTAACAACTGAATTACTGTTGCCGTGACTGACCGGGAACTCTCTGTGAAAACCAAGGAAAGATCCCCCTGCCTCTGTCTCCCAAAGCTGGAATTAAAGGTGTGCACAACCACACCCAGTCATTTTTACATTCTTCAAAGCTTTGCAAAAACTTTAGCATTACAGCACATTGTAAACAACAACAACAAACTACAGACAAAGTAGAATCCCATGGGGCTGGAGAGATGGTTCATTAGTTAAGAACACTGGCTGCTCTTCTAGACAACCTGAGTTTGATTCCCAGCACCCATATGGTAGCTCACAGCCATCTTGTAACTCCAATCCTAGGGGATTTAATACCCTCTTTTGACCTCCACAGGCACATGCATGCACATGGCACACATACATATGAACATAAGATAAAAATAAATAAATCTTGGCCGGGCGGTGGTGGCTCACGCCTTTAATCCCAGCACTCGGGAGGCAGAGGCAGGTGGATCTCCGTGAGTTCGAGACCAGCCTGTTGGTCTACAAGAGCTGGTTTCAGGACAGGCTCCCAAACCACAGAGAAACCCTGTCTCGAAAAAAACCAAAAAAAAAAAAATCTTGCTGGATGGTGGTGGCACAGGCCTTTAATCCCAGCACTTGGGAAGCAGATGTAGGTGGATTTCTGTGAGTTCAAAGCCAGCCTGATCTACATAGAAAGTTCCAGGCTAACCAAAAGTTACATAGTGAGATCCTGTCTCAAAAACAAACAAAAGCAACAACAAAAAGAATAGCATATACCCTTCACCCGGCTTCTCTCAATGGTGACATTTTTATATATGTAGGATAACATTAACACCAGGAAATTGTCACTAGTAAAATATCTTTAGTAGAATGCCTTGGTTTGAAAAACAGGATCTGAATGAGATTACAACTGACCTAGCTCAACCCAGAGAAGAATGCTTGAAGAGACAGCCTGTCTCCCAAGATCATCTGTTTTGCTTGACACAGACAATTCCAGGAAAGAGAGATCACAGACCTGCACACAGCCTGCACACAGACCTTCACACAGACCTGCACACAGCTCTGCACACAGCCTGCACACAGCTCTGCACACAGCCTGCACACAGCTCTGCACACAGCCTGCACACAGACCTGCACACAGCCTGCACACAGACCTTCACACAGACCTGCACACAGACCTGCACACAGCTCTGCACACAGCCTGCACACAGACCTGCACACAGCTCTGCACACAGCCTGCACACAGCTCTGCACACAGCCTGCACACAGACCTGCACACAGCCTGCACACAAACCTTCACACAGACCTGCACACAGACCTGCACACAGCTCTGCACACAGCCTGCACACAGACCTGCACACAGCTCTGCACACAGCCTGCACACAGACCTGCACAACTGCATCAACTTCTTCAGTCCAAAACCCCTCCCCTCCCCTTATAAAGGGTCTCAGCAGCTTACCCTCCATTCCCTCTGGAAAGAATCTGCCCCTCGCTGTGTGCTGTGTGTGCCGATAAACACAGTCTCATCCGCTAAGGTCAGATTCCTTCCTCTTTCTGCTTTCTGCCTCCAAAATCCAGCAAACTTTATCTCAGTGGCTGACTTTATTCCATTTTTAAATCCTTTGTTAAAAATACAAAGTGGGGAGGGGGCTGGAGAGATGGCTCAGCGGTTAAGAGCATTGATTCTTCTTCCAGAGGTCCTGAGTTCAATTTCCAGCAACCACATGGTGGCTCACAACCATCTGTAATGAGATCTGGTGTCCTCTTCTGGGGAGCAGATGTACATGCAAGGAGAATACTGTGTACATAATAAATAAATCTATAAAAAAAATACAAAGTGGGGAACCTTTTTGGTGCAGCAACAGAAATTTTTCTCACAGTTCTGCTGGCTGGAAATCAAAAGTCAAGACCAGGTTGGTTTCTTCTTTACACCTAGAATAACTGTATATGAACATACGCTGCCTGTTGATATGGTGATAGCAGGTGTCTGGAGGAAACTTCTCTAATGAGAAACGCTGGCAGTTGTCAATCATACAGAAAACAAAATTTCACTTGGTATGTGAAATGAAAAGAGAAGAATTATCCAACAACAATGAAATAAAACAATTTAAAAACGCCCTAAAAGCACCCTGCTGCCGGGAGTTCATGGCTAAGTGACTAAGTTATGGGAGAGGCAGAACCAAAAAGATCCAAGCAATGCGGGTGTGGTGGGCGCACCTATAACTCAGCACTGAGGGGTGGGGGGCAGAGACAGGAGCATCACCAGCTCCGTGCAAGCCTGGGCCACTTACAGAGACTTTGTCTCAAAACCAAAATTTCCAAGGACTCAGAGGTCATGGACCTGACCCCTAAGGAAGACCTCCAGGGGCGGGTGGCTCTTTTTGCTACATCTTCTGAATGAGAATGTGGTTTCTTCTTACACTGAGATGCTGGGAAAGTGAATTCCAAGAAGAAAAAAAACATTTCGGGGGGGGGGGGAGGAGGCTTGCAAGGGAAGTCCTGCGGAAGGAAACTAGCTAGGCATCTGTGGAGTCGTCCGGATTTGTGAATCTCTACTATTCAGGTACTGAGGGAGCGAGTGCTGGACAGTCAGAGGATAAGGCAAAGGCCTGAGCCCTACCGAGTTATGTCCCCAGCCTCCAATATAACAGCTATTTACATAGTTTCTATGCTGTGTTACATATTATATAAGTCACTGAATAATGTCTTAAAGTATACAGGAGGCTATATGTAGGTACTATGCAAATATCATATTTCAATATCAGGGCCTTGGGCCTCTAGGGACTTTCGGGCCTGGTACCAATTCCTGGTAGCCAGCAAGCTAGACTTAATTTGGGCAGATTAAATAAGTGTTCTCCACTTCTATGTCCACTAGAGGGTCGACAAAGGCCATTAACTGCCTTCCTTTCTCTCTCTCTCTCTTTTTTTTTTTTTTGGTTTTTCAAGACAGGGTTTCTCTGTGTCTTTGGAGCCTGTCCTGGAACTAGCTCTGTAGACCAGGCTGGTCTCGAACTCACAGAGATCCGCCTGCCTCTGCCTCCCGAGTGCTGGGATTAAAGGCGTGCGCCACCATCACCCGGCTTGCCTTCCTTTCTCTAAACATGATCTTGGCACAGGCCCTGCAACATGCCCTTCTAGTCCCAACTTTCCCAGCTTGTCTTCCTTTATGATTATGGATCTGAGAGCCCAGTCTTCGCTTCCTGCTCCTTGTTCTTTTTAATCCCTCAAATCCCTAAACATTGGCACAGATCCTTTTGGATATGAAGAAGGAAATGACTATGTTCACCTCCTCACAGATCACACCAGTCCTGCACCTGCAGAAGGTGGGCAGCTTCCTATCCTTCTTTTTTTTTTTTTTTTTTTGGTTTTTTCGAGACAGGGTTTCTCTGTGGTTTTGGAGCCTGTCCTGGAACTAGCTCTTGTAGACCAACAGGCTGGTCTCGAACTCACAGAAATCCGCCTGCCTCTGCCTCCCAAGTGCTGGGATTAAAGGCATGCGCGACCACCGCCCGGCAGCTTCTTATCCTTCTACACTGACCGAGTGGGGCACAGCTAGCAGAGGGCCCCGGAGGCATCCGGGGCTCCCTTCTTCCCCACTCTCTCCCTGTTGCCAATGCTGCCACGACACCATTGCAGAAGCAAATCTCTGGCCAGTCCTCCCGGCTCTAATGCCACAGGCTGCCTCTCAGAGGACTCTCTGCTTGCTCCAGTCCCTGGGCAGGACCAATCTCTACTGCACAATTGGAGTGTCCCAGGCTAGAGTTGGGGAGATAGAGCCCAGTGGAAGAACACTTGCCTGGCATGCTCAAAGGCCTAGTTTCAACCCCCAGTACAAGGAAGGAAAAAAGGAAGGAAGGAAGGCCACCCAGGCTCCAAATCTCATCTGGATTCAAATGCCCAGCTGTGGGAAATCTGTTCTCAACCTAGGAAATGGGACAACGGTGATTCCTTGTAAGATTGCTCATAGAGATACAGAGATTAAGTCTTAGCATTTATGGACAGTCATGTCATCTTGATGTCTCTGTTAAATGGCATCTACAGTTTGCATTGATTTTGGTTCAACTCAGCCACTTGCTGACTGTGTTCAAGAGCATGTAATTCAGTGTCTTTGAGCTCCAACATTCCGTTTGGAAAACGGGACTAATACCCTATTTTATACAGATGTCAAGAAAATCTAGATATTTTCTAGATAGGTAAAGTGCTTAAGGCACAACTAGACAGCACTAAGTTTCAGTAGTGACTGCAGATTCTCAAGACACCAGGTGCGAGCCATGCACACCTGCATTTTCAGCATTCAGGAGGCAGACTAAGCCAGCCTGTACTGCATATTAGGTTCAAGGTTAGCCTGGGCTATTTAGGAAGACCCAGTCTCGAAAACTGCAATGAACCTGTCTATCATGTGTAAGGCCTTGGATTCAACCTCCAGAAAAAAACAAAATCCAAAGTGGGCACAAAGAACAGAGCAACAAGCCCAGATACTGTAGGGATCATTCGTGCCCTGGATCTGAGCGCTTTTACCTGGTGTGCAGTCCTTACCTGTATTCGCCTCCCTACAGAACCAGACGTTCTCATCTCAGACGGAAACCATGTGCTCCCACTGCCTTCCCTCCTCAGTCTCTGAAGGACCTCAGCTAGTGGCTACTCAGGGCCACCATGCGGGAATTCTATACCCAAAATGAACGGCGGTTTGGAGCCTGACTAAGGCTGGCCAGAGCCGCCAGAGACTCTAGCCCCATGTTGGGCACCAATTGTAAAAATTAGCTCGATTTGGGAAATAACCAGGCTAGCTAAAGGATAAAACAATTATATTTTATCTATTATAAGGGGAAAACTCACAAAGCAGGAACAAGAAGTCCAAGACCCCACAAATTCACTGCAATATTAGCTACAAATGGCCTTAGTCTTCCTCTTTGCCCTTCAAGGTTCATTGATGGAGAAGCCTTGTTAGCCAACTATCTTTATCTTTAAGAGGTGGGTCCAAGTTAAGGCATGGCTTTCTGGGACCCGGGGGAAAAAAATGGGTGCATGGCCCAGGTGTGCTCTCTCTGTGTGATTCACACGGGGCACAGCTGAGCTTGTAAACACTCTACCACTAAGCTACACTCCCAGACCTCCTTCTTAATTTAAACACGTGTGTCTGTGCATGCACACATGTTTACGTAGAAGATGGAGGACAAACTGCAGGATTCAGTTCTCTCCTCTGCCGTGTGCATCCCGAGGGATCAAATCCAGGTTAGCAACAAACTACTTCTACCTGCTGAACCATCTCACCAGCTCAAAGCTGGACAATACTCCTAGATGTGTGTGTGTGTGTGTGTGTGTGTGTGTGTGTGTGTGTGTGTATCCTATCATTTGCATCAACTGAGTGGAGTTTTTAGGTTGGCTCCTTCCAACAAACACAACATTATCTATTTATCTATGTATGTATGTATGTATGTATCTATCTATCTATCTATCTATCGAGACAAGGTCTCTCTATGTAGCCCTGGCTGTCCTGGAACTCACTCTGTAGACCAGAGATCTCACAGCCTCTGCCTCCGGGAGATTAATAAAGATATACACACCTCCACCCCACAACACCCCCACCCTGGCAAACATTATCTATTTTTGAGACTGGCTGTGTAGCCCAGATAGCCTTCATCTGGAGTCTCCTGAGTGCTGGGATTACAGGTATGCACTGCCAAGTCCAGCAGCTTTTTAGTTTTATTTTCTTGTAGCACTTTTACTTTCTGTAACTCAAAATGACCCAGGCTGGCCTTGAACTTCCCCTGCTCCACTACCGTTATCAATCATTTTTCCAAATGTTCTTAATGTCTTTTATTGAGAGTGAGGGTAGAAATCCACCCTGAATGCTAGGTGTGCTCAATACTATGAGGTGTTCTAGAACTTCTCAGTGGTCAGAGGTAAACCTGTAAAGTGTCAGGTCACCTGACCATATCATCTATTACAGCACAAACGGAGGGCAAACCTCACTCTCTCCCAACTACTTAAAACTGAGGTTGTTGACTTTCGTTTAAAGTACCCCCAAGGCAGTGGTCCTAGCCTTGCAATGGGCATTCCCAGTGCCCAGAGATGGAAGCAATGGTTTGGACTGGGTCCTTGCAATCGCTGGGGAATGAACACAGCACATCCCAGTTTATTTGTATGACAGGTACTCATCGTTACCTTTCTTTCTTTTATTTTTATTTTTTTTATTTTTTAAAGACAGGATTTCTCTGTGTAACAGTCCTGGCTGTCCTGGAACTTACTTTGTGGACCAGGCTGGCCTCGAACTCATTGAGATCCCCCTGCCTCTGCCTCCTGAGTGCTGGATTAAAGGTGTGTGTCATCACAGCCTAGCTCATCATTACCTTTCAACCTTCAGGAAAAGCCTCATGGGACAGGAGCCAAGGGACTCAGTCCCAGAGTCCTCAGATCTTCTTTTGGAGCTCACTCTTAATGTTTGATCTTTGAAGGCTATTAAACCCTTCTCCAAGCCACGTCATCCGTCGGTGTAAAGCCTAATGCTTCCCCATGGGGTTGCAAGAGTTAGCGGCCTCATAGCAAATCTATATTTGTTTTCTATTGCTGGGTAACAAATTACCACCTCTTTAGCAGCTTCAGACAACATCCACTTATTACTTCACAGTTCTGTGAGGCACACAGGCAGCATAGTTTGCCTGGGTTCTCTGCTGAAAATCTGACTTGGGCTGAAAGCAGTGTTGGCTACCTTGTACTGCTGTCAGCCATCCGCTCCTTTTCAGGCTCATCAGTTGACCAGTCTCTCTCTCTCTCTCTCTCTCTCTCTCTCTCTCTCTCTCTCTCTCTCTCTGAGACAGAGTTTCTCTGTGTAGCTTTGGAGCCTGTCCTGGAACTCACTCTGTAGACCAGGCTGGCCTAGAACTCACAGAGCTCTGCCTGCCTCTGTCTCTCAAGTGCTGGAATTAAAGGCCTGCACCACCACCACCCGGCTCAGTTATCAGCTTTGTTAGAAGCAAGGGGATAAAAGGTAATAGTCTTAACAATGGCTTTTGCCTTACAGCTAGCATCTCTGTCAACAGCCAGGGGATAACCCTCCTGCTCCTTACAGCTGACAACTGCCTGGACTAAGGTTAACTTTTAACAGGTTGTTCTTCTGTGACTTTGGCTTTACAGAGTTTCGTATCCTTCCCTGCTATGGGAAACCGGTTGTGCCAGGAAAGTCGTAAAGTTCTTTACAGACACTATCAGCTGGGAAGGAGATCCACAGGCCTCTGCAGACATTGTCTTAGCTGAAACCTTTGTTATCAAAAACTGTAATCTTAAAATGCAAATGTCTCTGGGCTTTACCTTGAAATTATAAAATTTCCTTTGTCCTTGTTTAATGTTTACTTCTTGCTATAAAAAGGAGGTCTCAGATACTTGTAATTTTGTTGTTGTCATCATTTCTCTTGCTGACCAAGCCTTTCCTCTCCTGGAATGCAGTCCTCACAATCCCTATCTGCCTCTTGACGTCTGAAATAGATTCCTCCTTTGAACTGAGGTTTCCTCCAAGATAAAGTTGCCTGTTTGCTTGAGGTTCTGTTTCTTTATTATTTGATTTTTGTTTTGTTTTGTTTTTTCCAAGAAAAGGTTTCTCTGTAGCTTCGATGCCTGTCCTGGAACTAGCTCTTGTAGACCAGGCAGGCCTTGAACTCAGAGATCCGCCTGCCTCTGCCTTCCGAGTGCTGGGATAAAAGGTGTGTGTCACCAACGCCTGTTTCTTTATTATAATGTTAAAATCTTTGTGCCCCCTTCCCAAGTGTTGTATCTCAGCCCCCATGTTTACTTTCATATCAAGGTTTTCACTGACTTCCACGACTCTGTTTACCGTGGCCTGCAGCTCATTTGGACGTTCAGCAAGTAGTGCTGTATTGTCGGCGAAACACAAGTTATTGATTCACACACAATCTATCTGCACACCTATCTCCTCATCCTCCAGGGCTGTTGCTATTGTTAATTCCAGGAATAGATTAAAGAGTAGTGGTAAGAGGACGCACCCCTGCAACACTCCTACGATTGTGGAGAACTAAGTGATGAGTTTAAGACAGACTTTGACTGATGCAGAGGTATCTTTATAGGCATTTTCTAATATTCTTATGATTTTCTCTGGGCACCTGTAGAACCTCATTGTTTCCCAAAGTCCTTCCCTCTGAACGCTACCGAATGCCTTTCTGAAGTCAATGTAACAGACATATTAAGTCTTCTCCAAATTCTTCGTATTTTTCTGCCAGTTGCCTCAAAGTGAAGATCTGATCAATTGTGCTCCTGTTAGCTCTGAATCCGCACTGGGCCTCTGCTAGATTGCCTGTTCTGCCCTTGATCCTTTGCAGGATAATGAAGGAGAAGATCTTGCTGCTATGGCACAACAAACTAATGCCCCTGTAATTTGAGCAGTCCAGCTTGTCCTTCTTGTATGTGGGAATTATGGCTGAGTGCTTCCATTCCGTGGGAATCACTTCGTGTTCCCATTGTAGCCGCCTCCAGCTCCTCCACCGTGATGTCATCCACTCCTGGGGCCTTCGTGCCTTTCGCTCTCCTCTTCCTCTATCTCACTCCTGTTAATAATTCATATTTTCTCATCGTCTCTGGTGTTTGAGTGGCTGCCGAAGTGTTTCTCATTGTAGTCTGCGTTGACAGCTACCTTCTTTACAACTCCAAAACCTGGACAATGAGACGCTCCTCCAAGCAGCAGCTAAATGTGTTTGATGGCTGGAGAAGTTGCTCAGTAGCTAAGAGCACTGGCTGTTCTTCCAGAGGACCCAGGTTCAATTCCCAGCACTCACATGGCAGCTTATAATTGTCTGTAACTCCAGTTCCAGGGGATCTGACACCCTCATAGAGACGTGCATACAGGCAAAACACCAATGCACATGAAATAAAAATAAATAAATCATTAAACAATAAAAAAAACCCATTCAGCCAGGCGGTGGTGGCGCACGCCTTTAATCCCAGCACTCGGGAAGCAGAGGCAGGCGGATCTCTGTGAGTTCAAGACTAGCCTGGTCTACAAGAGCTAGTTCCAGGACAGGCTCCAAAAACCACAGAGAAACCCTGTCTCAAAAAAACAAAAAACCCTTCATTAATACTATTAACCAGCACATGCCTATGACTAATCAGCTTACATCTAGCAGGCTGAGTTTCATATATATATATATATATATATATATATATATATGTATATGTAGATATATGTATATGTATGTATATGTATATATAACATGGATTTATGTTACATTTATAGGAATTTTGCCTGTATGCGTGTCTATGTACCACTTGCATGCATGCATTGCTGGAGAAAGCCAGAATCCCCAGGAACTGGAGTTACTATAGTTATTAGTCTCCAAGATAGGTCTTGGGAATTGAACTCAGGCTCTTTGGAAAAGCATTCAGTGCTCTTAATATCTGAGCTGTCTCCCCTGCCCCTTTCATGTATTATTTCTTCTGCATGAATCTACTTGTAAGGTTCTACTTCCATTTGTTCAGTTGTTTCTGCAGTGCTGGGGATTGAATCAAGGACTTTGCACAAACTGGTCAAGGACCAATGAGCCATACCTCCAGCTCCTGTAACAGAAATTACTGTGGGATTTTAACTAAGTGCAGATTAAACTTATTATTTTGTTTTGTTTTTCCTGATACAGGGTTTCTCTGTGTAGCCCTGACTGTCCTGGAACTAGTTCTGTAGAGCAGGCTGGCCTCAAACTCAGAAATCTGCCTGCCTCTGCCTCCTGAGTACTGGGATTAAAGGCGTGCGCCACCACTGCCTGGCTTCAGATTACTATTAATTGGATTACCAGGTATTTTAGGTTCCTATTGCTGGGATAAAGATCATGACCAAAAGCAACTTCAAGAAGAAAGGGTTTACTTCTCCTTAGAGCTTACAGGCCATCTAGAAGTTAGCAGTAGTCGAGGCAGGAACCTGGAGGCAGGAACTAAAGCAGAGACCATGAAGGATGCTGCTCACTGGCTTGCTCAACTTGCTTCTTTGTACACCCCAGAACCACTTACCCATGGGAGGTGCTGCCACAGTTGGCTGGGCCCTTACACATCAGTTTTCAATCAATAAAATGCCACGCAGACTTGGCTACAGGCCGTTTAAGGAGGCATTTTCTCAGTCGAGGTTCCCTCTTCCCAGATGACTCGAGACTGTCAAGTTTGCAAAAAATAAGTGACACAGCCAGGATTCACCGCCCTGCAAACCTTATGTACATTCATGGATTATATATCCGTGGGCTCTGCCACTCACACACGAGTATATACCAGAAAAAATGTCGACAAAACACACACAAGGCTGTGGTGGCGCACACCTTTAATCCCAGCACAGCACTCGGGAGGCAGAGGCAGGTGAATCTCTGGGAATTCGAGGCCAGCCTGGTCTACAAGAGCTAGTTCCAGGAAACCCTGTCTTGAAAAACAAAACAAAAAAAAACCTTGCCTCAAGAAAAAAAAAAAAGAAGTCTTTTTCATTCATTATTTCCTTAACAATGTAGCCTAACCCAATGGTTCTCAGCCTTTCTAATGTTGTGACCCTTCAATACGGTTTCTCAAGTTGTGGTGACCCATCCATAAAATTATTTTCATTGCTATTTCATAACTGTAATTTTGCTACTGTTTTGAACCAAAATGTAAATATTTGGGGAGATAGAGGTTTGGCCAAGGGGTTGTGACCCACAGTTTGAGAACAACTGGTCTAACCATTATTTCCATAGCATTTCAATTGTATTTTTTATCATAAGTTATTAGAGATCAAAATATAGAAGGGCTGGGTAAGCATAGCTCAGTGGCAGAGCACTTGCCTGGCGTGTCTGAAGCCCAGGACTTCATCCTCAGAACTACAGATAGGAAAAACCAATAGGACTGGCAAGATGGTCCAGTGGGTAGAGGCTTGTCGCCTGGCCTGGCATTCCACGTGACAGGTGGCCTGCAGCTAACCAAGTAGGCCTCACTAGCATCCTAGTTCCCCCACAGTACTGAGGTTCCAAGCTCTTGTCACTGTGCCCAGTTTCTCATGTGGATCTGGGGATCAGACTCCAGGCCTCACACTTGAGCAGCCGTCTCTGTTGCCTCCCTTCTCTGCCTCCAGTGGACTTCTCTTTGTTTGCTTTGAGGTTTTCTGAGACAGGGTCTTACAATATAGCCCAGGCATGCCTGGAACTTGCTACGTAGCCCAAACTGTTTACTGATTCACTGAGATTAGCCTGACTGCCCATCTCGTGCTAAGGTTACAGGTGTGACCACCTCACGTGGCTTTCCTGGTGGATTTTTAACATACCATTTGGCTGGACTGACATTCCTCATGTCTCCTTTCTCAGGTGGGACAACAGAAAGACTCACACTCAGGATTGGAGGGCAGAGGTGGAAGCACCACTGCGCGGTGTGTGGCTCTGGCCTGGCCCCTCTGACTAGCTCAGCTAGTTGTGGGAAGGACAGCCCTTCCACAGCTGCTCTGTTCTCCCCACCTCTCAAATGCTTGGGCTCCCTGAGTCCCAGGCCTTTAGAGTGTGTGTGGCTTTCCAAGAGGGACTCCTGCTTCTTTTTATTTTTCTCTTTCTTCCTTTTTTTTCCCCTTTATTTTCATGTTGTTTGTTTGCTTGTTTTTTTATTTATTTATTTTTGAGACAGGGTTTTTCTGTGTAGTTTTGGAGACTGTCCTGAAACCAGCTCTGTAGACCAGGGTGGCCTCGAACTCACAGAGATTCACCTGCCTCTGTCTTCTGAGTACTGGGATTAAAGGTGTGAGCCACCACTGCCCAGACGAGTCCTGCTTCTTTAAGACACCCACACACCCAGGTTTGCAAGGGCCAACGTGGGGCTGTGACTATTCACCTAGGCTCTTGAGGCTTTCTGTGGGTTCCAGCATGTGTGTGCTATTTTACATTTTGAATTCCTCTTCTCTTGTCTTCCTGTGTATTTAAAGCTCTCACACCAGGCTAAAGGGCGTCAGTCTTCCAGAAAGTAGTGATGCAGTTACCACAAAAGCAGCTCCCACCATCACATACGCTCAAACACCTGGGACAAGCTTTTATTCTGTGACCAGGATTCTGCCTTCTGATTCTGAACCCTGATTAGATCGATGTGGCTGCTCTGAGTGATAGTTCATTTGGATTTTAATGAATAAAGCTTGCCTGAAGATCAGAGAGTAACACAGCCCCACTAGTCAGTCTTACAGATCAGCCAGTGGTGACACACACTTTAATCCCAGTAGCCACACTAGCTGCCATAGAAACCAGGCTGTAGCCGGGCGGTGGTGGCGCACGCCTTTAATCCCAGCACTCGGGAGGCAGAGGCAGGCGGATCTCTGTGAGTTCGAGGCCAGCCTGGTCTACAAGAGCTAGTTCCAGGACAGGAACCAAAAGCTACGGAGAAACCCTGTCTCGAAAAATCAAAAAAAAAAAAAAAAAAAAAAGAAACCAGGCTGTAGGGGCTGGAGAGATGGCTCAGTGGTTAAGAGCATTGCCTGCTCTTCCAAAGGTCCTGAGTTCAATTCCCAGCAACCACATGGTGGCTCACAACCATCTGTAAAGAGATCTGGCGCCCTCTTCTGGTCTGTAGGCATACAGACAGAACATTGTATACTAAATAAATAAATATTAAAAAAAAAACCAGGCTGTAGTGGTGCACTCTTTAATCCCAGCACTAGAGAAGAATATAAGGCAGGATATATATAAGAATATAAGGCTCAGTCTTATCCTGAGATTCCTGGAGGCAGGATTGCCATTTCAGACTCAGGTAGAGGTAAGAGTCAGTGGCTGGCTGTTTTGCTTTTCTGACCTTCAAGTTGAACCCCAATGTCTGCCTATGGGTTTTTTATTAATTGTGCTACATTAGAAGCAGGCACCGGTAAGACGGCGGAGTAGCAACGGTGGTGCGCGGTGCACTAGGTGTTCAGGCTACCAGCTGGCTTTGGGTCCAGTCTCTGCAGTGGCGGTGACCACTGAGCGAAGAGCGTGTTTGTGTAGTCACCCAAGATGCGGAATATCAAAATCTTCAGCGGGAGCTCCCACCAGGATTTATCCCAGGAAATCGCTGACCGCCTGGGCCTGGAGCTAGGCAAGGTGGTGATTAAGAAATTCAGCAACCAGGAGAGCTGTGTGGAAATTGGAGAAAGTGTACGTGGAGAGGATGTCTACATCGTTCAGAGTGGGTGTGGTGAGATAAGTGACAATCTAATGGAACTTTTGATCATGATTAATGCTTGCAAGATTGCTTCAGCCAGCCGGGTTACCCCTATGCCTGCCAGGATAAGAGTCGGGCTCCCGTCTCAGCTGAGCTTGTGGCAAATACTCTGTCGCAGGAGCGGATCATATTATCAACATGGATCTACATGCATCTCAGATTCAGGGCTTTTTTTGATAGCCCAGCGGACAATTTATATGCAGAGCCAACAGTCTTAAAGTGGATAAGGGAGAACATACCTGAGTGGAGAAACTGTACTATTGTCTCACCTGATGCTGGTGGAGCCGAGAGAGTGACCTCCATTGCAGAACGACTGAACGTGTATTTCGCCTTGATTCATAAGGAACGGAAGAAGGCCAGTGAAGTGGACCGCATGGTGCTGGTAGGAGACGTGAAGGATCGGGTGGCTTCTCTTCTCGATGACATGGCTGACACTTGTGGTACAATCTGTCATGCTGCTGACCAACTTCTCGCGGCTGGAGCTACCAGGGTTTCTGCTATCCTGACTCATGGAATCTTTTCTGGCCCACCCATTTCTTGCATCAACAACGCATGCTTTGAAGCAGTAGTAGTCACCGATACCATACCTCAGGAGGATAAGATGGAACACTGCTCCAAAATACAGGTGATTGACATCTCCAGGACCCTGGCAGAAGCCATCAGAAGAACCGACAATGGAAAGTCTGTCGCCTACCTGTTCAGCCATGTTCCTTTATAATAGAATAACTTCGGAAGCATTTTGAAAATAAAACCAACCCCACCTCTCATACTTCTTGGTATTTGAGTTCAGCAGAAGACTCTTTGCTTAAAATAAAGGCTTTATTTTTTTTTATTTTCTTTATTGATATTTACTGAGCTCAACATTTTTCTCTGCTCCCCTACCTGCCTTTCCCCTCCCTCCTTCAATCCTTCACCAAGGTCACCATGTTCCCAATTTACTCAGGAGACCTTGTCTTTTTCTACTTTCTACTTCCCTTGTAGATTATATCTAAGTAAGTCTCTCTTAGTGTCCATATTGTTGTCTAAATTCTCTGGGATTGTGGTTTGTAGGCTGGCTTTCTTTGCTTTATGTTTAAAAACCACCTATGAAAGCCGGGCGGTGGTGGAGCACGCCTTTAATCCCAGCACTTGGGAGGCAGAGGCAGGCAGATCTCTGTGAGTTCGAGACCAGCCTGGTCTACAAGAGCTAGTTCCAGGACAGGCTCCAAAACCACAGAGAAACCCTGTCTCGAAAAACCAAAAAAAACAAAAAAAAAAAACAAAAAAACAAAACAAAAAAAAACACCTATGAGTGAGTACATGTGATAATTGTCTTTCTGTGTCTGCGTTACCTCACTCAAAATAATGTTTTCTAGCTCCATCCATTTACCTGCAAAATTCAAGCTGTCATTATTTTTTTCTGCTGTGTAGTACTCTATTGTGTAAATGTACCACATTTTTCTTATCCATTCTTCAATCGAGGGGCATTTAGGTTGTTTCCAGGTCCTGGCTATGACAAACAGAGCTGCTATGAACATAGTTGAGCACATGTCCTTGTGGCACGATTGAGCATCCTTTGGATATATACCCAAAAGTGGTGTTACTGGGTCTTGAGGAAGGTTGTTTCCTAATTTTCTGAGAAATCACCACACTGACATCCAAAGGGGTTGTACCGGCTTGCATTCCCACCAGCAATGCAGAAGTGTTCCCTTTTCCCCACAACCTCTCCAGCATAAGTTGTCATCAGTGTTTTTGATCTTGGTCATTCTTACAGGTGTAAGATGGAATCTCAGAGTTGTTTTGATTTGCATTTCTCTGATGACTAAGCATGTTGAACATTTCCTTAGGTGTCTTTCAACCATTTTAGATTTCTCTGTTGTGAGTTCTCTGTTTAGGTCTGTACTCCACTTTTTTAATTGGATTATGTAATCTTTTGGTGTCCAATTTCTTGAGTTCTTTGCATATTTTGGAGATCAAACCTATGTCTGATGTGGGGTTAGTGAACATCTTTTCCCATTCTGTAGGCTGTCGTTTGTCTTGTTGACCATGTCCTTTGCTTTACAGAAGATTTTTGGTTTCAGGAGGTCCCATTAATTAATTGTTTCTCTCAGTGTCTGTGCTGCTGGGGTTATATTTAGGAAGTGGTTCCCTGTGCCAATGCGTTCAAGTGTACTTCCCACTTTCTCCTTAATAAGGTTCAGTGTGGCTGGCTTTATGTTGAGGTCTTTGATCCATCTGGACTTGAGTTTTGTGCACGGTGATAGATATGGGTCTATTTTTATTTTTCTACAAGTTGATATCCAGTTATGCCAGCACCACTTGTTAAATATGCTTTCTTTTCTACATTTGATATTTTTTTGCTTCTTTATCAAAGATCAGGTGTTCTTTTTTTTTTTAAATAAAGGCTTTTACATACAGGACTTGGTCTCCTTGTTGGTTTTTAGGGGACTTTGCGTGTCTGGGCATAACATTAGGCAGGGGCGGGTAGCTCCATGCAGTATTAACTTTCGGGAGGAAGAAGCCTGATCCATTGCCATCTGTTTAACTCTATAGCTTGAATTCTCTACACCTGTTCCTTTCCTTTTGGCTTTACCTTTAGCCATCTTGACCTTTTCCTGGCCAAATATCTTGGACTCAGGCAGGGATCATTGTACTTGTATCATACTCTTCTGAAAGACAGACTTGCTTGTAACCGCTAACATTCACATAAGATAACTTGCTGCAGAGCAATCTTCCTTAGCCTATTACCACTGTGGTGATAGGTTTTAGGTGGTGTCATAGTGCCTTTCTGCTGCGAGACAATGGTCTTGTATTGTTTTAATAAAACGCTGATTGGCCAGTAGCCAGGCAGGAAGTATAGGTGGGACAACCAGGCAGGAAGTAGAGGCAGGGCCATGAGAACAGGAGAATTCTGGGAAGAGGACTCAGTTTGCAGTCATCCAGACACAAGATGAGAATACCTCACTGATAAAAGGTACCAAGCCACATGGCTAACACAGACAAGAATTATGGGCTAAGATGTAAGAAATAAGAGTTAATAAGAAGCCTGAGCTAATAGTCCAACCAGTTTATAACTAATGTAGACTTCTGTGTGTTTCTTTGGGACTGAATGGCTGTGGGACCAGGCAGGACAGAACCTCACTCAACGCCTTTTGATTAATTTAAGTATTTAATTTTCATCTTTCTTGGATCCATTTGGTCTCTCAATTGAACAGGTTTCTGCTAAACAATTTGCTGTTATAGCTCTTGTAGAAAATAAACTTAATAAAATGTCTGTTAATGAATGCACAAAAAGGAAGAAGCCAGCACCAAGAGTTCTGGGACACAAGCCACAAGCAGCAAGACCAATTTCTTATCTTTTCTTTTTTAAAATTTATTTATTATGTGTACAATATTTTGGAGTGCTGGGATTAAAGGTATGTACCACCATCCCATTTAAAATAAACTTTGATAAAAGTCTATTAGATAAAGTTTACTAGATTAAAATTTTTTATACTAGATTAAGCAAATTTTAAAACCTATAATTCGCGTTGGGTGTGATGCATACACATGTAGCTCCAGTTAATGGGGAGGCTGAGTCAGGAGGATTTTGAGGTCAACTTTACCTAAACAGTGAGACCCCATTTTCTCTCATTAAAAGTCAGATGTTCCCCCATTATAGGGGCTTTAATAAGTGGGGCACCTGAAACTGGTGTGTTCTGGGTACAAAATGTGAGAGAACTTTGGGGATGTGTCCTAGCCACTTCACCCCACCAGTCTGGGGATGTGTCCTAGCCAGTTCACCCCACCAGTCTGCAGGTGTGTCCTAGCCAGTTCACCCCACCAGTCTGCGGGTGTGTCCTAGCCAGTTCACCCCACCAGTCTGCAGGTGTGTCCTAGCCAGTTCACCCCACCAGTCTGGGGATGTGTCCTAGCCAGTTCACCCCACCAGTCTGGGGATGTGTCCTAGCCAGTTCACCCCACCAGTCTGCGGGTGTGTCCTAGCCAGTTCACCCCACCAGTCTGCGGGTGTGTCCTAGCCAGTTCACCCCACCAGTCTGGGGATGTGTCCTAGCCAGTTCACCCCACCAGTCTGCAGGTGTGTCCTAGCCAGTTCACCCCACCAGTCTGCGGGTGTGTCCTAGCCAGTTCACCCCACCAGTCTGCAGGTGTGTCCTAGCCAGTTCACCCCACCAGTCTGGGGATGTGTCCTAGCCAGTTCACCCCACCAGTCTGGGGATGTGTCCTAGCCAGTTCACCCCACCAGTCTGGGCCCATAGCTCCCCTGGAGTGGGTCTGGTTTTGAGAGTTCTGCTTGAGTGGCTGCTTCCAGCTGGCCCAGAGGCACAGCTAAGATGAGCGGATCCCCAGGGTTGATACTCTCTTGCTCTACCCTTTGCTGGCCACTAGGAGGCTCTAATGTCACGTCTAGGAAGGCAGTCTGTCCCTAGGGTGCAAAACAAAACAAAGCAACAACCACAAAGGGGGTTAATGGGGGGGGGGGGATCAGCTGATTGCCTGAGAGGTCTCCATAGTGAGGAATTTCCCTTCGAGGCTGTCAACTGTGCCGGTGAGAACTCAGGTTGTGATTCACCTTGAGCAACTGGGAGGACACAGCAGGGTTGGTAGGGTCTGGCCTTGCCAGCTACCCTCCTGGCAAGGAATGGTTGTCACTAGCCAGGGCAGGAGGCTGGAGATGACAAGCTTCATACCCAAGAGGATTTCAGAAGTTTCTTTTCTGATTACCAGCCAAGACCCACATGCCCCGTCTGGCCTCAGTTTCTTCCCCTGTGCAGTAATCACTGGGTTGAATCACCCTGCCAGCTTCCCAGTAAGGTGCAAACTGTGGTGCCGATGGTGCAATCACGCTGCTACCCTGTATTCAGTTCCTCGTGCTGTGGTGATCCCCAATCATAAAATTCTTTTCGCTACTTCATAGCTGCAGTTTTGCTACTATTATGAATCATAATGTAAATAGCTGATGTGCAGCCCTGTGGGGGTCGTGACCCACAGGTTGAGAACTGCCAGAGTCTAGACTATGCAAATACATCTCTTCGTTTACGCAATGCCGCTGGGATAAGCAAAACTGCTATCTTCATTTCCTGAAGACACCTAAGGCTCAGGGTCTGTGCTGGGAGGAAGCTAGTACTTCCAGAAAGGGTCTAGCTATGATTACGTAGGCCCGGGGGCACCTTGGACACAGGAATCTGCTGTTTTGGGCAGTGTGAGCCTGAGCAAGGCTCTCACCCTTTCTGTGCACACAGAGACGTCAATCATTGTGTGTTCAGTGTTTCTTCGTCCGTGGCTTGGGTTTGAACCACACTGTCCATTTCATCCCACAGCCCAGACTCCCCATCCCCGTCCCTGCCCACTTCCCTGTGGGTGAGGCCTTGAGGCATCCGGAGATCTAATCTGGGACTAGGATTTCTGGACAAGCTCAGGTTTCCTCCTAGAGGACCCTCACAGGGGGCTGCCCACAAAGCTGCCTGCTCCAGGCATTTTCTCTTGTCCCAGCCAGCAGCCTCTGCCACCCACCATGACCTACTGGCAGCCAGTCTCTTTCGGTTTGCTCCGTACCAAATGCTCTCAGTCTCCTCCGCAAGGCCTGCTGGAGCCCACTTCTCTCAGCCCCATAGGCACACCTTCAGGATTTCAAGAACTGCTATCTTCCCCAAGTGCCCCATGGGATTGAGCTATTCCTGGCAGCTGCTGCCATGTTAGTTCTTCTGGAATCTTCTGGAATCTGCTGGGGATGCTTTGCTCCTCACCTTTCTTTCATCGATAGATGCTATGTGTTCCACCTTAGTAGCATCCACACACCATCTCCGTGGAGTCACAGACAGAATTTGTCGTGTCCATCACACACACACACACACACACACACACACACACTCACACACACACTCACACACACTCACACACACACACTCACACACACACACTCACACACACACTCACACACACTCACACACACACTCACACACACTCACACGGTTTCTCTGTGTAGCCCTGGTTGTTCCGAAACTCGCTCGGTAGACCGGACTAACCTCAAGCTCAGTGAACCGCCTGCCCCTACCTCTTGAGTGCTGGGATTAAAGACGGGTTAGAGGTAGAATTGGAATGCAGGATTCTGCTTCACAATCCACATTGTTTACTGGCTGTGTCTTTCCTCTTGTCTCCATGAGGCGATACCCTCCATTTCTCTGAGGAAGGGCCTCATCCATACCAGGCTGGATTGTTCTGCTTTCTGGACCCGGAACCACACCAATGTTACACAAATCTGTCTCACACCGCCTGTTAGTTGTTGACCATGCTATTTGGCTTTGTTCAGAAAATGAAGGTCACAGGACCCAGGAAGAGAATGGAATGCCTTGGTCTCTCTGAAACAAATCTGAGAAATGCCCTGGGATGTTATCGTTTTGTTCTCTTCAAGGCTGGGCACGGAACACTGAGCCGCCTACAGGCTCGGCAGGTGCCCTATAGCAGCTCTGTCCCCTACCCCATCTCCTGCTCACAGTTGATGAAAGTGTGTGGCTTCTTCGTCAGGCTCGAGTCCCACTTAGTTCCTGGGACCACACCCTTTCAGACAATAAAGTCAGAGAACACACGAGCGCTGAGGGCTCTCTGAAACAGGCCCTGCGTAAGGCCTTGCCCTCAGGAACTGAGCATCGTAGGGACCAAGGTCCGGATTACGAGCTGTGGGACTCACTAAGTATCTTCAGGTCACTCGTGTGGCTAACCAAAAGTCGCTGTAGTAATGGTTTAGATAAAACAGCACTGTTCCCTGAGGGGCGGCAGCGGGCCAGAGGGGCAGCCTGGTCCCACCACCCGAGGCCTCTGTGGGTCCCAGGCAGGTGGGAGGCGGCAGGTCTTGGCGGGTCTGCAGGTCCTAGGTCTCAGAGGAGCCGTGGTGGGTGAGAGATGGATAGACGCCATACAGAGAAAGTGGGTAGAGTTTATGGAAGAAAAGGGGGGGGGGGGACTGGATACAGTGCAGCTTGGAGGCAGAAAGAAGATCCAGGCAGGAAGTGGAAGGGGGAATAGGCGGGGCTTGTCTCTTAAAGGGACCGGACAAACCAGTAGCAGGTTATAACAGCTGTTAAAATGCAAACAGTGAAGCGACTCTCACGCAAGCCCAACCCCCAGTGGAGGTTAGGTGCCCAGTGGGTACATAAGAGATCAGCCAGACAAGTACGTGGCTTGCTCTGTTCTGAGCTATTACTACCTTTTTGTTTCTATGAGACAGTTTCAAAGTCTCAGCTAAGGATGACCCTGAACAACTGATCCTACTGTCTCTGCCTCCTGAGTGGTGGGAATACAAGCATGGCTCACCATGTCTCCCATAATACGTGATGCTGATTGAGCCCAGGGCCTTGGGCATGTTAGGCAAGCACTCTGCCCAGTGAGTTACGCCCCGAGCAAGTTTTTACTCTTAAGCAATTATCACTACTAACTCTAAGGAGCGGTTCCTGTTGAAGTTTGCTTAACCCCTAAGGAGCAAGCCAGGGGTCCTGGCAGCCCCACTTCAGGGGCCTTAGTGAACACATCATTTGGTCAGTCTCTCCTCATGCTGTCTTCTTCTCCTCTTTATTCTTCTTCCGGGTTGTGAACTGAATTGAGGGCCTCGCCTGTTAGGCAGGCACGATTACTGAGCTATTGTCCCAGCCTTCAATCTGCCCTTTGAGTCTCTTTCTGGTTTGGTAGCACTTCAGATACTCAGCTGTGTGGTCATTAACCTGCGTAACACTGTCATATGCAAGATGAGAGAGAGGAACACTAGTAAAGACATAGCCTCTAGGATCCCAAGGCCATGTGGCTGCTGCTGAAACCACCTAAAATGGCACTAGGCTTGGGAGCCAAAATTACCTGGGTTATGAATGGAGAAAACAAACGCATCCATACACTGGATTTATGCTTGTATTTACACAAAGCCACGAAACACCAACTCACGCTACAATGCGAATGAACTGTGAAAACTTGCTAAGTGAAAGAAGCCACACGTAAGAAGCAAGCGTTGTATATATATATAGATATATATATATATATCTCATTTATTGACATGCCCAGAGCTGGTGAATCCATAAAGAAAGATTTGGTGGTTGCCTGGGACCATAGAGAATGGAGAGGACTGGAATGTGTTAGTTAGATTTGTGTGACTCCATCCCCTTACTCTCTGCTTGCTGGCCTATGACATCACAACCCTGCCCAGTGTGCTTCTTCCCCATTGTTCCTCACCATCTCATCACAGGCTGTTCTGATAAAACATGTCTGAGGCAACTCAGGAAAGAAAACCTTTGATTTGGCTTGTGGTTCAGGAGGGGTAGAGTCCAGGATGGTGGAGTAAAGACTGTTCAGAGCTCTCATCTTGATCCACAACCGTGAAGCAAAGAGAGACTGGGAAACTCACAAGTCTTTTGAACTTCAAAGCCTGCCCCCCAATGACACCCCTCCTCCAACACCACACCTCCTAATCCTTCCCAAACAGTTCCATCAACTGGGGACCAAGTATTCAAACCTAAGAGCCTGTGGGGGCCGTTCTCATTCAAACCACCACAGAGATCATAGGCAGTTCAACCCCCATCTTGAATTTGAACCTCCAAACTGTAACTTTCTCTCTTTCTCACTTGACTGCCTCGGGTAGTCACACAAACCTAACTAACACATCCCAGCTCTCTCCATTCTCTGTAGTCCCTATGGAGGTGGACTTTGAAGTCTCATAGATGCTTAAGCCACGTCCAGGGAAACAGTTCACTGCCTGTTGCCTTTGGATCGAAGCGTAGAATTCTCCAGCATCATGTCTGACCGCATGCCACCATACTCATGGCCACCATGCTCCCTGCCATGATAACAGAATAAACCTCTGAAACTGTAAGCTGTCACCTCAGTTAAATGTTTTCCTTCATGAGAGTTGCCGTGGTCATGGTGTCTCTGCACAGCAACGGAGACTCTAACTAACACAGCCTGTGATAAAGCCACTGAACTCTGTACTTTAACATGGCGAATATACCATGTTGAGTGGGTTGTACGTTAGCGAAAAGAGGATGTAAATTGCAGGGCTGCTTCTAGCTGTGTGACACCGGGCATGTTTCCTTCACTTCTCCTTTAAAATGTATTATTTCATTATTTTTGAATAAAGTGTTACCCAGGCTGATCCTAAACTCCTGGGTTCAAGGATCCCCTGCCTCAGTTTCCAGAGTAATTGGGATTATCGCTGTGCAGTCAGGTAAGTTTTAAACCATCTGGCACCTTCTTCCTGTCCTCTGTAGGATGGGAATAAAGTCACCTCTCCACCTGACAAGCTGCGAGAAGTGGACACAAACCCAAGTGTGAAAGTGCCAAGGGCACATAGATGCCTCTGACAAAAGGAGGACGTCTGACTCCTGGTCATCCTGTGCCCCTCCCTTCTTCCCTGTGCTCACTTGCTCCTTCAGCTGCCCAGGTCCAGCCTCCTGGTCCACCACAGGTACAAAGGTTTTCCAGTCTACTCTAGCCCAGGGCATCCCGGGCTGTGGACTAGGAGACTAATTAGAGACCAGCACATGGATGGCCTATGGAGGACATGCTACAAATCCGCCAGAGACCACAAGAACAAGACAGGGGACACCCCAAGGCCTCATGACGGTAGTAGAGTGACCAGGCTCAGGCCAGGGTTAAAACCTTTGTGGGGGTGACATGTCACCCAGCGCCCCATCCATGTGAGAAGACACGTCACCCAGCTCCCCATCCCTGTGAGAAGACACGTCACCCAGCTCCCCATCCCTGTGAGAAGACCCGTCACCCAGCTCCCCATCCCTGTGAGAAGACAAGTCACCCAGCTCCTCATCCCTGTGAGAAGACAAGTCACCCAGCTCCCCATCCCTGTGAGAAGACACGTCACCCAGCTCCCCATCCCTGTGAGAAGACAAGTCACCCAGCTCCTCATCCCTGTGAGAAGACAAGTCACCCAGCTCCCCATCCCTGTGAGAAGACACGTCACCCAGCTCCCCATCCCTGTGAGAAGACACATCACCCAGCGCCCCATCCCTGTGAGAAGACACATCACCCAGCGCCCCATCCCTGTGAGAAGTACCAGAGACACTCAATGTATAGAGAGAAAAGGGTTATTCTGGCTCACAGCTCAAAAGCTTACAGCTTGGGCTTATGGTGAGAGAGATCACAGCATGAGAGGACAACCAAACTGCTTCCTTACCATCAGCACACGAGAAAGAGGAAGAAGCCAGGGTCCCATGATCCCTGGTGACTCAAAGATGTCCCACTGGTCCTACCTCTTAAAGGTTCTGCCACTTCCCTGAAGGTTGGGGACCAGGCACTAGGCTCCAGATCTAACTGGTACAGTGACTAAGTGAGCAGACACCGATCTGCTCAACTCAATATCCAGTCTCCAAATCCACCAGGAGTCCTAGCCCTGCCACTTGGAAGGGGTTGCTTCCGTGTCCCCTGGTCTGGCCTCCTGCGCTGATTAGCTTTTGTCAATTTGTCACAGACTAGAGTCACCCGAGAAGAGGGAACCTCAGTTGAGGAATTGCCTACATCATATTGGTCACCGACAAGCCTGTCATTTTCTCCCAGCCCAGGGTGGGCGGTCCCATTCCTAGGTGGGTGGTCTGGACTGTGTAAGAAAGCCAACCCAGCAAGCCAGGAAAAGTAAGCAGAGTTGCTCCACGGTCTCTGCTACCTTGTCTGTCTCCAGGTTCGGGCCTTGACTTCCTGCCCTGAGCTGCATCAGTGTTGGGGAATGACCTGGGAGTTATAAAATGAAAACGTTTTTCTTCAAGTTGTTTTTCATCAGTGTTTTATCACGGCAATAGAAAAGCAAACCAGGATGCCCCCCAAACTGGCTGCCCCCCTTGGCCCCACTTATTTACCTGCTGGGGTACCAAGCAAATGTTCTCTGAAGATACTGTTGTCGTCTATGTAGGCCCCTGAGCAGGAGTGAAATGCCACCGGGGAGAGAGCTATTACTCTTTTTTTGAGATTGCCGGGTGGTGGTGGCGCACGCCTTTAATCCCAGCACTTGGGAGGCAGAGGCAGGCGGATCTCCGTGAGTTCGAGACCAGCCTGGTCTACAAGAGCTAGTTCCAAGACAGGCTCCAAAACCACAGAGAAACCCTGTCTCGAAAAACCAAAAAAAAAAAAAAAGAGATTGTGTTATGTTTATTTTCTTTTGTTTGTTTGTATTTCAAGACAGGGTTTCTGTCCAGCCCTATCTGTCTTGGAACTCTGTAAACTAGGCTGGCCTTAAACTCAGAGCTCCACCTGCTTCTGCCTGTCACGTGCTGGGATTAAAGGCGTGTGCCACCACTGCCCAGCTATGGAATATGATTTCTGCCATTGATTTTCATCCATGTGCTCTGTCATTTTCCAGCTGCATTGTCTTTTCTTTTTTCCCCTGAGACAGGGTTTCTCTGTGTAACAGTCCTAGCTGTTTTGGAACTAGCTCTTGTAGACCAGGCTGGCCTCAAAACTCACCAGAGATCTGCCTGTCTTTGTCTCCCAAGTGTTGGGTTAAAGGCATGCACCACCATTGCCTGGCTCCAGCTGCATTTCTGAAAGCATATCTGTATGCAGGTGCACAAATACACATACACACAGTGAATACACCCCAAAAATAATAAAAAGAATTATAGGGGCCATGGATGCAGCTCATTTGGTAGAGGGCTTACCTAGTATGCTCTGGGTTCCATATTCAGCACTGTATAAAACCGGTTTGATGGTGCATGCCTGTAATCCCAACACTGAAGAAGTGGAGGCAGGAGGATCAATTCAAGGTTATCATCTTCATACAGAATTTGAGAACAGCCTGCCAGTTAAGTTTAGGACTTCAGAAATGGCATTCCAGACTCTAATCCACTGATGACCCCAGTGGCCTTGTGCGGGCTTCTGTTTTAGTCAACGCTCTCTGAGCTATACCTCAGCCGCTGGGCAAGCATTTTGGCTTCTCTGAGCCATGTGAGTGGGGAGAGTAACAGAGCCTCCCTGCTGGGTTTGAGGCTGCTTGGTTGGGGCTACCTGAAGAATGAAATGGGGGGGGGGGCGCGATGGGACAGGGGTACCATGCTTAGTAGAGGAGACTTACTCAGTAACGGTAGCTGCTTGTTTAGGTGATATGAGACCATCCTGCTGTAGCTAGGAAAGGCCTGGGTATCCATGCTCCAAAAGGCCTGCCTGGCCGTATTGATGAATCATTCTCAGATGGGCTGGAGATGTAGTTAATAAGTGAATAAGACCTTGCCTAGTATGCACAGGGTCCCACAAAACTAATGACAACAAAAACAGCCAAAATAAAAGAGGGGATCAGGTTCTGCCGATAGGGGTCCTTGCTTGCCCCTTACCCACTCATACTTACACCAGCTTAGGCTAGTTCTGGGAGGGCTGCCAGAATCTGGAGAAGCCAGCCACCCACAGGCATTGCAGAGTACCTGGTACTGCACCAGGTCTTTTCTCTGTAACCTCTGTGGGTACCTGGCAGCTGTAAATCTCTCAGTAGGGACTGCAGAGGCTCATCCTGGCAGCTTGAGCCGGCCGACTCCCTCACCCTCCTGACTCTGCAGAACACAGCTCCTGATGAAGCCAGGGCAGGGTGCCCAGGTCCAGACGACTGCAGTATTCTGTTACTGATCTCAAGGCCATCTGAGGGGCTAGTTCCTCATTTGCCTCCTCTGAGTCCCTTTCCATCTTTGCCCCTCTTTCTCCATCTAACAAACAAGAATCTTACATCTGGATCACCTTAAATGTAGCAGAGGGGTCAAAGGCACTGCTTCTAAAGCTGCTCACAGTGCACCCAGCTCGGTATTTACACAGTGGACTGGTCACTTCACCACAAACCCACCAATTTAAGAATTTCTGCATTTCAGATGGGTGGTGGTGGTGCACGCCTTTAATCCCAGGACTTAGAAGAAAGAGGCAGGTAGATTTCTGAGTTCGAAGCCAGCCTGGTCTACAGAGTTCCAGGACAGCCAGAGCTATTTACAGAGAAACCTTGACTTGGAAACACTCCTACCCCTCCCCAAAAAATATTCTCTGCGTTTCAAGAGCTACTCTCCTTTGCCTGGTTTGGGTTTTTTACTTCTGGCCCCCAGCTAAGCAAATGGTCCATCATCTCCACATCCAAAGAGCTGCTGCTTTCTGCAAAAAGCAAACTGCAGAACCAGGATAAATGCAGCACGATTGTTTACTTGCTTGTGTTCCCCCACCCCACAAGGCAGGGATTCTCTGCTTAGCCTTGGTTGTCATGCAACTCTGTCTGGGCCTAAAGGTATGCACCACCACTGCCCAAGTTAAAAACCTAAATTTTGTCAGGCAGTGGTGACACACACCTTTAATCCCAGCACTAGGGAGGCAGAAGCAGACAGATTTTTGTGAGTCTGAGGCCAGCCTGGTCTATAGAGTGAGTTCTAGGACAGCCAGGGCTATACAGAGAAACCCTGCCTCAAAAAACAAAACAAAACAAAAAAATAACAAAACCTCCTAAATTTTAACATACACTTGTCCCTGCAGAGGGAAGTCCGGAGGGGCCTTATGATGGATTGTTCTATGGCTTATCTCTGGAGAGCAGGACCTCATGGGACCTCAGGAGCTCTCACTGCCTCTGGCAGACACTTTGTAGCGTCTGCACTAAGGGACAGTATGGGAGCCAGGAAAGGGGCTGGAGATCTAAACACGTACACACACAGATGGAGACGTGGGGACACAGGTCATCCTTGAAACAAGAATGCCAAGAATGCCCCCTTTAGTGTGGTCCAGGGCAGCTTATATAGGGATCCTTAACTGATAGCCACACCCCAGCCAAACCCACCAGAAACCAATTCTCTAGCTGCAAACACAGGACAAGTTGTTTTGCTCAGAGCAGCTGCAAGCATTATAAATTGTTTACTCTGGCAGGCAGGGGGGTCACAGGAAATTCAGGGTCTGGGGGTCCACAGCTCCCAACACACTTCTGTAGTGGGATCTTCCTTTTTAAGAGGTTCATGTTTCTTCTGGGAATTCCTCTCCATTTAAAATACAACCCTAAATTGGGTATGGTGGCAGATGCCTGTGCTCCCAGCACCCAGGAGACTGAAGTAGGGGATTTTGAGTTTGAGGCCAGCTAGGGATACACCGCAGGTTCCAGGCTACACTGGGAAATCCTGTTTCAAAGAAAGTAACATAAAAAGACAAAAAAAAATTAAAGTGAAATAAGATGAAACATCTGTACAATACTACAAACACTTTCAAATTCTCTAGGCTGTGGGTCCTTTTGTGGAGCATACAAGAGACCCAGAATAACTGTGAAGACTCAGGCCCTGGAAGTCTGACCCACAATTCATCAATAGCACAAAGTCATGACTTGACACTTAGCCCTGGGCCCCTAAAGGCAAGATAATAAACCCATATAGGTTTATCCTCTAAAAGGGGTAAGTGGTAGTTCCTACACCTCAAAGAGTTACTTACTCTGGTCAAATGAAATAAAAAATAGTTGTTATTTATTAAAGAAAAGACTCAAAGTTGGAGGTGAGGGAGAAAGACCAGGCACTCAGGATCATGCTTGGCTATACATTGAGTTAACCTGGGCCCCATGAGACCCTACTTCAAAAAAACAAAGAAAGAGAGAGAAAGTAAGGGAGAGTGACTGACTGACGTAAGGGCTCTGCCTGGGTTCCCAGTGGAGGCTGTAGGCTTCATCTGCTACAGGCAACTTTTCTCCAAAGCTGGATCTCAGTGTAGACCCCCTAGGGATCCCCAAGGCCAGGCACACAGAGGACAAATGCGGCTCATGGGATTTGGCCTGGACTGGCACCTGGCACCAGCTCAGCCGTGGTGCTATAAAAACCCAGACATCACCTCATTGCTGTCTCATCAAAAAAGGGCATTTTCCTGCATCCCTCTCCAAAGGACAGACTCCTGCCAATGTGCTGCCTGGGAGGAGTGCAGGGCAGGGTGGAGGGCCTGCAGAGTTCTCCTCTTGGGGGTCAGAAGGCAGGCCTGGGCATCACAGCAGCCCCGAACTGCCTCTTGGTAACCATGGCAGCCCTACTTCAGGCACTGTGTGCCTACTTACCCCTGCCCTGCAACCCTGCAACCCTGCAACCCTGTGATGGAATTGTTGGTGTCCTTGTCTAATAAGAATGTTTTATTCACAGGGGCTTGCCTGGGTCCTGGCTATGGTCTGCATTTGCGGTGCCACTAACTCCAGAGCTAGAGGTCTCAGTTTCCCAGGAGTCATGAGGCCTCTGATGCAAGCACAGCTCTCCTCTCTCTATATGTAGCCCAGGTGGGCCTTGAACTTGCTATCCTCCTGCCTCCGCCTTCTAAGTAGTCAATATTACAGGACTGTATCACATCCACCCTAGCTAGTCAAATCCCATGGGGAATTCTGATCTGAATTCAGGTCTGAACCCCTCTCCTGAATACTCTGGTATTCTTCTCAGAGGTATTTGGTTGCTCGGTTGGTTAATATCTCAGATCCACCGCCTGGCCTTCCTCTGCATGCGCAGCCTCCTGAGAGCTCATCTCTGCAAACCTCATTTCCCAAGCTCCTTTGCCAACCAGCTCTGGTGCAGTCCAGCCAAGGGAAACACTGAGGGGCTGGTACTGGCTTGAATGTGTTGGGACTAGCATTTTCTAAGTCCCAGTTCCCCAAGGACACATTTCCTCATAGTTTCAAAGGGCTTGGATCTGGGGCACACAACCCCCCCCACACACACACACAAACACACACACCCTATCTAACTCCCATGGGGCTGGGCTTTTCCAATTGCCCCTACTGAGCTCCATAAAGGGCTGTTTTCCTCACAAAGCAATTACTTCAAATCCCTTCCTCTGACACACGTTTTAAAATTTGTTTAAAATAGCTGGGAAAAAAAGAAAGCTCATTTTGCATCACAGGCCCTCTCAGGCTGGGGATATAGCTTAGCTTGTGCTTGTAAAATACACAAAGTCTTGGTTCAGTCCCTGGAATTGCATAAACCAGGCATGGGAGGTGGAGAAAGGACACTCAAAAGCTCAAAGTCATCCTTGACTACCCATTGTCTCTAAATAAATAAATAAATAAATAAGATATGGCATCTTTCTTAGTCTTTAAAGCTCACTGCAGTGCATCACATACATTAACAGAACTCATGCTGTACCCCGAATTATCACGGTCAATCATCACCTGTACCCCCAACCATCACTGTTAATTTTCCAACCCTGTGAGCTACTTGGTTGTGACTTCTACTTTGCAGGTAGTAAATACCCTCTCAAGCATTCCCTTCCCTGACCACCCCAAACCCATGGGGTTAATGTGAGAGGAATGATCAAGCCCATTTCTCTGGGGTGGAAACTGAGGCTCAGGCAGGTCCAGAGCTCTTGAGTAATTAAGAAGTAGACCCAGAAACATGACTTCCGACCTGTGATGTTTGTGATGTCATTTGATTCATCCATCACATGTCACCTGCTGGGAGGGTCTCTGCTGTTCTCATACCTGAGAATACCAGGTAAGAGCATAGCAACAATGACAGCGACCATCAATGACAATGCATCTTGCTGGTGCATGCTCAGTCTCTCTCTCTCTCTCCTCTCTCTCTCTCTCTCTCTCTCTCTCTCTCTGACAGGATTTCTCTGTGCAGCCTTGGCTGTCCTATAATTCACTCTATAAGACCAAGCTTGCCTCTAACTCACACAGATTCCTCCTGCTTCTGCCTCCCAAGTTCAGGGATTAAAGGTGTGTGCCACCACCAACCAGCCTAGAATCTGATTTCTAAGCAGTGGCTCCAAGGCCTGGATGCCTCCAGGAATCAGATACAAACTGGGCACTGGGAAAGTCCAAGTCTCTATAATGAAAGCAACTTGATCTTCTCTTAGGAAGTGCTTCCTCTAGTCCTCAAGTGGGTTTAGATCTTTTGATTTCTATCCTCTTGTAAGACTTTAAGACAATCCTGAAGCCATTTTTGACAATGCTGAATCCTCTCAGCCTCTGTGCCATAGTGCTTCCCCTCCTCCCCTGGGAACCAAGGACCTAACAGCTACACTCGCACGTACTCAGTTTCTGAACAATTACCCATATACGTATGCTTTGGTTCGGTCCCCTGGGAAACAGGGTCAAAATGACCTCTTACCTCATCTGATCTGGCAACAGCTCTCCAGTCAATTATTGGTAATAGCTCTTTCAAATAAGCCAATCAGCCGGGCGGTGGTGGCGCACGCCTTTAATCCCAGCACTCGGGAGGCAGAGGCAGGCGGATCTCTGTGAGTTTGAGGCCAGCCTGGTCTACAAGAGCTAGTTCCAGGACAGGCTCCAAAACCACAGAGAAACCCTGTCTCGAAAAACCAAAAAAAAAAAAAAATCAAATAAGCCAATCAGAATAGTCAAAGAACAACCCCCCTTCCTTCTGTGGCCCCTTTAAAAGTAGACTGTACCAGCTATTCGAGGTCCCTTGGCTTCCTGAATGCTGGGGGACCCTGTCATGACAGAATTAATAAAATCCTCATGCTTTTGCATCGGCTGTGGTGTGTGAGATGGTCTCTGGGGGCGACTCCTTCTCGGTGTTTGGACACTAGAGTCCAACATCACCACTACCTTGTCCACCACAGATACCCACAATCCATCTTTCTGCTGTTGGCTTGGGCCTGAGCCTTGTGAATGGAGCTCAAGGACACTGGGCTGGGCCTTGAGGGAGCAGGAGACCCATGTCTATTGTCACCTGCTAGTGCTGAGTCTGCACAGGGGTCCTAATTTAATAGCCAGGGTTGACTCTTTTTCTGGATGAGAAGGTTGAGGCTCAGAGGCTGGAAGCACTGAGGAAGTCAGGAGTCCTGCCAGATGCCACAGGATTCCAAGGCTGGGTAGGCCTCTCCTTTTCCACCATTGTACCTCTTTCTAGTCAGCTCCTGTTTGCCTGGTTATCATGGTCCCCACGTAGAAACAATTCGGCCAAAGGATTCACGGATAAAGGGACATGGAGGGGACTCAGAAGTATGGCTATCAGTTTCCCAATCATTTACCCTGAACAAATGGAAAAAAAAAACAAGGCACAGAGCCCCACTCCCACCCCAGAAAGACACCCATGCCAACTTACGCTGGGACAACCTGCCTAACATCTTGGAGCCCGGGCGGCCCAGGCTGTGGTTTGGAATAACCTGACTGCCTGCACACAGGGATCTAACAGAACTCTTTAAAAGGGTTGTTTTGCCAGCAGTTTTCCTGGAGAGAGCCCAGACAGAGCCATAGATCAGGCGCTGCAGCTACTGGTGCAGTGCAGGGAGGCCAGGGCCCAGCAGAGCCTCCATGGTGGCCCTGGCTCTGCAGAAGGAGGGACTTGCAAGTTAATGCTGAGCTGGGCTCAGATGGTTCCAGCTCAATGCGCTCTGGAGCTAGAGTGGCCCTTGGGTGCTGCCTGGTGAGCTTCCCTGCGGCAAGGTGGAAGGAGAGGCAGGAGGAAGGCCTCTGGCCGCAACTTCTGCAGCTAACCCTACAGACAGACCACAAGCAGGCTGGGGCTTCTGCCTAGGAGGGGCCAGGGGCCAGGTGGGAGAGGCCAAAGGGAAGATGAGAATCCAGGACAAGACAGACTGTGATGTAACTCACTGGCAAGGTGGCTGGGGTGGTGTCACAAAAGGCATTCATGGATGCTGATCACTTTCTGACAGCGACTGAGAATATTGTTCTGGGGTAGGGCAGGGAGCAGAGAATATAGGCACTGAAGTACAGATACCGCCAGTCTCCATGATCCCCAGGACGATCTGACAAGGGGGCTCTAGTCAGTGCCCATTTACAGGAAGGTAACCAAGGCCTGAGCAGTGACGCTGTAGCAAGGTGTCTCCATCTCAGAACCCAGGGACCTTGCCATTGTCCTCCCGGGTTCCAAGGGCCGGCAGGATTTACTGTGGGGAGTTCCTGTTCTATTCATGCGGAGTGCCCTGAGTGACATTAGCCCCAAGAGAACAACTACAAAAAAAAAAAAAAAAGAGAGAGAACAACCACAAGGGCTGAAGGAAGCCACCCTTGGGCAGAGGAGGCGCCAATCCCCATCCAACCCATGGTCTGATCTAGCCAGCACCTGGAAAGCCACCCCATTCCCACATGAGAAAAAGCCCAGGGAGGTGCGAGCCTTGCTAGCCCTCCCTCCCCTTCTCCTGCAGCTGATACAGGCCAGGCCCCTTCCTTCTCACAGACTTCTCCAGAGGAGGGAGGACTATGTATGTAACACCTGAATAAAGAACATTTTAGGGTGTATTCATGATGTACCAGACATCTAGCTTCTCATCTAATTCTCCTAGCAATATCTGTTATCAGCATTCGTTGTACAGTGAGGAGTGTACAGAATGCACTTTGAACATACTCAGCCTCTGTACTCTCTCTTCTCTAAACTCTTGAGTCTTCTCCCTTCCCCATTTGCTTCTGCTTCCATGTTATATATAAATGACCCTACACATCTACGAAAAGTCTAGCCGGGCGGTAGTGGCGCACGCCTTTAATCCCAGCACTCGGGAGGCAGAGGCAGGCGGATCTCTGTGAGTTCGAGACCAGCCTGGTCTACAAGAGCTAGTTCCAGGACAGGCTCCAAAACCACAGAGAAACCCTGTCTCGAAAAACCAAAAAAAAAAAAAAAAAAAAAAAAAAAAAAAAAAAAAAAAAGAAAAGAAAAGAAAAGTCTAGGACCCAGGGTTGGAGCAATGTCTCAGGAGTTAGGAGCTCACACTGCTCTTCCAGAGGACCCGAGTTCATTTCCCAGAACCCACATCAGGTAGCTCGATGCCTCTAACTCCAGCTCCAGGATTAACTGATGTCTCTAGCTTCTGGTTATATTGATATACACATACCAACCAACTCTCTCTCTCTCTCTCTCTCTCTCTCTCTCTCTCTCTCTCTTTCTCTCTCTCTCTCACACACACACACACACACACGACAAAAAGAAAAAAAAACAAATAAATACTAGGCCCTGGGGTGGTGGTGCATGCCTTTAATCCTAGCACTCAGGAGACAGAGGTAGATGGGTCTCCCAGTTCCAGGCCAGCTTGATCTACGGAGTGAATTACAGGACAGCCAGGGTTACACAGAGAAACCCTGTCTCAAAAAAACAAAAATAAATAAATCCTAAAAAGCAAAGTCTAAGGTTTACAAAATGAGAGAGAACAAGCCGTGTTTGTCCTTCTGCAGCTGGTTTGTTTCATGTAACACGTTTTCCAGTCCCATCCATTTTTCTGCTGTGCCGTAAGTGCATTCTCCTTCAACTGAAGATGGCATCATTGTGTTTATAGTGATCTGAAAAAGAACGGCTTCCATACTTATATATTTCAATACTCGGGGCCCCAGTTGGCGGAACTGTTTGGGATGGATTAGAAGTGTGGCCTTATTGGAGAAGGTGTGCGACAGGATCGGGGGCTTCGAGGTTTTAAAAACCCATGCCAAGCAAAATTAGCTCTCTCCCTCTCACTCTCTCCCCCCTCCTGCTTGTGGATTAAGAAGATGTGAGCTCTCAGCTATTCCCTGCCACCATGCCTTTGCTCAGCCATCATGGACTCTAACCCTCTAAAACCATATGCCCAATTAAATTCTTTCTTTTATAAGTTGCCTTGGTCATTGTATTTCCTCACAGTCATACAACAGTGATTAAGTGTGTATGACACACTTTCTTTTCTTATACATTTGCTGGGGACATAAACATCGAGGCTGATTCCACAGCCAGCTGCTGTGAATAGTGTAACAGAAACATGGATGTGTAAGTGTCTCTGTGATGTGTGAAGGGTTTGTCAGGCAGCCAGGCATGATGGTGCATGCCTTTAATACAGTACTCAAGAGGCAGAGGCAGAGAGCTCTCTGAGTTTGAGGTAGCCTGGTCTACTAAGCAAGTCCCAGGACAGCCGGAGCTACACAGAGAAACCCTGTCTAGAAGAAGAAGAAGAAGAAGAAGAAGAAGAAGAAGAAGAAGAAGAAGAAGAAGAAGAAGAAGAAGACTATACTTCCAGCCCTGAGGAGGGGTGGTGGGAAGATCCCTGGGGCTTATTGGCCAGCTAGTTCAATCAGCAAATTCAGGTTCAGTGAGAACACATGCCTTTAATCCCAGTTCTTGGGAGGCAGAGATAGACGGATCTCTGTGAGTTCAAGGCCAGACTGGTCTACAAGAGCTAGTTCCAGGACAGCCAGGGCTGTTACACAGAGAAACCCTGTCTTGAAAAACAAAACAAAGCAAACCAACCCATCTGATCCTGCAGTTTTGGGAGACCCTAGTTCCACACTCACTGCTACCAGAGGGATGTGGTGGCAGAAGTGCCCTTCGCCCATGGTACTTGCTGTGAATGCAGTACAGCCATCCTAGCATCAGCCCTCCAACAGCCAGGACCCCTCCCCAGAAGCTGCTGCCAGCCCGGAGACACCCCAGGCTGAACAGAGAACACCTGCAGCCTCAGAGGCCTTCCACACAGGACCCCACCTGTCCTCCTTCTCCCTGACACTATCATAATGGCCCCAGAGGGAGGAGTTAGGGAGTGCAAAGCCCAAGGAACTCCTCCAGGGTCCAGACAACATAGACTCCCCCACCCACCACCAGTTTTGTTTACTGAGTTTTCTCCCTAAGCCCAGTGACACCAATGGCTCCCACTGGAACCATAATTTCTCCACCTGACAAAGGCAGAAACTGAGACCCGGAAAGAAGATGGTGCCTAAGACACCTAGCCAGAAGTGGCGGTGCTGGCACCCAGCTTTAGGTTAGCCCCACTCCAGAGGGAGGCTCTAGATCACACGGGGAGCAAGCACTATGGTCACTGCAAACATCTGGCTGCATCACCAGGGATCTGCTCAGTAAGGTAGCAAATTTTATGTTCATTGGAAATTCTCAGACCTGGGGGAAGAGCTTGGCTACTGTGTGTAAGTCCCGAGGGTCATGTCCAGTAGTGTGATGGGGGAGAGAGAGACAGAGAACAGGAGGAGGAGCAGGATGAAAACGAGAAGAGGGAGGAGAAGAAAGGAAGGAGGGGAGGAGAGGGAGGAGAAATACTCGGAGGATGTAGTTTGTTGAATCTCAGGTTGTCTTATCATCTACAAAATATTGAAGATGGAAGACTGGCGGGGGTGTAGCTTAGTGGTAAGATACTTGTCTAGTGTGTATGGAGCCTTACATCCTATCCTTAGCTCCGGTGTATACACACACACACACACACACACACACACACACGGTGTGTGGACAATGGTGGTGCAAGCCAGCAATCCAGGCACTGATGTCTAAGGTTTTCTCTTGCTGTGAGCACATACCCTGACCATAAAGAACTTGGAGTTTATTTCTGTTGAGTCTCAGGATACACTCCATTGCTGAGGGAAGTCAGAGCAGGAACCTGGAGGCGGGAGCCGATGCAGAATCCATGGAGGAGTGCTGCTTACCGGTTTGCCTCCTGTGGCTTGTTTAGCCTGCTTTTTTATAGAACCCAGAACCACCAACCCAGGGGTGGCCCCACCCACAATGGACTGGACCCTCCCATACCAATCACTAGTTAAGAAAATACACTACAGGCTTGCCCACAGGCCGATCCTGGGGGAGCACTTCAGCTGGGATCGCCCACCAGTCATTCATTAATGTCCACTCATGCCCACATCCTGGGCCCCTCGATGCAAGAATCACTCCCTGCTCCCGAAGGCTCATGGCTGGGAAGGACCCGTGACTCCAGTGCATATCATTACCTAGGTCCCAGGTTACACGCTCAGGAAATGAGCAAGTCACACAGCACTAGGGAAGAGGCACACAGAGAATGAGGAGGGCACCCTGGGAGAAGACAAGCTCTCAAGTAGGACGAGTCTTCCAAAGCCAGGTGTGAAATTTCAATTTCTAGTTCTGTATTTAGCAGGTGCCATTCTTTCAACACTAAGGATGGGACTTAGGACCTCATGGGTGCTAGCAAGCACTCCGCCATGGAGCTACACTACCAACCTGTGCTGGCAGGTGACTTAACTTCTTCCGACTCCAGCTGGCACCACAGCTTTGCTGCATTGTTGTGGCATCTAAACAAAGTAATGTGTGTGTGATACTTTATAGCATGGCCATTTACAGGGTATGGATGGGTAGGAGAGACCAGATGTAAAGGAACTTCTGCTTTAGGGGCACTGACTTAGAAGGGACATTTCTAGACTTCTCCAGAGATTCTGATCTAGATAGTCTGAAGGAACCTGGGACTCAGCATAACACACAGTACTGAATGAAGGAACCTGGGACTCAGCACAACACACAGTACTGAATGAAGGAGCCTGGGACTCAGCATAACAAAGAGTACTGACAGTATTTTGTATATGTGTGCCCACATATGACTGTGTTTGGGTGGGGGTGAGTATGTGTGGTCAGGGCTGAGGCAGACTTCAGACACTTTCCTGGCACGTCTTCCATGCTGGCATCGCTTGCCTTTGACCAAGTGCCACACTGCTGTCAGGTTATGTCTCCACACAGCCTGTCTGCGGAGTGACAAGTCGGAGTGTGCAGTCCCAGGAAGGACAAGCCTCATCTCCACCCAGCCTGGGGTTGTAGAGTCTTATTTATTTATTTGTAAGAGACAGGGTCTAATGTATCCAAGGCCGTCTCCAAACTTGTGACCTGAGGGTGACCTTAAACTTCTGATCCTCCTGCCTCTATCTCCCAGGAGCTGAGATTACAGATGTGCCCACCATGGCCAGCTGAAGTAGTGCAGGGGACCAGCTGAACTGCACCCCTAGCCCCCACAGACCTCGTTCAAAGCCCAGCCTTGCCTTGTTCACCTGTTAAACTTGACCACCAGGAATAAAATTTTCTTGTTTGTCTGTTTTTGCTTTATTTTTATTTCAAGACAGGGTCTCACTCTGTAGCTCTGGCTATCCTGGAATTCACTATGTAAAGATACCAGGTTAGTATCTCTGCCTCCCAAGTGCTGGGATTAAGGGTGTGCACCACTATGCCCAGCCAGCAATGAACTTTTAAGCCAAATGTTAATTATTTCAAGGTCTAACAACTCCCTCTAAATTCTGGCATTGCCTATTCTGGATTGTGGATGAAGCATCACTGTGGCGTGGCCACCACCACCCTAGCCCCTCTCCCGGCAGCCTTGTCAGGCACATTCTGTCTCTGACCTCAGTGTCCCACTCTGCAGGAGGATGACCCTGTATCTATGACAGAGCTGCTGCCGGTACCACATGTCAGCAGCCGGAACAAGGAGGCAGGTGCTCCTATGCTGAAGCTGCTCAACTGCTTCCTGAATGACTCAGATTTACTCTGTGAAAATCAATCATCCTCATCATCACTTTGGTCTTAGGCGTCTCCAGGACTGGGCAGATCAAGAAGCCAAGCTCATCACCATTTTGACTTCCTGACTATGCTGCCTGGGAATCCTCCCTCTCCCATGCCTCCTAAGACAACCTAAAAAAGATAAAAACCTAAAAGCAGAAAACCCAAAGCCATTGCTCAACTCCCCTTACTTCCCACAAGGTGCCAGGATGAACCCCAGAGCAAAGCCTCAGGCAGCTGTAAGGAAGTGGAGAAGGGCTGGCTGCCTTCCTGTGAAAGTGCCGCATGATGGCAGTCTCACGGCTGAGCATATCTGCTGCCCAGCCCAGAGACCGGACAAGAATCCCATTTTACACACATTCTAGCTGTGTGATTTGGGGCAAGTTACTCAATCTCTCAGAGCATAAGTAGGTATAGTAACAGAATTTACTTTATAGGGTTGCAGGTATGAAAGGGTGGGCATAAAAACAGGCACTGGCAAGGGGTGGTGGCACATGTCTACAATCCCAGAACATGGCAGAGGCAGAGAGGGAACAAGTTTGAGTCCAGCCTAGGCTATATAGAGAGTTCCAAGGCCAGCCTAAGCTATGCAGTAAGATCCTGCTTTGCAACAAAACAAGAGAGGCTCAGAGGTTACAAAAACTGGCTGCCCTTCTAAAGGACCTGTTCAATTCCTAGGACCCATGCAGCAGCTCGCAAACATCTGCAAATCCAGTCCCAGGGGACCGTTCATTCTCTTCTAATCTCCACAAGCACCAGGCACACACAGTGCAGACGGACATGCACAGAAAACACTCAAACACATAAAATAATATCATTAATGAAAAATAAATAAAGCCAAGAGCTAGAGGTACAGAGAGCACTGGCTAGCTGCATGAGCAAGGCCTCTGTGTTTGACTCTTAGCATAAATAAATACCATTCTCTCTTTCCATAGGCCACAAGCTTCATGTGTGCTGGTACATAGCCCCTTGCTCCTTGTAAGGAGAGTTCTAAGACCCGCAAGGCACTTGTGATGAGCAAGTCCTACTGAGTCACTAGACGAAGGTCCCTCAGGACAGACAGATTGACTATTTCCTCCCCATCTTAGAAGCCACTCAATCAAAACACCCCAGAACAGGTAGTGAAGCTGGTGGCTATAGGGTGAGCCAGACCTGTGGACCCACCCACCAGCACCAGCCTTTGAGGAGAATTCAGCTCCCATCTCTACCGAGTCCCAGAGCATCAGATGTGTGGGCTGGATGCAGAACTACTGAAGGCTTCATCGCACTAGGCAGTCCAGCAGTGGTAAGGCCGTGGGTGGAGCTACGACAGAAAACTGCACATAATTCTGTCATTGCAGTTTGTTTCCCAAAGGGTGTAGGGGTGGGGAGGCTACCTCCTCGTTACTACAGACCAGATTTAAGTCCAGCCAAACGAGGACACATTATAGAAAGAAGAGGTTGGAAGGGGGAAGAGAGACAGGAGGAATGGAGGCTAAGGAGAAAGGAGGGGCAGATGCTAGAGGGAGGAGAAGACAGGAGGGGAGGGAGGAGTAGGGGGAAGTAGGGGAGGGGAGAGGAGAAAGGGGATGAAATAGAGAAAGGAAGGGATAAAGGACAGGGTCAAAGGATGTTGCATATTACGGCCTCTGAAGAGAAAGAAACAAAGCAAATAAGCAAATTTCACAGACATAAAATTGCTGAACCAGAAAAGGCGAGTCTACAGGTGGCAGAGTGGGCAGGGCCTGAGCCTCAGCAAAGATGACCCAGGGGCTGGATGTGCTCCTTCCCAAGCACCCTGTGAGGTGGCTGCCTGGCCAAACTGAGATCGGGAACTGTCCGCATGCGTGGTGCTGAAGTGTTACCGCTAACCGGGCAGAGCGTTGCTGTCATTTCACAATTGCTTGCTAAGCACCTACTGTACACAACCACTATTCCAAGCACTGGAGGAAATCAGCAGTGGATAACACGGACAGATATTTCTCTGTACAAAACTTACAGTGCGTGGGATAAGACAAGGCACTCCTTAGTTAGAAAAAGAGAAACAGTTGGGCTAGTGAGATGGTTCAGTTGGTAAAGGCACTTGCTGCAAAGCCAAGAACCAATTTATTCTCTAACTACATACACACCACAGCATCAGTCCATGCACACATATGTGCACATGCACACACAAGTGCAACAAATTCTCTCTCTCTCTCTCTCTTTTTTTTTTTTTTTTTTGAGGCAGGGTTTCTCTGTAGCTTTGGATCTCTGTAGCTTTGGAGCCCTGGCACTAGCTCTTGTGTACCAGGCTGGCCTTGAACTCACAGAGATCCACCTGCCTCTGCCTCCCAAATGCTGGGATTAAGGCGTGCACCACCACAGCCCAGCAATAAATTCTTGAGAAATAGAGACAAGTATTTGAGAGGTACAGACAGAAGGATCATGAGTTCAAGGTCAATTTCGGCTCTGTACTGAATTTGAGGCCATCATAGGCTACCAGATATGGGAAAGAGGAAGGGAAGGAAAGGGTAGGCAGGCTGAGTGCTGGAACCCATATGCAGGAAAGAGAAAACCAAGCTTCCCTCCGACCTCCATACGCATGCTGGGGCCGGTGAGCTGCCCCTGCACTCTCCCACACACATAAAGAAGAGATAAATAAGTAGGTAAACATGTGGTGTTTGGAATGAGATGTTTCCATATTCCTGGACACCTGAATACTTGGTCCCCAATCGGTGGCACCATTTAGGGAGGCTTAGGAGGTGTGGCTTTGCTGGAGGAAAAGGATGTTCCTAAGGGTGGGCTTTGAGGTTTCTGTTTGCTGCTTGTGGCTTGAGATGTGAGTTCTCAGCTGTTCCTGCTGTGATGATTCCCTGATTGTGATGGACTCATCCCTCTAGATTGAACCATAACAATCCCTTTCTTCTATAGCTTGCCTTGGTCATTTGTTTTTGTCACAGTCACAGAGAAGTAGCTAATACAAAATGCAATACTCTTTTAAAAAAAAAACAAAAACAAAGAGAAAGAGCTCTTGACACGCATGAGGGCCTGACCCCAACACCTGACACTAAAAACAAAACATAAACCAGGCACGCTGATGCTAGGTCACAAGACTCACAGCAGAAGCCAAACCCTTTCCCCCACCTCAGCTCCAGAAAGCTGCCATTCCTCCTCCGACTTCTCATTCCCGGCCCCAGACATCTGGGCCTCTACTGTGGAGGAGAAATGGGTGGTGCAGTACTGGCTGAGGGTGACTTGAGCCCCTGGGTTCTGTTTGCTATATTACTGAGTTAACTCTGATAGCCTACTCAGGCCTCAGTTTACATGTCTGTAAAATAAGAAGAAGGATCCCTGCACAGTGGAGGGGTACCACTGAGGCAGCACCAGAGACAATATAGTATGAAAATTCTCTGCTGTACACACAGGACGGGAGGGACCCGTCCCCTGCAGCCTCATTCTTCTGAGTTATCAGAACTCACCAGCAATACTGAATGAGAGATGTGGCGGCAGCAGTACCTGGTGGATACTCACAAGGAAGGCCGCGGCTTTATCTTGCACCCTGCAAATATGTTTCAAGGAGCAGCAGCCCTGGGGCAGCAGAGGGTGAGGCACCCTTCCGAGTCCTCCACCATGGGCCACTGGGACTTTGTCTGGGAGACACTTGAAGCAAGATAGGCTCAAGGGCAAATAAGCTCAGGTACTTCAGCATATATGCTTGTCTCTGGAAGGTTCCCAAGACTAGGCTCTGGGAAGACACATTGACATCCCCACCTCTTACTCTGTAGTGTAAGCTCACCTGAGATGCACTAGGTAGCCCAGACTGATCTTGAACTTAGAGCAATCCTCCTGTCTCAGATTCTCAAGTGCTAGCAGTAGTAAGTCATCACATCTGGTTTCTCTTTTCCATTTTGTTGGAGGAATAGCCATCATATTCATAAAAAGGTTCATCTTGGATGGCAGTTTTGGAGGTTCTAGTCCAGGGTCAGCTGAGTCCACTGCGTTGGCGCTCTGTGGTAAGGCAGTGTGATGCGGTTGGTGCTGTGGTAAGGCAGTGTGATGTGGTTGGCGCTCTGTGGTAAGGCAGTGTGATGTGGTTGGCGCTCTGTGGTAAGGCAGTGTGATGCGGTTGGTGCTGTGGTAAGGCAGTGTGATGCGGTTGGTGCTGTGGTAAGGCAGTGTGATGCGGTTGGTGCTGTGGTAAGGCAGTGTGATGCGGTTGGCGCTCTGTGGTAAGGCAGTGTGATGCGGTTGGCGCTCTGTGGTAAGGCAGTGTGATGCGGTTGGTGCTGTGGTAAGGCAGTGTGATATGGTTGGTGCTGTGGTAAGGCAGTGTGATATGGTTGGCGCTCTGTGGTAAGGCAGTGTGATGCGGTTGGTGCTGTGGTAAGGCAGTGTGATATGGTTGGTGCTGTGGTAAGGCAGTGTGATGCGGTTGGTGCTGTGGTAAGGAAGTGTGATGTGGTTGGCGCTCTGTGGTAAGGCAGTGTGATGTGGTTGGTGCTGTGGTAAGGCAGTGTGATGTGGTTAGTGCTGTGGTAAGGCAGTGTGATGTGGTTGGCGCTCTGTGGTAAGGCAGTGTGATGTGGTTGGTGCTGTGGTAAGGAAGTGTGATGCGGTTGGTGCTGTGGTAAGGCAGTGTGATGTGGTTGGCGCTCTGTGGTAAGGCAGTGTGATGCGGTTGGTGCTGTGGTAAGGCAGTGTGATGTGGTTGGCGCTCTGTGGTAAGGTGGTTGGCGCTCTGTGGTAAGGCAGCATGATGAAGTGAAAAAGCAATGAAGATGCCAGGCCTAGTGGTGCACACCTGTAACCCAAGCTCTTAATCAGGAGGATCAAGGGTTTAAAGACAGTCTGGGTGGCAAAGTTAAGACCCTATCTCAAAAACTAGCAAAAATGATTGTAATACCAGCACTCAGGAGGCTGAGATAGAAGATCAAGAGTTCAAGGCCAGTCTAGGTTACATAGTGTTACCCTGCCTCAACAAACCAATAAAAATGCCTGTAATACCAATACTCAGAGCCTGAGACAGGAGGACAGACTTTTTTCTTTCTTTTTTTTTTCAGTGTTTTTCAAGACAAGGTTTCTCTGTGTAAAATTCCTGGCAGTTCTGTAGACCAAGCTGGCCTTGAACTCACAGAGATCTGCCAGTCTCTGCCTTCCAAGTGCTGGGATTAAAGGCGTGTACCACCACTGACTGGCAGACAGAAGGACAGACTCTAAGTCTAGTCTAGGCTATGTGGCAAAACCCTGTCCAAAAAGAAAAAGAAATAGTGTCCTGGATAGTTTTATGTCAACTTGACACAAGTAGAGTTATCTGAAAGGAGAGAACCTCAGTTGAGAAAATGCCTCCCTAAAATCTGGCTGTAAGGTATTTTCTTTTTAGCTTTATTATTATTATTAAAAATGCCCACCTCCTCCCTTCCTCCCATTTCCCTTTCCCTCCCCCTCCCCCTCCAGTCCAAAGAGCAGTCAGGGTTTCCTGCCCTGTGGGAAGTACAAGGTCCTCCCCCTCCATCCATGTCAAGGAAGGTGAGCATCCAAACAGACTAGGCTCCCACAAAGCCAGCACATTCAGTAGGATCAAAACCCAGTGTCATTGTCCTTGGCTTCTCAGTCAGCCACGTTCAGAGAGTACGGGTTGATCACATGCTCCTTCAGTCCCAGTTGTAAGGTATTTTCTTAACTAGTGATTGATGTGAGAAGACTCAGCCTATGGTAGGTGGTGCCACCCCTAGGCTGGCAGTCCTGGGTTCTATAATAAAGCAGGCTGAACAAGCCACTAGGAAGAAGCCTGTAAGAAGTATCCTTCCAAGCCGGGCGGTGGTGGCGCACGCCTTTAATCCCAGCACTCGGGAGGCAGAGGCAGGCAGATCTCTGTGAGTTCGAGACCAGCCTGGCCTACAGAGCTAGTTCCAGGACAGGCTCCAAAGCCACAGAAAAACCCTGTCTCGAAAAACAACAACAACAACAACAACAAAAAAAAAAGAAGTATCCTTCCATAGCTTCTGCATCAGCTCCAGCCTCCCAATCCTGTCCTGATTGATTTCCTGTCCTGACTTCCTTCACTGATGGACCACAGTGTGGAAGTGTAAGCGGAAATAAACCCTTTCCTCCCCAACTTGCTTTTTGGTTGTGCTATTTCATCACTATAATAGAAACTCTCACTAACATGGGGTGGGGAAGGAAGAGGAAGAAGAGGGGAGGAAAGGGGGAAGGGAAGGAGGAAGATGAGAAGAGGAAGGGAGATGGGACGAAGAGGAGAGGAGGAAAGAGAGCCAGGTCTCAGCCTCCTTTAGGAGCAGGCCCACAGTTCCTAAAGACCTCTGAGCAGGACTTAATTCCTTAAAATTTTCACCATCTTTCGATGGCAACTTTCTGGGAACTAAACCTATAACATGGACTACTGGGGATCCAAGTCACACCTGGAATCGTCTTAAAGGTACCCCGGGACATTCTGGGCTGAGATCTAGGAAGGACTGAGAATTTTCCCAGGGGATACCTGGGAAGGTAGACTTCCAGATTCAGTGACATCATCATCTAATGTGTGCCTATCACACACAACAGAGGCTTAATAAGTGGATGGATGTATAAATGTTGCCTTGTTCACTGCTAAATGTTAACAATGCAGGAAGGGAGGCAAAAGTAATTTGAACCACAAGGTCTCAGAAAAGAATCATTCTTAGTTCTTGCTGGATCCCATGTTTTGCTAGAGAACTAATAGAATTCACTCGTTCATCTACCCATCCATCCCATCCCATCCATCCCATCCCATCCATCCACCCATCCATCCATCCATCCACTCACAATGACAGATTGGTAAGGATACTGCTAGGGATCAGCACCGAGGACCACAGAACCCAGGAGGGGATGATGACGTAAGCACGGTGATGGAGGCCACAGACAGCTCTCTGAAGGTGAGGCTGAAGGACTGACCAGGGGACCAGAATTCATGCCCATCTTAGAGCCACAAAACTCACACCTGGTGCAATCTGATGGTCACCCCTTTACCCCACATTTCCTGCATTCCTTTTTTTTTTTTTTGCTATCAGCTGCTTCCCACACCCAAGAAAATCATGCACATTCTGCAGACAGCTGAAGAATCTTTGTTCAAAAGAACAAGGATCTAATGGCAAAATTCCAAGCAAGATGAAAACTAAACAGGGAACAATCTGGAAGCAAGGGGGTCCCTACCCAGGTCCCCTCCCCAGTGACATTTTTCAGTGCCTCATCCTTTCAACAACACCTGCCAACCAGCCCTTCTGGCCCTGCAAGCAGCACGATGACTGGACCCCTTTAAATTGGGAAAATGCTTCATCATGTTCTGTTCTGCATTGCCATGAAAAACTAGAAACTCCCTTCCCCCTCCTCCCTAGTGCACTCTCCTTCCAGTAAAACGTGGTTAAAGGGACAGCGCCATCACTTCCCTAGCAAGTCAGCCTGCAGCCAGAGGCTGGGAATAAAACAGAGGGCAAGGAAAAAGGGACCAGCAGAGGTCTTTTTTAGTCAATCTGCCAGTTCTGGTCTTGAGGATCCCTCTAGAAAGAAAACCACAGTAAACTGGGGTGCAGTAGGACTTGAGGTAATTTCCTGGAAGAAGTTCTGATCTGAAGAAATCTACGCTGGTTCCCAGCACCTGTTAGTGGTCACTGGAGTGGGGTTCTCTCTGCTCCCGGTAGAGGTGTATAGGGAGAGCTTCACAGAAAGCCAGGAACTGGACAGGACATGCAGGGGTGGGTCACTTACATGCAAGGATAGGTCATTTCGAGACCCTGCGGTATGATTCATCCCACCTTTCCCGAGTTCTCACCCGCACAGCACAAGGGTGAAGCCTGGTAGAGCTTTGAACCTCTCCACTCTTAAAGGCCTAGATCAATCCGCCCCGGTAGTCTCTGTCTCTGGTGCTGAAGCGGTAGCGGCACAGAAGCTCCACTAATGCGGCATTTGACAGGAAGAGCAAACCAAGAATGAGCCAGCCCTGTAACACAGCAAGGCCTCCAAGTCTGAGCCCCTCCGCCGCCCTTTTACCTGACTCCTCTGTGGGGCTCACGAGGGCGGTAGACTTGGACCTGAAAAGCCACCCACCACTTCTTCGAGATCATGAAGGGATGCCTGTGGTACAGGCTTATCTATTGTGGGGCTAGGAATGGGGTGACAAAATGAAACTGAGAAAAATCAGGCAAGGAAGGGAAAAAGACAAACTTCCCAGGTGTGAGAACGTGGGTGCTACACATCCACTGTCAATGTGGGATTCCTTCCCAAAATTCAGCCAGACTCCCCGAGAAGGAAGCTCCTGGGAGCACTTAGGGGTTTGGAGTTGCATCTTGCCTGTTGTACGCAAGGGAAAACCAAGCAGGAGAGAATACAATTTGTACAAGGTCACTCGGCTAGCAAAGCACAGAGCTGACCCCCTCCCCCGCCCTGTTTGCAGAACTTGGCTTTGGTGTTCTCTGATTCCACACTCAGCAGGGTCTTTCTGCCTACGCAGAGACCCTCTGCTTCTACGCAGACAGTTTCCCTTGCTGGAAAAGACACAGTCTCTGCTTCCGGTCTTGGCCACTGGACTTTTTGGAGAGCTCCAAGTTCCCCTCCCATCCTGTGTTCCCTTTCTCCTTCTGCAGTTTCCCATGTCCCCTCAGCGTAGCTCTGCAGTCCTTTCAAACTCCACACCCCCCTTTCCTACCCCGATGTCAGCGGTAGAGTTCCTTAAGCCCCTCTTGGGTGGCTGCTCTAACTATCAGGGGAACACTGCACCTCCAGCAAGGGGGTCCTCATTTATCCTCGGTAGCGTCCCTCATGCAGCGTCATTCAGAATTCCTCCATGGGTGGTTGTGGTCTCTGTACTCCTCATCTCAAGGTCTTCTCTATTAGGGAACCTTGTGTAGGCTCTCATGAGGGGTCCTCTCGTACTAATCTCTGCAGAGTCTCCCATTGCTTCAACTCGCAAGCACCCTGCCCCACCAGTTCTCAAGCCCTCTTCCTATTTCAGGGGCCCTCTAATTCTGAGCACACCAATAAGGGTCTTCCTACATGCACTGGAGGTCTGCACTTGTCCGCTCCGGAAGTCCTTTACTCCTTGGTCTGACCTCGGGAGGCTTCGCTGACTACGCGACGATTCCCCTTCACTCCTGGGTCCCCCCCACCGCCCCGCCCCTCTCACTGCGGCGGAGCCGGAGCCGGTCGGCCCGGGGCCGCGGGGGAGGAGGTGGAGAGGGCGGGGCCCTCCTCCCCAGCCCCCCACTGCCGAGGGGCCGGACGCGGCCACCGCGGATATAAAAGAGCCAGCGTCCCGGAGCTGCCGCAGTGATACCCGCCCCGGCCCCTCGCTCCCGCTCTGCCGGCGGCCGCACCTGCTCCGGCCATGATGAGCTTCGGCGGCGCCGATGCGCTGCTGGGCGCCCCGTTCGCTCCGCTGCACGGAGGCGGCAGCCTGCACTACGCGCTGGGCCGCAAGGCGGGCACCGGCGGTCCGCGCTCCGCGGCCGGCTCCTCCAGCGGCTTCCACTCGTGGGCGCGGACGTCTGTGAGCTCCGTGTCCGCCTCGCCCAGCCGCTTCCGCGGAGCCGGCGCCGCCTCGAGCACCGACTCCCTAGACACACTAAGCAACGGGCCGGAGGGCTGCGTGGTGGCGGCAACGGCGGCGCGCAGCGAAAAGGAGCAACTGCAGGCTCTGAACGACCGCTTCGCGGGCTATATCGACAAGGTGAGGCAGCTCGAGGCTCACAACCGCAGCCTGGAGGGCGAGGCGGCGGCGCTGCGACAGCAGCAAGCCGGCCGAGCCGCCATGGGCGAGCTGTACGAGCGCGAGGTGCGCGAGATGCGCGGCGCCGTGCTGCGCCTGGGGGCGGCGCGCGGGCAGCTGCGCCTTGAGCAGGAGCACCTGCTGGAGGACATCGCGCACGTGCGACAGCGGCTGGACGAAGAGGCCCGGCAGCGCGAGGAGGCGGAGGCGGCGGCGCGCGCCCTAGCGCGCTTCGCGCAGGAGGCGGAGGCGGCGCGCGTGGAGCTGCAGAAGAAGGCGCAGGCGCTGCAGGAGGAGTGCGGCTACCTGCGGCGCCACCACCAGGAGGAGGTGGGCGAGCTGCTCGGGCAGATCCAGGGCTGCGGTGCCGCGCAAGCGCAGGCGCACGCCGAGGCGCGCGATGCCCTCAAGTGCGACGTGACGTCGGCCCTGCGGGAGATCCGTGCGCAGCTCGAAGGCCATGCGGTGCAGAGCACGCTGCAGTCGGAGGAGTGGTTCCGAGGTGCGCGGGCGCATGGGTTGGGAGGGGGTCGCCCCCCCCCCCCAGCTGGCCAGTGAGCAGCTGATGATGGTTCACCAAGGAGTCCTCCCTAAAGCTGCTGGACCCTCTGCAGAGTGCATATGTAGCCTCATAAAGTAGCGCTTTTACTCCGGCTCTCCCTTGGGGCGCCCCAACCTTGGATTTTCCTTTAGTTGACGACCCTCATATTATTTATATCTGTACTTAAACGTTGGGGCTAGCTAACCCCTCTGTTCCCCACACTATTAGACAGACCCCAGTTTCGGACCAGTCTCCCTTTCAAACTGAACAAGCCCCTTCTAGCCTTCCAGGGTATCCAGTACCCGCTTGCCCTGCCAACTCAGCCCACCCTTTCTCGCACCCTTCGCAGAGGGTGGCACAGGGGTATTCTGCTGACACGTACCATGCTTCTTCCTACTACTCACTCAGTACGTAATGCCCCCACTTTAGGAATCTTCTGTGTGAGATGAAAGGAGCCTCTCATTTTCATGCCCTTTCTAGCCAGTATGGAACCAGCACATGGACCTCATGATTGCAAGTGGTGGAGGCGGCCTCTATTATTAAATATACCCTTTCTCCTCTCAAAATCTGGGACCTCCCATCTCCCTTTCTCCCCCAACTTCCCAGGGATTCTGAGCAGGGTAGGCTGCAGTTGCCCTGAATTACCGCTCCGTAGCTGCAAGGTGACCTTGACCAACATTGACCCTCTCTGGCTCTTGTTTCTTGGGGACTGGGACATGGAGTCACTGAGTTTCCTAGTCTTACTTGCAGAATCCTCTCTGACATCGTCTCTATAACCCTGGGCAGGAGAGTGCAGAGCTGAGGTGCTTTCCAAGGCTGTCTGCAATCCATAGTAGCCAAGAATACTCACTGGGGTGATTTTTAAAGCTTGCTAACACCAGGGAAAGCCAGGAATACCAGGATTTAGATGCTTGGAATTCCCCTTTCCATGCCCCAAGCCTTTGCAGTGGCAGTGAACCATCCCTTCCCCCCGTCCCTGCAGCAAGGTTCCTCCCAGAGGAGAACGCTTCTTTGAGGTTTGCCCTTCACCCAAGCAGAGCATCCGAGGATATATGTCCCCACCAGCTGGCCTCTTTCTTTCCACCAGGGTCAGCCTTTGAATGTGGGATGTTCCCTTTCAGGAGATTAAGACCGATTTCAGATTTGCACTGGGTGATCTGAGAACCAGGAGCCAGTTGGTGGCAGAGGCCATTGTATGGCTTTGATTGGCTCAGAAGCTGCTGTGCTAGACAATGAAGTCAGGTAGAGGAAGGGGAAAGGGACTGGTACGCAGGCCTTGGGCTCCCCTGTGACCTTGGACTCTGCAATATCTGCGGGCAGTTACCATGACTACATCGTAACTGACCACTCCCACAGCTTTCATGTCCCGTGACTCAGGGATGCTAACTTCTTCCACAAGCCTGCATTAAGCCTCATGGCTTGATTTCCCACCCGAAACTCTCAGTATGCCAGCCCTTTGTTAAGGAACTGTGCCTGGCCCTTCCTTTCTCCTGAGTTTAGGGAGAGACCGTCTGTTTTTTTAAAGCCAATAGACTAAATTTGAATCCTGCCCCTCACTGGCTGGATGGCTTTGGACAAGAGCTTCTGGACTGTCATAGGACTGGGTGGATTAACACCTTGGCACATCTTCAACCCATGCATGTCACTCTCCAGATCTGAGCCCAACTTGAAACCCAAGTCCAGGTGTGCCTAACCCTGTGCCCTGGTTCCTCCCTTATTCAGTGAGGTTGGACCGACTGTCAGAGGCAGCCAAGGTGAACACAGATGCCATGCGCTCGGCACAGGAGGAGATAACAGAGTACCGGCGGCAGCTGCAAGCCAGGACCACAGAGTTGGAGGCCCTGAAAAGCACCAAGGAATCACTGGAGAGGCAGCGCTCTGAGCTAGAGGACCGTCATCAGGCAGACATCGCATCCTACCAGGTGAGCAGGAGGAGGGGAATCACTTTCTTAGCGAAGGATCCTGGTCTCTGAGTCAGACATCGCAGCGTTGCAGACTGTGAAGATCACCAGTGCAGGGGTGTAGCTCAGTGGGAAAGGTCTTGCCTTCCCAGCGTGCATGAGGTCCTGGGTGCCATCCTAGCACCTAATGAATAATTTACCTCTCTCTTTTTTTTTTTTTTTTTTTTGGTTTTTCGAGACAGGGTTTCTCTGTGTTTTTGGAGCCTGTCCTGGAACTAGCTCTTGTAGACCAGGCTGGTCTCGAACTCACAGAGATCCGCCTGCCTCTGCCTCCCGAGTGCTGGGATTAAAGGCGTGCGCCACCATCGCCCGGCTATAATTTACCTCTTAATCCTGGTGGAGTGGGTGTTCTATTACTTGTCACCAGAGTCTGTGGCAGGAGGGACAGCCTTGGCAGATTTCTTTGATCAAGAACAACCCTAGGGAGAAAAGTGTCACTTTCTTAGGACTGGATAAATAAATAAACATGATTACAGAAACATTGGGAACTGGAAAGACATAACAACGCAGGAGGCAAAAGGTAGTTGTAAAGGTTCACTTTAAGCAGTGCTCCAGTGGGAAGAAGCTTCATCTCTGTTCAGTATGCTTCTGGGGACCCTCTGCCTTGGCAGGTAATCAAAGAGCAGACACTTGCAGGCACTTTTGGAAAGAATAGAAAACAGAGTAGCTAAAACTGCTCTCTCCCCAGGGCCCTGTGTAGGATGCTACTCAAGTGTCCTACCACCGGGCTACACTTCAACTCTTCCATAGAGCACTGTCTAAGACATCTGCAAAAATGCACCCATCATTTTACTTACTGAGTCAGTGTCTGTGGTCTCTCATTCCAGGTCTTTCCTCGGGCTGAGATTTCTGATCTAGATTTATTTTTCATGTCTGTACATGAACAGCTTACAGTTTTGACAGGGTGGGGCTTTGTCTCCAGCCAGGTGGCTGAGCAGCGTGGCCCCAACTTACCTGAAACTGAGGGCCAAGTACTAGCTAGCAGATGACTAGCCTGATCTGTCATCCCCAGGATGCTATTCAGCAGCTGGACAATGAGCTGAGAAACACCAAGTGGGAGATGGCGGCACAGCTCCGAGAGTACCAGGACCTGCTCAATGTCAAGATGGCCCTGGATATCGAGATTGCTGCCTACAGGTGAGATGGCCCAGGAGCCTTGAGACAGTATAGAGCCTGTGTTCTCAGAGCCTTGAGACAGTATAGAGCCCCGTGTTCTCAGAGCCTTGAGACAGTATAGAGCCCATGTTCTCAGAGCCTTGAGACAGTATAGAGTCCCGTGTTCTCAGAGCTTTGAGACAGTATAGAGCCCCGTATTCTCAGAGCCTTGAGACAGTATAGAGCCCCGTATTCTCTGAGCCTTGAGACGGTATAGAGCCCCGTGTTCTCAGAGCCTTGAGACAGTGTAGAACCCTGAAAATTGTCCCCAACAATGCATGCAGACATGTACCCACACCCACACATACACATAATAAAATAAAAATGTTTTAAAATCCCTATCATGCTGGGGCAGTGGTGGCGCACATCTTTAATTCCAGTACTCTGGAGACAGGCAGCTGGATCTCTGTGAGTTTGAGGCCTGCCTGGTCTACAAAGCAGGTTCCAGGACAACCAGATTGTTATATAGAGAAACCTTGTATCTTAAAATTTGCCATTTAAGCATTTTAAATCAACAGTTTAGGATGTTAAGAACATTTGCATATGCAGCACCCATCCCCATCCATTCAGAGCTATTTCACCATCTCAGATTCAAACTGCATACCTTACGAGATGCCTCGTTGTCCCTGCCCTCAGCCCCTCACAGCTATTCTACTTCTCAAGAGGCAGAACTCTTGAAGTTTATTTTCTTTTAATTACATTTTATTTATTTATTTGTATATGTGTGTGTGCTAGCATGCACACACATATGGAGGTTTGAGGGTGTGTGTGTGTGTGTGAAGACAGTTTGGGGAGTTGGGTGTTTTTTTTTTTTTTTGCTTCCACCATGTAGGTCCTGAGTATCAAATTTCCCAAGTCCTTGGGCTCCATGGTAGGTGTGCTTACCCACTGAGCTATTTCATTGGCTCAAGAGTGACTTGTTTTCTTTCTGACTGTGACTTATAGTTTAAAGTCTTTATCTACCCCAAACCCAGCTAGTCAGAGACTTGCTTTAGAGGAAAAGAGGTGTTTAGGTAGTCAGGAACCATTATAAGCCCACCTTAGCTCACCAGGTCTTCATTTCTTGCAAGGATAGGCAGAGATGACAGGAACAACATGCATACCATGGATTGTTGGGAGGCTCAGCCAGTCCCGTTCATAGGGAAATCCGGCTGACACAGGTTCTCCTAGGCTCAGTGCTTACTGAATGGCAGCCACGAGAAGAGCAGTTCCCAAAGATGAGCCCTCCCAGTCTAGCAGGGCTGACATCATGAAGGCCTCTTCTGGTTGGTGACCCTTGACTGCCTACCTCCTTGCTCTGGTCTAATCTGCTACTCAGTACAGTGCACTAACCAGGAATCAGAGTGATCTTTGAGTTAGAAAGACAGACCGGGGCTCTGCCCCAGGCTGCTGGATTGAGCTCTGTAGTTTATCAAGAGCCGGGGTAATGTCAGCTGTTCCACTTGGAAAACACTGTTCTAGGGGAGACCCCCTTACTTCGCCAAGCCTTTAATAGTCATTATGTCACAGAAACAGCCCTCTGAGTAAGGACTCTGGAGTCATCTCTCTACCAGTGAGGAAAGCGAGCCCTTAGGAGTCTGGGTAGCTGTCACCACCTAGTGAGTAGCTAAGTGAGAGGACAGATCCCAGAGAATGGCTGCAAAAGGTGATGGAACAATTTGAAACAGCAATACTCCCAAACCTCAAACTAAATTTATAAGTATGGGCTTACTTGTTCCCAGCTTTTTTTCTTTCAGCCATGGGAGGGATTTATTTTTCATCTTAGGGTGCATGTGCGCAGTGTGCGCATGCAGTGTACTTGCACAGTGTGTGCGCAGTGTCTCATGCAGTGTACCTGCACAGTGTGTGCGCAGTGTGCGCAGGCAGTGTACCTGCACAGTGTGTGCGCAGTGTGCGCAGTGTGCGCACACTGCACAGTGTGTGCGCAGTGTGCATGTAGAGGTTTTGCACAACTTTCAGTCGTCCCAGTAGTCACATCTCTTTTTTCAAACCCGGGACCTCATACACACTGGACCAGCAATATACCACTGAGCTATAACCCCAAACCCTTCAACTTTCTCTTAAATTAGGTTTTAGTTAAGAGACAGTTGTCAATGTAGGAATTTTCTACTGAGGATATTCTTTAGGGAGACATTTCCTCCCATAAAAAGCAGTGCAGCCCCCAAGGTCAGGCTCTGTGGGTGGCCATGGGAACTTTCTCCATTCTGACAGTACTTCCTGCTGAGCCTGTGACCTAGTGGAGAGTGTTCTTTTTTTAAAAAAAAATATTTATTTATTTAGTATACAATATTCTGTCTGTGTGTATACCTGCAGGCCAGAAGAGGGCACCAGACCCCATTACAGATGGTTGTGAGCCACCATGTGGTTGCTGGGAATTGAACTCAGGACCTTTGGAAGAGCAGGCAATGCTCTTAACTTCTGAGCCATCTCTCCAGCCCATGGAGAGTGTTCTTAACATGGCTCATGGCTCAGTCCTCAGCCCCAGAGAAAAACAGGAGAGCAATGGGGAGGAGAGAGGAAAGGAAAGAAGAAAAAAAGGGGGATGAAAATGAAATTCCTGCCATTCATTCATATCCTTCATTCACCAAACCCTGTCATTGAATGCAATGGGGCTTCCAAAAAAACCAAGAAAGAATGCAAACCTGCAGGTCTGCTCTGAGTTAATGGTGTGTCTCATTATCCATTCCACAGAAAGCTTCTGGAAGGCGAAGAGTGTCGGATTGGCTTTGGTCCAAGTCCCTTCTCTCTTACCGAGGCACTCCCGAAAATTCCCTCCACATCCACTCACATAAAGGTCAAAAGTGAAGAGATGATAAAAGTGGTAGAAAAGTCAGAGAAGGAAACAGTGATTGTGGAGGAGCAGACAGAAGAGATCCAGGTGACTGAAGAAGTGACAGAAGAAGAGGAAAAAGAGGCCAAAGAGGAGGAAGAAGGTGAAGAAGAGATAGAAGGAGGAGGAGAAGTAACATCTCCCCCTGCAGAAGAGGCCGCATCTCCAGAAAAGGAAACCAAGCCTCCTGTGAAGGAAGAAGCCAAGTCACCAACTGAGACCAAGTCACCAGCTGAGGTAAAATCTCCAGGTGAGGCCAAGTCACCAGCTGAGGTAAAATCTCCAGCTGAGGCCAAGTCACCAACTGAGACCAAGTCACCAGCTGAGGCCAAGTCACCAGCTGAGGTAAAATCTCCAGCTGAGGCCAAGTCACCAACTGAGGCCAAGTCCCCAGCTGCAGCCAAGTCACCAACTGAGGCTAAGTCACCAGCTGAGGTAAAATCTCCAGCTGAAGCCAAGTCACCAGCTGAGGTAAAATCTCCAGCTGAGACCAAGTCACCTGCTGAGGCCAAGTCACCAGCTGAGGTAAAATCTCCAGCTGAGGCCAAGTCACCAGCTGAGGTAAAATCTCCAGCTGAGACCAAGTCACCTGCTGAGGCCAAGTCACCAGCTGAGGTAAAATCTCCAGCTGAGGCCAAGTCACCAGCTGAGGTAAAATCTCCTGCTGAAGTTAAATCTCCAGAGAAGGCCAAGACCCCTGTGAAGGAAGGTGCAACATCCCCAGCAGAGGAGTCCAAGTCTCCTGTAAAGGAAGGAGTGAAGTCCCCAGCTGAAGTAAAATCTCCAGAAAAGGCCAAGTCCCCAGTCAAGGAAGAAGCAACATCTCCAGCTCAAGCCAAGTCCCCGGAGAAGGAAGAGGCAAAATCACCAGCAGTGGTCAAGTCTCCTGAGAAGGCCAAGTCCCCTGTGAAGGAAGAGGTCAAGCCTCCAGCTGAGGTGAAATCCCCTGAGAAGGCTAAGAGCCCAGTGAAGGAGGAATTGAAGTCTCCTGAGAAGGCCAAGACTCTTGATGTGAAATCTCCAGAAGCCAAGACTCCAGGGAAGGAGGAAGTAAAGTACCCTGCAGACACCAAATCTCCCCAGCAGGCCAAAAGTCCTGCCAAGGAGGAGGTCAAGTCCCCAGAGAAAGTCAAGTCCCCTGAGAAGGAAGATGCCAAGGCTCCTGAGAAGGAAGCTCCCAAGAAGGAAGAGGTGAAGTCTCCTGTGAAGGAGGAGGTGAAAGCCAAAGAACCCCCAAAGAAAGTGGAGGAAGAGAAGACCCCTGCTACACCAAAAACGGAGGAGAAGGCGATCAAGAAAGATGAACCACCCAAGAAGGAGGCCCCAAAGCCCAAGGTGGAGGAGAAGGCCGCTACAGTGGAAGCCAAGAAGGAAGAGTCTGGAGAGAAGAAAAAAGCAGCGACCCCAGAAAAGGAGACTCCTGCCAAGACAGAGGTGAAGGAAGAGAAGACAGAGATGCCCAAGGCAGAAGCAGATGACACCAAGGCCAAAGAACCCAGCAAACCCGCAGGGAAGGAAAAGCCACAGAAAGAAGAGATGCCAGCAGCACCAGAGAAGAAAGACAGCAAGGAAGAGAAGGCCACAGAGTCCAAGAAGCCCGAGGAGAAACCCAAGACAGAGGCCAAGGCCAAGGAGGACGACAAGAGCCTTTCCAAAGAGTCTGGCAAACCCAAGACGGAAAAGGCAGAAAAATCCTCTAGCACAGACCAAAAAGATAGCCAGCCCCCAGAGAAGGCCACAGAGGACAAGGCTGCCAAGGGGGAGAAGTAGGCTGGCACAGGAACACCAGAACAGCCAAAGAAACTCAGAAGGGCCCCGGTACTTAAGGGTCAGTGCAATAAGTTTTATTTCTTCCTTTCCTCTCTGTAAGAAGCAGCAGTGTTTAGATGACGGGCCTGCCCTCACCAAACAGGAATTTCTAGTAGGATTAAGTTAGCAAGAGAAGATACCCTGAGCCCTGACCCCCCAAATCCCAAGCCCACCTCAGGTGATGGACAATTATTATAGCTTATTGTAGCCGAACGTGATGTATGCTGAATGCTACATGAAAACCACTTGACTAAAAACTGCCCCCTTCTTTCCAAATAAGTGCATTTACTTCCTGTATGTACAATGACAGATGGCCGCAATAATGAATGAGCAGTTAGAAATGCATTATGCTTGAAATGTAACCTATTCCCGAATGCCTTCTTGTTTTCCAAAGGAGTGGTCAGGCCCTTCCCCAGCACTCTCCTGGAAGAGCTGCAGCAGGTGAAGCAGGGCACTGGCCACGGAACCATGCCAGGGCGCACTTTCCACTGAGTCCACTTTCAATTGCTTCCGTGCAATAAAACCAAGTGCTTCTAAAATAAAATTGTAGCTGTTCTTATTTGTTCTCTTCCCTTGGGAAGGCTAGGGACAGGGACGGGAGGTCTGGATGTTACACCAGGTCTGTGCTGGTGGCCTGGGGCATTATTCCTGCATATGGTCCATGGGTTACCTTCATCAGCATCACCTGGGAACCGCATACTCCTGACTGCGCAGTTAATGTCACAATCTGAGAGGGAGGCATAGGGAAAGTCCACACTTTGCCAAACCCCAGTTTACCCTATGTACACGGATGCTGGGATGCCTGGGAACAGTGAGCGTCAGGAGGATGCTGAATGGTTCATGGACCATAAGAAGTACCTTATATAAAAGGCCACACATGGCTAACTCATCTGTGGTGAAGACTACAGCAGTCACCTAATTTACACCCAATGTGCTTATCTGGGCATGGATTTTACCTTTCTCGTTCCCAACTCCCACCCTTTTTATAGTTTTATTTGCGACAGTGTCTTGCTTAAATGCCCAGGGTTATCTTGAACTTGTCTTCCTGTCTCTATCTCCCAAATGTCTGGGGTTGCCACTATACCTGGCTCTGAAAGCTAAAGTCCTGCAGGTTTCCATGGCACCCTCACTGTTAAATCCTTGGTGGGACTAGCATGACCCCTTATTGCGCTTGCTCAGGAGTTGCTTCTCTGTTCCTCACCTTTCCCCCACCCCCACTAGATGGCTCTCGGCTATAATGTTTCTTATTTCCTTCCTCTGGTTACTCTGAGGATTGACCTAGAATAGCCAATGAACCTCTTTTCTGGGATTTTAAACTTGGTCGTGAGATGTGAGTCAGGAGCTGTGGGCAGTCACGTTTCCAGAGCTACGGTAAAATAGTCTGAGAAGGTGAAATGAACAAGACACCTATGGTGGATTTCCTAACGATCCAACCCACAGCTTGTGGCCATTCCTTGAAGTGATAAATCCCTTTCTTTACCAGCGCTCTTTGGGTATAGACACCGCTTTACAAACAGAGGGCTCTGAATAACAGTGACTAAAGCAGGAGTCGCTATGATCAAGAATAAATGGCGATACTGCAGGGAAGGAGCGTGCCCCACCCTCGGCACACCCGAGTTCTGGTTCACACTCCAGGCTAGGAGCCACACGTCATCTTTGGCACACATCTCCATCTGTCACAAAGATTGAATTATTAAAAGAATGCCAAGGGCGATCACCTCTAGATAAAAATATTTTTTGACACAGTCTCATGTATCCCAGGGTTACTTTAAACTTGTTATGTTCCTGGATGACCCTGAATTTCTGCTTCCACCTTCTGAGGGCTAGGATTATAGGCATGCACCTTGGTCCCTGGCAAATAACCACTTATCAGCATGGTCAAGGACTCTGACAACTGAACATTAATTTTCTGAGCTGTCTGCTCTGGAGAAATCAGACATCCATAGGCCCTAGCACATAGCCACATCTGCACATAAAGTGGAGATCTGAAAGGCAAGAAATAAAATTAGTACTAATAGTCCTTGCCTCAGCCTTCGGAATACCATTATTACAGGCATATACCATCTCGCCTGGCTCTCCCCATGTAGCTTGCCTAAAAATGTCAGTCATCTGAATACTCCAGAATTTCTTATGATGACAAATATGAAGAGTAGTCATGATATTGCATACATTATCTGTAGTCTGTGTGGGCATCACTCTTTTGAGATAGGGTCTTGTATAGTCCAGACTAGCTTCTAATTCACTATGTAGAGAATGACATAGAACCCAAGGGCTGGGGTTCTCTGTGTGTACCACCACCCCTGGTTTATGTAGTCCCAAGGATCAAATCCAGAGTGTGTGCGCTCTCTACCAATGGAGCTATCTCCTTAATCCCATTTTCAGGGTCAATAAATGATGGAGAAACAGTGAGGTGGGAGCCCAAAGCTATTTGGTTGGTTTGTGGATTAAAAGAATTAGTGATTAACTGTTGAGTCACCAATACTACATTGGTGTTGTATTAAGTAAGGATTAAAAAGGATTTTGCCTTGGGAAGCACCTGTAAGGAAGAAAGCTTGCTGCCTGCCCAGCCTAGACATACCCTGTTGACTTTGCTGTGGCCCAGGCCCCCATCTTCCAGTATATCTTTCCAATTGTGTCCCTCATCTTCTTCTCAGTTCTAGTTCTCTAGTCTTTTTGCACCCTTCTGATGGCATCAGCCCACCCAGGTAACCCAGGCTAATCTCCACATCTTGAGACTCTTGCCCTCATCCATGCAAAGTCCCTTGTGCCATATGCTCTTGTACTCTGTAAAGGTTTGTCACTTGTACTGGTTTAATAAAATGCTGATTGGCCAGAAGCCAGGCAGGAAGTATAGGCGGGATGACCAGAACAGGAGAATTCTGGGAAGAGGAAAGGCTCAGTCTGCAGTTGTCACCCGGACACAGAGGAAGCAAGATGAGACTGCCTCACTAACTTGCTTTTGGTTATGGTGTTTTCATCACAGCAATGGGAACCCTAAGACAGATGGGCTGAGGGGTGTGCTCAGTGCCTAGTAAGCATGGCACTCTGTATTATTGGATCCCCAGCACTGAAATAAATAAAAGGCAAGGAACATGAATGGGGTTTCCTGGTGCAAAGCAAGCAGGCAGGGGCTGTAGCTTGGGGTGTGCCCCAGCTCAGAAACTGCAAAGACTATGGGCAGTTCTAGCAGAAGCAGCTGCGAGGTCCTTGCCCTATATAGACATTCTGAAGAGGCTGATTGTCAAGTCTGTTTTGTTACCTTTGCTCTGCTGGCTCTTTTGCTAGGGACAAGCTGTAGCCAGCAAGCAGAGCCCCTCCCAGCACTCTCCACCCAGTCCCTGCTTCTCTAGAGGTGAGCTTTTGTGCTGAGTCAGTTTGGCTGTCTTCCAGACAAGACCAAAGTGGTGGCTGCAATGCAGGGGCCATTAAAAGAACTAATTTTAGGCCCTATTTTAATCTTATTCAGCACAGACAGTGAGACACGGCCTGAAAGTAGCCAGACCAAGAAGATGCCAGCAGGGACAGGAAGAAAAGCACCCAGGAGCTCAGCTGCACAAGACAGCAGAGAAGGAGCTGCTTAGAAAACTGGCTCTCCTGTGTTCGTGTCACCAAGAAAAATGAGGGAAGAGAAGGGATAAGAGTACGCCTTCACAGAAAGGCTACGGCAAAATGCATTTCAGGAGCTTGTTAAAAATGTATTTCCTTGGTCCATCTTAGGCCAACTGAGTCAGATCAGCTTGTAGATAGGCAAGACTGTGTAACTGAGGGCCTCTGGTAGTCAGAGAATGGGGGCAGTGTGGGGTGGCGAGGTGTTGATGCTGGACATTTAAGGCTACCCTAAGGAATGAAGAACGTGGCAGGTTTTGGAGTCTCTCGGCTTGCCTTAATTTTATGTTTTTATTTAAGTGTGTGTAGGGTGGTGGTGGTGTGTGCATCAGTGCTGCTGTGCTGCCTGCGGAGGCAGACACACTGGATCCCTAGAAGCTAGAGTTACAGGCGATTGTAAGCCACACTACAAACTTGGGGGCCTCTACAAGAGCAGTACATGCTCTTAACTACTGAACCATCTCTCTAGCCCCAAGCTCCACAAAATCTTTTTCTTCTTCTCCCCACCCCCAATACATGGTTTCTCTGTGCAGCCCTGGCTGTCCTGGAACTAGCTCCTTAGACAAGGTGGGCCTCGGACTCACCTGTCTCTGCCTCCCAAGAGCTGGGATTAGAGGTGTGTGCCACCATTGCCTTGTACTCCCCAAAACCTTTATCTTTGAGATGCTCAGCAGAAAGGGCAGAAAAAGCAGTTTCTGTGTGGAAAGTTCATGCTGTCAAGGCTAATCTACTAAGAGTAGACGTGTTTGCAAAGTGCTGGATTGATTGCACTGTTCTACAGAGATGAAAAGCTTGGAAAATCTTGCCTGGAACTATAATAAAAGGCACCGTTAATTTGCCTTTGAGTTAGCAACCAGATTATACTTCTAACAATAGAATGGTTATTGTTAGATGATGTGTTCGGTAGCTCAGCTGGCCTCAAACTTCCTATACAGCAGAGAGTGACCTTGAATTGTGTCCCTCCTGACTCTACCTCATGCTGGGATTATAGACATTCACCAGTACAGCTGGTTTATGTGTTGTTGGAGATTAAATCCAGGGCTTCATGAAGTTTAAGCACTCTATCAACTAAGCTATATGTGTAGCCCATAACCATAGAATAATTCTTAATTTTTGTTTTTGAGACAAGGTCTCTTTATATGACCTCCAACTGTCCTGGAACTCAAAATGTAGTCCATGCTGACCTTGAACCCACAGACCTGCCTGCCTTGGCCTCCTGAGTACTTAAAGGTGTGACCCTCAATAATTTTTAAATATTTTTCTCTGTGTATCCTGGTTCTTTACTTTTTGGTGCTGAGGAATGACAGAGCTTTGCTTGTGCTCTACCACTGAACTATACTCTCAGCCCTGTATTCTACACTTTATGCCAGAAGAGGGCATTGGATCTCACAATAGATGGTTGTGACCACTATTTTGTTGCTGGGATTTGAACCCGGGTCCTCTGGAGGAGCAGTCAGTGCTCTGAACCACTGGGCCATCTCTCCAGCCTCCCTATTCTACTTATGGTGAGTTGTGAATTTAGTATTGATTGGGCAGAGAGCAGAGTTCTTCAGACAAGTGTCTAAGAAAACTTAGGACAAGGAAGGCTGTTCTTTTTGCATGCTGAGGACTGAACCCCAGGCCTTCAGTATACTAGGCAAGTGTTCTACACCGAGCTTCACTTACAGACCCATGAACGGATAGTTTTGCAATCATTTTCCTAACCTTTGAGTTAAAACATTTTAGTTTTTGAGACGGAATCTTGTGCAGCTCTGTGGGTCTCCACCTCTGGTGAAGTCCTGAAGTCATCGAGTCCCTGTCATAAGGATCCTCCAGTGTCACCTGGTCTCGCTCTCCATCCATCTCGCTTAGCTTCTGAGCACGTCCAGGGCAGTGTGGCCAGCCTGGTCTCAGTCTCGCTATGACAGCGTGCTGGCACCGGTAGTCATTCTGCACATGACTCTCCAGTACTGGCTCACTGACTGTGAACACTTGAAATATTTAGACCTATTCTCTGTGATGTCTATCTGCTTTCTATTTAAGGTTGCTGCAATGTTAGGCATTTAAAATATCCACCTGCCAAGTATCAGGCCTTCAAGGAACAAAGAGAGTCTAGCAGAAAGAATGAAGGCTGAAAGAAACATCTGGATCTACTGACTTTGGTTTCTCTTGCAACTTCCTAGTAAGTAGAAATCTAGGATAAAAACAAAACAAAACAAAAACACCAAGATACTTTGCCCCTGCAAAACTACACAAGACAGGTGTGGATAAACAGGTGTCACTTCCTAGAACTAGAACCGACATTTCTCTCTCTCTCTCTCTCTCTCTCTCTCTCTCTCTCTCTTTTTCAAGACAGGATTTCTCTGTGTAACAGCCCTGGCTGTCCTGGGACTCACTTTGTAAACCAGGCTGGCCTTGAACTCACAGAGATCAGCCTGCCTCTGCTTCCTAAGTGCTGGGATTAAATGCGTGTGCCACCACTGCCTGGCTTCTCAGTCACCTTTAAAAAGCACATCCAAAGTACTGGAACAGGCAACAAAGCTACAGAGAAATTCTGTCTCAAAACAATAAAAAACAAAAACAAACAAACAGGGCTGAAGAGATGCTCAGTGGTTAAGAGCATTGCCTGCTCTTCCAAAGGTCCTGAGTTCAATTCCCAGCAACCACATGGTGGCTCACAGCCATCTGTAAAGAGGTCTGGCGCCCTCTTCTGGCCTTCAGGCATACAGACAGAATATTGTATACACAATAAATAAATAAATAAATATTTTTAAAAAAAACAACCAAACAAAAAAACCACATCCAAGTGGGAGGTTCGTGGTGGCATACACCTTTAATTCCAGCACTTGGAAGGCGGAGGTAGACAGATCTCTGAGTTCAAGGCCAGTCTGGTCTACAGAGTGAGTTTCAGTACATCCAGGGCTGTTACACAGAGAAACCTCTGTCTTGAGCCTCCCACGCCCTACCAAAAAAAAAAAAAAACCCTTACGAGACCTGGATAGAGGTGGGCAGTCCTTGGGCTTCCCACAGGTCAGGGAACCCTGATTGCTCTTCGAGCAGATGAGGGGGGGGGGACTTGATCGGGGGAGGGGGAGGGAAATGGGAAGCGGTTGTGGGGACGAGGCAGAAATCCTTAATAAATAAATAAATTAAAAAAAAAAAAAAAAAACAAGGCACATCCAGAAATGGTCCTCATGCCATGGTCCCACCTGCTCTTCCAGACTGCCCAAGTAGTTACAAACAAAGGCCATTTGGTCAGGTGACATTTTAATCAGCTGGTGTCTTTGGAAAATAACAAGAACATGTGGCCAGAATAAAAAGCAGTGAAGCAGGATCCAGGGTTGGGCTCTGGGGGAATGATAGGTTAGAGAGGGAAATCACCGGTGGCTGAAGAATCCTTGAGGATGGTTATATTTAAATGGCTTCATCCTACTTGGACCCCTAGAGAAACAAGAAAAGGGATAGTTATAACACACCTTCTGGACTGATAAAATCAATTACAGTTCACTCACAAGAGAACGCCAGGTAGCTGTCATGAGGAAATGTTACAATTGCATGGCTTAGGCGCAGGGCACAGTGAGAAAATCAGATCACACTGGTTAAGGTGTGACACCATTTTCATAAAAATGTCTCTATATGCTTGCAACATGTGTGAGCCTGAAAGATCCCTTAATGTGGCAGACATTTCGGGGACAGTACATGAACATTCTCGTTTTTTGGATCACTATTTATAACTCTATCAATGAACACTAGATTCCTATAATTGAAAAAGCAAAAAGAACATTTAAAACTGAAGAAATAGGCAAAGGAAGCAAAATTTTGCACAATAGTATACAGCCAGGAAGCAACAGAAACAAAAATCAGAGGTCTGACACCAAAATCTGTTCCAGGAAGGCTGAATCATGGTGAAGCAGCGCAAGACCCATGTTCAGACTTTCTCCCAGTGAAAATCAGAGCAGGAAAATGGGTCCTCAACAAAACTCTCAGAGGGACTTCTACACAAAGACAAACATCTACAAACAGGACTTCCTCCCCATGTCTGTCTAGGACTTACATCCAACAACAGCTACAGAAGGTGATCCTCAGGGACTTGGACTAAGGGAGTAAGGATAGTAAGTATAGGATAGTTTTTTGTCAACTTACACATGTCAGACCAAATGAGAAGCAAGTGGAGTGAGCAAGTTGGTAAGCAGCACCCTCCATGGTCTCCTCTTCAGTTCCCGCCCCACCTTCTCTTCAGGACTACAGAAGGAAACCCTTTCCTGCCCAGGTAGCTTTTGTTTATGTGTCCATCATAACAGAAGAGTAATGGGGGATGTGTGAGTAAGACAGCAGGGGTGTAAAAGGTGAGCAAAGTTTTATTCTTCACCAGGGCTGAAGGGAATTAAACCTTCTTCTCCTCAGTGGCTGAGGGCTTATCCAGCCTGTGTTGTGCTGGCACTGTTAACATCCCCCATCTCAATTTAATCTTTCCATTAACACATGGAGTATGTGTTGCTTGGAGGATTAAGTACAGAGATCCTTATCTCATAGGTGGGAGCTGGACCTGAAATCTCAGCCTGGATCATCTATGACATTATAAGCCTCCAATCAGAGGGGTACACCTAGGCAGAGTGGTGAAGTGTCAGTCCAAGACAAACCCCAGGTCTACTACTGCCCACACCAGCACCCTGTACTTAGTAGTCACAAGACCCCAGGTCAAGAACCTTGCAGCCCCATCCATCACCTCCCAGAGCACTGATGGAGCTCAACACCTCAGGAAGGGAAAACAAGCACAGGCTGGGTGGGGCTCCCATCCTGAAAATGTGCTAGAGCAGGTGGAGAGGTGGAGAGAGCTGAGATTTCACACAGACCCACTGGAGGGAACAAGCTTCAGAGTGGCATTGGTAGTCAGCTCTGCCTTGCAGCCACTCAGGGCTGGAGCTGGCTATTATCAAACACCATAAACCAGGACAGTGGAGGTGCCAGACAGGAGGGAGGCTGGACACCTTCCCAGATGTCAGAACTTGCTATTCAAGAATAAGACTGAGAGCAAGGTGAGAACTCTTTTTTGTTTTATCTGTTCTGTAGCCAAGGTCCAACCCATGGCAATCCTCCTGCCTCCAGCTTCCAAGTGCTAAGATTTTAGGCATGAGCCACGACACCAGGCCTGATAGATTATAACAAATTATAATCCAAACACCCTCCTCACCTTCCTCACTCCCTTGCCCAAAAGAGAAGGGTGCCCTAGAAGTAATCTCTAGTTTTGAAAGAATGAAAACACATGTTAGGGAACAAACAGGAAAGAAGACCCCAATACCCAAGAAAACGGAAAACTAGCCTGAGGTACTGCAAGTCCAGACACTCTCAACACCATGTGCCAAGAGGGGCTAACAGATCCAAAGAGCCCCTAACTTGGAGCAGGAATCATCAGGAACTTCTCTCAAATGATCTCAGGCACCCTGAGGTCCTCTTCAGCCCTAGAGCCAGGGCTCAGTGCTAGGCGGATGAACCGCTCCGAACCACCCCGCGTTAGTGTGCTGCGCTACTCCCTGCCTTCTGGAAGGGCTGTTTTGGTTTGGTTTTTCTCTAGGCTGCATGGTTGCCCACTGACTTGGTCTCACCGAAGGAAGAACACTTGAAGATGCCGGCAAACTCACTAAGATTGTGGGGTTACCACTTTAAGTGCTCACTTGGACATCAAAAGTAAACAGGCCCTATTGTTTCCCTCAGAAAACACAGTTAGCCAAAGCTTCTTAGCATGGCCCAGTAGTTTCCTTGGATGGGTGACCTTCTCCAGGGGTGACCAAGAACAGGTGAGCCAGCTGCAGGGAAGTCTCAGGAAGGAGAAAACAAGTTCTTGCTGGAAATATGGCAGCAGAATTTTCTGTTATGAATACAGACAGATGTCCTCTGTGCCAGGCCCTGTCCAATGAGACCTAGTCTTCAAGGGAGGATCTGACCTCTGCCCATGTCCTCATGAGAAGTCACAAGAGCCCCTACCTCTACTCACCTAAAAAGTCTCAGGCACATCTTCTCCTGGGGAAATTCCTTGGGGCCCTCTACACTATCATCATGGCTCTCGGTCTCCAGGTAGACGTCCAACAGCACACATAGACGCTGCAGCTGGTTGGTCAAGAGCTGGTGGCTGGGTCGAGGGCCACAGAGCTCCTTATAGCACACGTTGACCTCGCTCTCCATAGCCTGTACGGGTGGGAAGCCAGCACTTCAGCATTTCCTTCCTAGGTATGGCGGGGCACACTGGCCAGGCTTTTACCCCAGAGCTGAGCCTGAGGGCACCACAAGAGCTACAGTTGGCCCCTGAGGGCATGTGCATGCAGGCACAAGCACATATGCACCCAGAGGAGCTGTACAAGCAGAATAGTACCACAGCTTTGTCCAGAGACCCTTGATTATCACAATTTCCCCTAAGTGCCTACAGCAGAAACACAGGACTGCAGGGGAAGAATCTTAAGCCCCAAGTCAGAAGGTTTTCTGCTCTATGGCCATAAGGCTACCAAATCCCACCAAGAGGCGGTGACCTTAGCAACAGCCTCAGCATCCTCACGGTCATTGAATCTGAGTGTTTCCGTAATGCTTCTGAATTTATTTACCATCTCACAGAAGCCCAAGGTGATGACAAGATTTTAAGGAAACCTTTTGTTTGTTTGTTTTTGCTTTTTTTTTTGAGGCAGAGCCTCACTATGTAGCCTTGGCTGGCTTGGAATTTACTATGTAGACCAGCCAGGACTTGAATTCACAGAAATCTGTCTGCTTCTGCCTCCCCAGTGCTGGGATTAAAAGGGTGTAGCACCATGCCTTGGAGGATACCGAGTGCATGAAATCCAGAATAACATGTATAAAGTGCTGAGTGAATGTGTGTTCTTGACATGAGCTGGCCGTGGTGAGGACCCTAACTTCACATCCATGCAGGTATGGCAGAGCCTTCCCCTTCTCCCACAAGGCTAAAAGGAATGGCAAAGCCTTCCCTTCTGCTCCAAGTGGGAATGCTGACAGTGTGTTCAGAAAATGTCAACCATTACTTTCAACCCTACAGATATTTACAGATTTACGGCCTGGAGACTGCTCCCTACAGAGCCTGCTCCTACTGGGATTAGCTAAATCTGCCTCGTTGGTCCGTCTGTGCACCCTGACTCTGCCTCCACGTACTCTATGTAAGAAGCATGCTGGGTCTGGAGGTGGGCTAAGGTTTCTCTAGTCCAGCACGTCTGCTTCCAGGTTTCTATGCGTCTGTCTTTTCTTCAATCCCTCACGGCCCTCAGTAGATCCAAATCCCTGGAGTGGTGCAAGGATGCCGCACCCAGCTAAGAATGTGATCTGGTGAGTGGGAAAAGCTGTGGGCTCCGCGGAAATGGAGGGGTGAGCACGTTCTATAAGTCCTGCCAGGTCCTTCCTGGGACTGAAGCAGTGCCCATGGCCTCCGCAGCTGCAGCCTTGGCCACCTTCCTAGGGGTTCTCCATGTTCCTCCTGACACACATGTGGGTCTTACCCGAATATTGTCATCATTGCTGTTGGTTTTCTCCCCTTTCCAGTTTAGACAGAGTCGGAAAATGGGTGGGATGGAGGAATAGCCAGGGTTCAACACCACAGCAGCTTGAAGTTTCGCTGGCAACAGGGGAAAGGGAGAAAATCAGTGACCACCCAGCTTCCCATGGTGGTCTACACACTGTACCCAAAGTCAACACAAATGTCTCCCATTAACATAAGTGCCACCAAGTGTATGGGTACTAACGGTTTTAGACTCTAAAAGAACTGCCAAGTTGCTGAGAGTAAGGCATAGTAATTCTGGTTCTTCCCAAGATCTGCTTTACTTACCGGTATTTGTCAATGGATTAAATCTGCTCTCGAGAAATGTCATAATTTTTAAAACTGTGTGTGTGTTTGTATGTGGTTGGCTGTTTGCCTCCACGTATCTTTATATCTTTGCACCAACATGTATAGAGTGCCTTTGGAAGCCCGAAGAAGCAAATGCATTCTAGGACTGGAGTTACAGGTGGTTATAAGCTGCCATGTAGGTACTGGAGATTCAACTCAGGTCCTCAGGATGAGCAGCCAGGGCCTTTAACCTGGCTGGCCTTGAACTCAGAGATCTGCCTGTCTCTGCCTCCCAAGTGCTGGGATTAAAGTCATGCACCACCATGGCCGCCCTTTTTTTTTTAAGAATTTGTTGTTGTTGAGAGTCTCACATAGTCCAGGCTAGCCTAAAATTCAATTTATAACCAAGAATGACTTTGAATCCTGGTCCCCCTGATTCTGATTCCCAAGTAGGACTAGTGGCAAATGTTCCCGGCCACTCAAATCTAATTTACATGAGGATATCAGGAAAGTGAGACTTCCAGAAACTTTTCTATCATTAAACAGGTACAAAAGCACAAGACAGAGTATAATCAGAACTGCCTAGTATAAAATTTGCATTCATAATCACTAAACAAATTATCTTCATATATTAATTTCCCCCAGTGATACTTCTGACCCCTGCTGTTGTTAAGATGAATGTAGGTACTGTGTGCATGTGTCTGAGTGCAGGAGCATGCCACAGAGAGCATTGGGCAGAGGACTGTTTCTTGGGAGACACTTCTCTTTTTCCACTTTGTTTTGAGGCAGGGACTTTCCCTTCTGCAGCTATGGTACTTATTGGAGCTTCCAGAAGATTCTCCTATCTCTGGGACTACAGATGCATACCATTCCATTCAGGTTTTTATGTAGGTTCCTGGACTTGATTTGGCTTATACATATCACCCAAAGGTATTTATACTAGCCTGAGCAGATTTCATAAACAAAAATAAAAGAGCGTGGTGGTACAAACTTTTAATCCCAGCACTTCAGAAGTAGATGAATCTGTGAGTTCTAGCCCAGCCAGGTCTACACAGTGAGTTCCAGACTAGCTGGAGCTCCATAGTGAGACTCTTTCTCAAGAAGACAAAATATACAGCTGGTGAGGCAGCTCAGTAGGTAGGGGTGGCCGCTCCTAAGCCTCATGACGTGGGTTTGATGCTTAGAACCAGGAAGACTGAAGGAAAGAGCTGACTCCTCTTAGGTTGTCCTCTGAAACGTGTGTGTGTGTTGCTTAGACCTGAGTGCACACACACATACACTAAATAAATGTAACAAAAACTGTAACAAACTCTGAAGCGTATGAGTAAATAAGTTCTCTTTTATAATGTTTCTAGCTTTGGGAATTTAATTTTGCTTTACTTATCTTATTTCTCTTTTGTGGTACTGGGGAATAAATCTAAGGCCTCAGGTATGCTAAACAAGTGTTCTAACACTGAATCATATGCCTAGTCCAGGAATTTTACATCTCTCAAAATACTGACTAATAGAGGACCCAGGCAGCTTGCTCAGCTCAGGGGTCACAGCTGTGAGGCTGGGGGACAGAATGAAGAGGCAGTGCCAGGCTGCTGAGGCTGGGGTAGGAGAACAGCTGACAGCCCAAGCAGGACATCTGCATGGCTCCAGAGAGGAAGGGAGGTTCTGTTACCCAACCTTACAATCAGAGTAACAGCCCTACCCTTCTGTGTGGAGCGCAGATACGAGATATGCCCCTATAGGGAACTAAAACGAGAGATAAAACCAAGCTGAGGTGAGACCAAGCTTGAGAGTCGGCCATGATTGACGCAGCTCTAAAATGGATGAGCCCACCACCCCAGTGACTGCATGAGGATTCACTGACATGACACGTGTGTGGCCGTGTTACAGAACAAGTCCTCACTGAAAGAGTGGTTCCCTGGTCACCAGTGTCGGAAATCTCTACGGAGGATTCTAGGGTCTTTTGCTAGGCATGCGTGCTATTTGAGAGCTCCCCTTGATTAGAGAGCCCTGTGGTCAGTAGAGCAATCACCTACCTGTTCCCCTTTCAATAAGCGCCAGGTAGTAGAGATTGGTGTCCCCAGCCAGTCCTGCCTCTACTATGTCCTTAGTGAAGTGCAGTTCCTAGAACAAGAACCAGGGTGAACTGCTGCTCCCCTAAAGCCTCTGCCCTGATGGCGGGGGGTAGGGGTGGGGGGGACAGGAGCTGAGGGGTGACATGGTCACAGGGGCTGCAGTTCTACCTACCATGTAATCTTCATGGGCAATTATCACCCACTTTACCAGGCGAGAAACAACCTTGGCAGGAAAGAGGTATTGGCAATCACTGGTAACTGGCACAATGCCATGTTCTAAAAGACAGCAAGGCAGGAGGCATTACAGGTAGAAATCAGGTAGCACAGCTGTGGCTTGCTGGAAGGCTATGGTGGCCTTGACACTTGTCCAGGACACCTGATTACTCAAGAAGCACCGGCTCATTATATACCAGGAATAGAGAAGCATTTCAACCTGACATCTACTTCATGCAGGACTATGTATGCCTGCGGTCAGACCCAGCACCTGCATTCATGGTACTTTATCCTTAATGCAGACAACGTCCAGTAAAACAAATCCCTGAAGCCACAACTAGCGTCAGTGCCTCTGCAGCAGGAACTGTTAATTAGATCAAATAGCTAAGAGGGCTGAGCTGACCTTGACAGAAAAACCCCAGCAATGTTCTGTGTCAGTTCCCTGCTGGTGTCTCAGTAAACAAATACTCCAACAGGGAACACTCTGGTTGACAATCACCCAACCTTGGAAAAGTTAGCAATGCTGAGTGGGGAGCAAGGCCTGAGGGATAGGTGATATTGCCCTGGAGCTCAGTGTCCACATGGAACCAAAGAACTGGCCTGGAGGTGGGAAAGAGGGGTCTTGTCTCCAGTTGGGTCCTGGAAACCCAAATGCCTAGCTTGACAGTGACTCTAATACCCAAAACTCTGACTCCCTCCAAAACCTTACCCCCACCCTGCAAGTGCCTTGTAAATACCCATCGAGTTTTTACTAGATGAACTGATAGAAGCCATCCAGTTACCACCTAGACCAGTGGCTCATCATAATCACTTGGGAGCTTAGGGGAAAATTCAAGGGGTTCAGCTATCCCCTTAGAAGCACTAGCTCAGTAGGTCTTAAGGAAAGGATAATGGGATGACCCCTGTCTAGCTACAATCAGTGAGCTGAATGTGAATACAAGGGTCCCACTGTTTCTCCCCTCATGCTATATGGGGTACCAGCATAAATTAGACTCTAAATACTGCCAAGTGCATATGAATCTGTGATGCATGGACCTAGGATAAGCTGCCTGGATGAACCCGTGAACTTGTGCCAATGGCTAGTGTCTTCTGGGAGGTCTGGCAGAAAACTGATGCTTTTGCAGGGAGCTCAGACCTCTGCCTGAATGGGCCTGCTGCTCTCCCCACTGGCCCTACCATCCACTGCTCAGTAAGGCTAGGAACAGGATTCACAAGTTCTGAGGGAAAGGAGGTGGCATTATTCCTATGTTGACTGAGTGGCTGTCAGGCCCTTCTTCCTGCATCACCTTACCCAGAGATGCGAACTGTTTGTGGAGAGCCAGGCGAGACTGTACCCTGGTCTTCAGCAGTTTCATGGTGGTCTCCATATGGCTGGCGCTCTGTGAGTGGTCAGCTATCACCGTGTGCTAATATAGGGAACAACAGTGAAAGATACACGTGAGAGTCCCCTTTCCTTTCTCCAGGGACCAGCCAGACTGCCCAGCCAGTCCCAAGGCGGGTGCTGTGTGAGAATGACAGTATTTCTCTACGTAACAGGTCAGATGCTAAGCCCTGGAAAGAACACAAGATACTGGGGTCCCATGAGGCTGGGATCAGCTCCTAAGAAAAGGCAGGATTCTATAGTGTACGGCCCCTGGGATCAGCTTCTGAGAAAAGGCAGGATTCTATAGTGTACGGCCCCTGGGATCAGCTTCTGAGAAAAGGCAGGATTCTATAGTGTACAGCCCCTGGGATTTTGCCCATTCTCATTTGTAGCAGCCTTGTGCACAAGTCCAACAGCAGCAAAAGCTGTAACTGTGCTATACCTTGGGGCAAGACCAAGTTATCTTTGGTTTATAAGGCTACCAAGCTCCTAGGGAAGGTCAAGTCATTTCAACACATGAAGACTAGGGTAAGGTATTTTAGTGCCCTGAGTGGATGGAGGTCAGAACACAGCCTCAAAGGAAGATTCTCTGCTAGATCACAACCCTATGAAGCTATGAGAGGCCTTTCTGGAATCTGTCTAGGAAGAGGAGCGCTTCAGACCCTCAGCCAAGAAGGTAGGGCCAGAGTACACACCTGGGGCTGCTCTTTGGGGAAGTGGAGGCCACCCAGCTTCTGCACCCACAAATAGGGGTGACCTAAGTCAAGAACATAGTCTCTCAAAGTCAGGATGCTGCAAAAGAGAAGACAGAATAAAATAATTTTATGAGTTGGGAACACAGCTCAGGAGCAGAGCTCTCACACAGGCCCTAGGCTCAGTCCCAAGTACTGCCTAGCCCCAGGACACAGTCCTTCTGTGTACCCTGGGGCATTCCCCAGTGCCCCCAGACTGGCCAATCCCAGTCCACAAGTCAAACTCCTTAACTGTACACAATCTCTACTTGAAACTTCATCTCCAATATCCCATCTTTTTCCCTAGAACCTTTGCCTCATGAAGCAGAGCTTGAAAAGGCAGCCATTGGCCTCTGCTCTATCTGCTCATAAAATAACTTTTAAAATCTTGAGTACTCAAAATTAAGATGCCATTCCTTTTATTTATACTGTTTTGTTGTCTTTTGTTTTTGGCAGACGAGGGATGCAACCCACCATACCACTACTGAACCATATCCCTAACCCTCATGTCCCTATATTCCAGATTTCATCTTTCCATGACATCCCTTTGCCTTCTATGCAGGAACAGAAAGATGTCCCCTGCAGCCCCAAGGTCCTCTGGGCCTACAAGGTCTCCAGTTTGGCCTGAACTAAACAGATACAGACACAGAATAAGGGAAGGTGGAAGTCTGCTTACTCACCCAACTTTATCAAACTGATACTGATTGGCTGGGTTTGGAGTTTTCTTCCCATGATCTCCAGGATACAAGCAGCTCAGGACCGAGTCAGGAGACAGCAAGTCTCTACAGAAGACAAGACTGCAGTGAGAACGCCAGTTGACACGGTGCCTCAGAGTGCACCTGGGCATCTGCCAGTGACAATGTACCACTCGGCTGTTAAGATGTCAACTACCATCCTACCATCTTTTATGCTGTTTATTTTTGGAAACAAGCTTTCTCTGTGTAGCCCTGGCTGTCCTGAACTCAGAGATCCGCCTACCTCTGCCTCCCGAGTGCTGGATTAGAGGCATGCGCCACCACACTGGGCTCTACCATTATCTTTCATTGTCTGCTTCCTGTGCACCAAATCCTTTCAGTGCTTCAAGTCAGTGACTCTCAAAATATTATGAAACAGAGAAGATCTTCATCCCATTTCTCAAGGTATAAACTCAAGGTATTGGAAGGTCAGAGAGTGACATTCATGATGCTACCAAGTACAGAGGCCAAAGTTAGCACTATCTGATCAGAAAGAATAGCTTTTTTTTCTTTATTTTGTGCTTATGTGTATGCACTGTGGCACACAGAGAACAATTTAGTAGTCAGTGCTGTGAGATATGTGATTACACCGTTTAAAGACATGTCACTCTGATTGGCTTAATAAAAAGCTGAATGGTGAATAGCTATGCAGGAAGACGTTAGGCAGGACTTCTGGGGACAGAAGGGTCTTAGAGAAGAAGGCAGAGTCGCCAGCCAGACACAGAGGGAACAGACGTGCAAGAGAAAAGGTAAAAGCCACGAGTCACGTGGTAGCACGAAGATGACTTAAGTTATAAGATCCAGTGCGACAGGCGTAAGCTATAGGCCAGCTTTTATAATTAATAATTAGTCTCTGTCACTTTTGTGAGCTGGTAGCCCAAAGAAAAATCCATCTACGAGTCAGTTCTCATCGTCTATCTTATCGAGGCGGATCTTTCCTGCTTCTACCATGGCTCAGTGTACTCCAGGCAAGCTGGGCTGAGCGCTTCCAGCTGATTTTCCTGCCCCAATGCCCAGCTCACTGGGATAACAGGTACAATCATACCTGGTGTTTTACAGGAGTTCTAGGAATTGAACTCAGGTCATCAGGCTTGAGTACCAAGTGCTCTTACTAATAAGCCATCTTCCTGGTTCCTGAGAACAGGAGTCTTTAGTATTTTGTTTTGTTGTTTTTAAAATTCTCCCTTCCAGAATTATCCAGTGGGGCTGAGAAGGTGACTCAGTTGGTAAGGTGCTCGCTGCACAAGCATGAGTTCCATGTCCACATCCACATAAAAATCAGGTAGAGCGGCACACAGCTATAATCCCTGAGGAGGCAGAGACAAGGATCCCTGGACTTGCGGGCCAGCCAGTATTATCGTACTATATATCCTAGCCTGGACACTACACAGCCCAGCCCCACTACCCTCAATTCAAGAAACAGCAGGATCTCCATGAGTTGGAAGCCAGCCTAGTCTACAAAGCAAGTTCAACGCCAGCCTGATCTACATAGCAAGTTCTAGGCCAGCAAGACTACACAGTGACACCCTCTCAAAAAGAGTGTCCTCAAACTGCTCAGTCAATGAAAGACCCAGCTGAGATGTGGAACTTAAAAGAACCAGGCTCTGGACTCCCTCTGCTGGGAGCATGGTCAACTGCACCCAACATGCTGCCAGGCAGTGCAGCACCACCCAGCACAGGCTGCAGCAGCCAGAAGAGTGTAATAAACCTAAATGTAGGATCTACAGCCAGGAGAGGCCTCTCATCTGGCAGAATGGGAAGGGACAGGCAGAGCTCTGCTCCACTACACACTAGGCCAATGCTTTTTCGCCTCAGTGTTCTTTCTCCAGTTGACAGCAGGACCAGGCCAGGCAGGGCCAGGCCAGGGCAGTGATCCTCTAAGTATAGGTTAGTTTACCCCCAGGTTCTTTCTGTTCTCTGTTCTTCTTCTCTAGACTGTAGAAGAAGACTACCATGGTCAGGGGCTTCCTTGGGATGCTGTCGCTACCTGTTTATAGTCTACTTACCACCAAGTTAAGGACAACCCTAGGGAATGAACCGAGCTAGGAAACAAAAATCCTGGCCCCTTGGGACACAAATGGGAAAAGAAGGGCCAAAATTTGTCAATTTGGTCATGTCTCCCATACCTCATTCATGCATTTACATGCATTTTGCTGGCTATAAAAGCCTGTGGATCTGCCAAACAAGCAAATGTGCTGTTATCACTTGTTTTATCTGCTGTAAAGAACTTCACAAATGTAAATCAGAGAGCACTTCTATATCTCAGGGATGTGCCAGGACTCCCATGTCGTGGGGACACAAGAACATAGGTCAACATGGCAAAGGAACCTCTCATAGTCAGAAGGAGGACTGGAGAACAGGGGCTCTCACCACATCCCCGCCCACACGCCATCCCCAGTGCCTTCCCCCTACCCTGCACTGATGGGGGTGATCAGCTCAACGGCGGTTGTCACTTTGGCTTTCACTGTCATGATGTTGAGGTTCATGAGATAGTAGAAAGTCAGATGAAGCACACTGTTGTCTGGAGGAGCAGGGAGAGAACAGATCATTTATGAATCAACACATCTGAGGGCAGGCGTGGTGGTGCGTGTAGTTAATCCCAGCCTTGGAAGGCAGAGGCATGAGGATATCTAAATGCAAGGCCACCTGGCCTACAGAGCAAGTTCTAGGACAGCCAGGGCTACACAGTAAAGATGCCACCAACCTCCATCTCAAAAGGATAAACTAAAAAAGCACGACTCCATGTAAAATGAAAAATGGTCAGAGAGACAGTTCAGAGGATAATGGCTCTTGCCACCCGATGGTCTCAGCTCAATTCCTGAAACCCACATGGTAGAAAGAATCAATTCCCACATGCTGTTCTCTAATGTCTATGTGACTGCTGCACTGGTATGTGCATACACGCATATACACACACATACATACATGATAAATATGCAGTAAAAAAAGTATAAATAGGAGATTGAAATATTACAGGCAGAGTCTCGAGCTTACTGGACCCTTCGCACCAACAACTGGCCAAGCTCGTAGGCACTATTAGAATTAAGAATGCAGTCAGACCTTTGCATTTCAGATCAAGCAAGACAGACAGCGGGTGCCTTTTCAGCATCTCCTTGCGTTTGTCATCCAGCTGAACCCCAAGGGTGGGTCGACGCCGTTTCTGGACAGAGAAAATACACAAGCATGAGTCATATGAATCTCCCTTTTGCATCTCTGTGTCCCAGAGCCTCAGCACAGCTGCCTGTGACCTTTTGCCCCAGGTACCCAGCTGCCAGACTCCTGTCCCAGCAGACACTTATTCAGATTCTTCAGTTTGCTTTCAGGACTGTGCTCCTTGAAAACACCAGCATGGCTGCGATATTCCCAAATCAGGAAATGGGGCTCACCGTGGTCTGCTCCTCCTCAGCATCGGAGTCACTCTCGTCATCTGAAGACACACAAGGAAGGCAGTGAGAAGGGAGCTAACTGCATAGGCTCCCTAAGAAAACCTCCACCACGGGGACTGAGGGGCCCACCCAGACTTCCTTCAAATAAGGAGTGAGTAAATCAGCTGCTTCTTACTTGGTATAGAAAACATAATGTAAAGAAAGAATGACTTAGAAACCTACCAGCCAGCCTGGTTTTGTTTTGTTTGGTGTGGTGGTGGTGGTGGTGGTGGTGGTGTGTGTGTGAACTTGCCCATCTGAGCACTGTAAACCCAGCTCCTGATGTGGGTACTAGGATCAGAACTCAGATCTTGATGCTGGCAGCAGTATTTCACCTGCTGAGCCATCTCCTCAGCCTCCAGCCCTGCTTTTCAAGAGTCTTTGAAATGTCATTTCTATGGAGCATAAAGTCCTTTGTTGGTGGGACAGTGGTAAGAGCAACATAAATAACAGTAGCTGTCTGTATAGAGGGCTGCTGTGTATCCAAGTCAAGACTGTTCTTTCATGCTACCCACACAACGGGAATGGGCGGAATATGAGAAATTTATAAGATATATGAGGAATTTATCATTTTTTTAGGAGAGCCGGGGCACTGAGACAGGGTCTCAATATGTCACCCTGGATGGCTTGGAAGTTGCTTTTTAGACCAGTTTGGCTTCAAACCTGTGACAATTTTCTTACTGCAACCTCCAGAATTTGGGTATTATAGGCATTAACCTGTAACCCTTCCTCAGGGTCGAAGTGCTGGTGAGTGCTAGGGATAAAATCCAAAGGCTGCATTTCGTAATTCTGGGAACTGAGTTCTCTTGGGCCTACCCTAAAACTGGCATTAAGGTCAAGCCTCCTGCTACACCGCATCAGTCCAGCTATTTAGTATCCTTGAGTGAGGTATCCCAATCCCCATGTTACCTTGAGAGTCCTCAGGGGGCTTGAAGAGAGCTTTGGCTTCGTCCACACTGCCTTCAATTGCCACAGACAACGTCTTATCTGGAGGTGAGAAAAGGCCTCTTGGGAAAGCTGCTGGGAGGTTGCTGAGTGCAAGCCGACACAGCAGCTGTGTTTTCTCAACACCTGCCCCCGTTCCTTGCTGACTGAGGGGGAGGGCAAACTCACTCCACACAGAGGAAGGAAATAGGAACTAAAATCTGTTCCCTATGGTTCACTAAGAACATAAAATCCAGAGTACTGCTTCGCAGCTACACATCCCTGAGACATGCAAACCCTGGGCTTGTCACCCCACAGCCTCTTCCACCAACTGTCCTAAAAAGTTCTCTCCCAGAAGCCCACACCCATCCACACCCCAGAGATGATGGGGCACTCTCTGTAAAAAAGGTCTGTGTTCAGCACTGTCTGGTTTTACAGTGCAGCAGAGAAGAGGAGGTAAGAACATGGATGCTGCAGCCTAGTCCCAGACCTGACTCCTGTCCCACTCATTACTGGATTTGTGACCTGGAAGGGAACTTACTGGTCTGAGGCTCAGTTTCCATAGCTAAGAAATGGCGACTTGGAAAACAGCAACTGTTAGTTGAGTGGTAGGAGGTAAATGAACTAAGGCTTAAATTTTTAGTTACATTAGTTTTGGGGGTGAGGAATGTAGCACAGAAGAGTACAATTAATAAGCATAAGGCTGTGGCTTTGATCCCCAGCACCACAAAATAAATAAGTAAATGCATCCTTTAGTCTCACGATAACTGAATGGGGCATACTATTATTATAGACATGCAGAGAAACCTGACGCTCAGGAAACAGAGTCCTCTCCAGGCTCATTCACTTTGGGCTTGGCTCTCGACCACTCAGTTATCAATCTGTTTCCCACTCTGCCTAATGTGGAACTCTGGGATCCTTCTGCTATGAGCAAATAAGACACACTCCACTTGCTCTGTCCTTTTTTCCCCTGATTGTGGTGGGATGGAATCCAGGGCTTAAACTGCACTGCAGCTCCTCCTCCTCTATCTCACAGGTAAGAACATCACGGAACCCTGGTACCATTTTCCCAGCTACACTATAAAGACGGAAAGCCTCCCCCCAATATCCAGCTACTGCTTTACATCTGGAAATAATACACAAACCAGCCCAGCCCAGCCCAGCCCAGCCCAAACAAGCCGGTTACCCCAAGTGAGCACTGGAGACTGTCTTGGGGATCACACCCTCCACATGCTAGACAATCACTCTACCACAGAGCCACACTCCTTACCTACAATATTCTTTTTAATAGTTTAGTTTTGAATTCAACAGGAAAATAGAAGTGGAAACAGTAGAACTTTAAACACAAAAGAAATTTACTCACCCTGTCTAGGGGGCTGGGAGGAGGATTTCATATGAGCTGATGATGGCAACGGAAGAGAACAAAGGGGAAGGAGAGGACGAGACGGACCAAGAAGACACAAGAAAAGACACAGTAATGTCTTGGTGCCATGACTGGGAAAGGGGCATGCACAGGTATAGTATATGCCTTTCTGATGCCATGGGGCAAGGTGTGAACAAGAAGAAAAGTTTAGTGCTAAGTGAAAGCTGCATCGGAGCAGATCAAAACCTAAAATCCTTAGTGGAGTCGCAGGCTGTCCTGAGCACACTGGGGGTACGTCCTTTTCCCCCAGTAATTCACCGTAAAGTCATGCAGGCTGATTCAGGAGATGTGGAAGCCTGGGAACGCTGCCTAGGACCTGAATCCACTAAGCACCCCACCCCCAAAACACAAAGAAGACACTGATCCACCTGCCAAGTATATCTTGCCAGGGTGAGCATCTGAGAGCCTACACAGGCTGCCTGGGCACTGTACCAAAGAGCTATACAGCCATGTTCATAAAGATTCAAAGCATCCACCCTGAGATGTCCATCACATTAGTCAAGCCCCAGGCTAGCTGGTTCAAGCATCCATGCTGAAGGAACAAAGGGGAGGAAGCATCTGTCACCTGAGGGCTCTTGGGCAAAGCTGGGAAACTCTCCTGGGCAGACAGTGCTTTCTCCCTCTGTCCGCATCTCCCACAGCTCCCTCCCTGCCTAGCCCCCATACTTACCACAGGCCTGCCCATATGCAGTGGCCTGTACAAAGAGCACATAGAGGGGAGGTGGCAGGTGCCTCGCAGTCTCATACTGTTTGTGTGCCTGGTCAAATGGCATGAACAGGTATTCTTGCACTGGGAGGGAAGCCTGCAAGCAATAAAAGGAAAATTTAGTCTATCTGCATGGATGTTTTATGATAGTTTTGTTTTGCTTTTTGTTTGTTTGAGATAGAATTTCTTGGGTTAGCCCTGGCCATCCTGGAACTCACTCTGTAGACCAGGTTGGCCTTGAACTCAGAGATCCGCCTGTCTCTGCCTCCCAAGAGCTGGGACTAAAGTACTCAGGATGCACAGACAAGCAATCTCTGTGAGGTTGAGGCCAGCCTGGTCTATATAGGGAATTCCAAAAGCCAGGACTAGAGAGGGAGAAAGAGACCCTATCTCACAAGAGAAAACAATACAAAACAATAACAGGAAAAAAGAGATATAAGGTATATTCAAACTTATTTTATAAAACAAAACCTCCCAATTGGCAAGGTAACTGTTAATGGCTTGGTGTGACTAAAGTTTTTTTGTTTTTTTTTTTTTTACTAAGAACACACAAAACAAAATGTAGAACAGGCTAGTTTGAAACTCTTATGCAGACCAGGCTGGCCTCAAGGCATTTACCACCATCCTCAGCTTCTTGGTTTTTGAGAAATAGTCTTGCAATGTAGTCTAAGGAGCCTAGAGCCTGCTCTTTATTCAGCCCAAACTGGCCACAACGTCACAATCTTCCTGCCTCAACTTCCTAGGTCCACTACCAGCCCAGCTCCATGTCTTTTTTTTTTCCTATTATGAAGTTCTATTATAAAAATACATTTTTGTTAACAGTTCTAATTCCATGCCTATGAAGGAAAGAAGGGCAGACTTGCCAATTCCTAGAAAAATGGATTTATAATTTCCCTAGAATCCTTTCACAAAGTTACTCTATTAGCCCTTTATCTTGCTTCATAAAATTAAAAGGATTTAAATCAAATCTAGCATCACAAACCAACAAAAATCAGGTCACATACACAAATGTGTGTGTGTGTGTGTACACATTTTATAGACAGACAGAAAAACAGAGATAGAGCAAGTAAGCGAGAGGGAGATTTTATATGGGTAAAGTGGAAGCTTTTCAAATTGAGTCAAGTTCTTTTTTTCCAGAGAGCAATCCACTTTTCACCATCAGCCCCTGAGGTATCGAGTGAACCTATTAGATGTTCTCAGGAAGCAAGTTTAAATGCCTAGGGACAGCAGGCTGGTGAGGAGCATGCAGGGAAGGGGTGAACTGAACTTAACGAATCTGAGACAGTGTTACCTCAAAGCTATAGAGAGGCAATAGTCTGGGCACGTGTGTGGATGCTCCGGACCCAGTAGCCCAGTATCTCTTTACTCCAGAACATAACTTGTCTTTCCCAGATAAAGCATTCTCAGTGTAAGCTGACTAGGATGCCAGAGCTGGGAAGCCCAGAGCGAGGCCGGCCCTGTGGCCTCTGGTCTGTGGTGAAGGCAGAGCCATGCTCACCTGCATGATGCTGTTGAGGCGAGGCTGCAGGCTGCTCAGATACTCCTTCTTTACCTCAATCTCCTTCAGGATCTTCTCCTTGTTGGACAGACATTCGCGGTACTTCTCTGCCAGCCTGCAGGGGCACACAGGGCACTGTCACCAAGGCATTGCAGGGATATTGCAGCACAGCGGTTCAGATCACTCTATCGACAGCCAGCATTCTGTGCTGAGTCCTTTGTCCATACGAGCACCATCAAACTTAGTAATTGCATAAATCCTCGAATATGTTGACTTAAAACATTTTTATTACATCTCTTTATTTTGTGTGTGGGACAGGGTGAGAGCACATGTATCATAGCATGCATGTGAAAGTCAGAGAATAACCCACCTACCATGTGGTTTCCAGGGATCAAACCCAAGTTGTCAGGCTAGAAATTAACCCCTGAGCTGTGTCATTGGCCCTTTATTTAACAAGGTCAAGCTGGTCTTGAACTCGTGACAAGCTTCCTGCATCAGTCTTCCAAGGGAAAACATGACAAATGTGAGCCACCATTCGCAGACGTCAGACATTTTTTTCCTTTCCTTTCCTTTCCTTTCCTTTCCTTTCCTTTCCTTTCCTTTTCATTCCCCTTCCTCTTTTTCTCATTGTGAGACAGGGTTCTACTAAGTTATACATGTTAACCTTTGTCTTGTTAGGGCTTCTAGTTGTGATAAAACAAGACAAAAAGCAACTCAGGGAGAAAAGGGTTACTTCATCTTACAATTCTAGGAAGGAACTCATTTAGGAACTGGGGGGCCAGAACTGGGCCACGGAGGAATGCTGCTTATTGGCTGGTTCCGCACAGCTTGCTCAGTTTGTTTTATTTCTCTCTTTTTTTTTTTTTTTTTTTTTTTTTTTTTTGGTTTTTCAAGACAAGGTTTCTCAGTACAACAGCTCTGCTTATCCTGGAACTCACTTTGTAGACCAGGCTAGCCTTGAACTTGAGATCCACCTGCCTCTACCTCCCAAATGCTGGGATTAAAGGAGTGTGCCACCACTGCCCAGCTCAGTTTGTTTTCTTATACACCCAAGGACCACCTAACTAGGGCTAGCACTGACCACAGTGGGCTGGACCCTTCCACATAAATCAAGAAAATGCTCCACAGAGTGACCTACAGGCCAATCTTAAAGAGGCATTTTCTCAGTGAAGTTCCTTCCTCTCAGATGTCTCTAGCTTGTATCAAATTGACAAAAAATTTGTCAGCACAGGGCTGGAGAGATGGCTCAGCAGTCAAGAGCACTGGCTGCTCTTCCAGAGGACCTGCATTCAATTCCCAGTACCCATATGGTAGATCACAACTGTCTGTAACTCCAGTTCTAGGGAATCTGGTACCCTTACACTGATATCAGTGCACATAAAAACAAATATTTTTCAAAAGGAAGATATGAAGTCATAAAGAAATAATATTTAAAAAAATTAGCCAGTACAACCTTTTCTTTGAGTACTTTGAGCTCCCTTTGTAGCTCAGGCTAGCCCAGCCTCCCAAGAAGTTAGGATTAAAGATCTATACTACCAGGCCTAGCAAGAAGATTTTTTAAAAATATTTATTTATTTATTTATTTATTTTGTATACAATATTAGTTTCCATGTCTGCCTACATTCCAGAAGAGGGCATCAGACCTCATTATAGATGGCTGTAAGCCACCATGGTTAAAAAGTCATAGTCCCAGCATACTCCTTAGTCCCAGCATCTAGGAGTCAGAAGCAGGTGGATTTGAGAGGCCATCCTGGTCTACATACTGTGTTCCAGACCAGCCAAGGCTATAATAATGAGACCCTGTCTTAACAAAAAAACAAAACGAAACTAAACAAAAAACTTCTAAAAAAGAACAACAGAAACCAAACAAATAAAATAAAAACATTAAAAAAGAAAAGTTGGTCAGATCTCTGTGAGTTTGAGGCCAACCTGGTGGTATATAGAGCTAGTTTCAGGATAGCCAGGATTACACAGAGAAATCTTTTTTTTTTTTTTTTTTTTTTGGTTTTCGAGACAGGGTTTCTCTGTAGCTTTGGTTCCTGTCCTGGAACTATCTTGTAGACCAGGCTGGCCTCGAACTCCCAGAGATCCACCTGCCTCTGCCTCCCGAGTGCTGGGATTAAAGGCGTGCGCCACCACTGCCCAGCTATTTTTTTGAGAAATCTTGTCTCAAAAAAAAAAAAAAAATCCAAAGGGGGCTGGAGAGATGGCTCAGCAGTAAAGAGCACTGGCTGTTCTTCCAGAGGTCCCGGGTTCAATTCCCAGCACCCACGTGACAACTAACAACTGTCTGTAACTCCAGTTTCTGGGGATCTGATATCTTCACAAAATACCAATGCACATAAAGTAAAAATAGGCAAATTATTAAAAAAAAAAAGAAAGAAAAGACCAAAACCCAAAACAAACAAAACTTAAAAAAAAAATCCGAAAACAAAAAGAAAAGTTGAGAGTACAAAGCAGTAACATCAGTCTCCCAAGAGGCTGAAGCAGGAGGATTTCAAATTTAAGACTTACTGGAGTAGCAAAGTGAGTTCAGGGCCAGCGTGGTCACAGAGCAAGGTCCCGTCTCACAGCAAATAAACAAACAGGGTGAAAATAGTCTGAGGCTATGTGCAGTGCAGTGACAGAATCCTCGTTTACATGCGCGAGGTTCTGGGTTCCAAGCCCAGTACCAAAAGCAAAACAAAATAACCCCACCTCCACCAATAAAAACAAAACCACCTTTAAGAAGCATTATTTATTATAGTACAATATGGAAACACCCTAAAAAGTCTGAAAGAGGAATGGTTTCTGATTTTTCTATGCCTAGGATTGTGACTGTGGTACAACCTTCTGAAATAATGCTTACAAAGTTTTTTAAGACAATAAGCTTACAGATGTGGAGAATACAAAATTCAGAGTTAGACCTACATGGTTAGATCTATAGGGGTGCAGCTCAGTGGTAAAGCACTTGCTTAATACGTATGAGGACTTAGAGTGGATCCCCAGCATTGCAGGCAGAGATTGATTCCTTTTTTTGTTTTATCAACTTGACACACACCACAGTTATCTGGAAGAGGAACCTCAGTCTAGAAAATGCCTTCATCAGATTGGCCTGGAGAAGGGCCAGCATACTGTGAGCAGTGCCGCCCTCTGGGCTAGTGCTGAGCAAGCCAAGAGGAGTAGGCCAGTAACAGCATTCCTCCATTGATCTGCTCCAGTTAAGAACTGCAGCCTCCTGCCTGGCTGCCCTCAGTGAGCTGAAACACACCCTCCCCAACAAGTCACTTTTGGTCACAGTGTTTATCACAGCAATAGAAAGCCTAACCAAGATAAACAGAGGCAGGCTGATTCAGTGAATTCAAGACCAGCCTGGTCTACACAATGAGTTCCAGGACAGTCAGAGATACACAGAGAAACCCTGTCTTGAAAGAAAAAACAAAAAAACTAAAAGGACAAGCAGCAACAAAGAGTTTAAGATATAGTACAGCTGGTAGAATGCTTGCCTAGCACCACATAAATCCAGATGTCATGGTACTTACCTATAATCCCAGCACTTGGGAGGTGGAGGCAGGAAGAGCAGAAGTTCAGAGTCACAGTAAGTGGATAAAGGCACTTGCTGTGCAAGCCTGATGACCTGAGAGCAATCCCAGAACTCACAAAAGGGGGAAGGAGAGAACCAACTCCAAAGTTGTCCTCTGACTTCCATACACTTGTTATGGTACATACACCATGCACACACACAATAATAAAAGGTAAAATTAAAAACAGTATTACGAGTCCATGATGGACGGTGGTGGCGCACACCTTTCATCCCAGCACTTGGGAGGCAGAGGCACGCAGATCTCTGTGAGTTCGAGGCCATCCTGGTCTACAAGAGCTAGTTCTGGGACAGCCAGGGTTACATAGAGAGACTCTATCTCAAAAACCCAAAATAAAAATAGTAATCATTTAAAAGGAAAAAAAATAATTTCATTCTCATTTATTAACATTTTTTAAGATTTTATTTTTAAATTGTGTGTGTGAGTGTGTGTGTGTGTGTGTGTGTGTGTGTGTGTGTGTGTGTGTGTTGGAGGTTTATGTACATGAGTGCAGGTATCCAAAGATGACAAACATTAGATCCCCGGAGCTGGAGTTACAGGTGAAAGTGAGTTAGCTTAAATAGGTGATAGGAACTCAACCCGGGTCCTCTGGAAGAGCCACTATGTGTTTCTAACCACTGATTCAGCTCTCCAGCCCCTCAGGGGTTACAATTTCAAAGGAAAAAAATTACTTTCATGCCCAGACATGGTAGTAGCATGCCTGTAGTTCTAACCACTGGGAAGATGGGGCAAGAAGAGGGCTTGTGCAGCAGTTTGTGACCAGTTGAGGCAATATTGAAAAACCTGCCTTTGGACACTGGATTTTGAATAGTGTTAAGAATGCTAAAAACTGGGGGCTGGAGAGATGGCTCAGTGGTTAAGAGCATTGCCTGCTCTTCCAAAGGTCCTGAGTTCAATTCCAAGCAACCACATGGTGGCTCACAACCATCTGTAATGAGGTCTGGTGCCCTCTTCTGGCCTGCAGGCATACACACAGACAGAATATTGTATACATAATAAATAAATAAATATTTAAATATTTTAAAAAAAGAATGCTAAAAACTATGGGGACTTTTAGAGATGGACTGGATATATTCTGCATTACGGAATGGATATGAGCCTATGATTACAAAAAGGAGATATAGATATGCCTGGTGTCACCTTGACAAAGGACGGGGTTGTGATGGTTAATACTGACCCGAATGGATGAGATCTAGAATCTCCTAGAGGGCCAACAAGTTAAAGAGCTTGCTCAAGCCTGATGACTGGAGTTCACTTCCCAAAACCCACTGCCGAAGGAACAAAATAAAACTCGTCTTCTCTCGGGGGCTGGAGAGATGGCTCAGAGGTTAAGAGCATTGGCTGTTCTTCCAAAGGTCCTGAGTTCAATTCCCAGCAACCATATGGTGGTTCACAACCATCTGTAATGAGATCTAGTGCCCTCTTCTGGCCTGCAAATATATGTGCAGGCAGAACATTGTATACATAATAAATAGATCTTTAAAAAAAAAATCGTCTTCTCACCTCCCCATGTATGAGCATACCTCCCCACCCCCCCCCCCCACACACAATTAGAATCACCTAGGAGATGAGTCTTCTGGAATATCCTTGAGGGAGAATCTTGACTAGGTTAATGGAGGTGGGAAAACTCACTCTAAAGAGGGTAGCAGGGCTGGGCAGATGTCTCAGCAGGTAAGAATATCTACGACTCTTGCAGAAAATTGGGGCTCAGTTTCTGGTACCCACTGTCTTCAGGCAGCTCACAACCATTACATGTAACTCCAGTTCTTTGTCTGACCACTTGCTTTGGATGGCGTTAGTTGTCTCACTATCAAAGGGCTAGGCAACCACGTTTTGTGTGGCAGGTGCAAATTGTACTTTGTCAGGTCATTTAGGATTTTGACTGCCATACACTGCAGAAATATGGGCCTGTATAATCCAGCCCTACAATTTGTGTGGTTAAAGAGGTCAGAGAAGAGGAAGCACTACCTTTTCCGCTGCTCCAGCTCCCAGTCCAAACGGGCCAAGGTCTGTTGGTGGGGGTCTCCCATGGTGATTTCAGCCTTGCTGATGTTGGGTGGAGCCTCTGTATAAAATTCCTCTAAACTGACCAGATCAATTTCTTCATGCTTTGACCTGTAAGCAAAAACTAAGTTATCAGGCACCCATTTTCAGGACTCCGAACTGTGACTTTCTAGGAGCAGCTGATCGATTTATCCCCATGCAGCTCCACATACAGCTACTTGAGATCTTGAATTCTCTCAGCAAATGCTCAATGACAGACATTTCAGTATGGCAAAAGGCTATTAGTGACAACCACAAGGCCATTTGTCCATGTTGCCCAATCTATTTGTCAACAAATTAGTTGAATACTTGAAAAGGATGTTTGATGAATTTACAAATGTCTCCTGGTTGAACAGGAGAACTATTAGCCAAGAAACTCAGAATTCCCATCGTCTAGGTTCATGCCATCATATTGAAACCAAGATAAGACACGTCATCGCAAAGGAATAAGCCTAGGCGTCTACACCTAACTTTAAGACATTTCACTAGAAAAAGCCAGACTGGCAGAACTGGATGTGGAAAAAAAAATCTAGTGGCTTTAATTTCTGCTTGTTTCTAAGTATTCTTATAAAAGAAGCCTGATTCTGCACTGGGGAAATACGCATCAGAGTTACCATACATTAATAAGCACCATGTGAGGTGGGGACGGCACACACCTGTAATCCAACACTCAGGAGGCAGAGGCAGGCGGATCTCTATGAGTTCGAGGCCATCCTGGTCTACAGCGTGAGTTCTAGGATAGTTAGGGCTACACAGAGAAACCTGGTCTAGAAAAATCTCAAAAATAAAATAAGCACCTATTATATGCTATCCTCACCTCATCTAGTTCTTAAAGATGAGGATTTTATCTCCATTTAAAATTCATTACTTATTATATAGATTAGCTATACTTTATTTTTTTCCCATTTTTCTTGTTTGTTTGAGACAGGGTTTCTCTGTGTAGCCCTGGCTGTTGAGGGACTCACCCTGTAGACCAGGATGGCCTCGAACTCAGAGAGCTACTTGCCTTTGCCTGCCAAGTGCTAGGGTTAAAGTTGTGCACCATCACTGCCTGGCTCTTTTTCCAATGTTTCCAAGATCATACAGCTAGTAAGGGGCAAAGCCTGGATGTTAACTCCAAAGCTCATGATCCTTCTCTGTGGCCACCTGCCTGAGTTCTATTATATTCTGACTTTGCCAACTTCCATCAAAACAATGATATGATTATAGAGTAGAGCATCACATTCGTGTTGTTTTTACACATTTTCAACTGTCACAATGTCAAAAATAGTATTGGAGAGGGAGATGTTGACCAACAGGTACATTATTTTTTCAATAGAGCAAGTAGGTGCTGGTATTCTAGCACAGTACGTAGATATAATAATAATACATGTTGAGGAGAAAGAACTGCTTTTAACAAGTGCTGAGCCCAAAATGCAAAAAGTCAGAGGTTTCCACAGTTCTTTGTGTAGTTTGAAATGACTGCTTGAGATTCTCCCCCTCCAAGTAATCCCCAAATCCTGCAGTCTTTAAGCTTGCTGATGCTCCTATAAAGAAGGGATCACTCACACCATGAAGAACAAGCATTACCACATGTACATCAAAGCCCTGTCCCCCAAACTCACTTGAACTCCAGGCATTTGGTGATTTCCTTCTGCAGGTGCATCACTTCGTAGAGCAGGTTCTGCAGCTGCAGGTGGTAGGCATCAACTTTCTGCTTGGCCTGAAGGAAGACGAGGTGAGCAGGGCAATTTAGGGCAAGACTGAGTATCAGCAAGTCAGATCAGTCAGTTACAGTGGGGACAGAGAATAGTCAGGCTATTAATTTCAACTCTACCTCATGGGTCTGATCTCTTCCTTTCTTTAACCTGATGTGAGCTAATCGGTTAAGCTTCTTTAGAGTCATGAAATGCACACAGCTCTGGATCCTTCGTTCTTCAATTTCAATGGCCTGTGCACAAAAAAATGGTAAAGACCAACAGATGATGGATCAGATCCCTTCACACCCTAGCTGCTGCCAAGCCAACACCATCCAGGGCCATAAACAAACTCTAAAGGGAGCCTGGAAACAGAAGACTGACCACGTAGCCAACAGTCTGCAGAGCAGCATGCCTAAGTTTTATTGTGACTACTGGGGTATATATCTTACCCATGGCTCTCCATCTGTGAGAGAGACACACGGCATGATCTGTGATGTGTATCTTAGCCATGGCTCTCTGTGAGAGAGACACACTGCACAGTCTGTGATGTGTATCTTAGCCATGGCTCTCCATCTGTGAGAGAGACACACGGCACAGTCTGTGATGTGTATCTTAGCCATGGCTCTCCATCTGTGAGAGAGACACACGGCATGATCTGTGATGTGTATCTTAGCCATGGCTCTCCATCTGTGAGAGAGACACACGGCACAGTCTGTGATGTGTATCTTAGCCATGGCTCTCCATCTGTGAGAGAGACACACGGCACAGTCTGTGATGTGTATCTTAGCCATGGCTCTCCATCTGTGAGAGAGACACACGGGCACAGTCTGTGATGTGTATCTTAGCCATGGCTCTCCATCTGTGAGAGAGACACACGGCATGATCTGTGATGTGTATCTTAGCCATGGCTCTCCATCTGTGAGAGAGACACACGGGCACAGTCTGTGATGTGTATCTTAGCCATGGCTCTCCATCTGTGAGAGAGACACACGGCATGATCTGTGATGTGTATCTTAGCCATGGCTCTCCATCTGTGAGAGAGACACACTGTACAGTCTGTGATGTGTATCTTAACCATGGCTCTCCATCTGTGAGAGAGACACACAGCAGTGGTCAGAAACACAGAGAGAATGTGAAGAACTTAACATCAGAAACGGATGGAGGAGCAGGCCCAGAGCCTGACTGACAACACAACGGCTGCATTTCAACAAGGAAAGATACCTCCAGCTCCATTCTTTCCTCTTCCTCCTCCTGCAAGGGCCCATGATCCCACCTCCCCCGAGTCTCACTCCTGGAATGAGGCCAACTGTGGGTAGCCCTATGATGGTGGCCACTCGGCCTGGCATGACTCGGCCAGACAGAAAGGCTCTTTATCAGTTTTGTATTTCTTGTTCTGTTTCAGTAGAAGATCAGGGTGCTGAGCCTGAGTGTTTTTTAGCTGCAAGAGAAGGAAGGCTTCCCCCTTCCTAACAGACGGAACAGTTTTGTAGGGGAGAAGTAGGATTTAAAAAGTGCAGCTTTCACTTACATTGTGAGATGTGAAACTAAAACTGTCAGCTGTTTTAAAGGGAGGGAGGGAAAACATGATGATACACGCCTTTAACCCTTGATGTGGGAGTCCCCTCTGTGTGCTGTGATTACCATTAATGAATAAAGAAACTGCCTTGGCCTGTTGATAGGGCAGAACTTAGGTAGGCGGGGAAGACAGAACTGAATTCTGGAAGGAAGAAGGCAGAGTCAGGGAGATGCCTTGGAGCTGCTGCTGCCAGAGTCAGACATGCCGAAACTTTGCTGGTAAGCCACAACCTCGTGGTGATACACGGATTAATGGAGATGGGTTAAATTAAGATGTAAGAGTTAGCCAATAAGAAGCTAGAGCTAATAGGCCAAGCAGTGATTTAAATAATACAGTTTCTGTGTGATTATTTCGGTTCTGGGCAGCAGGGATGAACAAGCAGGTCCTCCTCCAACAAACCCTAGCACTGAGAAGGCAGAGGCAAGAGTTCAACAACATCCTGATCTACACAGGGAGTTCTAAAGACAAAGAGAGAAAGAAATAAAAAGGAAAGAAGACAACTAGTTCACATAATAATATCTACACCTACTGATCCTATGGAGACCCTCACCACAGCAATGCCATGCCATAAAACTCGGACTCTTATAAATATATGACAGCAATAAACGTAACGGCTATGAAGCTTGGTAATAATAATAGAGCTATAGAATGTAATAATATTAACAATACTGCCGGGCGGTGGTGGCGCACGCCTTTAATCCCAGCACTCGGGAGGCAGAGGCAGGCGGATCTCTGTGAGTTCGAGACCAGTCTGGTCTACAAGAGCTAGTTCCAGGACAGGCTCCAAAACCACAGAGAAACCCTGTCTCGAAAAACCAAAAAAAAAAAAAAAAAAAAAAAAAAATTAACAATACTGGTCATCATACATGAAAATAAGTAAGACTGCTGGAAAAAGTGAATTCTTCTTTAACCCACCAGTTTCATTTTCAGATATACTGTTCTGTTTCCTATCTGCCCAATTCATCTAACATCCAAGACCATTTTAGGCTCTATGATTTACTTGCACATACTTCCTAATAGTTAGCAGAATACCTGAAATGTAAAAAATATTAAGTAGATAATATTAAATTATTATAATCATAGAAAAAAGTTATCTTGTGCTTTTTTTTTGTTTTTTTGAGACAGGTTTTCTCTGTGTAACCAGGCTGTCCTCGAACTCACAGAGATCCGCCTGCCTCTGCCTCCCAAGTGCTGGGACTAAAGGTGTGTGCCACCACCGCAATACTGTACCTTTATTACTATGATAGGAGATTGGACTAACAATTTAATAGGCAGCTCTCTGGAAGCTCCAGTCGCCAACCCTAATCACAGCTGGGACAGAGTACAAGATCAGGAAGAACCTAGTGGCTGCAAAGGGAGCCCCGGCTGTGCAGACACACACCAGGTTTAGCATGCCTAGCCTTTCTCCTTACCACATCCTTGCTGCCCTTGCTCTTCAGGTCCTGGATCTCGGCCATCAACCTTTGTAGCTCCTGGCAAGTATACTTGTAGAGATCATAGTCTCTGCCAGGGTCCCGCAGGTCAACCTCAGCCTCCTCGCTGTAGTATTTGCCTTCCTGGGGAGGAAAGGAGAAAGGGCTTGGGTAGAGGGTGGAAGTCTCCCTGCCAGGATCACAGACAGTAAGAATGAGAGCCTTCTATATGTAAGAACATTACAGTGTTGGTGCGACCGGTCTGGCCATGCCAGGCCAACTAGGACTACACAGTGAGACACTGTTTTACAAAACATAACTTTACAAAGAAACCCCAAACCAGGGCATTTATGGAATTGGTCCTTTTGTTGTTGTTTTGGGTTTTTTTGTTTGCTTGTTTTGTTTTTTAACACAGGATTTCTCTGTGTAGTCCTGCCTGTCCCAGAACTTGCTTTGTACATGATTGGGCTGGCCTCGAACAGAGATCTGCCTGCCTCTGCCTTCCCAAGTGCTTGGATTAAAGCATGAGCTACCACCCAGAGATTCTCAAATAAAAATTTCAATTACTTATTTATTTATTTATGGTTTTTTTTTTTTTTTTGGTTTTTTTCGAAACAGGGTTTCTCTGTGGTTTTGGAGCCTGTCCTGGAACTAGCTCTTGTAGACCAGGCTGGTCTCGAACTCACAGAGATCCGCCTGCCTCTGCCTCCCGAGTGCTGGGATTAAAGGCGTGCGCCACCACCGCCAGGCTGGTTTTTTTTTTTTTTTTTTGAGGCAGGATTTCCTCTGTGAAACAGCCCTGGTCATCCTGGAGCTCACTCTGTAGACCAGGTTGGTCAATAATTTATTTTTGTTTTGTTTTGGTTTGTTTTGGTTTCAAGATAGGGTTTCTCTGTGTAGCTTTGGAACCTCTCCTGAAACTCACTCTGTACACCAGGCTGGCCTTGAACCTATAGAGATCCACCTGCCTCTGCCTCCCAAGTGCTGGGATTAATGGTATACCACCATCACTTGGCAATAATTTGTTTAATATTTTGAAATTATGCATATGTGTGTATCTGAAAGTGGTTATAGGCATGTGGAAGTCAAAGGCATTGGGCGCTCTGGGAGCTGGAGCTATAGGGGATTTAAGCCACCAAATACAAGTGCTAGGAGCTTAACTTAGGTCCTTTGCAAACAGTTTAATTGAGCTCTTATTTGCTGAGGCATTTCTCCAGCCCCTAAAATGTTTTTCTCGTTTTCAAAATAGAAACCTCTGTGTTTTTTTGATTATGGAATAATGCATACTTGATGTCAAGACTTCAGGAAAGAGACATATCAAAAACAAAGTAAAATATGACCTGTGAGGTCAACCTAATGACCTGAGTTCTGGACTGCCAGACCTGAAGGAGATGACTCCCATAAGCTATTCTCTGAGTATTAGATGTGCGCCATGGTCCACTAGTGCCACATACCCCAAATATACACAACACATTTTTTTTTTTTTTTAGTCTTTTGAGACAGGGTTTCTCTGTGGCTTTGGAACCTGTCCTGGAACTAGCTCTGTAGACCAGGCTGGTCTCGAACTCACAGAGATCCGCCTGCCTCTGCCTCCCGAGTGCTGGGATTAAAGGCGTGTGCCACCATCGCCTGGCAACACATTTTTTTAATGGCCTGTAATTTCACTTCTCATCCCAAAACAACTTTACTGTGAATACTGTGAATTTTTATTTTTAACTAAGCTAGGATCACATTGTCCATGCTGATTAAGGAAACTTCACATCCAGATAAACACAGATGTTTGCCTTAATAAATAAGGTAAAGGAAGATACCAAATATCAACACCCAATATCAGCCTACAGACACAAACATACAATGTGTGCACACATACATACATGTGTACCCACACACATATGAACATATATACACAAACAAAAACTTAAAAAGCACTATTTGCCAGGCATTGTGGCCTATTCCTATAATCATCACACTTGGAAGATGGAGGCAGGACAATGTTGACTTCAAGCCAGCTTGGACTATAACACAAGACCTAAAATCAAATTAACAATGCTATAGTCAGCCGGGCGGTGGTGGCGCACGCCTTTAATCCCAGCACTTGGGAGGCAGAGGCAGGCGGATCTCTGTGAGTTCGAGACCAGCCTGGTCTACAAGAGCAAGTTCCAGGAAAGGCTCCAAAACCACAGAGAAACCCTGTCTCGAAAAAACCAAAAAAAAAAAAAAAAAACAATGCTATAGTCAGAGCAAACACAGAAAATCTCTACATTAATTTTGATTTCCTTAAACTAAAGGGAAAAACTGTGTTTCATTTTCTCTTCACTTTATTCTTTCCATAAATTCCCATTTAAATGTATTAGAATTAATTCAGAGAGTCTTAGTATAGCTCAGTGATTAAGAGCACCTGCTGATCTTGGAGAAGACCCAGCTTCAATCCCCAGCAACCACATGGTGGCCCACAATTGTCTGTAACTCCAGTTTCATGGGAACCAGGACCTTCTTCTGATCTCTACAGGTACTGCACACACATGACTCACGCAAAAAAACTTAAAACACATAAAAATATTTTTTAATGAGTTCTGGGTGGTAAAAGAGGACTTATTTTCTGCACTTGTTTATATGTTTTTACCTGGGCTGGAGAGATGGCTCAGCAGTTAAAAGCACTGGCTTCTCTTCCAGGGGACCCATGTTCAATTCCCAGTACCCACATGGCAGTTCATAGCTGTCTGTAACTCCAGTTCCAGGGGATCTGACACCCTCATACAGACATGCATGCAGGCAAAACACCAATGCACTAAAACAGAAATAAATCAATCTTAAAAAAAAAAAAAAGTCACCAGAGAGTGGTGGCTCATGCCTGTAATCCCAGCACTTGGGAGGCAGAGGCAGGCAGATCTCTGTGAGTTCAATGGTCTACAGAGTGAGTTCCAGGACAGCCAAAGTTACACAGGGAAACCCCGTCTCAAAAATAAAATAAAATAAATCTGTGCCTGTGAGTTAAACAAATATACAAATTATAAAAGCATTGGCTTATTTCTTGATAGGAGGCTCTAATCCAGGGCCTTGTACAGTCTGAACACAGGCTCTACCACTAATTGGCACATAAACCCATGTTGCTTTTTTTTTAATATTTTTATTTATTTATTATGTATACAATACTCTTTCTGCGTGTATGCCTGCAAGCCAGAAGAGAGCACCAGACCTCATTACAGATGGTTGTGAGCCACCATGTGGTTGCTGGGAATTGAACTCAGGGCCTTTGAAAGAGCAGGCAATGCTCTTACCCTCTGAGCCATCTCTCCAGCCCCCCATGTTGCTTTTTAATTTAAATTTAATCTGATTTGTTTCCTTAGTCTATTTCAATAAACAAGCCAGCTGTGGTGGCACACACCAGTAATCCAAGTATATCCAAATGATGATCCAAGATATCTCTAGCTTGGAGCTAACCTTGACTACATAGTGAGACCCTGTTTCAAAACAACAGAAACCAACCAATCAGCCTGGGGCTGATAACTCAGCATTTAGCAGTAACCAGTGCTCTTCCAAAGGACCTGACTCAATTCCCAGGACCTGCACAACAGCTTACAACCATCTCACTCCAGGTCCAGGCATTTGATGCCCTCTTCTGGCCTCCAGGGGCACTGCACACATGTGTGCACAGACACAGATGCAGGCAAAACATCCATATGCTTAAAATTAAGACCCTGCTGATGACAAGAACTCCTGGGCCAAGCTGGGTGGTGGTGCATACCTTTAATCCCAGCACTCGGGAGGCAGAGGCAGGCAGATCTCTGTGAGTTTGAGGCCAGCCTGGTCTACAAGAGCTAGTTCCAGGATAGGCTCCAAAGCTACAGAGAAACCCTGTCTCGAAATAACAAAATAGAATGAAATTTCTTGGTCTTGGAAGCTCTAGAGCTGTGCAGTCAGCGCAAGCAAACCTTAGGACCATAGGAAAGCTGGGAACAGCATGCTGGAACATGCTCTCTGTGCAGGTATTGATCATACCCAATATTTGCACTTGATGTGAATATTCATCTTTTGTCATATCATGGGAATTCTAGTTACCTGGTCTAGTATGGACAACCAGAAGTCTCTGGACACTCCTGGACAGTCATTTGGCCAGTCTGTACTTTTCCAGCAGCACAGAACCCTGGCTAACTTTACCTGCTCTGTGTCAGATCGATTCCGTTTCCCTTCAGTTGGGGCTCCGTCACTTCGGATCACTTTGGGCTTCCGTTTTTTGCTGGATTCTGATGACATTGTTGCTCTTCCAGGTCAGAGAGCTATTAAGAAGAGAAAGCTTTTAAAGATTTCCCAGAGGGTCTGGATGGATGTCTCAGCAGTTAGGAGCACTTGTGGCTTTTCCAGAGGACCCTGTTTGACTCCCAGAACCCAGCCAACAGTTCATAACCATCTAGAACTACTGTTCCAGGGCACCCAATGCCCTCTGACCTCTGCAAATACCAACTGCATATGTGGTGCACAGGTATAGATGTTGGCAAAACATATACACTTAGAAAGTGATAATTGAAAAATATATTGCACAAAAATTTCAAAGAATTAATAAAACTATTTATTTTTATTTTTAGAAAGAAAAGGGCTGGAGATATGGCTCAGTAGTTAAGAGCACTAGCTGCTCTTCCAGAGGACGCATGTTCAGTTCCCAGCACCCAAATGGTAGCTCACAACTGTCTATAACTCTAGTACCAGTGAATCCAACACCCTCACACAGACATACATTCAGGCAAAATACAATTACATAAAATTAAAAGAAATGAATCATTTTTAAAAAGAGAAAAAAAGAAATGCCAATGAAAGAGCTGATTCTTAACCAAGACAAACGGATAGCCAAACTAACCAAAAGAGAGACTCTGTCAAACAAAAAGATTTTTCAGAATTCAACTTGGAGACCTTCCCACCTCAGCCTCAGCAGTGCTGAGATTATAGCTGGGGGTCACCATGCTGTGTTATCTCTTTTTCATTTTTCTTTTTCTTTGTTTTTCTAGACAGGGTCTCTCTGTGTAGCCCTGGTTATCCTGGAACTCGCTTTGTAGACCAAGCTGGCCTTGAACTCACAGAGATCCACCTACCTTTGCTTCCCAAGTGCTGGGATTAAAGGCGTGCGCCGCCACCACTGCCCGGCTTGTGTGTTATCCTTTTCAACTTTAAAAAGAAAAATTCTGGCCAAGTATGATGGGTGGACACCTCTAATCCCAGCACTCTAGGGGTGAGGAGCAGAGGCAGATGGATCTTTGTGAGGTTGATCACAGCCTGGTCTACATACTGAGACACTGTCTCAAAAAACAAAAATCACGTCACGAAGACAAATTTTGATTGCTTCAAGTACATCTAGTTTCCTACTCTGTCGTTAGCATTTACAAATGTCAAGGTTCTTATAAGAAATGGATTCTCTCTCAGAGCCTTGGACAGGGAAACTAAGGCAGAATTTATCAATAACCATCTGTTTTCATTATTTATGTTTATTATGCAATTCTATCATTATCATAAGACAAGTGCAACCAGTTTCCTGTTTATGGTACACAGACCTCAAGTTTTCTACCAAAGTCAGTTTAAGCTTAGAAAGTGACTGTGAGGTTGAGAATGCAATCCGGGTGGTGGAGTGCTTGCCTAGCCTCCTCAAAGATCTGGGTTTGAACTCCTGGACCTGAGAAAACTGTCTGGGACATTCCTGCCAAAATCACTCTGGAGGTAGAGGCTGCAAGATAAGAAGTTCAAGATCATCCTTTGCTATATGGTGGACTAAACGTCAGCAGGGACCACATAATAAAATCCTGTCTCACAGGAAAAAACGGCGGGAAGATGGGCTGAGACATCAGTAACCACAACACTTGACTGAGGCAGAAGGATCTCCGCGAATGTGAAGCCAGCAGGGGGAGCTACCGGTAAGAATGGACTCCAGTGACTGCATTTAAAAACTTCATTGAGAAAGGGCAGGTGGTACATACATCTTCTTACTACTTAGGCCTTTGCAATGTGACTTTTAAAAAAAATATTGTTTTATTTTTCTTAAAAATAAGATAAATAAAATAGTGAAACAACTACATTAAGTCCGGCCAGCTAGCTAGGAAACGGAGGTGACATTAGGAAAAAAAAGCCCAGCCTCCCTCCCCTCCTAGCGTACGCATTTTGTTTTTATTGCTCTCAGCCTTTACGCAGCAGCAATAAATGCGTTCATCTTTCTTCACTACTACTCCCAGCAGTCGTTTGCAGCGTTAAGTGAAGAGAGCGCCGGTCTCTCAGAAGGGCCTCAGGGCGGCTGCGAGTGACAGTTCATCAAGCGGCGGGCTCATCTGACAAAAGCCACAAAGGTGGCATCGAAAACCTGGGAAATCCCACCGTCACACCGGAGCGCTTCCCCTCACACACACGCAAAAGGACCATAAGGAAGGTGTCAGCACCTCCACTGCCTTCAGCACCCCCGGGAGACTCAAAGGATGGAGCTCCGGCGAGTTCCCAGGAGGGGAAAACAGCCACGAGCCCCGTGGGAGCCCCGTGGAAGCCCCGCGGGTGAGCACCCCAGCCCGGGGAATACGCGTCGTTCCGTCGGCACCTCAGGCCCCGCGCGCCCCGCAACCCCAAACCACAGCACTCGACTCTCGCTCACCACAATGCTCCTCACGCCTTCCAGCCAGGCGGCCACTTCCGGCTCACGACCATAGAGAACCGGAACAAAAGAGATATTGGCCGGAAGTGAGATACAAAGACCAGATGCAGCATGGGAAGCAAGGAAGGGGCGGATAAGCGGCTGGGAAACCTTTCTAATGGACCCTCTGAAACTGGGAAACTGCGGCAAAGAGGACCAAGAGCCTGTGTTCCGTTACTTTAATTTGCGATATGCTCAAGGAAGCACAGGAATGTCGCTGTGCCATAGCTTGGACCCTAGTGGATTTGCCTCCTCTGTGCGAGACAGAGTCTCATTCTGTAGCACTGGCTGAGCTTTAACGCTGTGTAGCTGATCTCTAACTCACCGGGGTCCGCCTGCCTTGGCCTCACTGGAATTAAAGGCCTGTGTCACCACGCCCGGCTCTAACTTGACTTCTTGACTCTGTCAGAGTTACTACACCGTAGGCGGCAGTAACTTAGGCAGGGGCATAATCCCTTGTTACACCTATTCCGCCTTCCACAAGTGAATCACTTTCATGTTAGGTTTGATTTTTCCAAAGACAAAAATCGTCATTCCAATGCAGTATTCAAAAACTTCCCGTGTTTCTTATCCCTGGTATTTCTGGAGTAAATCCTGCTTGTCTGGGGCTTGAAGTGTGTATGAATACCGGGTGGTGCAGAAACAGTTTCTTCTCTTGCCCTGGGGTGAAGATGAAGATGTCTTCTCTAAGATCAAGGGCACGTTATGCCTCAGCCACCTGGAAGCTTCCCACCTTGAACAACTGCTGAGATTCCTCGCAGAGGAAGACACCACACAACTTACAGTAAATATTTAATTTGGTTCCATCAACTATCCCAGCACATTTCCCTGGTACAGTAACAAAACCATGCTAAGCTGGGGTTCATGAGGTAAGGGGGTCACTGAAGAGACCCCAGAATCACTGAACCCACTCCGCAGGCCTGGTGGTTCTGTAAAACGAGGGTTTGGCTGACAGAATGTCAAGTTGGGGAAGAAATTCAAGACGGGAATATAGGTCTCTAGCTGCATGTCTGCCTGGAGGAAGGAGAAAGTACAGAAGAGCTGGAACACAAATTCCAGTTTTAACTGCATTATAGGAAAGAATGGCTAAGCCTCTCCATCTCTCTTAGGGCCCTCTCCCTAAGGAGTTCTGTCATCTCTGGTCTCTTCCAGTTCTGTTTCAAACTCAAAAGCTGAGTCCTATGTTCCAGCTTCTGGGTTCCTGCTTCAAGTCTGTGTCGCGTACCTAAGTCCTCCTCCCTCCCTTCCATCCCTTTCCCAGCCCCTCTCAGAATTTTGGGTCTCCTCCTAACTTCGATGACTTCAGAGTTTATGGCAGTTCCACATTGTTAAGGCTCAGACTTGCTTTTTTAACGAGTAGAGACCATGAGGCCATACCTGGTCTGATATCTCGTCGCACCCCACCTCTTAACTATGAGTTATGCCACCTGTTAAACTAAGCCATGTCCACAGTGTTAGCTGGGGACTTGACGGCCTGGAGACAAGGAGTCTCAGGGAAACGAGTGAATGGCTAAAAGGTTGCTATTCTTCATTATGGGAATTTGAAACTCTTCTGGCCTGGGAAAGAGGTGGGGGCAGGTATAGACAGAACTGTAAGTTCTTAGGAAACAGCTTTTCCAAGCTGAACACAACCCAGTAGAATTCTTCCAAAGCTGAGAGAAAACTATGCCAGCAGGCCTAGAAGTTCTTCTGTTCCAGCTTGCTCCAAAGAAGGAAGGGAAGGAGGTGGAGGCAGGGCCAGCCTCACTGGAGAGGAGAAATCTTCAGAGGGATCATGATTCGTGACTCCATGTGTCGAACCAAGGGGACTATGGAGAGAGAAGCAGAGGTTACCGGGTGCCTGAGGCAAGCCAAGTACTCTTGGTTCCAGCCTAAAAACTCTCAAAACCTGTGATTGGAAAAGGTCCCTTCTGACTTCTGAGAATGGTCAATGGCATAAGGATTTAGGTGCTAATGAGCTGGATTTTTTTTTTAGATAATTTTATCCATTTTCTTATGTATGTGGGAAAAAAAAAACTACCATAGGGCTGAGAGGTAGCTCAATGGTAGTGCGGCTGCCTAGCACGTATGAGCCCTTGGATTCTACCCTCGCTTCCAGAACAAACAAAGCACACTAAGCCAAATAAGATAAAAGCAAGGGCAAGCCACATTAAGGATAACATAGGAAGATTTGAAGAAAAGAATTTTGGGGAGGGGGTCAATGTAGCTTTGGAGCCTGCCCTGGAACTAGCTCTGTAGACTATACTGGCCTCAAATTCACAGAGATCTGCCTGCTTTTGCCTCCCGAGTGCTAGGATTAAAGACATGCGCCATCACTGCCCAGGAGAAAAGTAATTCTAAGGCCTAGGGCATAGTTCTATGATGAGGGCAATGCTGATGAATATGTATGAGGTCTTGGACTCCACCTCCAGCACCAACAACCAAAGATCAAAGAGAACTGTAGTGGTACACACTGGCAAGGTGAGAGCTGTAAGGGCTGAGGCTTGATTTAGAGCAACTGCCCCTCATACAGCTAGGGAGGTCATGCCCATGGGGGTATGGGTGTCAACAGAAAGTCCCCAGGAGGTCAGATTTTTTTTTTAAAGAAATTTTACCCATTTTTTTTTGTAATGTTTATGTCTCTATGTGGGTTCAAAAAAATTGCTGCATATTTTGATGGTAGATCAGGGCAAAGCACTTTCCTGCAGAAACAGCATCTGCATTACCATCTGACTAGGAACAGCTGCTTCTGTGAGGGGCACAGCTGACCCAGAGATCACCTGCCTGTGTGAGTCCTAAAGCCTCAGGGCGGATTGTATCATGTGGAATGTGTACCCCACTAACAAAGACAAACGCCTACTAATGCATGTCAAAGTAAGTTCCTACTTGAGCACAGTGGTATAGGCCTGCAATCCCAGCAACTTGGAAGACTGAGGAAGAAGGTCCACCCAGAATAAGTCTGGGCAACACAGCAAGGTAATGCAAAAGGCAATAGAAAAGATTGGGTGGGCGATGGTGCACAACAGAACAAAGAAAACAGTGTGTTCCCACACTGGAGGTAACCAAGGGATTGCAGCTGCCTGCAGAGATCTGCACCCTCTGGTCTCCCAGCAGACCACAGGCAGAGCAGACACCCACCTGCAGAGCAGACATCCACCTGCAGAACAGACCACCTGCAGAGCAGACACCCACCTGTGTAGTAGACATTTTCATCCCAGCCCCTCTTCCTCCAGGCCGCATTTCGAGTCTCCTCCCGAGACTGCAGATCTTTGTAGGCTGTGAGAAAGGCACAGGTTCATTCCTTAGAGAATCGGATCCCTTCCTCAGTGCAGGGACCCTTCCATTGCTCCAAACCCTGCCCTACTATCTCTTCATCCCTAGGTACTCCTCCTTAGACTGTCAATAAACACAGCTGTCACTATCATCCAGTTGCACATACTAAAATGATTAATTTCATCCGGGCAATAGTGGCACACGCATGTACAAAGGCCCTGTGGTAGGGATTAAGGATTTTGAAGCATATATGTATGCTAGTAACTCTTTCTATTTCCACTCTCAAACTCTCCTGTGAACTCCTATATCTGGTGCCCTTGTGACATTTCTAGTTGGGAGCATCTGTATTTTGTAATTTTTATTGCATTTATTTATTTATTCAGAGTGAAGAGTATATGGTGATCAGGAGATAAGTTGCAGGAGTCAGATCACTCCTGCCATGAGGGTCCTGGGAATCAAATTCAGGTTGTCAGGCTTGGTGGCAAATGCCTTTACCACCATTTGACTGGCCCAACACCAGCATCCTAAATATAACACTCCCAGAGGCCACAGTTACACCTCAACCCCATGACCTAGCTGCTCCCTCTGACCTCCTTGTCTTAGAAAAGGACATACAGCTGCTCAGGGAAGAATCTGAATGCTCTCCTTTTTCCTCCAGCAGTTCATCTCAGGTCCCACCGATTCAATCTTTAGACCAATTCATCTGTCTCAGCACACCACTGCCATGACCTGAAGCCAGCCCGTGCCTACCTGGTGCACTAAAGCAAGCACCTTCCCATGCCCAGTTTCCAACCTTGCTTCCCCGCCAGGCACTCTTGGAAAGGAGCATGGCAGCTTCAGAACTTAGATGCTGCTGCTGCCTCCACCCACCACATCCATGATAAACCCCAGCTTTTATTTATTTTTATTTTATTTTATTTATCATCCATGATAAATTCCCACGGCCTGCAAGGCCCAGCCTGATCTGGTGGCTGTCCTCCTCCATCCGTCCCATACATATACTCTCTTCCCAGTTCCCTCCAAGTCCTCCTCGTTTCCACTCAGTGAAGGCCTCTCACATGCTGCTCCTTCTGCTGCGACTTCCCCCAGCAATTCATAGCTGGCTTCCTCACCGTCAGTTCAGGACTCGTATTTTGCCCTCCAGAAGGACCTTGTCTATCCAAGCCACTAAGGTCCCTGTGCTTCTTTCTTTCTTTCTTTTTTAATTTTTTTTTTTTGTTTTGTTTGTTTGGTTTTGGTTTTTCGAGACAGGGTTTCCCTGTAGCTTTGGAGTCTGTCCTGGAACTCACTTTGTAAATCAGCCTGGCCTCAAACTCACAGAGATCAGCCAGCCTCTGCCCTCCTGAGTGCTGGGATTAAAGGGCGCGCTCTGCGGCCTCCACCACCACCCGGCCCCCTGCCTAGTAGTCTCCTGCAGCATCTGTTATGTAAAATTGGGCCCTTTTTTCTAGTTTGTCTGAGGCTGCAACTCCCTCAGCTAGGATGCAAGAGCAATAGGAACACAAACGCCTCCACACGTTTTATGAGTGACAGGGGACAAAGGGGGCCCCTTGAGTGTCTCCAACCTACCCCATAGGTGGTGCACGACATAGAGCTCTCCTATTTGTGAAAAGAAGCCTCCCACTGCCTCCTGGTTCTCTTGACGGTACTTGATGGCCCGAGCCCTGGAGACAGCAGAGAACATGGGACAGAGGCCCACCCAATGGTCCCTCAAGGTAGCCCAGGCTGATTCACTGGCCACACTTTATGGGTGGGATCAAAGTGGGGCCCAGGGCATGGATTCTGGAGGTGCAGCGCTGACTGGTTGGCAGCACTTTCCTCTACAGAATCTGCACTGTGCAGGTGGCTCCTTCTCTGAGATCTGGGAGGAACAGAGCATGCTGGGTTCCCTGTAACATGCCCTAAGAGAGCCCACTGGGAGCCAAATGGGGCAGGACAGCAGGGACCACCACATTTCCAACACGAGTGCTCCCACTTACCAGTTGTTTCCCCACTCAATCATGGTTCCTGGCTGAAAGAGATCCAGAGGAGGAGGAAGTGAGCACCACCTTGGACTCCCAACATCACAGGGGCAGGGATGGGAAACTAGCCTGATTCACGCCTGGTGTGCAGCTACGCACAGGAACACAGGAACGCACCACATACCTCTCTCTGCTCTGAGCTCATAAAGAGGGAGGAGCATCACAACAGAGGGGAAGCAAGCAAGAGGGGCTTTGTCGGAAGCCAGATACCTTGAGCTTGTATGTCCTCAGTTCATAGATGTTGGGGCCAGCTCTGGGCTGTGGTTCATTCCAGAAGCTGAACTCCAGAAGCAACTGGTTTCTCCTGGACAGCAGCATCTTGCTCCGTTCCTTTCGGAACTCCAGGTACTCCTGAATGTAAGGCATTGTAGGCACAGTAGCCAGGGGGGTTATGCTACCCTGTCAGTGTGCTCTGTGGGTTAGAGGAATCTCCCACACTCCCCTCCACACAGGGCTGGGCTGGAAGCAACATGCACACAGGATGCTGGGATACCTTGTTGTTTTTTAGCTTGTTCATGCAGTCCATGAGGGCTGGATAGCCACCTGAGAACCGCCATAGGTGCACTGTTGGGGATAGGATACAGGTCAAGGGGCTACCAAGAGCCTGCCCGACTAACCAGCACCAAGACAGCAGAGCAGGGGTCTCCTGGTGCCCTTTGTCTTGGTGAAGAGTAGCACTGGGTGGGGGATGACCTTAGATGCAAGCCCAGGAGACCACTAGCTTTGTTCTGCTTGGGTATTATTCTTCGACCCTTCTAGGACTCCATGTCCTCACCCACAAATCCCACCATTTCTCAAAGAGCACCAACAAGACGATTAGATGAGGATGGGGGGTAACCGCTGCTAAAACACATGCTTGGCACACAGAAGGACCTGAGTTTCATCTACAGCATCACAAGCAAAACCAAACAGAAGGTGATCTGAGTGTCTTCCACCCTAGGAACACCAGGAAACACAGGGCTGAACAGAACACTCCGAGAGGGCTGATGCTGTAGCTCAGTGGTAGAGCGCTTGTCTAATAGTAGGTGTTGGGGATTATCATTTCAAGGTGTGCTACTTTCGCTTATGCTGTGGAACATTGTTTAATGATGTAAAGATGTGTTGTTTTTGTTTATGTTGTATTTGTTTAACTCTGTGAAGCGGTGATTCTTTGGCTGTCTAAAACACCTGATGGTCTAACAAAAAGCTGAATGGCTAACAGCGAGGCAGGAGCAAGGATAGGCAGGGCTGGCAGGCAGAGAGGATAAACAGGAGGAACAAGAAGGCTGAAAGAGGAGGAGGAAAGAGAACGAGAGGAGGATGTCAGGGATCAGCTACATGGTCAGCCATGGAGTAAAGCAAGAAACACAGAAGTAAGGAAAGGTAAAGGCCCAGAGGCAAAAGGCAGACAGGCTAATTGAAGATAAGAAAAGCTGGCTAGAGACAAGCCAAGCTAAGACCAGGCATTCCTAAGTAATAAAAAGCTTCTGTGATGTGATTTATTTGGGAGCTGGGTAACAGGTTCTTCAAAAGAGCCCATAAGGGGAAAAAAAAAAAAAAAAGAGCCCATAAGGGTCCAAATAGGAGAACAACCAACAACAGCAGGGGACCTAAGTTCCATTTCTAGCACTGCAAAACACAACCAACCAATTACAAAACAAGAATGTTCCAAAGCAGTGAACTTAAGAGAAAAATAAAAACTGCAGCTATGTATGGAGACAGGGACACATAGTTCCAGCCACTTGGAAAGCTGATGCAGGATGATGCCTTGAGCCAATATCTGGGTAACAGAGGGAGACCTTACCTTCTGAAGGAAGGAGGCAGGCTGGGGATATAGATCAACTAGTAGCCTGCACAAAGCCCTGGGATCAAATTCCCATAAAACTGGGCTGGTGACACACATTAGGATGGAGACAGAAGAATCAGAAGGTTCAAGGTCAGCCTGAGCTGTGTAAAAAGGGGTGGAGGAAAGAAGGCAAGGGTGGGAAAGGACTGGGATACCCGAATACACCAGCCTGTGGTTAGGAGGATACATACAGAGATGCCAACGTACACATGACCTCCATACACATGCCATCCACACAGAACAGGTACTTACAGAACTCTCTGTGTACAGACTTCCTATTTTATTTCTTGAGTCAGGGTCTCTATGAGGCCCCACTGACCTGAACTTGATATGTAGACTAAGCTGGCCCTGGACTTACGGTGAACCTCCTGCTTCTACTTCCCAAGAACTGGGATTACAAATGTGTACACACACTAGGTTTACAGGTTGTTTTTTATTAGACACACATTTATCAGGACTGAGACAGGTTGGCTTATGGGGTTATGAGCCCCATTGCTGGGCATATGCAAGAGAGGCTCAGAGGATTGTCTGTAATGGCTGTGGCACTCGGGAAATGTTTACAGCTATCATCAATGGCAGATCTATCCGTGGACAACTGGAATGTGTCAAAGATGACTGAGGAACTGTGAATTTTTTGGTTGTTTTAGTTAAGTTTGGGTTTAATTTTTTAGACATAGTCTCATTCTGTAGACCTGGCTGGTGTGGCTTTCACTCTGTTGACCAACGTGTCCTCAAATTCACAGTAATCCTTCTGCTTCAGTCTCCTAAGTCCTAGGATTACAGGAGTCAGTCAGCATGAGCTTTTAAAACAACAATTTTTTTTTCAAGATTAAGTTTATGAGTATGAGCGCTTTGCTTGAATGCATGTGGTGTGTACCATGTGTGTGCCTGGTGTCCATGGAGCTCAGAAGATGACGTAGATTCCCCAGAACTGGAATTACGGATGGTTGTGTAATAGTTGGATTCAGAAATTGAATTCAGGTCCTCTGCAAGTACAAAAAGTGCTCTTAACTGCTTAGACACCCCGCCAGGCCCCAGCAATAAGTTTTTGAAAGTAAGTTTGCGAGGGACTATTTACTTTTGAATTTTATGAGTATAGGTGTTTGGCTTCCATGCATGTCTGTGCACTGTGTGCATGCATGCCTGTGGAGGCTGGCAGAGGGTGTGAGATTCCCTTGTCACTGAAGTTACAGACACTTGCAAGCCACCATGCATGTGCTGGAATGGAACCTGAGTCCTCGGGAAGAACAGCCAGTGCTCTTAACCCCTGAGCCATCACTTTAGCCTACCCTACTCCTCAGCATGAAATGTTTTAAAGAGAGGAAATATTTATATTGAGTATTAAATACTGCAAAGAGACATAGCCCTGACCCCCAAAACTCACTACCTATACGAGAAGGCAGGCAAGTATTTTGGCAGCTACAGGGACACATGATCAGGGAATGAAGAGGCAAGAGGTAAAAGAGCCAGGGATAGAGCCTGACCCAGCAAGGATAGTACATGATCCAGCAAAAAAAATGCAAAGAATCCAGTTTTTCAGAAGGATGCCATGTCTACACCAAAATATAAAACAGTAAGACAGGCAAGGGCTGGTAAGATGGCTCGGCAGCCAAAACCTCTTGCTACATAAGCCAGACAATCAGGGCTTGATCCCTGGAACCCAAGTGAGAAAGCTAGGTACGGAAGCACACACATGCACAGCTGAAATCTAGCCTGGAGTGCACACAGTGCACACGGAAACAAAGGGGACCCTGCTTCAACAAGGTGCAGAAAAGAACATTGTCTGCTGACCTCCACAAGTGATCAGACCATTTCAGCACTCAGGAGGCTGAGGCAGGAAGAGTATGCCCTAGAGGCCAGTCTGGACTACACAGTGAGTCCCCATCTCAACAAAACAAAAAACAGGGAAATCAAACCAAGTAAAGCAGGCAAGGGAGAAAAAAAACACTTCAGTTCAGCCACCTATAAGGTAAATAGAGCCATTCTGTCTGGGCTGACGAATCATAGGCCGGCAGCACAGTGAGCAGAGGGGTAGTGAAGTGGGGTTGTGGACTGGGCAAGGACGGACTCACCGACCCCACGGGCTGCTTGAGAGCACCGAGGAGCCACAAGAGGTTGAGTGGGGCAATGGGGTGTGAGAGAAACACACTTCCCCATACCCCCAGAGACAGAGACGTTGTGGAAAGAAGAGGGCAGTCAGATATGGGAGCTGCTGGAGACCCGGGCTAGGAGGCCATGGTGGCACAAGGGAAGCTCACCTGCCTGGTCCTGCTCCCCGTACCATGTGTTCCAGTTGCCCACAAGCGAGCAGGGGTAGTCCTCATCCAGGTGCAGCTTAGGCAGCACAGCCTCCCTGTGGGAGGGGCACAAGAAGGAGCAGGGCTTGCACTGACCACTAGGGGCCGGGAGGTAAAGGTTCCAACTCAGGCCCTGGGGCTAAGTTTGTCTCCTCTCTAAGAAACAGGTGGGGAAGACATTCCAGCTCTAGAATCCACCCTCCTTGACTTAAGTAGGAGAATGAAGCAGAGAATGATTTAAGGTCTTCTTGGGGAAAGAGGGCCCTACCCCTACCTCCCAACAGTGGCTGGGAACAGGAGAGGGAGGACTCACGTCAGACTGTTGTAGGCATCCAGACATTCGGGCTTCACATTGTGAACTGCAATGCAGGACAGAGAGCAGAAGTGAATGCATGCGGTACTCACACACGCTTCTATGTATGTGTCCGGGTGAGCGGGTCCCAAATCGGGCCAAGGCTCTCAGGACAGCATCCGGGATCCTCATCCTCTCATCTCCAGTATCACAGCTCTTTACCCCGAACCCACCACAAAAGAGAAACCTGAGGTGCAGCTGCCCAGCTTAGCAGCTACTCACACTGGATCTTGTAGAGATTACTAGTCTCCTTTTTGGACAGCAGAGTGGAGTGGGCGTCCTTCCGAGGATCCACCTTGTGAACAAAGAGGGAGCGGAACCAGCTGCCTTCGCTGTCCTTGGAATAGAAGCTGCAGAACAGAGGGGTTGAGAGGGCCACGTGGAGACACGGGAGCCCTAGCTATCCCCCTGCGCCTGTGTGCTGCTCCTTGATCCGATGGCCTACATTTCTGAAATCAGCCATGGAATCCCACGGCAGTTAGAGTGCAGTGTCATCACCTGGGCAGACGGTGCCTTCTAGAGATTCCAGCTGTTCAGTCTGCATCTGTATCCTTGTAGGGCCCAGGAGACCAGGAGAGAATTTGTGCCTCCCACCTCTCTCCCTTCACTCCCTGCCCGGGGGTTCTCCAGCCACACGTCACAGTCTATTGCTAAGAGGAGAAACGCCCAAACTCACCGTGCCTGATGCCCACCAGATGGGACCCTTGATGAGATGACAAAGACCCTAGGTCTCCTCCTCACTGCCCATGTTGCCCTGATTAGACGTGTCTCAGAGATTCTGACCCTACTAGAAGCCACCAGGCTTCTAACTGGAGTGCCCATTATTCATTGCCAGGCCCACTCTGACAGTTTTTAGGATAACAACCAAGCTGACCAACAGCCTTCCACTCCACTCCCCAATCCCGCTCTTCCACGTTCTCAGGAAACGCAACTAAGCCTCGCCACTTTCCCCTAGCATAATGGCCGCATATAAAATATTCCCAGCATTCGTGATGCAATGGAAGAAGCAAATTCTGTAAGCAGAGGGGAGAGAGGAAGGGAGAGCCTATCAGGCCACCACCCACCATTCTCTAGAACATTGCCTTGCTTTGCCCCTCCCCCTCCCACCCCATGCCTACAGTCTGAAAATGCTTAGCTTTCCTTTTCAAGATTAAGAATTAAATGAAAGGCCGGGCAATGGTGGCACATGCCTTTAATCCCAGCACTTGGGAGGCAGAGGCAGGCGGATCTCTGTGAGTTCGAGACCAGCCTGGTCTACAAGAGCTAGTTCCAGGACAGGCTCCAAAGCCACAGAGAAACCCTGTCTGGAAAAAAACCAAAAAAAAAAAAAAATTAATTAATTAAAAAAAAAAAAGAAAGAAAAAACCAAAAAAAAAAATAGAATTAAATGAAAGCATCAAAATTATGGTATGATTTCCATGCTTGTTTGGCAACCCTCTATCATCTGAAAAGGCTGAGATGGTTAATCTAGTTCTTTTTATTTTTATATAGATATTTTATGGGCATGTGTGCCCAAGTGTAAGTTTCTGCGACACATGCTCAGAGGACCCCACGGAGGTCAGCAGAAGTGTCAGATCCCCTGGAACTGGAAATACAGATGTTTGTGAGCTGCCATATGGGTGCTGGGATTCAAACCTGGGTCCTCCACAAGAGCAGCCACAACCACTGAGCCATCTCCAGCCCCCTTAATCTAACTCTTAGAAGCTCTCTAAGTTCACAATTAAGACACTCCTCAGACCACTTTTCCTCCCAACTGCACTTTTAAGATCTCATACCCAGGTGTGAAGATACATCCCTTTAATCCCAGTACTCAGGAGGCAGAGGCAGGCGGATCTCTGTGAGTTCAAAGCCACCCTGGTCTATAGAATGAGTTCCAGGTCAGTCAAGGCTATTACAGAGAACCTGTCTCAAAAAAGAAACAAACAACAACAACAACAACAAAACATTCACCTCCAGGCTGGAGATGGCTCAGCAGTTAGAGCATTGGCTGTTCATCCAGAGGACCTAGGTTCAATTCCCAGCACCCACATGGTGGCTCACAACTGTTTAGCCCTCCTGTCTCAGGAAATCTGGTGCTCTCTTCTGGACACACAGGGCACCAAGCATGCACATGATGCTCAGACATACAAGCCGGCAAAACACCCATAGACATAAAACAAATAAATAAATGTTAAATAATTAAAAAGATCTCACACCCCTCACTCCAATAGCTCGGGCCCCTATACCTGGCCTAGTGTTTGGCCGCACCTTTCCCGATGACTCCTGTCACACTCTTTACCTGCCTTCCTGAAATCACCCAATAGTGTCATTTTTTTTTTTTTTTTTTTTTTTTTTTGGTTTTTCGAGACAGGGTTTCTCTGTGGTTTTTTGGAGCCTGTCCTGGAACTAGCTCTTGTAGACCAGGCTGGTCTCGAACTCACAGAGATCCGCCTGCCTCTGCCTCCCGAGTGCTGGGATTAAAGGCGTGCGCCACCACCGCCCGGCTCCAATAGTGTCATTTTTTAACCATTCTGACGTGTTATTCTGCTCCTTCTGGTCTCAGTCCCTCCTGCTTTACCGTCCCCAAAAGACCCATAAACTCCTCAACTAACACACCTGGACCCTCATGGAGGACTACTGCCTTTGCTTGTCCTAACTCCTACCCGACTGCATTTCCTACTCAGCCACTTATTTAAACGGATGCAATTAATGATTTCCCTCTATCCATATTTCCCATAGAACTCTAGCTCCGTGGGCTTAGCACACCTCTCCCAACACTCTCATAGTCAAATGTAACCTACATCCACTTCTTTCTATCTCCTCTCTCACCAGTTCAGGGTGTAGTCTTCTCAAATGCTGGCCTAGTAAGCCAGGCTCATTTGAATTGAGGCCACAAGAGGTCCCATCCCACAGGCAAACTTTTAATAGCCCTGGCTGTCCTGGAACTCACTTTGGAGACCAGGCTGGCCTCAAAGTCACTAAAATCTGCCTCCCAAGTGCTGGGATTAAAGGTGTGCACCACCAATACCCAACCCAATAGGCATTCTTTAGTGGTGCAGCTTTACTCTTCTATTAGAGACATAAATAGTGTACCTTTGCCAAACCCCCAATTCCAAGACAACAGACAGGTCTCACAGATGTTTACTCTTTGCTCTGCCTGATAAAACTCTAGAAAAAAAACTCAGTTCAATCAAGCCTGACCAACTGCTTGTCCCAACATATCAAGTCTATGACAAAACTATACCTCCTCTCAAAAGAGCCCTTCAAATTCTCCTCTCTCCAATAACCAACACTAGATCCTAATAGACCGGACAGTTTTCTACCTGTATCAGGAAATCTGCTTCAGCCCCTAACACCTCAACTTCAACACTTCCTTAAATAGTCAAGCTCCTATTTCTTGTCTGTCTTTCTTTCTTTCTTTCTTTCTTTCTTTCTTTTTTTGAAACAGGGTTTCTCTGTAGCTTTGGAGCCTGTCCTGGAACTAGCTCTGTAGACCTGGCTAGCCTCGAACTCAAAGATATCCGCCTGCCTCTGCCTCCTGAGGGCTGGGATTAAAGGCGCACCGCCACTGCCGGCTCACCTTTCTTTTTTGACCCTCACTTCTTACCCTTCTGGTACAATTACTATTTTACCACATATAGACAATTAAGCTACAGACTGTATAGTCTTCAGGGATATCAACCATCACCATCCATAACAACACCTGTCTCTCACCTCTGAAAACCTCATAATTTCCAAATGATGCCACAGTCTGGACTTCTATCTCTTGAGATAGCCATTCCTTCACCTTAAAAAAAAAAAAGAGGGGGGAGGGGTGCTCCAGAGCCTTCTATGCTTTACCATCCTACGATCCTGCAGTGACTGAACCAGCAGCTCCAACCAGGGCCCTGTGAAGCCTCCACTTAGGAGGATCTCTTGTCAATGACTTGACCTTACTCAATTGTCTTGGGAATGTAAACAAAAGAGGCCAAAATAAAAGCAAAAGCCCCACTCAACGTCTGGCCTAATCTATGCTTCTTTTTTGTTTTGTTTTTCAAGACAGGGTTTCTCTGTGTAGCCCTGACTGTCTTGGAACTCACTCTGTGGAACTCAAAGGTCCCCATGCCTCAGACTCCCCAGTGCTGGAATGAAAGGTGTGCACCACCACACCAATTATTTTTTAAATGTGTATGAATGTTTTGCCAGTAAGTAACTGTACCACATGCATGCTGCACCCATGAAGACCAGAAGGAAAGGATTTGATCTGCTGGAACTGGAGTTAGAAATGGTTGTGAGCCACCATGTGTATACAGGGAACTGACCCTAGTCCTCTGCAAGGGTAGTGAGTGCTCTTAACCACTGAGCCATCTCACCAGCCCAGATCCACATCTTACACAGACAATTGGAACTAACCCCTCCTGACTCATGGAACATTACACAAATGGTCTGTTCAAGGAAAACAAGTTTTGTCATAAAATTTACTATTAAGATAATGAGAAGCCCATCTGTTCCCTCAAACATAAGCCTGAACAAGAGCCTCACAAAGGTCAGACCAAGCAATGTCCCCTTATCTGTTATGGAAAGGGCTCCCAACCCTTTCCAGGGGAGCGACTTCCCTCTCTGGGAACTCGTTTTTTCTTAAAGTGCATTTCAGCAAGTTCTCTGTTCACGACTCGGTAAATTCCTCTATGGCTAAGTCATCACCCTTCCCAAAAGTGTCTCACATAGCAAACACTATGCTTCTTTCCTATATGCACAAATTTATGATAAAGCTTAATCTATAAGTAATGCATTTTTCATACATGTGTTTAAAATTATGATGAAATTTCATTTATAGGCTAAGCATAGTAAGAAATTAACAATGATAAACTAAAACACTATCCTGAAATAAGTATCTATGGATGTGGTCTGTTGCTGAAATCTTCCACTTCTTTTTCTTTGGTGTTTTTTTGTTTTGTTTTTTTGACACAGGATCTCTGTGAAACCGTCCTGGCTGTCCTGGAACTCACAGAGATCTGCCTGCCTCTGCCTCCCAAGTGCTGGGATTAAAGGCGTGTGCCGGGCTGGAGAGATGACTCAGTGGTTAAGAGCACTGACTGCTCTTCCAGAGGACCCGGGTTCAATTCCAGCACCCACATGGCAGCTTACAACTGTCTAAAGATTCAGTTGCAGGGAATCTGACACCTTCACACCAATGCACATAAAATAAAGTTAAATAAACCATAAAAATATTTTTAAAAAATAAATAAAAATAAAGGCGTGCACTCCATTTCAAATCTTCTGACAAGAGCTGCTAGGAGATAAGTAAAACATGAGCAAAGGGTGTGATATCTGATCGCCATTGTTCACCTGACTGGGCTTGGGATAACCTAGGAGACACACCTCTGGTCACCTCTGTGAGGTGTTTCCGGCGGCTTAACTGAGAAGACTCACCCCACTCAGTGACTAGAGACCTAGACTGAATAAAAGAGAAAACGGGGGGAGGAGGAAAGCCTACTGAGCCCTTGAGTTCATCTCTCCTGACTCCTGACTACAGATACAACACGAGCAGCTGGCCGCCATCGTGGACTGTTCGCTCAAACACAGTAGGCCCTTCTCTCTTAAGCTGCTCCTTGTCATGGGAAAGGTAGCTGACAGCAATGAGGACTCTGCTGCTTGCCTGGGAGAGAAAAGATAGCGTTTCATAAAGCGAGAAGAATGCTGGCGTAAACACGTCTAACACCATGGGCTCCTTCAGTTATTGTGCATGTATTTGTTCACAGCAAAGAGCAAAAGGACACGAGTCCTTAGATGGGATGCATGGTGACTTAGGGTGCCTGAGCCAGGCTCTGGGAACTTCACTGCAGGAAGCTATGCAACCTTAGAGTGTGGGTTCTACTACTGCCACCTTCAGGATGAATTAGCTCACAGTTTAAGGAACTTGCCAAGGGAATATGGAAAACCAGAGAACAGCACTTTCCTTGACAACCAGTCCCTCAGGTGGGACACTGAAGGGCATGGCCTTTGCTCTGAATGGTGTGACTGACTCCCCAGGAGGAGGTGGTGACAGGGAGGAAAGTGGCTCTATTTGCCCACCAAGACCTTTGCTCCAGAGCGAGGCTCTCAGTAACTCATTAACATCACTAATGGCCAAGGTAAATATCCAGTGGCCAGTCCTGAAAAGCAAGCCCAGGGGCTTCAAGGCTGGACAGGTGAGGTCCCTGAAGCTTTGATGCCTTCCCTCTCCTCCAGCCATTCTAATTCTGCAGGTCTGATTCCCCATGTGTTTAGTAGCAAAACACAGCAGCTCACCCAGCTAGGCCTTTTCTTTTACATTAATTTTTATTTCATTTTATGTATACAGATATTTCACCTGCATGTATGTCTGTGCACCACTTCCATGTTGGCTCCCTGGACGCCAGAAGATGATATCAGATCCCCTGGAACTGGAGTTATAGATAGCGGTGAGCCACCATGTGGATGCTGGGAATCAAACCCAGTTCTCTGGAGGAGTAGCCAGTGCTCTTAACTGCTAAGTCATCTCTCCAACCCTAGTTGTTGGAAATGGTTTATTGTATAAGTAAAAATCTAATAAGGGACTTGTTCAGACCCAGAGAGTTTCTCCATTTCAAGCCAACACCCCCAAGAACATTATTTTTTTAAGAGATATATTTATTTAATGTGTATGAATGTTACCTGGATGTATGTATGTACACCACATGGGGGCCAGGAAAGAGCATTAGATCCCTAGGAACTGGAGTTACAGATGGCTGGGAGCCACTGTGTGGGTGCTGGGAACTGAACCCCGGTCCTCTACAACAGCAGCAGCAAGTGCTCCAGCCCCAAAGTACACATTTTTAAGAGTTCAAATTTTACTTTTCTAGTGAATTCCTGGTGTTTTCCTACCCTTGCCCTGCCCAGTCTTTCTCACTTTGCTCCCTTGTTTTGTTCTACAGCAGTGGTTCTCAACTTTCCTAACGCTGCAACCCTTTAATACAGTTCTACATGTTGTGGTGACCTCAGCCATTAAATTATTTTTGTTGCTACTTCATAACTTTAATTTTGATATTGTTATGAATCTTTATGTAAATATCTATTATACAGGATATCTGGTACGCAACCCTTATGAAAAGGTCATTCGACCACCAAAGGCGTTATAACCCCCAGGTTGAGAACTGCAGGAACATCTAAAACCCTACGCCTGAGCTAGGCATACAGATCCATCGGAGAGGGCTGGAAAGATGGCTCAGAGGTTAAGAGCACTGGCTGCACTTCCAAAGGTCCTGAGTTCAATTCCCAGCAACCAATGGTGGCTCACAACCATCTGTAATGAAATATGCTGCCCTCTTCTGGCTTGCAGGGACGTATGCAGGCAGACCACTGTATACTTAATAAATAAATAAATCTTTAAAAAAAAAAAGATCCATAGGAGAATATATCTGCCTACCTAGCATGCATGACACCCTGTGTTCGATCTCCAGCACTGAAAAAAAAAGAAAAGAATCACGTACCAAAACCAAAAAAAACCTCTGTTTGATTATTACACTTTATTTATTTATTGTTTGTCTCCTCACCAGATGCAGCCTCACAAGGGTGGATTTGGTATGTTCGGCTGTGTTTCCAGTAACCGGAGCAAGGCTAACACACAGTACAAACTCAATCTATGTTTGGGAAATAAATGAATGGGATGCAGATGCAAACAGATAAGACAGACAGATGGCCAGACAGAGACTAAAGCCTGAAAGTAAAGAGAAGCCCTGACCTAGAATGTGGACTCAGACTCAGGGACCTTTCCATTTCAACCATCACAGCAGAATTAGTGCTAGAGATGATGAAAACAGGCGGGGTTTGGTGACATACACCTTAAATCCCAAGGCCAGCTTGGGCAACATTGTGAGACTAGATCTCAAACGCAATGTTAAAGGGTGAGGAATACAGCATTGTGGTAGAACACTTGCCTGGCATTCACAAGGCCCTAAGTTCAACCTCAGTCCTGAGAAGAATCAGAAGGAGCTGCCCCAGTGACCAGTCCAGCCTTTTTCTGTGAGACTCGCCCACAATTTCACCTCGGCTCTTTCATTAGTTCCACACAGCCCTGCCTTTTCCCACAACTATACAGGAGCCGCAGACTATCTCCCTTCCATTCCCCACGTGACCTAGCACAGTGCTTCTGCCACAACAGCTCAGAAATTATTCCACCTAGACAAGAACATTTCCATCTCCTGAGGCTACGGTATCGTAGACGTCACGTCACGTTCGCACTGGCAATGGATGGAAGTCAACGGCCTGATGCCGCTCCAAGTGTGAAGGCTCGAGAACCTCGGAACTTTCTAGACCGGGATGCTCAGCTCTCTAGGTCCTGAACATCTTCTCAATTGGAGCTGGCTGCCACATTTCTCCTTATCGAGAGAGAGGTGTTCCGGCTGTGAGAACCGAAGTTTGGGGCTGTGGGTGTAGCTCAGCGGAAGAGTGCTTGCCTAGCACACATGAGGTCCTGTGTTCAGGCCCCAGTGTCACAGGGGGAACACATCATAAACACATAAAAACAAGCAGAATCACCATGACTACTAAAGGCTTGTTAGTAACAAGATTAGTGTAGGAGTAACACGAACTTCTCTCTCTCCCTTTTTCTTTCTTTCTTTCTTTCTTTCTCTCTCTCTTTTCTTTCAAAAGAATCTTGTTATATATCCCAGGCTTAGCTTCTAACTCATGATCCCCCTGCCTCAGTCTACCAGTGACATGAGCACAAGTATGCACCCTGGATAATAGCATTGTATATTGAGCAGCTACTACATACTACAAGTTAATCCTCACAGTACATTTATTTTTAACTTATTAATTCTTTGAGAATTTTGGACAGTGTGTTCTAATTATATTCATCCCTCCTTTTTTTTTTTTTTTTTTGATTTTTCGAGACAGGGTTTCTCCGTAGCTTTTGGTTCCTGTCCTGGAACTAGCTCTTGTAGACCAGGCTGGCCTCGAACTCACAGAGATCCGCCTGCCTCTGCCTCCCCGAGTGCTGGGATTAAAGGCGTGCGCCACCACCGCCCGGCTCACCCCTCCTTTTACAGTAAAATTTTAAACAATGAGGGGCCAGCAAGCTGGTTCACCAAGTGAAGAGCTTGCCATGCAGTGTCTTTACCATAGGTCATTGGTAGAACTGCCAGCCCCAAGAGTGACTCCAGAAAGATAGGGAGCAGGCTGAAGATCAGCAAGAAAAGGTGGTCTTGGGTCTCAATATGGGGCCAGGGCAAATAATAATGATGATGATGATGATGCAAATCATTAAGGGTAGGTATCATAGGTAAATGCTGCGTGTCTTCACAGCTCATAGCAGGGATTGCCATGCCCACTGTAACAGAAAGACACCAAGGCTCACCAAGAATCATACAGGATTGCCACATTAGAAGCAGTAGGTGTCTCTAACCCTTCCCCCATCCCATTGTGACCTCTGGGTGTGTGCCACACTAAAGATCCTACCACTGTTCTTTTCTCAGCCTCAGTATCTCCATTCATCTGGAAAACATGGTCTCCTAAAGATGACCTTGTGCCAGGCAATGGTGGCACATGCCTTTAATCCCAGCACTCAGGAGGCAAAGGCAGGTAGATGTCTGTGAATTCAAGGCCAGCCTGGTCTACAGAGTGAGTTCCAGGACAGCCAGGACTACACAGAGAAACCCGTCTCATAAAAACAAAAAAACAGAGATGATCTTGTGACTGGATATGGCTTGGTGGTTAAGGGAACACAAAGCTGCTCTTGTAGGGGACCCGAGAGTTGGTTCCTAGCGCCACATCAGTAGGGTGGCTCACAATTGCCTGGAACTCCAGTTCCAAGGGATTTAGCTCCTTTTTCTAGCTCAATAGCACCTGCATTCTTGTGCACGTTCTCATTCCTCTCCTCTCTACACACACATTTAAAAAAAGTAAATTTCTTTATAGAAAAAAAAAACAGATGATCTTGGGCCAGTGAGATGTAAAGGCACCTGCTGCCAAGACTGACAACCGGAGTTAGATCCCTGAGGCCACATGTGCCATAGAATAGACACGCATGTGCGGAAGCACACACACAGACACACACACGAATACAAGTGTTCATTTGCACATCCACACAAAATAATTTTTAGATTGTTATGCTTGAGTGTTTTGCCTGTGTGTGTGTGTGTGTGTGTGTGTGTACCACTTGTACACCCATGAAGGCCCAAAGAGGGTGTCAGATCCCTTGGAAGTGGAGTTTCAGACAACTGTAAGTGGTCTCATGTGTGAGCCGTGAATCAACCTGGGTATGCAGAAAGAGCAACCAGTGCTATGCCATCTTTCTAGTCCCCCAAAGAATTGTTTTTTGTTTGTTTTGTAAGACATGGTCTCTCTATGTAGTCCTATCTGTCTTGGAGTTGGATATGTAGACCAGGCTGGCCTCCAACTCAGAGATCCGCCTGCCTCTGCCTCCCGAGTGCTGGGTTAAAGGCATGCACCACCACGGTCAGGCTCAAACTAATTTTTTAATGTAAGAAGATTGTTTTTCTGGATATCCTTTCAACTCTCACAATGACAGAAATTGCTTGAGGCCCAGACTTGGGCAATGGGTAACACAAACATGACTTCTTCAGTCCTCAACAATCCAATGAGAAAGTACGGTTTCAAAGAAAGAGCACCAGCCTAGCGTACCTGAGCTCCTGGATTCTTTTCCCAGACACACAAAACAATCCTGTCAGACAAGTCCTGTTTCCTCCTTCTATCCAAGGTCATCCCTCCACAAAAGGCTGTTTACCAGGCACAACCCAGGCTTTTCCCCAATGTCAGCTTCTCCCTCTATATCCAGCATGGAGGTGACGGACCCAAGTCCAACTCCGATATCTCCGCTTTCCAAAAGTTCCCGTGCACAGTGATCTAATGGGGGACTCTATGGCTTCACTCCCGGGCTGGGGCAGGAGGAACGCGAATTCCTTTCCACAGGTGTGAGGACAGGTGTTTTCTCTTCTTTAGCAAATATTCTTTGCGCTTACCCTGTCCTCAAACCTGTGAGGGTACGGGGCTGTGGAAACAGGAGACCGACTAGGGAAGGACAGGTTAGCACTGGGTCAGAAGCGCTCAGGGTGATAAATGCAGAGATAGGGTTAGCACAGGGCACAGCACGGAGGAGGGAGGAGCAGCCCAGAGCCAGTCAGGGGCAGCCAAGCCCTACAGCCAGAGCCGAGTCTCTCTCCACCAGCGGTGGTGCAAAGTGCAGGGTGCATCATGAGACCTGGGTCCTACCTCCAGAGCAGCCTCCGAAGGGCTCAGAGACTGACCTTGACCAACTCCCACCCCCTTCTGTCGACCCACTGTACAGTGCAGGGTGAGGGACCACTTTGGGAATTCCCACTGTACCCTAGTCCTCTCCTTCCTCCTACAACTTCCTGAGGGAGGAGCTGCCTGGCCCAGAAGCCCCCAGCGCGTGGCAAATCACAAAGGACAGACTAGAGGGCTGCTACCACTGTCCTCTGCTTTCGCTCCCCCACTCCCCGCTCCAGTGCTCAAGACCTGTCCCTCCCACTCACCTCATTTTTTATTCTCAGCCCAGACCCAGGTCCTAAACAGGACAAAGAACCTGTCCAGCAAGACATGATAATGCACGCCAGTAATATCTAGGAGGCCGAGGCAAGAGGATTCCGAGTTCAAATCACATGTAATGTGAACCTGCTTAAAAAATAAAACCCTACCCGTATCTCTTCACCTCCCTCATTCTTTCTCAGACTCTCCTCAGGCCTTCATTCTGGCAGCTCCTCCTCTAACCCCTGAATTCTAAACCCAAGAGTCTGCTCTTCATTCCAGCCCCCTCCCTTGCCCCTGTTCCGGGCACGCGGTCGGCCCCGTCGGCCTCTCACCGCACAGCAGCCGCAGCCGCGAGATCCCCAGCGCGGGGTCCCTGCTTCCCCAGCAGCCGCCGTACCGCTGCAGAGATGATGCACAACCGCGGAGCCATGTTGGACCAGAGCAGGTCGCAGGAAGGCCACGCCCCAGCCCTGTGGAGGGGGCGGGGCTAGAGAAAGCCACGCCTCCTCCTCGCCAGCCTACCTTTCAAGAACAGCCAGATGGGAACCTTCCAAATCCGTTGCCACACCTCGGAGCTGCTGGACCTCTGCAGCTAACTGGCTCCGTTCCCTTGAACAGCCCTTTCCCCGCTCTGTACCTTAAAATTCACCTCGGTAAATGCGGGCGTCGAACAATAAGTTTTGGACATTCGGAGGACACACCAAAGAGGGTCTGCATACCCCAAAATTGTATACAAGTTTTGTGTGCCTGTCAGTTCCCTTCCTACTAGGGTGCTGGGGGAGGGGGTGTGGAACCCCTGCAGGACTTCACAGGTAGTTTGTGTTCTGGGTCAAGGCATCAGCAGTGTTTATCTCATCAAAAGAACAGACACTCTCCAACACTTACTTTTTTATCAGAGGCAGGCGGATCTCTGTGAGTTCGAGACCAGCCTGGTCTACAAGAGCTAGTTCCAGGACAGGCTCCAAAACCACAGAGAAACCCTGTCTCGAAAAACCAAAAAAAAAAAAAAAAAAAAAAAAAAAAAAAAAAAAAAAAAAACCACTTACTTTTTTAAACGTCTAAAGAGATTTATTTCATTTTTAATCGTTTGTGTGTGTACAGGCGTCAGAGGCCTCCGAAATCCTGGAGCTGGAGTTTTAAAGGAGGTTTGAGGTATCCTAATGGGCTGGGATTCAAACTCATGTTCTTCTCCAAGAGCAGTACCGGCTTTTAACAGCCGAGCTATTTAAGTCTGGCGGTTAAGGCTCTGGGCAAGCAGAATGCTTTCTCTCCAGAGCCCGAGTGTGATGCTTTACACCTGTAATCCCAGAACTTAAGCCGAGACAAGATAATGAAGGCTACATAATTAAAAAAAAAAAAAAAAGCTTTCTCTCCACCATCTATTCATCTGGGCTCCTATATTTGATTTCTCAGCCCACAAACAGAGGTGGAAACCCTGCTGACCCCTGGGGGACCCAAAGACAGAGATATACCAACCAAAAAATGCAAACCCACTGGCTGGTAATTCCCACTCTGTGTGCCTGGGGTCAGGAACTTGCAGAGGACATAACTAACTTCCTGACTCTCTCAAATTTATGAGTCTGTCTAGGTAGCTCCCACTTAAGGCCTTGAAACACCGAAATTTGACTGAACAAGTCCTATCTGTACCAACTGATAGGCAAGACCTGGTGTAGCAGACAAATATCCAATCACTGCTGGCTGAAACCTCCAGAGCAGAGGGAGTGGCCATCCCTCATCCCTCCCTCTTGTCTATGCTTCCCCAGCACGGGGTTATGGACCAACTCCCTCCTCAAGGTCTTCAGGCTTATACTAACTGAGCTATCCGCAACCCAAGAATTTAGATTTAAACTATGTGTTGGTTTGAATAAAAATGACCATCATATGGAAATAGAAAACACTTTACTGAGTGAGATAACCCAGACCCAAAAAGAGGAATATGGTATGTACTCACTCATAAGTGGATTCTAGCCATAAACAAGGGACATTGAGCCTATAGTTCGTGATCCTAGAGAAGCTAAATAAGAAGGTGAACCCAAAGAAAAACATATATTTATCCTCCTGGATATTGAAAGTAGACAAGATCGCCAGGCAAAAGTTGGGAGCAGGGGGGTGGGTGGGTTGGGGGGAAGGGGAGATGGGGAGAGAGAAGGGAAAAGGAGAGGATTGGGGAGAGCTTGGGGGAATGGGATGGTTGAGATGGAGTAAGGGTGGATATGGGTGCAGGGAAAAAGATATCTTAACTAAGGGAGCCATTTTAGGGTTGGCAAGAGACTTGGCTCTAGAGGGGTCCTCAGGTGTCCAAGGGGATTTCCCCAGCTAGGTCTGTGGGCAGCAGAGGAGAGGGTGCCTGAACTGGCCTTCTCCCATAGCCACACTGATGAATATCTTGCATCTCACCATAGAACCTTCATTTGGCGATGGATGAAGATAGAGACAGAGACCCACATTGGAGCACTGAACTGAGCTCCCAAGGACCAGATGAAGAGCAGAAGGAGGGAGAACATGAGCAAGGAAGTCAGGACTGCGAGGGGTGCATCCACCCACTGAGATGGTGGGACTGATCTAATGGGAACTCACCAAGGCCAGCTGGACTGAATGAGCATGTGATCAAACCGGACTCTCTGAATGTGGCTGACAATGAAGGCAGACTGAGAAGCCAATGATAATGACACCAGATTTTGATTCTACTGCATGTACTGGCTTTTTGGGAGCCTAGTTTGTTTGGATGCACACCTTCTTAGACCTGGATGGAGCAGGGGGCCTTGGACTTCCCACAGGGCAGGGCACCCTGACTTCTCTTAGGACTGGAAAGGGAGGGAGAGGGACAGTGGGGGGAGGGGGAGGGAAATGGGAGGATGGGAGGAGGTGGAAATTTTAAATAAATAAATAAATAAATAAATAAAGACCATCATAGGTAGGCTCATATGTTTGAATACTTGGTTTCCAGTGGTGAAACTGTGTGGGAAGGATTAGGAGGTGTGGCCTTATTGGAGGAGGTGTGTCACTGGGGGCGGGTTTTGAAGTTTTAAAAGCCCACAGCCATTCCCAGCTACCTCCCTCTACCTCTGCTTGTGAGTCAATAAGTGAGCTCTCAGCTACTACCCTAGCACCTTGTCTGTCTTGACTGCTGTCATGCTCCACACCATGATGTCATGGACTCCAACCTTCTGGAACCTATGTAAGTCCACAATAAACTCTTCTAAAAGCTGCCTTAATCATGGGTCTTCTTGCAGCAGTAGAAAGTAACTAAAACAAACTATGATTCTTTTCCCTTTGAGTTTTTTTCTTAAACTTAAAAAATTTACTCAGCCGGGAGGTTGGTGGGATACGCCTGTAATGCCAGCACTCTAGGAGGCAGAGACAGGAAGATCTCTATGAGTTCAAGGCCAGCCTGGTCTACAAAACCAAAATGATAAGCCAGGCAGTGGTGGCGCACGCCCTTAATCCCAGCACTCGGGAGGCAGAGGCAGGCGGATCTCTGTGAGTTCGAGACCAGCCTGGCCTACAAAGGGAGTTCCAGGACAGACTCCAAAGCTACAGAGAAACCCTGTCTCGAAAAGCCAAAAAAAAAAAAAAAAAAAACCAAGTTCCAGGGCAGCCAGTGCTCTTACACTGACAAACCCTGTCTCAAAAACATAAAACATCTTTTATTAAAGTTTATATGTGTATGTATAACCTAAATGAATATATGTGCACCAAATACATGCAGTGCATGAGAAAGTGAGAAGCATCAGGTCCCCTAGAACTGGAGTTACAGGTTATGAGCCACAGTGAAGGTCCTGGGAGACAATTCAGGTCTTCTGCAAGAGCAGCCAGTACACCTAATTCTGATCAATCTCTCCAGGCCTCCCCATGAATTTTCTTAAGATGATACAATGAATACAACTTACTTTGTGTGATTCGTTTACAAAGGAAACTGAGTATCAATATGATAAACAGAAGTCAGAATCAATTGTCACAGCAGGTGGAACCATCAAAATAAATGCAGCACCAGTCAGGGTTGAGGAGAGTAGCTAACATAGCAGGCTGCCAGCCTGTGGCTTGAGTTCTGCGTGAGCCAAGTGAAGCATGCAAAGGGCATCAGAGACACAGCTGGACTTGGAGAAAGAGTGGTCTCTTCATTGTAGAAGTCAGTGTGATCTCCACAGGTTCCCAGACCACTGCCACTCAGGAAAAACACAGCTGATTAGATGGAGGATCACCAGATGGAGACATTGCTGTTGTCATGTGGTAGGATGTGCTTTCCTTTAAGAATCAAGAACCTGGCCAGGTGGTGGTGGCACAAGCCTTTAATCCCAGCACTCAGGAGACAGCGGCAGGTGGATCTCTGTAAGTTCAAGACCAGCCTGGTCTACAGAGCAAGTTCGAAGACAGGTTCCCAAATTACAGAGAAACTCTGTCTTGAAACAAACAAACAAAAAACAGAATCAAGAGACTGGAGAGGCTGGGTGGTGGTAGTGCATGCCTTTAATCCCAGCACTTGGGAGGTAGAGGCAGGCAGACCTCTGTGAGTTCAAGGCCAGCCTGGTCTACAGAGCAAGTTCCAGGACTGGCTCCATAGCTACTGAGAAACCCTGTCTCAAAAATCAAAAACAACAAACAAACAAATAAGTAAAACGGACTGGAGAGATGGCTCAACTCTTGCAGAGAGTCAAACATCCAATTTCCAGGACCCACATCTGGCTTCTCACAGCGCTCTTCTGCACCACTGCAGAACCCATGAATACAATTGGCTGACGATGAAGGAACTTCCAGCATGAAAGTACAATCCAATCACAAAATAATCAAGGGGTGGATATTACCAGCAACACTATTTCACTCACTACAAGGGATCATTTTTTTAAAATAAATTGAAATGGGTAGTCTTGATGACCTTGACCTTTGACCGTGTAACCAACAGAGGCTCTTGAGAATCAAGCCACAAAATAAGACACATGGACAGGAGGTGCTGGCTCTGCCAGCCTAAGGTAACAACTTCACTCAACCCCAAGATTTCATTTCATTTTGTTTTATGAGACAAGATCTCCCTCTGTAGCCTGGGATGACCTTGGACTCACAGTAATCTTCTTGCCTCCCTTTCCTAAGTACTGACATTACTGCATGAACCACCATACTTGGCATGAAGCCTGAAGCTTCTGAATGCCTCAATCTTGCTGAGGTGGGAGAAAAGGAGGAGGGAAAGAGAAACAAAGGGATGACCTGCAGCTTTTCCTACAAATCGTAGCCTTTCTTTATTCCTTTCTTTTCTTCCTTCATTCCTTTTTGTTTTGTTTTGATTTGCTTTGGTTTCTCTGTGTAACCCTAGCTATCCTGGAACTCGTTCCGCCCGTAGACCAGGCTGGCCTTGAACTCACAGAGATTGGCCTGCCTCTGCTTCCAGAGTGCTGGGATTAAAGATGTGTACCACAACAGCAGGATTTCTGCATTTCTAAGAAGTATTTTTCCTTCCTCCCTCAACCAAAGTTGGAGATGGATGGAAAGGAAGATGAAACAGTTTGGCTCTGGAACATTTCACTCTTGACTAGGAGAGAGGGAAGGCAGGTCTTACTCTCTATTCCATACAAAATGTTTTGAGTATTTGTTCCCCAGATTTCATATGTTGAAGTCCTGGTTCTTAAAGTTATATATTAATGACATTGGAAATAGAAGGTGATGGAGTTGTGAGGATGCTGACTCATTAATGGTTAATCAATTCATGAATTAATTGATTAGTGGGTTATTGAGGAATTAGATCAGTAGATCAGTAGAGAGTGGATGTATTGTAAGACTAGGGTGTAGCCCAGTGTTACTGGAGTGGAAGATCCTTCTGTCTATGTGTTGCTTTTATTGGTTAATGAATAAAGAAAACTGCCTTGGCCTGATAGGGTAGAACTTAGGTAGGCAGGAAAGACTAAACTGAATGCTGGTATAAAGAAGGACAGAATCAGGAGCCGCTGCCAGAGTCAGACATGCCAGAACTTTGCTGGTAGGCCGCAACCTCGTGGTGATACACAGATTAATAGAAATGGGTTAAATTAAGATGTAAGAGTTAGCCAATAAAAAGCTAGAGCTAATGGCCTAAGCAGTGTTTTAAATAATACAGTTTCTGTGTGGTTGTTTCAAGGCTAAGCTAGCTGGGCAGCCGAACAAGCAGGCCCTCTTTGCAACATGTTACATCATGTATGAAGCCTGGATTCTATCCCCAGAAACATAAACAAGTTTGACTGTCTTGGCTTTCTCTTGCTATATGATATTCTATGTCATCTCTTGACTCTTTGGAGTCCTGGCTAGTAAGAAGGACCTCTCCAGGTGCAGTCCCTCAACCTTGAACTTCAGAATTATAATAAATAAATTTCTTTGTCTTTTCAAGTACTTATCCTCCATTATTTTATTAAAGCAATGGATAACAAACTCATTGGAACCATGATGCGTGGCAGCTCACTACAGAAGTACCCTCAATACCCATTCCTCTATCCTAGTTACAATGACCAACATAATCCAGTTTACACTGGAATGTCTCTGTTTTAGCACAGAAAGTTCCTTGTCCCAGAGACTCACGCAGCCCAAGAAAACTTTGGTAAAGTTATCCCAGTTACGGCTTTACTATCCAGGCTGTACAACACCATCCCAGCATCTTCTCCTTGCTCTAGCCCTGCTTGCCAAGCTGTTCTATTAGTACATGCACTGCTGCTGAAGGATCATCTGTAGTGAACCTGGTCTTGCTCAATGACACTGTGTTCAGACCAGCAAATCAGTTGGACAAAAACTCCTCAAATAAAAATTTAGACCATTTCCAATAATGGTGGAATAGGTTATCCCAAATCCTCGCTTCAAAAGAAAACATTATTTCTCAAGGCCCTGTGGGAGCAGAATTCCAGAGGAAGGGGTTAACAAGGGTGATGCTGGCTTGGGGATGCCTAAAAGGGTGCAGTCAGGATGTTAGCTCGAGCTATGGTCACCTGAAGACCTCACTGAGGCTGGAGAATGACCATCCATGGTGACTCATATAATTTAATGCTAGTTAATAGCTGGAGGTCTCAGTTCTTTCTCCAGTAGGCTGTTTGGGTATTCTCTCATAGACACTGGCTTCTTCCAGACTAGCAGATCAGTGCATAAGAGGATATCTTCAATGACTTGGAAGTAGGTTGCACTCTGTCATTTCTACCCATCCTATTGGTTACACATGTAGGGTCGGATCAGCGTGGGAGTGGGCTATACAAGAGTGTGAATACCAGCTGGGCCTCTAATCCCAGCTACAAGGAGACTGTGTCAGGAGGATCTCACGTACAAAGGATGTCTGGGCTACAGAGTGAGTTCAAGGCCAGCTTGAACAATTTAGTGAGACCGTATCTCAAACTAAAAAGTTATAAGAGGGCTGAGGATCTAGTTTATCAGTAGAACACTTGCCTAGGATACAAAGGCCCTAGGTTCAATTTTTAGTACCAAGTATGTGAACGCCAACATCCAAGAATGCCAAGGGCATATTGGTTACTACATTAGGTTTCGCAGAAGGTCCAACTTAATGATTTGAATTGGACTCAGTCCTCAAGCTCAGCATGTTCTCCCTTTTCCGGTCTGAAGGTAGAACCTAGCATAACAAGAATGCTAAGCAAGAATTTTACCCCCAGTCTTTTCAATCTGTCTTCTGCAAGCAAGCCTCCCTAGCATCCCCAAGTCCTCCTGTCTCAGGCCGTCCATCTCTATCAACCTTCCCATCCATCCCCTTGTTCTCTGAGGTGCCTTCCTGCCCACCGTATGTCTGGGACATCTCTTGGGTGTGTCTCCCAACCATCCCTGCCTCCTCTGCAAGGAACAGGCCCGTGCTCTCAGCTTCCCTCCCTCCCCTTTCCCTTTCCTCTCTTCATTTCTTTCCCAAGCCACCCTCTAAGAATCCACCTTCATAACTCTTTGCCAAGGCCTGCTGTCCACTCACAGAATGAAACGAGAGGAGCCAGGGACAGAGACAGATGAGAAGCTCTGGGCAGAGAGGAGCAGGCAGGTTCATAAGTGTGAAATATGGACAAACCTGCCACCATCTATTCCCTGGGACAAATAGATCATCAGCGAATAGGCTACAGCAGAGCACGGAGACAAATTACCCAGCTGTGGCACTGTCACCTGCTCCTTATTGATGGCCTTTTCTGCTCGGGCACAACTGCTCTCCGGGAACTGTACCCTCCAGCTCCCGTGGGACCCAAGCAGGAGAGATGGTGGCTAGAAAGCTTTTATGCCTCTGCTGGGGCATGAGCCTCAAGACTAAGTCCAGCCCTTTGTTTCCAGACATCTTATGCACATATGAATAATGCGACTTTCACATAGCACTACTAAGCATATTAATAAAATCCATTGTGTGTAAGTGATAAATAATACAAGTGCTCCCCAAAACTTATCTCAGGTATTCAACTATTTCAAAGCTGTTGGCTTGGAATGAATCATAAACTGTGTGCACAAACTATTGCCACAAGATGGCACCACCTTGGTCTGGAAATGCAAGCTTGAATATGGGTTCTGCTGAGTGAATCTGACTGTAGCTGTAGTTTGCTTGGACTCTAGTCTATCGGCCATTCACTTAGCGTAAACTGAAGAGAGACAGCAACATCATATGAGCATATGCAGAGTAGGTATTGGATATGATAAGGAAACTAAGATGAGCCGGGCAGTGGTGGCACATGCCTTTAATTCCAGTACTCGGGAGACAGAGGCAGCCTGGTCCACAGAACGAGTTTCAGGCTAGCCAGAGCTATCCAGGGAGAGCCTGTCTCAAAAAACAAAAACAAAAGAAAAAACCAAAATAAAAAGAAACTAAAATGAAGACTGGGCCACCTGTGTGACCTGTGATACTATTTATGGAGAATATGTCCGTTAATATTCAGGCATCTGTACCGGCCTGCCCTTGGGGTTCTGACAGAATACATCCTCAGCTGCAGCCACTAAGAGTACCTCCTGTGCACATTCCCTTTTAAAAGAGCCCCGCCCACCTCCTATCTCTCTGCCTCTTTTCTCTTCTCCCGCTCCTGTCTCCCCTCACTCCTTTTATGTTCCCTTTCCTCTAACAAAAAACCCTCCACGTGATGCATAGCATCTTTCTCTCTCTCGTGCCACTTGTTAAATTACAACACTGGTTCCCTGATCAGGAAAGGCTCTCCTGGTGCTTCCTTCTGCCTGGAGCAGTTTGAGGCACACAGGGACCCTGGAACCTAGTCCACATACGACAACCTCACTTCTCTAACAGATCACTGGGTTCCTCCGTTAAATACCGGCATGATGGGGGCTGGAGAGATGGCTCAGTGGTTAAGAGCATTGCCTGCTCTTCCAAAGGTCCTGAGTTCAATTCTCGGCAACCACATGGTGGCTCACAACCATCTGTAATGAGGTCTGGTACCCTCTTCTGGCCTGCAGGCATACTCACAGACAGAATATTGTATACATAATAAATAAATATTAAAAAAAAAGAACTCTGTGGGCTGAGTGTGGTGGTGCACACTTTTAATCTTAGCATTCAGGAAGCAGAGGCATGCGGATCTCTGCTTGACAAGCCTGGCTATCCAGATCACTAGAATTACATAGTAAAACTCTGTCTCAAAAAAATCATGGGCTGCCGGGCGGTGGTGTCGCACGCCTTTAATCCCAGCACTCGGGAGGCAGAGGCAGGCGGATCTCTGTGAGTTCGAGGCCAGCCTGGTCTACAAGAGCTAGTTCCAGGACAGGAACCAAAAGCTACGGAGAAACCCTGTCTCAAAAATAAAAAAATAAAAAAAAATTCATGGGCTGGAGGGATGGCTCAATGGATAAGAGCACTGGCTTCTCTTCCAGAGAACCCAGGTTCAATTTCCAGTGCCCACATGGCAGCTCACAACTGTGTGTAACTCCAGTCAGGGGGTCTGACACCCTCACACAGACATACATGTAGGCAAAACACCAATGTACATAAAACAAAAATAAATTATTAAAAAAAATCATTTATGGCCTGGCAGTAGTGGCGCATGCCTTAAATCCCAGCACTTGGGAGGCAGAGACAGGCAGATCTCTGAGTTTGAGGCCAGGCTAGTCTACAAAAGGAGTTCCAGGACAGGCTCCAAAGCTACAGAGAGAAACCCTGTCTCGAAAAAACAAGAAAAAAAATCACTTAGTTATTGATACAGTATAAAGTTGTTTTTTTGTTTGTTTTTTAGTTTTTTGAGACAGGGTTTCTCTGTGGCTTTGGAGCCTGTCCTGGAACTAGCTCTGTAGACCAGGCTGGTCTCAAACTCACAGAGATCCGCCTGCCTCTGCCTCCCGAGTGCTGGGATTAAAGGCGTGTGCCACCATCACCCGGCTCCAGTATAAAGTATTAACCTAAGAAAAACAAGGGGTTGGGAGAGTAGTGCTTACCTAACATGCACCAAGGCCCGGATCCCATCACCTGGACCACATAAAACAGGGTGTGGTGGTACATGTCTGTGTTCCCTGCACTTTTGAGGTGGAGGAAGATCAGTTCAAGGTCAACCTCAGTTTGATGCCAGCCTGGGCTACACGTCTCAATAAAAGAAAAAGAAAAAAAAACCCCAAAAGAGTCTTAAAGCAAGAGATTTGTAATTTAGACATAAAACTAGCACAATGAGTAAACAGTAATGGGTAGGGGAAAGCCATCGTAAACTTAATAAGGGCAGAAGGAACAGACTGATAGAACTGCTAGAGGTCCTGAGTCTCCTAATAGCAAAGTCCAGGAAGAAAACAAGATGCTTACATGAGTTCTGTGCAGCTCTTAGAAAAATATATCATAGAATATTTAATAATATGGACTATATTTGTAACATTTAAAAAAAATGTTTAGGCCGGGCGATGGTGGCGCACACCTTTAATCCCAGCACTCGGGAGGCAGAGGCAGGCGGATCTCTGTGAGTTCGAGGCCAGCCTGGTCTACAGAGCTAGTTCCAGGACAGGCTCCAAAACCACAGAGAAACCCTGTCTCGAAAAAACCAAAAAAAAAAAAAATGTTTACTGGGGCTAAAGGGATGGCTCAGAGGTTAAGAGCGCTGACTGCTCTTCCAGAGGACCTGGGTTCAAGTCCCAGCAATCACATGGTGGCTTATGACTGTCTATAATTCCAGTTCCAGGGAGTCTGACACTCTCACACAGGTATAATTGCAAGCAAAACACAAATGCACATAAAATAAAAATAAATAAATCTTTTTTTAAAAAAATTGTTTACTGGTTGATTTTGGTTTATTTATTTTTTTGAGGCAGGGTCTTACTCTGTAGCTCTGATTGGGCTCTGACTTGCCACGGAAACCAAGCCAGCCTTGAATCTGTGTCAGTCCTCCTGCCCCGGCTTCCCAGGTGTTGAGATTACAGGCCTACAGTGCCACACCCAGCTCTACATGTTAATGAATAGAAAATCAGCAAATCATAAAACAATAAACAGTCTGTGAATGCAAAAACCAGTGGATTAGCCGGGCGGTGGTGGCGCACGCCTTTAATCCCAGCACTCGGGAGGCAGAGGCAGGCGGATCTCTGTGAGTTCGAGGCCAGCCTGGTCTACAAGAGCTAGTTCCAGGACAGGAACCAAAAGCTACGGAGAAACCCTGTCTTGAAAAATAAAAAACAAAACAAACAAACAAAAAAAAACAGTGGATTATACTTTATTTATTTATTTATTTTTGGTTTTTACAGGCAGGGTTTCTCTGTGGCTTTGGAGCCTGTCCTGGAACTAGCTCTGTAGACCAGGCTGGCTTTGAACTCATAGGAATCTGTCTGAGGGCTGGAATTAAAGGCACACGCCACCACTGCCCAGGTCAGAAGACAACTTTTGGGAGTCCTTTTTCTCCTTCTACCATGTGGGTCCCAGGAACAGAACTCAGGTCACCAGGCTTGCCAGCAGGGGCTTTTACCCACTGGGCCATTTCACTGGCTCTTTTTGATTTTATTTTGCTGCAGAGATAGGATTTAGCCTCATATTCATTAGCTTAGTCCTCTACTCGTATATTGCAGCCTCATCTTTACCCCCATTCCCTTCCTCTTTTCTTTCCTATTCTCTGCCCCCCCCCCTTTTTTTTTTAGATTCAGATACCAAGTTGGCCTGGAACTGTGTTAGGGAGGATGACCTTGAACTTCTGATGTTCCTCTAGAATGCTGGAATTATTGGAACAGATTTACTTGGTGCTGAGGATTGAACCCAGGGCATTATGCAAACAAGGCAAACCCTCTACTAACTGAACCACCTCCTCAGCTCCTTTTCATTTTTTTTTTCTTGGTTTTTCGAGACAGGGTTTCTCTGTGGTTTTGGAGCCTGTCCTGGAACTAGCTCTTGTAGACCAGGCTGGTCTCGAACTCACAAAGATCCGCCTGCCTCTGCCTCCCAAGTGCTGGAATTAAAGGCGTGCACCACCACTACCCGGCTGCTCCTTTTCATTTTTGGAGAAAGGGCCTCACCACGTAGACTAGACTGGCCTGGAACTCAGAGATCCACCTGCCTTTATCTCCAAAAGTGGAGTTGTTTTTTTTTTTTAACTCCTTTTACATTTATTCTTTTTTTTTTTTTTAATTTTTGATACAGGGTTTCTCCGTAGCTTTTGGTTCCTGTCCTGGAACTAGCTCTTGTAGACCAGGCTGGCCTCGAACTCACAGAGATCCGCCTGCCTCTGCCTCCCGAGTGCTGGGATTAAAGGCGTGCGCCACCACCGCCCGGCTCTACATTTATTCTTTGATAATTTCATACATGCAAACAATGTATTTGATATCATATCTAGCCCCAACTCCTCACTTCTCTCCTCAGACTTGCCCAACTCATTCCCTTCCCATTCCTCTTTGGGAGACAAGTTCTTGCTATGTAGCACAGGCTGGCCTCAAAGCTCCTGCCATCTATAGTACCTCAGCCTTTTGAGTGATAAAATTACATGTGCATCATCAAACCTGGCTTCAATTTTTAAAAAATGTATACAGAAGCCGGGCGGTGGTGGCGCACGCCTTTAATCCCAGCACTCGGGAGGCAGAGGCAGGCGGATCTCTGAGTTCAAGACCAGCCTGGTCTACAAGAGCTAGTTCCAGGACAGGCTCCAAAACCACTTAGAAACCCTGTCTCGAAAAACCAAAAAAAAAAAATGTATACAGATTACTTTACTTTTAAAAGGCTGTAAATCACAATATGTTATTTAACTGGTTATTTTTTTAATTAAAAATACAAGTAACTGGTCCGGTTAAATTCACGGCGTGGTTGAGGATGACCCTGAACTTGTGAACCTCCCATTTTCACCTGGAGTGCTAGGATCATAGGGTTGCAGCACCATGGGGCCAGGACTTTGTGCATGCTAGGCAAGCACAGAATGAACTAGCTACATCACCTGCATCACAAAACAAAACAAAACAAAACACTTATTTTATGTGTTTCCACTGAAAGAATTCTGTGTGAATCTTTGCTATCTCAGTCTCATTACGTAGCCCTGGCTGCCTGGAACTCATAAGATCCACTTGCCTCTGCTTCCTGAGTACTGGAATTGAAGAGCTGTATCAGGCTTTTCTTTTAGGTCACCAACCAGCTTCCAAATCATGACCTGGACCTAATTTAGGCTTCTTTTAGGCTAGCTCTTTTAACTTAAATTAGCCTGTTTCTCTTTATCTTCTTTCTGCCTCAGGGATTTTTATTTTTCTTTCCTTCTGTGTATCTTATTGGTGTCTTGCCCCAGGCATGTCCCTTGTTCTCTTCTCCTTCCTCCTCTCCCTTTCTTGCTCTTTCCAGAGCCTAGAGTCGGCCTCCTATTTATTCTCTCTGCCGGCCAGCCTTGCCTATCCTTTCTCTGCCTAGTTATTGGCCATTCAGCTTTTTATTAGACCAATCAGGTGTCTTAGGCAGACAAAGTGAAACAAATGCAACACATCTTTACCTAATTAAACACACATTCATACATTGTTAAACTTTACATGGCTAAAGTAGTATTCCACAGCATAAATAAATGTAACACATCTTTAAAAAGTTAATATTCCACAACAAATGGCCATATCTATTTTTTAAAGATTTTTACAATTTTATTATATGTGCATTGGTGTTTTGCCTGCATGTATGTCTGTGTGAGAGTGTCATATCTTGGAGTTACAAACATTAACTAGTTGCCATGTGGGTGCTGGAAATTGAACGTGGGTCCTCTGGAAGAATAATCAGTGGTCATAACCGCCTAACCATCTCTCCAGTTCCTTAAAGATACTTTATAATTAAACTTTTTATGTGGGTAGGTGTTTTTCTTGTATGTCTGCACTACTTGTGTGCCTGGTGCTTGAGTTGGTAGAAGAGGGCATTGGATTCGCTGGAAATGGAGTTATGGACAGTTGTGAGCCACCAGACGAGTGCTGGAAAACAAGCCTGGGTATCCTGGAAGAGCAGTCAGGGCTTTTTTGTTGTTGTTAGTGGTGTTTTCTTTTCTGTTTGTTTGTTTTGTTTTGTTGTTGAGACAGGGCCTCTCTATGTATGCCTGGCTGCCCTGGAACTCACAATTTAGCTGATATGGCCTCAAATTTACAGAGATCCTCCCCTCCCTTCTTCCCAGTGCTGGGATTAAAGGCATGCACTATCATACTTGGCACAGCTAGTGCTCGTTCCTTCTGTGTCATCTCTGCAGCTCCTATTCTAAAACTATAATTTTTTATTTTATGTGTATGGGTGTTTTACCTGCATGTTTATCTGTGTACCACATTTAGATGACCTAGAACTAGAGTTGCAGGTGACTGGGAGCTAAAATAATTGCTGGGAATTGAACCCGGGTCCTCTGGAAGAGGAGCCAGTGCTCTTAACCGCCGAACCATCTCTTTAGCCACCTCACCCATTTTATTTTGTAATTAGGTTTGTGTGTGTATGTGTACGTGTGTGTGTGTGTGTGTCTGTGTGTGTGTGTTGGAACCCCCATGTAAGTGCAGATGCCCGAGGAGTCCAGCAAGAAGGCATCAGATCCCCTGGAGCTAGATTTACAGGCTGTTGTGAGCTGTCCCGTTTGGGTGATGGGAATTGAACTCAGGGCCTATGGAAGAGCACTATATGCTCTTAATCACTGGGCCATCTCCAGCCCCCATTATATCTGTTTTCATTCCTGGCCCTCTCTTTTAAGATTCACAACTGCCTATCTTATCTGGATATCTTCCCAGGAACTTTGAATAGAGTATTTTGCAGATTAGCCCTGAGCCTAGCACCTAGGAAATCTTCTATAAAAATGAACTATTATTGATCATCAACATTATATTTTAGCTCCTGCTGTGTGAGCTACTTCCCTCTGCTGCTCCTCAGTGGCTTCCCCAAATCACTTATTCACTGGCAGTATCTTTGGCTCTGGGTTATTTGTTGTCTCTGCAGGAAGCCCAGAGAAGAATCCAACCTGGTTTTCTCATCAGCAGAGAAAAACTGAAGCAATAAAAATATTCCCACACCAAGGCCACAGTACCCTGAAGGATCATTTTGGTGGCATCCTCCCTGCTGGGTCCATGCAACAATTTCCTTCCAGGGGTCTATTCTAGAAGAGCAAGACTTATGCTATGGTAGAGTTCTAACAGCAAAGTCTGCTGAATACTACAGAGATCCAATCTTGTTATTTATATAATGCCTTTTAATCTTTCTGTACATACAGAACTGGGTTTCATCATGATATTTTCATACATATAAATTCTTTTTTTTTTTAAAGATTTATTTATTTTGTTTACAGTCTTCTGTCTGCATCTGTCTGCATGTGTGCCTGCAGGCCAGAAGAGGGCACCAGATTTCTTTACAGATGGTTGTGAGCCATTATGTGGTTGCTGGGAATTGAACTCAGGACCTCTGGAAGAACAATCAGTGTTCTTACCATCTGAGCCATCTCTCCAGCCCCCATATAAATTCTTATATTCTGTTCTTGTTAGCTCCATTCCAAGTGAGTGTGTGTGTGTGTATTTGGCTTTTTTCTTTTTTTTTGGTTTTTCGAGACAGGGTTTCTCTGTGGTTTTGGAGCCTGTCCTGGAACTAGCTCTTGTAGACCAGGCTGGTCTTGAACTCAGAGATCCGCCTGCCTCTGCCTCCCGAGTGCTGGGATTAAAGGCGTGCGCCACCACCGCCCGGCTTGTATTTGGTTTTTTTCGAGACAAGGTTTCTCTGTGTAACAGTCCTGGCTGTCCCGGAACTCACTCTGTAGATCGCCTGACCTCGAACTCACAGAGATCTGCCTGCCTCCGCCTCCCGAGTGCTGAGATTAAAGGTGTGCACCACCACTGCCTGGCTCCCACTCCCTATATTTTTTTGGTTTTTCGAGACAGGGGACCGAGGACCCATGCTAGCCTTATCGCAAGATCTGAGCCCATAAGGGGTGGCTCATGCCCTTAATCCCAGCACTGGGGAGGCAGAGGCAGGCGGATCTCTGTGAGTTCGAGACCAGCCTGGTCTACAGAGCTAGTTCTAGGACAGGCTCCAAAGCCACAGAGAAACCCTGCCTCGAAAAACCAAAAAAAAGCTTGCTGTATGTATTAAACAAGCTTCAAATTCCTCAACTACTTCAGAAGGTAAGGAAGGACAATCACGGTCCCTTTGGTAATTGGAGTTCTTGTAAAGAGAAGCTGGAGGATCAGGCAGGTAAGTGGGGGCCAAAATGGAATTTCGGCGGGACGATGCGTTTCTCTAGGGGCGGTCTCCATCCACGAAGCACCTCGTGAGGTGCGGCCCGAGCTTCCACAGGTTTCCCGGGAAAGGCGCCGCCTGCGCTTCTCCACCAGTCTTGCTAGAGTAGGCGTACGCTTTACGAACAAAAGCGTTCGGAGTGACCACCTCTCTAGCCACTCAACGCCGAGCACAACCCCGCGCCCCTGGCTCAGTGCAACTTTCAATTGGTGAAGTGGCCCTGGAGGAGGCGGGACAGAGAGGAAGTCCCGCCTTCCTTGGCACTTCAGCCAATCATAGCCTCTGAGATGTGGTTAGGTTGCATCCTTGTGTAGCGTTCTGAGCGGCCTGAGGGCGGGGCGGGGGCCCGGCGGGTCGCGGAGGTGGGGGTTGGTGGAGGACTCTTCCCGAGGGCGCGCGGAGCCGAGCCGGTGACAGACGCGCACGCGTGCGTGCGCTCCGGACTCCTGCGCGGCCCCGCGAACCCCGTCGGGCCGCTGAGAGGCGCGCGGCGTCCGCGCCGCAGCCGTCTAGGATTCCAGCCCAGGGGCGTCCCCGGGCGTCCCCAGCCCGAGGCTCCGAGTGCCGGGCCGCGCCCGCTCCTGCCCGCGTCCCGTCCCCGCAGCCGTCAGAGACTGTCCCTTAACTCGCCTCTCCGCTCCGAGGGCCGGGTCCTCGCGGCCCATGGTGGCCGCTGGGGACCCACGCAGCCTAGGTCTGTTTCGGGCCGGCCAGCCGGCCACCATGGTGGCCCTGCGGCCTGTGCAGCTCCTCCAGGGGGGCTAATAGACCCAGAGCCTAGGGGTGAGAGGGTCCCAGGCCAGAACCCTGCGCCATGGCTGGAGCCATCGCTTCCCGCATGAGCTTCAGCTCGCTCAAGAGGAAGCAGCCGAAGACATTCACTGTGAGAATCGTCACCATGGACGCCGAGATGGAGTTCAACTGCGAGGTAACCGGCCGCCAGTCCCGACGGACTATGAGCGGAGAGCCGCGGAATCCCTGCCTGTCCGGCAGGAGTGCGCGTCCCCACCCACGGGGCGCCCTCGCTGCGGTGACAGTCGAGATGGAAGCTTGAGGGATTCTGTAGATACCATCTCTGGGCAAGGGTGGAGATGGTCAGAACCGGAAAGGACTTTCTAGGCCCAGATCACAAGTTAAAGCTAGTTGTTGCCTTTTAAAAACAAAACGTGGGTCTCTTGGGTTTGGCACTTCTTGAAAGTTATTTTCATTCATTTGTTATTGGAAAAAACTGGAATCTTCCATAGTTTACAGTGTGTAGGTCTTGCGCTTAATATTCCAGGGAGTTTTTCATTAGGAATTATTATGTACGCCAGATCTTAAAAATGACATCTAGCCAGGCATGGTGGCACACGCCTTTAATCCCAGCACTTGGGAGGCAGAGGCAGGCGGATTTCTGTGAGTTCGAGGCCAGCTTGGTCTATAGAGCTAGTTTCGGGATAGACTCCAAAACTACAGAGAAACCATGTCTCGAAAAACAAAAACCCAAAAAGTTGTTGAAAGTTTGTACTTTTCCCTGTCCAAAACTTTAAAGTTTCTAGGAAAAACTCTGAGGAAAGAGTGACTTACGTTTACTTTCCGTAGTTTCTAACATGGTAATAATAGCTATCATCTGTTGAAAGCGTGTGTGTGTGTGTGTGTGTGTGTGTGTGTGTGTGTGTATGCTGTGCAGGCACTCCATCACTGGGTTATATCCACAGACATTTATACATTTAACTCTCAAAAAACAAAACAACCACCAAAAAAAAAATCAGTCAGGATTATGACCCTGGAATATATTCGATCTGGTTTCCTGGCCCATTGCTTCTAAAACCCTTGATATGTCCAGAGTAATAAGTGTCTTCTTGTGAGCTAATAAGTTGGCTTTAGTTTAGGATTCAGCTTGGTTGCCAGAAAGGCTTAGTTAGCATCCTTAAGGTTGGGACTTCTCAATTCTTCACTCAAGCAAGATGGGATTGATGGTTAGATTGATCACCAAACGCTAGTGATTTAATCAATAATGCCTTTATAATAAGCCTCCATAAACTCCCAAAAGGAAGGTGTTTAGAGAGCTTCCATCTGAACATGTGTACTAGGAGTGGGCATACAACTCTTCACCCTTCCCCACATGCCTTGCTTTATGCATTTAAGAAAGCTGGTAATAATCTTGTGTCCTTTGTAATGTCCCTGATTTAAAAAAAAATAGATAAATATGAGTGTGAGGTGCTCTACTAAACAAACTGAACCCAAAGAGGCAGTGGGGTACCTCAGTTTGTTGCTAGTCAGAAGCCTGTGCTTGGCATCAGACACAGGAGGCTGACTTGTGTTGTGTGGCTGACACTAACCCATGAGATTTAACATTCCAAGTAGTGTGTCAGAATTGAATTAAAGGACACTCAGCTGGTATCTGATGAAAGAAAGAATTGTTTGATTGGTTGATATTGCCCCATCTTATTTAACTTTTTTTTTTAAATATTTATTTATTTATTATGTATACAATATTCTGTTTGCTTGTATGTCTGCAGGCTAGAAGAGGGCACCAGACCTCATTACAGATGGTTGTGAGCCACCATGTGGTTGCTGGGAATTGAACTCAGGACCTTTGGAAGAGCAGGCAATGCTCTTAACCTCTGAGCCATCTCTCCAGCCCCTAACTTTTTAATTTTTATTGTTTACCATTTTGTTGAAATATTTTTGGCCAGGTGTGTCAGTTCACACCTATAAACCCAGTGCTTAGGAGACTGAGCCAGAGGATTGTGAGAGTTCAATGCTAGCGTGGGCTATAGAATGTGGCAATAGCCTCTGAAAGCGGCGGTGGTGATGCTTTCAGAAGCAGCAACAGGTGGATCTCTGTGAGTTTGAGGCCAGGGTAGTCTACAGAATGGTTCCAGAACAGCCAAGCCATGGCTACACAGAGAAACCCTGTCTTGAAAAATCAAAACCAAAAAAAAAAAAAAAAATGTGGAAAAAAACTTTAGTATTTCCTTCCTTCTTACATATGTAGAGTGCCTCAAGATTTTGAGCTTTAGACTAAGCTTTTAGCCAGGCTGGTACTTAATTTAGTCTTTGCTACCCAGCAACATTAGTAGGAGTGACAGTAAGTCAGGAGTTACCAGATTGTACACATGGCTGTGTAGTAGTCAATCATTTCAGCTTTACAGGCTCTTGGAACTGTTGGGACAAACTACTCAGCTCCTAAGCTTTGGTTTTAGCTGACTGTATCAGGAGCTCCACTGATACAGTAGTTTCTACTCCAAAACTAGAGAACATAATTTTGAAAACACACTTTGGAAATAGTTGTAAGGGTGAACAACTGCTACAGCAAGAAATCAGTGGAAATTCAATAAGGTGAGAGGTAGTAGTTTGAATAAAGACTTCAAGACTGGCAGTGCTTCTTTCCCCCTTCGGATGAGTTAGATAGGTTCCATCCTTGTTGCTGAGGCTGACTGAGTCTTAGGAAGGTGTCCTGGAGAGTGGAGCCGCCTTTTTCTACCCAATCCCTACCTGTGGAATAGGGTGTGGCATACTCAGAAGGTTTAGGACCTAACTGCTCTTTCCTTGACCTTGACTTGTGAGGCAGTTATTGACCTCAGAAAAGGCAAGTTGAAACCTCACCCTGTTGTGTTTTTTTCCACCAAAAACTCGGTCCTGAAATTGGTGGGGAAAGGAACAGAGAAAAGCTTGCCATTATCCCTATCCCCATCTCCAGAATCCTGGTTCAGATTTTGCCTGGTGAATGGAGGGAGCAGGACTTAAACAGAGTTGTTGACTAGGGGGGATAGCTCTAATAAAGCTGGTGCAGGTGGCCCAGATTAAACCCCTAGTACCAAACCCACAAACAAACAAAACCCAGATTGTCCTAATCTTACCCAGAGGACATAACTTCACCTTGAAAAACTCTAGGACAAGTCTGAGGCCTTTTCTGAGGCCTCTCAGCAGTAATGCTCCTTTATTCCCCTGGGAACCAAAGACCTAACAACTACACATGCACGTACTGGAATGTTGGGAACTTCCCATCTCCCTGAGTCCTTGTGAATGTTCTCCAAATAGAACTCAGTTATTGGAATTGGGGCAAGATAACCCTTAGACGTTGACTCAGTTCCTTGGCCTTGGTTAGGGGATACTGACTCAGTTCCTAGGATATGGTTAGGATGACTCACAGATGTTCCTCTTACCTCGCCTGATCTAGCAAACACTCTCTCACTGTGCCTCAGATGAGTCCCCCCTCCCCCTTGTTTCTATGGCATTTTACTTTAAAAGTAGCCTATACCAGCTATTTGGGGTCTTTTGGCTTCTTGAATGCTGAAAGACCCTGTCGCGACAGAATTAAATTCTCTTGCTTTTACATCAACTGTGGTGTGAGAGTGGTATCTTGGGGTGACTCCTCCTAGTAGATGGACTTCAGGGTCCAACAACCTGAAACACAGTGGGAAAGTTTATGCCTGAAGACAGTCTTGAGAGTACTAGGTTTTAGTGAGAAAAGGTTGGATTTCATGAAGACACAGCCTAGGCTATATGTTTTCCAGTTTGCAAGAAATTATTAGGGAACTCTTCTTAGGTAAGAATAGAGATCAAACATTTACCTCAGCAGCTCCCTCAGAGTAACCAGCAATCAGTAGGCTAGTTTGTATACAGGTTGTGCCCCAGGGCATTGTTACAAATATTAGAAAAACAAGGCACAATTAGAATTTAACAGCTAGCTAGATGGTCATGGAAAGGGAAGACTAAAGCATGTCATTCAAGGTTCACTACCCAAATAAACACCTGTGAGGAAAAGTCACAGGCCTTCACACTGTGAGATAAATAGATTTTGTTAAAGTCATCCAACCAGTCACAAAACAAATAAGTAAATGATAAGTCTTGAAGTTGGATTTGATGGTCTGTGTCTGTAATCTTAGCTCTTTCAAGACTGAGGGCAGGGGAATGGAACAGTCAAGGCCAGCCTGAGTTACAGAGCAAGTCCTGTCTCAAAAACACAAGGACAGAGTGCTGCCCTTCCCCCACCAAATAAAAGCCCTGGTTAGGGCATCTGTATCCAGAGTCATTAAAATATATTAACTGAAATGTCCAAAACATCAAAAACGTTGAGATACGCAAAGAAACGGGAAAATATGACCAGTACAAGGAAGGAAGAGGAGGTGGGTATGGGAAAGCTAGCTACAGAAGTCCCTGTGAGAGCGAACAGGAGTCAGAGTTAACAAAAAAAGGCTTTAGGGTAGATTGTTCAGTCTTTAAACTGCTTGCCATGCAAGTATGAGAATCTGAGCTTTGATCCTAAACACCCATCTAAAAGCTGTGCTGGAAAGTGGAAGCGGGAAGATCTCTGGAGCTTGCTGGCCAGCCAGTTTAACTGAATCATTGAGCTCTAGTGTCAGTGAGTGACCTTGTCACTCAAAGGTAGAGAGTAATAGTGGAAGACACTTGATATTGACCTAAGGCTTCCACATTTCCATGCGCACCACACAAGTACGCATCCGTGTACAAGCACACACTCTTGAATGCACACACAAGATTTAGCCATTATAAATATATTCCCAGAACTTAAGGGAAGCACAGAGTAGTAAAATAAGGCAACAGGATACTGCCAAATCAAATGGATGTCACTAAAGAGAGAAATTATAAAAGAGAGTCAAATGAAAGTTCTAGAGTTGAAAAGTCCAATAGCTAGTATAAAATATTCAATAGAGGAACCCCAGTTATAAATTTGGACTGTCAGAAGAAAGAAGTCAACTAAGAATTAGATCTAATAAAGTTGAATATAGGTTAGTCATTTCAGAGTGGTGAAGATGAGATAACCAAGAACTGGGAGGATTTGTTGCTCAAAAACCTACCTTACAGGGGATTAAGGGGTTCTTCAGGCTGAAAGCAAGAGACCTCAGTAATTCAAATGTGCATGAGAAAATAGTAGAGGCAATTATGTGATCATATAAGATGCTGTAAGCACATAATTTTCTCCTTAACTGATTAAAAATGTTTAAGTGTTTGTAATGTTAAACATAAAATATGTATTTTATGTATAACACATTTGGTAACAATAACAAAAGAAATGTGTTGAAAAAAAGCTATAATGGGTTAAGGAAATGACTACAGAATAGCTGTAATAATGAATTAGTGTGTATGTAAATTTGATATATGTCTATACTAATACCACATTAGAACATTTCTGGATCACTTAAAGTGAACTAATGTAAACCTGAAATTGATTTTGATAAGTCAAGATTATATGATAAGCTCCAGAGCTGCTACTTTTAGTAGATCTAAAAATATGAACACAGGACTTAGAGAGATGGCTCAGTAGTTAAGAGCACTTGTTGCTCTTGCAAAGGACCCAGAATTCCAGGATTGGTTCCCACACCCATATGTCAGCTCATAATTGTAACTCCAGTACCAGGGTATCTGATGTCCTCTCTGACCTCCGTGGGCATTGCATTCATGTGGCATTCTACATGCAGACAGTATACTCATACACAAAACAATGAATCTTTCTTTAAAAAAGAAAAAGGTTATTAGCCGGGCGATGGTGGCGCACGCCTTTAATCCCAGCACTCGGGAGGCAGAGGCAGGCGGATCTCTGTGAGTTCGAGACCAGCCTGGTCTACAGAGCTAGTTCCAGGACAGGCTCCAAAGCCACAGAGAAACCCTGTCTCAAAAAACCAAAAAAAAAAAAAAAAAAAAAAAGAAAAAGGTTATTAAAATTTATTTATTTGGTTTGGTTTTTTTGAGACAGGGTTTCTCTGTGTAGCCTCTGCTCTGCAGAGGAAGCTGACCTTGAACTCAAATCCATTTACTTCTGATTGATTTCCAAATACTGAGATTAAAGGCATGAAATACCGGGGGCTGGAGAGATGGCTCAGAGGTTAAGAGCATTGCCTGCTCTTCCAAAGGTCCTGAGTTCAATTCCCAGCAACCACATGGTGGCTCACAACCATCTGTAATGAGGTCTGGTGCCCTCTTCTGGCCTGCAGGCATACACACAGACAGAATATTGTATACATAATAAATAAATAAATAAATATTAAAAAAAAGGCATGAAATACCTTACCTATTTACCTATTTTGTTGTTTTGGTTTTTGTTTTTGGAGACAGGGTTTCTCTGTAGCTTTGGAGCCTATCCTGGAACTAGCTCTTGTAGACCAGGCTGGTCTCGAACTCACAGAGATCCGCCTGCCTCTGCCTCCCGAGTGCTGGGATTAAAGGTGTACACCACAACACACCTGGCATCAATAAAATTTTAAATGTGTTTCATTTAAACTGGTAAGATCAATGGGTAGATGAGATGGCCCAGCAGGTTCTTGCTGCCAAGTCTGAAAGCTGAGTTTGATCCTGGAACTCACACAGTGCAAGGAGAGAATGAGTTGCAGCAAGTTATCCTCTAGCCTCCACACAAATATACATATAGACCAACGTGTACACACACCCTAAAGGGAATGGTTTTTTATTTTTTATTTATTTACTTAATTTTCGAGACAGGGTTTCTCTGTAGTTTTTGGTGCCTGTCCTGGAGCTAGCTCTTGTAGACCAGGCTGGCCTCGAACTCACGGAGATCCGGCTGCCTCTGCTTCCCAAATGCTGGGATTAAAGATGTGTGCCACCAGTGCCTGGTGTAGGAAATGTTTAAGAAAATTAAAAATTTAAATTTACTTTATGAGTGTTTTTCATGTGGGTATATATGTGCAGCACATGTGTACAATGCACTTGGCGGTCAGAACACGGTAGAGATGTGTAAATCTTGGAGCTTTGTGGCCAGCCAGTTGTTGAGCTCTAGGTTCAGTGAGAGATTCTGTCTCCAAAACAAAAAAAAAAGGTGAAGCATAATTGAAGAAGACATTTGACACAAGTCAGTGCATTGGCACACATGTATACACACATATACACTGTACCCCCACATGACATTAAATTAAAAATAGATTTAATTACATACATAAAAAAATAGACTTAATTAAAATTTAAAACTTTTGTGCTTCAAAGGGCAGAGTTAAATGAAGAGAAAAAGTAACAAATGGTATAGTTGAGAAGGGACTTTGTGATGATTGTTCATCAGTGTCAACTTGACTGGATTTTTTTAAAAAATACTTATTATGTATACAATATTTGTCTACATGTATTCCTGCAGGCCAAAAGAGAGCACCAGACCTCATTACAGATGGTTGTGAGCCACCATGTGGTTGCTGGGAATTGAACTCAGGACCTTTAGGAAGAGCGGGCAATGCTCTTAACCACTGAGCCATCTCTCCAGCCCTTGACTGGTTTTAGAATTACCATAGAAACATACTTGAGCCTTCAATCCCAGCAGTCACAGAGGCAGACAGTTCTCTGTGAGTTCAAGCCCAGTTTGACCTACAGAACAGCCAAAGTTACATGTTGAGACCCTGTCTAACATTCCCTCAGCTCTTACCCCCAAAATATCTGAGTATGTTTCCAGAAAGTTTTAATTGAAAAGGGAAGCCACACTCTGAATGTGAGTGGTATCATCGCATAGACTCCGGTCAAACTGAATAAAAAGGATAAAGCAAGCTGAATGTAAGAATTTCTCTTTGCTTCCTGTAATATGAGCACCTTGCCACCACACCTTCCCTGCCATAATAGACTATCCTCTCAAACTGTGGGTCAGAACAAACTCTCTGATTTACTTTTTAGTGCAACAAGAAAGCTAATTCAGACTTACATCTGAAACATAACTCTTTTTAAATTTCTTTTTATTTTTATGTGCATTGGTGTTTTGCCTGCATGTGTATCTGTAAAAGTGTCAGAACTCATGGAGCTGGAGTTACAGACAGTTGTGAGCTGCCATGTGGGTGCTGGGAATTGAATTGGGTCCTCTGGAGGAGCAGCCAGTGCTAATAAGTGCCGAGTCATCTCTCTAGACTTATAAATAATTCTTATATTTCAATAATCAAAAGACAACCCATTTAATAAATAGACATAAGACCGGAATAGACCTTTCCTAATGAAGATACATAGCCAGTAAATACAAGAAGAGATACTCAGTGTCATTAATCATCAGAAAGTGTAAATCAGAAGCAGCACAGTGAGAACTTTACTGCAAAGGCAGTAAGATTCCAGGAATGAAAAGTTATGTAGTGTCGCTGTGAATGTGGAGAAAGCCATTGTGAAAGATCGTGTGGTGGTTCCTCACCCTAAGCATAGTTTCTAGCAGTCCTACTCATAGACCCATCAGACAGAAATAATGTGTTCACAGAGAAACTCATGGCGATTATTCACAATAGCCAGGAAGTGAAAACAGCTGCTGTCCACCAGCAGATAGCTTATGCATTCTATGGGATATGATTTGGCAATAAAATGGAATGACGTATCAATACATGTTTCAACAGACCTTTAAAACAGGAGTCACAGGAGAACATGTAATTCCATCCATGGAAAAGCTAGAGTAGGATATTAATGGAGACAGATTATAGATTAGTGGTTGCTCAGGACTCAGAAAGTGAATGGGAGTTTAGGGGTATTTTAACTTAAGGATATGAAGTTTCTTCTTGAAGTAATGAAAATGTTCTTGAAGCTGAAGGTTAGAGTGTGTATTGAGCATCTGTAAGGCTCTAGATTCCATTCCCATTGCTGAAAAACAAATAAAATCAAAATTACTATGGGCAATATGTAATCTGCCAGCTGGGAGCCAAGGAATACCATAATGAACCTCATACCAAGACATTTATTGGGAGAAAAAAAAAACCAGGAGGGTGGCTGCTATTGTTTTTTTTAAATTGATATTTATTGAGCTCTACACTCTGCTCCCCTCCCTGCCTCTCCCTTCCCACCTTCAACCCTCTCCCAGGGTCTCCATGCTCCTGATTTACTCAGGAGATCTTGTCTTCTTATATTTTCTACTTCTCATGTAGATTGGATCTATGTAAGTCTCTCTTAGTGTCTGTATTGTTGTCTAAGTCCTCTGGGATTGTGGTTTGTAGGCTGGGTTTCTTTGCTTTATGTTTAAAAACCACCTATGAGTGAGTACATGTGATAATTGTCTTTCTGTGTCTGGGTTACCTCACTCAAAATAATGTTTTCTAGCTCCATCCATTTTCCTGCAAAATTCAAGCTGTCGTTATTTTTTTCTGCTGTGCAGTACTCCATTGTGTAAATGTACCACATTTTTCTTCTCCATTCTTGGATCGAGGGGCATTTAGGTTGTTTCCAGGTTCTGGCTATGACAAACAAAGCTGCTATGAACATAGTTGAGCACATGTCCTGATGGCATGATTGAACATCCTTTGGATTTATACCTGAAAGTGGTATTACTAGGTCTTGAGGAAAGCTGTTTCCTAATTTTCTGAGAAATCTCCACACTGACATCCAAAGGGGTGTACCAGCTTGCATTCCCACCAGCAATGCAGAAGTGTTCCCTTTTCCCCACAACCTCTCCAACATAAGTTGTCATCAATGTTTTTGATTTTGGCCATTCTTAGAGGTGTAAAATGTAATCTCAGAGTTGTTTTGATTTGCATTTCTCTGATGACTAAGGATGTTGAACATTTCCTTAAGTGTCTTTCAGCCATTTCAGATTCCTCTGTTGAGAGTTCTCTGTTTAGGTCTGTACTGCAATTTTTTTTTTTAAACTTAAGCAAGATCTTGAATATTTATTTATTTACTTATTTATTTAGTATACAATATTCTGTGTGCATGCCTGCAGGCCAGCAGAGGGCACCAGACCTCATTCCGGATGGTTGTGAGCCGGTTGTGGTTGCCGGGAATTGAACTCAGGACCTTTGGACGAGCAGGCAATGCTCTTAACCACTGAGCCATCTCTCCAGCCCCCTCCAATTTTTTTTAATTGTATTATGTGATCTTTTGGTGTTCAATTTCTTGAGTTCTTTATATATTTTGGAAATCAGACCTCTGTCTGATGTGGGGTTAGTGAACATCTTTTCCCATTCTGTAGGCTGTTGTTTTGTTGACTGTGTCGTTTGCTTTACAGAAGCTTTTAAGTTTCAGGAGGTCCCATTTATTAATTGTTTCTTTCAGTGTCTGTGCTGCTGGGGTTATATTTAGGAAGTGGTTCCCTGTGCCAATGCGTTTAAGTGTACTTCCCACTTTTTGTCTTCTATAAGGTTCAGTGTGGCTGGCTTTATGCTGAGGTCTTTGATCCATTTGGACTTGAGTTTTGTGCATGGTGATAGATATGGGTCTATTTTCATTTTTCTACATGTTGATATCCAGTTATGCCAGCACCACTTGTTAAATATTCTTTCTTTTTTCCATTTGATATTTTTTGCTTCTTTATCAAATATCAGGTGTTTGAAGATGTGTGGATTGATATCTGGGTCTTCTATTCGGTTCCATTGATCCTCCTGTCTGTACAGTCTGTTTTCAGTACTGTAGCTCTGTAGTAGAGTTTGAAGTCAGGGATGTCTCCAGAAGTCAGAAGTTCTTTTATTGCCCTTGGGTTATGGGGTGTGTGTGTGTGTGTGTGTGTGTGTGTGTGTTAAGAGATGTTTGAGGCCGGGCGGTGGTGGCGCACGCCTTTAATCCCAGCACTTGGGAGGCAGAGGCAGGCGGATCTTTGTGAGTTCGAGACCAGCCTGGTCTACAAGAGCTAGTTCCAGGACAGGCTCCAAAACCACAGAGAAACCCTGTCTCGAAAAACTTAAAAAAAAAAAAAAAAAAAAAGAGATGTTTGAGGTAATAAACGCAGGTAGATATTCAGGATGGAGAGAAGCCTGAGATGCCCTTCTGTGAAGATGGTGTAAGCTGTGTCTGGTTATTTCTCACGCCTCCGTACCGGTCCAGTTAGGGAAAATAGTTTTCTATGTCGGGGCCATGGGCCCTGACAGGCTATCCTGGGTTTTTTGCTTTTCCAAATGAAGTTGATTACTGTTCTTTCGAGGTCTTTGAAGAATTTTGCTGGGATTTTGATGGGCCCTGCGTTGAATCTGTAGATTGTTTTCTTTTTTTTTTTTTTACTCTTTATTCTTTTGGGACACCTGCCACCCAGCTCCCAAATAAATATACATGTAGGCTTACTCTTTCTTTTAAATGCCTGGCCTTAGCTTAGCTTGTTTCTAGCCACCTTTCCTATCCCTTCCCTCCTCTCCCCTCCCTCCCCCTCCCCTCCCTTCCTCTCCCCTCCCCTCCCTTTCCCTCCCCTCCCCTCCCTTCCCCTTTCTTCTTCCTTGTTTTTTTCTTTCAAGACAGGGCTTCTTTGTGTAGCTTTTGGAGCCTGTCCTGTAACTCTCTGTAGACCAGGCTGGCCTCGAACTCACAGAGATCCACCTGCCTCTGCCTCTTGAGTGCTGAGATTAAGTCGTGCACCACCACCACCTGTTAGCCAGCTTTTCTTAAGTTAGCCTGTCTACCATTTGCCTCTGGGCTTTTACCTTTCTCTATTTCTTACTTTTTTTTTTTTTGGTTTTTCAAGACAGGGTTTCTCTGTGGCTTTGGAGCCTGCCCTGGACCTAGCTCTTGTAGATCAGGCTGGCCTCGAACTCACAGAGATCCGCCTGTCTCTGCCTCCCAAGTGCTGGGATTAAAGGCGTGCGCCGCCACCACCCAGCTACCTTTCTCTATTTCTGTACATCTTTTCTTTCCTCCTTATTTTGTGTCTGGCTATGTGGCTGGTCCCTGGAGTCCTCCTCTCCTCCTTTTCCCATTCCTTCTTCTTTCTCTCTTTTTCCTTCTTTTTATTCTGTCTACCTGCTAACCCTACCTATCTTTTTGCCTTGCTGTTGTTGTTCCCCTCTTTTATTAGACCAATCAGGTATTTTAGACAGGCAAAGTAACACAGCTTCACAGAGTTAAACAAAAGCAGCATAAAAGATTGCAACATCTTTGCATCATTAAAATAAATGTTCCACATCATAAACAAATGTAACACATTGTAAAATAATGTTCCACAGCAGGCTGCCTCTGCTTAGGCTATAAACAGCAGCAAACTGAACAAGATAACAGGACTTGTATAGAGTTTCTTGGGAAGGGAGTGGAACTTTTCAGGGTGAAGCTTTCCAGGTTGGAGATTAGTGGGATTTCATGTCTAGAGATTAGGTTTTTACTTTGTAGGGTGGGGGCAGGTTCCAGCAGTTAGGGTAGTTAGAGTATTTTATGGGTGGAACCTGGTAAACAGATGGCCTTTGGAAAGGTCTGGCTCCTTGTGTGACTTGAGAGGCTTTCATGATGGTTATACAACCTTATGAATATGCTAAAAAATTGAACTGTACAATTTAGATAGATGAATTCTAAAAGCATGTGAATTATATCTTTAAAAAAAAATCTTTTTTGCCAGGCAGTGGTGGCGCACGCCTTTAATTCCAGCACTTGGGAAGCAGAGGCAGGTGGATCTCTGTGAGTTCAAGGCCAGCCTGGTTTACAAGAGCTAGTTCCAGGACAGGCTCCAAAGCTACACAAAGAAGCCCTGTCTTGAAAGAAAAACCAAAAACAAAAAAACAACACTTTTATAAAAGCCACCTTAGGCCAAATCTAAGCAGTGGCTATTACTCTGTTGTTATTTATAAAACTTTATGGACACAGAAATTTGAATTTTATGGATGATAAAAATGAAAAAATAGAGGGACTGGGGAGATGGCTCAGAGGCCCTGCTGCTCTTCCAGAGGACCTGAATTCAATTCCCAGCAACCACAGGGTGGCTCTCAACCATCTATAATGAGATCTGGTGCCCTCTTCTGGCATGCTGGCATACATGCACACAGAATACTGATGCATAATAAAGAAATATTTAAAAGATAGTTTTTTGAGTTAGAGATGACTTAGCAATTAAGAGCACTTCTTGTTCTTGCAGAAGACCTGGGGTTTATTCCTGGCACCCACATGGATTACAACTGCCAATAACCAGTTCCGGGAGATTTGATGCCCTCTTTTGACCTCTATGGACACTAGGCATGCCCATGGTGCTCAGACATACATGTAGGCAGAATACTTATACAAAAGAATACCTCTTTTTTTTTTTTTTTTGATTTTTCGAGACAGGGTTTCTCCGTAGCTTTTGGTTCCTGTCCTGGAACTAGCTCTTGTAGACCAGGCTGGCCTCGAACTCCCAGAGATCTGCCTGCCTCTGCCTCCCGAGTGCTGGGATTAAAGGCGTGCGCCACCACCGCCCGGCAAAAGAATACCTCTTTAAAAAGTTTTATAAACTAAAAAATAATTCTTAGCTCTATGTAGAATAAGGACATTTTGGGTCTTGTGGACCGTAGTTTGATGGCCTCTAATAAGTTCTTGCTTAACGTTATGAGAGAGTCTGATCGACTAGCCAGTAGGGAAAAGAATTTTGTTTGACATTTATTCAACCGTAATTTTGTCAAGAAAACCTTTTTTTTAGGGGTGTGTGACATGAAGTTTCGAGATGGAGATTTCTCTGTGTAGCTGTGGAGCCTGTCCTGGAACTAGCTTTGTAGACCAGACTGGGCTCGAACTCATAGAAATCTGCCTGCCTCTGCCTTCCAAGTGCTGGGATTAAAGGCATGTGCCATCACTGCCTGGTGATGTGGAGTTGTTAATAAAACCTGGGTAGATTCTGATCTAGGAATTCTGTAGTGGAACTAAGAAATCTATTTCTCATTAGCTGTCAGATGATGCCAGTGGTGCTAGCCCAGTGACCACAATTTAAGTAGCAAAGCAGCAATAGAAAGCACATGAACTTTGAAATAAGACAGACTGAGTCTCAAAGTTCTGCCTCTTTTCCTATCCACTTCTGCTTAGGATGTGATATTTACGCTCTATTGGCTCTTTCCACACCAGTAAAGTGGGACTGATAGTGCTGGCCCTGCACACTTGTTTCAAGATTGTGTGATGCTTAGTGCCTAAGGAAAAAGGAGCAGAAAGGGCAATAACTGGCCTGAACAAGGAGGCTTGCATCACCTTAGGCACTGTCTTCTTGTGATTTTTGTTAAGTCAGTGCATCTCCCTGGACATCAAATTATAGTGGAAACACCACTTATAAATGATGTTTGAATATTCTGTTAAAAGTAATAATAGTTTGTTCTGTGGTAGTAGAGAGAGCGTGGAGAAGCAAATAGTCTCACTCTCTGCCATGCTTTTGTGCCAAGTTTCTGCAAGGAGATGCAGATATGCCTCCAGTGAAAACAGAAAGCCGGTACTTGTGGAACTCTTGGCTTTGTTAAGGTCAGATGGTAATGACCTTCCAAGAAGGACTCGATTTTAGATTCAGTGGGAACTGGCACATGAGTCAGGTTACCTTATGGCAATAAGTTCAGGATTTTTGCTGCAGAGATGGGGGTGGACTCTCTTTCTTGCTCTGTTTGCTGCATTGCACAATTGGCTCGATGCTCTAGAAAAATTTTCCACTTGAGAGATTTGATATTTGTCATCTTGAGAAAGTGGGTGCTGAATGTAATTTGCCAGGAGGCTAAATGGATATGTTATTTCTTATCTAGGCTGGAATTTTGCTCTAATAATTCAATCTATCAGTAAGATAGCCAAATTTGAAAAATGTCTCAAAATTGAGTTGTGGGAGATTCTTATACTGTATTACATAGGAAACAAAGCTTTCTCATGTTATTTGACATTTTAAATGTTTTCACCACAACCAATGTGTTTATGATCAATTGAATGCCAACATTACAGGTCATTACACTATATAAGAAGTAGACATAGTTTTTCAATAACAGAAAGAACCTTCAATGGCAGGGCAGAAGGAATAATTTTGGTAATTTTAGTAGGATATTTATTCCTATACTTTCCAAAATGTCAGCAAATAACACCTGGAAGTTATGGTTGTGACTATTTTGTAGCCTGTATAGGATGTTAGGACTGCATGTGTGTACACTAAGGAATTTCTTATTACAGAAGAAAGGCTGTCATCATCCTCTTTTACTACGTGTGTTCTGTTTGTTTGTTTTTTGTTTGTTTTTTGAGGCAGGGTTTCTCTGTGGTTTTGGAGCCTGTCCTGGAACTAGCTCTTGTAGACCAGGCTGGCCTCGAACTCACAGAGATCCACCTGCCTCTGCCTCCCGAGTGCTGGGATTAAAGGTGTGCGCCACCACCGCCCGGCGGGTACTACATGTGTTCTATGGATATAAGCAGTGCCTTTGAATGATCTGTGGTCTGTGATGTGGACAGGATAGGTTGAAGGGTGACCTAGTGGAGAGGCAGGGAGCATGCTGGTTTAGTGCTATTGTTCCATGAATCCCGTGTCTGGTCTTTATGGGAGGAATGCCTAGGGAATAGCAATGACTGTGTGTCATGTGTAATGTTCAGTGCTTTAAATGCATGATTCCATTTGGTCCAACAGGGCTTCATTTGTTTATTCAGGAGATACTGAGTTCCCACATGGTTGAGGCAGCCAGCATCACCTAGTAGTGATCAACATCATTTTGGACGTGAGTGTTGTTTACTTTGTTTCTCGGCGGGAAAGGGGATTAGACAGAGTAAATAGCTTACCTAATGTCTCAGTGGAACCACTGTCTATTCAAGAAGAGAAGATGGGCACATCATTAAAATCACTAGCCATATGATGTTCCAATCAACACTCCATTGCATGTATGGTAGTGTCCCTATAAGTTTATAACAGAACTGGAAAATTTCTATTGCCTAGCATTTTTTGTTTAGTTTTATTTTATTTATATTTGATTTTAATTTTTTGTTTTGTTTTCTTTTTGAAACAGAATTTCACTATCTAGCCTTGGTTGTCCTAGAACTTGCTTTGTAGACCAGGCTAGCCTTGAACTCACAGAGATCCACCAGCCTCTGCCTCCCAAGTGCTGAGATTAAAGGTGTGTACCGCCTAGCTAGTTTTTTAATTTTAATTAAACTAAAAAAAATTACTGGGGCAAAAGGGCATGCACATGGATGGCCTTGAACTCTTCTGTGTGTAGAAGAGGATGACCTGGAGTCATAGAGTTAGAGGGTGCTGCCTCTGTGGAACTGAGTTTTTACCTCTCTCTTGTATCACCTGTAAGATAGAGAGAGCTCAGCAGTTAAAGGCACCGACTCTTCTGCCAGAGGACCTGGGTTCAATTCCCAGCACCCAAATGGCAACTAACAACAGTGTATAACTCTAAGATCTGACAGCCTCACACAGACATGAATGTAGGTGAATCATCAATCCATATAAAATAAAAATAAATAAATTATTTAAAGGAAACAATGGGAGTTGTCATGATTCTTCTTGTATCATTATTGGCAAAATACTTAGGCCAATACCTGGCACAAAGTAGGACTATGTAAGGGCTTTTGCATAAGTGGAAATATGTCCTGAGCCCCTTACCATTTCTCTGTTCCTTTCAGCCTCTCTTGCACTTTGTCACACATCCTCTTGTCCCATTGCTTTCCCAGTTTCTGCTCACAGGGCGTTTGTATGGGCCAGCCCAGTGACTCGAATGCCTTCCTCACTTGTTTCCTGGAATAGAGATATTAATAATTCTAAATTAATTAGTAATTAATTCTTAAATTAATTACTGATTCTAAATATTACTAATTTAGGTTGCAGTTCAAGCTTGCTTTTTGTGCCGGATGTCACATTGCTGCTTAAAGGTGGGCCTGGGATCTGAATCCAGGGAACCTGTCTTTCAAGCCAGCCCTTTCTCCACCATATATGACACTCAGTAGGAATCTCCACACAGAAAGAAGAAAATGTTACCCCCCCCCGACTTCTGAGAATTTAAGTATTTGGTAAATAGTTAAAAAAGTGGGAATAAACTTTTTCTCTTTCTTTTTTCTTTCTTTTCTCCCCTAGATAGGGTTTCTCTAAGTACCTCTGGGTGTCCTGGAACTCACTCTGTAGACCACCTGGCCTCAAACTCAGAGATTCCCTCCCTCTGTCTAGGATTAAAGGTGTGCACCACCTTTAATAATGTGACAACTTATTTGTCTTTGTCATTATTTTATTTTATTTATTACACTTGGTGTAAGATTCTATCTCAAAACCATTTTGCAAACTCGCCAGTGGGCTTATATTTTGCTGGGTAATGACATGACTAACAACCCCTGCTGTATTGCCTGGATATCTAGTTTGTCCTTGAGGTCACTTGAAAATTTTTTGTAAGTGAATCTTTTTCAGTTGCCCATGATCAGCTTGGAATTCAAGCTTTTGGCCTAAAGTAAAGCTTATTTCACAGTAGTTAAGTATTTTCTAGTTGAATACTTCACATTCCTTATGGTTCGAGTGGTTCTTCTCTGTATTCAGCCTGTCCTTCCAAGACTTTGCTACATCCCCAGTCTTGTTTTAATTTTCTTTATTTTTTTTAGAAGTTCGCCTCTCCCTTTCCTCCATTTGTGTCTATAGTTCAGTTTTAGAGGAGCCCAAATCAAGATCATCAGAGCACAGTTTTGGACAGTAAGAGGAAAGGGACTGCAAGCATATTACTACAGTTGCATGACTTTTTCAGTTTCAGAATAGCTCGTGTGTGTGTGTGTGTGTGTGTGTGTGTGAGAGAGAGAGAGAGAGAGAGAGAGAGAGAGAGAAACCAAGGAAAGGTACTGACTTTCTTTCCAAGGTGTTCATGGTCTAGTTGGAGATGCAAAACATATATGAAAAGATACTGTAAAAAGTTTCTGTGTATATACACATAGACACCTCAAACATTTTGTACTTGGAATCAAACTGAAATTGGGATAGAAGTCATGTACTGTGGCATGTGTGCCTGTAGTCTCAGCTACTTAGGAGGTTGAGGTGGGAGAATTACTTGAGCCCAAGAGTTTAGGACCATCCTGGGCAATGTATTGAGATTGTTGTCTCTTTAAAAAACAAAAACGCCACCACAAAAAAAAAAAAAAGGCAAAGTTGTATGATGGTGGCACACGAATTTAATCCTAGCAATTGGGAAGCAGATGAATCTCTGTGAGTTTGAGGCCAGCCTGGTCTACAGAGCTAGTTTAGTTTTAGGACAGTCAAGGCTACACAAAGAAACCCTGCCTTGAGAAAAAAAAAAAAAACAAAGCAAAAACTTTTTAGAAACATGTATAGTAGTGGGTGCTGGAACAAAACCAGGCAGATGTAAGGGTCTATTGAGTGTAAGAACAAGGGTCTTCTACCAAATATGAATAGTTACCAAGATTAAGGGTGAGAACCAAGGCCTGCGGTGGGAGGGAGTTCACTGAGCAAACTTGACTAGAGTTGGACTCTGGTCTACACACCTTCTCTGTATGTGCTTCTCTATCACTTATATAAAATCATCGAGAGCCTGGAGCTAGGCTCTAAAGACCTGATTTCTAGGCTGAGCTCTCTTGGGCGTGTTAAACACCTTCCCTAGTTGTTCATCTGTACAATGAAGGGAAGAAGTCACATTTCAAAGGTTTCAGCTTCTGCCTTAGAAGAATGATTCACACCTTCTGTTTTTGTGAGACAGAATCTCAATGTGTAGACTCAGCTGGCTTCTTTCTGGATCCTTCTACCTTAGCCTCCTGTGTGCTGGTAGTACAGGCATACATCACCCTTCCCAACCTTTTTCTTGGTTTTTGATGACTTCCCCAGTGATTTGTGCTAGTTTTATATTACTGTCTGAGAATATTTTTTGGCACTTGCTTAGTTTTAATTTCAGAGTTTAAAGCATTTGAAACTTAGAAAACCCAGAACTGCATTTTCTCAGAGCTACTGATAGCTCTAGCTAGCTAGTAACAAGGCTTCTCTGTTTTGTTACAGGATGATGTATTCTGTCCTGTGTGTGCTTCATCTAATTTAGTCTAAATCCACGTCTTAGGATACTTTTAGCATGCGGAAACTTGTCAGTAAAGTAATGCTGGTTTTCAAGAAGAAAGTTTGTTTTTATTGTGTTGGAGATAGATTCTATGGCCCTAGGCAAGCCCTCTTTTACCGAGGGACGTCCCTAGGTCTTAAACCTTAAACAATAGCAGGTTCTGAGAGGCTCAAGCTTCTTGTCCCAGTTCAGGAATCACTGACACCACTAGGTGGCGACAGAACTCAGTATTTTCTAAGTCACTGGGCTTTTTAAACTCTTTAGCTCTTTAACTCCAATTTCTGTTTTCTCTTTTGACAAATTTGGGCCTAGATTTGGAAATTCACAGAAAGTCTTTATTGATTTGTTGCTATGGTCTTCTTGTTTCAGTAGTTTGTTAGTTTGACTTTCAGATAAAACTGAATCTAGAGTAATTGTAGAACTTATCTGTACTGATCTGTGGTTTTAAATTCCTCAGCAGTGTCTTTATCTGCTATCTTACTCTTGCTGATTTTCAGATTAAGTCGGTCTCGTAAATAGTTCTCATCTATCCACAGAACTTCTTACCAGTTCTTCCCACTCCTATAACTTACTGTTTCGTCGGTATTAAATCTTAGACAGAATGTTTATATTTTCTGGATGCTGCATGAACTGGTTTGTATTCTCTGGTTTTATTATACAGGATTTGTTTTGTTTTTTGGGGGGAGGGAGTGCTTGGTTTGGACCCATGCTTCCCCAGCCTTTGCTGTTCTACTGAGTTTTGTCCCCAGTACCACTGAGAGGTTAGTTGGGTTATGCACTAGAGATTGAGCCCAGGGCTTTGAGTGTGCTAGGTAAGTGCTCTAACTGATCTATATCTGTAGTCCATTATTTATTAATTTTACTATTTATTAGGAGACAAGGTATCAATAGATTGTTCAAGTTAACCTTAAACTTATACTCTTCCTCCTCAGCCTCCCGAATATTTCTAATCATGAACCTGTGCTACTAGTCTGTTTTTTTTTAAACCAGTATCTAGGACATGAATAATCATTTAGATAACATTCTGCTGGAGTTGTGTTTGATAATCTCCTAGTTTTCCTAATGTTGAGGCTTGAAATTTAGGATTGTTGGAGCTGGAGAGAAGTTTCTGTGATTAGGAGTGCTGGCTATTCTTCCAGAGGACTCTGATTTAGTTCCCAGCAGCCACATGGTGGTTCACAATCATCTGTAACTCCAATTCAGGAGCTCTGATACACCAGGAATACAGGCAGGCAAAATATAATATTACATATAATTTATAATTTTTTCTTTTCATTTGTTTTTTATTTTTGTTTTGTTTTGAGACAAAGTTTCTTCGTGTAACATTCTGACCATCCTGGAACTCACTTTGTAGACCAGGCTGGCCACAAACTCACAAAGATCCGTCTGATTTGCCTCCCGAGTTCTGGGATTAAAGGCATGAACCACCATTGTCTGGCTTTTCTTTTTTCATCTGCAGGGAAGATCCTAATGATATACATAATTTTTGTTTTGGTTTGGTTTTTGAGACAGGGACACTTTTTTTTTTGAGGCAGGGGTTTTCTGTGTAACAACAGCTCTACGTGTCCTAAAATTCTCTCTGTAGATCAGGCTAGCCTCAAACTCAGAGATCTGCCTGCCTCTGTCTCTCAATTTTTTTTAAAGATTTATTTATTTATTGTGTACACAGTGTTCAGCCTCCATGTTTGCCTGCAGGCCAGAAGAGGGCGCCAGATCTCATTACAGATGGTTGTGAGCCACCATGTGGGTTGCTGGGAATTGAACTCAGGACCTCCAGAAGAGTGGTCAATGCTCTTAACCTCTGAGCCATCTCTCCAGCCCCTGTCTCCCAATTTTTTTTTTAAAAAAAATTAAATTTAATGTAAAAAATTCAAATTTGTATCTTTTTTCTGTTTGTTTTTTGAGACAATATCTTTAGCTCAGGCTGGCTTCAAACTCTCAGCTGTCTTCCTGCCTCATGCTCCTGAGTGCTGGGAATACAAGCATCATCTACCATTTCTGACTTAGCTTCATTTCTTATCCCTACCAAACAATTCTTACTATTGTTTCTGGAGAATTGTTATTTTCGGTATGTCAAGTATTGTAATCATTGCTAATTGCATATTATCCACAGCATGCTAGCTGCTAAAATCTTACTTTTCAGCAGTATTTATAATTACCATTTTTGTTGCATTAGAGAGTTCATAATACATCTATTCAGTCAACTTTTTTTTTTCCTTTTGAGAATGTGTCTTCTATATCCTATACTGGCTTTGTAGCTAAGGTTGGCTCAAACTCTTGATTCAATTGTCTGTACTTCCCAAGTTCTGGGATTACAGATATACAATACCATTCTGGCTAGATAGTCTAATTATGATTGTGAGGCATAAGGACCATACTAGCAGAACCCAGAATAAGGGAAAATATTGTACAAAGTACACATAAATGAAGTACTGAGTATTTGTTACATTCCTAGAAATGATTTTAAGATAACAGAATAGGTTGTTAAATAATTGACAGAAAATTATTACAGCAATGAAAAAAGTGCTATATGATTTATACAAAACCCTCTCAAGCTCATGGACTCAGGGGGTGACCACTTGATGACTACAGCAGTTAAGCCCCCAGAAAGGTTAAGTGACTTATCCAACACAGCAGGTTGAGGTGTTTGTGGCTGTGTGACAGAGCTATGATTGCTCTCATATTGTGAGCTAAATTCTGCAGATGATACTGTCTTCTTGGCTTTTGGAGGACAGACTCTATCTTGCTTTTATAACACTGTAATTGTTTCTTTTTTGCTTGGTCATCTATCAGCTGATTTGCTCCAGCACAAAATCTGGAGGTTACACAGGGCATAGGGAATTAGGGATGAAAACACTGGAGCCTACTTGAACTACGGTTCACCAAACTCACAGGCTTGTTGTGGTGGTTGAAGGAGGGATCTGGAACATTGATCTCTTCTCTGGACTCAATGCTGGTCTGATAGTCACTCTCTACTTCAGTAGGGAAGATGCCAGAAACTGCAGTCATCAGGACTTTTGCTCCCTAAAACACAGTAACTTATCTGCTTTGAAAGACTAAAGACTTAACCAGAGTTTAAAACCTACATTTTGTGGCTTCCCAAAGTGCTGTGATTTGTTTCTTCCTAGTGTCTTTTGTTCTGTGGAAAATTTTCTTCTTGGTTCTTTGAGGTTTAGATTTCTTTGCCAAGATATTTTTAGAAAGAGAGAATCAGTATGTGTCACCAAAGGGGGAAATATGTATCTTAAGACCTAGTTATGCAATTAGAATTTTAATAAGGAGTGTCATAAATTCTTACTTCATTGCAATCATTGCTTAGGAGTGTTCTGCTCAGAAGCCTCATCTAGCTATCATCATCATTATCATCAACATCACCAGCCAGCCACAAGCACTTATCGGAGTGGCCACAGATTGTGCAGCACTTGCCTGTATTCTGAGAGACTTAAAGTATGTGTGCATATCCATGCAGAGTGTGCATTGTGTCCCTGGCTTCAAGGAAAGGTGATCTGTAGCACTGGAGAAAAGACAGGAATCTTGGGGAAGATAAACTCATTTTTCCATATATGTGAAGTACATGCTGATTCTTGCATGATATTGGGTGAATAGTGACGAGTTAAAGGAATAGTTCTTAGAAAGGTCTAGAAGCACGTAGCTCTGCTGAGTGTGTAGACTGGGTTGTAATAAGGTCGGGTAATTGGTTGAAGGAGAGAAGAAGCAAATTGGTGGAAAACCTTGAAACTAATAATTTATATAGATTGGGCACAATAACAGATGATTGGAGGACTGGGGACTTGAAGAGGAAAATTAATTGCTGTAGTTGATTATGGCAGAAACTGACAGGGTAGGAAATTGAAGGATTTTTAAATTTTTTTTTTTTTCTGCCAAGAGGAAGCTTCAGCTTGTGATGAGTGATATAGGCTTCAGGACTGGCAGAGCAGCAAACACAAATAGAATTTTCTGCTATATTTTTGTTTCTGTTTGGAGGATCCCTTTTCCCCTATACTGAGCAGTAATGCCCACTTGCAACAGATATATCTCTTAATTGCAAGACCAAAAAGTTAACTGTTTTTGCAGTTTAAGTTCAAGAGATAGAAAAGCCTGCTTTTGTTATATGGTCTTACTCCTTGCTTTTTAAATTTTCTTTGATTAGTTGGATTTTAATGGCATTCATTATTCACTTGTCACACAGCAAAGTTATGTATATAAATGTTTAGGAGCAGGTTGCTGGGGATTGAATACGCTAGGCAAGTATTATGCCACTGAGTTGCATTCCCAGCCCCTAATAACTCTTTCCATTGTGTTTTTTGTTTGTTTTGGCATTTGATATTTTGAGACAGGGTGTCACTCTGTAGTTTTGGCTGGCCTATAACCAGCTATGTATAACAAATAGGCTTTGAACTTTTGGTAATCTTCTTACCTCTACCTCATAAGAATTACAAGGAGTGCACCACCCGCCTAGCCTGGTTGTTTAGTATATAAGCTGTAATATTTGCTATGTCTCTGTCTCTGTCTGTCTCTGTCTCTGTGTGTGTGTGTGTGTGTGTGTTCTGGCCTGAAACACTATGCAGACAAGGCTGGCCTTGAGCTCATAAAGAGCTGCCTGGCTCTCTGCCCATATATACTGAGATTCAAGCTCTGTGCCAACTTGCCTGTTGATATCTCCTTTTTCAAAACAGGTAAATAAATAACTGTGTTTAGGTTTGAATCTTTTATACAAACATCTTAAATTCACATGTCTGCTATAAGTTTGTTCTCATAGACCACCTATGACTACAAATATCAGTTGTAGATAAACATTGAAAGGGAAATGTCAGTCATCTTGAGTTTTCCATGTTTGAATAATGGTACACATGGGCACAGGCCCTGAGCCAGGGAAGCATAGTCCTTCTGTCACTCTGTCTGTAAGGATTCTAACCTTTCTACAGTTTTTATGGCAAATGCTGGAGCAGCTTGTGAGATAATTAGAAGGACATGATAAGCAAATGGGGTTTTCTGGTTCTCCTTTTCCTTTTTGGAGTCAATAGTGAAACATCACCATTGTATGACTGCTGGTTGAGGACCCACGTCCATCTCTGAGAGAGGCCTGTCTTGGCTCTTCCAATTGTGAGTTGGGTGTAAAGCCTAAGTTTTTCTGTGGGCGCTACTTCGTAGACATTTTATATCTAGCTTCAAAGTTGGGTTTAGTTTCTTCAAGAGAGTGTACCTTGTCTTGCTGTGGCCTTTCCCTAGCCTGTGGCCAGTTTCCTCTCACTTGGCAATGTAGTGTCGGCATGTACAAAGGGTTTGATAAAGGGCTTGCTACAGAGACAAAAAAATGCAGTGTGAAGACTGGCAAAGTCAAAAAACAAATGGCAGTTTCAGGATTTCATGAAACCCTGGCCAACTGGTAAGATGGTTGTTCCAAGCTAATAGACTCCAATCAACCCCACGGGTTATTGGTGGCATTTGCTTCCTATAACTGAAGTGCTGCATTCTAGCTATATTCCCGCAGTGGAGGGTAAGTGTTCAGTGCTATTTACTTAAAACATTCTAAAGTTGATAAATGACAAGTACTTCACTCTGGGTAAAGCTTGTAAATCTAGCCCCTATAAAAAATAACAAGCTGACAGCACTTAGTCCTGCTTATAAAGTTAATACGCATCTGTCTTTGATACAGGCGCAATATATATCCATGACATCACACTGCAGCCTGTTAAAGTAACAGGAAAGCAAGCACAAACACAGAGCCAAGCAGCTTCCAGAGGTCCACCATATAGCCTCTCTGCCTGAAGGCCACTTTGAGGACAGGAGGCCTGCAGAGGGGATACTTCCACCTAATAGAGGCTGAATTTCCACTCTTTCGTGCGTTTCTTCTTTCTGCAAACCACCCTCTTTCCTTCTGCAAAATGAACACCTGCCTCTTAGTCTCTCCTGTTCTTTAAGCTAAGACCAGGGAAGAGGGCTGCAGAAGTGAGTAGAACAGTAGACTACTTTGGCCAGAGGAAAAGAGATGGGTTTAAATGTGCAGTTCATCAAAAAACGGAGACATATTCTATTTTGACAAACTGTTTGGAAAAGACTATAAGCCTAACCAAAAAAAAAAAAAACTACAGATACCATAGACTACACAGTTTGGCTCCTTGACTTGACTAGGGGCCAAGGAAAAGACAGGTACTAAAGAAACAATCAAGATACACAGAAAAACTGGGGTTGAATGGGCTGTGTGTGCTCTGATGGACAAACTCTAAATGCAGCAAATTGCATGTTTGTTAAGTACAGCAGAGTATGGGTGGCTACTCTTGGTAGGAGGCACCTGTAGACAAGAAGTCTCGGGCTGTCAGCATCCTTGAGGAGAAACTACAGTTGCTAGGTTTTGCACATACTGGTCAATCATTTGTAAACACTGACATTTGGACTGGATGGAGGCTTTGCTATTTTAAGCCTCCCCACAGTGGGAAGACTTTGTTAAATTCCAGTGAGTTTGAGGCATTGATCTTTAACATGAACATGGCCTTTTCAATGATTCACACTGACTCAGGACTTCATCCACTTTTTACATATTCACTCAGTTCTGACTTCCTTGCCTTCCCACGTACAGGGCTGGCAAGAAGACTCAGTGAGTAGAGGTGCGTGTTGACCTGATTTTTTTTAAAGATTTATTAATTTCTATTTTGTGTGTATTATGTATGTTTTGCTTGCATGTGTTATATGTGTACTGCATATGTTTATGGTGTCCCAGATCCAGAAAAGGGTTTTAGGATCTCTTGGAATTAGAGTTAAGGACAGTTACGGACTGGCATGTGGGTGCTGATAACAGAACCTGTATCCTTTGCAAGAACAGCAAGTATTCTTAACTGCTGAGCCTTCTCTCTAGTCACCCTGGTGACCTGAATTTGGTCTGCAGATCCACATGGTGGAGGGAGAGAACCAACTCCCTCAAGCTGTCCTCTGACCTCCACATGTGTATATGCACCCTGCCCCCAGTAAATGCAATTTTAAAGATTATTTTAAAGGCCTGTAGGGCCATCTCATGCCATAAGGTAATTTGGCAGGTAAAGGCACTTGCCGCCAAGCATGATGACCTCAATTCAAAAACTCTGGGACCCACATGGTAGAACGAGAGAACTAACTTTCACATTGTCCTCTGACCACATGTAGTTGCACATACATATACTCAAATAATCAAAAATAGAACAAAAGTGTTAAAGTTGTATCATAGTGTAAATGTAGATCTGAAAGGCCTAAGTATCAGAAACACTTTCCTTTCCTTAGGCAAGATCTTGTTCCACAGTTCAAGCTAGCTCAGAATTTGTGTCCATTCTCCAGAGTGCCACAATTAGGGACTTGTACCATCAAGGGTATGAATGTTTTAATAGGACAATAAATAGACTCATCCCACTCATCCTGGCTTCTACTCCTACAGATATTATTGTAGGATGTGTTGATCCAGTGCCCTGACGCAGCCTGGTCCCAGACCGATTGTGCAGAATGAGAATTGTCACATGTACCAGGCCAAAGCTACATATTCATTCCTGCATTGAACATTCAGTACCGCAGATTGGAAATCATGCTGTTTGTCAGATCCTAGAAAAGTGCAGAGAACATTCCTTTTCTTTGCAACAGCTTGCACCCAAGTGAAGACACGCTGTTCCTTCAGGCTGGCATGACCTTCCTTTTGTCAGTCCTCTCCCCACAAGACCCAGCTCAGACAGTGTCTCCTCAGTGTAGCCCCTTCTCCCCAAGTCTCCTGGGCTCCCTTGTGTTCCCACAACAGCCTATTCTGTTAGCACTTAGCAATTTGTTTTTCCTTATCCATTTACTACCTGTCTTCTTTGTCAGACATGCACAGGGACCGTGTGTTGTCCTGAAGTCATCATTTATCTCCTGTGCCGAGCACAAAGACTAGGACATAGTGGGTGCTCAATAAATGTTTGTCAGATGAGTGATAGGATGGTTAGCTCGATGAGAATTGATGGTGTCCTTTCCCATCTGTCATCCATCATTGTGATATGAAGTGGGGCTGGGAGGGTTTAAGCAGCACCATTTGAGAATCAAGACAGGAAGACGGAGTGGGAATTAACAATAACTACTCCTTATTTGCTCTGGGTCCAGCACTGTCTTAGTCTCTTTAAATGTATTAATGCACTTAATCCTTAGATCAATCTGCTGAGACAGGTTCTGCTCATTATCTTTGTTAAAGCGTGAGGAAGTTCAATAACTTGCCCAAGGTCACACAGTAACAGTACTGAGATATATTGGTGGCAGATAACTCACTGACCTATGCCTTTCCTGGAAAGAAGCCCTGATATCTTGAGGCATCTATCTTGTGTAATGATTTAACTTGCCTTTTGTGTGTCTAGAATGGTACCGGTTGTGTTCTATCCTTAGGAGACTGGAGAAAATAGTCACCAGATTAGTTTCCGGGTTCTGTGGTTAGATGCCACAAGTAAAATTAGACAGCTGACAAAACATTGTGTTTAGATGCTAGGGATTTTATTGTTGTTTGTTGGTTTTTTGAGATAAGGTCTCATTATGTAGTCTGGAATTCACTTTGTAGACCAGCCTGGCCTCAAACTCATACAGATCTGCTTGCCTCTGCCTTCCGAGTGCTGGGATTAAAGTTGTGGGCTGCTACACCAGTGCCTGTCCCTTGTTTTTGTTTTTTGAGAGAGTCTTGCTATATAACTCAGGCTGACATTGAACTTTCCTAGTCATCCTGCTTCAGCCTTTTGAGTGCTAGGATCACAGGTGTGTGATACCATGTGTGACCATAGATGTCATTATCATTTTGTGTGTGTGTGTGTGTGTGTGAGAGAGAGAGAGAGAGAGAGAGAGAGAGAGAGAGACAGACAGACAGAGAGAGCGCTTGTATAGTTGTATAGGTCAGAGAATTTAGAAAAGTACAAAGAATATTCCTTTTGCAGCTCCTTGGACCTAAGTCCGGACATGCTCTTTCTTCTTTTGTCCTTTTTCCTCAAGGACAAAAAGAAGTGTCTCCTCAGTAAAGCTCCCTTCCCCCAAGTCTCCTGGGCTCACTTGTGCTGAGGAAATGGGAAATTTCTTTTTTCTTGCCATCAATGGGTCCTGAGGATCAAATTAGGCTTGGTGGCAGGGTCCCTTTACCTCTGAACTGTTTCACAGGCTCCGTTTGCTTCTTTTGTAAATTCAGATGTATTTTCCAATCAAAATAAAATATTTTGATTCCCCTAAGGACTCTTTTTGCTCTAGACCTTTGCATACAGTATTCTCTCGCCTGCAACACCCTTCCCTGCTTTCTCCTCCAAACCCAGTCTTCACTTGGCTTCTCTTTTCCAGAGTCAATTTAGATGTCTTTCTGTGAGAAAGTGGCTTTCTTTCTTAGGAGGTCCCACAGTTCCTGGGTATCCCTGTCAAAAACGCAAGTGTTTCTGTACTAAAACCCTTACCTGTGACGATCATCTCTTGTTGACTGACTTGTGTTCAAAACATTGAAGACTTGTCCCTTGTTCCCCAATGAACCTCTGTGCCTTGGGCTATACTTGAACACAGTGAGTGCTCACTGTACATTTTAGGAGTGGATGTATAGGCTGTGTGCTATGTCTCTGGGCCTTGGGTTTTAAAGTCATCTGGTCAGTCATATTAGACAACTGCTGTTGAGTGTGTCTTGTGTACTCTATACTCTACATTGGTCACTGGGGATGATGACCAATGCTTCTCCTAGTTAGAGGTGCCTGCAGTCTAAAGAGACCTTCAGATGCCACTGAGTCTCTTCAAAGCATCAACATAACTTAAAACAATCATGTTCAGGCAAGCCATCTTGTACCAAGAAAGCCCAGCCTCCCTTCCACAGGAACTTGAAAACTCTCTAGAGCACCCATGGTTAACAGTTCTTGTTTATAGAGAAGCAAAAATTCAAATAAGGAAGACAAAGGATGTGCATTTGAAGAAGAACATGTTTTAAAGCACAACCTTTTGCTTTGTTTTTGTTTTTGTTTTTTTTTTGATATTTGTTGAGCTCTACATTTTTCTCTGCTCCCTTCCCTGCCTCTCCCTTCCCCCCTTCAACCCTCCCCCAAGGTCCCCATGCTCCCAATTTACTCAGATCTTGTCTTTTTATACTTTCTATTTCCCATGTAGATTAGATCTATGTAAGTCTCTCTTAGTGTATGTATTGTTGTCTAAATTCTCTGGGATTGTGGTTTGTAGGCTGGGTTTCTTTGCTTTATGTTTAAAAACCACCTATGAGTGAGTACATGTGATAATTGTCTTTCTGTGTCTGGGTTACCTCACTCAAAATAATGTTTTCTAGCTCCATCCATTTTCCTGCAAAATTCAAGCTGTCATTTTTTTCTGCTGTGTAGTACTGCATTGTGTAAATATACCACTTTTTTTTTTTTAATCCATTCTTGGATCGAGGGGCATTTAGGTTGTTTCCAGGTTCTGGCTATGACAAACAAAGCTGCTGTGAACATGGTTGAGCACATGTCCTTGTGTGGCACAATTGAGCATCCTTTGGATATATACCCAAAAGTGGTATTATTGGGTCTTGAGGAAGGTTGTTTCCTAATTTTCTGAGAAATCTCCACACTGACATCCAAAGGGGTTGTACCAGTTTGCATTTCCACCAGCAATGCAGAAGTGTTCCCTTTTCCCCACAACCTCTCCAGCATAAGTTGTCATCAATGTTTTTGATCTTGGCCATTCTTAGAGGTGTAAGATGTAATCTCAGAGTTGTTTTGATTTGCATTTCTCTGATGACTAAGGGTGTTGAGCATTTCCTTAAGTGTCTTTCAGCCATTTCAGATTCCTCTGTTGAGAGTTCTCTGTTTAGGTCTGTACTCCATTTTTTTTTTAATTGGATTATGTGATCTTTTGGTGTTCAATTTCTTGAGTTCTTTGTATATTTTGGAGATCAGACCTCTGTCTGATGTGGGGTTGATGAAGATCTTTTCCCATTCTGTAGGCTGTTGTTTTGTCTTGTTGTTTGCTTTACAAAAGCTTTTAAGTTTCAGAAGGTCCCATTTATTAATTGTTTCTCTCAGTGTCTGTGCTGCTGGGGTTATATTTAGGAAGTGGTCTCCTGTGACAATGTGTTCAGTATACTTCCACTTTGTCTTCTATAAGGTTCAGTGTGGCTGGCTTTATGTTGAGGTCTTTGATCCATTTGGATTTGAGTTTTGAAAGCATAACCTTTTACAGGTAACATGGAGATTAAATTTAACCAAACAAAACTTCTTGGTCTTTTTGTTTGACTGGGTTTTGTTTTGCTTGTTTGTTTGTTTTTTGAATCTCTCCATATAGCCAAAGCTCCTGCCTCAGTCTCTCTTAAGTGCTAAGAATCCAGGTGTAAGACAACATGTCTGGCCAAAAACCTTACTAATTGCTTAAATACAAAGGTAAAACGTTTTCTTTTGTTTTGAAATGAGGCCCCACTGTATTATGCAAGGTTATCTTAGACTCCTGGGTTCAACGAATCTTCCTGACTCACCGTAGGATATTTTATTTTATAAATGAAGGTCTTTAAGTTCTTTTTCAAAATTATTTATTTATTTATTTATTTATTTATGTATGTATGTATGTATACAATGTTCTGCCTGTGTGTATGCCTGCAGGCCAGAACAGGGCACCACACCTTATTACAGATGGTTATGAACCACCATGTGGTTGCTGGGAATTGAACTCAGGACCTTTAGAAGAGCAGACAATGCTCTTAACCGCTGAGCCATCTCTCCAGCCCCGGTCTTTAAGTTCTTTAAAAAAATATTTAAAATTATTTACTTTGTGTCTGTATTGGGGGCACATATACAAAGGTTAGAGGATGACCTATTGCCTGTTCTGGTGGTCAGCTCTCTCCTACCATGTGGGTCTCAGAGAAGAAACATTGGTTCTTAGGCTTTGTGGCAGTGCAGCTGAACTAGCTCCTCAGCTCAGAGAGCTTGATATGTATTTATCATATCCCTATCTATCTATCTATCTATCTAATCTATCTTAAATATATTTAGGACATCTCTACTTTGCTTCCTTCCTTTTTGTTCTTTTTTTCTTTTCTTTTCCTTTTTTTTTTTTTTTGAGATAGGGTATACTTGGTTGACCTGGAACTAACTATTTAGACCAGGCTGGTCTTGAACTCACAGAGATCTGCCTGCCTCTGCCTCCTGACTGCTGGAATTAAAGGCACATAACCATCAGATAGATCACTTGCTTTCTTTAGTTTAACTAATCTTGTCTAAAACTTAATGTTCATCTTTCCCCCCAAACTTGCTGCTTTTTCTGTATTCCTTCTCTCTTTCAGTGGGATACCAGGTGCTCCAGCCGGAAATGCAGGTAGGTGTCCTGGAGTTTTTCTCCTTCTAGCCTATTCAAGTGTTGGTTCTGGGATTGCCTCCTTCTGCTTCTCAGCCTCTTTCTCTCTCTTTGCCTTCTTGATGACAGGAGGGGGTCACCTGCTCTGTGTTCTTGTCCATCCTGCAACTGTTCCTTCCCTGCAGCTTATTCTTCAGCCTGTTGGCATAAATCAGAGGAATCCTCAAAGCCTGAGGTTGTTCTTTGAGGCGAGACACCTGCTCCACCATCCCCACTCCTGAGGTTGCCTGAGAGTTTCAATCCCATCACATAGATTTGCAGTTCCCTGTAATGATCATGGCCTTTTGTTTTGTTTTGTTTTTAAAATAGTGTTACTTCCCTTCATCATTGAACCCTCACTTGTTCTTCAGTTCTCCTCTGACCTGAGTTCTTGCCTTTTTCTCCTACAGACACCCTGCTTTTGCCATTGTGTAGCCTCAGTGTGTGACACTTGGGTATGCTCTACAGTACTTGGAAAACAGGCTCTGTTCACACAGAGCTGTGAATGAGCTGTGTCTGACTCTTCTCAGAAGGGGTTCTGTTTCAGTATTGGTCATTACTGGCCAAGGTAGGGGCAAAAAGATTTGATGATCACAGAGCTGGAAAAGGCTTTTTGTGAGATAAGGAGTTTGCCTCCCTTGGATCACCATGAAAAAACAGGCCAGTGTTCATTTTAGTAGACTGCCGAATAGCTGGTGACGCGGTTTACTTACTTAGTTTAACAAGAGCATTTATTCACAGTGGTGACTCCGGAGGCCCCTTTCCAGCTCCAGTAGTCAGTAGTACTTTGCACCAATGTTAAGATATAAGTAGGGAAAATAATGTAAGTAGGGCATTCTGGATTATTGGGAGAATTGTCTCCTCACTTTATTGCAAGCTCCATAGGGCTTTTTCCATTTAACAAAAAAAATAGGCCCTCATTTTAAAAAGAAAGAATTGGAAGGGGTTGAATTACGTTGAGATTTTCAGCTCTCCAGTATGGAAGTTCACTTTCCTTCCAGGGCTCTACTCACCCTGCTTTCTGACAGCCAAGGCTAAGCCTTGCGGTGCCAGTGAGTTATGGTGAATTGGGAGTGATATCCTGATCGTCTTGGCCCTTGGGTGTTTAACTTCCCGGAGTTAATGCCTGTTCTTTAGTGGCACGTTATCTTGTGGCAAGGTAGGCATTTATAATTTATATACTGTGTGCTGCTTAAAATAGAGACAAGAGGATAATCAGCATCCTGAAGCTTCCACTTCTCCAAAATAACATTTCTTCAGTTAAGTCTGCCTGTAGGAATTAAGATCTTCAAAGAATTAAAAAACTCTCCGTCCGGTTGTCAAATGGGTGTGTCTATTATCCAGCCTTATAAAAGGGGGAAAGTAATTATATTTTAAAAATAAAACTGAGCTGGGTGGTGGTGGCGCACACCTTTAATCCCAGCACTCAGGAAGCAGAGGCAGGCAGATCTTTGTGAGTTCGAGGCCAGCCTCGTCTGCAAGAGCTAGTTCCAGGACAGGCTCCAAAGCTCCAAAAAAACTCTGTCTCGAAAAACCACAAAAATAAATAAATAAATAAATAATAATAATAAAATAAAACCTTTTTTCCTACTCAAAAATCTTAAGATTTCCATCTTTGTAGTATTCAAGGAACCTGATTATAGTCAGAGAGGATTTTGGGCCAAGGTTGCAGGACAGATAGGAAAAATGCCTTGCTTGGTAAAGGACCAAAGCCAATATGCCACTTGTGTGCTGTGATCTTGGTGTCCAACCATTTGGATTGCTGACTCTGGCTGCAAACACACAGAGAGTTGGCTTTTCCTGTTGAGTACTGGAAGAAGACTCTACATTCACATCTATTAAAGCTGGGAGTATGGTTCAGTAGTAGGATACTTGCCTAAGAAGCGCAAGATCCTGAGTTTGATCCCTAGCACTTGGTGTGGGGGGAATGGTAAAGGGATGGGCAAGATGGCTAGTTGGTAAAAACACTTACTGTACAAGCCTGTCTACAAGAGTTTGGTCCCCAGAGCCATATAGCTCCACATATTCATTTCACATACCCGACACAAACATTGAGATCAACCATTGAGGTCGGCCTCTGGTTCCTCAGGAGCCATTCACCTTGTTCATGTTTATCTATTGGGGGTGTGTGTGATGTGAATGCCATGGTGTGTGGGTGGAGGGAGACAGGGTTTCTCTATGTAGTCCTGATTGTTCTGGAACTTGCTCTGTAGACCAGGCTGGCCTTGAACTTGGAGATCCTCCTGCCTCTGCTTCTGAAGTGCTGGGATTAAAGAACTGCACCACCATTGCTGGCTCTTTTTTTTTTTTTTTTAAGTTTTATGCTCAGTGGGACCTGGGTTCCTTTATTAGGCTGGTTGGCACCCTCACCCCCGAGATTACAAGCATGGGCCACCACAACCAACTTTTTTTTGTGTGGGGGTGTTTCAAGAGGGTTTCACTGTGTAAAACCCTCCAGGCTGTCTTGGAACTCATTCTGTAGACCAGGCTGGTCTCAAGTTTACAGAGATCTGCCTCCTGAGTGCTAGGATTAAAGGCATATGTTGCCACCACTAGGCTCACATCCAGCTTTTTACATGAGTGCTGGGTTCCAACTCAGGTTCTCAGGCTTAAGTGACAAGCATTTTACTGAGCTGTCTCCCAGAAGGGTGAAGGTTTCCTGGTGGGGATGGGAGAAGAGCAGATACTTCTGTAGTCAGGTGATCTTATTATTCCTTTACATTCGCGTCTCAGGATTGCTCTTGCATATTTTTAATATGATCATAGCTGTATTCAAGTGTTTATTTGAATGTTTATTTGATATATGGGATGACTGGGGTGAATATCCAGTAAGCAGTAACTAAGAGGTAATATAGGAAAAATTTAATTGACTGAAATCCACTAGGTGGCAACATTTACTCAGCTGCCCTGCATCCTCTTTTCCTATGAAGATGTTTGAGCTTGCTTTTTCCACCTACACCATTGAATAGCAGAGAAAAAGAAAATGGTTTAGCAGAGATTTAAGTGTTTTTGAAAGTGAGGCTATGGAATAAACATGCCATAGTTAATTTGTATATTCATCACATGGGTTGGACACTGAGCATTTGGAATTGCTTTTTGTGCCTGTGGGCAAGTTGCTTCTGCTTGGACCCAACCAGGCATCCTGATAGAGACCTGAAACTGGCCTATCTGGTCTCTCATGGTTCTTCTGCTCTACAATTTGTGGCTTTGGTTATAATTTCCATATATTTAATTTTTTTTTCCTGGTAAGACTAGTCTTTAAGTTAAAAAGAGAATACTTAACCTTTTATCAAACGGCAGAGTCATGATTTAAGAAAAAAAAAAAACTCAAGCCAGGCGGTGGTGGCGCATGCCTTTAATCCCAGCACTCAGAAGGCAGAGGCAGGCAGATCTCTGTGAGTTCGAGACCAGCCTGGTCTACAAGAGCTAGTTCCAGGACAGGCTCCAAAGCTACAGTGAAACTCTGTCTCAAAAAACCAAACCAAGCCGGGCGGTGGTGGCGCACGCCTTTAATCCCAGCACTCGGGAGGCAGAGGCAGGCGGATCTCTGTGAGTTCGAGACCAGCCTGGTCTACAAGAGCTAGTTCCAGGACAGGCTCCAAAACCACAGAGAAACCCTGTCTCGAAAAAACCAAAAAAAAAAAAAAAACAAAAAACAAAACAAAAACCCAATCTCAAGGGAGGTTGTGTTTCACAAACTAGCCATCTTCCTGGGCTAATTTAGGATGCTTGACTCTCCTAAATGAGGCTGCTTATTTACCAGGTTTGCTAAACTCGCAGCTTCAGGGATATTGCGATCTGTACAGAACTGTCCAAGGAGTTATTGTATGTGCTCCGCAGCAATTGAGCCATTAAGCTCTAATTGGTATTTTCCCACTCATGGTTTTGTGTTGGAAGCTTTGAAATTATTTAGGAATTCAGTGCTCATCAGCCATTTTGGTGACAGTAGAGAGTGTTGAGAACAGTTTTGTGTATGAACTGATTATGATTTTTGCTTACAATGTCCTTCCCTGTTGGTTTGTTATATTGCAGATGAAATGGAAAGGGAAGGACCTGTTTGATTTGGTGTGCCGGACACTGGGGCTTCGGGAAACCTGGTTTTTTGGACTGCAGTACACAATCAAGGACACTGTGGCCTGGCTCAAAATGGACAAGAAGGTTGGGCTAGATCTCCATGAAACCAGTGGGGGAGGCTTGTACTTTCCAGTTGTTTTGTTTTTGTTGTTGTTTTGTTTGGTTTCTTCCTGAGCATGCACTTAGCTCATTTGCTTATTGTTGGGGTATCACAAGGACATAGTAAAGAAGAGGGCAATTTTTAATATTAAGTCATATGTTTAGGAAACAAGTCCTACAGGCATTTCTGTTCTCCACAGACTCTCCCAGACAAGCAGGATTCACCATGTCTAAACCTTGACCAGCTTTTCTACCCATTGTCACTACTCTGTCTGCTTTTTGGCATTATGCCCTTCCGTTTATTGAACCACTAGTCAGGTTTTATGGATAACATTACCTTTGTATACTTTAAAAAAAAAAACAACAATTTATGTCTTTGAGAGATTCTCCTAGGACTCGTGTTCATTTTTTTTTTTTATTTTAAATAAGTCTTTGAGAACACCAAGACCCAACTGACTTAATCATTAACAAGACTTAAGGAATAAAGAGCCTGAGGAGAAGGAGCAATGCCCATTTCCTCCTCAGGATTCTCTGGGGTTTCTTAAGCACGTGAAATCTAGGTTTCTAGTAATTTTGAAGATGGCTTGAAAATGGCTCAGGGAGGCTGCCCATTTATGGGCTCATATATCCACACAAAGACACGCCTGTCTATTTTCCTGACTACCTAACAGTGAACACAGCTGAAGAACATGGCCAAAAGACCTCTGATTCCCAAAGTGACTCCATGTCCAATTCTGACCCTAAATGGTGCCCCTGTCAATTGCCCCTGAAGTTACCTCCTGCATAATGTGATAACCAGCAAAAGTCCCACCTTACTAGTGTTAAGTGAGATATTCAAATTGTGTTCACAGCATGTATGTGGTGATTGCCTTCATGCTTAGAACTCCCGATCATTGTCAGTTTCCGTGGTCAGTTCCAATGATTAGAAACTCCAGGTGCCACAAAGAGCCAGTGCTGAGGAGGGCAACTAGATTAGACTTATTGTGAGTCCCCTGAGACTGCCACTGGAATTCAGGCAGGCATATAGAGAATTCTGAAACACAGCAAAGCTTTCTGTGTCTTTTTATGATTCTCAGCAAAGTGAATTTTAAATCATACCTGAATGTTAGCCAAATGGATATTAGATTGGGGGCATCAGGAGTCATAGAACCTGCTGCTCAAAGGAAATAAATTATGACACATGTTAATGGAGCCTGGTAGCATGTTTATGTCCTGAAATGAAATTCACTCTGGAGAGCAGATGGTCCAGTCTTTTCAGGGGGTGTTGGGATTGCTAGAAGATTAAAGACAGTGGTTTACTTACTGCATGCAAGCATTTTGTGATCATCTCTGAAAGATTCCACGAACAAAGCATTGCCATGATGGCCATGTTTTACTTCTAGTATTCATAACATATAAACAATGTCACAAAGATCTAGTTTATTGTGTTTAAGTTGTATTCCAGGGGAACCTATTAGAGTGGTCAGTAAAAAAAAAAAAGGAATAAAGGAAGATGTTACTATTTCAGAATACAACTTCAGTCTTTCATAAAGGATAATGCCCAAGATCTTTGAGTTATACATTCTAGTTTTATAGCTATTTTCTGTGGCTTTGACACTGCTGCTCTCTCTGTAGCTCTGGTCACCCCTTGAGTTTATTGATTGTTTGATTCAGAACCCCCTATGCGAAGTGGAAATTATCTCTTGCTGTGGATGGCTCTGTGAATCCTTCCAATTGTAGAAATACAACCTTTGGGAAATGGGATGCTTGTAACAAGGGAAGGGATTTCATACCTTCCCTGCAAAGCATACTCTGATAACAGTGCGTGAAGAAGAGGAGCCAGCACAGCATGTCTTTTGTCTGAAATTCTGCAGGTGTTGGATCATGATGTTTCGAAGGAAGAACCGGTTACCTTTCACTTCCTGGCCAAATTTTATCCTGAGAATGCTGAGGAGGAGCTAGTTCAAGAGATCACGCAACACTTATTTTTCTTACAGGTACACTGGCTCATGCTATCTCCCCCAGTACTAAGAGGACCGATTTGAGTATGTTTACAGAAGCAGCCCAGGCCAACCCCTTGGAGTTGACCACAAATGCTTCTATACTGCAGAAAATATTTTGCCTCCAAATAGTCAGTCCTTTTGGTTCAGTAATGGAAAAAGAAAAATCTTCAGAATAGAACTTTCCCCGAGTGATGAGAATTGGTGTCAGATGGAATTGCAGAGGTGTGATGATGCAGCACAGACAGAAGCAGGTTATAAACCTCCGTGACCATGGAGCCCAGTTTCTTCTAGCTAACTTGAAAGCACTCTGAGGTTATAAAGAAAAGCTTCAGAGGCTTAGCTTAGTTCCTCTAACTGCCGACAGCAAGGCAGTTCTTCTGAATGGCAGTGACTCTGGTCTGACCCTTGCCTAAGGCATTTCAGACAGCCTGCTCTGTGCTACTCTGGGTGTATATTGTCATTTCCTCCTTCACTGGATTGCAGGCCCCTTAAAGATAGGCTCGTTGAATATACAGTTGGTATTCTTAAATAATTCTTCAACCAAACTGAAGAAATTGGGTGTTCCAGAATTACAAATTGACCATCTAGGGACACAGGGAGTTGCTTATTTAAGGATGGAAACCTTACTTTGTCAGAGAGCCTCCTCAGTTTTATGGCTATCTGTGGTGATTGATGCTGAAATTGCGTATGTGCCCCAAGGTAGCCCACTGTCTGTGATGTGACAGATTGTAACAGGGTATTAAATGCATTGACTTCCCAGAAGTACACCTGGGATTCTTCACACAAGCCTTGTAATATGGAGCCTCTGTGTTGTGTTCAGGATATAGATTGTGAACTGTGACATTACTCTCTGTATAATGCTGTGTTGTGTTGTGTGTGTTGTTAAGAGGATCTCACTCCATAGCTAAGGCTCATGCCTCAGCCTCTAGAATGCTGGAATGTGTGCCCCATGCCTGGCTAACTAGTTTCTTTTACAAAGGAGTTTCATGCATGCATGCATGCGTGTGTGTTTTAGGTCAAAAGGTAGCCCTTTCAGATTTTTTGTATTTTGGTTTCTTTTTTATCTTTTGTAAAGATACTAGGAGATCTGAAGGTTTCACTGCTTTAGAACATCTCAGCTTTTATTTTCATGTAGTTTAAAACCTGGGGAGAACTGTATGTGTGAATAAAGCCACATGAAGTTTCTTTGGGGTTGGGAATATAGCTCTATAGAATGCTTGCCTTGTATTCATGAAGCCTTGAGCATAGCGAACTTTTGTAATCCACAGGAAGATCAGAAATTTAGGGTCATCTTCAGTTACATAGAGAGCTCAAGACCACCTTAAGCTACATGAGACCAGACTACCTTAGTATTATAGGAATGACTTTCCTGTGAGTACCTGTGACTTTTGCTTGATTTTCCTTCATACTGAGATGTTAGGTTGTTTTTATGAGTAAGCAAGGCAACGTCTACTAATATAGGAATCTGTGAAAAGAGTTGGCTTTCCTTAATGTACCCCCACTTCATGTGACTCTCTTGTCCTTGTGTCTGGAACATCATACACTGCACCACTGTACAGAGTTAGGTGCAGTGAGATATGTTAATTCAATATTATGGCTTAGGAATTATATTTCCTGAACCTCATGTGTACTTAAAAGTTGAATCGATCAAATTTTATTGCTTCCTTTTTCCTTAGAGCAGCACATTGAAAGAGATGACTTTTTTCTACAGTCATAATTCAGTGGCCTTGATGCCTTTTGTCTTGTATGAAGATTGGAAAGTAGCTTCCATCTCTTCTAGGACTGTGTGTGTTCCACAGGGCCCAAGACTGAGACAGAGTGCAGCCACCCTTAGCCATAGCCCCCGTCAGTCTCTGCTGTAGTCAAGCAGATCGTCTTTACTCTCCAGCCTTGACTCTGAGGAGAAGAGATGAGGGCTTTTGTGCAGCAAGCTTACTGGTAACTTCTTAGCGGCTGAACTCTCAACTGGTCTGCAACACTTTAAAAAAAAAAGTCTCCTTTGTCAGAAAATCATTAATAGGCTGCTTTGGCAGTCCTCGTTTAGAATACCTGCAGCCATCCGCTGTGACCAGGCGGACTGCTGTCTTCCAAACATGCCATCTCATGATCTCCTCCCCTCCCCCTTCTCTCTCTCTCTCTCTCTCTCTCTCTCTCTCTCTCTCCTTTCTCTCTCTTTGCCCCTTTCAGGTGAAGAAACAGATTTTGGATGAAAAGATCTACTGCCCTCCTGAGGCTTCAGTGCTCTTGGCTTCCTATGCTGTCCAGGCCAAGGTGGGTCCAAAGAAAGAAAAATGCATTCTTCCTCAGCATTAACATGCCACAGCATGGCTCCAATTTTCCATTTTTTTGGATTTTGGAGACTTCAGAACAACTTGCCCCCGAAAATGAGATGCCATGAGAGTTGGGTATCTACTGTTGCTGCCATAACTTCTGCATATTTTGTATATATGTATATTGTGTATACAAGTGACAAGCATATCATTCTAATGACTTACAATTCATTCTAAGTGAATTCATTCAAAAAGATGGATTCTCTATGTAATCTCATTATGCACATGTGGTTCATTACATTCATTGCATCAGCTTTGTTTTATTAGTCAGGGAAAGTGAATTTATGGTCTCTAATTATGATCAAATGAGGCCTTTAGGTGAACAGGACCCAGATTCTCTATCCAAACTCATCTTTCCAGAGAATACATTCTTAGAAGCCACACTTCTGGTGAGGCCCCAGTAAGTATACTTTGTGCATGTGGCTAGGAGCTGGGTCTGCTGAGCCTGCTAGGCCCATTGGTGCTGTCTCATCAGCCTAAAGTCGTTTATTCTCGGTTAGACAGCAGACCAGGAGTGGTGAGAGAGGAGCATCACTGAGTTTCTGTCCCATTATAAGGCCACCTAGAGTGTTTGATGACCCTTGAGTTTCCCACCTTACTCACATTTTCAGATCAAAGCCAGGAATGACTTGTTTGCCATTTGGAATGGGAAAAGGGCTTCAAAGTGTGTGTGCTGGTCAGGCCAGTAGAAGCACAGAGTCAGTTTAGTCATTTGATGACCCATTAGTGTCTGCTGAGTAGGCACAGGGCTTGAGACATGAGGCCTCTTAACTGTCCGATGCAGGCACTAGAGCAAGTTCTGCCCTCAGTGATTCTCCAAGGTCTTTGGGTGAAGCTAGAGACAGAATCTATGGCTTTAGAGTTATATTTTATACCTTCCTTGAAAAAGGAATAATTGAGAAAACAGGAAATGGGCTGTGGTTCAAGTAAAGCATATGCTCCTTTTATGCTTTGATCAAGAATATTAGTAACAGGAAAAATGTATCCTTTCAGTCCTAACAGTGACAAAGCAGTCATCATTTCTTTCCTTAAATCCATGTACTTGGCTCAGAATTGAGCCCCTTTTTTGCATGTTTCTCCTATTTGAAACCCAGCCAAGCTCTCAAGGATATTACCTCAGTCTCAAAGGCTATGGGTTTTGGGTCACAAATTCAAAGCCCACTTATTTGGGAGCAGAGGGATGGGATTGTTTTCAAGGAACCAGCAGATCTTTGCTTGAACAGATTTCACTGCAGGAAAGCCCTACTTATTTGGCTTCTGCCAATTTGGAGATGAAAGTGATTCACAGACAACATATGTGGTTCATATGGAGGTAGGTGCTCGAACTATTTTTTCCGGTGTTAAATTTAGAAATCTTACAAATACAGGTAATTTCTAGCTTTTAAAGTCTGTATTCAGGCTGGGTGTGGTAGTGCACACCTTTAATACTAGACAGGGCAGCCAGATCCCTGTGAGTTCCAGGCCAGCAAGGGCTGTAGAGTGAGGCCCTGTTTGAATTCAGGAAACCATGTTACCAGCTTCTCAGACTACTGGTTAATAGTGAGCACATATGTAGAATGAGCCTTATCTATAATGTTTATCAAAGTGCTCAACAGACTATTTCACAAGATACCCCATGTAGTATTTTTGGAAGCCAAAGCTGACATAATTAAAGGTTAGAAAAGGTGAATGAGCTGGGCGTAGTGGTACACGCCTTTAATCCCACCACTTGGGAGGCAGAGGCAGGAGGATCTCTGTAAATTCAAGGCCAGCCTGGACTATAATAGTGAGTTCCAGGACAGGCCAGGACTACGCAGAGAAACCCGTCTTGAAGAAAAACAAAACAAACAAAAAAGATGAATGGTTTGTTCAGGGTCAAAATGCTTTTATGTTATTTCTATACTTATGAAATGTACAAGCCACTTATTTTGTTGTGTTTTGTTTTCATGGTACAGGGGACAAAACCCAAAGCCCAACACGTGAGGCAAGTGCTCTACCATACATGCCTCTTCATGAAGATTGAAACAGTGGGACGAAGGGTAGAGCCAGGCTGGAAACCCAGGTGTCTAGGCTGCCTGACCCAGCACTTTGTTCCTGCCCCTTCACTGTCTAGTGAAGATTGTGGAGGTCAAACATTAACTTTCACTAAATTCTAGTTTCATTTACAAGATGAACACTGTGGCTGGAGAGATGCTCAGTGGGTAAAAGCATTGTCTGCTCTTACAGAGGACCCATGTTCAATCCCCAACATCCACACACAGCTCACCATTATTTGTAGCTCTAACTCCAGGGGATCTTACACCTTCACACAGACATACATGAAGGCAAAGTACCAATGCACTTAAAATATAAGCAAACAAAAACAACTTGATGGTAGGATGCTCATTATTAATATATTAATTTTACCAATTCATAAGTAGAAAGTAGATCTTCCTATTTACTGATGCTTTTTTTTTTTTTTTGGTGTTTTGAGACAGGGTTTCTCTGTAGTTTTGGAACCTGTCCTGGAACTAGCTCTTGTAGACCAGGCTGGCCTTGAACTCACAGTGATCTGCCTGCCTCTGCCTCCCAAGTGCTGGGATTAGAGGTGTGTGCCACCACTGCCCGGCATCACTGATACCTTCTTTTTTTTTTTTTTTTTTTTTTACTGATACCTTCTTAAATGTCTTAAGTTTTTATGATGTAAATATTTTACTTGTTTGGTTAGAGTTACACCAGGATATTTTACATGATTTGTGGGTACTGCAAAAGCTGTCATTTTACTGATTTCTTTCTTGGTTGTGAGTTAACATTGTATTCAACTACTTAAATAAAAGTTTTTATCAGTAGGAATTTCCTGATGGAATTTTTAGGGTCATAATGTATACTATCATGTCATTTTCAAATAAATACACTTTTAGGTAATCCATACTTATTCCTTCCATTATGTACAGTTTGTTTTCTTCCTAGCCATTCTGAAACAGAAAGAAATTCTAGAAATATGGAGAAGTGAAACTGAGCTCATTAACACATGGAACATAATTGTGTGCAAATGTATTCATTACAGTATTTCAGCTGTTGGGATGATATAGACACACTTAATCCCAAAGCATAAAGAAACAATTAACTTCAAAATATAAATACAAATATTAATCACATGGTTCAGTCAACAAGAACCATATTTCTTGGTTCTTGTTTGAGTTATGCTAGAATCAAAAGAATAGATCAGTCACATGACAAGCAAAACCATCTTGCAGTTTTTAAGCCACCTGTTGATTTTATATGGACAATTTAGTGTTTCAAGTGTGTTTTTCTTTCTTTCTGAAATATGTTTGTACTGAAAATTACTAGGAGAGAATAAGGGTATCATTCATGAAACTTTGTGCTGCCTGTAGGCTCTTTCAGAAGGAAGAAAAGAATAGTGTGAGATGGAGCTAGAGAGATGGCTCAACAACTAAGAGTGCTTATTACTACTGTTCTTGAATCAGACCTGCATCTGCTTCTCAGCAGTTTACAAACCTGTAACTTCAGTTCTGGGGCATTCGGTTCCCTCTTCTGGTCTCTGAGGGCTCCTGCACACATGTGGTACACATATGCACACATGTGGTACACATATACTCACACACAAAGGCTCACAAGCATACACATAAATTAAAAATAAATAAGTCTGCCCAGGCTTTGTGGTGCGTACCCTTAATCCCAGCACTTGGGAAACAGAGGCAGGAGAATCTCTGTGAGTGTTAAGGCCAGCATTTGACCAGTTCCAGGTCTGCCAGGTCTACATACAGAGACCTTGTCTCAAAAATAATGCCTTTAGAAGTATGTTCTGATCTAACTTACAGCAGCAACATGTGAGAACACCTGCTTTTGTACATCCTTCACAACAATGGATATGATCAGTCTTCTGAAGTTTTGCTGTCCTGTTTCAGAAAAACAGTGGGTTTTGTTTTTTATTTTTTGTTTTTTTAAATGTATTGATTTGCAATGGGACTAAGCATCTCCAGGGTTAGCTGGCCATTTGTTCTTTTTTACTCTGCAGTGACTGTTTATGACTTGCCCCTTTTCTGCTATGTTCTTGTCTTTGTCTTACTGATTTATAGGAGCTCATCTATGGTGATAGCAACCTTTGTCTGCTATTCTGTGTCAGTCTTGAGAATGACTTCACCAATCACTATTGTTCCCACCCTCTCTTGTCTGGTACTTTTATGGATTTTTGTTTATAGGTTTATATCCTTGATTCATATGGAATTTAGTGACTATATGTAATAGATATCTATTTTACACAGATGGTTACAAAGAAAAGAAGAGAAAATATATAAACTGGGAATGGTGGCACATGCCTTCAATCCCAGCACTCAGGAGTTTGAAGCCAGCCTGGTCTACATAGCGAGCTGTAGGACAGCCAGGGTTACACAGAGAAACCATGTTTCAAAAAAAAAAAAAAAATAGAAAGGAAGGGAGGAGGGAGAGAGAGAGATTAAGAAAAATAAATGACAAACTTTGTTTATTAGAACCCTTTTAGAACATTTGGTCTGATTTTTTTCCATTGCATACAGAGAGGAGATCAATACCCAGAAAGAGACTCCTTTTAGCTTAGGCTTTTCAGATGACTTGTCCCTAGCTCCTTGGGAGTCTGAGGCAGGAGAATTGCTCAAACCCAAGAGTTTGAGGCTAGCCTGGGCAACATAGGAGATACCCACACACCTAGCCTCCTGAAAATAGGAGAGAGAGAGAGAGAGAGAGAGAGAGAATTGTGTAAATAAATGGTGAGTTCTTTGACATTGTAGTATTGGAGGTCAGACTCAGGTCAGTAAGCACTTTGCCACTGAGCTCTACTCCCAGCCCAAAGCAGCAAAGAGCAATTATTTTGTTTTTGTTGTTTTTTGTTTTGAAACAGGGTTTCTCTGTGTAGCCATGACAGTCCTGGAACTTGCCCTGTAGACTTTAAATTCAGAGATCTGCCTGCCCCTTCCTTCCAAGTCCTTGGATTAAAGGTGTATGCTACCACTGGGAAGTTGATATTTTAAAAGAATTAATTAGATATTTATGTATTATTGTGTGTGTGCCTGCCATAGCGCGCATGTGGAAGTCAGAGGACTACTTAGAAGAGTCGGTTCTCTCCCCTGCATCATGTGGGTCCTGGGAATTGAACTCAGGTCGTCAGACTCAACAAAGGCACATTTGCCTGCTGAGGCATCTCACAGACGCACGATGGTTTTTGTTTTTTGTTTGTTTTTTCAATAATTAAAAATTACATTTTTTTTCATTTGGCAGGGGTGAGGTTGTGATGGGTTGTAACATGGATGTAGAGGTCAGAGGACAACTTCCTTGAGTTATTTCTCTCCTTCCATCATGGGTTCCTGGGATAGAACTTAGATCATTAGACTCAGCAGCAAAAATTTAACTGCTGAGCTATATCACAAACCCAAGAAAAAATATTATTATTATTATTATTATTATTATTATTATTATTATTTTGGTTTTCGAGGCAGGATTTCTCTGTGTAGCTTTGAAACCTGTCCTGGCACTACCTCTTGTAGACCAGACTGGCCTCAAACTCACAGAGGTCCGCCTGCCTCTGCCTCCAGAGTGCTGGGATTAAAGGCATGAGCCACCACTGCCTGGCTGAAAATTTTTTAATTAGTTATTTTTATGTGTATGGGTGTTTTACCTACATGTATGTCTATGTATCATGTGCATGCAATTGCCAAGGAGACCAGAAGAGAGCATCAGATATCCTGAAACTGGAGTTATAGATGGTTATCATTCACTATATGGATGCTAAGAATCAAACCCAGGTCTTCTACAAGAACAGCAAGTGCTCTTAACTACTAAGCCATGTCTCCAACCCCAAAAATTGTATCTTAATTGTCAGTTCTTCAAAGTGTTGATATTTGCTTGGTTTGCTTTAATTCTAAAAATTGAACATGGATCTGTTACATGCTAAGCTACATTACTGATCTACATCCCCAATCTTCCTTTCTTGCATTTAAATTTAAGATGTTTATAAGGGGCAGCATAAAAACAGGTTTTGTAGGCTCTGAAATTTAGGCAATTTAGGGGTTTTTCTTTAATACAGGAATACCAAATGATGAATATAAGATTACAAACAGACCCACAAAGCTTCAGAGCTTTGAGACTTCACCTTTCTTACTTTCACAGTAAATTTACCTCGATCTTATCATAATGCTTCTGTTACATAAAAAATGAGGAATAGTCATTTCCATCTGTAGTGTGGTATGGCTTTCTTTTATTTTTACTGCCACAACACCAGCATTTTTCCCCTTTGTTTTTTAAATAGACATTAAGGTAGCTTTGATGTTGTGAGTGGAGTTAGTTCAGTGAAGAAGCTCTTTCAGCAGAATCTTCACCACCTTTGCATTGCTCAGATGGAATATATTTGGTCAGTGTAGTAGCTGGGAGCTTGGTATAATTTAATAAGGGGGGTTGTTAATCTTGCAAGCTTTTGAGACCTGAATTTACAACTTTAACTTTGCATATATGCTTACTTTTGCATTGAAATTTGGTTCACAAGTGTTGAAAAGCTTGCAAATACAATTATCATGGCTTTCAGTCATCTCTATGAAGTCTTCAGTAATGCAAAGGTCGCCATGATGCTCATGCCTGACGTTCACCAGGGTCCAGCACCACCCCAGAATGCTTACCTGGGTTTCTTTACAGTTTGTTCCTCGCTTTCCAGGTGAGGATGCTGTGGTTTAAGAAAGAATGCCTTGTTTAAAGTCCTCTGTAGCAGCCCTCTAGTGGTCTCTTCAGGGTCCTCCAGGACTAGTGCTCTCATTTAAGAAAACTTAGGCTGGGCAGTGGTGGCGCATGCCTTTAACCCCAGCACTTGGGAGGCAGAGGCAGGTGGATCTCTGTGAGTTAGAAGCCAGCCTGATCTAGAGCAAGTTCCAGGACAGGCTCCTAAAAGCTACATAGAGTCTCAAAAACAAACAAACACATAAATAAATAAATAAATAAATAAATAAATAAATAAATGGTTCTTAATTTATTTGTATGAATGTTTTACGTTGTGTGTGTATGTGTATTGTGTAAACAAACAAACACATAAATAAATAAATAAATAAATAAATAAATAAATAAATGGTTCTTAATTTATTTGTATGAATGTTTTACGTTGTGTGTGTATGTGTATTGTGTGCATGCCTGGTCCCACAGAGGCCAGTATAGGGGCTGACTTCCCTGGAGCTGTTGTTGCAGATGAACCAGGCTTGAGTCTCAGCACCCATGTGGTGATTCACAGCCATCTGTAACTCCAGTTCCCAGGGATCTGATGTCTTCTTTTGACCTCTAAAGACAGCAAGCACACACAACATACAATGTGCAGATGAAACACTAATACACATAAAATGAAATAAAACTTTTAATTAAAGAAAAGAGAGATATAAAACACTGGACTGCTGAGGTGGTTCATTGGGTAAAGGCACTTGCTGCTAAACCTTCCAACCTGAGCTGGACCGCTAGAATTCACATGGTGGAAAGACAGGACTGACTCCACATGAGCACTGAGGCATTGTACTCTGGTCCAAATAAGTAGATGTGAAAGAGAGAGAACCCCTTGACTGCTGACTGCTAAGAGATAGATTTTGTGCATATATTTCTGTTTCTCTCACATATTTATTTTTATTTTACTTTGAGGCAATGTCTCACTATGTAACCGTGACTGACCTCTAACTCATAGCTGCCTCTGCCTCTCAAGGGCTGGGACTAAGGGTGTGCACCACCATGCTTAACCACAGTCTCTTTTTATACCTGGGCCTGGGGCTTAAACCTAGGGCTTTATGCATGCTAGGCTAGTGTTGTGCCACTGAGCATCATTCCCGGCCCGTTCTTTGATTTGGGATGATTCTCTGGTCTGACCTAAGTTTTCTAGAAAACAAAGGAGTACTCTTTTTAAAAAGAGAAAAACTATCTGAGTTGTTTCCTCCGGAGGAGAAATGTAGATTGCAAGTCCCACTAGTTCCCAGCTCTACAGCTTTGGCTGTATCAGTTAACCTTTTGTTTCTTTGTGCAGTAGGAATGACAGAGAATATTGATAGCAGATCTTCCAAAAGCAATTTTCAGAGCCTTGAGCAAAAGTACTAAAAATATTGCCTGCGGTATTCCCTGGTCCCACCTAGCAGTTGGCTCCAATTACCAGTCACTTAGAGGCGTTTGTAGGTAAAGCCCTTATCACACTTCGCTAATCACAGCTTTCACAGTTGCATTTTGTTGTTTCCATTCCAACCCTAATGTTTGGAAATGACTGCTTTCTTTGAGGGTTAGGAAACAGACTATTTCCATACAAATGTCACATTCTTATTAGCACATCACCTATCCATCCCTTATGGGATTTTGCAACTCTGCTCATAGATATAATCAGCTTTGTATTTTCATTCAAGGATAACAAACTGGCAAGGTTGAAATCTTGTCATCAGAATTGAATAGCTCCCTGGAACTGGAAGGAGGGACCAACTGAGTTGAGCCTTGTTCAGAAATGACAATAGTCTTTAGAATCTCTATCACATGATCTCTTTTCTTTTCCTTCCAGTATGGTGACTATGACCCCTCTGTGCATAAGCGAGGATTTTTAGCTCAAGAGGAATTGCTTCCAAAAAGGGTAAGAAATCAGTTTCTCTCTGGGAAAACAGCAAATGTAGCTGAATGAAAGCCTCTGAATGACTTGAAGGAGTGTTGGAAGTACAAAACAAGCTCATTTACATAGTTCATAATCTTGAAAAGACTATGGACTCTTGGTTAAGCATATTTACTTATTAGTGTGTGTTGTGTTGTGCCTGTGAGTATGCAGGTGTATGAGCCCTTTCACACATGCAGAGGCCAGAGCAGGACTTCAGGTGTCTTCCTCTATTTATTCTCTCTTTGTTATGTCATGAGACAAGGTCTCTCAGCTGGAAGCTTCCATTTAAGCTAGGCTGGCCAGGCAGTGAGCATTCCAGATCTACCTGTCTCTACCCACTCAGTGCTGTGGTTATAGGCATGTATGTACAATCATGCCTGCCCTTTTTATGTTTTTTTTAAATGTTTTTATTTATTTTTTGAGGGCTTTTTGTTTGTTTCAAGACAGGGTTTCTTTGTGTAATAGCTTTGGCTGTCCTGGAACTTGCTCTGTAGATCAGGCTGTTCTGGAACTCACAGAGTTACTCTGCCTCTGCCTCCTGAGTGCTGAGACTAAAGGCATGTACCACCACCACCCAGCTTATTCCTTTAATTTTTTGTTTTTGTTTTTCGTGTTTTGGGACAGGGTTTTTCCATGTAACAGCCCTGGCTGTCCTGGAACTCATTTTGTAGACTAGGCTGTCCTTGAACTCACTGAAATCCACCTGCCTCTGCCTTCCGAGTGCTGGAATTAAAGGTGTGAACCACCACCACCACCCAGCTCCTTGAGAATTTTATGCAATATATTTTGATCATATTCTTTCTCCTCCTCCACCTCCTACTATATCCCTCCACCTCCCTGTACACCCAACTTTATGTTCCTCTCTCTCTTAAACAACAACAGAAACCACTAAAAGTAGTGGATTCCAATTTGTGTTAGCCATCTACTCCTGAGTGTGCTGCCTGGGGTGTGGTCATTCTACTTGAAGAAAATTGATTTTCCTTCTCCCAAGAGCTATCAATTCCTAATATTACTGGGGATTCAAACTCAAGTCCACATGTTTGCAGAGCAAGCACTTTTACCTACTGAGCTTTCTTTCTAGCTCCTACTTTTATTTTTTGAGATAGGCCCTTGTTCTGTGGTCCAGGCTGGTCTTGAACTCACTACCCTCTTGCCTCAGTCTCCCGAGTACTAGAATTACAGGTGTATATATACTGAGTATAGAATTACAGTGTAATATATACCACTGCACTTGATCAAGCATATGAAAACAAAAGATGCTGCAGCACATACGGTTCATGCCTGAACTCCCAGTAGTTAAGAGGCAGAGAGAGGCAAGAGAATCATAAGGTTAAGGCCAGCTTGAACTACAGAGTGAGATTCAGTCTCAAAATGAGAAAATGCAAGAGCTTGTGGAATTAATGTCTAATTGCTAGGAAGTGTGTGGCCGGTAGATTATTTTTCTGGTGTGGCAATTTCTAAAGGTGGTTGAGTGGCATTGACTTAAAGGAGCCTTGAGATTTGTGTTCTCTGTGCAGAATTGAGCTGTTTGGGATGGAGAAGATGAGGTGGAGGGGCTTTTAATCCTCTTGTTCATCTTACTCATTAGACACAGAAGCAGCCTTTGGCTGTTTCCCTTCTTATAGCCCTGCTTATCATCTGTCACTGGGTAATAAAGGCTTTCCCCAACCCTTCCCTGCCTTTACCTATCCTTTGATGGCTTCTCTGCAGTTGAAGGCCCGCATAAGTAAGCACTGCTTTCTGTCAGAGGTGGTCCCTGAGATGAACACCCTGGCAGCCCAGGAGTGCAGTTAGGATTGAGGAATGCTGCAGCCTGCAGGTTGCTCCTCCAGTGGAATGGTGCTTGTGTATACACCCACCTCTGTGTGTGACTCTCCCTGCATGCAGCTTTTTAAAAATAGCTTTGCTGTTTTGTAAAAATGAACTATAATTATAAAAATGGCAAACAATATCCAGACTTGCTTTGCATGTGGATTTTCTCTTGCTGTCTTTTTGGTAGGTGATAAATCTATATCAGATGACTCCGGAAATGTGGGAGGAGAGAATTACTGCTTGGTACGCGGAGCACCGGGGCAGAGCCAGGTAAAGCTGCTTCATCCTTGTTTACATTTCTTCATACCTTCCCCCCGTAAAGAACTATAAAACTAGGACATGCTTGTAGGACAGAATGCAGTCCTGAAGTATATGAAAGGAAAAGCGAGAACTGGGAGTAGTGTTGGTCCTCAGTTTCATGTGCATCCATCCTTGTTGTTGTGCTATAAAAATGGCATATGACCATCTGGGCATGTAGCTCAGCAGTAGAGTGCTTGCCGAGAATGTGTAAGACTCTGGGTTGAAAACCAAATTTATAAATTAATTAATTAAAAGTGGTCTTGTGCTCTGCCTATCAGGATATCCAAGTCTGATACATTCACTGGCAGTTTAGTTTAACATTCTGTCTGAAGGCCCTTTTTTTTATATTCAGGCCTACATTGATGGCATTGATGACTGCTTTTCACTTTTACTCTGCAATGTATAATTTTATGTTGTTACATAATTGCATAAGACTTGAGGGTAGATTCTTGGAGGAGAGTTAGTGATCAAAGAACATGAACATTTTGTTTTGATAGGTGAAACTAAATTACTTTCTAAATAATTGTAATCGGACAGGGGTGGCACATACCTTTAATCCCAGCACTCTGGAGGCAGAGGCAAGTGGAGCTCTGAGTTTGAGACCAGCCTGGTCTACAGAGCGAGTTCCAGGATAGCCATAACTATTAACACAGCGAAACCCTGTCTTGAAAAACATACAAACAGACAAAAAATAATAATATGAATAAATAAAAATTTGTGCCTTTTGGCATATGTCCATCACCAGTGTTAGTAAAATGTTACCACTACCCTAGGTTTCTTTCAATATTTTTTATTCAACCTACAATTTTACTAAATTAAAATTAAAACACAAAAATTTGTAGTTTGTTGTAAGTATTCCTCTGGTAGCTTTAGATGTTGATCATCTTTGTATTAGCCCCCACCCTAATCCTTCAAATCAGCTTCCTACAATATTTTTTGTTTGTTGTGTGTATATGGATGTTTCCCTATATGTATGTCAGTGTACCGTGCCTGGTGTGCATGTCTGGTGCCTAAGGATGCCAGAAGGTGGCACCAGAACTGGAGTTACAGATGGCTTGGGGGCACTATGGGTGCTACAAATTAAACATGGGTTCCCTGGAAGAGTAGACAATGCTCTTAACTACTGAGGTATCTCTTTTGTTTATACCCACAAAATGGACAGATCATAAGTATACTGTTTGATCATTTATCACAAATGATAAGAAATAGCCCATGACTTTCTCCCCAGAGATAACTAGTTTTCCAGTTTCTTTTTTTTTTTTTTTTTTATGGTCAAAGTCTTACTATGTAGCTCTTGTAGTCCTGGAACTTGCTATGTATTTCAGGCTGGCCAACACTCACAGAAGTCCACCTGCCTCTACTCAGTGTTGAAATTAAAGGCTTGTGCCATCACATCTAATTCAGTTTCCCAATTTCTAATTAGTGTTCCCGTAGACTGGTGTTGCCCATTGATTTTTTTTTTTAATTTACCATTGTTATATTATGAGTCTGTAGTGCTGAGAGATCAAGTACATGGTCTCTCATATGCTTGGCAGCTGACCATTCTATCACTGAGCTGCATCTCTAGTCCACCATCATCCATTTTAAACTTTAGATAAATGCACCAATTTCTATATTAAGTGGTTTTTTTCTCAAGATCATCGTGTGAGATTTGAGTACATGGCATGTAGCAATAATTTTCCCATTTTCATGGCTGTGCAGAATTCCAGTATATTAGTATAACAGATTATTTATCCATTCTACTGTTGAAGGACTCTTGAGTTGTTGGGTTGTTTCTTGGTTTTTGCTGTTATAGGTAATGTTGAATAGTTTCCCAAAGTAATTGAATCAATTTACATCAGCAGTGTGTGTGATTTCTGGTTCTTCCACCTGCTTGCCAACACTTGGCGTTCTCTCAGGGTGAATTTTTAAAATCCATCTGAGAGCATTTTGAGATGAGAGAGAGAGAGAAGGACAAGGACAAGGTCATAGGGAAGCTTGAGTTGAATTACTTCAATACATTTAACTATTGGGGAGTTTTCTGCAAGTCACTGCTGCTTCAGAGCTTGCTTTAAGTTTGAGTTATAACACAAAATATTCATCCATTGTCCTGGGTTTCATGGCTCAGATAGTTCTTGCCTTAACCTTCAACAGTAACCCCTTTGTCTCTTAACCCCAAGAGACAAAGTCAGGAAAGTAGAAGCTGTCATAGTGTGTAGAAAAGCTTGTTCACTCCTAAAACCTCTGGGTTAAGAAAGTGCACAGAGATAAGGCAACAGCTTAAATAATTCATCTGAGGTTGAAAATAACACACCATGGTTTTGGTTTTTCTTTTTACTATTGCAAGGGATGAAACTCAGCTGTACACGTGCTAAGTGAGTGCTGTACCACTAAGCTACACTCCCAACCCCCACATTCTTTTTTTTTTTTTAATCACTTGAGACAGATGCCACTATTTACCAAGGGCAGAGTGTGAAATTGAAGCCAAGAGACAGTGTAATGAGTCTGTTTTCTTATTTTCACGGGGATGGGAAATTCTGCTGCTTGTGTTTAATAGACTCTGGATTGGGAAAAGCTCTGCTGGTGTCTGGTCTGTCTCCTATCTTCTGCAGGTGTCGTAAATCCATAGGATAAGCATGCTGAGAATACTTAGCTTGGTGAGTGTCTGTCCTCCACCCTTGTCACTTAGCCCCAGTGACCGTGTTCTTCCATTCTCCTTACAGGGATGAAGCTGAAATGGAGTATTTGAAGATAGCACAGGACCTGGAGATGTATGGGGTGAACTACTTTGCAATCCGGGTGTGTTGACTCCTCCCCAAGTTTCCTGGCTACCAGATAGACTGAGCCAGGGCCACATAGCCCAGTGGGTTGCTTCCTCATTCCAGGGTAGTTAGAGTCTTTTATGGTTCAGGGGTAAAGAAGAAAAGAGAAAGACAGGGATCTAGAGCCTCCTCTTTTATTTGGGGACTTCAAATTAGATCAGAGGTAATTGCCAGTGGTACATTCTGGGACACAGGCCTGGTTCTCTTCGGCAAAACTTGTTGGAATGCTGACCATGTAATATTTGATAATTCTGGCCTCTTGTGAGATCCAAGGAGCACCTGGAAATAGTATCTTTTCCTGGGGCCCATGGAAAGTAAGGTTGCTCTTACAGATTCCTGGTTTGTTTGGGTGGAACTCTTATTCTCACTGTGAGGCTAATTAGTTTTCTGTTCAGACCATTAATGGTCCCCAGGCCTCTGGGAACCAGTGCTTCTGCAGAGAAAGGCATTTGTGTTCTGCTCAGATGTGGCCCTAGAGTATGCATTTCTCCTGTTGTGGGATTTTTCTGGTTGCAGTGTATCTATCCATGGCTTCTTCCAACAGAGTCCATGCTGTATACCCAAGCTTTTCTTCCCTGGTGGATGAGTTGTTGTTAAGATGGCCACAGATGAGTAGATCACCTGCAGTCATCTTCTGCCTCTCTGACTCCAGTTAATCTTTGCTTTCCTTTTTCAGGTTCCTACATCCTTATGTTAACTTGGAGTAAATGGAATTAAGCACATCTCCAGCATAGCTTTCTACTTAATTTGTTTTCTAAATACAGGTTTTGTGGATTTCATTGCATAAAAAACAAAACAGGGCACACTGAAATGTTCTGCTATAATAAGCAGGTGCCTAAAAAGGTATTTATAGGAATGCAGAAGGTTGCAGGGGCTGGAACGATGGCTCTGTAGTTGAGAGCACATACTGCTTTTGCATCAGGACCTGAGTTCAGTTACCAGCTCCCAGTTTGGGAGGCTCACATTGCCTGAAACTTCAATTCCAGAGTGAATTTGATGCCTCTGGCCTCCAAGGGCACCTGCAGTTATGTGCACAGACATATAAATATGTAACTAAAAATAATAAGAAGAACAAATCTTAAAAAAATAAAAAAGAATGTAGAAGGTTGTTTCTAATGTTTCATGAGTAGTAGATGAGGCACTTGCTGCCTGGCCTGATATCCTGACTTCAGTCCATGGAATCTACATGGTCAAAGCAGAGAACTGATTCCTGTACATTGTCTGAGAGCTTCACATGTGTGCTGTAGCATAAACATGCATGCACAGACTCAACATATAAGTAAATAAATATTAAATAATTAAAAGATTCATTCATTTCTACATAACATCCACTTCTTTGAGGTTAGGCCAATTTAGTAGGTTTCTGTGGTTTTGTCAACCCACCTAACTTCCGTTACCTACCACCACTGTTAATTGTATTTAAAAAAGAAAGAAAGAAAAGAAGAAAGGAAGAAAGAAAACATTTTGCAGTCCTTAAAAACCTCTTAGGGCTGGGCAGTGATGGAACATGCCTTTAATCCTAGCGCTTTGGAGGCAGAGGCAGGTGGATCTCCGTGAGTTTGAGGCCAGCCTATTCTACAGAGCAAGTTCCAGGACAGGCTCCAAAACTACAGAGAAACCCTGTCTCGAAAAAACAAGAACAAAAAACAAAACCCTCTTAGGCTAGGCAGTGATAGTGAACACCTTTAATCCCAGCATTCGGAAGGCAAAGATAGGTGGATCTCTGAGTCTGAGGCCAGCCTGGTCTACAGAGTGAGTTCCAGGACAGCCAGAGCAACACAGAGAAACAACCCATCTCAAAAATAAAACAAAACAAAACAAACAAAAGCCAAAAAACCACTAATGTTCCTTATAAATTTATTTTACTTAGAAGAAAAAAATTATATATATATATATTTTTTCATTTGTTTATTTATTCCTGGTGGTGAGCAGAGGATCATATGCTAGAGTTTTCTGTTACCATATGGGTTCTGGGGGGTCAAACTCAGGTCATCAGGTGTGGCAGTAAGCAGTTTGACTCACTAAGCTTCTCAGCAGTCTCCAAACCAGCTGCTGCTTCTTCATAGGGATATTTCTATATGAATCAGATGAGCATGAACTACTTTTTGTTTGTTTTTTATGTTGAACAATAGACAAAGTTAAAGACATTTTAGTAGTTTTATGTTAGAGATCTTAAATTCTATCATTAGGAAAGATAAATGCTTAAAACATTTTATTTTAACTGATAATTAGGTATTTGAACATATTAATGGGGTACTAGGTGATTAAAACAATCTCAGAGGAGTTATTATGCTACCCTCTCTAGTCTCTAGGAGTGTTATAGTCATAATGATAACAAAAGGTGGAATCCTTTCTTTTTTTATTTGAATCATCAGAAACATAAAGAAATATCTTATTTTCCAAAACGGGGTACAGATGTAAGAACACAAGTCTCACTTCTGTTAGCACATCACTTTGAAAAGCTTTGCAGACAAGAAGAACACTTTTGTGCCTGGGTGGCAGTGCCTGGTTTCAGGTGTTAGAACAAGTAGAGAGATTTATCTTAGAGCGTACACCTCCCCATCCAACACCTGCCGTTAGATTGGTACTTCTCATCACAGCCCAAGCACCTTCTCAGTGTGCAGATCTGCTGTCCTAGCCTTGAGTCTTGGCTCAATTTCCTTACTGTCAGCAAGGAGTCAGGAGCTATAGTGTCCTTGTGTGTGCAGGGAGTTTCTTTCCACTACAAAGGCTAAACAACACTGGCAAATTGGTCTGCCTATGAAGATGGCTCCATAGTGGGGTCAGTCACATGGATCACAGGGCACTAAGCCTCTGGTTGTACTAACTGCTGCCCAGGAGTCCTCTCAGAGATACAGCATTTATATAACTAACTGGTATTTTAAACAGCTTCATAGAAGTATAATTTGTATACATTTCTTCCAACATTATCAGGCATTTGAAACATATGGAAAAATTAAGTTTTCAATGAATGCCATATATACCCACCACATAGCTACCCCCAAAATGCAGTTAACGTTTTACCATATTGGGGTATAGTATAGTAAAACTACAAGACTGCATTGTAATCTAAAATAAAACCATCTAGTTCCTAGACTGAAGTTTTTCCTTCTAGCCATCCAGCAACTTTTATGTGTGTGATGATGATCAAAGCTAGGGCTTTGTATGTGCCAGGCAAGAACATTGCCACAAAGTAACAGTGGCACCTATAATGGGAGAAATGTTCAAACATGTGGATTTTGGCCCTCCTCTGATAATCTGGTTATTTAAGTAGTATTCACAACATTTAAATTACCATTTCTTCAACCACCAAGCCAGTGACAAGAGCCTGAGTCCACAGTGACTCAAGGGACACACCAGTCACAAAAATGGTATTGTTTTGCCTCTGCTTCCCTAAATTCAGAAGCTGGAAGCCTCCTGGGTTACAAGAGAGCTGTGGTTTCTGTTGAGACTTGTTGAAACTTGTCAAATATAACAATATATGCCAAATTCTTTAGAAAGTTGACTAAAATCCCCAGCTGGAAGCTGACAACAGCTGCTCTTTATTGGCTCTGCAGAATAAAAAGGGCACAGAGTTGCTGCTTGGTGTGGATGCTCTGGGGCTTCATATCTATGACCCCGAGAACAGGCTGACCCCCAAGATCTCCTTCCCATGGAATGAAATCCGAAACATCTCCTACAGCGACAAGGAGGTAGGACATGTCTATACTGCAGGTGCCACTTGGGGTACATTGGTCCTGCAAAAGGTCCTTTCCTGTTTTTCCTCTTTGCCAAAGCTCCCAATCCAGGCCATCTCCTTGTCAGTGAAAGTCTTAATTCCCAGGCTTTAGAACTTTGGTTGATTTTTAAAATACTTACGGAATGGTTTTGGCATCCCTTCTTTAAAGGGCATGGCTAAAGCCCACTATTGACTAACAGGAGAGTGAGCAGCTCAACTTGTCAAGACTAAACCCCAAAGAACAGAAGGAAAAAGGAACATTTCTGATAACTTGACTTTCTATTTCTTTGTATTTTAAGTGTGATCTATGTTAAGCTTCTCTATGTACTGTGTTTGATACATGTAGTGGAAAAGTGTGTGAGAGAGAGACAGAGAAAGTGCATGTTGGGGGGGGGGGTTCTTTGTCTTAATTTTTAACAGGGTTTCATTGTGTAGTCCTGGCTGACCTTGAATTTGCTATTTAGACCAGTAGACCAGGCCAGCCTTAAACTCTCAGAGATCTGCCTCTGTTTCCTGAATGTTGGGATTAAAGGCGTGAACCACCATGCCAGGTTGACAGTTATATATTTTGTTTTTGTCAAGATGTCTATTAGGTAGCCGGGCGGTGGTGGCGCACGCCTTTAATCCCAGCACTCGGGAGGCAGAGGCAGGTGGATCTCTGTGAGTTCGAGGCCAGCCTGGTCTACAAGAGCTAGTGCCAGGACAGGCTCCAAAGCTACAGAGAAACCCTGTCTCGAAAAACTAAAAAAAAAAAAAAAAAAAAAAAAAAAAAAAAAAAAGATGTCTATTAGTCAAGATTCTCTAAAGAAACAGAACAGATAGGATGAATATGTATATTAAAAGGGTATTCATTAGATTGGCTTGCACAGCCCAAGTAGTCCAACAATGGCCACCTCACTGGAGAGACTGAGAATCCAGAAATTGTTCAATCCACAAGGCTAGATGTCTCTGCAGTCTCGATGTGTGTTGAAGGCCTGGGGGATTCCTGAAGAACTTCTGGTTTTAGTCTGTGTTGTAATCCCATTGAAGTCAGCTCTAATATTGGTAAACGAATGCTGTAGCACCAGGATATATAAACTTGCTAGCAAGAGTGAGAGCAAGCAGGCAAAAGCAAAGTTTCCTTATTCTGTGTCCTTTTATGTGGGTTACCATCAGAAAAAAATGGTCCAGATTTAGGGTAGGTCTTCCTGCTTCCTAATCTGGTTAAGAAAATCCCTCACACCTTTAATCCCAGCATTTGGGAGGCAGAGGCAGGCGGATCTCTATGAGTTTGAGGCCAGCTTTGTCTACAAAGTAAGTTTTAGTGTAGATAGAACTGTTACACAGAGAAACCCTGTCTGGAAAAACCACACAAACCAAACAAAACAAAAAATAAAAGGGAAAAAAGGAAAAAAGAAAAGCCCTCACAGGAGTATCTAACAGCTTGGGTTTTAATTGATTCATTAGGTTCAAATATTTTTGTGTAGCCCAAAATGACTTGAACTGACAGCAATACTCCTGCCTCAGCCTCTTAAATTCTGAGATTACAGGCATATGCCCAGAGTAGATTCACATATTTCTATATAGGATGATGGCTTTTCAAATGCAGCAGTCCTATGTTTTATGTATTCATTAGTATTTTTTTAATCTTTACTATACGGTGCTGGGGATCAAAGCCAGAGCCTTGCACATGCAAGACTTTTGCTGTCCTACTGACCCTGGCTTCCTAGTCATTAATTTTAAAGGAATTATTAAACATCTGCTTTGTGCCAGAGAGCAAACAGAAATGAGGAAAGTCCAGCATTACCCCTCCAGTCAGTAATGGCTTGACTGCTCTAGAACATAAAATACAATGTGGGCTGCTCAGATGGCTCAGTGAGTAAAGGTACTTGCTATCAAGCCGAACTACCTACTTCAATTCCTAAGACCCACATGGTGGAAAAAAAAAGAACTAACTTATACAGGATGTCTCTGACCTTCACACATCTGCCTGGGCACGTACTCTACCCTTCAATAAGTAAGTAAGTAAATAAATAAAGAGTAAAGTGGGAGGAGCTGACGATGTTGTTGTGAGGGCCTCTATTACACGTGCATTAACTTCTGATCAAGTTCTCAGAAGAAATTACTGTAAAGGCAGGGATATGTTTGATATCCATGTCACCAGAAAACAGGTACATTGAGATCTTATGTCTGATGGGTAGAGTGGCAAGGCCTGGGAACCAGAGTGGTTTCTGTTTATCGGGGAGTTCCAGAGACAGACCCTGAGAACACAAGACACCAGGCAGAAGCAGGCAGCCTGGCCTGTGCACGTCCACGCAGAGTAGGCCATGAGTGACAGTGATGTTTCATGTTGTCTGCAGGTCTTGGAGCAAATTTCTTTCTTTTTTAGCAGCTCAAGGTAAGCAATACTATGTGGCTTAGGTTACTCAACCATGCTTGCTGAAGCAAATTGAACTTGCCTCTCTTCTTCCTCCTCCCTTCCTCTCCCTCTATTTTTGTCTTTCAGACAGGGTCTTTCTGCATAGCCTGGAACTTAGCAGTCCTCTTGTCTCAACACCTCTAAATGCTGGTGTTATGGTTAGGCATTTCACATCGAATTCAAAGTGAGCTGCTTGTTTTACATTTATCTATTTACTTATTGAAGGAAGGGGGTGTAGTATGTGCCAGGGTGAGTGTATAGAATTCAGGGGACAACTTGTTAGGCATTGTTTCTCTCCCTTACCACGTTGGTACCAGGGGTCACACTCCTTTTTTTTTTTTATTTTTTATTTTATTTTTTTTTGTCGAGTAACAGCCCTGGCTCTCCTGGAACTCACTTTGTTCACCAGATTGGCCTTGAACTCACAGAGATCCACCTGCTCCTGCCTCCTTAGTGCTGGGATTAAAGGTGTGCACTACCACTGCCTGGTCACATTCCATTCTTAAGGTTTGGTAACAACACCTTTATTTACTTGCTGAGCCATTTGCCAGGCCAATTGCATTTCTTCATCTAAACATTCTGACAATTGGTTTTGTAGCTGGTTGTCCTGAGAAGTGAGCATTAGGTAGTTGTTTGTTTGTTTGTTTTCAGGTTCTTAAATTGGAATCTCAATGTGACTTAAAGTAGTCAGTGTTCAGCCGGGCGATGGTGGCGCACGCCTTTAATCCCAGCACTCGGGAGGCAGAGGCAGGCGGATCTCTGGGAGTTCGAGACCAGCCTGGTCTACAGAGCTAGTTCCAGGATAGGCTCCAAAGCCACAGAGAAACCCTGTCTCGAAAAACCAAAAAAAAAAAAAAAAAAAAAAAAGTAGTCAGTGTTCCACTGTGTAACTAGTCCTTTGCCTCCCACTTTCGCTAATGGTTCCTCAAATACTTGTTTTTCAGAGCTCAAGGATTAAGGTCCCCTAGTATACCCTGTGACACAACCAACTCTAACGTGCCCTCTCAAGGCCATCATGTTCTATCATATCAGTATCTTGCACAGCAAGCAGACTCCAAGCTACTTGGGCATGCCTTAATGGGACTTATGGATAGCAGTCATCCTGCTAAAACAGTTAGTGATTCTTCGTATGTGGCCTGACGTGACAGAGAGCCTGTCTGTGGTTTCCGTACTTTTTGTGACTTCCCACTCACAGCTCTAGGGTTCATTAGCAAGGCTAAAAATAAGCTTATGAAATTCATAAATAATATTCTACACCAGAACAATACTATGACTAAATTAACTTGTCCAAAGTCTAAACAAAGAATGTTTTTGCCATCGGTCTATGTGTGCTCATTTCTTATTGGACAATAGAAACATGTAAAGAAATATCCAAGAATTTGCCTTCCTCGGCAAGTTTATTTGCTAAGCAACTAATTTTTTTGTTCCATTTTCTGTTTTATATTCAGTAGTCCTGAGAATGGAAACCACATGCAGGCAAGACCTGTATATCTGGCTCAATCATTTTTTAAAATTTTTTCCGGCTTTGCTAGGGGTGGCTGTACAAGTCTTTTTTTTTTGTTTTTTTTTTGTTTGTTTGTTTGTTTTTGTTTTTCGAGACAGGGTTTCTCTGTGGTTTTGGAGCCTGTCCTGGAACTAGCTCTTGTAGACCAGGCTGGTCTCGAACTCACAGAGATCCGCCTGCCTCTGCCTCCCGAGTGCTGGGATTAAAGGCATGCGCCACCACCACCCAGCTTGTACAAGTCTTTCTTGGGAATGTGTGTGTACTTTTATAATATTTGTTAGCATATGCTAATTGTACAAAGTAATGGGTGTCAGGAAGGCATTTTCATATGTGCGTATAAAATATATTTGATCTTGGGCTGGAGAGGTGGCTCAGGGGTTAAGAGCATTGCCTGCTCTTCCAAAGGTCCTGAGTTCAATTCCCGGCAACCACATGGTGGCTCACAACCATCTGTAATAAGGTCTACCCCTTCTGGCCTGCAGACGTACACACAGACAGAATATTGTATACATAATAAATATATAAATATTTTAAAAATATATTTGATCTATATGCTTTTTTAAAAAAAGATTTATTATGTATAGTGTTCTGCCTGATGTATGTCTGTAGGCCATAAGAGGGCACCAAATTTTATTATAGATGGTTGTGAGCCACCATGTGGTTGTAGGAATTGAACTCAGGACTTCTAGAAGGGCAGCCAGTGCTCTTAAGCTCTGAGCCATCTTTCCAGCCCCTTGTTTTGGTTTTGAAGCGGGTCTATGTTGTCCTGTTTGGCCTGGAACTCTTTCTATAGAACAGATTGGCTTCGAACATATGATCTTCCTCCCTGAGAGCCAGTATGACAGGTGTGTGTTATCATGTTCAGCTGAGAGTTACATTTCCAGGGGCATTCTAGGAATCTGGGAGCTTTCTGTCTCCTCAGTGGTTCAGAGTAGCAGTTGACTTGTCTGTGTGTGTGTGTGTGTGTGTCTATGTCTCTGTATGTCTGTGTGTTTTAAGTTTCTCTTTCTAAGTTGTCAAAATCCTTTTGATTTCAGGAACTGTATTTTTCTCTTTTACAGCAATCTATTTTTCTTCATACTGTATTTCTTCTCTTGGCATCTTTTACCTACTGACCATGCTCAGAAACCCATAGTAACTTGCTGTATTAAGTGTCACCTATACCAAGCTTTCTTTTTTGAGTCACCAACCAGCTCCCAAATCATGACACGGAGATTTATTATTAGATATGAATGCTTGACCTAGCTTAGACTCATTTCTGGCCAGCTCTTTTAATTTAAATTAACTTGTTCTTCTTTTCTACCTCCTTTGCTCCTCTTCTCTTCTCAACCTAGATTTCTCCTCCTATTTATTCTCTCTGCTTGCCAGCTTTGCCCCTCTCCTGCCTGACTATTGGCCATTCAGCTTTTTACTAGATCAGTTGGATGCCTTAGGCCAGCAATGTGAAACAGCAACACGTCTTTTAATAATTAAACAAATGCAGCAGAAACAAATGCACACACCTTCTCAGTTAAATACTCCACAGCATGAGCAAATGTAACACATCTTTGCCCAGTTAAAATAATATTCCACAACAGTCACCCCCTCTGAGGTTTTTCTTCTTCACCACCTATCAGCATTCCTATCCATCTAAGCCTGCTGTATCAGTGCAAATTACTAAAGAGCTAATATGGTCAGTATCGTGCTCACCATCCCCTCCTCTTCTAATTTTCAGTGCTAGATACTGAATTTATTCTTATTATTTGACTTGTCTAGAATGCCCCTCCACCCTATCTTTTAGCTATTCTGCCATATACTTCTAAGACCAACTGTAATGCCTCCCATTGTGCTAGATCTGCTCTAAACCTCTAGGATATTTGTGACATGTCCCACCAGTGAGACACTGATATATGGTGTTATCTCTTGAGTATTTGGCTGTTGTTGGACTAAGTCCTACTAGACTGAGAACTTTATGAAGGCAAGGAACTGTGCCAATGTGACTGGGTGCCACTGTCCGTTCCTCAGAGCTACCCAAGATGGTTAGGGTCATGAAATTCTGCAGCCCCAATCTTGGGCCCTGTATGCCTCAGACTTACCCAAGGCTTTATTCCTGGGCACCAGGAGGCCAGGACTAGAGGCGGTGTAGTTGCTACTTTGTGGATTCCCGGTTGATGTCATATGAAACTGTACTCCTTTCTTTCAGTTTACTATTAAGCCACTGGATAAGAAAATTGATGTCTTCAAATTTAACTCCTCAAAGCTTCGTGTTAATAAGCTGGTAAGTTGAGAGCCTGGTTTTCATGACAGAGAACTAACCTTTCTAAGGAATTAGATGATCTGTGTGTATGTATGTATACACATGCATACACATGCTTCTCTGCCAGGGAGCTGGCCCTAGTTTCTCTTGCTAAGAGCTATAAAATGATATTTGATTTGGTAAATACTTTTCTCTTTGGTTTAACCTATACAATTAACCTTTTTGAGGGGAGGGGAGGTGGGAAGTGGAGATAAAATCTGGAGCTTAGTGCATGTCAGAAAGAGCATTCTGCTGAGGTACATCTCAGCTCTCCACTTGCCATGTTGATTTGCATTTTATAATTACTAATGAAGCTACATCTTTATACCTGTTGATCAAATCTAATTCCCTGTTCAGTTCTTGCTTTGGGTCTTTTGGCCACTTTTCTCTTGGGTTGTTTGTTTGTTTTCTTTATTAATTATTATCCTCCTTGTGAGGCTCGTTTTCCTTCTTTATGATGTTATGGCGAGTAAACATTTTCACCTTTCATGTCGACACATAAAATACTCCATCGTAAACTGGGTGGACAATGGTGGCACACGCCTTTAGTCCCAGCATTTGAGAAGCAAAGGCAGGCGGATCTCACGCGGATCTCTGTGAGTTCGAGGTCATCCTGGTTTACAAAACGAGTTCCAGGACACCAGGACTACACAGAGAAACCCTGTCTCAAACCTCCCTCCTCCAAAAAAAAAAAAAAAAAACCTCGATCATTTGTTCTTCTGTGTTTTCTTACTTGATGTCTTATCTTGATTTAAAAAAATACTCTGTATTTTCAAATAAAGTTACTTTTGAAACTGGAATCAGCTTTTTGGTATGAGGGAGAAAGCCAGCTTATTTCTTTCCATATAAATAACGTTTGACACAACCCAGTTCTAGCTGATGGTCCCTGATCTGCCATCTGTCTTGCCACATCTTGACTTAGGACACTGTGGTGATGAATGGAGCATCCTCTATTCACTGCGTATCCTCCCAGAACTGAGAACACGGCTTTTGTGTTTTATTCCATCCTTTCTTCCTCAGATTGCAGCTGTGCCATGGTGGGCTGGTAGACAGCAAAGTAAATTGTTTTTGTTTTTGTTTTTGTTTTTTGAGACAGGGTTTCTCTGTAGCTTTTGGAGCCTGTCCTGGAACCAGCTCTTATAGACCAGTCTGGCCTCAAATTCACATAGATCCTCCTGCTTCTGCCTCTCAAGTGCTGGGATTAAAGGTATGCGCCACCACCGCCCAGCTAAATGGCATTTTTATTTATTTATTTGGTTGGTTGGTTGGTTTAGTTTTTTGAGACAGGGTTTCTCTGTAGTTTTGAAGCCTGTCCTGGAACTAGCTCTTGTAGACCAGGCTGGCCTCAAACTCATAGAAATCTGCCTACCTCTGCCTCCCGAGTGCTGCGCAAAGTAAATTTATATACTTACCATATTTCCTCCTATTTCTGTGCCATAGATTCTCCAGCTATGTATTGGGAACCACGACCTATTTATGAGGAGAAGGAAGGCTGACTCTTTAGAAGTTCAGCAGATGAAAGCCCAGGCTCGGGAGGAGAAGGCTAGGAAGCAGGTGAGTAAGACTTCAGGTTTTGTTTCTTTCATTTGGTTTGTGTATTTATGTATTTGTGCACTTGATTTTGTAGGCCAAAGGTCAAACTTAGGTATTATTCCTCAGGAATATCTACTTTATCTTTTGAGACAAAGTCTCTTAGTGGCCAGGGACTTACTGATAAAGCTAAGCCAGCAAGCCCTAGGACTCTGGCTGTTTCTACATTCCTAGTATGATACTACTATGCCTGACCTTTTTTGTGAGTGCTAGGGATCAAACCCAGGTATAGCAAGTACTTTTTTAAAACTGAGTTATCCCTCCAGTCTCAATCTTCTTTGTTTAAGGCACATTCTTACTATGTAGTTCTGGCTGGCCTGGTACACTCTGTGGAGCCAAGTCAGGCCTCAAACGCAAGACAGTTTTCTTGCCTCAGCCTCCCTAATTCTGGGATCATGGACGTGCCACTATGCCCAGCTAAGACACGGTTTTAGGGCTAGCAAGGTGGTTCATCAAGGAAAAGTACTTGCTGTGCAAACCTGACATTGTTCATGTGATATCTGAAACCTATGGAAAGATGGAAAGAGAGCAGACTCCACAGAGTTGTCCTCTGACATCCACACATGCACCATAGGACATGTGCACAAACTTCGTGTTCTCATTCATACACATTAATGAATAATAATCATTAAAGATCTTGTGTTGTTTTTTTTTTAAATATTTATTTATTTTGTATACAATATTCTGTCTGTGTGTATGACTGCAGGCCAGAAGAGGGCACCAGATCTCATTCCAGGTGGTTGTGAGCCACCATGTGGTTGCTGGGAATTGAACTCAGGACCTTTGGAAGAGCAGGCAATGCTCTTAACCTCTGAGCCATCTCTCCAGCTCCTGTTGTGTTGTTTTGATTTGGTTTAGTTTTTGTTTTTTTGTGATGGGTTTTTCTGTGTAACTGCTCTGGCTGTCCTAGAACTTCCTCTGTAGACCAGGCTGGCCTCAAACTCACAGAGCTGCCTGCCTCTGCCTCCTGAGTTCTGGGATTAAAGGTATGTGCCACTACCACCCGACCTAAAGACCTTGTTTTAATTGATGATATTACTTTTGGTCAGTCTCAGCCTACGAGATAAAGGATGGCTGTTGTCAGCCTGATAATAGATGTACCTGTCTTATTCCATTCCTGTTGGATCTTTTTTAGCTAATGCTCAGATAATGGGTTGTCAACTATGAAACTAAGCACTTGGGCTGGCGAGATGGCTCAGTGGGTAAAGGTAATTGCCACCAAACCTGATAACCTGAGTTTGATGCCTGGCAGTCACATGGTAGAAGGGGAAAACTGACTTCTACAAGTTGTTCTATGACTGTCACGTGCACACTTACATATATGAATAAAATAGACATAATAAAAATTTTAAGGGAAATTCATACTAAGTTCCAATAGCATATCTTAAAAAAAAAAAAACAAACAAAAACCAAGATCATTAGTTGTTTCTATACTTATCACAGACTTGGGACAAGGTAACCAGGCATGGTTTTGTTTCCCTGTCTGTCTAGCTGTCCTTCTTTACGTCTGTCTTCCCTGCCAAGTCAGTGCCCTTTCTAATTAGATGGTGATAGAGTAGAAGACGCCATTTCAGTGCATGTTGTGGATGCTAATAAGGCTCCCGCTGCACTCCTTGCTGCAGGTCAGCTGGACACACATGGCTGGGCCTCTGCAGGAGGTGCTGGCAGCACCTATCAGCAGACTGGACTGGCTACATTGATGTTTTCTACTCACAATCCTTCTCTGCTCACTGAAATCCACAGCTAGTTTGAGCCTTGCTGCTGAGAATTTCAATTGTGGTCTGGGACGAACTGTTTGATGGAGTAGCTACAGCTGCAGTTGGCTCCCCTCAGGACTTGCAAGCTCAGAGGTGTAATAATTAGTCTGTGTGGTGTTCTCTGGTTTGGGAACCCCAGAGAGGCTGGCTCCTAGCCCCAGGCTTTAGAGAGAAATACCCAGTGTGAGGCAGTGAGCTGTGAGCTTGCCCTCTGCTTTCTGGAACAGTAGACCATCAGTGTCTTCTTTTAGATGCTTTAGGGATAATGGTATAGGTTCTACTGAACAAAAAAGTGCTACTACGCTAACATGGAGGAGTAGTGACAACTTTAAGAAGCATACTCGTTGACCTTACTTTCAGCAGAGGAAAGTTTAGAAGTTAGAGGAGTATGACGGCCCCTGGGCCCTGGGAGGAAATAGTGCAAATGCTGCCTGGTGGAACATGGCAACCTTGCAGCTAAATCTTTTCATCTGTGTGACTCAGTTTTCTCATCTGTCAAGTGGAGCTGGTGCTGCCTCTTTTCAGAGGACGGATTGCATCTGAAACTCTTCATAAGGACAGGAAGTCCTTTATTATTTAGGTGAAGGTCTCATAGAAAGTACAAGGCTGGGAACTGGGGACAGCCTGGTCCTTTTTTTTTTTTTTTCCAAAAGGAGAATAATGGAAATGGAAATTGTATTTTAGTGGAAATTGAAGAACAGATTGCCAACTGTTCACTGAGGTCAAGAGGAAAATCAAAGAACTTACTTTATTGCTTATCTATTTTGCATGATTCTTTCAATTACAGGGCGCTTAGGGAACTTCATATTTAGAAAGGGTGGCCTTGTAGTACTAGAGTTTGGGTGAGATTGAAGCCAGAAGGAGTAATTAAACATGATTTTGTTATCTAAGGCAGAAAATAGTACATTGGCCACTTCTGGCTTCTGCTTTCTGAACTCAGTGCCCTGGAATTACAGGGAACTGTGCTGTCTTTAGTCTTGGTCCATTTATTAAGGTTGGCAGGTGGCCCAATTAACATTGTGATCCAGAAGGCTAGGGGATGGCAGTAGAGGCTTTGTACTGTTTCTGTAAGGATGGGGTCTGTGTTCCTGCCTGCCTGTGAGTTGCCTCCACATGGGGCTGTACAAGACCGTGCAAAGCCACTGCAGCTTCCTGCTGTGAAATTCGGAGTGGGAACTATCATTCTCTGTAAGCAGAGGGGGAAGTGGTGCTATTGTGGATGAAATTGTGTGAAGGGGCCGTAGGAACTAAAAATGTCAAGGTAGCTCATCTGAACAGATAAGAGAGCTGTGTTTTTCTGGGCCACTGTTTTGGGGAGGAGGAACCTGTATGGAGAACTGCCATTCAGAGAACAGAGCCATGTGAGGTTTCCCAAATAACAGAGCTTTGTAAGGTCATATCATATTGTGTACAAGAATGTTCTTTTCTCTTCATGTGGAGACTGAATTTGTACTCACTACTGGAATTTGTTTCAAGAAGTACATCTTTTAATTCTGCAGTTAGTTTAGGACAAAGAGCAGCAGACAACAAGAATGACCCAGGCTACCTCAAGTGAAGACACTGGAAAGAAGCCCAGAGGAGAGTGAGGCTCCAGAAACTGCCCATTCTTGGGTTTCTGCAGCACTGTGACTTGGAACTGTTCTTTTACCCCCAGATGGAGCGTCAGCGGTTGGCTCGAGAGAAGCAGATGCGGGAGGAGGCCGAGCGCACGAGGGACGAGTTAGAGAGAAGGCTTCTGCAGATGAAAGAAGAAGCGACAATGGCCAACGAAGCTCTGGTGATTTCTGAGGGTTAGGGCTCTTGGAGGTGACATGGGACTTGTGAAATTAGGCCTTCTGTGGACTGTGAATTTATTTCACTTTTTAAAACACCAGTACTTTTTCTTTTTGAAAAATTTAGGTTCAGTTCATTTGCAATCAAACTCCACTTTCATAACTGACTTGCCTCTGAGTCAGGGTTCTTGGCCTTGGCCCTACCAACTTTTGGAAAGTAGTACCAACCAAAATCTGGTACTACTAACAGAGTGGTTCTCTGCATTGAAGGATATTTGTTATGTCCTTACCTCTACCTGCTAACTGCCAGTAATGACATTCCAGTCTAAAAATACCCTAGGACTGGGATATGGCTCAGTGGCAGAGCTATTTTCTAGCATGCCCAAGACTTTATGTGGAGTGTTTTTTGTTTGGTTTTGGTTTTGGTTTTTCAAGACAGGGTTTCACTGTTAGTTCTGGCTGTCCTGGAACTCACTTTGTAGACCAAGCTGGCCTCGAATTCACAGGGATCTGCCTGTCTCTGCCTCCCAAGGGCTGGGATTAAAGGTGTGCGCTGCCACCACCTGCCAGGGCTCTACGTTTTTATTCATTTTTATGTATTCAATTTGGCGGTGTGATGAGTTGGAAGACAAGTTTCAGGTGCCCTGGACTGGACTTTGAATTCATTATAAAGTCAAGGAAAACTATGTATTCTTGATCCTGATTGAAGGAGAGGCATACCTGCCATGCCCAGCCTACCTTACATTAGATTCTCTAGCATTGCAGGAAAATAGTCTCCAGACATTTGTTCAGGAGTAGGCAGTGGGCATGACTCCTACTTTTGAATCACTGACTGAAAGGGACAGAACAGGGCTTAAATTGTTTATTCCCAAATAAACAAACATAAACTTCTGCTGAAATGCATTCTCTACATAGGATGATTTTTTTCTCCTGTAGAGGAGCCTGCAAGGCCTGCAAGGCTGAATCATTAGTGTGACAGACTGGGAGTCTCTCAGTGAGAAGACATAGGGAGATTAAGACTGGTTCCTGGAGGTTGGAGAGATGGCTCAGTGGTTAGCAGCACTGGCTCCTCTTCTAGAGGACCTAGATTTAAGTCCCAGCACCCACATGGCAGCTCACAACCTTCTGTAACTCTAGCCCCAAGTGATACGTTGGCCCTTTCTGGCTTCCAAAGGCACTGCACGAACAGGTGCACAAACATATATGCAGGCAAAACACCTATACACATAAAAATATTTGTTCTTGTTGCTGTGTTGGGGGAGTCTGTGGGGAGATAAGCATATATACTATCTGAGAGCACTTTCCTTCCCAGATGCGGTCTGAGGAAACAGCTGACCTGTTGGCCGAAAAGGCACAGATCACGGAGGAGGAGGCCAAACTTCTGGCACAAAAGGCTGCAGAGGCTGAACAAGAGATGCAGCGAATCAAGGCCACAGCCATTCGGACAGAGGAGGAGAAGCGCCTGATGGAGCAGAAGGTGCTGGAGGCTGAAGTGCTGGCACTGAAGATGGCTGAGGAGTCAGAGAGGAGGTGAGTGGTTGTCCTCGGCACTGGAGCCTGGTTCCAAACCTTCTTCTGTGTTGTGGAAACAGGACTATATGACTCCTTCCTTGACAGGCTGGTAGGATGGAAGTACTGGGATAAAACATGGTTATTTTTGCCTAGGGAACCTGTCTGTCATGCCTCTACACCTTCTAATAGTGAAGTTTGCAGGAAAAAAAAACATTTAAACATATCCATAGACTGTTTTTTGCCAAAGAATTGAGAAGAGACTTTTTTACATTTAAAAGAGGGGGAAGCAGTGTGCTGGAGAGATGGCTCACAGGTTATAAGCAATAGCCACTCTCCAGAGAACCTGGTTTGATTCTCAACACCCACATGGTGACTTAAAACCATTTATAATTCCAGTTCCAGGGGACGCAACCCCCTCTCTGGCCTCCATGGACGTCAGGCATGCACATGGTACACAAACATACATGCAGGCAGAACACCCATACACATAATAAAATAATTTTTTTTAAGGGGGAAGTGGAGCCAGGGAGATGGCCTAATCAGTAAAGTACCTGCTACACAAGCATGAGGAGACCTGTGTTTGTATCCCAACACCCATGTAAAACCTAAGCACAGCGACATTTATCCATAGCCTCGGCACAGAAGTTAGGAGTGAAAGCAAAGACAGGCGGATCCATGGAACTCACTGACCAGCCAGGCTAGTTGAATTAATGAGCTCCTTATTTAGTGAGAGACTCTCCACTAAGGTGGAGAGCAGTAGAGGATTACACCCCACACTGACCTGTACCTGCCCACACCCACACACACCCACAAAATCAGCTTGGTTCTCGTCTCGTTCCTTTTGATGCAGATCAATGGCAATTATTTACTTCAAAACAGAAACTAAGTGCCATTTCCCTACAGTTTTTCAGGCAGTTAGATAGGGGAGCAGAGCGGCTGTGTGTTTTGTGACCAGGTTGCCTCAGCTTGTGGCCAGGTTGAAGGATAGAACTGTTGTCTGTAGTCTTTAGACTATTCTAGGCTCTGGATTGTTCTAGTGCTGTAGCCTTCAGATAAACTCTGGCACATTCCCCACAGCATCTGGCTCTCTTAGTTTAGAGCACTTGAATTTGGCTCTTAGCTGCTAAGGTACATTCACTACAGTTTTTCTCACCACTTTTTTTTTTTTTCAATGTGCATTGGTGTTTTACCTGTATGTATGTCTGTGTGAGGCTGTCAGATCTCGGAGTTAGAGTTGTGAGCTGCCATGTGGATGTTGGGAATTGAACCTCTGGAAGAGCAGCCAGTTCTCTTAACTGCTGTTCCATCTCCACAGCTCCTCTCACCACTTTTGCATGTCATTATGAGAATATGGTTCCTTGACGCCTGCCCACTCCAGGCCCCATAGGGATATGGATATGGATCCATATCTCTAAGACTGGACTCCTGTACAAGACTTCTATACTACACCTAACTCATAGGGCAGGGTTCTACACCAAGACTCAGTGGCAGGACTTCTTCCTGCCCAAGAAAAGTGAACAGTTGACCTACAAATGTTTTGTTTTTGAGATTTATTTATTTATTTATTACATATACAGCATTCTGCCTCCATGTATGCTTGCACACTAGAAGAGGTCACCAGGTCTCATTATAGATGATTGTGAGCCATCATATGGTTACTGGGAATTGAACTCAGGGCCTCTGGAAGAGCAGTCAGTGCTCTTAACCTCTGAGCCATCTCTCCAGCCCAGCCTACAAGTGTTTTACTGGGGACATGAAGGAAAAATTCTTTCACGCTCTTCCCTTTATGGCCCCAGTGTAAGGCTTGTGATGATGCCCTCCTTTGCCCCGCCCACTCCTCACCCAGAAATAAGCATAGTATCTCTGGGCCCTTCCCACTTTCTCTTCTCTCAACCTATTTCAGAGGTGGGTTGGTTTCGTTGTTGATGTTGTTTGTTTGTTTGTTTTGAAACAGGGTTTTACTATGTAGCCCTTGCTGTCCTAGAATCCACTATTGTAGACTAGGCTGACCTCAAACTCAGAAATCTGCTTTGTAGCAGGATTAATAAAAACCCAGAGATAGAAATGGGGTTCAACTTGAAGGTCAGAAAAGCAAAACAGCCAGCCACTGGCTCTTACCTCTACCTCAATCTGAGATGGCCATCCTGCCTCCAGGAATCTCAGATTAAGACTGTGTCTGAGAGCTGTCTCCCCCATCTTATATTCTTTAGTGCTGGGATTAAAAGCGTGCACCACTGGAATTAAAGGCATGCATCACTTGATATCTATTGTAGTAGTGTCACTACTGCCTAGTCTATAAGCCTGACCAATGGGGCTGTTTTACTCTCTGATCTTCAGGCAAGCTTTATTTATTTAAAATACAAAGGAAATAACTCTACACTGCCTGCCTCTGCTTCATAGTGCTAGAGTTTAAGGCATGGGCTACCAACACTAGTTTTGTTTTGTTTTGTTTTGTTTTGTTTTCTTATTTTGAGATTGCATCTGCCTCTATTGCCCAGGCTGGCCTCCAACTCCTGGCCTTACACAATTCTCCTGCCTCAGCCTTTGGGGTAGCTGGCACCATAGGCACAAACCACTGTACTTCTGCTGGCTTGCAAAACTGCCACTTTGGTTGTTTCCCCACAGCTACCCCATATTACAGTTTAGCTTTACCACTGAGATGAACAATACCCAGGAATACTGTTCTTACTTTGGAAGTTCTGGCTTCCTGTAAATGTCCCTGTCACATTGTCCTTGTTTGCCTTGTTAGGTGCCATGTATGGGGTTAAGTTAGGTTCTTGCTCTAGATGTAAGGTAAATGTCTACATGTTCTCCCTGTCCCTTTCTCTGTAGCTAACGTCTCTTTCTTTCTCTGCAGAGCCAAAGAGGCCGATCAGTTAAAGCAAGACCTGCAGGAAGCCCGAGAAGCAGAGCGAAGAGCCAAGCAGAAGCTCTTGGAAATCGCCACCAAGCCTACATATCCAGTGAGCCTGGGCTGAGTCTAGCAGCCTTTGGCTGCTTTGGTCTAGCAACTTCCTTAAGCCTCACAGCCCTTTAGTTCACCTCATAGTGCCTTCAGGGTGACAAAGCAAAGCAAATAGAGAGCCTGGATAGAACCCTCCTAGTCTTCCATTTAGCCTGGACTGACTAGTCAGTTAATAGATAACAGACCGTACAGCCATTTCCAGCCCTGGAATGTTTATTACTACTCCAGTCTCCACCTTCAAGAGAGTTTGCTGTCTAGATCCCTAGTGTCAAGCTAAATGTAATCTTCAGCTCTCAGTATAAACTAGGTACCATAATATAGTTCTGTGAAGGGACCGACTCTACACCTCAGAGTGAGACCCTGCTATGCCAGAACCAGCTGCCAACCTCAGTTTTGGGACTAGGAGTACTAGAATGGCTTGTACTAAATGGGGTCATAAAATACGTAGACATCACTTCCCTTCCTTTCCTCTGCTCATTCCACTCTGCAAAGGTTTTACTCACTTGTTCTCTATTCATATAATATCATCAATTGGAAATCTCTATCCTGATGGATATGCACAGGTTCCCAGATTACAGCCAGCTCTGGAGACAGGAAAGACTCAGTGTGACTGTATTTTGCAGAGGAACTGGATTCCCTGCTGAGCCGGGAAGAGAGGATGGAATATTGTAGGCAAGGACACAATGCATTCACAGCACAAACACATAACCCATTCTCGCATATGCTACACACAGTGCACAGTCATGTGCATGACAAACAGTGCACATTTGTGCAAGTGACACGTTCACATATTGCACAGATGCATTCAGGACACAGAGACATAAGTGCCTAGGGTATGAGTTGGAGAAATGCGAGCCGTTTGCTATTGCCATGTATCCTTGTTATCTACTCCTGAGTAACAGATAACCCCAAGCAACCATTTATTTGTCTATTGGGCATGATGTGTTAATCAGACTCACATCTTCTCTCAAGTTCTCTCAGATGGTCACATTCATGTGACAGCTGGGACTGTGACAGTCTGAGGGCTCAGCTAGGCCGTGTACCTGAAATAGATGTGTCTAAACATCTATTGGAACAAATTTTATAAATTACTATCCCTTTGCTCTTTTTTTTAGTAATGTGTCCGGAAGGAGAAAACACCAGTTCCTTAATGGCATCATGTCTTCTGGGTGGATTATAATTCAGCTAGCCAGTCCCTATAGATGAGTATTCAATATGATTTCTGTAGCAATTTTGAATACAACTGCACTGAACATCCCTGAATACAAATCTTTGCACATATATTTGACAGTATTGGTAGAATCAGTTCTCATAAGTAGAGCTGTGAGGTCAGGTGCTCATTTGTGATACTTACTGAAGAGTTATGCTTGTTTCTGCTCTCACCAGAAGGGGAACAGCTAGTGCTCTTCTTTTCTGGGAATTTTTTTTTTTGAAGTGTAAGATAAATAGATGCACCTAAATTATAGCTATCCAGCCTGATGGATTTTCACAGGCCAGACTCTCTCATATATCCAGCATTCATTCCTGAAAACAGAGTATATGTAGCACCGAGATGTCCCTGCTCAGAGCCACATTTGACATTTGCCACTTTCCCTGCCTTAGACCTCATTGCCATAAATGAAAGCTCAAAGGTTCCTTCCACACACTGTTCCATACTGGGAAAAGATCCAAGGATGAAAAAGACAGAGTGTGCCCTCAGGAAGTCTGTAGACATAGAAAGACAAAGACATGAAAGGAGGGAACTTTGCAGTGTGGGCTTGAGGGAAAGACCTGTAGCAGCACTGCACACCGTGCTAAAGAACTGCAAAGGAGAAAAGCAGCCATGTTGCCAAGAGGGGTCTTGAAGAGCTTTGGTGAGAAACTGAAGGAGTTGAGAACCTTGAACAAGGAATGGAAAACTTGCTAGAAATGATGACATACACCTGTAATCCTAGTGCTCAGGAGGCTGAGACAGAAGTCTCATCAGTTTGAGACCAGCTTGGGATATGTGGTGAGGAGATAGCTTAATGGTAGTGTTTACCTAACGTGCACATCCCTAGTACCACAGAAAAAGACAAGGAGAGAGGAAGAGAGAGGAGAGCAGCAGGGAGGGAAAGAAAGAAGGAAACATACAGGACTACACAGATGGGAAAACGGCCATGCCCCGAGGGATAAAAAGCAGTACTGTTTATAATTTAACAGGACAAATTATGGGGACACTTGAACAGTAGATAGGGGCTGTATATTAGGTGATGTTTTGTTCTGGAATGAAAAGGCCCTGAAAACAACTCTAATGACTTCATCTTACTTTATCTTAAGCCCTCCTTTGGCTCTGTCTTCTGAATCTAAGCCTCTAACATATGTGCAAAAACCTTTTGGTCCAAAGCCAGTCTCTTACCAGCCTCCCTACAGGGCACTCCAGATGCCCAGGGCTCCTGTTGGACCCCCTCTACCCTATCTACAACCGTGCTGCTGTTCCCACTCTGGCTCTTGTTCACCTTACTGAACTGTGAGGATTTGCAGACATCTGCTTCCTGAACAAGACTTTTATGTGCTTAGAGCCAGGGAGCGTATCTTCTCTCTGTCCAGCTCGTAGCCCCATGCCTGGGAGTTTCTTTCCCGAAAAGCTGAGTGCAAGTTTGTATTTGATTGAAGTGATCGTGGAAATGATGAGGTTTGAGAAGAGAAGAGTGACTTCTCTGAATGTGGGTGCTTTGGGACCACTTACCTGGCAGTACTAAGTGTAGAGGACTTTGTCCTGTATAATTTAAACCTCCTAATCTGAGCTTTCTCACCGACAGCCCATGAACCCAATCCCAGCGCCACTTCCTCCTGACATACCGAGCTTCAACATCATTGGTGACAGCCTGTCGTTTGATTTCAAGGATACTGACATGAAGCGACTTTCCATGGAGATAGAGAAAGAAAAGTACGTACCCTCTGTGGCCTGCTGGGGCAGTCATGCACGTGAGAGTGGATTCCACAGCAGCCAGATATTACCCCTGCAAAGTTTGATCTATCGTCACCCACTAGAGAACAAGTTTCCTAATTAGAAATTAAAGATAACAGATCAAGACAGCAGTCAGTGTCCCAGGATAAAAATAACACTTGATTGGTCACCTGGAATTTATAGTGGTTCAAACCTTGACTGAAGAATAGGACTGGGTCCTATCCCCTCAGTCAGACTGTTGTTTGCATAGTACTAAACTAGTTTTCTTCTGATCATGTTCTTCAGCAGTGCTTCCTAAGTCTAGAACAAAGGTGAAGAAAAAGGAAAAAAACACAAGTTTCTAGGCTGAGCAAAGCCTGGGTCCAGGTGGAACCAGTTCCCCTATGCTGGCAACTAGCCAGACCACAGCCACTTCTGTCAAGTGCCTCCACTTCCACTTTGTGGTCAGAAGTGGAGCAGAGATGGAGAGGAGTTCCATTGTAGATGAAATCTAAGTAAGATCCTCTCATTCCTTGAGCCAGAAGTAAATTGGTTAATAGCCACAGCTGGCAGAGAACAATCACAGAGGCCCTATATATTAAGCACCTGTGAGTCTTTGTCTCATTTAATTCATACTAATTAACAAACATCCCACTGGCATCAAAGGCGAGTTTTAGGGACTGGGGGTGTGGCTTAGTTGGTAGAGTGCTTGCCTAACATACGCAAAGCCCAGAGTTCAGTCTCCTGCACAGCTTAAGTCAGGCATGGTACATCAGTAATCTTAGTACTCAAGAAGTAGAGATAACAGGACCAGAACTGCAAGATTATCTTTGGCTACATAGCAAATTTAAGTCTGGCCTGGGCTACATGAGGACCTATCTCCAAAAAACTGCTGTGCTGTTCCGATCATATAAAATAGACTAGATTTAGTTTTAATGAGTCACCCAGCATCACATAGCTGATGGGGAGCAGGTCAAGGACTGAAACCCTTACTCACTGTGGTACTCAGAATAGCGCTCTGCAGTCCAGCATGAACCGTCAAGAACCAGGCTATCCTCCTGTGATCCCTCTACTGAGGACAGCTAAGGAGCTGTGATCCAGAGCTGCTGCTGCAGCATCAGACTGAGTCCCTTTCTCATTTTCCAGATGGACGTGTTTATGTGGTTGTGATCAGTATAAGGCCACATCCTGTCCTGTGTCGTGGTTTTTTATAGTTTGTATTTTCTTACTGTCTTAGTGTGTTTGGCTGTTATAACAAAATACCAGAGGCTGGAAAGCTTATAAACAACAGAAATTTACTTCTCATAGTTCTGGAGGCTTAGAAATCCAAGATGAAGGCATTGCCAGCTCAGAGTTCAATGAGTTTTCTTCCTGGTTCATAGATGGTACCTTCCTGTGTGCCCATGTGTATCAGGATCTCTCTAGGGTCTCTTTTTTAAGGACATAAATCCATCATGAGGCTGATGAACTAATCACTGCCCAGGGCCTCACCTCCTAACACATTGGTAGTTGGCCGCGGCATACGAATGGGACAACACTACATTCAGCCCATAGTACTTATTTTCTACACAAGCTGCAGAGCCCATCGACTGGCCACAGAAATCTGTTCAGAATGTTTGCTTATGTTTTCTGTTCACGCTTATAGTTAAACACTTTAACCTCGCCAGGTGAAAATGGCAACCTATTTCTTCTCGGTGTTGACTAAGTGGAATGTCTGCCATCTTTTCCTAAAGGTCTCAAGATAAGTGGGAGAGTAGATGTGGTTAACTGCTTCAGGAAGGGTGGAAGCAGAAGAGCAGGGTTCAGGAGCCTTGTTGATGTGACTTTTCTTTTTTTTTTTAATTTATTTATTATGTATATAGTGTTCTGGGTACCAGATCTCATTATAGATGGATGTGTGTCATCATGTGGTTGCTGGGAATTGAACTCAGGACCTCTGGAACAGCAGTCAGTTCTCTTAACCTCTGAGCCATCTTTCCAGCCCTGATATGATTTTTCATACAGAACTGAAAGCAGGGGTTATTTGGAGAGCACTCCAAAAGTTTATATGGAGCTTTCTTCCTGCCTGGAGGCCCTGTAATTATTCTCCCAACTGCACTGATGTGGAGAGAGATTTATAGCAGTTTAGAGGGTAGCCCGAGCTTCCTTCACTTCTGAGTAGACAGGTTCAGGTGTGAACCCCAGGCTGCTCCTGAAAACTTGTGAGTCATGGCAAGTCTCTTCTATATCTCAATGTCTGCCCAGTTCTGATGCATGGTTTCCTCTTGACAGAGTGGAGTACATGGAGAAGAGCAAGCATCTGCAAGAGCAGCTCAATGAGCTCAAGACGGAAATCGAGGCCTTGAAACTCAAAGAGAGGGAGACAGCCTTGGATATCCTACACAACGAGAACTCAGACAGGGGTGGCTCCAGTAGCAAGCACAATACCATTAAAAAGGTACCCGAGTCTCCTGGGTTTTGCTGAACAGGGTGCTTATTAATGAAATGTGAAGTTGGCATCTAGTCTCCTCAGGAGCCCAGTCATTAGCCTTCTTTCTTTACTTTCTTTCTTTTTAAAACATGTACTTAGTTGAGGGAGTTTTTCAACTCCTGACAGAAAAAGAATTTAAGCTGCCAGTGACCATGAACCCATTGGCTTGATGGAAGTAGAGCTTGTGTTAAAAGCTCTGATGAGATGAGTCCCTGTTTGAGGATGGGTTTTGATCTATCACTGAGCACTAAAGCGATTCTGTCTTTAAAGCCAGTGGGACTTACGCTCAAGGAAGCTGCCTTACTTAATGAGAGAGCACAATGAATTAAAGGCTGTTGAATGGAGTCCCCTCTAGTCTTTATGTAAGACCATGTTCTAAATCTCCAACTTTTTCATACTTAAAAGGAAGTATATAGGAGAGCCTTAATGTTTAATAAGATGAGACTTCATTTCTGAGGCTCACAGAATCCCATCTGTCTCTCCTGATATTTAGAGTGCTCATCATTGTAGGGATTTAGGAGTTACTCAGACCTCCTTATCAGCACAAGAATGTATATACCTCTTATTTGGGCAAATTAATGCTCTGCTTTTAGCTGATTGCCCCTGTAAGACAGACGTTAGAAAGTGATTGCTGTGGTAGCACACAGTTGTAACCCTGGCATTTAGGAGGGAGAGGCTGGAGTTGCAAGTTCAAGGCCAGCCTGGTCTACAGAATAAGACCTTGTCTCCTTTTCCTTGAGTTTGGATGAAAACTGATGTGGTTAAGTTTCACGCTTTATTTCAGTTGGTAAAGCAGTCCCCAGCTTAAGGACTGTCTCTGTTTTCAATGATTAAGTTGTTACTGAAAATTTGGAGAAACCTATGTCTCCCTACCATCACATCCTCTCTCTCTCTCTCTCTCTCTCTCTCTCTCTCTCTCTCTCTCTCTCATCACTGATATATATGTAGGTAGGTAGGTGGATAGATAGACAATGTTACAGAGGACACCAAGTAGAGAACCACTGCAGTCACATGACCTACCAGGGAGGCATTGCATCCTCCACACCCTCTTTCCTATAGTCCCTGTTGTTTTCTGAATTTCTCCTTTCAAACAAAATTATTAAAAGTCAAAGGGGAGTTAAAACCAGGCATGGTGGCACACAGAACTCAGGAGGAGGAGGCAGGAAAATTAAAGATCATTTTGGCTACATAGAAAATGTCCCGTGCTGGGTGGTAGTGGCGCATTCCTTTAATCCTAGCAGAGGCAGGTGGATCTCTGCGAGTTCAAGGCCAACCTGGTCTACAGAGCTAGTTCCAGGACAGGCTTCAAAGCTACACAGAGAAACCCTGTCTCAAAAAAGGAAAAATAGGAAAGAAAGAAAGAAATTCATGTCCAGCCTGTGCTATATAAGACCCTGTCTTATAAGGGGGGGGGGAATAAAAAGGTATAAAGGAAGCCTCTACCCTTAAGCCAAAACAGCCCTGAGGGAGCAACCTCAGACCCTCATCGTGCCTCCTTGTCTTTTGGATACCTGTATTCCCGTTCAGTGGTGAGCTGGCCTCTGAGCCACAAGAGCCTGGAGTACTAAAAACCAGAGAGGCCAGTGTTCAAACCATGAAAGTACATGAAGTCACTTGTCTCAATTTCTGAGCATTTTGCAAATGACACATGTGGCATTTTGATTTCACAGGGTATATCTTTGTTTTTTCATTTTATTTTGCTGGTTTAGCCTCAAGCCCAAGGCAGAAGACCTATCTGCATTTGAGTCCTCAAAGTAGGTTATTCCCAGGTATTCTGTCTGTGGTGATGGTCCTGCCGTCTGTGATACTAACCCATGCATGAGCTTGCCTGTCTCTGTGTTCGGGCCACATGGAGCCCTCCCGAGGGCAGGTGAAGCCTGGGGCCTGGCCACAGCATGCTTTAAGGGTGAGAGCAGGAGTCCAGGGCCCAGACCAGCCTCATTCTGAAGAGCATGTCACGGGGCTACAGGACCGTTGCTTTGTCTATCTCATGTCACTGTTGGGCTGCGGAAGGTCATGGCTTCCTGTCCAATCAGATCTGTCTCTAAGTCCTTTGTCTTCTTGGTGGTGTATTCCTTTGATAGATAACTCTAGCATGGAGTGGGGTCAATTCTGATGCTTTTAAGACTGGCGTCTCTCGTCCAAGATCACTCCTACCCTGTGGTGGTGCACTCTTCAGACTTATCGCAGCTGGTGGCTTCTGGGCATGGGTCACTTGTTCTCATTTTTCTCTCAAGCTTCCCATTCTTTGCACACCCCTTTTCTTCCAGCAAACCCAGAGCACTGTGCATCTTTGAGCCAGCTGCCATGAGCTGGCTGTCCCATAGCCACTCTAAGGTCACTTTGGTTTCCACCCCCGCCTGCAGCATGGAGGTAGCTGCACATGGACAGTACTATTGCAGATACCCAGGAGATGAGCAAGCAACATTTGTGTTGAGTCAGTTTACTCAGAGATCGCAGATTGTTCTTTCAACATGCCTAGGCAGTAGAAGGAATTTATTTTGCCTAGGACAGGACTAGTGTTAAACTGTCACCCTGCCTCTGTTATCATAATCCCCAGTCATCCCAGTCATACCCGTTCCACTGTGCCTCTGACACTTTCTGACAGGAGTGTAGGCTCTTTCCCTTAGCAGCCTCACGGTAATCAAGTAGAAGAAACTCTGAACCTTGTGCCCAGGAGATTCATATTTGCTCATTGTCCCAGAAAAAGAGGTATTGAAGTTCCAGGTAGATCTTTCATCAGGTGAATAGGAGCTTACAAAGTCCCAAGAACCCATGACCTGAACACAATTTTGAGTGTCATTTGAGCCTGACAGTGAATAGATTCCTATTTTTTCAGCTTCATATGCCCACTTTGGTGTTGTTAACCTGACACCATGCAGTGTGTGTTTTGAGCAGACCATCAGAGCAGGCGGACAGGTGGATCTCTGCCTAAGTGCTGACTCCATGGCACTAGAGTACAAGTGGATCTGTGGTGGTTCACGAACTCTGGTTAACACAGGGCAAGCAGAAAATCCTGATTTGTTTTTACCTAATGCATCAGATATTCCCTGCATATAATTAACCAGTTTCATTTGAATGTGGGTTTATCTTTTTTGTGATAGAGCATATTTACATTCTTCAGGGTCCTAGTTTTGCTCATCAGTTATCACTGAGTTGTTATAGAAAAGGAAGTTTCCTTTTTAGTAAGCTTTGTATTATTTTTCAACATATAGCCATAGTGACATTTGGCTAATGACAGACCAAGTACATAGTGGTGGTTGTATAAGTTTGAATTTGACTGCATTGCAGCCATTTTAGTCTGTAGCATGATTAATAAAAACCCAGAGACAGATATTAGAGTTCAACCTGAGGACCAGAAAAGCTAAACAGCCAGCCACTGGCTCTAACCTCTACCTCAGTCTGAAATGGCAATCCTGCCTCCAGGAATTCTCAGAACACATTCTATGATTTCCCTTAGTGATGAGGTCATCTAATGGCACATTTCTCACAGCATGGCCAATCATCAAGCAGCAAGTAGCTGTATATGGAAACGTTTGTTCATTCATTCACATGAATGTCTTAATGTGAAGTTGTTTTCAAAACAGGTTGCTAGGCTCTATTTAAGAATTCTGATTAACCAGGGACTACTAAAAGCAAGAACTTGGCTTTCAATATGATGTAAGTTCTTTCAGCAGTTCTAAACTAAATGCTGGTAGGTTTCGCTGTACAGGAAGTCTGAAGAATGTTTCATAGGTATTAGCAAAGGCTCATGATTGATGGGCACCTGCCTGTGTAGATGTGGCTCACAAGTCATTCCCACTACTGTCTGAACCAATGCTAGCCTAGCAGAAAAGTGAGCCTTCTGACTTTGGTACTGTGAGTTCCTACATGTCAAGGGAAGAGCTCTGGGGATGAGAGATTGTCTTAGTCGGGGTTTCTTTTCCTGTGAAGAGACACCATGACTATGGTAGCTCTTAGGAAGCATTTAATTGAAGCTTGCTTTTACTTCAGAAGCATAATAGCATACAGGCAGACATGGTGCTGAAGAGGTAGGTGAGAGTTCTGCATCTCAGCAGCAATAGGAAGAGAGAGACACTGGCCTGACTTGAGCATTTGAAACCCCAAAACCTCAGTGACATGCTTCCTTTAACAAGGCCACACTTCCTCCAACAAGGCCATACCTGCTGATCCCTGTCAGGCAGTGCCACTCCCTAATGACCAGGCATCCAACTATATGAACCTATGGGGGCCATTCCTATTCAAACCACCATAAAGCTATAAAGGCTGACGGTGACTTGGAGCGTTTTCAGTCTCCTGAGAGCCTGTTATCCTGTGTCCAAACTAGCCAGCAGTGACTTTTGTTCTGTTTTCATGAGTTTTGATCATAGGTTTCTTCAAGGAGTAGGTCTCTCACTGTAATCCAGGGGTGGTTCTTTCACTATTCTGCTTCACCAAGGAGCTGTTTTGGACATGGTCCATGGAGGCTGTGAAAGGCCAAGGCTAACCCAGAGGCTGGGTTCTCAGTGTATAAAGTGAGGACATGACCACTCCAAGGTATGGTTGAGGAGGTTTTTATTGTAGATATGAGAAAGTGTGGAGCCAGGGCATCTGGAAGAGTCCAGAGCAGGGAGAGAAAGACTGACCATGGCCATGAGAGGAGGTGGGGGAAAACGAGAAGGGAAGGAAGAGTGTGGGCAAAAGAGACCATGAGAGAGGGAGGGGCTGAGAGAGCACATGGCTGAAATGTCAGGGTTATATAGGAAGCAGGAGTGGGGGAAAGAGAAGCCTATGAGCTGGAGAAGTTTAGGATAGGGAGGTGGGGTGAGAAGAGCTGAAAAGGGCCACAGGTACTGAGTGTTTCTGTGGGCCAGCTCGTCCTTTGTATGCTAATAGACGCCACAGCTAGCCATTTATTCTAAGTTTCTTCTGGACCTGACACTCAGAATGTCAAGTAGTGGGGCTCTCATCCTTTCTCAGTAGCTTTTACATTCTTTTTCAAATTTTGTATGTGTATAAATATTTTGCCTGCATGTATGTCTGTATAATATGTGCGTGCCTGATGTCCACAGAGGCCAGAAGATGGCATCAGATCCTCTGGAACTGGAGTTTCGGATGGTTGTGAGCTACCATGTGGGTGCTGGGAATTGAATTCTGGATGAGCAGCCAGTACTCTTAACTACTGAGCCATCCATCACTCAAAAAAAAAAAAAAAGTTTTTGCTTTTTTAAAAGATAGAATTCTTATCTGTGAAAGATAAATGAAGCCCAGTAGTGGTTCATACTCATAAACCAGCTTCTTAAAAGACTGAGGCAGGAGAATCAGAAGCTCAAGGACAGTTCAATAATGAAGCAAGATATTGTCCCAAAGGAAAAGGACAGTGGAAGAACACTTGCTAGCATGTATGAAGCCCTGTGTTAGATCCCAGTAGCACAGAGATCATAAAAATAATCCACCAGGTATTTCGTCCCAGGCCAAGCAGAACTACACAATGAGACCCCGCCTCAGATCATCACCATCATCATCATCATCCTCCGCCTTCCCCCATCCCCAGGGTTGTTCTGAGGTCAAACGAGAAAAGTTACATGAAGCACTTCCTGCACAGTGAGGGTTTAAAGCATGGAAAGGAACATCTGCTTGCAAACTAGCGATGATGGAAGGATCAATCTTGGGTTGCACCACCACATTTAAGTCTACACTGGTGGTGAGCAGTAGGTGTGTTAACTGACATATGATAGAGGTGAAAAACTTCTAAAGCAGCTGGGCGGTGGTGGCGCACGCCTTTTATCCCAGCACTTGGGAGGCAGAGGCAGGTGGATCTCTGTGAGTTCTAGGCCAGCCTGGTTTACAAGAGCTAGTTCCAGGACAGGCTCCAAAGCTACAGATAAACCCTGTCTCGAAAACAAAAACAACAAAAATACCAAAAAAAAAAAAACCCAAAACTTCTAGAGCCAGAATTGGTTTTTCTGGCTCCTTTTCCAGTTGTAGCTTTGGGACTACAAGGTTACAATTTTTTTTCTCCTCCTTTTAATCTTATGTCCCCACATCTTCCACCTTTTCCGACTGATGATTAAAGCAACTGGTGTGGCATTTGCGTCTGAGTCAGCAAGCTGCCCTGGGGAACCGGATTTATTTCACTCTCAGAGAGACAGAGACACATGTTCCTGACATCTGAGCCCTGAGTTACAGAGGGAACCCAGCAACCCAGCTGCATGGGCACACAGACCACCTTTGACCTGAGTGTTTGGGCTTCAGAGCCACAGTGCTGATAACAGTGGTAACCAGGTATGGGTTAGCTTAGCCACCGCCCTCTGGAGGTGAAAACATCTTGGAGCAGGTATCCTTTGGGGCCATCCCGTCATTCTCTCAAGATTCCTAAGTCAGTCTTCTGATCTGAAATTGGGCCAAGAGCCAGCAAACAAATCGTCATGCCCATAGCCTCCAGCAGAGCAAAGGGTTTCAAAGGAAGTTGACAGATGAGGAATTATGGGGGTTGTGGAGCTGAAAAAGCTTACTTCATTTGTAGATGGTTTAGATTGTCAGTGTCGAACCACATTTCCCACTGTGGAGGAGCAGGAAAAGCAGAGCTTTGACGTTTATTGGAAGCCCAGCTGCCTCTCCTGGATCAGGAAGACAGAAAAGTCCAATGTCATCTTCAATCTCTGCAGAGTCTCCTTGGAGATGCAGGGCTTGCGAAATGAAGTAGAACACTTCAGGCACCTGGAGAAGTGATAAATCACAGGGAGAAACTGAATATGCGTGAAAGGCATCTCCCACAATTAAAACAAGCAACCAGGGCCTCTCTGGTTCCCTCTAGTATACATGGATAGCCTCAAAGATTGCTGCTAAGAAGTTTGATGCACAGTTCATGTGTCTAGCCTTCACTGTAAGCCTGTTGACTGAGTGACCCTGATTGCTTCAGAAATGGGGATTGTGTGGTAGAACATCCTCAGTCCTAACAAAAACCAGCATTCTCAGGCTCCAGAATCTTCCCTTTATTTTACATTCAGGGAAGAAGGGAGAGAGAAGTGGGGTGGCGGCAGCAGTGAGGCTAGATATGAGCACAGGAGACCCAGGATTGCCTCAGGATCCTTCCTCAGCACCCAGGCTCTGTGGAAGCATACAGAAGACCTTAAGAGCTGGTCTTGTTGTTTTGTTTTGTTTTTATTTTTTGAGACAGGATCTCTTTACATAACCTGGCTGTCCTGGAACTCACTATGTAGACCAGGCTGGCTTCAAACTCAAAGAGATCTGCCTGCCTCTATCTCCTGAGTGCAGGGATTAAATGTGTACATCACCAATCCCGGCTTGAAGGCTGGTTTCAAAAGAGCTCTTCCTGGGGCTGAAGTGATGGCTCAGCATTTAGGAGCTCTAACTGCTGTTACAGAGGACCCAGGTTTGGTTCCCAGCACCTCAGGTTCACAACCTATCTGTAGCTCCAGCTTGAGGATCTGACATACTCTTCTAACCCCCTTGGGTACCAGACACAGGCATACATACAGACTAAACACTCATAAAATAAGATTTTAAAAGAGTGCTCTTCTTGGTTGTCACCCTGTGGGCTCACTCCTGAAAGCCATTTCTAACACAGAGTTGCTGAGAGTCCTGTGGCTGCTGAGGGGTGTTGATTTCTTGCCTGCTTCTGGTAGGTCCAGATAGAAGAGTCTGCCAGCCTCTATCTGAGGCTACAGCCTGAGACTGGTTTTGATTGGGAAGCTTTACCCTGTAAAGGAGTTTGCTTTGGGAAATGTTGAGCCTACAAACCCTGCCTTGTGGCCTAGAATGTTTTATGACTATTTGAAAGTGCCTGTGACCATTATTGGGCCTTATTTGATGCAGTAAAACATTCCATTTGGCCCCTTGGCTCTGAAGATAGGTTTCCTTTCAGCACAACGCTCCCAGGGCACCTGATTTGTTGCTGCAACAGTGGGAGGGAAAAGCTGGGATGCAAACTCATTCTGCAGGCTCAGTGTTCTGTTCTTATGAGCTTTACCATGATTTCTCTTTGGAGATTGGCAATTTAAAAGTGATATCAGTATATCTGGACCTCTTTCCTAAGGCTTTTGCCCAGAGTGCTTGGTAGAACACATTTAGCCTCCACCTGCCCAGTGAGGTGAATCAGGCCAATGAGTTCATTTGTTAGGTGGAAGAACAAAAGGCCCTTCTAGCATCACAGGGCAGAAGAGACACAGGCAGACATTTCCAGGCACGTTGCTGCTGCTTTATGTCCCTAGGGATTAGAATAGAGCGGATTCCCCAGGGATTTCCTGGGCAGATTTCTCTGTAAAGGAATTGGATTTGTTTATTGGGATGGATGTGGCCTCTCATTCTACCTCTGTTTAGGGATGAGCATGTGGACAGCTCTCTCCTTGCACACATCATGAAGAAGGCATTTGTGTGCAAGCTATCACAAGCAAGAATTTAGTGTACCTGGCTTATAGCAGTGCCCCTCCCACTGTGTTAGTACTCCCCATCTTGACCCCAGTTTAGAAAGGGGAATGTTTATCTTACCCAAACGAAGATCAAGTTGGATCTGCTGGTGCTGGCTGTGGCTGTCTCCTTTCTGCTCGAGTCTGCTTGTTCCCTGTGCATCCTCATGCTAGAGAATCTGCATGTCCTTTTCTCTCTCCACCCTCCCCCGCTCCTTCATTTTCAGTATGTAGTGGTGGAGAGGAAGTGTAGCATGATTTTAGGGCTTGCATTTAAATTTTGCTGCATTTTTATGGGACGAGCCGAGTCTCAGCACTGGGAGTTATTAGGTTAGTATCTAAAATGGGTTTGGCACTGTGGGTCTTATTATTTAAAATGAATTAGACAGCCCCCTCCCATCTTCCTCTTCTCCCTGGGGGTAAGTGGATTGAGGCGAGGCCCCCAGAGACTAGTTTAAGGAATCCTGGTGCCCTGATTAGTTTTGTTCTTTCCGCTTAATTGTAGAGCTTCCTTTCTCCCCACTGATAACCAGAGTGCCTCTGTCCTGTCTGCCTCTGTACTCCCTTTAGCATTAGGACAAGATTGTTACAATGCAGCCTTGTGAATCAATTTTCTTTCTGTTCTGATGAAAGTGTAATTCATTCTTAATCAAGCAGCCTTGCTGCTGTGGGCTTTATGCTGGAATACATTTAGTTACCCTCCTGTCACTCTGGGACTTTTAGAGGAGAGATGGGCAGAGTAGAACTGGCAGTTTGCCTTCTCACAGTGGGTTTCCAGCAGGGGGCATCCTTGGGGGGTCAATGTTAGAACCTTGGTAGTTAGACTCCTCCCTCCTAGGCCATCAACAGGTGTTTCTCAGGAGCATCTTCTTTTTTTAAGATTTATTTATTATGTATACAACATTCTGCCCCTATATATGTCTACAGGCCAGAAGAGGGCTGGGAATTGAACTCAGAACCTCTGAAAGAGCAGTCAGCGCTCTTAACCTCTGAGCCATCTCTCCAGCCCTCTCAGGAGCATCTTGATGGAATCCCTATCATACAGTGAGCAGGAGACAGCTATGTCTGCAGATCCTTGCATAGGTTAGAGGAAACCAGCTGGGTAGCAGGTCCTTTTTGAAGGTAGGAAAACCAGACTTTCGTTGCTTTTGTTGTTGGTTTTGTTTCATTTGAGACAGGGTCTCTCTATGTAGCATTAGCTGGTCTGGGATTCGCTATGTAATCCAGGGTGGCCTCAAACTCAGAGGTTCTCCTGCTGACTCTCTAGTGCTGATATTTAAAGGTTAACACGAGCATGTCGAGCCAGTTTTTTTTTTCTTTTTTTTTCTAGGACAGGGCCTATGTTGTCCAGGCTAGCCTTGACCTTACTATTTAGGATGCTCTTGTCTTAGCCTCCTGAATCCTGGGAGTACAGGAATGTGCCAGTGTGCCTGTTGTCTTTTGTTTATTTGTTTGGGTTTGGTTTGGTGAAATAGGGTCTTGCTGTGTAGTTCTAGCTGGCCTGGCTTCAAGCTCCTGCCTCTACCCATAAGTGCTGGGATCACAGGTGTGTCCACCATGCTTGGCATGCCTGTCTTTTTCTTTTTTTTAACCCCTGAGATAGGGTTTCTCTGTGTAACAGTCCTGGTTGTTCCAGAACTCGCTTTGTAGACCAGGCTGGCTTTGAACTCACAGAGATCTGCCTGCTTCTGCCTCCCAAGTGCTGGGATTAAAGACATGAGCCACCATTGCTCGCTGTCTTTTTTAAAAAAAAAAAAAGATTTAATTTATTTAGTGTGTGCACAGTATTCTGCCTGCATGTGTCCCCGCAGGCCTGAAGATGACACCAGACAAATCTCAATCCAGGTGGTTTTAAGCCACCATGTGGTTGCTGGAAATGGATCTCAGGACTTCTGGAAGAAGCAGTCAATGCTCTTAACTTCTGAGCCATCTCTCTAGCCCCGGCACTCCTGTCTTTTTAAGAAGACAGATATATCTCCCAAATCCAGATTGTTTAAAGTTGATGATTTGTCCATTTTTGTCACATAACAGAAAGGGGCCTTCCACAGCCTGGTCATTGGTGGGTAGGTACTTATTCTAGGGCCTGTGTGTGTGTGTCGAGGTGGAAAGGAAGACCAGGGACCTATAGGATAAAAACAAAGCCACGAAGACCTGCTGCAGAGAAAGAAAAGGACATTGGTCTTTTCAGATTGGAATTGGATTAGTGACAGACTAACGGCCAGTTCCAACAGGAGAGAACTTAATTCCTCCTGTGTATCCACAGGGCTGATGCCAATCAGATGTGAAGACAGCTAAAGAGAGCAGCAGTCAGCCTAGGGCCTGGTGAGGAGGCCACGTGTTCTTTAGTCATCTTCAGGGAGCTGGTTCCTCATGGTTTCCAGCCTTCCCAGACAGCCAGGTCTGACTGTCCAGATCCTGTGGCTGACCTTGTCTGGATCTGCTGTGAGTTTTGAAGGACTTTGCATAGCAGAATGGTCATTGGTCAGCACGTGCTCAGCTAGCTTGTTCATAGAAGGCAGGTCCCAGCATGGAGTACTGGACCTGGGCATATCCATGTCCTGAGCATCTCAGCTTTACTAACCTGATGAACTAGAGAACTCTCGTTGCCCAGACAGTCTCCCAGGTATCTTAGTGATATGAGCAGAACCTGTACCCCACATTCAAGATGTCTGTCTCCACAACCAAAGGGTATGTATTGAACTCTGGAGCTGGGATTCTGCACCCCACATTGAAGGGATGCACCTCCACAGCCAAAGCACATGTGAACACTATAGCTGGGATTATGCACCCCACCTCCACAGCCTAAGACTGCGTATGAACGTTATGGCTGGGATTCTGCTGGTGGGCTGGGACTTGGGTGGGTTCAAATCTCAACTCGGTGTGACTTGTTATAAGGCTCCTGTGAAAGGAAATGAGGCTGGAATCTTTTGGTTTGGTTTTTTGTTTGTTTGTTTCTTTAAGTTAGGGTTTCTCTGTGTAGCCCTGGCTGTCCTGGATCTATCTCTGTGAACCAGGCTGGTCTTGAACTCAGAGATCCTCCTGCCTCTGTGCCACCATGCCCTGCTGAGGCTGGAACCTTAGTGGAGTTGTCTCCATGGCACTCTTTGGATCTTACAAGCAGAGATGTTGCTGTGCTGTGCATAGAGATCCAACCCTATCACTGATCAACAAGACAGCCCAAGTGTTGCTGTGGGCTCATGGACTTTTGGATGTGAGAGTTTCACAAGAAACCCAGGAAATTTTTTTTTTTTTTTTGATTTTTCGAGACAGGGTTTCTCCGTAGCTTTTGGTTCCTGTCCTGGAACTAGCTCTTGTAGACCAGGCTGGCCTCGAACTCACAGAGGCCTGCCTCTGCCTCCCGAGTGCTGGGATTAAAGGCGTGCGCCACCACCGCCCGGCCCCAGGAAATTTTTTGACTGGTATTATGAAGGAGGGCTAAAGCAATGTTCCACTTCCTCTGAACCTGCATTTTTTCTTTCATGAGCCTCTCCTACTTGTAGTGTGGTAACCAACTTTCTAGGATGAGCCCTACCTATGTCAGAGAGAGCAGGTAACAATAGATCCCATGGGGGTAGCTTGCCCACAGAGTGCCTAACCAGGAGCGTAGTCGACAGAAACAGGTAGCAGTGCCCCAAAACAAGGGCTTTTTGGGCTCTGGAATGCCTCCTTCATGGGTTCCTTGAACATATACTAAAGAAGAAGCTCAAGACTTCCGCCCGAATACCCTTGAACCACTGCCTGCCTCCTACATGAGCTCTGCCCTCGGTCCTGCCGGAAGGAGGGCATTTGATGTTCTAAGATAGAGGGTGCTGCTGAGGGACAAGCTGTCAAGGGTGGCCGCTGGAAGCATTCCCGTAGTGGGAAGTGAGCACATGCTATAAATTCGTCAGACTTTGGGTTTCCTGATGGAGTTAGAAGTGCCAGGAACTGTATGCTAAGGGTAGAATGTGAGGTAATGGCAGTCAGGCCTCCCTTCGAAATGGGCGATGACCACAGGAGGCTCTCAGCTACCCTGCACCGTGAACGTCTCGGCCCTGGGGCTCCTGAAAGGCCGCTCGTCTGCATGCTATTGCAGTATTGGCTGCTCTCAGCCTGTACTTTCCTCCGTCCTAAGGACAGACTCGTTTTGGGTCGTTTTACCCTGCAGTGCAGCACTGGTGGGGCTCTGGTAGAAGCAGCTTCCCAAAAAGAGAGCTTTGCATCCTAACAAGTACATGCTTGAGTACCTGAAATCGGATGCTGCCAAAATCCTCCCCAAGCACCTTGAGGGGACAGCCAACATGCTTGGATAGTGGATCCAGGAATTCTTGGAGCCAACATTGTGGAAACAGGCAAGAGACTTTCAGAGGCCCCCACAGCCTGGGTGTCCTGCCTGGGGAAGTAGCCAGGCCTCTCAGGGCAATGTCTGTCCTGGCTCAGAGGCTGGCACAGTTAGTTTGTGGTCCTTCTTCTGAATGCATCTTATCTAACTAGGGTTTTGCTCTGATTTGCTTCCCCTAGAAGGGCTTTGACACCACAGTTAGGTGACAGCTGAAGAGTTCTCAGTATAAACCAGGTCGGTGCTGGGTATTTTCTCTGTCACCCTGAGAAGGGGCTGCATTGCCCTGTGTCACCATTGGGAACTTAGGCCAGCAGGTTTGTGACCTGGTCACTGCACAGACAGATCCTTAAGTCTCACTGTACTTAGATTTCACTGGAAGTGGTTGTGGGTATGTCTTGTCCCTGCCTGCAGGCTCCTTATGCTAAGAAATCTCCTAAGGTTGTCCTAGAAGTGTGGGGACACCTTTTGATTTAAAGCTTCCCCAGGGGAGATTTTTGTCCTAGATCTCTGGCATCTTCCTTCCTCTCCTTTACTGGTCCCCATTATCACAGGGCACACACGCACTGTCCCCTCTCTTCTGCCATTGTGGAGAAACTGAGCCAAACGCAGTTCCCGTCTAGAGGGTGTTCTGCCTCAGCAAAGAAAAGCCCTCTCCATTCCTGGCAGAACTGGGCTTCTATAGAGCTTCTGGAATTGGTTCTGCTGAAGAAAACAGCTCAGATGCCTCCTTGCATTCAGCTTGTTAGTCGGGAACTTCAAGGCCAAAAGATTTGGCAGGATTTAGAGAGTCGGCTCTCAAGCTGGCTCATTCTGAGCACACTGATGCTGCCTGTCTTTTGATGCTGAGGTGGGCTCAGTCTCCCTCTCCTGCCCTTTGTAGAGCTTTGGTGAGTACTGCAGATTCTTCAGACTCAGAGACTACCCAAGGCCCAGGGAAGGACCAGACCAGGTAGCCTGCCCTGTGGCTTACCTCCAGAGGAGTGAGGTTCAGAGATATCAAGGGTGTTTACTGAAGCCACACAGTGAGCTGGAATGGAAACAACCTTGTGTCTCCCATTTAGTTACAATTGTGGCCCATATCCCATTCCATCCACTCAATAACTAGTCTGTTCTCTCGTTCAGAGCCAAGCTCTAAGGTAAATGTTTTGGGGGATGAAGATGGACAGTGTAGTTACTGACACATCCCTTTCTGGGAAGCCCTGGGCTGCATCAGGAACATAGAATCTTGCCCCAGGGCTCTATTTCAGAAGTAGTTTGAAATCGGTGCCTGTGCCAATGTGTCTGTCAGAGAGGCTGGGAGTAGAGAGGGAGGTGTGTCTGTCTCTGCTCCCCTTCTCCATTTTCTTGGGTGGTATCCTCCTGGGAGACACTGGGGTAACCGGTCTTGTGGAGAACGAAGATCTGTTGCCTCTTGGCTTCCAGGCCATGGGCAGGCCTGCTTTGAAGTTGCCCTGATCTAGAGCAGAGAGAACACTCTCCATCTGACACAGGCCTTCCTTGCCTGACGCCATGCGCCTTGCCTAGGTGTAAGACTTGTAGTGCCAGCCTGGGCCTCAGCCCAGAGAAGCTGGTGCACTCCAGATAGCACAGGACGAGAGTCGGTGTTTCGGAGCCAGAAGAAACATGAGAATCACAAATAGACTCCTTCCTCTGGGAGGAGGTTGTGTGACAGATGTACCTGCTGCAGTGCGGTGCGGTGTGTCTGCCCACCAGCCATCCTTTCTGGCGTGTCATTTACATTTGAATCCTGGGGTCAATCTGCACCTTTATCCGGGTTTGACCACCAGTATCTTGAACATCTATTTGGACATGCTTCTCTGTTGCCCTGCAGCAAGATGGGCTGGGCTGTGAATCCCAGAGCCCCTCTCAGCTTCTCTCTTCTTTCTTACAGCTCACTCTGCAGAGCGCCAAGTCCCGAGTGGCCTTCTTTGAAGAACTTTAGCAGTGACCCGGCCACCTCAGGAACTGCCACTTCTGCTGACAGCCACAGGATGGGCCTGACCCCATGGGAACCATCAATAGGGGCCTGGCTTGTTTGGGAACTCTCTGAGTAGAGGGCCCAGTCCTCTTCGTGTGCAGTTGGTTTTGAACTTTGGCCCTGTAGAGATCTCTCAAGGTGTTTTAGTTCTCCTGGTCTGCATCTTCTTTTCTTTGTTTTTTCTTTTTTCTCTCTCTCTCTCTCTCTCTTTTTTTTTTTTTTTTTTAGAAGTAATTGTTGCTGTACATGGATGCCATCCTTCCCACATTCTAGGCACTGTGGTGTGAGTGTCCAGTGCCTGCTGCTGACTCCAGAACCTGGTTTGGGAAGTGACTTTAGGATTCCAGTGTGGAGGCTGCCTAAAGTCTACCATACTGGTGCTACCCACTGCCCCACTGGTTCTAAGATGTGCCCCCCCCTCCACAGTGAGGACCTGACACAGTGCAGGAGCATGGACAGACTGAGCTTAGAGCCAGCAAAGAGGGTTCGTTAGCCAGGCTCCCCTGAGACCGTGTTGTAGCTGTCTAATGGCAGGAGGCAGGCTTACGATAGGAGCTGTGGTGAAAGGCTGCTGGCTAGCTGAAGGAGCCCATGCGGGGATCATGACTGCCTTCAGGCTCGGTCACTTGCCTGTGCTATGCCAGGGGTTTCCTGGTCACTTTCCCATCAGTGACCACGGCCTCCATTACCCCATTCAGTACATGGACCTCCAGAGTTCTGCTGCCCGTCCCATCATGCTCTGCCCAGCTCTCTCTGATACCTAGGCCCTATCACCCTTGTCTTCCCTGAGCCTGACAGAGGTGTCCACTCACAGTCAGTGGTCTCATGTGTTAACCCTATGGGTTGCTCCATGCTGGGCAGCGGGTGCACGCCATGTGGCTCGTACACTCCATGGTTAGGTCTGCCTTTTTGGAATAGGTGTCACTCCTGTGGCCAGTCGGGACCCTTAGGTCCTCACAGGGCATGTAATATGCCTCAGTCCATGAAAAGATGTCTGTTCACTGAAGGCAGCTGAATCAAGGGACTGGGAGCAAAGGTATGCTCCACAGTACAATTTGGTTTTGAGAAACTGAGGCACTCTACTCTGTTTCCACTGGCTGGCCACCCATCTGGCCACTTTGCCATAGTTAGGCACCCCTGAGTGTCACCCTAGCCTCCTTGGGACTAGGACTCTAGTCTAGAACCTAAGGCTGAGGGAAAGTCCTCCAGACTTGACATGCTGACATTTGTCAAGTTTGCCATGGCTCTGATGTTGAGCTGTCTTTCGGACCTGAAGCCCATGCCTGAATTTCCTCCAGGACTGACTTTCTTCCTCTCTGTGAATTTAATCTTTGACAATGGCTGTGGGGCACAGGATGCTGGTTTATAAAAACTATGTCAGGCCTTGTTTTTAGTTTACTGTTTGTATCTCAAATTTGGGGAATGCCAAGCTACATAACCACGTGGGAGCCCTGGTATTTGAGCAGTGGCAGGTGTAACCATTGCCTGGTGGATGGGGCCCAAAACCCACTCACTCATGAGTACCTGAGCGTCCCTGGAGAGAGAAGCTGGGGTCCCCAAAGCACCACCAGCCCCAGTAGAGGAGGACTGAAAGCAGTACCCATTTTGAGCCTGCGGCTGAGTTATTCATGGTAGGCAGTTTTACAGTCAAGGGAGGACATCTCTGAAGTCCAAGGGAAGTGGCCAACTTTGGCTGTTTCATTTCTAGCTTCAGTGGCTCATTTAGAGGTACCGTGATGCTGAAACAGTCACTGCTCAGTGCAGGACACTGAGGCCATACCTTAGCCACAGCAGCACTCTGACCCGAGGTCACTGCTGAGTTCTTGTGTACTTGCCAGGCCTTGCTAAACCACACCCGTGGATGTACATAGCACTACTTGATTTACTGTTTTATCATCTTGTAGACAGATTTCAAAAAAGTTCAGAGGCTGCCAGCCAACAGCAGTGACTAACTATCCTTGCCAGCAGGGCCAGAGCCTCAAAGCCCCTGGGGCAAGCGCCTTCACGACGTGGGGCTGGGGTGTGCAGCCTCTCCCAGGTGCCTTGAGGCCAAGCCAGCGCCTGCCGGCTTCCGTTCCTCTGTTTTCTTATTAAACAGCTCTTCCTGGGAGGCCTGTGTCATTCCTGTGGGCCCAGACCATGAAGCTGTTTTCTATTTGGGGTGGGGGTGATTGTAATTTAAGTGATTGTTTTAATAAAAATTCTAAGCTGCTAGAATCTACCATTAGTGTCCTAACTTTTTTTAGCTTTTTGTTTTCGGTATATTGTATCTGAATGTATATATGTGCACCACATGTATGTCTGTTGCCCACAGAGGTCAGAAGACATCAGACCCCCAGCACTGAAATTGCGGATGGTTGTATGTTACCATGTGGTTGCTGGGAACTAACCTGGGTGTCCTGGAGCAGCAAGTGCTCTTAATTGCTGAGCCACATGCTTGCAGGCAGGACACTCATACACAAGTACTCTATGGCATACACCTATATAGTTCTCAGGAGGCTGAGGCAGGAGGATTACAAGTTTGAGGCTAGCCTGTCCCCAAAATAAACTAAGTCATTATGCTGTGTAGCCTGATGACTGGCGCCCTGTGTGAGTGTGCTGTGCCATCACGAGACAGTGAGACCCTAACACTGCATTTCCGTAATCACTGGGTGATGCGTGCCTGGATGCACATTTCCCAGGGTCTGAGTTAAATACTATTTTGGAATAAAGTTATAACAGAATTATAAAAGTTTTGGCAATGGTAGCATAACTGATTAAACCACACTTTTTTGAGGAGGTATTTTGTGGTGGTATTGGTTTTGTTTTGTTTGTTTGGCTTTTCAAGACAGAGTTTCTGGCCTGACTATCCAAGAACTCAGTCTGTAGACCAGGCTGACCTTGAACTCAAGAGATCAGCCCGCCTCTGCCTCAGCCTCCTGAGAGCAGGGATTAAAGGTGTGCACCACTATGCCCAGTTTAGGCCACACTGTTTTGAGACAGGATCTCACTATGTAACCCTGACTGTCCTCAAACTCACAGAGATCCACCTGCCTCTGCTTCCTGAATGCTGGGATTAAAGGTATATGCCACTACACCTGGCAAAACTTTTTTTTTTTTGAGATGTGTCTCCTGTATCCCAAGCTACCCTTAGTCTCACTAAACAGCTGAAGATGACCTTGAACTCCTGTTCCTCTTGTCTCCCCACCCCCACCCCCAGTACTGAGACTACAGTCAGCCACACCACTCTTAATTTATGTGGTGCTGGGGGTCCTACTCGGGGCTCCAGGTGTGCTATTTTGTATTGGATCAATTTAAATACAAGTTTCCTGCGTATAGATTATTAGTCCTAATAACTGGAGGGGCCTGAATTCCTCACAGTCAAAGCAGAGAAATTGCTCTCTATATACTGGTCATGTTAAGCAGTATTTTTACCTGACTTTTTAAAGACCCCAGTAGCCCAAAGTGCTCACACTGTCAGCCTAGCGTCTCCATCAAGCAGAGCTGGAACTGACAGTATTGGCTGATAGTTCCATTATTTTGAAACATTATGTAGTCCAGACTGTCCCCATCTCCCAGTCCTGCCTTGCTCACTCTAGTGCTGAAATGACAGGTGTTCATCTGGTATGGAATGACAGGCTCTGGCCTGGCATCGTGGTGTGGAACAGATTGCCCAAGTTCTAGTGTTTTCAGTTGTCCTGGCCTATGATGGCAACTCCAGGTAGCTTGGACCTTGGTCCTTCATTGTGGTGTCCACTGCTGTCACTGCGGTCTCCCAGCCAGCACTTCCTCCTCTGCCTGTGCTTTTTGAGTGGGGAGTACCTGGCAGCTGCCCTCTGGAGCTGAGTGTCCCAGAAGCCTTCATGGGGAGGATCAGATTAGGAGTCCCACCTGTAATGAAGAGCTGGGAACCCAGGTCTAGAAGGGCAGAAGGTTCTGAAGGCAGTAAATCGCTGCAACCTTGTCTGGTTCAATCCCTTGCAGTCTGGAGAAGAGAAAGTCACTGTCTTCACCTCTCTGTCTCCCTGCAGACAGCCCAGACATCCTCTCCAGCAAGAGGGCTCTCCCCCGCCCCTCCCCGCCTGCCGTGTGGGGCTCCCTGGCAGCCTGTCATTACTGCATTATGGCAGGATCCCGAGGCTGCAGTTCCAGCCCTGTAGGGAGAAAGCTCCTTTAGCCATCAGCGTGGTGGCAGGGCAGCGCTAGCAAATTATGGGGCCGTTTATCAGCACAGCAAGGTCTCTATCTGGCTCAGAGGGGCCCCCCGCTGGTTCTTCTTCTGTTTCTACTGGATGCCCATTTCTCACTGGAGTGGTCACCCCAGAATAGCACCTCGCCTGCTGCTGCCAGGTAGACTTGAGGGCTGCCTGAGAACCCTGAAGTGGAGCTACAGAAACTTCAGCCTCCAGTTATCAGCACTGCCTAGCCGGGCACAGCCCTTACCCCCTGGGCAGCATCCTCCGTCAGTTCTGTAAAAGGGATTGACAGTGATACCTCTAGGGGCCTCCGGCAGATGAAGGACAGAAACAAAAAGCACTCCAGAGTCACAAGAGGACTCAGTGGGTAAAGACACTTGCTGTTAAATTCAATCCCAGGACCCACGAGGTATTGGAAGGGAGAGAGCCGACTCCAACAAGTTATTTTCTGATCTCTACCCGAGCACAACAGCACATGCATGCCATCCCCCAATAAATATGTGTAATAAAAAAATAAGTATTTCAAGACAATAATAAAAAAATTAAATGCCAGACAGTGATGGTACACGCCTTTAATCCCAGCACTCAGGCAGGCAGATCTCTGAATTCGAGGCCAGCCTGGTCTACAGAGTGTCAAAAAAACAAAAACAAAACAAAGTATCCCAATTTCTCAGAAAAGTGTAGTATGGGCATGGAACAACAGGAAGAAACAGGATGTTTTGTTTTTAGACAGGCTCTTCCTCTCTCCCAGGGTGGCCTTGAACTCAAGAACGTCCTGTCCTCCCACCTTGCTCCCTAGTGCTAAGATAGCAGGTGTGTGTCCTCAGCAGCGTGTGACCTCCAGGGCTCTGGGAACAAGTCTTGAAGTCTTGACGTGACCCAGTCACCTGGGGTCCCACACGGACATTTTCCAGCCATTCCAACCTGGGCAAGTGGTCTCCCCTCTCGTATGGTGCTGTCAACAGCACTTTATAGAGATTCATGGTGCCTAGAAGGCCCTAAGCAGAGGACCTAGACATGTGGTCACTCCAGGGTGCTGGTTTTCTCTGAATAGTGCCTTCTGGAGGGCCGAGGCAGGAGGAAGCAGAGAAGAGAACCAGGGTGACCCAGAACAAGTCAGAGCCCAGAGGCACCAGACCCACGCACTGCCCCAAGTGGGCCCCATCCCACCCCCTGCACCTGCGGCTTAATGAGCTTGCATCTGGCCCATTTGTCCTCAGTGTTTGCCCAGTGCCAGCTGCAAAGCCCATGAGATGATAGATAACCCGGCCTGGGGCTGCCCGGGAAGGATATTACTGTGCCACGTTAGTGCTCTCCTCTTGGGTCAATAATTTACTGGAGGCTCAGGACAGGAGGCTCTAGAAGGACCCCACGGAGCACCTGGGCTGAGAGAATCACGCAGCAGACACTAAAGAGAGGAGCCAGTGACCTCATTTTCTCTTATCAGGCATGAGGGAGTCCCTATAGAGCCTTGCCCATTTCCAATATAAATAATGTAATTTGCCGCCCCACCCCACCCCCGTTGGGGAGGAAGGGGCGGCCTTTGATCTAAAGGAATTAAGTCAGTAAACAAAAGCAAGAGCTGACTGTGGAGGTGTATTGTGACAGGTACCTTGCTGCGCCGTTTACCCCAAGAGACTACCGTAAAATTCTAACCAACACTGGGTCAGCCGAGCTTGGAGCTCTTTATCCCCAGCTGAGTCCAAGGGACACCCCTCTAGAGTTCCTGACACTCCCCTGAGGGGGCTAAGCTTCGCACGGTGCAGCCCTACCCTTCCCTCCCTGGAGGTCCTTAGTGTGTGAGTGATTTTGTGGAGAGTGGTACCCTGGGAAGCCTGCTTGAGAAGCTGGGATGCTCTGGGCTGTGTGGCTTAGGCCAGGCCTGAGGGTCTGCAGGCTGGGAAGAGAGATGGATAGAGAAAGCCCCAGGGAGCTGCTGCAGGCAGGGTGCACCTCCCTGTAGCTCACTCCTTTAGGTGTATAGCCTCCAGGATGCCTTGACTCTTCTCTGGGCTGTACAAGGTCATGTTTATACAAGAACTCAGGGACCCCCCCCCCCAAGGTTCAGTTTCACAGCCTGGTTTTCCAGAGCTCTGTCCAAAGAGCGTTTGGGGAAATAAAAGACTGATGGAGATGGACTAGGTCCAGCCAGCCTGGCCTGTGTGACAAATGCCCTCCTCACCCCGTTTTCTCTCCTAACCCCACACTCCTCTTGGCACAACTTGGGAAGGAGCCTTAGAGGTGCCCGGATTAATGAAGACCCCTAGACAGAAAATTGGCAAGGCCACGCCAGACTTTCCCAGGGCTCTGCCTCTTGAGTCCCAGGTCCTGTCAGTTAGGATGGAGGATGGGGTAGCAGGAGCTGAGTCCTCAGCCTGACCTGCTGTGACAGTTGTTCTGCTTTGAAATCCACGGGGGACCACGCCCGATCCATCCCTTCCTCCCTCCTCCCAGCCTTCAGCTCCCAGGCTGAGATCCCCAGTTCCCTAGGCTGAATCTATTAAGTCCTTCATATTAACCAGCGACGGGGGAAACAACCCTCTTTCATCTTAAGCGAGTGAATTTGCATTAACACCTGGGGAGTTCTGTTTGCCTTGAGAAAGCCCATTGCTATTCTGGGCTGCACACAGCAGCGCGGACTTAGTCGCAGCATCCTATTCTTTTATTAATACGGCTTTTCTCCCCTCCTCTCTTCCCAAGGAAGGGCAAGAGTGACAGGGAATTCCAGGGCTCCCTCTCCGCGTGGGGATGCCAAGAATGAGGGGCAGGGAGCAGCTCCCAGTGAAACTGTTTTCCTGGGGAAGACAGCCACACCTGCCCTCTCTCTGAGATCCTGGTGCAGCTTTACCAGCCGCATTCCTCAGGCCCTGCTGTGGCCAGTTCACACATAGTTAGGGGCCCAGCATCTCCTGGAGCAAATTGAGAAGGGAAAGGAAGAGAGTTGGGGTGGGGGATGCCAGGAGTTAGGAACTGCCTACCATTAACTCAGGGAAGGTGCTCACTGGCTGAACCCCCTCCCCCACTGCAGTGAGGTCTCTGTGTGGAAACCACAGCTTTCTTGGGGAACCTGGCTGACTACTTACTGCACATCAGCCCCAAGGCCACTCCTCCCGGCTCCTCTGGGAGGAACCCAGGCCTGTGCGTAGGAAATGTTGGGGTCTGGGAAAGGTATGAGTTGGGCTGAACTTGGCAGGTTTTACACCTGGAGACTAGGTTTCAGAAAGAAGAGAAAAGGGGGTATGGTAAGAAGTGAATGCCTCCCCTCTGCTGTTATCTGAGCTGGGCTGTCTTGTGCCTCCAAATCTTCAGGGAACCCCATTTGCCCCTGCAGCCTCCCTATCCTGGATAGGCCAATGAGCCATGAAAAAGCAACAACCTGACTTCCAGGGCGAACTCCCACCTCGGGAGCTGATCTGAGACATTCTGGAGCAGGGATGGGAGGAAGGCTGGGGTCCACAAGGACCATGTGAGGATGCTCTGGCCCGTATTGCTGCTTGGCTTCACATCCCTTCCAACAAGAGTCGCCTCTGAGCCCACTACAGGGTCTTCCTGGGTCACATTAGATGAGGGAGCCTTGGTTCCGAGCCAACTCCTGCTGCAGCGAGAGTGTATGAAGCGAGGGCGGCTGCTGTGTGGTTATAGCTGTGTACTATTTACTTGTCCTGAATCAGTTATTGACGGCAACAGCTCAAGGCAGGGAGAGCAGGGCCTAGAGAGCTCCGCATGGTTCTACTTCCTACTCAGGAGCCCAGGGCAGCTAGCCCCCCCCCCATTTTAGAACCTTCACAAAGGAAGAAAGGGGCAAATGTGGCCAGCAAGAGCCAGCCTGGAGTTCGCTTTGTGGAGGATCAGAGTTGGTATTGGCCGTTACAAGCGTTCCGGGGTTGGTGACAGAACTATAGCCTGGAGGCTGCTACCATCCTGGGATATGGGCAAGGGGTCCACAGGCCGGGGCCCCTGGCCCTGCATCAGCATTCCCAGGGCATCCTCAGCCCCTCTGGCAGTCGGCCTACCCCACCGCGGCTGGGCCCTTGCCAGCCCTGTCTGCTACTCTCCAGTGACATTTACCAGCTGAGAAGTGGCCATCGAGACGTGAAATCAGTGTGGCCGGGAGCTAACTCACTTCATTAGAGTCTCTATGCTCCACTGGCTGGACAGCAAAGGCCCTCCTCTGGCTCCCCCTCTCCTCACAGCCCATCCCAACACCAACCAAGCCTCCTCCCCATTCAAGCACAGCCCCTGTGTTCGTGGGATTGTCTCCTAAACACCTGCTCTTGATCAGGTCTGAGCAATGTAAGAGAAATTAATGACAATAGTAGCCTATGTTACCCTTGGCATTTTTTTAAATTTTTATTTTTGGGGAGCATCTCATAGATCCCGGGCTGGCCTCAGACTTACAGTGGATGGGAGAACGACCTCGAACTCCTGATCTCTTGTCTCTGCCGACAGATTCATATCATTCATTAGCATTCGGTTTGCTTGCTTGCTGAGACAGGGTGTCCCTATGTATCCCCAGCTGGCCTGGAACTCAGCATGTAGCCCAGGCTGCCTCAGACTCACAGTGGTTGTCCTGCTCCTCCCTCCCAGATGTTCAGATTATGTGTGTGCACTGCACACACTTAGACTCTGTATTACAATATTTTAATTTGTTGTTATTTATTATTATTATTATTATTATTATTATTATTATTATTATTATTATTGTGTGTGTGTGTGTGTGTGTGTGTGCGACAGAGGGGGCTGCCCATGCCACAGTATACTTTGTGGAGTTGGTTCTGTCTTTCTGTGGGTTCCAGGGATCAAACTCAAGTCATCAAGCATCTGTGATCAGCATCTCTACCCTCTGAGTCACCTTGCTGGCCAGCCTCTGCACTAAGACAGGGTCTTGCTAGGCAACCCTGACTGTCTTGGAACTCACTATATAGACCAGGCTGGCCTTGAACTCACAGAGATCTGCTTGCCTCTGCCTCCTGAGTGCTGGGATTACAGGCCTGCGCCACTGTGTCAAGCAGTCTTTTCTCCATCAAGCTTTAATCCTTGCGGCAGTCCCAGGAGACCTGGACACTGTATACAACAGCCCAGTGGCGGCAACAGCACCCGCCTGGGTCCTCACCTGAGGCGTCATGGGAGGTCCCAGAGGGTCCCGTGTGTTCTGCGTGTTTGTATGATGGGAAGGAATGGACTCAGGGCCCGTATGACTTCCCCAGTTGTTTTGAGCCCCATTGCCTCCCATGCCTGGACTCATCCTGCACTTAGCCTCAGAGGAAAACCGCTCCATCCACACAGGCCAGGAGTCCTGTCCCTGAGTTACCCAGACGTGGTCAACAATTTTCTGGGGACTCAGCAGTGTGGGACAAGTCGAGGATGCCCTGTACTGTCCAGGGAGCATCAGATTCTGGGGGAACAGTTCCAGGCCTGCCCGGCTTCCAGCATCAGGAGCGCTGAAGAGGAGGGTGGTCTTGGTGCACCCTGGTAGGGAGAAAAGAACACAAGTTGTAAGCCCAAATGCTGTTCTCCCCTCCAGCGGCAGCATCCCCCAAAAGTCATGTTATCTCTTTGAGCTTGAGTTTGCCCAGCTGGAAACCAGAACCACCAATGTCTACCATGGCTGAGGAAATGAAGCAATGCCCACAAAGTGCGTGCTTGGTGCCTGGTGTCGAGCAATGCCCATAACTGCCAGAGAGCTTGTGACACCAAAGGGCTAATGTTCCCTAACACTCTTCTGTCAAGCCTGGGCTTGATGCACAGCTCAGACCCCCTATAACCTCCCCAGTGCCCAGGGCAAGCATGTGACCCAGGCCTGCTTCCTGGTGGAGCCCGCTTGCCTGGTGGAGTCTCTCATGGGTGTGTCTGATACGTACTGGCTGGGTGAGTCCTGGCCGGAAGGCTGAAGACTTCAGGCTGGAGGGCCAGTGTGCAGCACAGGGGAAACAGGGACTCCTTCCCACAATCAAAAGGCTGAGGAGGGGGACAGTGATGTCCCAGAAAATGGACATGGGGACCGGAAGAGGCTGCAGTTTGATGTCCCCCAGGCCAGCTGCTCAACCAACTGAGCTGTGACCTCCGAGGGTCATCACTAACTGACCCTCCCCCAGTCTCATTGTCAGGAAGAGCACCCATCAAAGTCTCCTTCACCCTGGTGGCCCTGCCTGGATCCACTGGCCCTGCCACTAGAAGTCACCTCTTCCTCCTCTAGCCTGGGGCCACAAGCTGGCCTGAGCACCTTCCATAAGCCAAACTGAGCTTTTCTCCATAAAACGCTCCCCACAGAGAAGTGAACCCCCAGCCCTCAGGAGCTCCCTCACCCCCACCCCCCACCCCTGGCCCAACAAGTGAGTCTTGGAGATGGCATTCAAATGCTCATCGCTCTGACCCTAGCGCCCCTGTTTTGAACTTCTGTCACGGTCTAGGTCTCAGTTTCCCCTTTGTACTACAGAGCTGAAATCCCCTGAAGGACCTACCCTAAGAAGCCTGCTATGAGGCCATAGATTGATCACCTCCTCAGAGAGGGAGTCCCGGTACAGCATGATGGATGGGGATCCCACAAGGGGCCGGACAGGCACGCCCACACGCCTGCCACCTACTTCTCTCCCTCCCTCCAGGGGCTCGGCTCCATCTGGTCAGGCACACTGCCAGGCTGATGGATAGGCCGCCCACCAGGCCACCCTCACTGGTGCTGCCACCTGCACTCGTGAAGCTGTAAGGGGATCAGGAGGCCAGGTCTGGGGCGGCTCATTCAATCGTCCAAGAAGCACAGACTTATCCAGGACTTACTGTGTGCTGGAACACAGTGCTAAACCCATAGAGCCGGACATTAGCCATCGCTAAATGGCCGGGACACAGGGTAAACGCCTTCCCGGACCTGACAGGAAGCCAGGTAGATGAGCAGCTCTAGAAACAAGGAAGGAAATGACAAACGCAAGACGGTGGTAGTGAGATGGAGCAGGGGTCAGGAGAGGAGGCACCAGACTGGGATCACAGTTATTGTGCCATGAGCTGGGTACCAGTCCCAGTCCAGCGATGAAGCAGGCTTGGAGACAGAGGACTCGCCCAAGGTCACACAGAGCAACATGCAGAGTTGGGCTGGACGTGAAAGCTCTTGTCCCCTCCGTTCCCTAAGTTCCAGCCTCACCCGCCTCAGCCTGGGCAGACTTGGGTGTCAGGCCTGCCCCCAACAGGCCAGCACCTTCTCACTTGTAGAGGCAGCTGTCCCCCCCTCTTGCTACCTCTGACAGGAGCCAGGCAAGAAATATCACATCATTAAAATGACAAATCCTTTCACTAACTGGACCAGAAGGCTTGCCGCCCAGCCTCACATCCCTTTAGCACCCTCATCCCCCGCCTCAGGCTGCTCTCCTCCCGCAGATGTCAGTCCAGCAGGAGAGCCGTGCAAGGTGCAGCTCAGGACCACAGCCTTGTCCCTAAGGTGACCTTCGGTCCCCAGCCCTAACTCATGGAAGGATGTGGTATTTAAGACCTCATCAGTCCTGTCCATCAAGAGCCTGGGAGGGGTGGGGACTCCATTCCACACATGGGGAGACTGGGGACTGAGCGAGGTGTCCCCTCTCCAAAGGTGGTCTCAGGCAGGGGACTCAAGCAACCCTACCCAACTCTAATGCCAAAGCCTTCCTGCAAGGCCTGTCTGCCTACCTTGGTGCCTGTGTGTATGCGTGTGCACTGAATGTCTGCCTAGGACCCAAGGAGGCCAGAAGAGGGTGTCAGGTCCTCTGAAGTTAGAGATGGCTGTGAGCCACTGTGTGGGTTCTGGGCATTGAACCTGGGTCCTCTAGAAAATCTGCCAGTGCTCTTTAGCAAAGAGCTGTCTCCCCAGCCCTCGTAGGAGGGATGCTTTCTAGCCTGACCTCCACTTTGTGCAGAGAACAGAGCGGGGTTCACTTGCCTAGACTCCCACTCAGGATTCCAGCAACCTGAGCCAGACCTCTGCCCTCAGTTTCCCCATCTGACAGTGGGGGCTGCCTTCTTCATCTTGCCTAGGGCTGTTTGTTGAGTGTGTATTCACACATATACGTGTGCAACAAACATGCCCCATCCAGATGGGAATGGTGCATGCTCAATCGCACTGGTACACGTATCCACATGTCTGCACCTGGTCTGCCAACGCTTGGCTTCTTGGGATCCAGATGTAAGGTCATTCATGCGGACACCTCCACCACATATCCAGTGACTGCGTGTTTGTGTGCAATCCCAGCCAGCAAGTGGTGTCTGTACCACCTAGGTCTGCCCTGGTACACCTGTGTCACACGTCCACAGTCACTGGAGGCCCCAGAGTGTCCAGAACCCTCGAGCAGATGGTAGGAGACACTGCCTGGCCCCGCAAGTAGCCTGGGTCCCCAGAATGACCCCCCTCTTCATCCCTCACCAGGCCCTGCCTGCAAGGACACAGCGTCCGCCTGATGTCCTGGTCTCCTTGGATGCAGACAGAGCACACAGAGGCGTCTGGCGCATCCCAACTCGGTCACAGCAGCAGCACTGGCCCCCAGCCCCCTTCCCTGTACCCAGCGATGCCCTGATTGTCCCTTATCCCTGCTGGGCATCAAAGGCAACTGGCACTTAGTACTCGGGGACTGCAGTGGGGAGAGGGCTCCTTTCAAATCCCACCGCACGGAGTCTCCTCAGTTCGGCCCTGACCTTGCCAAGTCCTCTTCCTAAGTGTCCAATTTGAAAGATGGGGGGGGGGCATTAGGGGATATCTGGGCCTGATTCTCCATAGCCAAGGGAGGGGGTTCAGATTCAGAGGTGCAAAGAGGGAGAAACAGAGTTTTAGAGACCGGGACTTGGAGTATTGGATTGCAGTAGGCCTAAGTCTGGGGGCTGTCTCTCAGTGGCTCCTTGTTGGCCATCTTATAGAGGAGGAAGTTGAGGTCAAGAACCCCCCCCCCGCGACTCTCGCTTCCTGCACTGCCCCACATTAAAGACTAGTACATGGGCATCATGCCCAAGACAGTCCCTGCCTCCCATCTTGCCCTGGGTCAGGGAGGTGACGTTCCCGGAATGGTTTTTCCAGAGCCAGGCGTCTGCCTCCTACTGCTCACAGCACCTGGCTCTGAGCCTGCTCCCCGGCCCTGCCCATTCATCTGCTGTCACTTCCTGGCAGGACAGTGGGTCGTACATCACCTGGCCCGTGCTGAGGCAGTCAGTCCAGGCAGGTGGGCAGCGTGTTGCTGGGTTCAGCGCTACTTACCTATGGTCGGTGGGTATTCAGGTAGTATGGTTCCGCCCTGCAATCTAGGGCCTACTGTCTGCCAAGGAGAGGCCATCTTGGGGCCCCAAGACCTAATCTGGATGTAGCTGTTTATGGAGGGAGGTAAAAGAGTCGAATTGGGGTAGTGGGAGGAGGGGTGGTGGTGCACACCTTTAATCCCAGCAGTTGGGAGGCAGAGGCAGGTGGATCTCTGTGACTTCCAGGCCAGTCAGGTCTACAGAGTGAGTTCAGGACAGCCAGAGCTGTTATATAGAGAAACCTTGTCTTGGAAAACAAAACAAAACAAAAAGTCAGGTGGAGGCCACAGGGTGACTTGGCTGAAGGTGGCAGCTGCCCTATTTGGCAGTATGGGATTTTTCTCTCCCAATCCCTTCCTCCCGAGTAATCTGATAATACAGGAAGCTGGGGCACCATCTCCTGCTGTGGTGCTGTTGAGGACTGAAGAGTGGGAGCTGGGTCATCAAGGAGTAGACTCTAGGCAGGGGTATCCTTATCATCCCTGTCCCTTGTCAGACTCTGGTCCCTGTTCAGCCCGCAAGTCCCCACAATGCGACTTCACCTCCAGGGACACTTCTGTAAGCAACCTCAAGTCCTTCATTTTATTCAACAGTCATTACAGCAGTGAACAGAATCCAGACAAGGAAGGTACACACGTCTGCCATGGGGCACACTGATAAATGTGTTCTTACCAGATGAGGACAAGCGTCACTTGTCTGTCCTCTGCTTGGTTAGTCTAAAGTACTGGTGGCCAGAGAAGGACCGTGTGAAAGGTGACTCTTCCAGAGGACCCCGGTCTGGTCCCCAGTACCCACAGCCACCTGTAACTCCAGCTCCATGAAATCTGACGCCCTCCCCTGGCCTCTGTAGGTGCCTGGACGCAGGTACACATGCCACAACATACACATTTTTTACATTTTTAAAAAATATTTATTTATTTATTTATTTATTTATTATGTATTCAATATTCTGTCTGTGTGTATGCCTGCAGGCCAGAAGAGGGCACCAGACCTCATTACAGATAGTTGTGAGCCACCATGTGGTTGCTGGGAATTGAACTCAGGACCTTTGGAAGAGCAGGCAATGCTCTTAGCCACTGAGCCATCTCTCCAGCCCCCCCCCCATTTTTTTTTCATTTTTAAAAATTTTATTTAACTTATTATTTTGGGTTTTTTTTTTTATTTTTTTTCAAGACAGGGTTTCTCTGTGGTTTTGGAGCCTGTCCTGGAACTAGCTCTTGTAGACCAGGCTGGCCTCGAACTCACAGAGATCCGCCTGCCTCTGCCTCCCGAGTGCTGGGATTAAAGGTGTGTGCCACCACCGCCCGGCCTATTTAACTTATTTTATGTGCACTGGTGTAAAGGTGTCAGATCTCCTGGAACTGGAATAACAGACAGTTGTGAGCTGCCATGTGGGTGCTGGGAATTGAACCTGGGTTCTCTGGAAGAGCAGCCAATGCTCTCAACCACTGAGTCATTTCTTCAGCCCCTAAATACAAATATTTTTTTTAAAAAAAATCTTTGAAGAAGGAGAAGGAAGGGAGGGAAGGAAGGAAGGAAGGAGAGACAAGCCTTGGACTTTTGAGTTAAGACCTGAAAGAATGAGCTAAAAGGCCAGGAAGTGCTGGCGCACGCCTTTAAAAGGCAGAGGCAGGTGGATCTCTGTGTGTTTGAGGCCAGCCTGGTCTACAGAGTGAGTTCCAGGACAGCCAGAGCTATAAGAAACCCTGTCTCGAAAAGCAAAAAACAAACAAACAAACCAAGTGTGCCATAAAGAACCCGAAGAGGAGAGCGTTTCTGGCAGATGAGAGTTAAACCACAAAGACCCTGGGCCAGGAGGGTAAACAGGGAGAGGTCAGGGGCGTGCGGGAATACAGTGAGAACAGGGAGAGGTCAGGGGCGTGCGGGAATACAGTGAGAGCAGGGAGAGGTCAGGGGCGTGCGGGAATACAGTGAGAGCCTGAGGCCGGGGTGAGGAACAGGCGCTGCTGGCCTGGTGGGCGCTTCAACCTGGACAGCTGGGCGTTTGGAGGAGCATTGTAGGCTGGGGCCCAATGGGTGAGACGGAGGACAGGGGCCGCCCTCTCTAGACTGTCTTCCAGACTCCCCTTCTTTCTCCTTTTTTCATTAGTTAATCCAGCAAATATTTGTTGAGCGCCGTTTTAGATTTTTTTTTTTTTTGAGTTCAAGCCTTCCCCCTTCCTAATTCCCACAGTGCATTTTACAATGCCGTACCCATGAGGCTGGGCCAGGAGCCAGGCCCCCACAATTGCTCACACTCACCCACATGGTTCACATGTGTGCCTGAAAACTGTTCCATATTGGTATCCAGGGCCGGTCAGCATGTATCACATGTGTGATGAGAAATTATTCATAGAGCACACATAAGGGTGTCTTCCGTTGAGAATCGACTAAGAGAGTGGACACAAGAGCCCTTCCTATTCTCAAATCTTCCCCTGGGAGCTAAGGATGCGCTCTGTGGTAGATATAGCATGTGTTCTACAGTAGATACAGCATGTGCTCTGTGGTAGATATAGCATGTGTTCTACAGTAGATACAGCATGTGTTCTGTGGTAGATATAGCATGTGTTCTGTGGTAGATATAGCATGTGTTCTGTGGTAGATATAGCATGTGCTCTGTGGTAGATATAGCATGTGTTCTACAGTAGATACAGCATGTGTTCTGTGGTAGATATAGCATGTGCTCTGTGGTAGATATAGCATGTGTTCTGTGGTAGATATAGCATTGCTCCCTGGTAGATAACATGTCCAATGTGTGCAAGGCTCCAGTCCTAGCTCCATAAAAGGTAACAATAAGCAATCAGACGAGGACCTTTTGTAGCTGGCCCGTGAGCCTGGTGAACATAAAGAAATGTCCCTCTGCCCCTGTAGAACTGGGCTATGAGATTGGGGTGGGGTCCCCTCAAGTAGCACAGAGAGGTGGCATGTAGGGCTATTGCCAGTCCCCCTACTCAGACACCTAGGACCACAGCATGGAAGGCGAGCAGATCAGAGGCCCTGCGGTGACCCAGCTATGGCCTGGTAAGGGGTGCTGTCTGCTATGCCCTGCCCCCAACCCTGCATGCCCCTTCAATTCACCGTAGCCCCCTACAGCTTCTCTAATTACGCAGCCATAAAGCACAAATCTCTAACGATCCAATTAGTAACGCCATTGCTGCCCTGTCCAGGATTAATTACCAGTTAACTGCAGCTGTGTTACCATCACTTAGGCTCAACATGATGGGGTGCTGTGGGCCATGAGGGACCTGCCACCCCCAAGGCCTCCAGCTGACCCGGTCCCCTAACTCTGGGACTCCAGCGGATTATAAGGCAGTGTCACACAGATCTGGCAGTGACGGGGGGCTGAGGGGCTCCCCGAGCCCAGCTCCTCCAGAGGCAACGTCTCTGGTCACCTCTCACACACTCTCTGCGAACAAAGCATTTCCCTTCAGTGCCCTGGGTTGATACCAAGCTAATCTCAGTAGCCGAGCCACGGAATGAGGGACGGGGAACTCATCTTCATCCCAGCCTCGTGTCCGTTCAGACCTTTCCGACCTTTTCCTCTGCGCACAGGCACGCAGGAGGGGAGAGCGCACTCTGATGGGCATTCCCGCTTCAGCACTGTCCCTGTCCCAGGGAACACAGGTGCTCCTTTACGACCCTCAGGGCTTTGTGTGGAAGCAGGAGAAATCCCTGCATACAAAGGCAGAGTCCAGGAACTGGCACGTGCTAGCCACTTCTGGGCAGAGAGCCCTGTCCCCAGAGGTATGCAAACAGGTCCCTGACATCAAGGACAGCCATGGAATTGATTAGCCTGTCCTGGACCCCAGAATCAATTCCTTCATATCGTATACTTTCTGGGCTCCCCTTTTTCCCCAGGGGAGGTACCCAGATTCTTAGAGATACAATAACTTGCCCTATAGATGTCCCCAGAAGATAAGCCCAAACTCTACAGCTCCAGGGTACAGGCCTACACATCTCAGCACCGGAATAAGCCTTAATGTCACATGCAGACTGGAAGAGGAGAGGACCGCAGGTCCTAGCCGTTCTCTGGCCAGAAGAGGTAACTTCCACTGACACATCACTTGTGGCTGTGGCACCAGCGTGGCCTGACACGCACCCAGCAGGTACCTCAGACAGTTGGCTGCACTTGTAAGCAACAGACTGAGGCAGGAGTCTGGGAGGCCAGGGCTATCACCACCTTGTGTCTCCTCTATACCAGATACAGTGATTGCTTAGGGAAGGAACCACGAGCAGGAGCAAGGGCCAGGCTGGTGACACCAAGGCTTCCTTCCGTCCTTGCCAAGTCCTGATTCCCAGTCAGCTTCACAGTCTGTGGTTCTGCCAGTTTCCAGCCAGAGGCTCCTACTTTTCTAAGGGGAAGACTGAGGCCTCGCTTAACAGGGACAGGGTCCCTCCCTGCTGCTTTCTGCACAAGACACCCCAAACTCTTCCTAGCCCATTTCTCCCTCTCTCCAGCCTTCTTTCTGTTCCCCTGGAGGCTCTCACCGAGTTTTTAACGTATGCCCAATGCAAGCAGTATTTCTCAGGATAAGGGGCCATATGTGTGAATGTGTGTCTGGTGGGCTCAGTTTCTATGGTAACAATGGCCCTGAGGGTCCTGAGTGCCTCCCCATTTGTGATCACATCTCTTCTGTCATTCAGCTAGGTGAGGCCACTCCTAGACTCAGGGAATCATGGGAGCCAGAGAGTAGGCTCAGAAAGTCTAGAGCCAGGGCCAGTGGCATTAGCTACCTTCACCTTCATTACTAAGCACCTCTTTGTAGCAATCTGTGTGCTGGCAGCCTGGGCCCATTTCACAAGACAGAAAACTGAGGCCCAGACAGTTGCCACCGTCAGGGCACGAAGCCGGTAACAACCTGTAGTCAGGGTTCATCACCTTCACCCTGAATCCCACACCTCTGGGCTCTTTTCCGTCCTCAAGTTGCTTCTGGAGGAGAAACAGATTTAAGGACTGCCCTCTCCACGTCCCTCAGACGACTGGTCATGCTGTCATGTTTGATCCTGTCGCCTTCAGGAGCCAGGCTCCAAAGGTTCAGAGGGGTGTTCAGTACAGGACAGGGATCCGAGCAAACGGAGCCCATGGGTTCCAGACGGCACCCTCTCCTGGCCGGCCTGAGTCTGCAAGCGCACACATTTCATTATTCATCAAGTGAGTGCCTGGACGATGAATATTTTATTCCCCTCCAGACACTGTCCCCACTGGGTTCTTGGAACAACGTTATTCTCCAGCCAAGGCGTAGAGGCCAGAGCCTCCGCTGTCCCTAGACACCCCCTCTCCCCAACCTCTGCCTCTCTACCCCATCGCTTCTTTCCAGTCAGGCCTTTTGGCTCTGGCAACACTGTGGCCAAGGGTGCAGACGTGACCTTGGTGCTTACCTTCCTCAAGTTTGGCTTCCTCTGGTCCCTGGTTCAGGCTGTCTTGGCAGGCTCTCCCGGGTCCTACACCACTTCCTTTAAGCTCAAGGCCTGCCAAAGCCGTACTGGGCGCTCTCCCTGGTGCTGAATGTGGGTGGCAAGAGGTAGCCGGTGTCAGAGAGCAGATCCAGCCAGGGCATGTGTGTTGAGAAGAGAGGCCTCCAGGGGCCCTGGTCTTGGGCAGGGCAGGAACTCTGCCGCTCTTGGGAGGACAGAGTGAGTCTCTGGAGTTGGCGAACTGCAGCTGTTCTCTTCTTGCTGGTATGGCTGTTGAGGAAACAGTTTAAGCTTTCAGTGAATCACCCTTCTGCACTCTCCAGACCGTGTGTGTGTGTGTGTGTGTGTGTGTGTGTGTGTGTATGTATGTATGTTTTGAGACAGGTTTTCTCTATGTAACAGTCCTAGCTGTCCTGGAATTCACTTTGTAGACCAGGTTGGCCTCGAACTCACTGAGATCCGCCTGCCTCTGTCTCCCAAGTGCTGGGTTTAAAGGCATGCACTACCATTGCCTGGCCCCCCAGTCCCTTTTGCCAAGGATAAGCCCTGAGATCCATGAGATCCCCTTGAGAAGGCCTGAGGCCCATGCATCTCCCAGTGGGCACCCTAGGAGCGCAGAGTGATGGCAATATCTCCTTCCCCAGATGGGGAGCGACAGACGTAATTCACACCCTGGGATCGCACCGTCTGCTCCCTTGATGTGCAGAGAGGACAGGGCAGCTGGGTGACTGTCAGGCATTCATTCTCTCTCACACTCATTTCACAGGGTTCCCGGTCCTCTGCCCAAGTCCAACCCACACGTGGGGAGTCGGAGGGATGAGGACTCAGAACCTGCCTTTCTCATGATTTCTTTATGCGCATTGGTGTTTTGCCTGCCCATGTGTCTGCATGAGTGTTACAATATAAAGCACGTTACAAGAACACTATACACTCCTAGAGGGAGAGCAGTTATAGAAAGAGCAAATTGACCTCTAAAAGAGGTTTAATAAACCCCAGCAATAGATTGTATAATGCTTTATTAACTTTGTATTTTCTAAATGCTAATGAGAAAGTAACAACAGCCACATGAGCTACTCCTTACCTCTACTGGACCCTCAAACCAAAGGACCAAGCCTGCCTTTGCCGCCTTATATTCCTCTCTGCCCAGCCACCATTTCCTGTTTCCTCCTCCCTAGTGCTGGGATTAAAGGCATATGCCACTGCTGCCTGGTCTCTATGGTTAACTAGCGGCTGGCTTCTCACTCTGATCTCCAGGTAAGCTTTATTTGTTAGAACAAGAACAAAATATCACCACAGGATCCCCTGGAACTGGAGTTACAGACGGGTGTGATCTGTCTGGTGGGTACTGGGAATTGAACCCGGCTCCTCTGGAAGAGCAGATAGTGCTCTCAACTGCTGAGCCATCTCTCCAGCCCCCAGAGCTGCCTTCTAAAGCTAAGAGTGATCTTCACATCTTTAACCTCTTCACTCCACAACAGACTTCTCCTGACTTGATGAAATCAGAGCCTTATTGTTTTGCATTAGATGCATTCCCATCTAATAGATGGACAAACTGAGGCTCAGTAGGACCCTGCTAGTGAGCTCTGGCTTCTAGAGTTCTGACTGTTCCTCACATCACGTTTCCTGACCCCATGCCCTGAGATTTTCAAAGTCCTACCTCCATATCTCTCTGTAAAAGCTTTGCCCCACCGACATCAGACAGCAGGACTTTGGTATCAGCCACACTCTGCAGCCCCGTGGCCCTTGCTCTGTGGGCCCTAGGCACAGCAGTGCCTTGCCTTCATGCTGGCGTTGAATGAAGGGGCTGGCACATGGGGGCCGTCCATTGAATATCACACACAGCACTGGAGGGTGGGGGAGGTTGACAGTGCTTCCCAGAGCAGCCAGGTTCCCAGAGTCTAGAAGAGCAGGGAGAACCAGCACACGCCAGAGCTTGGCCTCGGGAGCCCCTGCCTCTGCCTTGGGCCTCATCTCCAACTCTGCCTCAGAAGACTCTATAGCTGGATTTGGTCTCTATAGCTCCCTCAGCAGGCATGTCCTTGCCTGTGAGTGAGAGCAAGGCATTGGGGAGGGGGACCAGGCGATTTGCATGCATAGCCCAGCTATGTCCTATGGCCCCAGCTAGCAGGCAAAGAGGAGCAGGTACAGGTACTATACAGAAAGGGCAGCCCTCTGGGTCAGCGGGTAGAATGTCCTGGGCTGTGGCTTTGCATCAGGGGAGAGTGGAGGGACCAGCTTGAGATACCAGGGGACCGAAATGTCCAAGATTGCCCAGGGGGGCGTGGTTCACTGTGATGCTAAAGCCATCATCCCAGAGTGGCCTGCCACTCTGACCTGGAGGATGTGGACAGCTTGACCCCTTGGAAGCAGACCAAGGCCAGTGTCTGGGGGCCAGTTCCTGTATCCATGGACACCCGCACCTCAGCATAGACTCGCAAGGCCTGGATGGATGGAGGATGCCCACTTGACTTGTTCTTCGTTCCTTTCTGCCTCTTCTTTTGAGATTTTCCCTGACCAGGCGGCAAGGCCAGCGGCTTCAGGGAACCGGAGGGAGCTGCCTTGTCCCGCTGTGGCGGCCTCCCAAGAAAGAACCAAGAGGTGTGCTTCCTGCCAGTCTGTCAGCAGCTCCCTTGGCAAACTGTCTGGGAAGGCTTAGCAAGTGAGGTGCTTACAGATCACCCTTTGATCAATACTTGACACCATGATTAGTAGTTTGTATTCCCATGGGGGGATTTTTGTGCTAACAGGAAACCCCAAGAGATCCCGGGAGGTCAGGAGCCATTCACTTAGATCACTTCATTTTCCTCCCTGCCTGAGCGGTATCATTTACCTCACATGTGGGGAAACTGAGGCCCTGGGAGGTTAAGGAACATGACTGACGTCCCATCGAAGGGAGGTGTTAGATCAAGAGCAGATGCAATGTCTCTGGGTCTGTGGCTGATTCTTCCTTTGCCACAGCTCTGCTCCGTCAGAAGTCCTAAGGGGTCATAAGGACCCAGCTGACTCGGTGGATGGTCAAGAAGAGCTTTGGGGGACTTTTCTGGGAGTTCTTACAACTCCAACCCCAGGTCTGTACAGGCAGCAAGCTGCTCCAGAGGCCTGAGGCAGACATTCAGATGACAGCTGGGGTTTGCCTGGCTTCTCGACAGGTTTCATATGCCTGTGAAGATTCAGAGCATGTCCAAATGCTGCCTTGGCCCAGGGTGGCTGGGGCTGGTGTCTCTCACCGAGCCCCCTCTCTCCCGGCCCAAGTCAGGGCTATGACTAATCATCAACAAAAGCAGAAACAAGCAGAAAAATGTAATCAGCTTGGGAAGGGCATGGCCAGGCAGGGATGTGGCAATCAGCTTTCCCGCTGGGGCCTTCGGCTGATTGGACCCAAGGGGGCAGGGAGATAGTTCAGACGGGGGTTCCAGCTGAGGCCCACCCAGGCCAGAAGGTCACCATATCCCATAACTGTACCTGTGCACACATATCTGTGCCCATCCATGTGTGCATACCACTCCCAACTCAAGGGCCTTCACACTTGGCCACACCTGCCTCCTGGCTTATGCCCTTCCCTGCCAGCTCACAGTCCCGGCACACGTAGGTGGTCATGCACACTCATCGGCATGTGGATTTGAAAACGCATGTACACAGTGTCCTGGACGAAGAATAAGATAAACACATGCACATGCTGCCCCTCAGACACTTGTTCCCACCCCCGTAGCACACATGCTCAAGATCTGAGGAAGGTCTAACCTGCAGCCATGTGACCAGCAGGCCCTGGGTCATCTGTCTCCTCCTCACTGCCCCTGGGGACATGAGACAGACCTTGGCTCCTGCCCTGCAAGCTGAGTGCCAGGGGCCCCGAGGAGGATCCAGGACTGGAGGATCCAGGACTAGAGCCCCGTGTGGGATCCAGTCAACTGCTGGTGTCAGTCACAGGCCGGTAGTCTCCTGCAGAGCAGATCTGTGCTTGGTCCTGCTTGGTGACCTTGGCCAACGTCCTTTTTTAAGCCTCAGTTTCCCCACCTTGGAGGCTCTCCTGGCACCAACACGAGGATCACTGGTTTTGAGGATCCCCGCACCTAGGGAAACCTCACCTTTCTGGGTCTCTAGTCGTTAGTTCTCATCTCTCCGCGCTTGCTGGGGGAGGGCTAGAGGGGCAGGTGGGACGGTGGGTACAAGGAACAGCTCCACCCCCAGTCCACACCACCGTGGTCCCGCTGGCTGAGAACGTGGGGTGCGGGAGACAACAATCCTAAGCAGACTGGGGGAAAGCAGAATCGGGGCGAACCGGAGAGAAGGCTCCCGGGCAGGCTCGGGGCGGCCGCTCAGGGGCCGACAGCGGGAAGGGGCGGGGGCGGGAGGGGCGGGCGGGGGAGGCGGGAGCGCGGCGAGCGCCGCACAGAGCGAGCAAGCGAGCGAGCTAGAGTGCAGGCGGCGGCGGCGGGAGCCGGAGCGGCGGGCCGGGTGGCCGCACCAGCGAGCGGGCGGCGAGCAGCGCAGAGCGCGCGGGGCAGCGCGGAGGGAGCGCAGCGTGCGGCGGTCGGAGCCGGAGCCGAGAGGCCGGAGCGGCGCCGCCCCCGCTGTCCCTGCGAGGCCCCGGCCGGGAGCCCGACGAGGGAGCTGGCGGAATGGCCCCGCGGCCCGGGGCGCGGGGGCGCTAGGTCCCGGGCGGGTGCCCCGTACCTCGCCGCCGCCACCGCGCGCCGCACCGCGCGCCCGGCCCGCTCCGGCCGCCCCCGGGGCCACCGGCGGCCCATGAGCCCCGGCCTCAAAGTTTGCGGCGGGCGGGCGGGCGCGGAGCCTCCAAGATGCCGTTCCACCCGGTGACGGCGGCGTTGATGTACCGGGGCATCTACACCGTGCCCAACCTGCTGTCGGAGCAGCGCCCGGTGGATATTCCTGAGGACGAGCTGGAGGGTGAGTGCCCCGCCGGGACCCCCGCCACGAGCCCTCCTACCTGTGCGCCCAGGTGCCGCGCTGGCTGGCCGGGGGGGCGCCGGGGACCCTGCTGCACGACTCGGATGAACGACTGCGCGGGAGGCGGGACGGCCCGGCTGCCCAGTGCTCCGCGGTAGGGGTTGCCGCGGCGCGGGGACAGCGCGGCCCCTGCCCGCGTGGCCCCCGGCGCTGCGGAAACTTGCGGGGCCCCGCAGCGGGATCGTTGGGCCGCATGGCCCGCGGTGACGGTGCGGCAAGGCGGCGGGGGCTGAAGCTGGGGGTCCGAGCTGTGCCCTCCGCGCCCGCCGCCTGAGCGCCGGCATCCTGATCCCTTCTACGGCGCCCGCCCGTGGCTCTGCGCTCCTATTGACATTCCGCTCGTGTCGCGTTCAGAATCCAATCCGCTCCGGCAGCGGGAGAAGGGGAGAGGGCGACTGCCCCGCTCTTGCCGGGTGCCGGGGCTGCCCTCATCCCCTTCTGCGGCCCTGCGAGGGACCCCCCACCCGTGCGCTGCCAAAGCGGCCGGGAGGCGGTGGCGACAACAAGTGGCCGGATTGGTAGGCTCAGTCGAGATAGCAAAGCCTGGAAGGGAAAGGCAGAGGCCGGAACCCAATCCTCCCCCGACCCTAGTCCTTGTGCCTTTCGGGAATAGGGACCGCAGGCTGTTGGCTATTGAAGATCAGCGCAGCAGGCAGCGGCTGGGGTTCCCGGACTGAGTGTCCTGGGGCGCAGTGAGACCCCTGGGGCCTTCCTAGCTCCTTCTCTGCTGAGATTGGGGGCGGGGGTATGCTCAAGATTCCCCTCCCCCAGGCCTCTTGAGGACCCACGTGGAGTGGAGTCGGGGACTCTGAACTGAAGGGAGTCTTGGTCCCTTAGGATGTTTGTCGGCTGCTGGGGGAGGGGCTGATATTACCCAGAGAATGGGCCAGTCTCCTATCGCTGGAGTCGAGGGGTCTCAGCTCTGGGGTCTCATCTGAGCCCATAGGAATGCATTGGAGGGACCAACACAGAAAGGACAATAGTAGGAGCTCAAGGGGGAGCCTTTCATAAAGTCTTTTCTTCGTCCAGGCCTGGCCTGGGGCAAATTTTGGGCGAGTAGACTGTGGCGAGAAAGAGAAAGCAACTCCCATGCTCACTGCACCACAGGCACCAGACACCGCTTCCCAAAGCCAGCCCGCACTCAGGTACAGAGGGGCCTCTCGGCCTCAACACAGGCGGGACAGATGGAAGGATGCTGTCCCTGACCTGACCTTAGCATTCACCCTGTGAAACCCAGGTCCTGTCCTGTCTGGACCAAAGCAGAGCCTCCTTCAGGTCGAGGGAAAGGTGGGAGGTGATAGGGTCTGGGAGGGGCACACGGCACAGGCCAGTTTTCCTTTACTTTATCGCCTCTTATTCTGGGCCACACAGAAGCCTTCCTCTTCATGCCTGGGACAGAGGCAACATGTCTTCCCAAACCCCAGGCAGGTTTGGCTTCATTCCCTCCTTTGCTTCCAGCATCCCAACCATGACCCTGGCTCCACAGTTCCAGGTCTCACTGTGTCCCTCCACTCCTGATCCCCTGGTACTAGAGTGCACACTCAGGGACAGGGAGAAGCTGAGAGAGACCGGCATGCAGGGGTGGGTAGGGCAACGGTGGGCAGTGCAAGGGCAAGGAGGCCCAAGATCCATCTGAGCCATCCCGCGGACATGCTGGCAGAAGCCCAGCCGCGTTAGTCACCGTCCTACCAAACACACACCCTGCTTCTCTTTGATCCCCTTCAGGGCTAGCGGAGGGACCCTGATGCAGGGGGCACCTGAAGGACAGGGTCATCCCTGTGGCTGGCAGGTGGAGGGCACAGAGCCAGCAGACGCCTGTGGGAATCTGCACATGAAGGCAGGAAGTTGTCCCTGGTTCTTGGCTGCGAAGGCCCTGTCCAGGTCCTGGGCTCCTTGCAGCAGGCTTGCATGCCAGCACTGAGTGCGGAGTGGCTGTCCTTCCTCCAGATGCTACCTCTGCCCTCTCAGCCTCTCCAGGACACGCTAGCATTCCTGTCCAAGGGCAGCTGGGGTGAGACCCAGGCCCATTGCTGGAAGGAGTTTGTGAGGAAGCCACATGGACCGGAGAGGGTAGTAGTGGCCTGGGATGAAATACTGCAGACACCTCGTGCCTGCCTGCTGCAGAAATCCAAGGGGGGGGTCAATCTGTGTGGGCGGGGGACCAGGAGCAGGAAGGGAGGAGGGGGATGTGGGGGTGAAATGAGAACAGCCAGGCAGCACTGGGTTCGAGTCTCTACACCCTTGGCTCGTGGGGTGAACTTGGACGATCGTTTGCCTATGAGTCCTGGTTTCAGCATCTATAAAAGTGGGTTGGCGTTGTCATTTCCAGGAGGAATGGCGTGGGAGTACTCAGCACAGGGCCTGGTGGTGGGGGCTAAGGACCCAAATGTAACGGCAGAAGAGACTGAGGAAGAGCACCCTATGAGCCTGGAGAGTGTAGGGTGGCAGCAAGGGGCGTGGGGATTGGCCAAGAAGGCCAGTTAGGGGCCGGACTGGGGACCCTTGGCCCTGGGGAAGCTGTTCATAGCTAATTGGCAGGGGGAGGAAGGGGCTAGCAGAGTTAACTTGGAGGTCCACCCCAGCCCCTGTGAGAGAGGCAAGTGTACTTCTCCTGAATACCCCACCATGGTTGGAACAACCCCCCCACCCCCACCCCGCCTTCTGAATGTATCCAAGCAGGGACCTCCAGGAACACCGAGACAGACTTCCAGCATTCAAGGGTAGGGATGGAAATGGCCGGCCAGGAAGAGGAGAGAGGCAAACAGCCACACAGCTAGGTTCGGGGGTACACACTTGACTGTGGAGCCTGTGTTGAGGGTGGCCAACTGGGAGCACTAGGGTAGGTGCACACACCCCCCACCCCCACCCCCGCTTTCTGCCTTTGCTTCCTTAAGCCAAGCTCAGCAGCCACCTCTGCACAGGCCAAAAAATCAGGGCGGATGAAGAGTTGGGGCGCAGGGCCAATGCCGCGGACAATGGCAGCCACCACAGATGACTACTGCCCCTTCAGGGTCCCCTGTCTATCCAGACAAACTCCCTGGCAGAACACTGCTTCCTTTTGGGTCTGCTAGAGACTCGGCTCCTGTACAGCCACAGGTTGGGGAGGGTCTGGGAATGTCAGACTAAAAGCTGCGAGTAGGGGACAACATCAGCCTGGAAACCTAGAGGCCCTGCCAGCCCATTCCCGGGCCAGACATCCCTATGCCAAGATGGAGTACAATGAGTTTTGTCTGGCCTTACAGGGCAGGGAAGGAACAAGGCTTTCGGGGAATGTACCTAGCAATATGTCCATGACATACAGTGACAGGCACCCTGAAACCCACCCCCTTAAGGAACCCTTAGCAGAGGCCAGACCCCAGCCATGGGACAAGAACCTCATCCTAGACTCAGAGGGAAATAAGTGCCTTGCCCCGGTCTTGGCTGCTGAGCAGGGGGGAGCTAGAATTCAAACCCAGGCCTTGGGTTTTTGTCCCAGCCAGCACGCAGGCCAGCCTCGCATCCCAGGTTCACCCAGGCCTCCTTTCCCTTCCCACACTGCCATCTGGGATGGTCTACTGACAATGGCCACCTCAAAGTCAGGCTTGGCCAGACACTTGCATCTACGATTGTTCTTGTTCCAGCATTGATTACAGAGAGCTGCACTGTACAGGTTAACGGTAACGATGGGCCAGAGCTGGGATTCACCCTGGATCTATGACGGCAGACCCCGGGGTCTGTGACAGCAGCTGCTTCTCTGACTCCCTGGGCCTCTGTCGGCAGATGGAGGTGAACCGGGCTGGGTCGGCGCTCTGAAACATTAGTGTGAGCTAGGTGAGCTGGGAGGGTGGGGGTTGGGAGAGGCACAGATGGAGAGCCGCCGGCTATGAGTTTACCCAGTAGCCTTGGGAGGTCAGCCCTGCCTGGGCCATGATGTCTTTGGTACCCACGCGGCTGTCTCAGAGCCCGTCCCCTGAGCATATATCCCGAGAGTCACTTGCTCATTATTGTCCCTCCTGTCTGGAGCATTTTCCTCGCGGGCCTCAGAAAAGGGCATCAGGGCAGCCCTGCAACTGGGGAGTCACCTTGAACCCTGCTCAGACATCAGCTCGCAGCAGAGGGTGGCTTTCGCAGCAGCCCCACCGTATCTAGGACTTTCCCATCCTTCCTTGAGCTTCCTAATTGACTTCATTTTCCAAGGGGTACAATTTCTGACTGTGCCGCTTCCCAAACCAACCCGTGGCTGCTTCCCTCATCTCCAGCCTTATCGCTCTCCTCTGTGGGTGGCCCAAAGACCTTGTACGAGGTGCGCAAACCTCTGCTTGAGCCTTCCTCTGAGGGCTCTAGGAGACCGGCCCAACGTCGGCCATTCCGTTCTTTCATTATCCAGCAGGTCTCTACTCCAGTGACAGGTCCTGCTCCAGGGAACGGGGACACTGTCGCAGAACAATCCATTTTAGGGGAAGAGAAGATGTGTGGAGGGGTGGGCAACTAGAGCAAAGGCCAGGCCAGCTCAGGGCAGAGGGGCAGAGTCATGCCAGCTGGGACTCCGGGCTACACCTGAGTTAGATACGAGAACAGAATAATGCTGCAGACAAAGCAGCAGCAGATTCAGAGCGGTCTTGGTGTCCCCAGGCTTGAGGGTCCCCCTGGGGACTGTGCCCATGATACCAGTCCAGAAAGGTGACAACATGGTTAGAAATGAGATGGGGCGGGGGAGGAAGAACGGAAGCACTCCGCGGCAGCCATGACTGCTGCCAGGCCTTCTCTGGTCACAAGGGGCACATTGCCTCCCTCAGGGCCCAGGAAAATGTTGGTGGTACTTGGCCTAGAGCTGCCAGGGTCCAGAGTTTTCAGTACCACCTGGATCTGGCTCCAATCTGCCAGCTCAGCTCAGCTACTTTCCTGGCCCTAAAGCTCCTAGTACAGAAACCAGTTCCAGAGACTTGCCTGAGGTGTGTGTGTCGGGGGTGTGTGTATGGGGGGGGGGGGTATTGTTTACCTCAGCCTACTTGTGGGACTGTGACTTCCAGTTCTCCTACATGAGTCCACATGGAAGAGGTGAGGACTGAGACCTGGGTGGGGTCAAGCCACCTTTCTGTGGGCCATGACTTCTGCTCTGTGGCAGGGCCACACTGCTGGCCCGCACTCTCTGAACGTGTAACTAGCAGCACAGTGTAGGAGCCTTGAATTTTCAGAGTTAGGCTGGCCTCCCGGCCTCAGTAGAGCAGCATGGAGCATCTCATGTCTTTATTCTCACACACACACACGACTTGACTGCCTACTGAGTCAGGGGAACAACTTAGGCAAAGGGGCCAGGAGGCTGCCAAACGAACAAGAGCCCACAGGGAACTGGATCTAAGGACTGAAGTCTGTTCCTCTAGGGCAATGTTCTTTAGGACCCTGCCAAGTGTGATAATCAAGGCAGAAGCAGACAGACAGGTGGGGCAAAGGTGAAAGGTTAGGGCCCTTCAAGTCCTCCCCCTCCCCGCTTCTGCCTGAGCGCTGCTCACACATTGCACCCACTTGCTGTAGGTAAGACTAAGGCTGGTCTGGGCGCATGTGTTGAGTTGCCTGGTCCCCAGGTCCTAGTCAAGTGGACTGTTCCTCCCAGAATCCCTCAGGTCCTCAGGCCTCAGTCTTTCCTACTATGCCATGCAGAGTATGAAGCTCAGAGATCATGCCTGGGCCTGGTGGGGATCAGCTATTGTATCTATTTTCGTCTAAACCAGGAGGCCTGTGAATTTTAGCCATCACTTAGTAGCTTGAGTCACGTGGCCATCCCACCGTGAGCTAATACTGCCTGACGGCAAGAGTCTGAACTGAGAGAGGAAGCCCAACAGGAAGATGAGGCAAGAATCTGGCGTTCTCCCTGTGCCCACCAGGAAGGCTGTCAGACCCACGGGTGGCCACTGTCTCAAGCCGGGTACACCTTTGTCTCCTCTGCCTTGCCTGCCCAGAGACTCCAGATCACAGCCCAAGAGTGACCTGGACACCCTATGACAGAGTTCTAGGTTCTGAGTGGGGCTCAGATCCTAGGAATCTGGGAAAGGGGACACTGGGGTCAGGCCGAGGTTTCAGCCTTCTGTTCCTCCACAGAGATCCGAGAGGCCTTCAAGGTGTTTGACCGCGATGGCAATGGCTTCATCTCTAAGCAGGAGCTGGGGACAGCCATGCGCTCCTTGGGTTACATGCCCAACGAGGTGGAGCTGGAGGTTATCATCCAGCGGCTGGACATGGATGGTGAGATGCCCTGCCTCGATCTCCTTCCCACCATCACTTAGGCCCCAGCGCCTGAACCATGGAGGCTGAGGCCGCTCTGGCCTCTTACCTCTTGCACTTCTCAGCCTAGAAAGTGAGGGGACAGGAGGTGTGACAGCCACACACAGGATCTAAGACTGCCCCTTCCACTCTGGTCTGAGAAGGATTTTAAGGTTGGAAAAGGGGGTTAAAATAACTCTCAGCTTCCATCACCCAAATAAATGGTAGCTGTATTTGCCACCTGCTATTTTTATTAAAGAAAAACTCCTAAGAATGATTGGCAATGCCAAGTCCCCTCTGCTTCATCCCACCTGTTGCCTCCTCGCCCCTTCCTCTCCCTCCAGAGCAGGCACTGGTCTGGGCAGCTGGCTTCATGCTGAGCCTTACTCCCATCTGAATGGCAGAGTGATGATCGCTGTGCTGGGGAGCCATGGGGAGTTCTGAGTGTACTAGGAGAGTTCACACATCTGGGGACCATCTGCTGCTCTCCTCCCCCAGCCCCCAGGAGAGCCCCATCACCAGCTCAGAGCCTGGCATGTTAGGCATCCCTGAAACTAACTGGAGGCTCAGGGAAGGGGTTGAGGTCCCATGGAAGGCCTGAGGCAGGCCAAAATTCCATTTCATGCCTTTTGAACTCTGGGGTGCCTTCATGCTCTCAGCCTGACCCATTCATTAGTCCTGTGCCCACTCTAGGTGATGGCCAAGTGGACTTCGAGGAGTTTGTAACACTCCTGGGACCCAAGCTTTCCACCTCGGGGATCCCGGAGAAGTTCCACGGTACTGACTTTGACACTGTCTTCTGGAAGGTATGCCCTGGCTGCCGGGACTCTGCTGTGTGACTGTGGAGGTGTTGAGGGGCCTGTGTGTGGTCAGATCCACACTGTAACGAGAGGAATGGCCACTGTGCACTGGATATCCTGCTTCCTGGAGGCCTGGGCTCCTTGAGGCAATGGACCAGGTGGTCCTACTCTTACAGGATCTGGAGGCTTGTCTTTGGACTTGTGTTCCTACAGGGCGCTGGGTGGGGAATGTGGCAGGGTAGTGGTCAGAGCTTGTCCCTTTTGCCACCCAAGTGTGACATGCAGAAGCTGACGGTGGACGAGCTGAAGCGACTCCTCTATGACACCTTCTGCGAGCACCTGTCCATGAAGGACATCGAGAACATCATCATGACCGAGGAGGAGAGCCACCTGGGCACCACCGAGGAGTGTCCTGTGGACGTGGAGAGTGAGTGGCCTGCCTTGGGACCTCGTGGGTGGGTTCTGATGCTTGAGCAGGGGACACACCAGGGGTTTGCATGGGGCCTCCTTGTCCCCAGCCTTGTGTCCTTGTTTGCCCCAAGTCAAGTCCACATGCCAAAGTGCAGACCTGACTCCATCCCTTTGCTGTCCCCTTCTGTCTTCCCCCGGTGTTCCTGGTGGGCGGCTGCAGCCTGTTCCAACCAGCAGATCCGCCAGACGTGTGTGCGCAAGAGCCTGATCTGCGCCTTCGCCATCGCCTTCATCATCAGTGTCATGCTCATTGCAGCCAACCAGGTGCTGCGCAGTGGCATGAAATAGGCACTAACGTGCCCGCCTGGCACACTCCACACCCACTGCTGCCTGCAGCCTTTCCCCTCAGCTTACTCTTTGGGCCACCACCCACAGGCACTTTGAGCCTGGACACTGACCACCCCAATCCTAGCCCTATACTCTGCCTGTGCCCCTACCTGGCCTGTATGTAGCGTTAACTTCCCACCACCCAGGAGCTCCTGGGAAAGGAGGGGCTTTACAGGAGTCCCTAGGATCCAGCTGTCATCTTTTAGGCAGGAGAGAAACTCATGTCCAGAGCTGTGGGTGGGGTGGAGGTGGGCACAAGGCTGGGGTTCCTGGGTCCCTTCCTCCGATCCTCCTTAGACTCAAAGCCAGTCCTCCCATCCACCTTCTGGGGCTTGTGTCTGTCCATTTCAGAGGTGAGGAGCCTGAGGCTGGGGGTGGGGGCTAAGATCTGGCTTCAGATTCTTCTTCCACATGGCTTTTCAGGAAAGGCAAATGCTCACGCAAGATGGGGCATCAGAGGTAGCTCTGAGGCCCATGAATTGCCAAGCCTTCCACCAAAGTTGTCTCCCAGCACAGAACCTAGAAACCCAACTGAGGAGGAGAGCAGAGCTCCTGTAGCCCACACGACTTCCCCATTGGCCAGGGTGCAACCTGAAGGACCTGACTTCCCTGAGGATCTGGCCTGCCCTTCTGGGGTCCCACTTCTCTGTACTCCCAAGGCCGGAGATCCAGCTCTCGTAAGCGCTCCACGTGTGCCATCCCATTTCCTGGCACTGGTGCAGCCTGGGCAGACGCAGGGCCGAGACAGTTGGCAGAGTCCTTGGGCTTCTTTCCCTAGCCTGGGGCCACAGCCACACTGGCATGCTCTGTGCCCAGCCTGGCTGAGCCCCTACTGATCCCTAAGCAAGAAGGGCTGTATGCAGAGGACACCCTGGAGGGGATTTTGTCTCATTCCAGCCCGCCTGTCCCCTGACGGAGGCAGGAGGACAGAGTCAACAACATGAGTGCCAGCAAGACCATGGAGGGCAGACTTTCTTTATCAACATTCGGACGCTTCTCACCATCTTCTCAAGATATGCCCTGAGGGATGGTGGGTGGATGAGGAGGCCAAGCTCACAGTCTCAGAGGCTCTGGGGGAGCAGTGGGAAGGCAGCCCCGCTTCATAGGTTGAGCAAATGTCTTTACTGTGACTGGTGACCAGGAGAAGTCAGGCGGGGAGGGGGGAAGGGCTCAGCCCCACTGGACTCTGGACTGTAGGGACCACCCTCCAGGAGGGGGTGCCCGCAGGGATGGGGGCAGCTCCTGCATTGGTGGCCAGCCCACAGGGTACTGGAAGACAGCGGTTCTGATGGGTTCCGCCCTAGAGAGAAGAAAGACAGAGTCAGAATGGAGCCACCTTGCTCTCCCACCGGCTGTGGGAACAGTGACCTCCTACAAGGCCCTTCTGGAAGCAGACGCTCAGAGCCAGCGACCTCTTCTCAGAACTGAGTCCAAGACGGGGCTCCAGGCAGAGACTGAATGACAGGAATGGTTTTGGGCAACATGGAAGTACTCTTAGCGTCCACCTGTGGGGACCAGTTAAACATATATGCACGCCAACAGCAGAGAATGCTATGCAGCCTGTGTAAAAATCAAGGCCTATATGCACTGATGAGGAAAGATATACTATGTAAGGAAAAAAAGCTTATAAAATAATGTATATAGCATGATACTATTTTTGTTTAAAAATATATAACATATATAAATGCATAAAAACAACCCTGGAGTCACAGAAAATGTTAACAGTGGTTCTGAGTGGTGTAGTTATGGATGGGGGCGGTTTGTTTTAACCTTTTTATACTTCTCAAAACTTTTACCAGTACATAAGCCTTTGAATCTAGAAAAAAAATCAATTTTTAAAAAAAAAGCCTTACCGCTTATGCCACTCACTCTCCTTACTATTCACCTCCCTAAAGTCAGAGCCCATCTGAGCGATCCTTAGGGAGGATCCCTGGGTGCAACCTGTAGTATCCAGGCCCAGAGCAGCATACAGGCAGCCTGCCCCTGTTCCCTACCCAGACCCCGCAGACCTAGGCCCACCTGCCTGATGTCTCAGGCTGGAGACCAGTGATAGGGATGGCGTCTATGCCCCAGGTCTGGCACTAGGAGGTCATCCAGTGACACAGTCATGAGAGGACACACGGTCTAGAGAAATCCCGGAATTCAGGTAAGGCAGTGAACGGTCAGCCACATGGCAAAGTTTTACAAGCACATAAGCCCTTAAAACAAGCGGTGGGAGGGGGCGGTTCACCCTGTCACCTAACCCTTCAGTTTCTTCTGCCTCAACTCTCAGGAAAGGAGAGGTCCTGGCAACTCCTGACCACCTTAGGTGCCTAGCAACCAGCCCTCTGCAGAAAGAACCTGAGCCTCGGGCTGGAGAGATGGCTCAGCGGTTAAGAGCATTGCCTGCTCTTCCAAAGGTCCTGAGTTCAATTCCCAGCAACCACATGGTGGCTCACACCCATCACTAATGGGGTCTGGTGCCCTCTTCTGGCCTGCAGGCATACATACAGACAGAATATTGTATACATAATAAATAAATATTAAAAAAAAAAAAAAAAAAAGAACCTGAGCCTCCAGTGAGATGTCAGGACAACTCAGGACCAAGGTGGTTATGAGGACCGCCTCAAGGTTTGCTTGGCCATGTCCATCCAGTCTGTAGGGCCAAACCCACTGCAGTACTGCCTAGCGTGGAGGTCTTGCTGAGAGTCCCAATGCAGCTTCCAGAACTCACACTGGGAGGATAGGGACACCCTGGCTCAGGACTTGCTGCCTGCTGAAAGTACAGGAAGCAGCCCTGACATGACTGACGGGGCTGGGCCACCAACCACAGTAAAGATGGTGTAGGAGAGAACTCCACAGTTGCTGAAGGGAGTATCTCAGAGAACAGCCAACCTAGGGATTCCTGTGGGGCCAAAGCAATGGTGGGGTTCCCCCATGGAGGGGTGGTCCTGGGGAGTTCCTGCCCCTAAGCCTCAGACCTTTCCTTTAAAGTGGCTCATCCAGTGCCTTGCCTGCTCTGAGGCCCCCAAAAGGGCATCATTCATGTCCACTCGTGGACACTGACACCCTGCCAGGACCCTGCCTCAGAGCCCACTCCTGCAGAGCACAGGGGTCACAGGTATGCAGTGCTCTTCATGGCCCGCTCGCTCTGTGTACAAGGGCAGCAGCAGGAGCCTGGCATGCCCCCAGCTCTGGTCCTTATCAAAAGGAAAGAGTCTTACAGGGGTGAATGTGCAGGACAGAGCGCTGGCCCAGAGAGGGGTGCACGTGGGAGATTAAGAAGGATAAAGGCTCAATCACAAGAGCCAACAATAGGAAGCGGACAGCACTGCCTGGCGGGCCAGGGATTAGTCTGTGCGTCCGTCCGAGGTCTGAGGTCAGTTGCTCCCTTCTGCCGCTGCTGTCTGCTCTTGGCTAGTCCCTCAGGGTCAGGACTGAGGAAATGAGCAGACACCAACAGTCTATGCCTTTGGGAAGCCTGTGTCCCCCATTAAGGAGAGCCCACAGGTCTGGGTGGTGCTGAGTGAGTCAGGTGGCATCTGTGCCCCAGGGAAGAGAGTATACATCCTGAAAGGAGGAGTCCCTACAGCGGGCCCTTGGTGATGCCATTCAGGCTAGGGTCCCTGATCCCCAAAATGTATCTTAATAATCACCATGTCCTGATCATCATTTCTACCAAAGCTTGCAGGCTGAGCAGGGTTTTGCTGGAGAAGAGGTGAGAAGGCAGCACCCAATGACCCAAGCAAGGTTAAGAGATGGGTAATAGGTGCTGTCCCCAGGCCCTGTCCCTTTGAGTCTGGGTCCCAAGAAGATATCTCAACCTCAATGGACATCGCAGGGTCTCAGATGGGGTAGAGCCTGGGGCCAAGGTACCTTTCAAAACTGGTGGAGCTGCAAGGGCTGCAGAGGACAGTCAGGGGCTAAGGGAACACTGCTGTCACACAGCTCCTTTCGGGGATGTGAGATAGAACAGGAAAACCCACGGTGAGTCCAGAGATGCAGAGGCAGAACCCAATGCTGGGGACACATGTCAGAGTAAACTATCACCTTTCCTTTCATCAACTCCTTTCGAGGCTGCATGAGTGTCTCTGCCCAGGAAAAAAGCCATCTTGCCTGGCACCCTCGGGTGAGTGGTTGGGCAGAAAGAGACAACAGGCAGCTAAGAGGAAAGCAATTCCCTGGAAGTGGCTAGGAGGAGAGTGGCCCAGGAATCAGGATTCGAACTTCTACGAACCTAGGATGGCAACTTCCCCACCAAGTCGTTGCCATTGTCACTTCGGACCGGCACCTGAAGTGGTGGTCCTTGGGCAGTCCTGAACACCTTAACAGAGGAGCCGGGGCCTAAGCAGCAGGAAGAGCAAACTCCAGAGTTGCCCAAGTGTGTGCCAGGCTCTGAGTGCCTGGGACCATGTACAGGACACACCGCGAACAGCAAACCGAGCCATCGTGTGGCCGCCACCTCTAGTGGCAACTTGGGCTTCTTGTTCATCCTCAGTTCCCATATCATCCCCTGCTCCTGTATCCACTCTGGGCATGTCTGTCTGTCTGTACTCAGGCAGGGACTGTGGGCATGCTGTCTCTACTTGCTTGCCACTAACTCAAGTTCAGAGACAGGGTCTTCCTGAACCCTTCTCACCGCCCCAATGTGCCCAGGCTGTCACTCACACGGAAGGGGACTGCTAAGGAAGAACAGTGGAGTAAGCAGCCACTACATCACAGTTACCAAGCAGAAAGCTCAGAGGAACACTTACGGTGGGCTCAGAATGAGCACCCTGTGGGCTTCTGACCAGCATGACCCTTGGACACTGTTGAAAGAGCCTCGATCCCTTCAAATGAGTCCAGAAGAAAGGGGTGTCATATTCCATTTAAGTTTTATCTATACTATGTTTCTAAAATGGGGTACAGGTTTGAGCTGAAAGTAAGATGGGGCTGTAGAGGAGGTTCAACAGTTAAGAGTACTGGCTGCTCTCGCAGAGGACCCAGGTTTGTTCTTCAGCACCTATCACAACCATCTAAACTGCAGCTCCCAGGATTCAACTCTTCTGGCCTCCACAGGCAATGCACACACACGGTACGCAGACAAGTATACAGGCGAAATATCCATACACATAAAAATTAAACCACTTTTTCTTGAGGGGTAAAATACAAACGTGATTTTTTTGGGGGGGGCTTTCTGAGACAAGTTTCTCTGTATAGCAGTCCTAGCTGTCCTGGAACTTGCCCTGCAGACCAGGCTGGCCTCGAACTCACAGAGGTCTGCCTGCCTCTCCTCCGAGTGCTGGAATAAAGTGGGCGCCACCACCCTGCACAAAGGTGATTTTAAAATGCACAGCAGGGCTGGAGAACAGCTCAGCGTGACGGTTCTGCCACCAAGTCTGCAGACCTGAACCCACAGGGTGGAGAGAATTGCCTCCTAAGAGCTGTCCTGACTCCCTTCTGCATGCTGTGGCGTGTGTGTGTGTGTGTGTGTGTGTGTGTGTGTGTGTGTGCACGTGCACACCACCTCCTCCCAAATAAATGTAAAACAACAGTTTTAAACACAATACTAACCCTCAGCCTTTCCCCATGGCAGAGCCTGGAGGGACGTTTTCGTTTTCACCCACAGAATGTCTGACAAACATTGTAACATAGCTAAGCCACTGTCCTTTGAGGCCACAGCATAGCGATACATAGGGTCTAAAAATCAGAAGCCGTCTGTACAAAGTCCCACCCAGCTCTCAAACCAGCCTTATCCCTTCCTCCTCCTCTACCTCTAACACCTGGAGGGGCCTGTGGCCTTGCCTTTGGCTGTGTCACCTCTTGGCTGCAGATGCTCCTGCCCCTGTCTGCTGAGGTAAAGTGTGGACCGCACTGACTCCAAAGAGAGGAGCACACGGCCACTCTAATAGTGCCTGGCTCAGCTAGTACCTGTATAAGAAGGGAGAGATTTCCACTTCAGAGCATCCTGAGTTCTCAGGGATGCAGTGGGACAATGACCCTGTTGTCATCCCCTTGCTCTGCTTTCTTCCAGGGCCCTACAGGGGACACTGAGCCCCAGGGACATAGGGAGCTTAGCTGCCACAGGCAGGCCCTGACCTTTTGCCATGCCAGGTGTGGAGCCACTAGCCTCTCCTTCAGCCATATGGGGTGAGCTATTAAAAGAAGGGCCAAAGGACCAGGCAATTCTCCAGTGCAACTCCCTCTAGCTGGGGTTTGAGAACCCAAGATCTCCCAGTGGAGCCACACCTCCAGGAAGGTCTGTAGTGGGGGTTCATGGTCAGATTGGCTCAAGACACTTCCATGAGAAAGGAGGAGGGACAACCCTGGGGCCTGTACCTGATACTTGGGGCTGAGCTCAGCCTCTTGGCTCTCTTCTCCAGCCAGTCCTCCAGGTGACCCTCAGGAAGCTCAGCGGTCTCCAGTGGCCACTCTCTGGCCCGCCTCTCCTCTGTTGGGGACAGAACGACAAAGGGTAAGGCCACACCCCCACTGGCCTGAATCTCACTCTTGTACAAAGCAGCTATCCTGGGCAAGCCCTGGGTAGGCATACTGGTCTGTCAGGGGAAGTGAGCCAGCAGGTCAGGAGAAGGTCCGTCTCCTTCATCCAGCTCCTCTGTCCCCAGTGACTCAGTGGTGTAAGCTTCGCTCTGCTCTCTGTGAGACATGACTGCTGTCTCCAAGCCTTGGGGAGCTAGAAGCAGGACAATGAACGCAGGGCTGAATTCTCAAGGTGTCTCAATCCGGGATGCAGGAGGCCCTGTGGACTGTAGAATGGGGCTGAATCGCAGCTCGCACCTGCCAAGTCTGATTGCAGGCAAGGGAATAGCCTCGGTTCTCCAATGAATGGAAAGAATTCACACAAGCTGGTGTGTGTGAGGCTCTCACTAGTGTGGGATGGGGCTTGAGCTAGGAAAGATGAACTCGCTCAGGACCAGGCTCTACACTGACTCCACAGGTGTCATCTCACTCATCTTCACAACCATTACTGTCTCCAAGGTTCCAAGGGGCGGTGACAGAACCAGTGCCATTTAAACTGTCAGCTGCCCCAGGCCTCACCTTATCTTTCTTTCCACTAAACATGGCCTCCTGCTCAGGCTCTGTGGCCTGTGTTCCTTCCACTGTGAGCCAACCGTTCAGAGAGTACATGTCCAGTGCGGCTGGCCCCATGTGGCCTCACTTCCTCCCTGGGAAAGCTCCTGGAAACCCCGGAGGTGCCAGACTGCAGGTCCTTCTGCCTGGATGCTGGCTCATTTTCTCCACCTGTTCAGTAAGGAGCTACAGGGGATGCTGACAATCACCCAAGTGGGACTTCCAGGATCTGTAATGGGAACGAGCAGCAGAATCCAAAGGCAGACACGCCAGCTTTCATGGAAGCCACAATCACCAGGCTGTGGGAACCTGAGCACAGAAAAAGTGGCTTATTGGGGAGGGAGGCAGGTCTCATGTATATTCTGACTTGAACTAGCTATGTAGTTCAAGTTCAGGAGGACAACCTTAAACTCTTGATCCTGTCTCCACCTTCCAAGTCTGAGACTACAGGTGTGTCACCAGTCTAGTAGGGAAGTGTTCTCTGCAGACTTCTGTCATCTGCTGGTGCTGAGTGGGGACTCGTGTTTCCTGACTGCGGAGGGAGGAAGGAGCAGAGGTAGAGAAGGAGGGCATTTGGAGGGAGGGAGCATCCAGGAACAACAGAGACTAGCAGGTGAGCCGAGTGCATGCCCTCGGGTGCTGGGAATAAGTCACCTGTGCTTCATTCCCAAGGAACACAGCCCTGCTCTTGATGTCCACCCAATGGGGCAGCTCAGGGCCTCTCCATTAGCCTGGGCAATCAGAGGCTTATTCATATAGAACATGCTGGAAGGGAAAGAGGGGTGGCATAGAACAGTTTCCTGCTATTAGAACCTCTCCCGTCTCCAGCCCCCAATTCTGATTCACCCCTACGTACCCTCCACCTGGATGCTCAGTTCCTGCAGGTCTCGTTCTGACATGTGGGAAAATCTGCAGTTGGAGCCAAAGTCGCACTGGCCTGCAATGGGAAGACCGTTACTCTCCACTCAGGAGGGTTCTATGGAGTTTTTACTAAAACTCTGAGTTTTAGGGACAGGATTTTTTGATCTAGAGTAGCAACCCCCAGCCTGGAACAAAAAGCCAGACTCTCTGGTCCTGCTCACACTCAGTGGCCTGAGGTGCCAGCCTGGCCCATCACGCCCATTCCTGATGCTTTGCAAGGAGTATCCATGAGTTTCCCCCGAAGCCTGCCAGTGTTAGGCCATCCTCACCAGTCCAGACCATGGGGCTCAATGAGCACCACATGGATTCCTGAGAGGCTCATGCTTCCTCTCTAGACCAGCTCACCACACACGCTGCGGCCCCACCTGGTGCTCTGCCTGCTCCTCAGAGAACTTGGGGGCAGCTTTGCCAAGCAGAAGTCAATGTCTGGATGACTTTCTATTATCAATCAAGGAATTTGAATCATGGCTTTCAAAATTATAGATCAGTGGCATCCTCGGCAGAGCAACCTAGCAGCAGCACAAGCATGTCAAGGTGAGTCTGTGGGGGACCCTGACCTGCAGGCCTGCTGGCCACTTGTCAGGCGGCACTGTCTCCTAAGACAGCTTCCCTGCTCTCACAGCAGTGCCTTCCCCAGCGCTATGTGAATCCTGTGGTTTTCAGCTTTGCTTTGATTGCCAGGAAGCTCAAGGCTAAACCCTTAGCAGAGCACATATGCCTAAGAATGGGTATGGAAACTAGGTATTCCTGGATTGTCTGACTTCCTATCCTTAACTGTCTTTGTATCCCTTACTTCTCTCTCTCTCTCTCTCTCTCTCTCTCTCTCTCTCTCTCTTTTGTGTGTGTGTGGTTTTTTTCTAAATGCAGGGCTTTCTACACAGCCTTGGCCAGGCTTGCCTTCACTGCCCAAGTACTAGCATGCTGGGCTAGTACACCACACCCAGCTCTATACTCACTTTTATGTACTCACTAAGTACTCAAGAGAGCACCGAGCACCTGAGCACCGAGCACCCTGAACTTGGGATGGCTAAACCCACCCTGTCTCTACCTCTCCCAGCTGGGAAGGGAGATGCAGGAGATCAGGCTTCCTGGCTAACCTAACCAGCTGGTCTATGACCTCAGTAGTGTTCCCTGGCTCACTTTCCCCAGAGCTTCTTATTCTAAGTAAGTCAATAAAACCACAGCCTACGCCTGAAGGTCTTTAGGTGAGAACAAGTTCCTGGAGATGCTTTAACTGACCAGTCAGTCAAAGCCAAAACTACAAAGTGGTTCAGGATGGTGGCAGGGACTGGAGGAGACACTACCGGGTGCCATGCAGGCCAGACAAGATGCTGCTTGTCTGTAAGGACCAGAGCTGAGCACGTACCTGTCAGCAGGAATTTCCTGCAAGGTCTCTTGTTCTGTTCATCCAGCAAGATGGCAGCTGCATCTGGAAGAGAAGTCTGGATTCAGATGACTCCAGCAACGGAGATGGAACCTCAAGGGCCTGGCATTGGTGGCATATAGTCATAAGAAGAGAAGAGAGCTCTCCACTGGTGGAGGGGGTGTGAGCTAGGGGGGGCCACAGTGGATAGAGATGGTGGATAAAGGAATTCAAACTGAGGTGACCTCCACTCCTCACACCCCTCAGGACTAGCTAAAGCTACGAGGCAGTCTGAGGTTAGAGGTGCTCCAGTTGTCTGCCAATGGGTTTAGATGGGGGTGGGGGACCTCTGTGCGCTATCTTCCTAACCCCTGCAGGTCTGTGAGTAAAGTCACAGACCACACACAGATGTTCTGCTCCGTGGCAGGCCACATGTCCAACGGTGATCTCCTGCCTAGTGATATCATGGTTGTTCCAGTCTGTGACGTTCACACAACAGTGTATCCCTGTTATTAAGTGGCATGTGATATTTCAACATGAAAAACTTCCCAGAAAGTCCCGATGCACAGGACTGTCACCTTCTATCCCTGCCAGGGGCCAGGGAAGGCTCCCGGAGCAAGACTGTGGTTCCTAGTCTTTTCATTTTCCTGGTTCCAGTGGTGGGTACTTGGCCACACTAGCCACTGCCCTGTACAGGACTTCCGAGTGATCATTCTAGGTGTTCATTTTAGCCCTGGTTTCCCGTTTCTCCTCTCTTTATGCTCATCATACAGTTTTGAATTTGTGTGCTTCTCAGCAGGAAAGGAATCTGCAAGTGGACGAGGCATGGAGGTGAGTACCCACAGCCCTCGCTACTTGGAAGGTGACACAGGAGGACGGTTCAAGTGTAAGAGTTCAAGGCCAGCTTAGGCCTTGTAGCCAGATACTGTTTCAAAACAAACAGGAAATCTGAGTAAGGTAGAGAAGGTGACCCCGAGCTCAGAGGTTCTTCTCAGCATGCTAGACAAGAGGAGAAGGACTGGACGTTCACCCACACCTTTCCAGAGGCCGTGGCTCTTGAGTCTGGAAGGCCTGAGCTTGAGCCCTAGCTGTATGTGGCCATAGGAAGCTGCTGTCTTTCCAGGGTTGTTCTTCCCCACGTAATGGGAAGAAAAGTTCCCACTTGGCAGGGCTGTTGTGAAAGCTTCACAGAACAACAGATGGGGAGCCTTTGAGAAGTGGGTCGCAATCCTGCTGGTGCTTCAGAGTCACAGGATCTGGGCAGCACTTGAGAGCACTGCCAAGCGGCCTTCCTCCATGTGAACAGCTCCATCCTGTAGGGGCAGGGGCTGAGCCTGAGACAGGGCATGTGGTCAGGAAGTAGTAGCACCGAACCTGCTCTTTCAATGTGGCCGGGTAAGTGACCAGCGCCGAGGGGATGCTTCCTTGCAGAGCAGCAGTGGCTGGCGGGGCCGGCAGTCCTCTGGGACTGGAGTTGGCTGTCAGAGAATTCATTCCAGCTCGGACTACAGACACTAATGCCTACCCTCTCAGGATCCTTCTAAGCCGAACCTGGATCCCAGACAAGGGGTCCAGCTCTGGCTGGTGTCGCTCCACCCCACTCACTTCAGAAGCATGGGGCAGCTATGGACAATCAATCCACTCCTCTCAGGGTCTCTGTAGTTCAGCAGGTCTTGAACTTATCCTCCTGCTTCATCCTCCTGTGTGCTGGAATTATAGGCCTGCATCACCAAGGGTGATTCTCAGGTTCTGCCTGTATTTTTCCTCTTTGGGCAGGATCTCATTAAATAGCCCTGGCTGGCCTTGAACTCACTGTATTGCCCTGGCCATCTTAAACTCTTCATCCTCCTACCTCAGTTTCCTGAGTGCTGGGATTATAGGTATGCACTTTTTCCAGGATCTGCTTTAATTTCTCCAAGAGGGAGAGTCATAATAATTGCTAAAAATTCCTCAGTGCCCCTGAAGGATGCCAGACTGAGAAAGTGAACAGAACCCAGGCTCTGCTCAGAGAGGCCCTGCTTCCCTGCATGACATGTGACCTGAAGTATCAATCCTTCAAGCTTTACCGTCCCAAATACCCAGCTGCCCCATGCTTGTTTGCTCAGTTTAGCCCTTCATCTCTCAAACACTCACTAAGCATATCCTTCCTGTGTACCAGGCACTGTGCCAGGCTGAGTATTTGGTACTCCCAGTCCTACAGCTGCTCTAGTCTACACAGATGTCAATGCGGTAAGTGTTGAACCTGTCACCAGATGACCTTCCCTGGCCCTGGGGACGGGAGGAGGTCCTGACGTGGTGAGTTCCAGACAACCAGGTTACACAGTGAGTCTCTGTCTTTAAACAAACAAACAAAACCCCTCCCCCGCAACCTGCATCTGGAGATTGTGTCAGGGGATCAATGTTTTGTTTTGACTGAGATAAGCTATTATAGTAGTGCAGGTTGGCTTGGTGATTTGTGCCTGTGAAGGCTGAGGCAGGAGAATTGCTGCAAGGTCAAGGCCAGCTTGGGCTACAAAGTGAGTTCCAGGTTCCAGGTCTCCTGTGCTACAGTAAGATCTTGTTTAAAAAAATAAAGCAAGGGGCTGGAGAGATGTCTCAGTGGTTAAGAGCAATGGCTGCTCTTCCAGAGGACCAGGGTTCAGTTCCCAGCGCCCACATGGCAGCTCGCGGCTGTCTATAACTCCAATTCTTATACAGACAGACATGCAGACACAGCACCAAGGCACACAAAATAAAAGTAAATTAAAAAAATCTAAAAAACACAAAACTGTTGCCCTCAAGATAGTCTTGCTTCAGGTTCCCAAGTAACAGCACCAAGTTACTAAGTTTAGCTATCATCTTTTCCTTAAAGGTTCCTAGGTAATCTTAACGCGTAGTCAGGGTTGCGAGTCACTATTGTACAGAGTTACTCAGAGAAAGAAATGGCTTCCCTTCTCAAGTCTTCTTGGCTGCTAACACTAAGTTTTTAGCTTCCCAAATCTGGGCTCTGTCCAGAGTCTTCAATGCACCAATACTACCCCATCTCAGTCCAGGGACTCCTGGTCCACTGTAGCCTCAATGCCAATCTCCTGTACCTTTCAGCTGGCTCAGTACAGCTCCTATCCATCTCTCTACTCGGTTTTTGCCTTACTGCCTTTGCAATGCTGGGAATCAAATATAAAGTCTTCTGCATGCTAGGCACACAATCCGTCTGAGTTATTGCCTCAGCCCTTGGCTTTGTTGGTTTTTTTGACACAGGGCCTGGCTAGCCTGGAACTCACTATGTGGACCAGGCTGGCCTTGCTCAAACTCCTAGAGATTCACCTGCCTCTGCCTCCGGAGTGCTTGAAATAAAGGTGTTATTTATTGTGTTATCCCCAAAAGCTGTCCTCTGACCTCCACATACATTCACACTGGGCAAATACACACACGCACACACACATCCCACATGCAATTAAAAAAAGAGCAGAAGAGGACCTGGGTTCAATTTATAGCACCTACATGGTGCTTCACGACCACCCTTAACTCCACTGCAGGACATCTGATACCTTCTTCTGACCTTCTGTACTTACATATGTGCAGGCAAATACTAACATATATACAATAAAAATAAATATTTAAAAAAAAGAGACCACTGCAGTCTGTCCCTAAAGAGGCCCAGTCACTGAGCCACGAGCACCCACCTCGGAACATGTCGTACCACACCTTCTTGGCCTTGAGGTGCTGCAGCCCATTTAGGTGCTTCTTCCGATTGTGGAGGTTGTCCTGGAAGGAGCGGTCACAGTAATCACAGAAGTATCGCTTCCCCATGGCCACCTCCACCAAATGCTAGGGCCCCTGCAGAGCCAACAAAGCATTGGTCAGACAGTTGAAGAACAGATCACGTGCGCTCACTAAGCACAGCAGCTTGGGGCCTTGCTTCCTGGGGAGTTTCTCGGATGACAGTTAGGGGTGGCAGACCTCACTCCAGAGGACTTACACTTCTGCTCTACGGTCTCGAACACTGGCTGAGCTACAACTTCTTTATATTTATTTATTTATCTATTTTGTTTTTTCAAGACAGGGTCTCTCTAAAAAACCACCCAGGCTGTCCCAGAACTCGCTCTGTAGACCAGGCTGGCCTTGAACTCACAGAGTTCCAACTGCCTCTGCCTCCCAAGTGCTGGGATCAAAGGCGTGCACCACCACACCCGGCTGGAGGTGTATCTTTTTTAAGCTTTTAGGTAACTCTAGGAGTGGATAGACTGGAGGACAATCACCTTAAGCCCTCTGGCTAGCCTCTGTCCGGACCCCGACCTCCTGTGTCCTCTCTGCTCCTCACACATCAGGCATGTGGTCGCCTTCCTGCGCTTATACTTGCTGCGGCTGACCTGGATGCTGCCCGTCAGACACTTGTGACACTTGCTCACTCAGTCCTTTGATCTCTGCTCAAATGCCATGACCCTGGACCTGAACACACAGGAGCTGCTTTCCTTTTCCTCACAGCACTTACCTCCTTTAGAGCAATAATTACTTGTTATGTCACTGTCTTTCTTTTCCAGCAAGAATGTAAACCCAAGAAGGCAAGTCTATTCTGCTGTCTCTTAGGTGCCCCAGCACCTAAATGATACTTGAACAGAGTAGGTAGGCAATCAAGCATTTGCAGAATAAATCAATGAATCACCGCATTCCCTTTGGGACAACTGGGGTTCAGAGGGAGGAAGTAATTTGCCTAATGTCATACAGCTGGGAAGCAAAAGCAAATACAGGTCCCCTAAAAATTCTGTTGCCAAGGGTCCTCCCTCCTACAGCCAGCTTAGTGCTCAGGGAAGCCAGCGAGCTCCACAGCAGGTGCCAGCAGCTTCCTAAGGAGACTACTACTGCAGCTTGGGAGAGCTCCCCAGCCTCAGACGGAAACGAGAGTACTCAAGTTCTTAAGGCCCTTCAACAACAGTTCCCTCGCCACCATTCCCACGCCAGGAGCCTGCAGCCCAAGGTGGACAAGTCCTGCATCTTGTAGCCCACTGGGAGTTTTCAAGAAAGACTGCAAAGACCAAGTCAGAGCAACCCCTCCCATGACAAAAGAGGCTCCTGAGGCCCAGAGGAAGATGGAAATGACTTCCCGAGGTTACAAGGTAGCTGCCTGAAGTAGTCAAAGCCGCAGACTGCCATGCACCTGGCAAACTAGGCTGACTCTGGGACTCAATCCACAGAGCAAACAGATGGGGGAACACAGCTCAGGAAGAAGGGACTGAGAGAGAAGGAGAGACACAGTTGCCCTGGATGGTTCAGGCACTAAGCAGGCTGATGGGGAAAGTTACTCCTGGTGCAGACAGGGATGGCAGCCATTAAGTCAGGGGCTGTAATGGGATCAGGAACAGCTAGTCATTCCAAATGAAAACGTATAAAACCTCTCTTCTCCCATTACTTCCAAGAAACTGCATCCCAGACACGAGGACTTGATCTATTAAATTTGGCAGCTCTAATGCACCCCGTCTTGCCAATAAACTTATAGGAATTGGATTGAAATTGTAAGAGATGAACGCTTAACGGCCGAGTGCTTAACCAAGCCATTCACAGAGCTTGAAGCTCCAAGGAGCTGCTGGCTGTGGAGAGTAATGGGAAAAGGAGGGGCGGAGGAAGGTATCCCCTTGGGAGACTGACATGAACAGAAGAACCAGTGGCTCTGGCTCTGCAACAGAAGGAGGTGGACAAAACCAGAGCACAGAGAAGCCAGCCGTGTGACCTTGTGCAAGTCACTGTCCCTTCTTGACACCTACAATTTCCTGTGTGAATATGAGGCAGTGGATCTGAATGGTCGCCGACACAAACTTACATATTAAGGCCAGGCTACAGTTCAGCGGCAAAGCACTTGCTCAGCACTCGTGTGCAATGGGCTCAGTCCCTAGCACCACAAATAAAATGGCTATGAACGGAAACTTCATGTTCAGCATCAAGCAAGTGCTCAGGAAGCATTGGAGCTGCGGTTCTGAGCATGTCATACACTGGCTGAGAGTTTTGCATGCATCGTCCCACAAAGCCTCGCATGACCTGCAATGGATGCCCATGAGACTTCAGGAGAAGGGCACTGAGACCCCAAGAAACAAAGTCACTCAGGCAAGGCCACATTACCCGGGTGGGCTGTCTGCACTACTAACCACTTCAGTCTCCAACAAACGTACTGACTTTTCACTCACCCCCAGTACCATGCTGGCCCCTTTGAAGCCCCAAATGTACATATTGAAACCTACTTAGGAATGAGAGAGAAGGCTGAGGATCAGAGAGGTACTATGGGGTGCCCTGGCCATAGAACAGGTTTCAGAACAGGGAAGCCTCTATTCACACCACTGCAAACACTAGCCCACTAGGAAATCAAGGCCACACGCCTCTCTGACTGCCTGCTCAGCCACACCAGAAACCAAATAAGCCCCAGAGGGGCTGTATTTTTTTTTTTTTAAGATAGAGTTTCTTAGTAGTTAGCTATGGAGCCAGTCCTGGAACTCGCTCTGTAGACAGTCTGACCTCAAACTCACGGATATCCACCTGCCTCTGCCTCCCAAGTGCTGGGATTAAAGGTGTGCGCCACCACCGCCCGGCTTGGGGACTGCTTTCTAACTTTGGTCTGAGCAGTCATTTGATTCTGACTGTTCCTTACGAAAGCAGGGATGTCAGAGTGGCCATGGATGGCGGTGAGCATCAGAGCATTCGTGTCTTCACTGAACACAGCACCAGGCCCACCGAGGTCCTCAGGAAACCCTAGCTATCAGCATTTAGCTTACTGATGGCTGTTAGTACAGGGTGCTGAAACTGGATGCCAGTGTTCAAGTGAGCCCTGGAAATAGCCAATTTACACTGCAGATAAGACAAGTGAGTCTAAGAGAGGACCACAGAGCTTCCAAAGTCCACAGCACTAAAGGCAGAGGAGGGACTGGACCCTCTGCACCACAGGCCAGACTGATTCCCACACTGCATGATGGCTCCACAGCCTGCACTGCCCAGGGACAACAGAAGAGGCTCAGAGCTTTTTACCTCATAGCCAGGTGCTCAAAGGAAGCCATGCCTTGGCAGGAGCTGGCCTAAACAAGGTCAGACAAGACATTCTAGGCACCTGATCCAGCTGCCTCCCACTAAGGGTTAGGGCACATATTTAGGGACAGCCTACAGAACCTGTGAGCCAGCTACAGCATCTTGCCACACTGTAAACAGAATCATTCATGCCACAGCCAGGCATCCTGGCACAAAGCACACCCTGTACCGCTGTGCTCCTTGACCCTGAGTTGGCAGAAGGGAGACAGCTGGAGTGTCTATGCACTGGGCCCAGACAGCAGCGTGGGGTGCTGACTAAGCTGACCTTCTCCGCCATGATTCATCCTCATCTTCAGCAGTGTGAGCTAGGCCCTGTCAGGAACAGAGTGATCCAGCCCCCACGCCCCACCAAGAACACAGGTGGTACCACCAACCCACTCCCAGGAACCAGGTCCATGGCTATAACACTATCTGCTGGCTCTCCAAAGCTTCACCAGATGCCAGGGCTGGTTATTCATGGCCAGAGAACAATGCTTAAGCTAGTCAGACTTAGGTCTTCTGGGACCACACAGCAGATTCTAATCCCAATGCCCTCTGCTAAGTGATTTCAAGTACTGAGTGTGCCCATAGCTATAAACCAGGTCTCACAGCTCACAGCACAATGACTCTTCAGCATCCACAAGGGATGGGTTCCAGGACCCTCATGAATATCACCTTCCCCAGCTCATCCTTTATATAAAATGTCACAGAATTTCCATCTAACCCACACACAGCCTCTTGTCTATTTTATGTCATCTCGAGTATTTATAATATCTAGTATATGTAAATGTTATGGAATCAGTTGTTTTCTTGTATTGTATAGGGAATAATGACAAGAAAAAAATATACATATGCAGTACTTTATTTCTGTTTTGAGACATGGTTTCTCTGTGTAGCTCTGGTTGTCCTGGAATATACTCTGTATATTCTGTAGTCCAGGTTAGCCTCTAATTCAGAGATTTGCCTGCCTCTGCCTCCTGAGTGCTGAGATTAATTGTGCACCACCATTCCAGCCACCCTTTGAAAACTGTAGTCAAACAATGCCTCAGGACCCTGATATCCCACTTCACATGAAGGCTTATTCTCTTGTGGGTCTCCTTCCCCTTCCAGAACACAGGCCTTGAGGCAAAAACTCTGTCTAGCCCACCAACTGCCAGGAACACACTGCCTGCAGAATAAATGAGTGGCTTGCAGAGCCAAACCCTCCCTCCACCTTGCTGGATGCCATTTCCTCACAGGCCCTTTTTGGAAAAGCCAAGCAGGCAGGCCTCTCACACAGGATATCTGACTCTTGCAGAGCTGTTCTGCTGTGTAGCTGCTGCCCATGGAACTTACCCTGTCCTAGCTGTCTCACTGCACCTGATGACCTTACAGGCTCAATGAGCACCCTCTACCATAGAGGTACAAGAGGGAAGAAAAGAGACGGGGGAGGGGGTAAGGGAAACAGCTCCAGCTTTGATTCACGTATGCTAGTGTCTCACTTTCATTCTTTAGAAATGTTTTTTAAAATTTATTCTTACCTGTATGAGTGCTTTGTCTGCATATGTGTATATGTATCACACATGTGCAGTACGCACAGAGGCCAGAAGAGGGTGCTGGAATTGGAGTTATAGATGGCTTTGAGCCCCCATGCGGATGCTAGGAACTTAACCTGGGTCCTCTGGAAGAACAGTTGGTACTCTTAATGGTTGAGCCACCTCTCCAGTTTGGAGATTGAACGGAGCCTTGTGTATACTCAGCAAGTGCCCTTCACTGAGCTACAGATCCCCAGACTCCCACCCTCTTTTTTGGGTTTTTCTGTGTTTGCCCTGGTTGTTGTGGAACCAGCTCTTGCAGACCAGGCTGGCCTCGAATTCTGAGATTTACCTGTCTCTGCCTCCCGAGTGCTGGGATTAAAGGTGTGGGCCACCACTGGCGGCCTCCATTTCATTCTTATTTCACTTTCACAGAGGTCCTTTTGAGGTGCAACATGAGGAGCAGCTCCTCAGTACACCTCACCTGCTCACAGCTGGCAGAGTTAACAATAACGGCAACAATTATCGCTCGTGATAACACGGTCTTATCCTAAAGGCTAGTAATATTGAGCCATGCTGTGCTGGAGGCTCCACAGCCAAAGCATCCCGGAGCAGGGCAGACATTCGCACTTCATCAGAATCGTTCCTCCCACTGTGTGCATCTTTGGCACAGGGCTAAAATAAGCCACAGCTTGGCCTGACCAGGAGCTGGAACGTGGCTGCAATTACCCTGGACTTGTGCTCACCACACGCTGCCCTCACGCTCACCTGCCATTTCTTCTAATTATGTCACCATCGGACCCAGGTAAACAGTAAAGCCCAGCTTTATCACATGCCCACAAATAGCACAGCAGGGTCCCAGTGCCATGTTTGCCGCTGGGAATTGATGGCATCAGAACTGGTCTGTGGTGGTGGTTCAAAGCTGCCTGCTCCGGACCCTGCTCCAAAGGAAGTGCCAAGGAAATGCAGGTGGGCCTTGTATACAGGAGCACTTACAGGTGCTGCAAGGCTGCACTGCAAACACTGTCTCGTCCAGTCCTCAGAACTGCTTGCCTGCTAGCCACTCTGGATGAACTGCATCACCTCATTCCCAGCAAGCTAAGGCTGTTGAGGGCCTAATTGGGTAGTCTGGGTCAGGGCCAGGATCTAAGCAGGTGCTGCTCCCAAGTCCTCAGAGTAACAGTCTAGGGTGGTAGATGATGCTGAAGTGGAGAGCAGGGGCTGCGTGGACCGACCCCTGAAAGCTAGTTCTTCCTAAGTACCGAGTTCCTAACTTAAGGTGGTTACACACCTTCCATAGGAACTGTACTTAAAATACCAAATGCTGAAACACATAGGATACTGGGCATCAGAAGCCCATTGGTTAGTCCAAAATGAAGCACCAATTGAGAAGCACCTGCAAGCCCTCGACCCAGGTCTGAACTCAAGTCCCTACTGCCCATGGCTATAAATTTCCCTCTGTAACTTCATCTGGGAGGTTTTCCAAGACACTTCTGACCTGTAACATATGCTGAGCACTTGGCACACCAATGGTACCCATTGTGGAAGGAGCGGCCAGCCCCTACACCCAGTGATTCTTCCTCCTGGTACAGTTCCTTCTCAAACTGTGTCAGGGTTGATCTATATGACCAAGAAGAGACATGCTACTTCCAAGGACAAGTTACAACTCAACTTGGCTCTCTCTCTAGTCAGTCACTCCAGTCTGTGGGTAGCTAGCCACCAGAGTCAACAGTGTTGATGGTAAAGCCCACATGGTCAGGGGCTGAGACCCTGACACCCCACTTCCCCACTCCTAGATGCCTCCTTCCAGCCCAGGCCAATCTCAGATGACTATACTCTGGCTGACAGTCTGACTAGAATCATCCAGTTAAGCCCCGAACAAATTCCTGACCCTCAAAAATAACGTGAGATGATAATAAAATAATAAATGTTTGTTGGCAGCACATGCTGGAGACAAAGGCAGGTGGATCACGGGGAGTTCAAAGCCAGTCTAGTCTACTTAGTAAGTTCAAGGCCAAACAGTGTAAGACCTTGTCTCAAAAAACAAAACAAAACAAAAATATTGATTTAAGTCACCAAGTTTTGTTTTTTGAGGGGGGTGATTTATTATGCACCAAAGACAATGGAGTGGAATACATGAATTTCAGAGACCATCTAACAGCTGGGTGCTGTAGTGCACACCTTTAATCCCATACTGGGGGGTAGAGGCAGGTGATCTGTAAGGTCAAGGACAGTCTGGTCTACTAGAGAATTCCAGGCCAGCCTGGTCTTAATAACAAAAAAACCCAAACCAAACCAACAACAAAAAGCATTTAACAATCTGTGATCGCCACAGGTGCACACATTTCTGAGCTGCATCACCGAAGCCCCTCCTCCACACACACAACTCTAAGGCACCGTATTCCCCATTCATGTATTCACCTCTCTGTTCACCAGAAAACCCAGTGTCTGCTCTCACAAGGACCACTAGGTATGTGCTCGGGCTGGCTGACAGATCTGCCACTGCAGATTGTCAAGCTTTGTGCCCCAGAACCCCATTGGGACAGGGAACTCCTCCAAGAAAGACACAGAAGGTCACAAAGTCATAGGACACAGTTGAATGACCTAATGTGAAAACCCAAAAATGCTCAAAATTTGAAACTTCATGATGGTCAGAAAGTCAAACTCATCCTTTCAGATTAAAAATCTGAACTCTGAGGCACTTTTGGTCACATGAGTGTAGGCAGTTTTTGTTTTGAAACAGGCTTTCACAATGTAGCCCTGGCTGGTCTGGAACTCACGGAGATCTGCCTCTGCCTGCGTGCTGGGATTGAAGGTGTGAGCCACATCTGGCTTCCCAGGCATATTTTGTGACTGTGAACACTAAAATCTAACTGTGCAACACCAGGAGCAGCTGGTGGTAGCCACTGCTAGCTACACGCCAGGCAAGCTGCTCAGAGTTCCATGTGGGGTGGGGTGGGAGCTCAACAGCATAGTCCACAAAGCCTGGTGTGTTAGTTCTACCACAACCCTCATTTCGGTCTGCAAACAGTCCACACAGAGAGCACTGTTGGGAGAGCAGGAACAGGATGTGAGCCACAGTTAAAGGCTGGTACCACAGTCACTAAACTATTTGGCAGGTGACTGGAGGTAAGAGTCACTTGATCCCAGGATTAAAGGCCAGACTGAGCAACAGCAAGACCACTTTAGACAAAAAAGCCCTAGAAAGGCTAAGTGTGGTGAGTCATGCAAGTAGTCCCAGCCATAGTAGGTGAGACAAGAGGAACAGTTTAAAGCTGGCCTTGGCTACAAAATGAATTTGTGGCCAGCCTGGGACACACACACGACCTTGTCTCAAACACACAAACAGCAAAAGTACAAGTAAAGTCAAAGGAAATTCTTGAACAGCTGCTCTTAATTTTAAGTGGAAAATGGTTTATCATTACAACCATACACAACAGAATACCATTTCTCAAAGCAAAAGAATCTTCCTCCTGGCTGGAGGGATGGCTCAGCAGTTAAGAACATTGGCTGTTCATCCAGAGTACCCAGGTTCAATTCCCAGCACTTACATAGCAGCTCACAACTGTCTACAACTCTAGTAGACACCCTCTGGATCTGACACCCTCACACAGACATACATGCAGGTGAAACACCAACGTACATAAAAATAAATCTTTTGCTTCTCTGTTGTGTGTATTTTGTTTTCCGAGACAGGGTTTCTCTGTATAGCTCTGGCTGTCCTGTAACTCACTCTGTAGACCAGGCTGGCCTTGATCTCAGAGATCCTGTCCTGTCTCCTGAGTATTAGGATTAAAGGTGTGTGCCACTGCCACTCAGCTAAATAAACTTTTTTTTTTGTTGTTGTTGTTGTTGTTTGTTTGTTTTTCGAGACAGGGTTTCTCGGCAAAACAGTCCTAGCTGTCTTGGAACTAGCTCTTGTAGACCAGGCTGGCCTGGAACTCACAAAAATCCACCTGCCTCTGCCTCCTAAGTGCTGTGATTAAGGCGTTCACCACCACCACCCAGCTAAATAAATCTTTAAGAAAATAAATCTTCCTCCACTACACACATAAAGAACATAAAGACTAGAACTGACATAGAGCATTTACTGTGGCTATTCCTGGTTCAGGAATTACATGTACTTTATTTCACTTTGCATTTTGTTATTCTTATAAGAAGTTCTATATTTAATGTAGATTATTTGAAAACCTATAAAACCAAAAATATTCCCTTCAAAAAGTAGGGACTGAACAGACTGGTGTCTCATGCTTTTATTCCCAGCACACTGAAGGTACAGGCAGACCTTTGTGAGTTTGAGCCCAGACTGGTCTACATTGCAATTTCTAGGCCAGTCATGGTTACATAGTGAGACCCTGCCCCCCAAAGGGAGTGAAGAGAAGGCTCAGTGGTTGACAGTGCTCAGTGCTCTTACAGAGGACCAGTGTCCAGTCCTCAGCCCCCACATGTTGTGAGAGACTCAATCCCTATCTACAGGTCCAGAGGATTCAATGTCCTCTTTTGACCTCCACTGGCACCACACACATACGTGGTGCACACACGCGCGCGTGCAAGCATACACACACACAAAGATTAAACATTCATATACACACATACACAAATTTTTTTTTTTAAAACTAGTAAGTATGAACTGAGATGTGGCTCAGTAGTAGAGCATTTACTTGGCACATTTGAGACTCTGGGTTTAAATCTGTCAGAAAAGGATAAATTTTACTCTTTCCCCCTTAGGAGACTACCAGGATGGTTCCAAGGACTTTGTTCACCTGGATAAATCAACCTGGGTGGAAGTTGAAAAGGACAGAATAAATATTTCCTTCAGTTCCCACTGAGTGAGCACCAAGGAGACCCTGGTTCTAAGCAGACCGGCCTAGCAACCCCACGTGAGGTGGGCTGCACCTGGTTCTGGGTGCTGGCCCACAGCTGCAGACAGTTTCTCATCAGATGGTTACAGGTCTCAGGAGGCCGCAGTTTCCACAGGAGAGACAAAAACAGTCTGAAGGAGCCTCCTGAACTAAATACTGGACTCCAAACCATGTCTGCCTCCTCCTCCTTCCTGTCATCAAGCCAGACCTCACGTCCTCACTCGTAGCCAAGGCCCCTGATGCTGCTGGCCTGCATCATGCATCATAGCAGCCCTCCTAAAATCAGCCCTATGCAACATGGCTACGGCTCCTACGTGAGAGCCCTGCTGAAAATGAAGTCTCAGCCGGGCAGTGGTGGCGCACGCCTTTAATCCTAGCACTTGGGAGGCAGAGGCAGGCGGATCTCTGTGAGTTCGAGGCCAGCCTGGTCTCCAAGAGCTAGTTCCAGGACAGGCTCCAAAGCTACAGAGAAACCCTGTTTTGAAAAACAAAAGAGAGAGAGAGAGAGACATAGACAGAGAGACAGAGACAGAGAAAAGGAAGTCTTGAACTGGGGAGCTGGCTGACCGGGTTAAAGGTAATTTCAGACTTCAAATCACCAGAACCCACACTAAGGGAGAATATGGACTCCAAAGCTGTCCTCTGGCCTTCACAGCTGTACCTTGCCATGAACTCATACATACACCACACGTGCACATGTACACAGACACACACACAAAGAATGAAAGACAGAACTAGCCTCCTGGGGCAAAATGGGGTGCAACAGGAAAGCACCTGGTCAGGACAGTGTGGCTTTGGTTCATCACCAAAAATGTGTCCTGGGCCAAGTCTCAAAATTCTGACTTAGCAGATTTGGAAAGTGACCTAGAGATCTGTATTTTAACCAATCAGTCTAGATTCCCCCGTTGTTCTTTTTTAAAAAATGCTACAAGATCCCCCGCAGCAGTAGGCAGCAGAAATGCTGTAGGTCCCAAATGGTGGTGGCAGGCCATGTGGCGGCAGACAGCGGGCCCTGGGAGCAGCCAGTCCCAGGCAGAGGCAGCTGCTGGTCTCAGAGCAGTAGGCAGAAATGGCTGCCAGTCCCAGAGCGGCGGCTCAAGCGGTGGTGGTGGTGGCGGGCCATGTGGCAGCAGACAGTGGGCCCCAGGCAGAGGCAGCTGCTGGTCTCAGAGCAGTGGTGGCGGGCCATGTGGTGGCAGACAGCGGGCCCTGGGAGCAGCCAGTCCCAGGCAGAGACAGCTGCTGGTCCCAGAGCAGTGGTGGCTGAACATGTGGCAGCAGGCAGTGGGCCCCAGGCAGAGTAGGCTGCTGGTCCCCGAGCAATGGCTGGCTCCAGGCAGGGAGACACATGGCGGGGGGGGGGGGGGGGGGGGGGGGGGGGGGGGGCAGAAGACAGAAACATGGATAGACATGACATGCAGGGTGAGGTTGAATGTTTATTCAGGGGGTTATGGAGGAGGAAGGGTGAAGGGGGGGCAGAGAGAGAGGGGGGGAGAGAGAGAGAGAAGAGGAGAAAGAGACAGAGAAGGGGGAAGGGGGGAAGCAGAGAAGTGGGGAGAGAGGCAGAAGCAAAGCTGCCTCTCCGAGAGGAAGATGGAAAAGAGAATGAGCTCAGGCCGGAAGCTGAAGATCAGCCTGCCTCAGTGGATGGGGAGGGGAATGGGTGTGGCTTGTCTCTTAAAGGGACCAAAACCATAACACCCCCACCCCTAAGAAAAGAACCCAGAGGAATAAACTTTATCCTATACCCTAAAGGCAGCCTTGATAGGAACATTCTGACTAACACAGGCTGCTGGACTTGAGTTCCAGCCAGCAATGAGACTGGCATGAACACCAGCTCACTGAAGTGCCCTAAACTGACACAGAGCACAACTATCTCTATAGCACGGCATTCAGGTACTTGAGGTAGGAGTGTCTCAACTTCACAGGCCAGCCTGGGTTACACAGCCAGACCATGTCTCAAAACACAACACACACACCTGTGTAATGGGGTATTTAAAAGTATACTCTTTTTTTTTTTTTAAAAAAGACAGTGTTTCTGTTAGCTCTGGCTGGCCTCAAACTCACATAGATCTGCCTGCCTCTGCTTCTCCAGTGCAGGGATTAAAGGTGTGCACCACCACAGCCCACTTTGAAAGCACTCTTAGCATTAAAATAAAAAATTGATAAAGTATCTGACAGATTCTGATTTAAAATCTAGGGTTGAAATATCAGATATACAAGACTACATCAGTAATTGATATTAGATTTATGGTTTTAGGTTGATGGATTAGCAGTGAATGATTAGAAACTCCGACTGTGTTAGAATAATCTAGGTGCTAAAAAATGTCATTTTAGGATCCACCTCCTCTTTCTTTATATTCTTATATTGTGTGAGGGATAGAGCCTAGTGTGTGAGTGTGTGTTGTGTGTGTGGGCACGCGTGTTGTGTTATAGCATGGTCTTAGGTAGCTCAAACTGGTTTCAACCTTCACACAGTTGAGGATGACGTTGAACTTGGGGGGGGGCTCCACCTTCCTAGTGCTGGAATTAGGTAGTTAAGTGTGTTTCACTCACTCCTAGGTTACAGCATGCTGAAGATCAAACCCAAGACCTTTGTATTAAGTAAGCATTCCACCAACTGAGTTAACCGCTGTAGCATGATTAGTAAAAACCCAGAGACAGATATTGGGTTCAACCTGAAGACCAGAAAAGCAAAGCAGCCAGCCACTGGCTCTTACCTCTACCTCAGTCCAAAAATGGTGATCCTGCCTCTAGGAATCTCAGAATAAGACTGAGACTGAGAGCTGTCTCCTCCCATTTTATAATTCTCTCTAGGGCTGGGATTTCTATGGCAAACTAGTGTGGCTACTGGGATTAAAGATGTGTGTTACCACTGCCTGGTCTGTAAGGCTGACCAGTGCAGCTGTTTTACTCTCTGAACTTCAGGCAAGCTTTACTTATTAAAATATAAATGAAATATCACGACAAATCCCCAGCTCCAGAGCCTGTAATTTTGTTGTCACTGTTCTAAGTTTTTAAAAAGTACTGAACTAGAAAGAGAGAGAAAGAAAGAACAGCCAGGGCCACACAGAGAAACCCTATCTCAAAAAAACAAAACAGCAACAACAACATATATACACATACATAGTATATAAAAAATTCAATTAAAAAATAGTAAGCTGGGTGTGGTGGTGCATGCTTTTGATTCCAGCACTCAGGGAGGTTGAGCAAGGTGGATGGGTCACTGTGAGTTCAAGGCCAATTTGGTCTACCCAGGGAGTTCCAGGTCAGCTCGCCCCCACAGAGAAGAGACCCTTTCTCAAAGCAACAGAAATGCTTCCCAGCTCCATCTCACCCCTTCAGAATGGGGAAGACAAATGCTGGCGAGGGTACTTCGGGAGCGGACCCTTCCTGTGCACTGCTGGTGTGTGGTGTTTGTCAGCACCACGGTGGAAATCAGTACAACGGCTCCTCAGAAAGCGAACATACAGTTAGCATACACTCAGCCAGGCCACCCTTGGGTAATATCTGAAGGCCTCAGATCAACACAGCACAGACACCTGCACATGTTCATAGCCACACTCTGGGGTCAGCCTAGGTGTCCATCAACAGACAAATGATTAAGGAAATGGGACATATATACAATGGAATTGCACCTAACCACAAGGAACAAAATCATGTCATTTACGGAAAATGGATGAACTGGAGAACATCATATTAAGGGAAGTGAGTCAGACTCAGAAAAACAATTATCATATTCCATCTGTAGATCCTGGATTTTATACAGATACATAAAAATCACAAATGCATATAAGATACGAAAGTAGAAGCAAAACTATGTGTGGCAATGTTTGGGAATAATCGGAAAGGGCCAGAGTACATAATGAGTTTGTGTGGAAATGTGTTTATGAAGTCCATCCCTAGCACAAGCAATTCTAAAAACTACTGAATTGTTTGTAAGAAATCTAAATTCAGTATAAACTTAATTAATTAAATTTGCTAGTAACTAAGTATCCTTGGGGAAATTGAGCTTGTTAGGTTATGCATCCCAAGTACTAAAAAGAAAATCAAATATATTAAAATCATGAATGGAGTTCCATGTTCGAGGGGATGTAATTAAGCTGAAAGGAGGGCTGAGTGTCTAGAGGAATTCAGTTTGTTCAAGCTGAGTTCAAACATTAATCAAAAAAACGTCAAGGTCGTTTTTCTTATTTCCCTAAGTTTTTGTGTAGAGCACTGAAGAATTTTTTTCGCCCACTGAGACAGTCTCACTTCATAGTCTAGGGCTGGTCTCGAATTTTCAATATTTCTGCCTTCTTCTCCCAGACTGCTGGGATTACAGGTAAGCATCACTATGCCTGGCTCAGCAATTACATTAAAAACTTTAAAAAAATTTTTTTTTTTGCTGGGCTGTGGTGGCGCACGTATTTATTTATTTATTTATTTATTTATTTATTTATTTTGGATTTTCGAGACAGGGTTTCTCCGTAGCATTTTGGTTCCTGTCCTGGAACTAGCTCTCGTAGACCAGGCTGGCCTCGAACTCCCAGAGATCAGCCTGCCTCTGCCTCCCGAGTGCTGGGATTAAAGGCGTGCGCCACTACCACCTGGCTGGTGACGCACGTCTTTAATCCCAACATTTGGGAGGTAGAGGTAGGCAGATCTCTGAATACAGGCCAGCCTGGTCTACAGAGTAAGTTCCAGAGAAAACTTGTATAGAAAAGATTTTTTTGTTTGTTTGTTTTGTTTTTCGAGACAGGGTTTCCCTGTGTAGAACTTGCTGTCCTGGAACTTTCTTTATAGAACAGGCAGCTAAAAATCAAGACAGGATCTTACTATGTAGTCCTGGTTGGCCTAGAACTTGCTATATTGCTCAGGCTGGCCTCAAGTTTACAGAGATCTGCCTCTTCTACCTCCTAATTCCTGGGATTAAAGGGATGTGCCACCACCCCAGCATTTAAGCATGTTACTAAAAAAAAATTAAATGTTTTACTTTATTTTTTTTTAAATTTTACTTTATGGTTACTGTTGTTTATGTCTGAGTGGGGTGTCATGTTGCCTGCCTGGAACTGAGGTTACAGACAGCCATATGGATGTGGATGTTGAGAACTGAGCCCAAGTCCTCTGGAAGAGCAACCAGTGCTTTTAACCACTGAGCCATCTCTCCAGTCCCCTAAAACATGAGAATAAAATTAAGGCTGGACATAGTGGCACATTTGTTCAATCCCAGGACTCAGGAGGCAGAGACAGGCAGATTTCTGTAAGTTTAAAGCCAGCCTGGTCTTCAGAGTGAGTTCCAGGACGCTACACAGAGAAACCCTGTCTCCCATAATAATAAATAATAGTAATAATATTAATAATGAGGAGAAGGAGGTGGCTTGACTGATGGCTCAGTGGTTAAAGCACTTGTTTCTCTTGCAGAAGACCTGGATTCAGTCTCCAGTACCCACAGGGCACCTCACAACTATCCATGATCCCATTCTGGGGATTCAAGGCACAAATGTGGAGCACAAACATACATACATTCAGGCAAAACACTCACACATGTAAGATAAAAATAATAACTGTTTAAAAATGACACTAGGATTGGCATACGAACAGTCAGGAGGACCAATGGAACCAAATAGAAGACCCGGATATCAATCCACACATCTTCAAACACCTGATCTTTGATAAAGAAGCAAAACATATCAAATGGAAAAAAGAAAGCATATTTAACAAGTGGTGCTGGCATAACTGGATATCAACATGTAGAAGAATGAAAATAGACCCGTATCTATCACCATGCACAAAACTCAAGTCCAAATGGATCAAAGACCTCAACATAAAGCCAGCCACACTGAACCTTCTAGAAGAGAACGTGGGAAGTAAGCTAATAAATATGATGTCAGATGCCTGGCAGGAGGATTATATTGTAAGTCTCCCAAAATCCAGCCCATGACACAAACAGGCAAGGCTGCTATCAGCAGTCTCTCCCCAGTTAGCCAGACTCTGGGGAGGAGGGAGCGTGTCTGCCACTTCTTTTAGTTTTTCTAGTAGAATTTTTTGTAAAAGCTTTTTTTCAATTATAAGATTCACATGTGTTTTTAATAAAAATATAATCAGACCCCCCCAAAAAATGACACTAAGAAAAATTAAATAAAATAAAACGAGCCACACTTTTAACTCCTTGTACCCATCGCACTCATCCCACGTAAAAGTGATTCCCTGTCCTCTGAACTTGTACTCAGCCAAGTGTGCTGTAGGTCTCTTGCAGGTGATCAGCAAACCCTAAGCAGCCTTTCCCTGCAGGCTCACAACTTCCTGCCAGACATTAATTACCAGGATGCTTTGCAACAATATCCACACTGAGAGGAGCTCATCCCTTCTAGTTCCTAACCAGACTTTACTGTTGCTCTCTACAGTTTACATGAATAGGTAGATAATCAGGACTAACCTAGGTCACAAGGGTCAGGAGAGCTATGCCAGAGGTCAGTCCTTGGTTTAATCTAGGAGTCTATAATGCAGTCCCTGCAGCCAAGGTTAACTTTGAATTTCTGCTCCTCCTGCCACCACCTCCCAAGTGTCGGGACTATAGTCCCGGCCAGCCTTCATGCTCTATCCCAGTCCCAGTCCAGCCCTCTAATCTTCAGAATCACAGCCCCATTGGCCCTAGATGCTTCCGCTTCATATCTAAGAGACCGCTCATATGAAACGTGATTTATAGAGCTGGAGAGCATGTGCCGCTCTAACAGAGGACCCAAGTTTGGTACTGGCACCTACATAGGATAGATCACAAACCACCTCTAACTCCAGTTCCAGGGGATCCAATACCTTCTCCTGGATTCTGTGGGCACTGCCACCCAGGAGGGCATACTGACCCCTCCACCCACCTTACACATATGCATAGTTTACCGTAACAAAAAATAAACTTTCAACACACATACCGTTTACAGGCCAGGCATGGTAGTGCAGGTCTATAATTTCAGCCTTCCAGAGACAGAGTCAGGCTAGTCTATATAGCTGGTTCCAGGCCAGCCAGATGGAGTGTTAAAATTTGTCTCAAAACAGTCAAACAAAAACCATTTAGTCCCTGAGGTCAAACTTTGATTTACCCTAGATGTTAATTCTTCCTTTTGGAGGGAAGAGGGTGTTTCTCAGGATGGGATTTGTCAATGTAGCCTGGCTGGCCTTGAACTCAGAGACCCACCTGCCTCTCTGGAGTGCTTGAACTAAAGGCCTGCACAATCGAGCCCGACTTTTAATTCCTCTTTTTTACACACCTTTGCTAACTTGCTCGGTCTACCCCACCTCCCAAAATGCAACTCAAATCTAAAGATTATTCTAGTCCACTCCACTCTAAATCACCTTCCTCTATAATTTCCCCTCTTCAGTCTATTTTCTACCAAGGAGCCAGAAAGATTACATTAAAATGTAAATTAGATCTTGTCACATTCCACTTTAAAGCCCTTCAGTGACTCCCTAGTGCAATTAGGAAAAAAAGAAGCGACTCCTTACCACGGGTTACATGGCCAGACAAGAACAGACCTCAGGCCACCTATTCAGAGTCCACTCCACACTTTGTCAAGCACCCCGGCACTGCGACTGCCTCTAAAACTTCACACAAACATAATCCTATTTACGCTGTTACTACATAGCCAGTCCTCCGTTAAGTGGCTACCCAGGCTTAAAGAGCACCACCAACCTGTCCAAGCATTCAGCTTTCTCTTCTACAAAGTCCTAGTCTCCAGAAGCGCTGGGCCTCTCCATTACCCATACACAATAGCCCGAGCTGGGACCATTCATCTGCTGGGGACCAGTTCAAGACCGGGAAGGGGGTCCTCAGAAAAGCATTTGTACCGTGCCTTTTACAACCAGGTCGCCCGCCTTCGAGGCCAGCGTTCTTGGCTTCAAAGCCTACGAGCTGGAGGACAGGAGGCAAAGGCAAAGCCACCTTTTTCTCCTGAGGCGTGGCTAAGGGTTAAACTTCTAGGGCCCGACTTTTGCCACCTCCAAACCTACACCTGGAGTAGGTTCCTAGAAGACGAGGCTCGGGGGCGAGATGAAGCCACGGAAGTTCAGGTCCCCTCGCCTCTCTAGCCACTCTCTATGCCAGAAAATGCTGATAGCGAGGATTCAGAACGAAGAGCTAAATAGTCTGGGGAGAGAAGCAGCCTAGAACTCAGCCCGGGACGTCTGGCCAAAGATACCTACCTGGCTCCGTGGCTGGACGGCTCCGGGCTCCTCCTCTTGTGTTCGCCAGTCGCGCTCTGCTCGATGGGATTCGTAGTCCTTCATAAGGTGTACGCGAAGACAGAACACTAAGGCAAGATAGCGCGGGGAAAGATGGGAAGCCAAAGGGCTTTTGGGAGTTGTAGTTTAAAATATTCCTACAGCAAGACATAATTGACTAGAAATACTTGAAAATAAATTTTATCAAGCGTTAGCTGTGTGAATATAAACAGCGTAAGAATCTGTACTCTCTACAAGCTATTAGTTTCTGTGTAATCTAAAATATCAACGCCAAGATACAGAGGAGGAACTCCATTTCCCATAAAGCAGTGCGCGTTGGGTGTAGCGAGAAGGGTCTCTACGAAGGCTCAGTGGTGCCAGTTCAGTAGCGAGGCAACATGGCGCCGACAATCGCTTCACGTCTGTACTCCCTGCTGTTCCGCAGGACTTCCACCTTCGCCCTAACCATCGCAGTGGGCGCCCTTTTCTTCGAGCGCGCTTTCGACCAGGGCGCAGACGCGGTCTACGAGCACATCAACGAGGGGGTGAGGGCCTGTGCCACCCTGACCTTGGGCCCGCCTGAGGGGTGACTGGGAAGGAGGGAGGACGAAAGTCAAGTCTTGCCTTACCAGGACCGGGGTGAAGTATGTCCATTGTCTTGAGACTTTACTTTCAGTTCTCTTGACCTGGTATGAGTCCCGGGCCTCACACTGACCCCACATTGCAGGGGTTGGGAGTATCGGTATGTCCTGCCACACTTCCCACATGCTCATTTGCAAAAGCTAATGCCTGAGACTTTAAAGGTCCGTACTACGGTGGCAAGTGAGTTGGAACCCCGACCTCTGCCTCCATGGGTGGTGTCAAGGGCAGCAGGACAGTCGTTAAAAGTATGTCTCCGTAGACTGTGTGGCTTATAAAATTGATGTATGTTTCAGTTCCCAAGGCCTCCCATGCAGGCAACTTTTCTTTTGACTAAAACAAAAGTGGAGGTGATCAAATCTCATGTCCTGGCTGGGAATACTGGAACTTTCCGGTTAACGGTGGCATTAAGTGAAGATCATAGTAGTAATTACCTCCTGGGATACAGATGAGGTGCCACCGTTAGGATACACTGAAAGATAGCATCCACCGTGTGTCTTAGAGAACGTGGGCACATAAAGTAGGAAATGGCAAGCCTTTTTTCACTTAACCGTTGCAGGTACTTGTGTGTATTTTATGTCATGAGGCTGTGGCTGTACTGGGAAAGGCTGGTCCAGATGGCCAGTCTGTTCTCCACTCTGCGCCGGTTTCTGTCCTCTCTCTCTCTCTCTCTCTCTCTCTCTCTCTCTCTCTCTCTCTCTCTCCTCCCCGAGGGAGGTCAGAAGAGGGTGTTGGATCCGCTGGGACTGCAGTTACAGATGGAGATGGTTGTGAGCCACAGTATGGGTGCTGGGAACTGATCCTGAGTTCTGGAAGAGCAGCCGGTATTCTTAACCACTGAGCCATCTCTCCAGCTCCTTCATTTGCTTTTCTTTTGAGACAGGGTTTCTCTGTGTAGCCCTGGCTGTCCTGGAACTCACTCTGTAACCTCGACCTCACAGAGATCTACCTGCCTCTGCCTCCCAAGTGCTTGGATTAAAACTGTGCCTCACCACCACCCAGCAACTGGTTTTCAAGACCCAGTCCACTAGTTGCCATGTTGCCAGTGGCATGGGTAGCTTCCTGCCCATACAAAAGTGTTGCCGCTCCGACCTTTGTAAGCATTTCCATTGATCGTGAATGCTCACAGATAGCTAAAGGTATCTTAAGTACGTTGTTAGAACCCACCCATTTCCATGCTTTTAGGAGGGAGAACTGTAGCCAGCTCAGGTCTAAGGAAATAAAAAGTGGCTCAGTGAAATGTCCTGAGCCCAGACATCTGTGGCTCTGGTTTGGGACCATTCTTTCAATCTGCCTTAATTTCATGTGGAAGTCCAATTTTCTCTTTCCACTTAATGAAGGTTGAGTGTTTTGCTTTTCATTTTGGTTTTGGTTTTTCGAGACAGGGCTTCTCTGTATAGGTCTGGCTAGCTTTGAATTCAGAGGTCTGCCTGCCTCTGCCTCCCAAGTGCTAGGATTAAAGGTGTGTGCCGCCACCGCCCAGCACTACTGTACATTTTTAATCAGAATTTGACGCTGATTTCTCAATATTCTTTACTTCGGACAATGAAAGTAGGTTGTAAAGTGTGAGGGCAAGGTTATAATCAGCTGTTGTGTTTTAAATGCAGAAGCTGTGGAAGCACATAAAGCACAATTATGAGAACAAGGAATAAGCCCTTGCCCCTGAGGAAGGAACGGTTCCACCTGTCAGCTGCTCACCTGGAGCTGGGCCTCAGCCTGAGGATGAGTTTGAAGATACTCTTCATGGACCACCCGTATATTGGCAAGCAATGGCTCCATCCTACGAACAGACTCTAGCTTCGGCTGTGTTTGAAGTGTGTTTGACTACAGTTATCAGCAAATAAATGGAAATTGCTCATGAGACCTGCTTTTGCACTTTTTTGACTTTCTGATCTTGGTAGTGAGAGTGTGTCCAAGCCTCATGCAAACACCTGAAGACTCCACTATTTGGAGATTTTCATTAACTTCCAAAGAATTCTGGTTTCAACACATAAGCCTAATAGATGTTGCCTTTAAGCCATTAGTTACAGTCTCTTGTTTTTATTTAATATGAATGGGTGTTGTGCCCAAGGAAGCATTGGACCCCTGCAACTGTAGTTACAAATGGTTGTGAGCTGCCAAGTGAGTGCTGAGAATTGAACCCAGATCTTCTGGGATAGCAATTGTTGAGCCATCTCTTCAATCCCCTCCATTTTTAAATCACATATAGTGGGGAAGCACTGTGGTCCTGGCCAGGAAAAAACCTTGTTCTAGGAGTCTTGCCTGTCTTGGGCTAAGGTCTGTCTTTTGCATTTTAAATTGATGAGTGATTTTTGGTTATCTCCACGTTTTTGTGGGCCACGGCCTCCCACCAGGGTTCCTGCCAAGGTCAGTTTATGAGAGTTGTGATGCATTTAAATTCTAAACCCAACAATTCTAGCTGTGTGTACCAAGGGCAACATTCAACCTTGCTGAACTTGAGATTCCTTATCTGTAAGGTGGGGATAACAGAGATAATCTATTTTACAGAGAGCTTTGTGAATTTTAAAAACTTGCCTGTAGGAGGCTGGAAGAGAACTTGCTGTTCTTGCAGAAGATTGAGGTGGCCTGGAACTCCAGCTACAAGAGGACCACACACTCTGGCCTCCGTGGGCACCACTCTCAGGCACAGCCGCATGCACACACAAATCAGTCTTCCTTTAAACCACAGACCGTGTCACAGGAGGCAACTGCTGACAGGAATGATGATGAGGACCCAGAGAAAGGGCACTATGGCTCCGTGGCAGGCAACATCATGGTGGGAAGCAAATGGCCAATGAGCAGGCTCGGGGGCGTCGTCCAAGGATGAGCTGGGGGGCGGGGGCAGGGATGAAGCCCTCTGAGCATTCTGGAAGGCTGGAGCAGTAGGACTGTAAGGAAGACCGATTCAGAAAAAAAAAAAAAATTGTGTGGCCCTGCTTGAAGGGCATGTGATAGAAAATTGCATTGCATGTGGGTCTTGAACTTTTTAAAGGGAAACAAACACTAGGTACCACGATGTGATTATGGACTGGATCAAGAGCTCACAAGGAGGGGAAACAGCCACGGCAGAGTTGGAGGGTTCCAATTAGCTGAGACAGGGAGGTGATGGAATTGAGCCATTTGGGTTGGGCCTTGAAACAAAGCTGAGGAAGCAGAGTGCAAAACCCAAAATTTGTTATGTTTGTGGAACAGGAGATGTAAGCAGCTGAACAGGGTTGAGGGGAGTAAACAGAACCAGATCAACCTCAGAATGTTAGTGCTACTCTTAGAAATGAACACTCCTAAAAACACTGGTGCTGCGGGCAGAGCTAATCACCCTAGACACGGCAGCCTTCCTGGCTTGGCAGCAAAAGCATCGAGAAGCATGCATGGAACACGTGTAGAAAAGCTGGCTTTTGTAGCTGGGGAAGTTCCCAATCTAGGAAGGTAAAACACTCACCTACCTGCAGCCAGTCCCCTAGAACCTGCTCTGAATTAGCCAGAGAGATAGATAATCCAGAATCTTCTCTGGTGGATGATTCAGATCAGGAAAGCCATGCAGATGTGGGAGAGACCCTAGGAATCTCCTACTTTGGTCTACTTATGGCATTTCCTTAAAAAGCCAGGGCCTAGGAAATTACATTGTCATCTGTGCTGTCAACGCTTAAACTGAATGACGCAAGGTGAATAAGGCTTTCAGGAATAATTTCTTTAAAGTGAAAGTTGAGGCAGGGGGATTGCAAGTTTGAGGCCACCCTGGGATTACAGATGTTTGCCACTACACCTGGATACTCTTGTGAAACACGATGTAATCCAGCTAGCCTCTAACTCACAGGGGTAGACGTGCTCACATTGAAGGCGGGCATCGCCAGTGCCCAGTGGAAGTCCCGTTTCTTGCCTACTGGGCTGACGAGGGTGAAGAAAGATGAGTGACTCTGAGGCAGGCAAACGGAACAGCTTTGAAACCTGCTACTCCATTTGGCTTGGGCCACATACATACCCATCTCCAAATAATGCTCCTAGCAACATGTTGCCGGGCTGGGGCCCCTAACTTGACAGCGATGATGAAGGAAGATACACCATTGCAAGCAGACGTGGCACTGTGGGATATATGCACAAGTGGTGGCTGTCAGTGTTGGGTCTGAACAGGACTTTAACTTTATGTCACAGATTTTTCTACCACAGTAGGATCACCACAAGGGGACAAAAGTCATACCCTTGCCGGGCATGATGGGGAATGCCTTTAGTCCCAGCCCTCAGGAGGCAGCTGCTGGCAGGTCTCTCTATGAGTTTAAGGCCAGCCTGGTCTTCCAAGCAAGTTCTAGGACAGCCAGGGCTATACAGAGAAACTCTGTTCTGAAAAACAAAACAGCAACTAACGAACAAACTAAAATCCCTGGGCTCTCTTACCTGTTCAAAGCATGGTTTCAAAAGCTTTGTCATCAACAACAGGTGAGCCACAAGGCTGGAATGCTCCCAGAACTGGAACCCCTTAGGGACATACCAAGTAAAACCAGTAGGGTTTGAGATGGCTACACTTAAGAAAAAGGCAGGAGGAGTTGTTGCCAAAGAAAAGCCTCAATCAACAGAACTCCCCTTGTAAGATCCAGAAACCCAGATGCCAGGCAACCTGCCAGAGCAAAAATCACAAGCATTTGTTCTTTGTTGACTTCAGAATGATTCATTTTGGAGGTCACCCAGTCGAGGGACATTATCAGCTGCCTGGTAGCTTCTCTGCAGATCACACCTCTGATGTTTGCGGGGTATAGTTGCCTGGCTCACTTCCTACAAGCATGCAGCCTGGCCTTGCTAAAATGCCTACCCTTCACTAGAGCCTACGGTGTCCAATGGGTGGCTAAAATGGGATAAAAGGCTTGGCAACTTTGCCTTCGGATTTCGTTGCTGTCTTGATCTCTGGGTCAGATTCTGCTTAACGTTGTATAGACATATGCTCGGTGCATCAACACCCATCTGTGACCCCAACTCTGAGACAAGGACTGGAGGATCCCTGGGGCTTGCTGCTCAGCCAGGCCAGACACATCAGTGAGTGCTGGGTTCTATAATAGACTGTCTCAAAATATAAAGTGAAGAATGGTTGAAGAAGATACCCTGTATCTACCTCCAACCTACACACACACACACACACACGAAAAGAGAAGCTGAGTGTAGTGGTGCACACTTGTATTTCCTGTTCTTGGGAGGCCGAAGCAGTAGCATTCCAACCCAAACTGGCTCCATGGTAAGACCCTGTTGTGGGGGGGGGGGGGAGGAGAGAGGAGAGAGAGAGAGAGAGAGAGAGAGAGAGAGAGCACACTATGCTATCTGAGAAACTGAGCTGAGGCACGAGGATTGCTTAAACCTAGAAAGGTGTCAGAAAGCTACATAAATCGAATTCTAGAAGGTCTTTGAATTAATTTATTAGAAAATAGCTTTAGGCAAGCAGCACTGCCCTCAAATAGGATTTGAGCTCCTCCACAGGCCCCTAGTTTCTCTCCTATTCAGAAAAGTCTCTCCACTGGGGCGTGGTTGGACACATCTGTAGTCTTGGCTACTAGGGAGGCTACAGTTGAGCCCAGAAATTCAAGGCCAAACTGGGCAGTAGAGAGATCCTGTTCCAAAAAACAGACACAAAACTGATGGAGGAAGGTCATTGGTTAAATAAAAAGAAACTGCTTGGCTCTCATTGGTTAGAGGTAGGTGGGAGGAGTAAACAGAACAGAACGCTGGGAGGAAGAGGAAGTGAGCTCAGACTCCACAGCTCTCCTCTCAGGAGCAGATGCCTGAGAGAGACGCCATGCCCCTCTCCAGGGCAGACACACGCCATGAAGCTCCGACCCAGGATGGACTAGGCTAGAATCTTCCCGGTAAAACCGGTTCTCACAGATTATTAGAGATGGGTTGATCGGGATATCAGGATTAGCCAGTAAGGGCTAGAGCTAAAGGGCCAAGCAGTGTTTAAATGAATACAGTTTGTGTGTTGTTATTTCGGAGCATAAGCTAGCCAGGCGGCCGGGGGGCTGGGGATGCAGCCCCGCCGCTCATATTACTACACAAAACAAAAAAATGCCCATTAAATAATCAATAAGCCAGAATTAAACATACAAAACCAGACGGAGCTGAAAATGGAGCTCGATGGTAAAGCACTGTCTAGCATGCATAGAGACCCTGGGTTCCACTTCCCGCACCACAGACTTTTAAATCATGAGCATCCATTCCGCTATCCTTTCAGCAAATCAGATTGGTGTGTGTGTGTGTGTGTGGTGTGCGCGCGCATATGTGTATATGTGAGTATGCTTGCACATTACAAGTGTATACATGTGTTTATGTGTGCATGGAGGCCAGAGTCAGCCTCAGGTGTCTTTTATAATTATTCTTTACTTTTTCTTTTTCTTTTTTTTTTTTGGTTTTTCGAGACAGGGTTTTGCTGTAGTTTTAGAGTCTGTCCTGGAGCTAGCTCTTGTAGACCAGGCTGGCTTTGAACTCATAGCGATCCACCTGCCTCTGCCTCCTGGGTGCTGGGACTAAAGTCATGTGCCGCCTTGCCTTGATTGTTGCAGATTACTGGGGATCTAAGTTCAGGCCCTCGTGTGTGCACAGCAAACACTACCCACTGAGCTTTCTCCCAAGGCCAGGGAACCTCTAGTGAATGCCTTTTCTGTATGAAACTATTCTAGATTATGGGTATATGGTAGAGACAAGACAGCTCCCTGGTCTCTTGAAGCTGATGTGAGAGACACATACAGATAGTAGAGAAGAAATCGGGTAAGAGGTATTATTTTTTAATGTGTTGTTTGTGGATTATATGTTTGTTTTTTGAGACATCGCCTCTTTAGATGGCCATGACTCTCCTGGAACTCACCATGTAGACCAGGCTGACCTGGAACTCATAGTGATCCACCTGCCTCTGCCTCTTGAGTGCTAGGGTTAAAGGTGTGTGCCACCATGCCCAGTCCTAGGTATGAAGAAGATACAAAGGAGCCACAATATTGTCACATGCTTTCAAAAGGTAAAGATGAGGTATATCTCTGGGAGCTTGAGGCCAGCAGGCTCTACATAGTAAGAACATGAATACGTAAATAAAATACAGTGACGCTGAGTGCTGTCAGGGTGACATGGGTTTGAAAGCTACACGGAGGCAGGTAGTCTGGGAGTTCATAGAAATGACGTCAGAGATGAGATGTGGGTGGAGATCTTAGAACTCCAGGAATAAGGGCAGTTCATGCAAGGGCCTGAGGAGGGCACAAGCTTGATACTTGCTTTGTCACCAAAGCAAAGACATGAGTTTAGGGTTCATTTTAAAAAAGAAAAGGGAGCGGGGTGTGGTGGAGCACATCTTTAATCCCAGCACTCAGAAGGCAGAGGCAGGAGGATCTCTGTGGGTTTGAGGCCAGCCTGGTCTACAGATCAAGTTCCAGGACAGGCTCCAAAGCTACACAGAGAAACCCTGTCTCAAAAGACCAAAAACAAACAAACAAACAAATAACTAATTATGTCTTAAAAAAAAAAAAAGCTTAGGGGCTAGAGAAACAGCTCAGTAGGAAAGAGCACTTGCTGCTTTTCCAGAGGACTGGGTTTGATTCCCAGCATGCACATGGAGGTTCACAACCATCTGTAATGAGATCTGGTGCCCTCTTCTGGCCTGCAGGCATACATGCACACAGAATACTGTATACATAATAAATAAATAAGTATTTTTAAAAAATAGTCACACATAAAACAAATAAAGGTTTTTAAAAGGTAAAACCAAGAATACAGCACTTGCTTAGGAAAATGAAAAGAAAAAAATGATTTGGGGTGTTAGGAGAGTAGGGTTTCCACATTTAGTCAGGCTGATCTTGTAATCATGGCAATCCTCCTGTCTCAGCTTCCTGAGTACTAGAACTGTAGGCACCATTGGCAAAAAAATAAAAATATGATCTACAATTTTATTCTTTAGGCTCTATCTTGAGTAACTTCTCATGGATGTAGGCAGGCACTGAGGCAGGAGGCTCTTCACCGTCTCTTAAGAGGATATAATCAGAAAACACCCAAGTGTACACTGTAGGAGGCAGGCAGACTGAAGCCACCTACACTGGGGTGTGAGTGGCCACTGAGCACGAAGTGAGAAGGAAAAGTGTTCACAGACTGCAGAATACACAGCCCTAACAGTGTGTTCACCATGATCCTGGTTTTTGCTGAAAACCAAGGCGTATATAAGAACTGCTCCAAGAAGTCCAGAGCCAACAGCAATTCTTTCCACACGGGGGGGGGGGGGGGATTATCGTTTCTTCTTTGCTGAGTTGTGGGAACCATACTGAGCGTGTCATTGCCTTTGTAGTAAGAGAGGAAAGCCATGTAAGTTATTTAAAAGCAATAGAGTCCATCCCTGGCACACAGCCAGCCCTTCCCCAAACGAGGAACAGGGGCTGCCCTACAAATGAGCTTCGAGTCTTCTGAGAATGACAGAAATCAATGCATTGTAAATGTCTGAACAATGGGCAGAGGCGGGGCGGAATACAAATTCCCTGGGTGAGTCGAAGCTGAGGGAACCTGCCTGAGAGACAGCAAAAGATGAACACGCTGTAGGGGGTAAGTGGCTAGTGTGTGTGAGCGCGCGCGTGCATGCACACACACACATGCACACACACACATGCACGCACACACATGCACACACACATGCACGCACACACATGCACACACACATGCACACACACATGCACACACACATGCTCACACACACGCACACAAACATACACACACATGCACACACACATGCACACACACATACACACACATGCACACACACATGCACACACACATGCACACACACGCACACACACGCGCACACACATGCACACACATGCACACACATGCACACACGCACACACATGCACACACATGCACACACATGCACACACACATGCACACACACATGCACACACATACACACACACGCACACACGCACACACACACGCACACACACACGCACACACACACGCACACACACACGCACACACACACGCACACACACACGCACACACACACGCACACACACACGCACACACACGCACACACGCACACACACACGCGCACACACACGCGCACACACACACACACACACACGCACACACACGCACACACACACGCACACACACACGCACACACACGCACACACACGCGCACACACACGCGCACACACACATGCACGCACACACGCACACACACACGCGCACACACACACACGCACACACACACACGCACACACACACATGCACACACACATGCACACACACGCACACACACACGCACACACACACGCACACACACACACACTGTCTTCCTTGGGCTCCCCATGGCCAGGCTTGTCTGCTGCTGGGAATCCGCATACGGGGAGATGTGCTGCTCTCTACTCCATTGTAAGTGGAAAACGAAGCTCAGAGCGGTCGCTCTGTCAGGGGTACATGCTACTAAAAAAGAAAAGCAGGGTAGTTGGCGGCAGAGGGGAGGTTCATAGCTACTAATCTTTATTCTATTATTTCATTCATTCATTCGAGACAAAGTTTCTCTGTGTAGCCCTGGATGTCCTGGAACTCTACTGGTAGACCAGGCTGGCCTTGAACTCACAGAGATCCACCTGCCTCTTCCTCCTGAGTGCTGGGATTAAAGGTGCGAGTGCTCCACCACATCCAGCTTCATGTCTACTTTTTTTTTTTTTTTTGGTTTTTTGAGACAGGGTTTCTCTGTGGTTTTGGAGCCTGTCCTGGAACTAGCTCTGTAGACCAGGCTGATCTCGAACTCACAGAGATCCGCCCACCTCTGCCTCCCAAGTGCTGGGATTAAAGGCGTGCGCCACCACCGCCCGGCTCATGTCTACTATTTTAAGCCATGGAAAATTCATTTTTCTCTTTTCATCAGGGCCATGGCCTGATAGACTTGAATTTATATACAGACTGAATGCCAAGGGCAGATGCCAGCTGGCCCCAAGGACAAAGCAATGAGAGTAGACAATGCTGGCTAGGAGCCACTCGGTTGGTAGTCTGTGCTGACGGCCTTCCTGCTGCTTTCTGTCCTAACTTTGTTTCCAAACTTTTTTTTGTTGTTGTTGTTGTTGTTTTGTTTTTGTTTTTGTTTTTTTGAGACAGGGTTTCTCTGTGTAGTTCTGGCTGTCCTAGAACTCACTCTGTAGACTGGTCTTGAATTCTGAGATCCACCTGCCTCTACCTCCACAGTGCTGAGATTAAAGACATGCACCAACACCGCTGTTCCCAAACTCTTGCAAAGCCTTCTCAGGCCCTCCCTTTCCCAATCAACTCTCCTGCTCAAATATCTTCTAAGGCTCCCAGTCCTGCTCTGCAGATCCAGGCTCCTTGCACCTCTCTTTTGTGAACCTGTCACCTGGCATCCTCCGTTCTGCAGTCTGCGGTCATTGGTTATGGAAACGGAATGGCTGAACTAAAATCTAACCCCTGTAAACTGAGAACTGGCTCAGCAGTAAGTGTGCTAGCCGCACAAGCCTGCTGATCCAAACTCAATCCTCAGAACCCATGCAAAAAGCTGGATGTGGGGACTGAAGAGAGAGCTCAGCCATTAAAAGACTGTTCTTCCAGAAGACCTGAGTTCAAGTTCCAGCATCCAGTCGGCAGTTCACAACTGTCTATCACTCCAATCCCAGGGAATCCAATGTCCTCTGCTGGTCTCTTTGGGAACCAGGTAAACATATGCTGCACGGACATAACACACAGGCAAAACATCCACATCCACAAAACAAAACAAAAACCGGAAATGGCAAATGTAGTGAGGCATCTGTACGATCAGCTCTCCTCAGCGAGACAGGAGAGTCTGCCTGAAGCCAGCTAGCCTGGAGGGTGCTCCAGGGCAGAACCAAGAGGAGACACCCCTCCTCTGTAGGTTAGAAAGGACCAATTCTTCAAAGTTGTCCTCTGGTCTTCACATGAGCCTGCTTGCATGTGCATGCACGCACACACACACACACACACACACACAACACACACACACCGGTCTCCATCTGGGGCAGCTGGAAGGCTGCTTCCCCTCTCATATGAGGAATGGAATGGTAAGGACTGCAAGGCCTCCAGAAGTGGTAAGAAGCTATGCCATGGTGCTTACAGCATGCTCAGCCCAGGCCGACCAGGTCAATTTTGGTATACTGCAGTGACAAAGAAATTAACAGGCGCAGGCTGGAGAGATGACACGGTTGTTAAAAGCACTTGTTACTCTTGCAGAGGACTCAGATTTGATTCCCAGCATCCACATGGTAGCTCACAAACGTCCATAATTCCAGCTCCAAGGGATCCAACATCCTCTTTTGGCCTCTGCGAGCAACAGGTATATATGGGGGTACACAGATATACATGCAGACAAAACAGTTCTACATGTAAAATAAACCTAAGCACATTTAAAACATTTAAATGGGGGCTCCTTCTCCAGTCTTTACAGAGCAGCATAAATTAGCACATTTGATCCCCTCGACGCAGACTGAGAGCTCTGGGGATGACTGTGCAGCTAAATCATCCAAGCGTCTCTTGCTTGCTGTTCCCTCTGAGGCCTGATTGTGTCCCCTTGATCGCGACCTGTGTCCCGGGCAATCTTGCATCTTCAAAACTATTTAAATCCACAGCCTGGTGCACTCCTGGGACAGCCTTTATCTCATCCCACAGCTTACCCTGTGTAACTGAATCCTCTTCCCTTCCCTGTCCTTGATGTCTGCACAGATCTGTCTCTGTCTTGTGCAGGCCTCCAGCAGTGAGGGCCACTACCAGCCTCTGGCAGCAATTCATGGAATGTCTGATTGCCTAATGAAGCCTTTCCAGCTCTCCATTGAGAGAGGCTGTGGTAAAGTGGAAATTATAAAAATGTATTCTGCCTAGCTTCCTATCTTTCCCTTCCTCTGCCCCTCTATTTATAGAACAACTTGAATTATAAGTTGCATCAGTAGAAGTACCATGTTTAGAATCAAGGAGGTGGTCCATGTTAAACCAAACATACACGGAATACCCCGCCCCCCAGCTCAAGTATCAAACCAGAGAGGAGCAGAGATGAGGGGTTGAGGACATGGACCCTGGAGGCTGGCTGACCTGTTTGAATTCGGCTGTGGCCACTTTGCATCCGTAAGCAAAGGACTGAGCTGCTGCAGTAACTGCAGCTGCGGCTGCTTGAACTCACTCTGTAGAGCAGGATGGCCTGGAACTCACAGAGATCCACCTGCCTCTGCCTCGTGGGTGCCACTATCCCTGGCCTATTGCACCTGCTCCTACATGGGTGCCAGGCATGAGAATTCACCACGCTTAGGCAGCATACTCATAACTAGCTGAGCCACCTCCTCATCACTTGGCTTCTGGCCTCAGCCCAGGGCTCTCTTGACCCGCCCCCACCCTCCTTATGGGTGGATGAGCAATAAAGAGAACAGGCATGAACAGGCCTGAGAATCTGGGTGAAAGAACGCTGAGCAAGGAGATGAGAATGTGAGATGGGAGGTGGGCCTGGAGCTGAAGCTTACAGGAATGGGGCTCAGCTTGGTTCTTGGGTGAAAACTTTCCACTTTTTTTTCCAGGAGGGGCGTGAGTCATAATGACCTCCTTGGAATGGCAGAACACTTAAGAGCTATGCCACAGTGGTGGGTGAGGTCTTGCAACTTGAAAAACAGTTGGTGTCATGATGTCATTTCTGGAAAACTAGAACTCAGTGCCTCTCACTTCTGTCATTCAGGTCGCAGCAAGTGAACTGACAGAAATTCTGTGTCTGGGAGAGCCCCACAGAAGTCCACAAATCCTCAAGACCATGGGCTAGCTAGCAGCCTGGGAAAGACACAGGGGCTTAATAAGCCGAGAATGCTAAGGGCCAGGTGACACCTTACTAATTGATCGTAGAGAGTTTTCTGTGTGATAAGAAGGCAGACTCTCATGGCTGGTTCAGGACTCACCCCCCCACTCAAACCCTGCACACACAGAGGCTGCAGATGGCACCATTTTTGTTTTTATTCTTTTGCGTGTGGGGGTGTTTTGCCTGCATGTATGTCTGTGCACTCCATGTATGCAGTGCTCCATAGTCTCCGGTGACCTCTTGCTTCTGCCCAGTGAACAAGCACCCTTGGCTTCTTCATTTTTCCGTTTTTGCAAAACATTTCATTTAATGTCCACATGCCCTTTGCACTGTGACTTCCAGGAGGGCAGAGGTGGGCCTTATGTACACATGCTGACACCCAGAAGGCTTTGAACACATGCACCAAATAGGGATCCTAGTCCTCCACTCTCAGCTTTCCAATAGGCTGACCCTTAGGGCGAGAAGCAAATGTGGATGTTGGCTGTTTGGGGCTGGTCCCTGGGACAGGTTAGGCTTGGCCAGAGCACTCCCAGGCTTCAGTGCCATTCAGGCTCTGATCAGGACACCAGCACTCCTCCTCTTCTCTCCCGAGGAGAGGTCTCATGCCTATAATCCCACACATGGGAGGCTGCAAGAGCATCTTGAATTTGAGGTCAGCCTGAACTACATATCAAGAGCCAGTCTCTCAAAACAAAATAAAGACTCGCAGAGAGAGTTTAGAGGTTAGGGGTGTGCACTACTCTAGCAGGTGACCCAGGTCCAGCTGCCAGCACCGTAGTCCACAGGACCCAACTTCCTCTGGTCTTTGCAGGCACTTACACACAGGTGGTACATATAAATGGATGCAGGCGCGCACACACACACACACATACATAAAGCTTTAAAACAGTTTCTTCTTTAAAAACAAACACACATGACTGAGCAGTGGTTATGCATTCCTTTAATCCCAGCACTCAGGAGGCAGAAGCAGGTGGATCTCTGTGAGTTTGAGGCCAGCCTGGTCTACAGAAGGAGTTTCAGGACAGCCAAGGTTATACAAGCCACCCTGTCTCAAAAAATCAAACACACCTACAAAACCAAAGCATTATTCAGTAGGTTGAACAGTAAACTAGACAAACCTCTTGAAGGTGGAAAACAAAGAAAAAAAGAAAAAAAAAAAAGAGAGCCCTTCGGAAACAACCCTGCCACCAAGCCAGCATAGACCTGGAGAGCTTTGGCAGAGGGAGCAGCACAGAAAATAAAATGAAAATTAAAAAAAAAAAAAAAAAGAAGAAGAAAAAAATCCATCTCTGTGGAACAACGTCCCCTGTACTCGGGAGTCCCAGCAGCCTAGCATGTCCAAGCATCCTGTCTTCTAAGTACTTGCCGGTGTCTTCCTTGATGCAGTGAGAGGAACAGCATGGCTAAGAGTGGGGCTTCAGGAGACACTCTTGGGTCTGATCCTATCCAGGGTCCCTAGCTGTGTGACCTTGGGCCTCCCTGTACCCTGGTTTTCTCACCTGACCCAACACTGAAAGGTTAAGCAAGAGAATGAACTCCAGGAAGACAGAGGAGAGACTCTGGCTCAGGAAAAGTGTTTATTCCCAACAGAAGTAACCATGGCCTTGCTACCAGCACGGCCAGCCCATGCATTCCCTTCCACACTTGGTCAGGGTGCAAACGTAGTGTTAAAATTCTCACAAACAATGCCTGACGCTGCTCACGCATTGTGCCCTTAAGTTTGTTCTTCAGATTTAGTTTGTATTCATTTATGAACAGGGTCACATGTAGCTTGGGCTAACCTTGAACTCTGTCTCTACCCCCCAAGAAATAAGTGTGTGCCACCACGTCTAACTCTGATTGAGTCTGATTTGTTTTTCTGCACATATTACTGAATCTGAGCTCCTGGTGGGCAGTGACATGCACGTTTGTGCCAACTGTTTTCTCCTCCAGGATGCAGCTTGCCAAGGACAGCAGCCACGACCAAGTTACTGTGGGCAGAGTCCTTGCCAGCCCCTCCCCACAGGCTTAGGTCTCTTAGAATCCATCTCTGGTTTTGCCTTCCAGGGCACAGAAGCTCTCGCAGCCATTCACAGGCTAGGATTAAAGACACTTGAGTCTTGTGTCCTTTCAGAGGCACAAGATTTTAAGAGTTTCTCCAGAAACATATATGATGGGAACATTCTCTGTAGGGCACAGAAAAGGCACTTAGAAAATACCCAACTAGGAGAGCAGTGGGACAGGGACCGAATGGTCCACCCACCCAACACTCTTGGGTTGCTATTCTTAAACTTGGAATCCCCTTAGGGACTTCCTTTGTGTATGTAGTATTGGGGACAAACCGATACTCTTGCATGTTAACTTACTTATGTAACTTGTTCTACCACTGAGCAACAGCCTCAGTCTCCATCTCTAGGGACTTCACCAACACCCAATAGTGCCACTCATCTGGTCCAGTGCTCTCATTAGGCCGAGAGGAAGGGTGACAGGAATGCTCCGAGCTGGTTTCAAAGTGCTGTGAAAGGCAGTTCTGGTGAACTAAAAGGTGCAAGCAACACGTTGCTTCTTGGAGGATGTTTGGTCTGGCCTGACATGTCGGGAAACAGAAAGATAGTGGTGTTCTATTCTTTCAGCCAGACTGCTCCCAGGAAACCCGGGCAGTCCTCGAGGTGGCTGTGGGGAATAAGAGCAGGCAAAGCTCCAAACACCTATTTGCCTTGCAGGAGACAGCAGCTTGGTCTGAGCTCAGTCAGGGAGAAATGACCCTGCCACTGAGCTGGGCCAATGGTAAGTGCTTCCAGGAGGAAACTGTTTTCCTGCTGCCTGTCAGGATGGCTAAGCCTGCCAGATCTCAGCTACTTCAGCAGCCCTTGGGGAGGCCATCACCCCATCCCCACTCTGCATCTCAAATGCTCCCAGAGGCCAGCAAGGCACAGGGATTGCCATTGATTTTCACTTGCGCAGGCTGGCCTAACAAAACAATTCATCAAGTGTCTGTCTGCTTGTTCGTCTTAACTGCAATCAAATCAATGTCCCTGGCATCCGAGGTCTGCAGCTTAGACTCCAGGCCATGCTGGATCAGGATCAGCCCAGCAAAGAGCTCACTATAGCTCCCCTGCATATCAGTTAAAACCCAAGGGACCTGTTAACTGATGCCCACTGCAGAGTGGGCCACACCTGGACTCCAATGGCTTGGCAGCATACCTTCACTCCGTTTTAGTAGCTTCCAATCTCTAGATTTGGGAGGGTTAGGGGCTAACGGTCTATTTATAACTACGAGGCCCTGTAATGGCCAAGTGTCCTCGTTCCAGCTGAGACACAGGGGTTCCCATCATCTACAATGATCTATAACCTGACAGCCAGGAATCAGACTGTTTCCAAGACCTGCTCTGCCACCTCATCTGTGGCCTAGGAACACACTCCCAGCTCTCCAAGTCCCACTTTCCGATCTGTACTGTGAACTGGAAACAGTGCCCACCCCCTGGGGAGGAGGTGCATGAGGTAGCACAGAATGGACCTTAGGCCTCACACAGGCGCAATATCCTTCCACAGGCACAGAGAAAGGGCCGATGTGCTCGGGTCACACAGCAAGGAAGAGCAACGTTAGGAGGGGCGCTGAGGGCACACACGAAAAGTCAACAGACAGTGAGTGGGTACCACTGTGCCTTCTTGTCTTTCAGGTGGTGGTGTCACTGAGGTATGACAGAGGGAAAGGCTGGAGCATGTCACGGAACATTGTTAGAAGGTCAGAAACTTTATTCACGGGCCTTTTGCTGTCTCTGAATATACAGGTCTGCTGCATCCAGGACTTCCGTGAGGTGGTATCTTGCTGCACAAGATAAAGGACACCTTGGTTTTGCATCCCCATCTTTTCCCGCTAGCACAGTTGGGAGAGAGCCTACTTGATGGCACTGGGTTCCTGCACCAAGGGATAAGGCACTTTGTGTTCGACAAGAAGGTGCTCATGGCTGGCTGGCAGGTGAGGTATGGTGGTGGCCTTGAGGGCCTCCCTCACCCAGGCATCTTTGTGTCCTCAGGATGGGATCATGCCTTTGCTTCTCTTCCTGTCAGCCATGGTTCTACGGTTGTGGTTGGCTCTGGTTGCCTTTTTGGCTTCTTTCTTCCTGCGCTCCTGGGTGGTTTCTCGGGTTTGTCCGTGGCCCCGGGGGCTGCCTGTCACTGCTGCGGAATTCTCAGGCCGGTACCTGCAAGAGTAATACCCACCCCATGAGAGACACAGTTGGACAAGGCTCTGATAGGAAGGCTCCACAGTCCACCCTAGCGGCTACCACTGAGGTTACACACTGGCCCAGGTCCAGATAGGAAAGGAAATGGAGCCCCAGCCTTGGGCCTGATTTTCTCTTAGACCTTGAAGATGGGCCCAACACCCATCTACGAGTATTAACTGTTAGTGGGCTGGATGGTGGCCCCCTACAAATGGGACAATGCTCTATGTTTACACACCAGGTCTTAACTTGGTCCCTTGGCCCACAGCCTCCGGGTCTACTCAGAGTGCTCCCTCAGGGCTGGGAGGGAAAACATCAGAACAGTTGTGCTCTCGTCAACAACCTCTGACTCTGTTGCCTTCAGTATGGAATCAAATGTCTCTTGGTCAGGTCCCCTATACCCAGAATCTAGGTTGGGACTGAACTTCCACCCATGACCTATGCTTCTACTCTTGGCACAGTAGACTTTGACCAGTTTCTTAACTAAGAAAAAGGAACCTAGTTGGGTGGCGCAAGCCTTTAATCCCAGCACTTGGGAGGCAGAGGCAGGTGGATCTTTGTGAGTTCGAGACCAGCCTGGTCTACAAGAGCTAAGCTCCAAAGCCACAGAGAAACCCTGTCTCGAAAAACAAAAAACAAAAACAAAAAAAAAAAAAAGAAAGAAAAGCTGACTAGAAACAAACCGAACTAAGACTGGCATTCATAAGGAAGAATAAGTCTCCATGTGATTATTTGGGAGCTGGGTGGCGGGCCCCCAAAGAGTAAAGAGTTAAAACAACAGAAACCAACCATACCCTCTTGCCTTTGCCACCTGAGCACTGGGCTCACGGGCTCACACTGTGATGCGTGGCTTTCATGTGTAACAGGGTTTGCTATGCTGCTCACATTGGTTTTGAAATCCTGCTTTCAAATGATTCTCCTGCTTCAGCCTCCCAAGTAGCTATGACTTTAGGCACATACTTTGATTGGCTCTGATATTTTGGGGAGACTTAATGCTGTATGACCTTTACTAAGTTATTTAATGTCTCTGGGTCAAACTGGACAATGATACTGATATTAATAGTTACTTCCTAGAGCTGGACAGGAGCTAAATAACTACCCAAAAAGTCCCAGGGGCCGGGCAGTGGTGGCACATACCTTTTTTTTTTTTTTTTTTTTTGTGGTTTTTCGAGACAGGGTTTCTCTGTGGTTTTGGAGCCTGTCCTGGAACTAGCTCTTGTAGACCAGGCTGGTCTCGAACTCACAGAGATCCGCCTGCCTCTGCCTCCCGAGTGCTGGGATTAAAGGCGTGCGCCACCACCGCCCGGCTGGCACATACCTTTATTTCCAGAACTTGGGAGGCAGAGGAAGGCAGATCAAGTTCAAGGCTAGCCTGGTCTACAGAGGCAGCCTAGTCTACGGAGTGAGCTTCAGGACTGCCAGGACTATGACGAGAAACCCTATCTTAAAAAGCACCCAGGGTTTCCTGCATGGCCAGCTGGATTCCCCTGATGGTCCCCCCTCCCGTGGATTAGCCCCTTTAATGCTCACCCCTTCCTGGCAAGGAAGGCCAGGCGCCTGGCTTCAGCCTTTTCCCTCAGCACTGCAGGATCCTGGATGAAATGGTCCAGCTGTGAAAGGAAGAGAAGTGAAAATCTGCAATCATTTCCCTAGGCTGTGTGAATCCCTGCTGGGAGGAATCCTGAGGCATCCACAGCAGGCAGGGCAGGCAATCTTAGTACAGAGCAAGCTGGTTGCCAGCTGAAGCCTCCTTTAGGGAGGGAGGGAGCTAAAGGATGTGGGGCAGGCTGCTGGGGAGAAAGGACCACAGCAGGCACATCAATGAATGCGTGTGGGTATGGCTGAGATGGCCACCAGGAAAGGACACAAAAGACCATGAAAGTTGATTAAGGTCCCTGGAAGCAGGCTTGCCCTGAGACTTGGAAGTCAGGTCTCACTCTGGTGCCACAGCAGAGGGCTCAGTGAGAACTCCTCTTGTGGACCACTTTCTATGCTCCGAGTGCATGGTGGACCTGTGCAGGGGAAAGCTAGGACCTTGGCAAACAGGCAGGCTTTGACACATGGCATAATAATAATAATATCCGCCAGGCGGTGGTGGCGCACGCCTTTAATCCCAGCACTCGGGAGGCAGAGGCAAGTGGATCTCTGGGAGTTCGAGACCAGCCTAGTCTACAAGAGCTAGTTCCGGGACAGGCACCAAAAAAAGCTACAGAGAAACCCTGTCTCAAAAAACCAAAACCAAAACCAAAATATAATAATAACAATAACAATAATAATAATATCCAAAGGAGAAGAACTAGTGGCAGGGGAAGATGGTTCACTTGGTTTGGAGCCTGTGGCTGAGAGCCCTGTGGCAGGCCATGCACTTCCTACCACAGCACTTAATGCCTCCGAACAGCTCTAGGAACATCTGACTTTGTCATCCTTTGGGGGCTGCTGGGGACTGTAGAGTGCCTGGTTACTCCCTTCACATGGAGCAAAATCACTTTTCATCTGTTTTCTAGCTTGAATTTCAAGTTAAGATTTCAGCTGAAGAGCCGGGCAGTGGTGGCGCACGCCTTTAATCCCAGCACTTGGGAGGCAGAGGCAGGCGGATCTCTGTGAGTTCGAGACCAGCCTGGTCTACAAGAGCTAGTTCCAGGACAGGCTCCAAAATCATAGAGAAACCCTGTCTTGAAAAAACAAAAAACAAAGATTTCAGCTGAAGAAAAAGTTTAGCTGCTAAAAGTGAGTTTTCAGACAAGAGGTCTAGCTTACTTCCAGAGCCTCAGGGCTCTAAGTCGTGTCTGATTTTTAAAAAAGCCAGCCTAGGCACAGCAGCCTACAGCTACCCTTCCTTCTTCCAGACCATAACACCTGATGACTCAGCTGTTGACAGACCCCCCCCCCCCCTGTCCCCTGAGAGCCCTCTGGGCAGCGGAGCAGAGATCAAAGCCCGCAGCTCTCCAAACAGAGGCGGAGACAGGCCCAGAGCCCTAATTTGCCCTTCAGGGCTGCATTTCTTTCATCTGCCACCCGCCCAGGACGGACCTTGGGGGCCTCCTCTTCAACCTCCTCCACTTCGTCATAGTCTTCCTCTGGTCCTTCTCCAGGCATTTTGGTTCTCAGCACCTGAGGGATGGTGAAGGGCCTGAGGGTTGGGAAAGAAAGTGAGATCAAAGAATTGGAGAATGGCCTCCTGCCTGGGGAGAAGGCTGGGGAGGGGCACTGCTCAGGAGGCAAGGGAACCTTCCCACGGGGGTTTTCAAACAGGCTTTGCTTTTGTCGCCAGATTCTTTAAAGGGGGTAACCGCTGAGCTGAGGCCCTAGGGATCTCCAATCTTTCTGTTCACCAGGAAGCCCTGCTTTGATCTGCACAGGTAAATCCCTACAAGATTCTGCTGAGGAAAATGTTCCACACTTAAGAAAAAACATGACTTGCTAAGACCAGGGGTGGGGAGGGGAGAGGTGATGGAGCAGAGGGTGGGAGTGGGGCTGGGGAAATCTGGCTGGCCGGCCTAGCGACTCACCTGCGGCTGATGAGCTCATCATCAGAGTCTGCATCGTTGGCGCCCACCTGGTTGCCATCGTATGTGTCATCATACTCGTCCTCGTAGTCATCAACCTGGTATTCTCCTGGCTGCACTGGGACCTGCAACAGCAGACTCATGGGTCAGAGAAGCTAGGGGACTGCTGGATTTCCCACACCCTGAGAGGCCCAGGCTGGGCAGCCTACCTCCTCCATTACCACACTGTACTGCTGGTAGCGAAGCCTCTGCGCCGCCACAGCCCGCTTGTCATTCACCAGGCTCCTCACATTCTCCTCCTTCCTGGAGCCAGGGACAGCAGGGAGAGAGGGAGGACACCATCAGGTCTGGAAGAGTGTGGAGGGCAAAAGGTCCAGAGAGATGCTGCGTTCCCTTCTGTAGACCTCAGACCCTGCTGAGGCCACATGCAGTCTTCGTCCTAAGCCCAGGAAAGCCCTAAACACTCTTGGGTGAGGCAAGAGGGGGTCTGGCTTCTTCCTCTCACCCTCCACTACAGCAGCTCCTGTCCCTGTTATGCAGGGCCAGCTTCCATGCAAGAGTACCATGGGAGGAGGAAAGTCTGGTAGTTCCGACTGCCATCAGTTATGTCGAAAACGAGGACAGATGGGTGCAGTGGAGGGGGAAGGGACACACCTGGCTCACACTGAACTGCACATCACAGTGTCAGCAGGGCCTCAGGTCTCTTGACCATGGCTTTGCAAACTTGTAGAGAATCCTGGCTTGTCAATCACATACATGGGCTCATGGAATGTGTTTCTCTGGCTCTGCAGGGGCAAATCAATTAGAGATGGCAGGCAAGAAATCTAGCTTAGTGATGAGATTCCATCTCTGGAATGTATCAAGAGGAAGGGGTCTGAGAAAAAAAAGGGAGACACAGAGCCGTGCAGATTCTATGCAGATCGTCTAACAGCTGGCTCTGGGTGGGTGGCAGGCGTCTGGGTCTGTAGGCTTGTCTAGGACCAGGTACAGGCTGGGACTGCAGTCTCAGTATGGCTGGCAAGGCTTTGCTGTGCTGTGACAATCTTCCTACCTGTCAGAGCCATTCTAAGCCTGAGCAGGGAGGAGACTGAAAAACAGGTCAGATATGCATCTGTACTCACAGTGGAGTGGGGTGAACAGCACAAAATATGCCAAATTCAGTGGGCTGCCGCTGACAGACGCAAGTGAGGGCGGCACCAGCACATGTCTGGAGGAAGGGGTGAGGAAAGCCATGACAGTGGGACAGAAAGGATGCTGTATTTGGTTTAGATCTGAGTGAACTCTTAGGTAAACAGAAATCTTAGCTGGCTGTGGTGACTCATGCCTATAGTCCTAGTATTGGAGAGGCTGCGGTAGGAGAACTGCCAAGAATTAAAGGCCAGGTTGGACTACAGAGACCCCTATCTCAAACAAAACAAAACAAACAAACAAAAACCACAAAGCTGAAGGCAAAAGTGTGTGATTCCAGCACTAGCAAGGAAGGAGCAGGAGGATCAGGAGTTCAAGGTCAGTCTCAGCTACAAAGTTAGCTGGAGGCCGGCTAAGGCTACACTAGCCCTTGTTTTAAATAAAACAACTGAAAAACAACAACAACAAAAACCCAAAAGACCAATCCAGGAATCCTTCCCAGCCACCGGGATTGGGGCTGTGGAGCTGTGATGATGGCCTTGGTGCTGCAGAGACTCTTTCTTTGCCAGGTTGGTAAAGAAGTATTAAGGAGAAAGGGCTTTAAGCCTTTCCCATGGCTGGTACCACTAGTAAGAACACATTCTGGCACTCAGCCACGCTTTTTGAGATGCCAGGTACTATCTATGTTGGGCCAGGGGCCCAAGAAGAAGAAGAGGTGTCATCCTCGTCTGGCAGCTCCCTGAGGCTCCTGGTTCTGGGTGAAGGTGGATGGTGTCTAGTTATGTGGCTTTTTGCAGGGCCAGATGGAGAAGACAACTTTTATGGATCCCACCTGGGCCTTGAGAGACGACAGGCAGCAGAGCCAGGGGCCTGGCTGCCTGTCTAGGGCATTGTGCTTTGCTTTCTTGTCTGGATTTGGAGCCAAGAAGAAAGAAGATCCCACCAAGCACCTGGGAAAGACCCATTCATAAGCCAGGACTTCACCCTCCTCTAGATACAGGCAACAAGAACTTCACAGACTGTCTTTGGAATCCTGGCCTTCTAGAAAGTGGCAGCAAGGCCGGGAACATGCCTGCTCTCCTGAAGCTGGTCACCTTTTCTCTTATCATCTACTCAACCCTGTTCTATAAAAACCTGATTCAAACAGGTCCTTAGTGGCCTGTAGAGACAACAAACATTCCAGGTAGGGCACAGAAAGGCAGAGAAACCTGCCCAGAGCCATATAGCTTCTAAAGGAAGGTTCAGGTCCTGACTTGGGTTTGCTCTACACTTTCTAAGCTGTGTGGTCACAAGTCTCTAGCCTCATTAAATCAGTCCAGTGTGGTGTGGGGTGCCTGCCTCTAAAGCTAGCACTAGCAGGACTGGAGAGATGGTTTAGGGGTTAAGAGTACTGGCTGCACTTGTCAAGAACCTAGGCTCAATTTCTGTCACTCACATGTGTACTCACAACCATCTGCAACTTAAAAAATAGGAGGGGGGGGGGGAGATAAACCCAGCTTTAAGGTGGCAGGGACAAGAGGATTTCTGTGAGTTTCAGGCCAGCCTGGTTTACACAGTGAGTTAGTTCCAGGCCAGCCAGGGTAACACAGTGAGCCCCTATCTCAAAATCAAAGCCAACAAAAACCTACTTGGTTCCTGCTTACGGTATTCACTTCTCAGGGGTGAGCCGAGAATGAAATGAGAGGATGGGTAAAGCTGAGCATAGGGTGCACGGCTCGACCCCGAATGCTTAGGACACGGGAGCAGGATGACAATGAGCTCAGGTCATCTTTGGCTGCTTAGTGAGTCTGAGGCTAGACTCCATCTCAAACAGAAGACAACAACAAAATAAAACAAACAACAGCAACAAAACTAAAGGAAAAGAAGATATAAAAGATACAGACATGGACCACCGTTTGCTGAACTCAACAAAATGAATTCAGTTTCTTCTGTCTGTCAGTCTTACATGCTAATGTACTCTGTGATTCTCCAAGAAGCAGACAAAACACACAGACATATCTGGCCACAGAACCTTTGTTGAGGGGAACTCTTGTTATCTTCCAGAGTTCTACAGGGCAGTCCAAAGGAGTTAGAAGGGCACATGTTGCGTACATAGGTGCTTGATCAACCAAAGCTACCCTCTAGTCTACTCTAGTAGCCCGCCTGCCTGCCTCCCTTCCTCCCTCCCTCCCTCCCTCCCCCCTCCCTCCCTCTCTTCATTGCTTATTTTGAAACAGGATCTCCTGATATAGCCCAGGTTGGCCACAAGCTCTAAAACCTCCCATGTGCTGGGACTGTGTGAGCCAGGCCCAGCTCAGACTCAAGTTCAGATTGCTCCACTTCTGTGCTCTACATTAGAGCCCCGAAGTCTGGCCCAGTTCTGTTCATGACACATGAGAAAAATATGGAAGCTTCTGGGCCTGCTTTGTTCTTCTCTAAAAAAGAGATGGGGCTGGGTAGTGGCACAATGGTAGTGTGCAAGGCCCTGGGTTTGGACCCTAGCATCACCAAAAAAAACAACAAAACAAACAAAATTAAACAAAAGATAAAAGAGAGGCAAGAATATCTTGTCTGGACTCCCTTGGGCATTATGGTTTCTAGTAGCCAAAAATCAAATAGCTGAAGTCCTTCACAGACCTCTAGGGACCCCCTAAGCCAGGGTCCCAGAAGATATCTTGTGCTTGATTCCAAATAAAAACCAACCACAGGGTAACCAAGCCCCACCTCTGCCCTCTGTAACTCTGTGTGTAAGAGAACAGACCAGACTCTACTTGTTACCAAAGCTGCCAAGCATGTTCATCAGATTCAATGCATATGTACACAGGTGTGATTTGCTTTGTGCTACTTAATTCTCCACCTGCTACCCGAAGGCAGGGCCCTCGCCCTTCCACCTTGCCCTGACTAGGCAGGTGCCCCTGCTGAACTCCTGGTGCACCTGATTATTTGATGATCTGTCTTTCCCACGGTCTCTGCCCTTTGTGGGCAAAGCCAAGGCACTCTGCTCACCTTGTTTTCCTGGTGCCTCGCATAGGATCTCACGCTAGTAAAGCACTTAATAAATATTTACTGAGTGGATAAATACTGAACCATGAATGAAGGCTTTACCTCTTTACAATCCTTGCCCCTGGGCTGCCCAGAGTGGGATTGGTAAACACTGGTCATTCTGTCTCTGCTGGCAGGCAGAGTGCCACAGAATTAGGACACCTGGCTGCTTCAGCCCTTCTGATGACCCTGACAGTTGAAAGCAGCCCACTGGCAAATGCTCATAGGTGACCTCCAATTGGGTGGGGATGTGGAGTGACCTAGCTGAACCTACAGATGAACGCCAAGGGGAACCCTGTGTCCAGAGATGCTAAGCTCTGTAGAGGGTCCTACCAGTCAGGCTCCCACACCTTCTGCTGGCCTGGGGGACCCTGTGTGGCTCTTCCCTCCAGCAGCCACCAACAGGAACAACAGCTCTGCCTGGGATCAGGGGTCTCACAATTGGACTGATGAAGCAGTGCGCCAGGATTTCTGGTGCAATCAGCCAGATGGCTTCAGAGTTGCCCTGTGCCTGCTGAGCCCTCAGTCAGCAAGCCTCTGGCAGCACACAGCCCCAGGTGAAGTGCAGCCCTGGACTCGAACTGAAAAAGCAACTGTGTTACTGCACAGGACTCTTACCAGAACACAGCTCCAAGACTAACAGTCTCCTTCCTTTCTAGAATCTCTTGTTCCCACTATTATGATAGGGACAGCACAGGCTGCACTTGAACAGAGCCCCTGGATTTCCAGGTTCTATGACTCAATGTGACTTTGAAGCAGATTAACCCCCCCCCATTCTTTACCTGGCTGTCATTGTTATGCCACCACCACTGACTTCAGTTTCTTCCCAGAGGAAGCCATTCCAGAGCCCAATATTTAATTTTTATTTATTTGTGACACAGGGTCTCACTTAGATTAGATAGGAACTCACTATTGAAAAAAAAAAATAAAAATCCTCTCAGGTTCCTGAGTGCGGGAATTAGAGGCTTGAGTTACCATGCCCAGCTTGGGTGACCTCTATAAAACATAAATGCTCATGAGTTCATGGGACCTTTACTACACTCACACTGGTCTTGGAGCCACTGTTGCTTTTGCTCACTCAGCTTGGGAAGTTTCCTCCCTGCTCTGCTGAGCCACCCCTAAACATCCTTCAGTTCTCTGTGACTTTCTTAGGGACCAGGAGGCTGCCCACTATCGTGCTTGTCTGATGAGCTGAGGAGTGCACATTTCACACGGTGTAGGCAGTGTCTGCTTTACTTCCCACTACAGCTCTGGTACTAAATTAACCCAAGGCAATAAGCACCAGGCAAGCATTTATTGAATGAATGAATAGGCCATGGATGGATTACAACGCTGAAAAAGTAGGAAGAAGATAAACTAAAAATGAAAGAAAGAATGAATGAAATTAAACCAGAATTCTTTCATCTTTGGAAAAAACTTACGTGACTTAATTTTGTTTTATCACAGCCTAGAGAAAAATCAGGTCAAAAACTGGCTTCTAGGAAGCACCGTCTAGCTCTGCACCCACAGAGTCAACATACACATCAAAAAACAAGGGGACAGATGTGGCGCTCTGGCCTTCTACCACTTACAAGGAGGTATCTATCACTAGCAGTCACCCCCCACATAAAGCTGGACTTACAGCACACTGTTAAGGAACCTGCTCTTGTAGGATGACAGTGTATAAGGCCAGGATTCAGAGGGACCCCTGAGGGGATGGAGAGATGGCTCAGCAGTTAAGAACACTGGTTGCGCCGGGCAGTGGTGGCGCACACCTTTAATCCCAGCACTCGGGAGGCAGAGGCAGGTGGATCTCTGTGAGTTCGAGGCCAGCCTGGTCTACAAGAGCTAGTTCCAGGACAGGAACCAAAAGCTACGGAGAAACCCTGTCTCGAAAAATCAAAAAAAAAAAAAAAAAAGAAAAAAGAACACTGGTTGCTCTTAAGAGGACCCAGGTTTGGTTCCCAGCACCCACATGGCAGCTCACAATTGTCTGTAATTCCAGTTCCACAGGGTGCCTCTATGGATACGTTCCATGGCCATCAGGTATGCATACGGTGCACACACATACATAGAGACAAAGTATTCATACACATAAAATAAAAATAAATTAAAAAGTGGAGGGGTGGAACTCTCTGAGGGGAAAATCCATGGCTGGTTCTATCAAGAAGGGCCTTTGCTGGTGGTGGCACATGCCTTTAATCCCAGCACTCAGGAGGCAGAGGCAGGTGGATCTGTGAGTTCAAGGCCAGCCTGATCTACAGAGTGAGTTCCAGAACAGCTAGGACTGTTTCATGGAGAAATCATGTCTCGAAAACAAACAAACAAACAAAAAAAAAACAACAACAAAAAACAACCCAAAAAACAAAGGGCTTTTCTTTCTTGCCACCCTCCAGAACTGGAACACAGACCCCATGTCCTGCCATACTCACCTCCTGCCCTTGTGCACCCGGCTCAGGTCCACTGAGTCCCTGCTGAACACATCAAACTCGTCGTTCTGGAAGACGTTGTGACGAGATGTCAGCAGGGGTGTGGGATCCGGCTTCACCTGTCTGGGGGCCACAGCACAGAAATCAACTGAAAGGGCCTTGCTGGCTGATGTCGACTGTCCTAAGCCACGCTGTGTTCTTCCCATCATACTGTTCACTCCACCCCAAAATTCTAGCCTAGGACATAAGTTCTTTAATGGGGAGCCTTTAATTAGGTTTTACTTAACCTGGCTCCTGTCAAGGGCCCAAAGCCACACCTCACCCTCATTTCCTGTGTGCCATGCATACCAGTTTTCTATTTCTTCAAAGCTCTATCCCTCATTTAAATGTCCACAATGGCCCTATAAGCCAGGGAGTTATATGTCACTCAACTTCTGTTTTGGGCTGGGGGCGGGGGATGGAGGGCAGCTGCATTTGCTTTGGATGCTAGGAATGCACTGTACACAGCTAAGCCCATGCTCTACCGCTGAGCTCTACTCTCAGCTCCTAGTCCACCTCCTGTGTCTCAGCACTGCCATCTATAACACGGAACACAAACAGGCTGAGGGATGTGGCCAAAGGCACAAGGCTAACTTCATTCATTCATTTGGCAAACATGATTTGTTCATGGAAGAAGCATCCACACGCACCCTTGTTCTTGCTGTCCCCTGAAGCTTTCGGGATAGCAGTGCACCAAAACCATGAGCTTCAGTGCAGAGAAAGGGAGTAGCTTTGGCTATCATAACTTGGAAACTGGGAATATGCTAACAATGAGGCAGATCTGGAGCTGGAGTGTGTGTGTGTGTGTGTGTGTGAGAGAGAGAGAGAGAGAGAGAGAGAGAGAGAGAGAGAGAGAGAGAGCACCCTTTGCCACACTGCTAGTCTCCAGTAGTCTTCCTATAAAGTCTCAGGGACAGCCAGCTGTGCTGGGAACCTTACAGGCCCCAAGCTTGCTTTCTTTAGAAAGGGCACTAGTTCAAACTGCAGGAAACACTGCTGTGAAAAAGGAGCAAATGTATCCTCCAGTCTAGGGGAGGAGCGAGAGGCAAGGAAAGGAGACCCTGCCTTGAGGACCTCTCTCCATCTACCTCACTTACCTTTTCAGGCTGCGGTCCAGCTGGCTGAGTTCCGGGGCCAGCCGGTCCTCCAGGATGTTGTTGATCACCTGCTCTGAATCATAGCTGTAGTGCTCCAGGCAGGCCAGGATGAAGCCCTCCCCGAGGTCTGGCAGCAGGTCTTTCACTTGGGAGATGAGGGAGTCTAGCTGCACACCACACACGGTCGGGCCCAGGGCAGCTGCTGCACCCTTGCACTGCAATGGAAGCCAGAGTGATGGAGCAAAGACTAAGCAGCCCCCACGAAAGGGTAAGAGTCTCCAAACAACATTGCATTCATCAGCAGGGGCCCTGGCCTTGCCCCTCCTAGTTGTAGGGCTTTTGCCAAGTGACTTAAATTTGAGCCTCTATTTTCTTCCTTTGTGAAAAGAGGGGCTCTATGACTTCCTAGGTGAGTTACCCTTGGCCTGTGTGATTTGGGGGCACTGTACATCCTCTCTCTGAACGGTTCCCTCCTTATGAAATGGACACTATCATTGGTCTCATGGGGCTATTTCAGATGGTTCAATGAAGGGATGCACATTACCCATAGAGCAGAGTACTGGTGTGCAGAAGGTCTCCACAGACAGTTAGTGATCTAGATCCTGCCCAACTCTACCAAAGTGACTGCCTTTGAAGGACAACAGCAACTACCAGTGAGACTATGTGGAGATGTTCCCTTACGTCACATTGCTTTCAGTAAGGAGATGTCATTTCACATACTGTGACCTCACTTTTCAAAAAAATTTTATTTTATTTATTTATATTTCTGTATGAGTGCTCTGCGTGCCAGAAGAGGGCATCAGATCCTATTACAGGTGGTTGTGAGCCACCATGTGGGTGTTGGGAATTGAACTCTGGTCCTCTGGAAGAATAGCTCAGTGCTCTTAACTGCTGAGCCATCTCTGCAGCCCCCATGGCTTCATTTTATAATGCTTTCTAAGGAGACGATCAAATAAAAACAATAAAGGGCTAGAGATACAGCTTAGTGGAGGAATGCTTGCGTAGCACCAGCACTAGAGCATCATGTTGATGATAAAGACCTCCATGGCTCAGAGAAGCCGCCAAACAGGGAAGAAAGAATCATGGGGTTTAACAGGAAGAACAGTAGCATTTGCTAATTGGGCACTGAGGATCAACCAGAATCAAGAGAGTTCCATATAGCAGCCCTAGGAACCCCAACAATATCATGGAAGCAGGCATCACACCTATCTCTATACACAGAGGAGCAACTACACTGAACACAAGAGATCTGCCATACACCGTTGGCAAACAGTAGGTCAGGTTACCACTGAGCAGCCTGACCCGAGAGGAGGCACTGGGTCCAGGACTTGAGTCCCAGCTTGTTCAGTGGAGCCCTGTGATCCCTGGGAGGTGGGTCTGGAACCACACTCAGCTGCCAGCAAAGGAACTCCACCTTACCCAGCGTGGGGAGGGGCTGGAGAAGGAGTCCACAAGTAAAAGCTTCACCTCATTTTATAGAGGGAAACAGGGCTGGGCATGGTAGTTCACGCCGGTAATCCCAGCAGTTGGAGGTAAAGACAGGAGGACTGCTGTGAGTTCAAGGCTAGCCTGGACCATTGAGCATTTTATTACCTTGTTTCAAAATGAGAGAGAGAGAGAGAGAGAAGAGGAGAGGAGAGGAGAGGAGAGGAGAGGCACCAAGTTTAAGAGTTTAAGGGCTGTGTTCTCTTCTATCCCCAGGGTACTACAGCAGCCCCAGTGCTGGAAGCTACCAATTCCAATGGGGACTCTTTTCCCTGAAACAGAAACAAGGGCACTTAGCCACTTGCCTATCTCTCAAGAGGTGGCCAGGAAGGCTAGGGAACCAGGGATCAGGGGCAGGAACCCCCAGATACACACCTCCTCATCCTCCTCTGAGTTCTCCAGCTGTGATGGCCTTTCACTGACTGGCTTCACTGCTGTCGTGATTCCATTATTAGGATCCTTGGCCTGTGATGGCTCTTTAGTGTCCTTGATTTTCTGTCTGTCCACCCCTTCCCATGCACTTTCCACAGCCTGTAGGATGTAGGCAGTCCGGGTCTCATCCCTATGAGGCAGTGTTAAGGGCTCTCTCGCTCAGAAACCACCTCCCCAGCTCTGGGTAGTATGACTTTGCAGTCCCTGTCCAGCATCTGACCATGAGGCTTTGCCAGGGCCTGCTGGCCTGCCTGGTGGGTGCCGAGTGGAACAGCGTGCTAGAAAGAATACTGCCACACAGGCCTCGAACTCTCGCACCGCTGCTCGGCAGAGCAGCTCAGGGCAGACAGGGCTGGGGATTACCACCAGTGTCCAGACTTTTAGATCATCCCACAGCTACTTTTGCTCGGATATTCAGGAGGGCCAACAGTACTTTCACTGGACTTTCTGTCCACCAAGCTGAGGGTATTCTGAAAAGGGCAAAGGCCAACTGGAGGTCCCTGAGTCAGGACTGAACTCAGCAACAAAATGGCCCAAAGGGCAGCTCTTTCCTAGTCCTTCTTTCTCTCTGCCACTCTGGGCACTGGGCTAGAAATCGGAGTTGCCCCCACACCCTCACTCTACCAAATCCTCATGACCCATGCAGGGAGGCCTGTAACAGCGATCCCAGTCTCTGGTGGTCCCAGGCCAGCATTCTCTCCCAGAGCCAAGTAGAGCCTTTCCAGGGTAGTAACAGCCCATGTCATTCTGCTTCCCAACTCCCCACTCCCCAGCATCTGACGCACATAGCCCAAACTTCTTCATGGGTATCACACAAGGGTCCTGAATGTTGGTCAATCCCAGCTCACTTGCCCAGACACTCCTGCCCACTTACAGACAGCCACACACGACATCTGAGGGCTCCTCAAAGACCCAGTTCTTTTTGTCCTCCAAACCCCTGGAAACATGACTGTCCTTAACCTAAGCCTGGACCAGGGCATCTTCTATTTGTTCTATTTCTGGCTTGGGCATTTTCCTCTGGTGCCCACCCTGAGCTCTGCTATGTGAGGTATAGTCCGCCTCCTCCTCGGGTAACACTTCCTAGCGGACTTTACCTGTCCTCATCTCCTACAATGGGCTTCAAGGTTTCTGGAGTACAATTTACACACAGACCAGAGCCTCAGAACACATATAGAGAGAACAGGCTCTCTCTTGCCCCAAGCATCAGAGCGGTTGTAACTTCTAGAAAAAGAGGAACTAGGGCCTTCGTTAGACTTCGTGATTTGAGTATTCCAGGGGTTGCCTTTTGCCCCTCTGGGTCCCAGAATGCCATGTCTGACCTAGTCAGGCCTTGGCCCAGTGAGCTGTAGTAGGATACAAGGCTGAGGAAGCCTGCTGTAGTAGGCTGATGTCTTCAGCTACAGGGAAGAATGAGTCATAGTCCCGGAGGAATCTGCGGGGCAGAGCACAGGAAGGCGGGTCAGGGCTGGAGCCATAGGAACATGTACTCCAGAAGGTCACCTCATGTCTGCTACCAACCACAGGCTCCAGAACCTCTGCTCCATGTAAGTATGTAAGCTGTGCAAGCTTCATGGGACTGGAGAGAGAGACATGGGCCTGTCCCAGAGTTGGTATCCGCTCAGCCCCACTCACCGCTTTTCCTGCAGCACGGAGCTGAAGATCTGGAGGAATTCTTCAATGAAGCCTTGAATGTTGTCATTGCTAGGACAGGACACGAGGGAAGATGAGCTCATGCAATGCACGATGATCTGAGGCCCCTTGGATGCTCACCCTACCCCTCTCCTGTCTCTGGCCAGTTGGAGAAACACATTTTTCTGGGTTTCCCATTATGTTTGGCAGAGAGGAAGAAAGAGGGGAGGAGTGATGAGAAACACCTGCCATGTGTAGAGTTTCCGTGGAGCTCACCTGCTCTCTAGAATGGGAAGGAGGCAGATCTGGTTCAGGATGATGTGAAACACCTCCATCAGCTTTTTCTTGGAGTGGGAGAGCCTCTGCCACATGTCACCTAGCAGCCTTCAGAGAGAAGTGAAGTAGACTTAAAAGATGAAAGAAACCATGGGAACTTCCCCACAACTGAGGTAATCCTAAAGGCCACTGATAGGAGCAGCTGAGAAAAGGCTATAAATACTGGGTAGCCAGCTGGCTCCAGAACACTTCTCAGTTAAAGAGAGGGTAGGAGCAGCAAGGTCAATTACCAAGAACTTGAATCAACAGCTGAGCTTACATGCAGGGACCAGACATAATCTGCTAAGATCTGGAGGACACAGAATTAACGGATTTAGTGGCCAAGAAGGACTCTCAGACAATCCTCATAAGGTGGCCTGTAGCAAGACAGTGTACAATTAATATTTACATCTCTGCTTGTGCTAGCTTACAGAATGCCAAGCCCCAAATGGTACATCTATATTAAACCCTCTTATCCCAAGATCAAGAATCACTGCAGAAGGTTTGGAAAGATCGTAAGAGCCAGAGGCTGTGGGTGACTACAAGAAAACAGTGTTTTCTGGACATAGCAGGGCAGTTGCACATATAAACTCACGGCAATTATGACAAAATGAGCAAGTCACATGCCAACTCAAACCAGAGCAAATCCCAGTATGCAGGGGGAGGTGGAGCAAAGTCCCACCCCTAGCTGAGGCGCTATTGGCAACTGACAGCTATCAGGAGAGTCAGTTTTCTTTAAAGGTGTGAGTGACCCCAGGTAGGTTGAGCACACCACAGTGGAAGGTCACATATCCAAGAGCACAGATTTGACCTGATATGTGAAACAAAAAAATAAAGAAAAGAAAAAAAGGAGAGAGAAAATAAAGTTGGGTAGGTGGGGGGTGAATCACGGATAAGTTGGTGGAGGAGTGAATATGGTCAAAATATATTGTAGGAAATTCTCAAAGAGCTAAATAAAAATTAAGAAAAATTAAGCAAGTAAATGATAAATCTCTACTTGCCAAAGTATTTCTCTTTAAGTCCTCACAAAGCATATATATATATATGTATATGTGTATATATATATATATATATATATATATATATGTGTATGTATGTATTTTAGATCTTTGCCAGGTGGTAGTGATGTGCCCATCTTTAATCCCAGCACGTGAAAGGCAGAGGCAGGCAATCTCTGTGAGTTTGAGGACAGCCTCGTCTACAAAGTAAATTCCAGGATATCTAGGGCTACAAAAAGAAACCCTGTCTTGAATCCTGCCCCTCCCATCAACAAAACAAAAACAAAACCAATCTTTAAGGTTTTAGAGTGTAGCTTAGTGGAAGAACATGTGCCAAGGGTTCAATCCTCAGTACACAAGATAAAAAATAAAATAAAAACCTTAGAGTTAAAAAAAAAATAACAAAAATAACAAAGCTGGGCTAGAAGACCACCAAGTCCAGGACTAGGAGACCACGCAACCATGGTCCTTGGTTTCCCACTCTGCCCTCGCAGTGAGGGTGCCACAGCCTGTGTTTAGGCTCCCCTTCCCACACAACGTTTGTAGTTTTGTCCCTGCCTCACTTGCTGTCTTCAAGCCTCCTCTTCTTAATTGCAGACTCCATTTCAGGGATTGCCGTCTCATAAAAGGAAGCTAGTCTGCAGAAGCAAACACAGGCAAAGGCCAGATTAATTCATAAATACCAGAGCAGAAAGGTTCATTTCTTTCTCCCATAATTCCATGTGGGTGTTCTTGTGTGTGTGGAAGCCACAGGCTAACTTCAGTGTTAGTCTCAGGAAAGCAGTTCTGATGCTCACCAATTAGGTTAGGCTGACTTGTCAGAAGGCCAGGATCTTCCTGTCCCTACCTCCCCAGCACCTCACATTTTTACATGGGTTCTGAAGAGATCAAACTCAGGGCCTTACTTTGCTGTACTGAGTCAACTCCCTGCTCCCATCCCATCCTATACCAACTTTCTGGGAGCTACCCAGGGGCTTTCCTGAGCCTACCCCAGAATGATGTACTGTATTGCCCCATTATGGAAAATAACCATAGCTGTATCTAACAAAGGGACCAGAGGGCTACAAGGACTCCCTGGGATTATGAAACAGAGAGATTATCTTTCTTCTTGCTCAAAATATGCCAGCCCTAGGAGTCTTGAAATCACAGTTACCAACAATCTTTCTCACTTGGGTTCTAAGATATGAAGTTTTAGTTTCTTGCATGACTTGGAATCTCTATAAATTGTTTACATGTGACAATGTTAACACAATGTGCTTATTCAGAACAGACTAAATGTGCTCAGGACTCAAATGTATCATATACTCCATATTTGTTTTATGAACTAAGCCAGTTGGTTTAACTATAATTCTTGTTTTAAAAATGATTTATTTTAATTATGTGTGTGTGTCTGTCTGTCAGTTGGTAGTGGACATGAGTACAGATACCCACAGAGGTCAGAGGAAGGTGCCATTCCTTGCAGCTGGAATTACAATGGTCGTGAGCTGCCTGATATGAGTGCTGGGACTTACCAGCCCGTTTTCTACAGCTCTTAATAAAAAGTTAAAAGCTTGTAATTTTAGCATTTGGGAAGCTGAGGCAGGAGGATCACAAGTTGGAAGCCAGCCTGGACTATACAGCAAGACCCTGTTTCAATAGCAAAACAATAAAAAAAATTATAAACACACAGGATCGGAGAGATGGCTATGTGGTTAAGAACACTTGTTGCTCTTCCAGAGGACCTGGGTTTGGTTCCTAGCACCCACTTGGTGACACAACCATTTGTAACTCCAGTTCCAGGGGATCTGTATGCCTTCTTCTGAACTCCACGGACATCAGGCATGAACATGCTGCACACACATGCATGCAGGCAAAACATTCATACACATAAATAAGATCTGAATTTTTCTCAAAATATTATACATTACATACATTATGAGTTTCAGTACAGTTACATATGATTATACTTCCGGCTACTTGGGAGGCTGAAGCAGGAAGATGGCTTGAGCCTAGACGTTTGAGATTAGTATGGGTGAGCAAGCCCGGGAGGCAGCTATCCTTTTCCTCCTGCATCTCTTCCTCGCCCTGTCCTTCTCAAACTCTGAAGCATTCCTGCTTCATTGTGTACTACTTGGCTATACTCAACCACGGAGTCTTTCTTCCGGGGTCCAGATTCACTGCGCACAGAACATGCTGCCCTGATAATTGACAGAGCAGCTGTTGTTTTTCTAGGGTGTAATTCTTCCTCCAAACATCTTGCTTCCCCGAATCAGAGACGCACTTACGTGCCCAGTGTAGTGCTCTGAAGCATGTGCCCATCCTCTGGCTGGCTTCTGCAATGTCTGTCTCACTGCAGCACTGCATGTGGCAGAGAACAGCCAAGCCAAAGGAACAGGCCCTGCTAGACACGGCATCAGCAGAGGCAAGAGAGGGCAGTTAGGCCCAAGCTGATTCAACACTTGCCAGGCTGTGTTGTTAGTGGGTAAACTGGAACAACTCCCATGGAAGGTGATTTGGCAAGAAAAGTGAGAATTAAAGATGCACATACCATCTGTCCCAGCATTTCTACTTCTAGGAATCAATCCTCAAATATGCTTGCAAAGGTACAAAGTGATGTGGATACAATGTCATTTATTTTGAAATAGCAAATAACTAAAAAAAAAGTCACACACACACACACACACACACACACACACACACTGTCTCTGGTGTCCAGTATGCCAGATGCACAGTGCTGCCCAGTCACACTGGAGGCACTGAGCATTTTCCCCAGCCCCAGTTTTCAATTTTTAAAAAGGGGGTGGGGTTGAGAGCATAGTAGAGTGGTAGAGTCCCTACTAAACATTTATTAAGCCCTAGGTTCCATTTTCATCACGGCTAAAGCAAAGGGAGGGGAATGTAAAATGTGCATATTTTCCTATACTGCATATCTCTGGAAAATTCCACCCAAACTATGACAGTGTTGACGTGTGACGGAAAGAACTATAAAGGGGGAGGGAGACAGTTCGCCATAGAGTTTACATTTTTCTAAAGTTTTGTGTGTGTGTGACATATGTGAGGGTGCCCACAGAGTCCAGAAGACCTGGAGCTGGTGCTACAGGCAGTTGTTGGCTCAGACTGGATGCTGGGAAATGAACTCCTTCCTTCAGAAGAAAGGCCCCCGCTCTTACCTGCTGAGCCATCTCCAGCCCTATTTTGCACTTTGTGAGTTCTGTCAAAGTGAAAGCACTACCGACACATGACCCAAGGGCAGAAGCTGCACACTAGATGACAAGAGGGCCAAAGGAAAGAGCTCTGTGGGTCAGAGTGACCCCTAACCAGGAGCGAACGGGGGGAGGGAGAGCTGTGTATATGTTGGTGTAGCTAGCAAAGGATTTCCTAGCTTGCAGTACAGGCTGGAACAAGCTGGCCAGCTGCAGGCTAAACATGAGTCAAAGGCAGAGTCACTTCCAAAGTGCAACCCTTCCACGTACTCCAAGATGGGTGGGAACTCTTCTGCTTCCACCGCCTCTTGTAGGAAAAATCTGCTCTTCCAAAGCTTCCTCCCTCAGAGGCCATCTGTGCTTACTGGGGGAGATGCTTGGACAAAATGAGAAAAATGCTTAAAGTAAATGAAAACAGGCAGAACGAAAATGCTGAGAGCAACGTAACTCCTAAGAGTGGTTTCAGATTCTGGCTTTCCATCTTTTCTACATTTCCACATGCTCTTTTATCATAATGAAACACCTTCCTCCCTAAAATGGACAGCCACAGTCCTAACCCAAGATGTTTCTTCCCTAGAGAATACTGGTCAGCATTTCATTCTAATAATCCCAGGGAAGCTGATCAAATGTCTGCCTCTCACAAGCAGAGAAGACCAAGGAGGAGTCAGAGGACCAGCTGCCATCTCTGGCACGTGTCAGAGCTAGATAAATGTTTTGTTGAACGGGTGAGTAAATGACAGAACGGACAGATAGATGGGTGGGCAAATGGAGTTGGGCAGCTCCCAGAAGCTGCTGCAAATGGTTGAGAGAGATGCCTGGCAAGAGCAACAGCTACAGGCCACTGGGAAAGGCAATGAGTAGGCTGCTGGTCCTTTCACACCAGCCTGGGAATGCCCAAGTCCATGTTCCCCACCTTCTCACTGCACAGAAAGATCTCATGATGCTAAGTGGGCAGAGTCTCCCTCCTGGAAGTTCCTCTGAGCTCTCTCCATCTCAGCGCAGTCTTTGTATGGGCTCTCCAGTGGTTTCCACTACCTACAGAATGAAGGCCCACTCCTGCCAGGGTTTCACCACACTTCACACTCTGGCAAACAGGGGACCCCTCATTTTTTATTACCAACTCCTTTTCCTGTCATTTTTTAAATTTTATTTTTTCTATCTATCTATCTATCTATCTACCTATCTATCTATTCATCTTGAGACAGGGTTTCTTTTTTGGAGGGGGGTTCGAGACAGGGTTTCTTTGTAACTTTGGAGTCACTCCTGAAACTCTCTGTAGACCAGGCTGGCCTTGAATTCACAGAGATCCACCTGCTTCTGCCTCCCGAGTGCTGGGATTAAAGGCATGCGCCACCACCGCCATGCTGAGACAGGGTCTCTTTATGTAGCCTTGGAGGTCTTAGAACTCTCTATGTAGACCAGGCTGACACTGATCCCACAGAGATCTGCTGGCCTCTGCCTCCCAAATTCTGGGACTAAAAGCAGGCACCTGGCAGTTAGTCCGGATTTTTTGTATATTTCACATCTGCGTCAACACCCTTCCTGTCACCATGACCTTTCCGTCTAGAACATTCTTATCCCTTTTCTTAGATTCTGAGACCAGATCTATGTTGACTAGGCTAGCCTCAAATCCTGGGGCTTGAGCGATCCTCCTGCCTTAGCCTCCTGAGGAGCTGAGATGGAAAGTGTGCCAGGCTTCTTGCTCAGTATTCAAGGCTGTTTTGAGGAGTCTTCTCCTACATATCCCTGCAGCAAAGAAGGAACACCTCTGCTGCTTCCTCATCACGTCAGTCCTCACTGGCTGTCAATCTGTGCTCCATGATAGGGCAGACTGAAAACTGTCATCTTCTTGCTGTTTTCTCTCTCCCTTGTCTTATTCTTAGACAAGATTAGGAGGGCTCCTCTCAGCAATAGTTTTACCTGTGTTTCTCATTATGTGTCCCCAGACTAGAAGATGGACTTTATCTTTTAATGATTTATTAAATTTATGTGCATTGGTGTTTTGCCTGCATGTATGCTTGTGTGAGGGTGTCAGATCCCCAGGAGCTGGAGTTACAGACAGTTGTGAGTTGTCATATGGGTGCTGGGAACTGAACCCAGGTTCCCCATTATAACAACCAGTACTCTTAACTGCCAGGCCCTGGACTAGTTAGTATACTCTAAGGAACAGTCAATATGTGTTTGAGTGATGCATGGACCGGAGCCCCTACTTTAGCACGCAGAAGTCCCAATGTACCTGTAACAAAAGTCATGTTTCTGGAAGGTCTGACAGGCCAAAGGGAAGATGTCCAGAAAGGCCCAGAGTGTGGTGCAGGTGTCACATAGGTAGAGAACAATGTCCTTTAATTCCTGTTGTCAAGAGAAGACACAGTATTATTTTCAAGCTCCAAGACAGCTCTGCAGAGTGCAGAGTCCCCAGCAGGCAGGAAGTTGCTTGAGAGGAGACACAGGGAAGTGGAGGCCCCAGAGACAGCCTGAATGGTCCATCTCTAGGAGGGCAACCTGGGCCATGTAGTCATCCTGTCTCATAGTTTGCCATTGCACTCAATGATGGCTAACGTCACCTATAATTCTGATAGTCTCTCTTCTATGCTGCAGGAAAATGAACACTGAATCTGAACACTGTGCCGAGAGAAACCATCCAGCCTGGGGAGACAGGAGCAGCAAGCCCACCCCTTGCTCACATTTTGAAGAGGGTACACAGAACACAGGGTGTTTGCTCATCTGTTCTGCTGAGTTTCATGCCATCCTGAAGAAGCAAGCTGGGTGGCTTTTCAAGTTACAGATAAAGAAACTGAGGCTCAGAGTGCTAAGATGATTTGTTCCCATGGCTCCTGGCACGTACTCTTCTGAAGCACTTGCTCAACAGATATTTCCCCACCAGATGGCAAATGCCAAGAAGGTAGCTCACAGCTGCCACATCCCAGCTGTCTGTAGTGCTTAGCACAGCACCAAGGTCCTGTGAAGTGTACTTTCTGTATGTCACTCTCATTAAAGTTCTAACGCCATGAGATGGGTACCATGACTGCTTCTGCTTTATCCCCCAGACTCAGCATAGTCTCTTGGGATATATTCACTGAATCGATGACTGGCTCAAGAAGTGGGCCCACAGAGCAAAACTACCTGAGGGTGGACCCAGTTCTCAAGTCCTAGTACTTTTCTGATACTCCACAAAACCTTCTTTAAAGCTTAACCCACAGGGCAGGTAGAAATACAGATTATATCAAAAAAAGAGGTCAAAGGCAGGGAAGAAACCACTGTGCCCGGCAGCATTAGCGATCATCTCAGCTCCAGGGTAACCAGGCTTAAGGGTTCTAGCCCAAAGAAGCTGGGCCCAGGAACAAACGTACCAAGAGAGGCATGTCACTAGGAGTCAACCGACCCTTCTCTCCGAGTTTCTGGGGTGTGGTGCTGCTCCCATCCCCTTGCAAGCCACAGTGCTGGAGGATATTGCTGAAGACCTAAGAAAGGCAAAAAGGGCTCTCTTTCATATCCTGAACAAGCACCTAGGATCCCCACCCCACAACTAGGAGCAGGTGACCCAAGAACTGCCTTGGAACCTCGGGACAGACCATCCAATGGGATGGTGAATAGGATTAAATACAAACCATGTAGGGTTGATGGTGTGGCTCAGTGACAGCATGCAGGCCAAGTAAGACCCTGGTTCCAGGCTAGGTGAGGTAATGTACACCTTTAATCCCAGCTCTCAGAAGGCAGAGATAGGTGAATCTCTTTGAATTCAAAGCCAACCAGGTCTACATAGTTAGTTCTAGGCTAGCCAAGGTTACAGTGAGATCCGGTCTCAAAAACAGAACTCCGAGTTTCCATCTTTAGTAAGCACACATACAACATGCATATAAAATATAAAGTCCCAAGAATCCCGCATCTATGACTTGACTGGACAGACTAAACAAAATATGATAATACCTGAGAAATACCTTCAGCAACATTTAAGAAATGTTTAGACTCCTTTGTAGATGACAGCTTATAGGGTGATTTTACATATGTGTGTACGTGTTGTTTTGAAAAGGGTCTCATGCAGGCCTTTGATCTCATTATGCTGATAAGGATGAAGATCTAGAACCCCTAATCCTCCTGTCTCTACTTCCCAAGTGCAGGGGTTACAGATGTGAGCCATCACATTCAGTGATCACCAGAGCTTTATTAACAAAAGACAAATTAACAGAGTTGAAAATGAACCTGTTATAAAATCAAGTAAGAATGAATTGGTAGTACTGTCTTTCTTCCTTCTTAATCTGTGTGTGTGTGTGTGTGTGTATGGACATGTGCGTAAAAGTCAGGGGACAATTGTGGGAGCTCATTGTCTCCTTATACTATGTGGGTTCTGGGAATCAAAATCAGGTCCTCAGGCTTGGTGGCAGGCACCTTTACCTACTAAACCATCCTTCTGGGAAATATTATCTTTGTTTTTGCAATTAAATTTTTATTTTTGTTTTTTTGAGACAGGGTCTCACTTTATAGCCATGGCTGGCCTGGAACTTACTATGTAGACCAGGCTGGCTTCCAATTCACAGGAATCCTCCTGCCTCTGCCTCCTCAGTGCTGATATATTATTGCTAAACAGGCTACCATATAACTATTCCAAAAGTTACTTAAAACAAATGCATGTGTAGGGATCTCTTTATGGTGGGGTTACGGAAGAATAATATTCTCTATGATTGTTTACTTTTTGTACATTTTTTTTGAGACTGGGTCTTACTATAACTTAGGCCTTGAACTTAGCTGCCAAGAGCTGGAATTACAGACATGAGGTACCATGCCCAGCTCCTTTCAGCTTTTTAACATTCCTCATATTTTCTTTTTTAAAATTATATATTTTTATTTTATGTACATTGATGTTTTACTTGCATGTACATACAGACAGTTATAAGCTGCCATGTGGGTGCTGGGAATTGAACCCAGGTCCTCTTAACTGCTCTTAACTGATGAACCATCTCTCCAGCCCCATTCCTCATATTTTTACAGTACACGTTATTCTTTCATGAAATGGTTTTTTAAACCTTCATAGTTCCTATTTGAGAAATGCAGGCCTCTGAAAGGAGTAAAGTTACTTTTGGAAATATAGGGCTGCTAGAAAATAAAAAAATGCAAACCAAATCCTTTTGTATAAGTGAAATCTTTAGATTTCAGTCTTGTTCAAGAAGGGCAAAGGGTGAATCACAAGACTTGTAGTCGAGAACAGGACAAAGAGGAAATCTGGGAGACGAGTTCTCTTTCTCCCTCCTCCTCTTCCCCCCTCTCCCCTCTCTCTCCTGCTGGAGATGGAATCTGCTGGGGCTTTGCACTCTACCCCTGTGCCACACTTCAAGATGTGTCTGGAAAAGGAATGGAAAGCAAACATTTCCTCAGGTTTTTGAAGAAAAGTCCAACTTACTCTCTCCCGGGCGGGGTAAGAGAGACGGTACCTGAAGTATGGTGGGAACGGTTTCATCCAGGTCATTATAATAACTTGGCTGCTGGATAAATATGTTTCCTAAAGAGAAGGGAAGGGAAGAAATGGGGAGAGGTCAGGAGGATGGGGACACATTACATTGATTATAGGCATGCTGTGACCTTTCTCCCGTTCCCTAGGTCTGTCTGTGGGGGAATCGAGAATAATGAGTATTGTCTCAGGCCCAGCTGGCACTGAGCTTGGTCCTCACTGAGAACCCTCTCCAGGGTTGAGAAAGGAAGTTATTCAGTACAATTTAACTTTTCAAGTACCTCTGAATTACATAAAACAAAGAGTAGCCCTGGTCAAACCAGCTAGTCCTGATGTCCCCAGGGAGTGACCAAACTGAACTGGGACTTGCATTAGCCAGGAAAATTGGGAATTATAATTCCTTTATTCAATAAACCTACAATAGCTCAGGATTCTTGCCAAGCCACACCTCAAAAGTATGAGGAGATGCCAGGGAGAAATGTGTGGAAGTTTTTACTTTTGAAGGTGCTACCATCTCAATCCACCCTCCTGCAAACAGGAGGCGGGAGCAATGCACAGAGACAGACTTGGCACACATCTGTAGTTGTTCTGTCCAGATGGAGCCCATTGCCGATGTTTACGGCTTTCCACCTGCTGCTGCACGAGCGTGCTGACAGCACATGGTAGCTGGGACAGAACCCAGTGTTTCTCTGTCCACATGATGGGGGAGGAAGACAGGAAGAACCATAGCTGGGGACGTGAGGATGAGAAGTACCAATGCCCTGAAAAGTCTAAGATAGAATTTTTGCCTCTCAGGCTCGTAGGCAGCTTTGAGCCCCCTACTTCTGTGGAGGTCTGGTTTTTATGCAAGTGCCAGACAATGCTTTGATTTTAGTATTGTTTGAGAAGGCCAAAGGGTGAGTTCAAAGGGGTACATGGCCAAGAGCAGGACAGAGGAACTATCTGGGGAGAAACAGGTTTTTCTCTCTCCTCTCTCTGTTTCTCTCCTGCACAGTATATGAGGGCCAGAGCATACAATATGGATAATTCTGTAGCCTTAGTCCAATTCCAGGATACCTAAGCAGGAAGGAAATCAATTTCCAGTTGAGTCTGATGAGTAAGCAAATAGCTGGGCTTTTTATCAGCACCATCTAGGATAGATAGTATTTACTCCAAAAAAGCTGAGTTTTTCTAGCACAGCCTCCTTAGCTCAGGGCTCCTGCCTCCCTTAGGTGCTGACCGTGTAATCTATGAAGGTGTGTCTGGATCATCTACACCCTCCTCCTCCACAGACAAGGAAAGTCTGAGCCAGCCCCTCCACAACCTTTGCTCCTGCTAGTTCCTCTTGCCCTGATCCTCCAGGGCAAGCCTTAACTTCTATGACACACAAAGCCCTGAGAAATCTAGTCCCTGTTGGCATTCTAGGCCAACTTGCTTCCATTCCCTGCAATAGAAACATCCCTTGAACCATCCTCAACCTCAGACAACAGACTGTCTCTTCCTTCTGCCTGGAATGATCTCCGGAGCTCACCCCACCGTAAGACATGTATCACCTCCTCAGGTAGTTCTCTGACATAGGCACTCTCTGGGCCATGGCATATTCCTCTTGCCACCCTGACCACCCAGACCACCCACAACATTTCCTCACTGCTTGCCAGAAAAATAGAGATTTTATTTTTTTTTATAAGCAACAAGTAACTCCAATTTCATATTTTTTTCCTTTGGTATTTTTGAGACAAGGTTTCTTTGCAACAGTCCTGGCTGTCCTGAAACTCTCTTTGTAGACCAGACTGGTCTCAAAATAAGAGATCTACCCACCTTGTCTCCTGAGTGATGGGATTAAAGGCATGCACCACTAAGCCCAGAAAGATAACTCAAATTTCATAATCTATCCTTGGGGTCTTCAGAGTCTCTTTTCTTTATCAGATTCCAATGGTGGCACAGGCCTTTAATCCCAGCACTTGGGAGGCACAAGCAGGTAGATCCTCTGTGAGTTCGAGGTCAGCCTGGTGTACAGAGCGAATTCCAGGACAGGCTCCAAAGTTACACAGGAAACCCTGTCTCAAAAAAACAAAACAAAAAAACCAACACCAAACAAAAGACTCACAAAGCTCCTAAAAAACAAAATCAAATCAGGCCCAGAGAGACGGTTCAACAGTCAGCAGTTAAGAGTGCTTGCTGCTCTTGCAGAGGATTCAGGTTCAGTCCCCAGGACCAGATGTCCTCTTCAGGCCTCCATGGGTGTCAGGCACACACAGAGTGTACATATATATGTGGAGCAAAACATCTATACATATAAAATAAAAATAAATATATCTTGGGACTGGAGAGATGGCTCAGCAGTTAAGAGAACTGGCTGCTCTTGCAGAGGACCTGGGTTATTCTCAGGACACACATGCATGTAGGCAGAGCACCACACATATAAAAAATAAATAAAAGTTGAAAATTGCTTATTATCTTAAGATAAACTAATTGATCTTAAAAAAAAATAAAACTACTACAAAGGTAAAGACTAAGCAGTGGCATCCTCTGAGCTCCTCTTCCCAGACAGGCCTGCGGTGAGCAGGAGACACTGCCACACAGATCGTCAACGACCACATTTTCTCCCGATGTACAACAGAGCTCAAGAGAAACCAACTGATGAGTCCTGCTTCCGAAAGCTAATAGCTGATACCCAATGCCAACCTTGTCAGTTTATTAAGAAGGCTCCAGCATTTGGGAAGCAGAAGCAGGAGGCTGTCTTCAAGGCCAGCCTGGGCTATGTATCAACTTCCAGGTCCATCTGGGCTAGAGAGTAAGAAACAGCCCAAAAAACAAAAGAAAAGAGCCGGGCAGTGGTGGCACATGCCTTTAACCCCAGCACTTGGGAGGCAGAGGCAGGTGGATCTCTGTGAGTCCGAGGCCAGCCTGGTCTACAAGAGCTAGTTCCAGGACAGGCTCCAAAGCCACAGAGAAACCCTGTCTTGAAAAACCAACCAACCAAACCGAACAACCAAACAAAGAAACAAAATAAAGGTATTACCATGCTGGCTAGTTTTATGTCAACTAGACACAAACTAGGGTAATTTGGGAAGTAAGAACCTCAATTAAGAAAATGCCACCACAAGACTGGCCTGTAGCCAAGCTTGTGGGACATTTTCTTAATTGAGATTGATGCAGTTTAGGCAATTGTAGGTGGTACTACACGCAGGCAGGTGGTCCTGGGTGGTATAAGAAAGCAGGCTGAGCAAGCCATGGAGAGTGAGCCAGTAAGCCACATTCCTTGTGGCTTCTTCTTCCATTTCTAACTTGAGTTTCTGCCCTGACTTCTTCAATGATGCTCTGTAATATGGAACTGTAAGCTGAACAAACCCTTTTCTCCCCAGCTCACTTTTGGTCATGGTGATTATCACAGCAACAGAGATCTACCAAGACAGTCGGCAAGGTGGCTCAGCAAGCAAATGTACCTTTCACCGAGATTATGACCTCAGTTTAAGTTGGATCTCCAGGATCCACTTAGTAGATGGAGAGAACCTACTCCCATATGAAGGAAAATTTTGAAATGTAATTTAAAAATTCAAACAAAAAGAAAATTCTCAAAATCTATGAAATTCATCTTTCATCTGAGTCATCTCTCCAGCCCCGTTTTTTGTTTTTGTTTTTTTTTTTTTAAAGCCAGGATTCACTATATAGTATAGGCTGAACTTGAAATTATACAGCTCTTACCTCAGGCTCCCCAAGGGTTACCCAGTTTTGCAATCAGATATTTAGAAGACTATACCCTATAGTCTGAGGATGAGGAAGGTTGAGATATTTAGAAGACTATACCCTATAGTCCGAGGCTGAGGAAGTCTGGCAGGAGTGCTTGAATGAACACCACCCTGTTCCAGGCCCAACACTACGAACTACAGTTAAAAAGGGAATTAACTGAGACATATCCTCTGCAGCAACCCCTACCACTTCCATTTCTGAGTGAACATATAGCCCACTTCTGTGTTAGGAAATACAACTTAGTGTCTACTCTTTTCACAATCACACACAAAGTCTCCAAACTATGATCCCATCTGCTCTCTGCAATGCTGCATATTTTGGAGGCAGCCCCATTATCCCTGAAGCAGGGGCAGAAAGAACAAGAGTTCTAGGGTCAATTCTCCATAACTGTTGAGTTACAGCTTGGCTTCTTGATTACTACAGACTTTCAGGCAAGTCCCTTACAGTTCAGCCTCAGTCTTTTCATCTATAAATGGGGACAATGACAGCACTGATCCCAGACAGCTCCTGTGTGCATCCAATGGAGATAACAAGTAAGATATGCATATCATGACAGAGCCCAGGCCACATTCCAAAGAAGGCTAATGTCATTGTAATCTGACTTTCATTGCCAAAGCAAATTTCTCATTCATACCACTGACTGACACCTATTTAACACTAAGAAATCCAGACATTTTGTTTTGGCTGTTGTTTGAGACAAGGTCCCAATTTAATAGTCAGTATGGCATGTAGCCCAAGGTGGCCTCAAACTCACAACCCTCTTGCCTCAACCTCCTGAGTGCTGGGATTGTGGTTATGCACCACCCAGCAAGACTCACAGATTCTTGAGGCACTGCCTGGCACAGTTTTGTTTTGTTTTGACTCCCTCATTTATTTCAGAATTGACACATCTATGTGTGTATTATGTATGTATGCATATATTACAACTGTGGGGTAATTTCCCAGCACCACTTGTCTCTAATACTCCTGTACTGTGGAAACAAAGCATTTGTAACCTCTGGTTTGGCATGTGTACCCCCAGGTCCTACGTTCTACGTACCTATCATTTTCTGGAGGAGTGGTGAGTTGCCTTTTCCAAAGAGCACACAGAGGTCCAGGATCTTTGGGATGTCAAAGAGGAAGTTATTGTAGAGGATTTCTCCAAATGCAGATGGAGAAATGAAGTGATCCTAAGGGGAAAGTACAGAGAGAGAATGGAGGCTGAATGTGCAGACAGCGCAACAGCAGACTCATGAGAAACCACACTGATGATCTTCAGCTGGGGACAGGCTATACCTTATGTCTGAGCTTTATGAAGACCCAGAATTATAGCAGTTCTGCAGTTTCATGTAAACAAAAACAGAAACACCATCAAAGAGTCAGCTGGGGTTTGTTTTTAAGTATTATGGGTAAATCAGCACAGTGTCTGGGGTTACATAAAAACAGTTCAACAAAATAAGCAAACTCAAGAGACATTAAACAAACAGTGGTAAGTATATAGTGGTGTGAGAGGAACATGGGATTCCTGTTCTGTATGCACCAAACTTTCACTCAGGTATATGCATATATTTGGAATTTAATTATAATGAAAATGTGATTTAAAAATTAAGATCCATTGGGTTTGCTGGTGAGTGCCTGTAAAAAGTCAGTATTCAAAGCCAGGTGTGGTGGCACAGGCCTTCAATACCAGCATTCAGGAGGCAGAGGCAAGTGGATCTCTGTGAGCTTGACGCCAGCCTGGTCTACAGAGTGAGTTCTAAGATAGCCAGGGCTACAGGGAGAAAACTTGCCTCAAAAAAACAAAACAAAATCAGTATTCAGAGGGGCTGGAGAAATGGCTCAGCAGAAAGCACTTACTGCTCTTGCAGAGGACCCAGGTTTAGTTTTCACACCCACATGGTAGTTCACAACCTCCTATAACTCCAGTTCCAAGGGGTCTGATGTCTGATCTGAGGGCTCATATACACATGTGGTGTACATGCATATTAAAAAACATACATATCAATATTTAGATGCTAAGACAGAGGATGAAGAGTTGGAGGTCAGTCTGGCTTACACAAGGAGATCTTGTCTCCACACAAAGAAGCAAATAAAACAAGATACTTTTTCACTGTGGTGTCAGGGACCAGATCCAGGGCCTTATATAAGCACGCTAGGCAATACTGTGTTACCAAACTACACCTCAACTCCAAGATCCATGTCTTTAAATTCTCTGTTCCCAGCCAACAAAAATTCCTGAAGGAAGGGCCAGAGTGCTGCTCTTGCAGAGGACCCTCTTCTGGCTTCCGTCGCCACGGACACATATGGTCACATACATACATAAGTAAAAATTAAACGGAAATCTTAAAAAAAATATTTCCAGTGGCTGTAGAAATGGGTCAACAGTTAAAAACACATACTGCTTTTTCAGAGAACTTGAGTTCAGTTCCTAGTACTCACATAGGGCAGTTTACAACTTCCTACAACTCCAGCTCCAGTGGGATCTGGTATCTCTAGACTCCATACACACCTGGACATACCAACACACATACACATATAATTAAAAGTAATAAAAATACACCGGGCAGTGGTGGCACCCACCTTTAATCCCATCACTCAGAAGGCAGAGGCAGGTGGATCTGAGTTCAAGGCCACCCTAGCCTACAGTGAGTTCTAAAATAGGCCAGGGTTACACAGAGAAATCCAAAATAATAATAATAATAATAATAATAATAATAATAATAATAAAATATATCTTTTTAAAAAAACTAGGTCTCACTAAGTAGACCAGGCTGGACTTAAACTCACAGAAATCTGTCTGCCTCTACCTCCTGAACTACTGGAATTAAAGCTACTATTCCTCTCAAAACAAAGATTTTTAAAGAGTTTTTCTATTCCATGAAGGAACATGCACATTAACAGTAGTGACTCTGAAGGCTGGTGAGATGGCTCAGTATGTGAAGGTACTTGCCAACAAGTCTGATGACCTGCTTCAACCCCCAGGACCTATAGGGTAGAAGCAGAAGCCACTCTCACAAGTTGTCCCCTGACTTCCACACATGTGCACACATATGCACACACACTCAAAGAACAAAAAGTCCCTGAAGGAACATGTACCAATAGTAGTGTTACTGAGTGCTGACAATGTGTCTCAGTGGGTGAAGGCACTTGCAGCCAAGTCTGACGACCTGGGTTCTATCCCCAGGACTCACATGGCAGAAGGAGAGAAACAACTCCAACTCCTGCAAGCTGTCCTCTGACAAATGCACCTATACACACACACACACACACACACCCAAATAAATAAAGAAATACAATTTTAAAAACCAGTCATAACTTTAAGCCAGGGGATTTTTATGAGTAGCACTTATTACCTTTCTCATATTTTTATAATATTGAATAATTAAAGACAGCATTGATGATGTTTTTCAGTATTGGAGATGACTACTCATCATGCCAGGCTCTACCACTAAGGCAAACTCCCAGTAATGATTCTTTTAAGTGCATACATGAGGGTCTAGAGAGATGCTTTAGTGGTTAAGAGTGATTATGGCTCTTGCAGAAGACCCTGCACCTACATGGGTGGTTCAAAACCACCTATAACTGCAGCTCCAGGAAATATGACACCTTCTCTGGAATATTCAGCACCCACACACATGCACATATATAAATATGGAGAAATATACACATACAAATTAATTAAAAACAAAATAAATGTTTTTCAAAGTAAACATATGAGGGTTGGAGACATGGCTCAGAGGTTAAGAGCACTCAATTGCTCTTCCAGAGGTCCTGAGTCCAATTCCCAACAACTACATGATGGTTCACAACCATCTGTAATGGTAACAAATTTCTTCTTCTGGTACGCATAAAGACAAAGCATACACACACAAAGACATACATGGAGACAAAGACTCACACACAAAAAATACACGAATAAATAGATCTTTAAAAAAGTACACGAGTTCTTCAGAAAGTCAGAGTCAATGTCGTTACCCTCTGTCACATGAATACAGGCACTGTCAGCTGTGACAAGGACTCTGGGTTCCGGCTGATGAAAACACTGGGTGTACTGTGGACAGGCTGGTGGATTAGAGGATAAGGGGAAAAGGTGGCACAGATTTTTTCCCCCAAAACACGGGAATAAAGAGGGCAGACACAGAGGAAAGCTGACACTCTCAGAGCTTTTTCCCAGGGGTAGAGCCTGGCAGAGGGTGTCGAATGGAGACTTGTCACGGAATCAGAGGCTTACTTTGGATTCCTTGTGAGTGGACATTCGAAGGAAGGTGAGGAAAATGCTGCGGTGTAGGTGCTTCTGCATGTCAGCAACCTCAGGGGTAGGGGCCACCCATTCATCAAACTTTCGGGGTACATAGCGCAGGTATGAATCCAGGCACTTCTGCAGGGTCTCATCAAAAACAACCTAAGCCAGGAGAGAAGACAGCAAGGATCAATTCCTGAGTTAGACTACACAGGTGTGCATGGCCCATCAGCCCTGACTTATTGCAAACACTCCAACCCAAGAGACCAAAGAGGTATGAATGAGCCCAGGGCTAAACACAAGTTTCTTAAAATGACACTTGGACAGTGAGTAAACATCAGGAAGGTTGCAACATGAGACAGCAATCCAAACCACTATTTGCTGTTAAGGATCAAGGAAGGTAGACAAAAAAGCAACTCCTAAGGGAGAGAAAAACAGCAACCAACCAAGGACATGTCATGTGCTTTGTCTTAGTGTTAATTTTGATAGAATGTTACCTGGCACCAGAATTTATCGTGAGGCAAGGCCAGGAGCCAGTCGAGGTCATTGGCTACGAAGGTGGCGCGTTCCAGGTACTCCTCCACTAGGGCGGGAATGTTGTCTTTAGGGGGCGGTTTGTATAACACAAAATACCGGTCTGCCTTCTGCTCAGGGTGCTACGGATCCAAAAACCACGTGTTAACGTGGCAGAGGTTAGTCAGTGAGGGCCCATTTGCCAACCCACAGCAATGACAGTACTTGGCTGTTCCAACCAGAGACCCTCCAAGGAGCTTGTAAGTATAAAGAACCCAGTGTGTCTAACAAAGGCGCCATGGTTGCACCTAGAGAACACAGGCGGTTGTTAAAAACATGTTTTTAGAGAATTTTTAGTGGTGTGGGACAGATTAAGGTAAGAAAAAGGACACAAAACTCTAATATAAACAGGTTTGGAATGTTTTTTAAAGTCTATGTATTCACATATTGGCACACACTTGTAAAAAAACAAGGTTCTGGAGAGATGGCTCAGAGGTTAAGAGCACTGGCTGCTTTTCCAGAGGACCAGGGTTCAATTCCCTGCACTCACATGGCAGCTCACAACTGTCTATAACTCCAGTTCCGGGGGATCTGGCATCCTCACAGATATACATGCAAGTAGAACACCAATTTACATAAAAATAAAAATTAAAAAAAGAAGGGGATGGATAATCCCCAAAATTTATAATGGCTATCTTGAGGTTAGGGAATTATGGCTTCAATATATTTTTCAGGACTTTTTTTAGAGACAAGGGCTCACTGTGTAGATCAGTTGGCATCACACTTAAGAGATCTACCTGCCTCTGCCTCCCATGTGCTACAATAAAGGTGTCATCATGTTTGACCTTATTTTCCCATTTTTAAACAGTGAACATATATTTTTAAGATTAATATTTAATTATCAAGTTACACATAAGCATCTTGTTTTACTCTGTGGTCAGAATGGGTATGTGAGGACCTGGGGTCAATCCCTGGTGTGGTGGGGAGAGGTTAAGGAGGAGAAGGGAGAAATAAAAGGCGAGAAGGAGGGAAAGGAGAGAGAGAAGGGAGAGGGGAAGCACATTCCTCGTTTCCATGGCCTCCCCGGAGAAACCACTGACCATATGCTGTCCTAGTTACCTTTCTAGGTTTTTACATTAGAATATAGGGTAAGCACATCAAGTATCTGTTTGAGTCTGTTTTCTTTCTCTGATATAATCTGATATAACAGCATCATATTCTATATATCACTATTTTCCTTTATATAGCCAAAAAAAAACAAAACAAAAAACCTCTACTAATTTTTTTTAAAGATTTTTATCAAGTAGCTGCAGATCTCGGCTTCAGAGTCACAAGTTCTCTCTCCCAGCCTAACCATGAACAAACCCCACTTTGTTCACCTAATGAAGAGCCGATGGGCTCGAGGGCTCAGCTTTCACCCCAGTCTAAGTGAGAGTGGCTTTCTCAGGGGAAGTTGTAATAGGAGGAGGGCCAGGCCTCAGCTCTTATCAGCCACAGACTCCCACTTCCACAGCCAGCTCTAGAACAATCAAGAACCTTGTGGGCCTCTGCAGGAGTACGCAAGTACCACAAGCTTCATAAGGATTCACTGCAGTCCTTTAGCATACAGGTCTAGGGGACCCTCTCCCATTTGCAGAGTGGCAGCCTTCCAGCCACTAATCTGTTGAAAAGAGAGCTTATCTCCTTGCATTCCAAGCTTCCTTCCTCCCTGACCTGCTGACACTCTTTACAGGGTCCCTAACAGGTGTTGGGGACAAGAAAAGACCTGTGCTGCAGGTCTCAGATCAGAGTCTCGAGTCTTCTCCAAGCCACAAGGTTTACGTTCCACAGAGGAAGATGCACATCTAAGTCACCAAGAAAGCCCTAAACAGATGAAGCGACAACTTAGGCCTGGAGGGTCATAGGAGCACAGGAGGAAAATAGCAGCCCCTGGAAAAGGAATGTTTCTCAGGTGAGCCAGTACCTAAACTGAACCAAGAGGAGGAAAAGGATTTTTAGGTGGAGGAAAGACACCTTGCCCTCTCTTCCCTGTCCCTCCCTTGTTCTTTCTTTCTTTCTCAAGTGTGATGATAGAGTCCTGCAGGCCTGGAATTTGCTATGTAGACTAGGCTGGGCTCAGACTTAATAGAAATCTGCCTGCCTCTGGGACTGAAGGTGTGTGCCACAATTGATGGAGCAGGTACGCTAAACTCACTATTTCCTTTTTCATCTACAATTAGCTAAAAGGGAGACAGTATTCTCCTTATCTGTCAGAGGAGGAAACAAAGACTTAGTAAGGTCCAAGAACTTTCCTAAGGTCTTGAGGTTAAACAGGCATCTGAGGCAGGATTGGAAGCAAAGCTTACAATGCAGACCAACACACGTGCTACCCTGAGCTCACTGCTTGTCCTTCTGACCTTCTTGCCTCCCAGACTAGGGTTTACCACAGCTCTGCCCAGAACCTGCATTGTGCTCACCTGACTACAGCACTTGCTAAACAGCATCAAAGTCACTTTTGGATCAGTTTTGTTGGGTATGGGGGGGGGGGGGGGGGCTTATAGAAGAACACAGGGGACTTTTAGGGAAGGTAAAATGTCCACTGTCTTGGCCGTTGGTGATGGTGACAGTTTCATTGATATCTTACCAATGTCAAAAAAAATCAAAGTGCTGATTTTAAATATGCAGTTTACTGGCTTTCAATGATACTTCCTCCGGGCTTGACATTGAGAGGACCTCCACACATTCATCAGCTGAACAAGAGAATGAATGGCCAGATCTTGCCTCTGAGGGGCTTAGAATGACAAGCCCCATAAGAGGGAACTCTACTCCATAATGAGTAGCCATAGATGGCTTCAGAGCAGGAGAGTAGCAGCTCCAGGGGTGTCTCTCCTAATCAAGTTTAACCCCACCTTTCAATACGACTCGTTTAGGGCCTCTCCGCTCTGGAAAACTAGGGAAACACTGCCCTTCAAGCCTCTACATCTGGACAGGAACTCATTTTTTTACTGTCCTTCAAGGAATGGCCTAAGGGTCCAACCATATTTCTTACAGGCTTTTCAAGTGCATGATCCTTAAAAAGTAAGTAACTACTCAATTAACATCAATAAGCTCTACCCTCACTCTGAAGAGGCATTGTAACGCCTGCTCCTAGGGCAGAGATCTTTTTGCCCCAAGCTGAGACTCAAAAGACAAAACCCTACCTACACTCAGGACAATGTTTCAGGAGCTTAATGTTCCGCAGTCTGACCAACAAGACCAGGAAATTGTCTTTGAGCTAATCTGTCGCCCCACCCTACCCCATTCAACGTCACAGCTGCTACTTGTTCTCACCATCCTAACTGCTCTGCTCCAGGCAGAGGACTAACTCACAGAGGGTTCATGTAATCCTCACAGTCACCCCACTATTATTAGCCCATTATTATCTTTCTTTGGATCCTGAGACCTAGTGAGGTTAAAGAACTTGCCAAATATGTACAAAGCCCATGTTCACTAGCTCTGTCATAGTGCTACCCCCAGGGATCTGTGCTTGATCTAAGAGTCAGGCTCCCTCAAGCATTCCCGAGTTCCCCAGCCAGGGCCTTCCTTCCCCTCCTGCTTTGTCCAGACAGAGCTAATTCACCATCAACACCCAGTTTAAACACAGGGGTAACCTGGGGAGGTGGGCACGAAGTCTCATCCCTAGCTTTGGAACTGTTGGCAACTAACAGTTGATGGAGGGTAAAGTCAGTTCTCTCTAAAGGCACAGTCGCTGGTGGGTTGAGCACCTTCTAAGAAAGGTCACACATCCAAGAGCATATGGTCAGCACCAACTGGACTTGATAGGCTTCATAAAACAAGAGGACACAAAGTTAGCTGGGTGAGGAATCAGGGATGAATCTGCACAAAATTCTCAAAGAACTAGTTATAAATGAGGGGGAAAAAGGAAGAAGCAAAGTTAATCTGGGTGCTTTGCTCAGAATGGTTTGGCCCACACAAGGTATCCCATACATGTTACGTTCTATTATTAGAGACTGAAGAGGAAATAATAAAGCCAACCAAAATGCACGAAATAAAACACTTAGCTCCCATTTCCCACAACTTTACTCAAGCCTCCAGAAACTATTTCTTCCCACCTTGCGCACGTAAGCTCATATTCTTAGGAAATCTACAAGTGGGTACAAGGACTCAAATCCCCACTTCTGTCCCTTTCTTTAGCAGCCTGGCACCTCTCCATGGCTCTAATCTCTCTCTGATGGTGGGAACTGGCACGTTTACAGCCTCCTTAGTTTTCGGTCTCACAGGCCCTGTCAGAGGCCCTGTATGTCTCACTTCTTGCCCCAGATAAGAGACTGGCCCGACCTCTGAAATCACTGATCCAATACAAGCATGAGCAGCTGCTTAGATTTAAACACATATTTATATTCCTACATGCAATCTTAAGGCCACCACAAAGGTCAATCACCAAACCAGGACTTGGAGCCATTTCTAGCCCAGCTCAGACTAAATCAAAACTGTTATGAAGCCGGGCAGTGGTGGCACACGCCTTTAATCCCAGCACTCAGGAAGCAGAGGCAGGCGGATCTCTGGGAGTTCAAGGCCAACCTGGTCTAGTTCTGGGACAGGCACCAAAGCTACGGAGAAACCCTGTCTCGAAAAACAAAAAACAAAAAAAAAAAAAGAAAAGAAAAGAAAACCAAAACAAAACTGTTAAGATTTTGGTCTCTTTAAGAGACAAGCCACGCCCACTCCCTCCCCCATCCACTGAGGCAGGCTGATCTTCAGCTTTCGGCCTAAGCTCACTCTTTTCCATCTTCCTCTCGGAGAGGCAGCTTGGCTTCTGCCTCTCTCCCCACTTCTCCCCCCCTTCTCTCTCTTTCTGTCCTCTTCTTTCCCCCCCTCCTCTAAGTAATAAATATCCAATTCTATTCTGTATGATGTGTCTGTCCATATGCCTCCACCACCTGCTCACACTGCCGAGCTAGCTGGGACCAGCCATGTATCTCCCTGCCTGGACCAGCCACCTCTCAGGGACCTGCAGCTGTCTCTGCCTGGTACTGGCTGCTCCTAGGGTCCTCTGCCTGCCGCCACAAGGCCTGCTACCACCATTCGGGAACCTACAACATTTCTGCTGCCTACTGCCACTGGGGATCTTGCAGCATTTTTAAAAAATCCTAACAAAAACTGCCTTCAGACTGACTGGAAATAAAATAAATGCTTTGGGGAGGGGACCTGACATAGAAGATACTATTCAAATTTCCACTGTTCCTCAGAAATAAAGTTCTATACTAGGCTTGCAAGGGCATAGCAGCGTCTCAACTACTCAGCAGTAGCCATTGGCCCTAGGGTTATTCCTGGAACAAAAAAAGATTTACTTTTTGCTTCTGGAATTGCAAGGCTGGTTGCTATCAGGCTGAACAACATCAAGACATTGGCTCACCAGCGCTGGCGAAGTCCTTGGCTTTCCTGTCTTCGGGTCTTTGTGCGTGATCTGGAGTTGCTCCAGGGGCAGAGCTGGCATTGTGCAGTGTGACCCTCCTGAAAGGAATATGGATGGGAAGAAGAGAGCAGACACACAGACTCCTAGAGGCAAGGCCTAGTCTGGGACTGAGCCCAGCACCAGCATCGACCCCTGGCCACAGTGAACTCCTCATGTGGGCTTTCAAGACCTGGTATGCATCTGCTGCGTAAAGGGATGATTTTTTTGCTGAAAACAGTTCTCAGCTCTGAAGAAAAATACCGTCCAGATAACTCCACTCCCATAAGAAAGAAGTCCTAGCTAAAAGGACCTAGACTACTTTTTGTGTTTTGTTTTTATAGTGCTGGGATGGAACCCAGGGCCTCAAGCTGTACTCAAGCAGCCTGTGGGCACTGTGAAGACACTACCCACAGTTCTTTTTCTTGCTGTCTTTCCTATAATCAGCACAGGCCTAGCAGATGCAGCCTCACCAAATGAAGGATAAAAGACTATGAGGAGCAATCTTCTTTGCTGTGGTGGGGACAGAACTCATCACGGATGCTAGTCTAGTCCATCTGAGTTACATTCTTCAGAAGAAAAAGAAACTCTTCTCAATTCTTAGGGGACCTTCGGTCTTTTAAGGGTTGGGACAATGGACTCTTCCTCATATAGAGAGTGTCAAGACTTCTCCAGGCTTCAGAGGAAGGCATGACAAACTAACAGAAGGAAGAGAAAATCCATAGGAATCTGCCAACACATGATCCCTTCCACGAAGGGGCCAAATTGGATTCAAAGGCAGTAGTTGGTCAGCTGGGTACAGCTCAGTGATAGAACTTGTGCTCACCACATGCAAGTCCCTGGATTCAATCTCAAACAAAAATAAAATAATAAAATAATCACAAAGTGGATTTGGAAATAGCTCAGTCAGCATTATCCAGACGGCACAAGCATGAGAATCTGAGTTCAGTTCCCAAAACCACATTAAAAACGTGGAATTCTGCATTGAGAAAGCAGAAGGTGAAAGTTTCCTTGGCCAGTCAGTACAGTCTACTAGACAAGCCCATCTCAAAAGCAAAACAAACAAACAAACAAGGTAGATGACTTGAGGAACAATTCCAACTCCTGAGGTTGATCTTTGACCTCCACACACATACACTGTGCCCACATATATGAGAACACAGCTCACAAAGCCAAACCAGCAGACTAGCTCTTCCATGGTCCCTATTTCTAACACCACTTATTATTAGTGAGAACACGTGTATTGGTTGAATCAGGGAATTAAGCCTTTCAAAAGACATGCCAGTAAAAAAGTCCCAATGACAACAAGAAACAAATCAAGACTAGCAGGAGGAAATCACTATGTCCTGACAGATTTTTGAGGATATCATCAGCCACTGGTTACCAGGTTGTGTGGCCCAGCCCTGGTGATATGAGACATACTGACGAGAGAACAGCAATGTGCTTGCTAGACACTAAGTACTCTCCTAAATGCTTTCCTTGGCACTTTAATTTACCTTTTAAACTATTTATGAGACAATGTCTTGTGATACAGGCTGGTTCTTAGCTCCAGCAATCCCCTGCCTCAGCCTCTTGAGTACTGGCATACATCACAACATGCAATATTACATCTGGCTCGCTCTTTTCTTCTCTCTCTCTCTTTTTTTAGAGGCAGGGTTTCTCTAGCTTTGAGGCCTGTCCTGGAAGACAGCTCTTGTAGACCAGACTGGCCTCGAACTCACAGAGATACACCTGCCTCTGCTTCCCTAGCGCTGGGATTAAAGGCGCTACCACCTACTGGCTTTTCTTCTTCTTTTTTCTTTATTGTACTTTTTATTTTAAATTTTGAGACTGGGTAGACAGGGTCTCATGTAGCTTAAGCTGGTTTTGAACCAATCCTCTTGTATCAGCCTCTTAAGTACTGGGATTACAGAAATGTGTCACCACACCTAGCTCTAGATACTTCAGTCCTTACTATGTGCCAGGTAACGATGTTCAGAAAATACCAACATGGGCAAAGAACTGACCTGGTGGTGCCATTCACAAAACTTAGTCTTCAGGAGAACAGGTAGAAAACCAACTGCCACCCAGCTAATAATCAGTGTCATGATGTTTGCCGAATGTGCAAGGTTCATGAAGTTTAAGCAAAAATGACTTAGAGGACAGGGGATCAAAGAGGATTTGAGTTTTCACTTAAAGTATGGGTAAAAAGTAAAGCAAAAACCAGACTTTGAGTTGTAAAACACCAGGACAGTCATGCACCACTATACCTCTTATTCTGGGCAGGGCAGCAAAGGCCAAACGTTAAGAAAGTGTTTTCGAGAAAACTAACAACTGTTATACAGCCAAGGAGCATCTCCAAGGCTACTGCTGCCTCAGTTTCTCTGACTGTCACCCATCACTTTGCTGGTCTTGGTTTAACATCCCTCTGTTTAGAAACCTTCCCAGAGCTTCCCTGAAATAATCTCTGTCCTTGTGACTGATTGTCATATCTTTAATTGCTTTATGCATTTACTGGCTGACTGTCTCCTTCCTCTAGACTCTAAGTTCCACGAGGGCAAGAGCCTTGTCTCTTCTGTTGTTTGTAGTCCCGGCGCCTAGTTCTGTACCAGGCACATGAGAGTCGATCAACAAACACATGCTGAAGGAATGAAAGCCGAGGACACTGAAGCTTGGGAGGAGGAGATGGGGACTGGGGTTTGTCCCAGGCCACTCTGGGGCCAAGCCTTAAACCGAACCGGAACTCCAGGTTCTGGTTCTCTTGGCCTCGCTGGGGCGACTCACGGCCCCTGGGGCAATGTAAGCCTGGTCCCGCCGTGAAGCCCGTATGCTGGGTGCCCGAAGGTGCCCGAAGCACAGCGTGGCTCCTGCCGAGCTCCACTGGTGGGGACCGGGCACTCACTCACCTCCCGGCTCCACACCCGCGACGAGCAGCCGCCGTACACGGTGACAGCTTACACACAGCCAACACTTCCGGGGTCAAATGGCGATTCCGCAGGCGCAGACAGGAAGCCCTGCCCTGCTCTCCCGGCCCCTCCCCCGGAGCCAACTGTCCGGGAAGATGCTGGGGCCGGGCCACGCCCCTATGATACGACCGCGCCCCCTGGAGGTACTGGGGCTTCAACGAGGCGGTCCCGCCCGTTGCAGGCTTAGGGACGTGACCCTGCTCTTTTTTCCTCGGTGGCCACCCTCCCCCTAAGGCATTCCAGTTTGGGAAACTCTCAAAATCCCGATTTACACTTCCTCAGTTACCCTTTTACAAATTTAATTCAGAAAATTTTTGTTTGTTTTTGTCTTGTGTTTTTTGTTTTTCGAGATAGGGTTTCTCTGTGTAGCTTTGGAACCTGTCCTGAAACTTGCTCTGTAGATCAGGCTGGCCTCGAGCTCACATAGATTCTCCTGTCTTTGCCTCTCAAGTGCTGGGATTAAAGGCGTGCGCCACTTTAAATCAGAAAGGCTGAGTGAAACTATCTTAAGAGTAGGATGCAATTTTTCCTGGAAAAGACTCAGATGATGCAGAGCTAATGGCTCACAAGCCTGGATAAGAATTATCACAGAAAACTAGTTGCTAATACTCATCGGCAAGTTCTGGGGATGCTAGCCCTCAGGAGACCGAGGAATGACGGAGAATTCCAGGCCAGCTAGGGTTATGCCCTGGAAGAGCTCACACTGTAGGAGAAACAAGGAAACTAATAGCTACAAAGTAATGGGATAGATGTTAAGTTGCTGAAGAAGTGGGGCAATGGGCTTTAAACCAGAAATGGGGCGAGAGGCGTTTGCTAATCGGTTATATTTCACAATGTAACAAATTCTCATAGACTGCGACTTAGAACAACATAACCCACATTTTATGTAGGTTAAGAATCTAGGCATAGGGCTGGAGAGTTGACTCAGCGGTTGGGAACATTGACTGCTCTTTCCAAGGACCCAAGTTCAATTTCCAGCACCCACATGGCAACTCACAACCTTCTGTAACTCCTGTTCCAAAGGATTTGGTATCCTCACACAGTCCTGCATGCTGGCAAAACCCCAGTGCACATTTTTAAAAAAATCTTAAAAAAAAGGAGCTTGCTTCAAGGAATGCAAACTGAGAAGGTAGTAGGGAGCCTCTAGGAAGACAATCTCACCACATCACAAAGGTGATTTCTCTTTTGCTGTGTTCTGTTTGTTAGAATCAAGTCACAACTCCTGCTGAGGATATGAGCAGCAGGATATGGGGATCAGAAAGAAGCATCATAGAATTGGCCTGCCAAGTAGACATGACCCATCTACCCTGGGTCTCAGGACATAGTAGAGGTAGTTGTGATATAATGAAAATATTTATTATACTTCAGATAATGGATTATGAACTTCATGTCTATTATTTCCTTGACTACAAAAATTGTAAGAAGTAGAAGGCAGTCGTAGTGATACATACCTATAATCCCAGTTCTTCAGTGCCTGAGACAAGAAGAAAACCAGTTCAAGGCTATCCTGGCTCAGATGGCAAGTTCCAGGCCATTTTATTGAGACATTTAGAGTCCCAGAGCCAGTAAGAGAGTAGAGTGGGGATAGAATCATCCCTGCATGGCTCCAGAACCTACATTCATGACCTTCTTAGGCTCAAGAGCTAAGTTTAGAGGGATCTCAAGTCTAGTAGAAGCTGTGGCCACACGCCACAAAATGTGTCAGGATAGTGTATACTCCCCTTACCATTATCATATTTTAGTCAATCTAATCTTCTATTGTCATGGCAAAGACTGTCTTGCTTTTCTTTGTCAGCAAATATGTTGAGCACAAAGGAAATCTGGTCTGTACCTGGGTACTTGGTTGGAAGGAAATCCTTTGGTACAAGGAACATTTAATTAGGACTTCCAGAGAAAATGAATGTGCTGTTTTCATCTTTCTCTATGAGTATAAAGAAAGATATTCAAATTACTGAGGTCTTGAAGCTACATACTATAACGGTAGACAGACAAAATACATCCAATGAGACACCCAACTTGGGGCTGTAGGTATGATTCAGGGGTGGGGTTCAAGGTCTAGGTTCAGTTCCCAGCACAACAACTGGAGCTGGAAAATAACCTCATTTCTCCAAACGTACTTTGTTTAGTCTCATTTCATTTCTGTAGACCAAGCTGGCCTCGAACTCACAGAGATCCGCCTGCCTCTGCCTCCTGAGTGCTGGGATTAAAGGCGTGCGCCACCATCGCCCGGCTGTGCACCCCATTTTGATTTATCCTCAACACAGGCCCAGAAACAATGAAGCCTAATAAACTTGGTCTGACCGCTGGTGAGTTGATATTCTCAGACATTTTGTTACAGTGACTGAAACCTGACTAATACATGGGCGTCCAAGAAATTTTAGTGGAGAGGAAGGGCACAGAGGGAGAAAGAAAGGAAGGAATGGGGTGGGGGAGAAGAAGAAAGGGTAGAAGTAAGGATGACACAAGGAAGGCTGCAAGGGAGCGAGGGAGAAGAGAGGGGAAAAAGCAGGGAGCAGGGAGACTGTTGTTGGAGCGTTATCCTCACATCCCTTCCCTCTTTCTCCTGTCCCAAAACAGAACCATAAGGAACGTGAGAGTCTGAAAGGAGGCATCTTTCTTTGAGATCGCACATATCCAACTAAAATTAACTTAAAAAGCCAGTCAAACAGTTGAAGTCTCTGGCCAGGTGGTGGTGGCACACACCTTTAATTTGGGCTCTGGGGAAGCAAAGGCAAGTGGATCTTTGTGACTTTGAGGCCAGCCTGGTCTACAGAGTGAGTTCCAGGACAGTCAGGGCTACATAGAGAAACCCTGTCTCGGAAAACCAAAAAAAAAAAAAACAAAGTAAATAAATAAAATAGAACAAACAACAAAAACAAAACAGATGAAACCTCAATTCAGACACCAGTTATGCACACATACAAAGAAATTTCTTGACCTGTATTTTCTTCCAAATGAGAACAGCAACTAACAACTTAAAGGGCAAATATTTTGGTTGGCAAAGGAGAGGAGCATTCATGGTGCTTACTGCCAACCAAGTGTAAGGGTCATTAGGGAGAAAGTTGTCAAATGGAGTGAGAAAATTAGCACAGGACACAGTACCCAGACCTGAGTCCTGCCTCGCTTGGATGACAGAGCCAGTGAATCAGTTTTGCTTTTCTTTGTTCTTTATTCCTCCAGCAAGTGTGTTGACTGGCCCACTCCTCTTCTTAAGTCTTCCTTCCTTCCTTCCTTCCTTCCTTCCTTCCTTCCTTTCTTTTTGGTTTTTCAAGGCAGGGTTTCTCTATGTGACAGCCTTGGCTGTCCTGGAACCAGCTGATCTCGAACTCACAGACATCCACCTTCCTCTGCCTCCTAAGTGCTGGAATTAAAGGTGTGCACCACCTTGCCCAGTTTAGGTTTTCCGACTAGTCCACTTTGGTTACTCTGTAGGGCAACCCCTCGGACTCAGCATACATGACTCCTGATGCAGTGCTGTCCTTTGGATCTGGGAGTCCCACCCCACACCCGCCAAGGACTCAGGTATTACAGGTTTTGTGCCCAACCTATGTCACTATTAAGAGGCATTGCTCATTTAGAATGAGTCTTTGAAGGGGATTATGGAGCCCTGGTCTCTTCTTCCTCCTTTGATTCACAATCTTGAAGACCTTTTGCTCTGCACTCCCTCCTGCTGAGATATGTTACCACAGGCCCAAAGCAAAAGGGTAAATTGGCTGTGACCCAAAACTATGGGTTGAAACAAACCCTTTCTCTTTATAAATAGATTTGTGTTTTGCATAGTAATGGAAACCTAACACACTTAAAGTTTAGCCATTTGAATTGTATTAGCTATCTAGCACTGGAAGCAAGTCATTATAACGTAGGGTACTAAACACTAATAATAACTTGTTATCTTACACAGTGTTAGTGGGCTCCAAAGTGACTCATTTAGATGGCTCTGGCTCAGGGTCTTTCAGGAAGATGCAATCAGATGCCAGTTGGGAATGCCATCATCTGGAGGTGTTCTCATTTGTTTTATCTTGCTATGATAAAATACTCTGGCCAAAAACAATTTGGAGAGGAAAGGGTTCATTTGGCTTGCACTTCCAGATGACAAGCCATGATGAGTGAAGTCAGGTCAGGACTTCAAGCAGGAACTGAAACAAAAACTTGCTAACTTGCTCTTTGGCTCATGCTTCTCTACCTTTCTTATATTGCCCAGCCTACTTGCCTAGGGATGGTGTCACCTACAGTGAGCTGGGCCCTCCCACATCAATCACTAATACAGACAACCTGTCATAAACATGGCCATAAGCCAGTCTGATTGAGCCTTCAGTTCGAGTGATTTGTCAAGTGATTCTAGATTGTATTAAGTTGACGATAATGGGTAACCAGCACAGGAGGCTTGGTTAGAGCAAGATCTTGTATAAAACAAACAAAAATAAATAAATAAAAGCTTCCATCACATCCCCAAAGAGCTTCACAATCCGACCTGTAGGGAGTATTTTATATTCAAACCCTGAGACCCCAACAGGGTGAAAATGGAGCTTCTAGACTTCTCAGGCTGTAGGCTCTGAAACTCACAGTGTCGCTTCTTCCACACTTTAGATTGAAGCAAGTTAAAGCAGAATGTGGTGCCTGTAGTCCCAGCACCTGGGAGGCAGATGCAAGAGGATTGCCATAAGTTCAAGACCAACCTGGTTCACATAACAAGTTCCAGACCAACTAGGGATAAATAGAAAGACCCGGTATCAAAATAAAAATACATATATATGTATATATTTTACAAATAGTAGCTGTCTTGTTTCCTGTTCACTAGTCTGTAAACTATATATATATATATATACATATTATATATATATTATAAAGCCAGTTTTGTGTGTGTGTCCATGTGTAGAGAGGCACACACACACACACACACACACACACACACACACACAGTGTATACAGGCATTCATGCAGGTCAAAACATAACTTCCCTTTTATTATGTGGGTTCCAGGTTTTGGGGACTGTGAACCCCCAGACCCTGAATTTCCTATAAACAACTTGTTTTCCTGTGCTTGCAACTGCCCTGAACACAAGACCCTCTGGAGTTTCTGATGGCAGGGGAGTGGTTTCTGATGGGCTTGCAGCTGAGAGGGTGTGGCTATTGGTCAAGGAGACCCTATATAAGCTGCCCTGGAACACAATAAAGTGGGCATTCTTGATTCAAGGGGGCATTCTCGCGGATGACCCATGTCTCTGTCTCTGTGTGTTTATGTATGTATTTCAATCTCCAGCCCCTTGCCTATAGAGCAGGGATTGAATGCAGGTTCTCAGGCTTGGTAGCAGGTACCGTTACATTCCTAGCCATCTCACTGGCCCCACATAATAAATAAAGATTTATTTATTATGTTTACAATGTTCTGCCTGCATGTATCCCTGCAGGCCAGAAGTTGGCACCAGATTTTATTACAGATGGTTGTGAGCCACCATGTGGTTGCTGGGAATTGAACTCAGGACCTTTGGAAGAACAATCAGTGCTCTTAACCACTGAGCCATCTCTCCAGCCCCCCACATCCAACTTTTCACATGAGTACTAAGGACCAAACTCAGGTCCTCATACGAGGCCCTCGGATCAGCACTTTACTGATGGAGCTATTTCCCAAGCAGCATAAGGCCAGTGTGCTTCGAGGCAGAGGGGAATTAGCCCTCCTTCCTCTCACAATCTCTTTCTCTATATATAGATGCTGTTTTCATTTGCAATCTGCCAAAGCCAGGGAGACTACTGAATGAGAAAGATTGGTGTGAGGGCTGACAATGTGTAAAGAAGCACCCTCAAGAGAAATAACTAATAGCAGTTAAAATGTCTTTGCAAAGTGTTACATAAATATAGGGTTTCATAATCCACTCCGTCCCCAGTCAGCAACTGTTGTCGCCGGCAGTTTTCCATTAAGCCAAGCTTTCTTTCAATAGGTCTCTGCTCAGCATCTCCCCAACCCCCCCGCCCTCTGCTGAATCCATCAAAGCTTTTGCTGATTCTGGAAGAATCCAGAGAATGAGCACTGGGCCTCCGACAGCAAAGCAGCTGCTCCACATTCTCCCCCTGCTCTCCCAACCCCTGGCTTTAGCGAGAAAACTGAGTCAATGATAACGAAGGCCAGGCCTCCTGGCTCTGAAGGTGCAAGGTTTGATCTGAAGGCAGCTGTTATCCTCTCATTAATCTACAAGTAGCCCTTGTCTTTCCTCCTGTCGCCAGTCTGCGAACCACAGAAAGGTTGACAGAAATCGGAGGGCAGCAGTGCAAGGCAGCGAGGAATCTTAATAAATGTTAGATGTAAGCCTCTCATTTACGGATGAGGAAACTGAGCCCCAGGGAGAGGATGGGACCTGCTCAGGGTTGCCTGGCAGCTAAGTGGGCACTGGCACTGAAGTCTCCCGACTGGCTTCAGACTAAAGCTCTGCCAGGGGTGCCAGTGTGCTCCAGGCAGCCTGGAAGCTCTTTTCAAACCACCCATCAGAGTGGCAGTTGGTGTGTCCTGTTCTCTCCATAATCGTTAGCGTGGGATGGCAGAGCCACAGAAGCAAGAGGTGGGAACAGCTCCTTCAGGGCTGGATGCGAACCACAGAGGGTACTGGGGCAGGGAGAGTCATGGGAAGACACCAAGAGAGTAATTTAAACTTTTCTGTTTAAATTTGTTCTCATTGTATATTTCTTACATAGGAGCTGAGAGGAAGGACTTTAAGGGCATCTCCAACAGATAGGATGTCGGGAAATTTAGTTTGTAGTTTTCTGTAGTGTTTGTGGGGGGATATTCAGAAGACAATTTTGGGTGGGTCCTTGCCTTCTCCTTGTTTGGGACATGATCTTTTTGTTGCTCTCCCAGGTGTATATCAGGCTATCTGTCACTCAAACTTTGTGGTACTCTCCTGTCTCATCCTCCCATTTTCCTGGAGGAGCCCTGGGGATTGCATACATACTTAGTAGTGCACTTGGCATTTATGTAGGTCCTCAGAATTCAAACTTGGGACCTCAAATACTGTAGGCAAAAACCCACCAAACCCCAGCTTCGACCCCTCATTTTACCCAGGTTATAACCATCTCCCTGATATAACATCCCTATTTTCTATACATCCTTTGCTTGGCACTGAGCAGTTTATCCTTTGGTACTGATCACGTGATTATTTAATCCACGCCTTCCTTGTTAGGTTAAGTGTTCAGACTCTCAAGACTTTATCTGCTTTATTCACCGGCCATACTATAGTGTATCTTCAGTTTTTATCTTGGTTCCTGGAGCCTAAAACTTCCTAAGTACTTGCTGAGTGAGGATTGGGAATGTGGCTCCTCGGTAGGCTCTTTGCCCAGGATGCCCAAGGCCTTGGGTTTGATCCCCCATATAGCAATTAATAAAGAATTAAAACTTCTTTGGAAATAGGGCTTTCTGAGTCAGGGTCTTTCTCTGTACTCCAGACTGGCCTTGAACTTTGACATTCTGCCTTCCTCAAGCCTCTCAGATGCTGGGGGGGTTGTATCCATGTGTTGCCAGGGCCAGTAACACTGATGAATGAGTAGGGTGATTTAATTACCAGTGCAATCTTCTGATTTCCTTGTGGTTGGTTTGTTCATTTGTTTTCTCAGAGTCGATGACCAAGCCCAGGGACTTGTGCTTGCTAGGTAAGTGCTCTGCTGCTGAGCTAAATCCCTTATCCCAGTCTAATCTTTTATACCAAACTTCCCAATTCCAAACCAAGAAACCGTGGCCCAGAGATGGGCAACTTGCCCAGGGCCATACAACCACATCTCACAGCTCCTTGTTGATTTTTCACTTCCCTGGCAAGGGCTGGAAAAGGCCCAGAGACGAAGCTGTCATAGTTGTTGGTGAAGATATAACACAATTCCTGAGACTGGGAAATTTAGAAGGAACAGGTATTTATTTTTCACTGTTATTTTTTGGGGTGGTTGGGGAATGTGTGCATATGTGTGTATACATGTTCGCGTGTGTACATGTGCATGCAGACAGCAGAAGTTGCCCTCCAATGGCTTCCTCAGCTGTTCTCCATCTTTTTTTTTTTTTTTTGAGGCAGTGTCTCTCACTAAATCTTGAGTTTACTGACTCAGCTAGGCTGGTTGGCTATTGTGCTCCAGGGATTCACTTGTCTCTGTCCACAAAAGAACTGGAATTACAAATGCACACTGTGGCCTCTGGCTGTATGCAGGTGCTGGGATCTGAACTCAGCTCCTGATGCCTGCATGACAAGCACTTTATTGACTGAGCATCTTTCTCGCTGTTCTTAAGTAAGTATCCGGAAAGTCCAAGGCCAAGGCACCAGCAGGTTTGCTTGTCTTGTAAGAGCTTTTTCCTGCTTTCCACATTGCTGCTTCACCTTCTGGAGAAGTCAAGAGCTGTGTCCTTCCTTACCTGGCAAGATGCAGAAGGGCAAGAGGGTTGAAATCCTCCATTAAATTCTTTTACAAGGCTGTCAAATTTCATTCATGAGGGTGGCGCCTCAAACATTCTATAGATTTTGTTGTTTTGTTTTGTTTTGCTTTGTTTTTTGTTTGTTTGTTTTTTGTTTTTCTTTTCTTTTCTTTATTTATTTTTGATTTTCGAGACAGGGTTTCTCTGTGGCTTTTTGGTTTCTGTCCTGGAACTAGCTCTTGTAGACCAGGCTGGCCTTGAACTCACAGAGATCCACCTGCCTCTGCCTCCCCAGTGCTGGGATTAAAGGTGTGCGCCACCACTGCCCAGCTTTTGTTTTTCTTTTAGACAGGATTTTTCTGTGTAGCCCTTGCTGCCCTGGAACTCACTCTGTAGACCAGGCTGGCCTGGAACTCGGATCTGCCTGCTTTTGAACCATCACACCAGACTGTAGTCCATCTTCTCAACAAGACATGTTCTCCCCTCCCCCGGGAAGCAGGGGTTCTAATCTTGGGGTTCACAAAGAGATGCTGAAATCTATGTACCCTCTGAATTGTACATTAATGTGCCGGGGAGCACATTTCAGTAGAGAGGCTGCAAGCTCTCATCCAGTCCTGAAAGGAGCACCCCTAAAATCTTAGTCCTTGGGGCTTGAGGCAGGAAACTCGAGAGTTGGAGACCAGCCTGGGCTACATAGTGAGAATCAATCTAAAAGAAAGAAAAGAGTGTCCCCCCCCATCTCAATGTGAAAAAGAGTTTATGATACTTTGTTGAAATTGCTTCCTTTTCATCTAGAAAACCCCCCAAAGCCCAAGACTCTTTAACAGCAGACAGCTTGGCCTGAGGCAGGTTGGGAGGCGGCAAGAGATCTATCAAATACGGCATGAGATAGAAATCCGTTTTCAGTTGCAGCTGGTGGGGCTAGACGGCAGGTACCTCCTGAAAATGGTGCCACTTAAGCTGAGCTGTGATAGATGGTGGGGTCTGAGAGCTTAGCAAAGATGTGGTAGAGGAAGAGCCGGAATTGCATCTCGCAGCCCTGATGTCTTTATCAATTCTCCTGCCTGAAAAGAGAGCCTGTTTATGGCAGTCAGTACTGAACTCACTGTCATTAGCCTGGCTGTTTTTTAATTTTCTTTTTTCCTTCTCTGCCTGGCTCAGATACGATGGGGTGGGGGGAAGTAGGGAGGGGAATGAGCTGGTTTTGTGACGACACCTGTCACTAGCAGCTCTTTGTGCTCTTTGTTGAATTATTCATCCTGCAAGATAAATTATTAATTTTCAATTTCGTACGGCAAATGCCAGGCAAACAGGTAGAAATGGAGTTTGAGACCCTGGGCTTGGAGCCATAGACCTCCCGGGGTTCCCTGAAGCACAGGCTATCAGTGCCAAAAAATTATGCGGGAATCCACAAAGGGCTCGCTCTGGAATGCACTTGTCTGAGAATGAAGTTGGCATAGGTTAGGGTGTCCGAGAGGTGGCAGGGCTCCATTCTCTGCTGTCTTTCAGACTTCATTCTCTCCCCTGTCTTAGCCAAAGCACCCTGGTGGGCACCACACATCCATCGTGGGCTCAAGCAGCAGTCGCTGGAGCCCTGACTTGAGGTGACCTTGACTTATTCAAGCAGCCTTCTCAACTTCAGGTCTGTTAGGATAGACCACTTTAAAATTATTTCATTTTTACAATTTATGTCGATCAGTGTTTTGTTTACATGCGTGTCTGGGCACCACCCGGGTTTGGTGTCTGTGAAGGCTGGAGGAACGCAGCCAGTGCTCTTACCTGCTGAGCACCCGTCCAGTCCAGCGCTCTTCTTCCTTGGACGCTGGTTTGTGCACTGCTGGCTGTTATTAGACGTTTGGCTTCTACCTGCTGCATGCCAGTAGCACAGCTCTCTACTCCCTGCCCCCATGACAACCATCGGAAATATCTGTAGACATTATCAAGTATTTCTGGTCTCTTGGTAAGGAACATTAACTCCATTTGAGAAAAGGTAAACACCTCCATCTGTCTGATCTTTTTCTTTTAGTTTCTTTAACTTTTTAAAGTTAATTTTTGTTTTATGTACAAGTGTTTTCCCTGCATGTGTGTCTGTACATCACATATGTGCCTAGTGCACTTGGGAACAGAAGAGGGTATCAGAGCTCTTGGAACTGGAGTTACAGACAGCTGTGTGTCGCCTGTGGGTGCTGGGAATTGAACCCATTCCTCTACAAGAACAGTAAGTGCTCCACCACCGAGCCATCTCTCCAGTCCTTTTTGAAATAAGGTCTCTCTCACTATGGGGCCCAAACTGGCCTCAAATTTAAGATCCTGCTGCTTAAATCCTGGGATTATAAAGGAATGATTTGACACTAGCTCCTTGAATTTCTTTTTATAATTTTTTAAAGTGTTTTTTGAGGCAGGGTTTCTCTGTATAATAGCCCCGGCTATTCTGGAACTCATCACTTAGACCAGGCTGGCCTTGAACTCAGAGATCTACCTGCCTCTGCTTCCTGAGTGTTGGGATTAAAGACCTGTGCTACCATGCCCACCTGTTTTTTTCTGATTTTTTAAAAGTGTGTATGTTTGAGTGTGCATATGAGTGTGTGCATGAGGGCATGTGCTCATGAGGCCTGATGCATCGGATGCCCTGGAGCCAGAGTCACAGGCCGTTATGAGATGCCCGATACGGCTGCTAGGAACTGAACATGGGCCTTCAGGAAGAGCTCTGAGCCAATATCCCCAGCATCCTGCCCCCACCTTTTTGTAAAATTTTTAATAAACGGCAAACAAAGCTGGATGTAGTGGTGCACACCTTTAATCCCAGCACTCAAGAGGCAGGAGCAGGTGGATCTCTGAATTCGAGGCCAGTCTGGGCTACAGAGTGAATTCCAGGACAGGCAGAGCTACATAGTGAGACCCTGTCTGGAACCCCTGACCAACCCCCACAAAGGCAGACAAACAGTTCTCTTGTAAGCAGAGACAGGCCTTGAACTTTCCATCCTCTTGTTTCAGCTGCCCATGTGTTGGGATTACAGGCAGGTACCATCATACCCAGTTTACCCTGGAATTTTTTTTTAAATATTTATTTATTATGTATACAATGTTCTGTCTGTATGCCTGCAGGCCAGAAGAGGGCACCAGACCCCATTACAGATGGTTGTGAGCCACCATGTGGTTGCTGGGAATTGAACTCAGGACCTTTGGAAGAGCAGGCAATGCTCTGAACCACTGAGCCATCTCTCCAGCCCTGGATTTTTTTTTTCTTTTGTAATGCATGAAGTAATGGCTCTTTTTGGTGCTTAAGAAGATCTACCTTAAGTTCCTTTGGCCAGTGAAAGGGAGTGACTGCTTCACTTAGCTGGAGGTCCACAAGGAGAATGTTGAGCTTCAGGTTTGATTGATACAACAAGCCACTGGTCCTCCAAGAGCAGTTCTGCGTCTTTGCTTTGGCACAGGCCGTGAGGGATATGACTGGTTCACTCTGGATCTTAGATGCCTTCTAGTACTGATGGAGCTCTGAGCTTCCTTCCCTCTTCCACGGGAGAAGGAACATGTTTATTCTCAGACTCCAAGTCAGAGTTCTGAGAGTATCGCTGGGTGAGCCATGTAGATGATACGCCTACTTTACAATGAGTGTGAATCTTCAGTAAAATGGATGTGCAGATTGGTTTAACCCCATTGTGCTTCACCCCTGGAACTTAGGATGAAATTGTATCTCATATGTATATGGCTTTGTAGATACTCAAATGGTGGTCTAAGCATCGACAGGGCCCATTGACTGTTTTCAAACCATAGCTGCTGTGAGAGGTACAGACTATGTTTAATGGCTGAATTTGGGACTTAATCTTGGGTTTAGAAGCATGCAAAAATTAGGAGGTTAGCTTCCCTCACCCAGCCACAGGGACTGGAAGTTGGGGAGAGCCAGATTCCCTACCCTAAAATAGAGATGTGGTCAGAAACAAGGGAAACGAAGGCTGCACATGCAGGTCGATGTCCGGTGCACAAGACCGGGAAAGGGAGCGAGGACTAGTGCTAAGCTGTCTACAGAGGAAATCAGACACTCCTGACCCACTGTTCTGATCCCAATCAGAAAACGGTACAGCTAGACAGTACCTTACCTCTCTCATCCTACACCATGGGGTTGCGGAGCACTCACCAAGCTAAATGCTCATCCATATGTAACTAGGAAGGATTAGACAACAGACAATTAGTACCTTGTGAAGCAACCCTTGCCCAATAGGGATAGGAATTGGTGGATAAGTGTGTTGCCCTTTATTATTCAGAGGGAATGTTTCCAAGATGTATTTCCTGAGGCAGTCCAGCAGGTCTCCAAGGATTGAGCCATTAGTTACCATATTAGGACCATTGTTTATCTTAGCTTTAAAAAAATGTGTGTGTGTGTGTGTGTGTGTGTGTGTGTGTGTGTGTGTGAGAGAGAGAGAGAGAGAGAGAGAGAGAGAGAGAGAGAGCGCATATGGAATCCAGAGGACAACTTCCAGTTTCATCTTCAGGAAGGCTATCCATCTCCTCTGAGACAAGATTGCTCACTAGCGTTGAGCTCACCAATTAGGCTAGACTGGCTGGCCAGCGAGCCCCCAGGATCTGCTTGCTTCCACCGTCCCAGAGCTAGGATTACAAGTGTGTGCCAGCCCCCCTAGCTTTTTACATGAGTGCTGCAGATAGAACTTAGGTTCTCACATTTGCAAAGCAAACACTTTATAGACTGAGCTGTTGCCTTAGCCCCTTGGATTATTTTATTTCTTTTTATACAGGGTCTCATGTATCACACATTTCCCTCAAATTTACAATGTAGTCTGAGGATAATCTTAAACTCTTTTCCTTCTTTTTTTGTTTTTGCTTTGGTTGTTGTTGTTGAGACAGGGTCTCACTACACTGCCCTGACTGGCCTGGAACTTACCATGTAGAACAGCCTGACCTCTGACTCACAGAGATCCTCCTGCCTCCACCCTCCCCCTCCCTGTGCTGGGACCATAGGTGTGTGCCACTATGCTGGGTAATGTGATGCTAGAGACTGAACCCTGGCTTTGTGCCCACAATGTAAGCACTCTACCAACTGAGCCACATTCCCTGTTCCCATACGTTTTGTTTTGTTTTGTTTAAGATGAGTCTCACTGTGTAGTTCTGACTGTCCTGAACTCACTGTATAGACCAGGCTGGCAGAATTCAGAGCTTCTCCTGCCTCTGCCTCCTGAGTACTCGATCAAAGGCGTGCACCACCGTACCCTGTTCCTAACTTCTGCTTTTCTTCTTTTCCTGTCTTCTTGCTCTGTGGGGTCACTTCCTAGTAACAGTTGTCCACTCAGAAGCCTCGGAGCAGACCTCTGTTCTGGGGAACCATGGCAAACAGGATTCAGGTTTTCTGAGATTTATTTTTTCACATTAATTTGCTCTCTCTCTCTCTCTCTCTATCAGAAAATAACTTATGGGAATTTGGTTAGGTTCTCTTCCTCTGTGTGAGCCTTGAGGATAAAATTTGGGTGATCAGACTTGGTGGCAAGCACCTTTACCTGCTCAACCATCTGGCTGGTACAGATATCATATATAAAATAAATATGTTTGGGGGTCTGAGGATGTAGGTAAATGGTAGAAAGATCCCCAGCACACACATGAAAAGTAGGTTTTGTATCTTCAGTTAGTGTCCCTCCTGAAAGTGGCTCTGAAAGGCAACAGTTGGAATCCTCCTGAGGTCCAGGCCTTTCCTGGAAGGAGGCAACACCCAGCCAGTTCTAGTATCTGGGAAGAGCAGACAGCGACAGATAAGTTGTCAAGGACTAACTTCTGGCCTTGAAGGCTTTATCAAGACTAGCCCTGCCTCCAGCTAAGTTCCTGTGATTCAGACAGAGGATGTCAGGGGTCCCTCAGTGTGACGGGCCTGCTTAGGGTAGCTTGTCAGCAAAGGTAGAAAACAGCCTTTGTGGAGATCCTGAGGTGGGACTGCATCCTGGGTTGTTGCCTTGTATTCAGGATGCTCTCTTTCACTGACCACAGATGTACTACGTACATCTCTGCTTCTTGCTGCCCCGGGCTCAGGTTCCTTTCCTGGTGCCCACCCATGATCCTTGCCACTGTTGGGAGGAATGCTCCACTCTCTCAATGTCTGGCCTTTGCCCCACCATTTTTTACCTTTGGGATGAGGTTGTTCCTTGTTCCTTGCTGACAGCCAAGATGCTTCTTACCTTTCTTCATAAGAGAAAACCACAGTAGTGTCTTCAAGGCATCAAAGTGTCTACTTCATACGCATCTAGCGGAGTCTCCACCTGATGGGGGCAGAGCTGAATGGTCCTGATTATCCCAGGCTGGTATTTTCCAGTGGGTCCCCATGGCAGTATAAGAGCTAGTGTGTCAGCTGGGTGGTGGTGGCACATGCCTTTAATCCCAGCACTTGGGAGGCAGAGGCAGGTGGATCTCTGTGAGTTCAAAGCCAGCCTGGTCTACAAGAGCTAGTTCCAGGACAGGCTCCAAAGCTACAGAGAAACCCTGACTCGAAAAACCAGCTAGTGTGTCTGATGACAACTTATGCTGGAGAGGATTGAAATAAAGGGAGCACTCCTCCATTGCTGGTCAGAGTGCAAATGGGTACAGCTACTTTGGATATCAGTATGGCAATTTCTCAGAAAATTAGGAAACAGTCTACCTCAAAACAAAGATATATACTTTTGTATATATACCCAAAGAATGCTCAATTGTACCACAAGGACATGTGCTTAACTACGTTCATAGCAGCTTTGTTTGTCATAGCCTGGAAACAACCTAAATGCCCCTCAACCGGAGAATGGATAAGGAAAATGTGGTACATTTACACAATGAAGTACTTACTATACAGCAGAAAAATAAAATTGACATCTTGAAATTTGCGGGTAAATGGATGGATCTAGAAAACATCATATTGAGTGAGGTGACCCAGACCCAGAAAGACAAATATAATATGTACTCACCCACAAGTGGCTTTTAGACATAAAGCAAAGAAAAATCAGTCTACAATTCACAATCCCAGAGAACCTAGGAAACAAAGAGGACCCTAAGAGAGACATACATGGATCTAATTTACATGGAAAGTAGAAAAAGACAAGATATCCTGAGTAAATTGGGAGCATGGGGACCATGGGAGAGGGTAGAAGGGGAGGGGAGAGGAAGAGAGGGAAGTGAAAAAAAATATATAACTCAATTAAAAACAATAAAAAAATAAAAGAAGAGCTAGTATATAAGTTCTTCAACTTTATCTTGTCTTATCCAACTACCATCCACCATTAAACCAGCTGTGTTGCCTAACCAGGCCATGCTAAACTCCTGCCTCATGCTTGTGGCCCAGAAGGTCCCGCTCTGCAGGATGTTCTTTCTACTTCTGCTCCTCTTTATCTCTGGCATGCTTTGAGTCATCTTTCAGGTCTCAGATAATTGCTATGTACTCCAGTAAGTCTTTGCCATCTTCAGCTAAGCAATGCTCCTTCTCTAAGTTCCCAGGTTGCCTAAAATAAACCTTAGCACGTTGCTTGTGCCTATTTGCTTGTGTTTGTCTCCTGCAGTAGGTGACAAATTCCTAGACATTCAGATCTCGTTTTGAGTTCATCCATCAGTCCCTCAGGGCCACAGAGAGAAGGTGCTTGGTAGATATTTGTTGGGTAAATGGAAGTCAGCTGTAGAGTTCCATTTACTAGCGTGTGTGAATCCTTGGGTTCCATTCTTAGCACTGCCCCCACCCTCCACCTGCCCCAAAGGATTTCAGCTGTCAGGATGGCTTACTGGGTAAAGTCACCTGCCACCAGATGATCTGAGTTTGATTCCTGGGACCCACATGATGGAAGGAGGGAACCAACGTCTACAAGTTGCCCTTTGACCTCTATATACTAACTGTATACCCTCCCATAGACAGATAATAAATAAATATAAATTTAAAAAATTACATGTGTGCTATGGTGGTGCCTGTATGTGTGTGCCATATGTTAACTTGTACATATATACACGTAAATAAATAAAATTTTGCCAGGTGTGGAGGCACACACCTTTAATTACAGCATTCAAGAGGCAGAGGCAAGGGGATCTATGTGAATGTCTGATAAACATAATGAGTCCCAGGTCAGCCAATACTGTAGTGAGATCCAGTCTCATAAATAATTAAACAATTTTAAAAAATCTAAGAAGCCTAGTTGAGGGTGTACTCAGAGGAAATGAAATCTTATGTCTCATATAATTTTAAAAAAGGAAAATAATTCACATGTTAATAGGGCATGTTAATATTATCAAGTTATAGTAACATATTAAATACATATTTGCATAGTCAAATACCTTAAAAGTGACACAAGCACAAAGTAAAAACTATTATTAAATGTGGGCAGAAAATAAATATACAGCAACAGAAAACACAAGCAGTTTGTGTTTCCCGCTAGCCCTTGCCTTTGGGCGACTGTATTTTTCTAAGTAGCAGCACATGCTTTTTCTACCCTTTCACTTAGCGTTACAACATCAACATTTTTCCACATTGGAATGGTGACCTTTGGAGCTAAAATGGGGCTTTAGAAATGGTCCTCCCCATCTGCCTTATTTTTAGAGATAAGACAAACTGTGGTTCAGTACAGTGACCCGTTCCAAATCTCCCAATAGAATGACAATTCTAGTTTCTTAACTTTCTGACCCATGATGTCACCTTCCTGCCCCATGGCATTTGAGATCTCTTTGGTGCTTTTTCCACTATTGGTTCTGAATAAGAAAATACTTGGAAACAAGGATTCGGAGGCCAAGACCAATCAAAATTTGACTTGTGTATAATCATTTATTAGAGTTTGATGATACAAAATTGTATAGTGCCGTGGATGTCTCACACACTGCTGGCTGGGAAGTAAATTGGTACCTTGGTATGACTACTTTGGAAAATAAAAACTGCTGTAGATGGTGGTAGCACATGTCTTTAATCCCAGCAGTTGGGAGGCAGGGGCAGGCAGATCTTAGTGAGTTCGAGGCCAGCCTGATCTACAAAGTGAGTTCCAGGACAGCCAGGGCTACACAGAGAAACCCTGTCCCAAAACACAAAGAACAAACAACAAAAACAACAAAACTGTTGTAGAATCTATACTATATAGTTCTGGTCCTAGAACCCACATAATAGGAGGAGAAATTAACACACGCAGATTGTCACATCCTCTGTGTGTGTGCACACCTCTCTCTGTCACTCTCCGTAAGTGAATGGGTGTAAAAAGATGAGCCCACAGGTTGAACAGACATCACAGAGGTACAAGGATGCTCACAGCTTTCTTATTCAGTGCTTTAAGTCAGCATTCCCTCCTGCAGCTACTACTCTCTCTTACCTTTATTTTTGTTGTCTAGTGCAGGGGTTGGAACCCAGGGTCTTGAGAATGCCAGGTAAAGTCCCTATCACTGGGCCACAGCACCAGCTGACAATAACTCTTTTATTGTTATCGTTTGTTCTATCTTGAGCCTTAAACAAATCAATCTGACTGTATACAATTTCTGGATACAACCACTATGTCCACCCTCAGAAAATGCACAAACAATTTTTGTCTATTCATTAACAAAAAATAAAAAACCCGCAAACAACAATGTGGGGCTGGAGAGCTGGCTGAGCAGTTAAGAGCACTGGCTGCTCTTCCAGGGGACCCAGGTTTGCTTCCCAGCACCCACATGGTGCCTCACAACTACAGAATACAGCATTCTCTTCTGACCTCCTGGGACACCAGGCATGCATGTGATACACATACAAACACACCATACACAAAAAATAAAATAAATAAGTTTTTAAAACCTAATTTAAAAAAATCACTGCACCCCACAAGGAAAAGCAATGAACCACTGCCACAGGCCAAGTCATGTGTCCATGAATACACGGTTGACTGAAAGAAGCCGGGTACAGGAAGGAACATGGCTTGATTTATTTATGGCTCCAAGATAGAACAAACGATAACAATAAAAGAGAAATCGTCAGCTGGCGCTGTGGCCCAGTGGTAGAGAGTTTACCTGGCATGCACAAGGCTCAGGGTTCCAACCCCTGCACCATACAGCAAAAATAAAGAAAAGAGAGAGTGGGGGCTGGAGAGATGGCTCAGCGGTTAAGAGCATTGCCTGCTCTTCCAAAGGTCCTGAGTTCAATTCCCAGCAACCACATGGTGGCTCACAATCACCCGTAATGAGGCCTGCAGGAAGAATACTGTATACATAATAAACAAATAAATAAAAAAAAGGAAAGAGAGAGTGATGGTCGTGTAAGAGGGAATGCTGACTTAAAGAGGGTATGAGAGCCCTGGGAACACAGTGAAGTGGGGGTGGTGATAACATCTATATCAGTGAAAATCAATTATTTCAAGACAGCGTTTCACTGTGGCCCACCCTGGCTTGGAGCTCACCAAGTAGACTGGGCTGGCCTTGAATTCACAGAGATCAGCTTTCTTTGCCTCCAGACAACCTAAAGTAAGGGAATGTACCACACCTGGAAAAAACATGGGGGTGGGGGGTGGGGAATGGGAGTATAGCTCAGTGGTAAAATATTTTTCTGCAGTATGTAAGGCTCTGGCTTCCATTCCCAGCACCATAAAACAGATGACCGTCAAAAACGCACACAATTTTTTAAAATAAAAAGATGCATTGAAGCGAAGAAATGCAGTCTAGATATATTTGTATATAGATAATGTAAATAGATATACATCAGGACAACTTGTAAAGAGCAAGGATTGATTTTGGCTCGCATTTTGGAAGTGTCAGTCCGTGATACACTGGCTCCGTTGTATTCAGTGAGGCAGCACATCATGGCAGGCGCACATGCCAGATCAAAACTGTTTGCCTCATTGCCAGAAAGCAAAGGAGAGAAATGGGGCCCGTAATCTCCTTCAAGAGCAAGTGCACTATGACCTAAGTGCCTTCTAACAGCACTACCTCTTAAATATGTCACCACCAGGCCAATGGGATGACTCAGCAGGTAAAGGTACTTCGCTGCCAAGCCTGCCCACGAGTGTTAAATTCCCGGGATTCTCTTGGCAGAAGGAGAGAACTGACTTCTGCAAGCTGCTCTTGGACTCATCATGTTCACACTCACTGTGTGTCCTTCCTTCAAATACAAATAAATACATGTAGTTTAAAATATTTATTTATCTTTATTTTATGTGTATGGGTGTTTTGCCTGCATGTAAGTCTGTGCATCATGTGTGTGCAGTGCCCTTGGAGACCAGAAGAGAGTGTTGGATGCTCTGGAGCTGGAGTTACAGTGAGCAGCCATGAGGCTGCTGGGGACTGAACTTGGTTCCTCTGCAAGAGCAAGAAGTGCTCTTAACTGCTGAGCTATCTCTCCAGCCTCAGTAAGAATAATACATATATAGAATATATACATGTAATAAGAAATATATATATATATAATACCATGGTCTTCCAATAGTACCATCTGGATTAAGTCTTTATATGTGGGACTTTGGGGGACATTTGCCACCTAAACTCTAGCAGGTTGTATATTCAAAATCTGAACACTTCATGTAAGAAATGAAAATTTTAAACAGAGTTTAAGCAAAGTTTTATGCTTCCCAGAATGATACAATCTGATTACGGTCTATAGTTTAATTAATTATATTATGGCAGCTTCCTGGTTTTGATACTACAATAGAGTTGTGTAAGAAGTTCCTATGGGGGGAGGGGGAAAAACACGTTGAATCATGGGTATATATATCCTTTTTCTATGACTTTTTCCCCAGTTTCTTGTGGGTACATAATTCTAAATTTAGAAAGCAACTTCCTAGTCTACTTATAAAAATCAGGTGTTCTAAATAGGGCACTTTTAGTCAAGCTCCTTCTACCTTCAGTCTAAGTAAAGATGTTTTTAGTAATTCTTTGAGAATTTTGTTCAACACATTTTGGACATATTTATACTCCTCGACTCTTTCCCTTTAGCCTCTCAGCCCTTCCATTCCTTCCCACCTAACTCTGAGATTAAGTGTTTTCTTTCCTGACTGAATCCAGTTTGTGGCACCCACCCACTCTCGGGATTCATGTCTGCTCCACGGTATGGTCAGGCTACAAGGGGGTCACATCGTTTTAAAAAGACTGGCCCTCTTTCTCCCAACAGCTATCAAATGCTCAGCGCTCTTCAGCTAGAGGTGACTCATGTGTCCTTCTGTCTGTAGACAGAACACGTTGTCTGGGTGGAGCCTCCGCAGGTGGTGTGCAGGCTGCCACACTCCCTCTTAAGTTCATTGGCCCTTTCATGCCTGGGAAACAGTGTCCTGGAAGTTATCCACCTCTTTTGGCTCTTGCAGTCTTTCTGCCCTTCTCTTCCACAAAGATCTTTGAGTCTTGGGGTGAGCTTTCAACCAAATTCAAGAATAAAATATACTTACAGTGTTTTCTAAGTGCCTTCCTTCCTTCTTCAGCTCTTGTCATTCGTCTATGTATCTGGGTATCCATCCGTACACCCACCTGTTTTCCCTCATATATCCATCCCCGTCCTCCTTTTCTTCCTTCCTTTTCTTGTACTATTAAGAGGAGGCTCCTTCCTCTTCCTCTTCCCAGCCCCTGTAATCACTGTATGAGCTCTGCCAGTTCTGAGGGGTCACTTCCACTTTGCTTCTTAGGCTCTTACTACCCAAAGCCCTGGTGAATTCAAGAGTTGGGAAGTCTAGAATTTTTTTTTTTTGGTGGAGTTTCATGTAGCTCAGGCTAGCCCCATAGGTAGCTGAGCATGAACCTCTTTAATCCTTCTGCCTCCATTTTCCAAGTCTTGGTATTACAGGCCTGAGCCACCACCCCTGGCTTCTAAGTCTAGAATTATTGCTACTCTCCTCCCTGCTCCAACCCCTGGTGACCTATTGGCCAGGTCTTTAATTTGTAAGTCTGGGTTCACCTGTTTGGAAATGTGTTGGATAATATGTACCTCCTCCCTCATCGGGGAGCTTTAATTACTGTTTGCAACGTTGCTTAAGATGTGGAGATGAAAGGTACCTTTAAAAGCCGTGTTACTGGCACCAGTAATAAAGCTGAGGAGTTTGTTTGCGAATTCGCAAGGTTGTCTGTCATAGCTGGGAAAGCACACAAAAAGCTTGATTTTATGTGGAAAAACCTTGCCCTGAAGCCAGCCAAGGGGCCTGCTTGGTATAAATAGTAAGGGCATGGTGTACCTTAAAGTACTTTGCAAATTCCACATTCTTGTGTGCTCCTGAAAAGACAGAGACCACCCTTGCAAAGTCGAAAACAAGGAGTTACCTGGGGTTATGCGACAGGAAGTCCAGGGGCCAGTTTCTGACTAAAACCATACTCTGTTCTCTTCACAGTTTATGAGAAAAGTTTGCTTAGGCACAAGGCTTTTTATTTTTTTTTATCATCAATACTCTACTTTTCTTTCTGACCATGTTTCTGTCAGAACCATAGCTAGCAAGGCCTCCTGGGAACCAGCCATTCTAGGGAACATTCAGAAGGTGCTAAGACAAAATAAAGGTCTAAAACTCAGCCTCAAAGCATCTCCCATCAAACCAGAGGATAAAGAGGACCGAGTGGCCTATATTTAGCTTTTACGTCATCGTCCCCTGTTATTAATAATAACTGCCCCCTTTGGTGCGCCCAGAGCCCTTTGAAATGCACTGCTTTATGTGATCCACCGACAAAGCTGGAATTTCCAGCTCCGACTTAGGGACTGAAGCTTCAGCGACTTTCTAAGGGGACACAGTTCAAGTGATGCTCCTGGGATTTACACTTAGTCTTGAGAACTGGAAAGATCTAAGGGAATCTCAAGGAATTCCAGAGAAGGAAAACCTTGGCTAGTCTTTCGGCAAAGATCTGAGAGGTGACCACTGACAGAGTGGAGGTGCGGTGCGAAGGTCGTGGGTGTGGAGGCTCTGGTTTGCGCTGGACTCTTCATCTCTCTGTGGACTAGAGCGTGACTTATCGCCCGCGGAGCTGCCATTCCCTCCTTTGTTAAATGGAGTCATAATAACAGTGTTTCTTTCTTCCCTGGCTGTGTTAAAGAGATGATGTATGGAGGACACAAGTTATTAGAGGTGAGCTAAGTGACCAACTAAATGGCAAACTCACCTTGAGCCATGAAGCAACCATCTCGGAAGTTAAGAACAACAAAAACCTTTTGAGATAACTATGGGTTTAAATGTAGTTATAAGAAATCATTCTGAAGCCAGGCGGTGGTGGCACACGCCTTTAGTCCCAGCACTCGGGAGGCAGAGGCAGGCGGATCTCTGTGAGTTCGAGGTCAGCCTGGTCTACAAGAGCTAGTTCCAGGACAGGAGCCAAAAAGCTACAGAGAAACCCTGTCTCGAAAATAAAAAAAAAAAAATCATTCTGAGCTGGATGGTGGTGGCACATGCCTTTAATCCCCACTTGGGAGGCAGAGGCAAGTCCAACTTGGTCTACAAGATCTAGTTCCAGGACAGCTATGGCTGGCTGTTACACAGAGAAAGCCTGTCTTGAAAGATCAAAAATAAATAAATAAATAAATAAAACCACCCTGCCTGCCACTTGCTACCATTCCTGCTCACCACAGTAGATTCTTACTCTTTTTTTAAACTATAAGCCAAAATTAATTAACAGGTTAAAAGGAAAAAATGAAAGGAAGAAAGGAAGGAAGGAAGAAAGAAAGGGAAGAAATGAAGAAATAAATCATTCTAAGAAACCCCTAATCCTTTCACTCCCACATAGGTACTATCTTGATCGGTATTTATTAATTTAAGCATAGGGTCTTGCTCTGTGTTTTAGTTTGCTTCTCATTTCAGTGATAAACATCAGGAGCAAAAGCAACTTGGGAGGAAAGGGTTATTTTAGCTGATAGTCTGTAGTTCATCATGAAGGTAAGTCAGGGCAGGAACTCAAGGCAGGACTCTGGAGGCAGGAGCAGAGCTGAAGGCATTCCTTGGCCATGGAGGGATGCCGCTTACTGACTTGCTCCCCATGGCTTGCTCAGCCTGCTTTCTCATACAGCTCAAGATCACTTGTCCAGGAGGGGCACTGCCCTCAGTAAACTGGGTCTTCCCATCGACCATTAATCAAGAAGATGCTGTACAGGTATGTCTACAGGTCAATCTGGTGGAGGGTTTCTGCTAAGTTTTCTCTTCCCAGATGACTCTAGCTTGTGTCAAGTTGACAAACGCTAACCAGCAGTCTTTCAGTCCCACGTTGGCCTGAAACTCATAATCCTCCTGCACAGCCTCCAGAATATTTGGGATTTTAGGCACCACGGGAATACAGGTATCATTACCACCATGCCCAGTTTATGGTAATAGCACGTGTAACTATCATAACTAGGAACTTGACATTCTTGTGGCCTACCATCTAGGTGTGGCTTATGTCCATAATACTAGAACTTGGGAAGCTGTTGGGAGGTTGGTTGTGAAGTTGAGTACATATTGGGCTACATAACAAGTACCAGGCCAGCCAGGGTTATGTAGCCAGGGATATGGTTCAGTGGTTAAGAACACTTGTTACTCTTGCAGAGGACCACGTTGATTCCTAGTACTCACATGGTGACTCACAGGCATCCTTAACCTGAGTTCCAGGGGACCTTGACACCTCCTTCCATTTCCGACTTCCATGGGCACTAGTACCAGGCATGCAGGCAAAACAAACACATAAAAAGAAATAAAAATTTAAAGATGAATGAAAAACCAAAAAAGAATGAATTAATGGCTAGATGGATGAATGAATACATGTAACATGTAACACAATTTGTCCATTTTCAGATTTTACCAGTTTTTCAGCCTTCATGTATGCTTTTATCTTTGTGCATCTGTATATTTATTTCTATAACTTTTTTCATGTGTGTAGAACTGCTTGGCTGCCCCCACAGCTGGGTTACAAAACATTCCCACTGAAAGGACGCCTTGTGCCTCCCTTTACAGCCACCACGTTCTGTTCTCCATCCTTACTAGTGAGCGCCAACCTACTTACTGTCTCTCCAGCTCACATAAAGGATGCTTTATAAATAGAACCACACAGTGTATTGGTTATTTTTCTCATTGCTGCAACAAAATACCTGACAAGAACAAATCAGAGATCGGAGGGCTTACTTTGGCCTCCAGGTCTGGGCAGAGAAAAGTGAATGCAGTCTCAGTTCATTCCCTCCTTTTCTTCAGGGCGGTGCCCCAGTCTATAAGATGGGACTATCTGTGTTTAGGATAGGTCTTCACACCTCAATTAACCTAGAAACTCGCTCACAGCCAGGCAGTGGTGGTGCATGCTTTTAACCCTAGCACCTGGGAGGCAGAGGCAGGGGGATCTCTATGAGTTCGAGGTCAGCCTGGTCTACAAGGAGAGTTCTAGGACAGCTAGGACTAACCAGACAAGCCCTGTCATGAAAAAAAATAAAAAAAGAAAGAAGGAAGGAAGGAAGGAAGGAAGGAAGAAACTCTTTCACAGAAGTTTGTCTTCTAGGTGATTTGAGAACTTGTAAGGTTAAAAATCAAGATTAACCTTAACACAGTATGTATGCTTTTGAGATAGGGTTTTTGTTGTTGTTATTGTCCCCCCACCCCATTGTTTTATTTTCAAGACAGGGTTTCTCTGTAGCTTTGGAGCCTGTCCTGGAACTAGCTCTTGTAGACAAGGCTGGCTTTGAACTCACAGAGATCCACCTGCCTCTGCCTCCCAAATTCTGGGTTTAAAGGTGTGCATCACCACTGCATGGCTTGAGATAGTATTTTTAAGTTTTGTTGTTGTTGTTGTTGTTATTTTGAGACAGGGTTTCACTGTGTAACAGCCCTGGCTGATGTAGAACTCACTCTGTAGACCAGGGTGGCCTCAAACTCATGGAGATCTGGCTGCCTCTGCCTAAATGCTGGGATTAAAGGCATGCACCACCATCTCCCAGTTTATCATTTTTTAAATATGGAATACTTCATGGATTTGAGTCATCTTTGCACAGAGAACGTGCTAATCTTCTCTGTATTGTTCCAATTTTAGTATATTTGCTGTTGGTGTGAGCATACTTTCATCCTTTAAAGGAAGATTTATTTTTAGTTTTTATGTGTGTGTGTGTATGTATGTGTCTGTGTGTGTGCATACCACATGTGCACTAGTGCTAGAGGAGGCTAGAAGAGGGTATCAGATTCAGAGCTAGAGTCACAGGCAGCTGCAAGCTATCCAATGTGGGTGCTAGGGACTGAACTCATGTCCTTTGGAATAAGAATAGCAAGAGCTCTTAACCGCTGAGCCATCTCTCTCTCCAGCTATTTATTTATTTATTCATTTGTATGTGTGTGTGTGGTGGTAGTGGTGTGTGTGTATATGTGTGTGTGTGTGTGTGTGTGTGTGTTTGTGTGAGATGTGAGATTTCTTTCTGTATGCTGTGAATGTGTTTTGTTACCATTGGTTAATAAAGAACTGCTTTGGGCCTCTGGCAGGGCAGAGTAGAGCGCCTCCCAGGTGCTAGGATTTCCAAGCAGAGATGGAGGAGAAAAGAAGGTGGAGTCAGGGAGATGCCATGTAGCTGCTTTAGGAAACAGACACACCAGAACATTACCAGTAAACCATGAGCCTCGTGGTAAAATATAAAATAACAGAAATGAATCAACTTAAGATATAAGAATTAGTTAACAAGAGGCCCTATAGGCTTATAGGCCAAGCAGTGTTTCAATTAATATAGTTTCCATGTGATTATTTCGGGTCTGGGCAGCAGGGAATGAATAAGCCTCCACCTAATGTGTGTGTGGTAATAGTGTGTGTGTGATAGCAGCAGTGTGTGTGTGTGTGTGTGTGTGTGTGATGTTTGTCTGTATGTGGAGCATGCATGTTGAGGTCAAACGATAGCTTTCCTAAGCTGGCTCCTTCCTACCATGATATGGGTTCCAGGGATCAAACTTAAATTTTCAGTCCGGTGATAAGTGCCTGCAGAACCATCTCCCCAGCCTGGATTGTTTTTTCTCTATTCAACATGATTTTCTTGAAAACCAACAAAGATGCTACAAGTGGCAAAAGCTCTTTCCTTTTTTGCTGCTGAGTAGTATTCCATGGAATAGATTTACCAGTGTGCTTAAAATGCGTCCACTAAAGGACGTTTGGGAGTGGTGGTTTTCCACTCGGGGCTACTAGAAATGAAGTTTCTAGAACAAGCATGCAGAAGTTTTGTCTGATTATGAAGTTGATTTCTCTAGGGTAAATGGTCTTTGTTAGGTGTTGAGTTACGTGGGAGCTGCTGTATCTCTTCCACGGTGACTTTGCGTGTGGTGTGCACACTGACAAGGCACAAGTGTGGACAGTCTGGTGGCTCTCCATCCTCGCCAGCTGCCAGCACTGCCGTCCATTTTCACTTTAGCAGTTCTGACGATGCCGTGTATCCTTTCATGTCCATTTGCCATTATGCATTGCTTTTAGTAAAATGTCTGTTCACATCTTTTCCAGTTTTCCCATTGGTTTGGTGTTTGTGAGGTTTTTGTTTGTTTGTTTTTCTTTCTTTCCTTTTTTAAAAGTTTTTTTGAGGCAGGGTTTCTCTGTGTAACTGCCTGACTGTCCTGGACCAGGCTGGCCTCAAACTCACAGAGATCTGCCTCTGACTCCCAAGAACTGGGATTAAAAGCATGCACCAAGCCGGGCGGTGGTGGCGCACGCCTTTAATCCCAGCACTCGGGAGGCAGAGGCAGGAGGATCTCTGTGAGTTCGAGGCCAGCCTGGTCTACAAGAGCTAGTTCCAGGACAGGAACCAAAAGCTACGGAGAAACCCTGTCTCGAAAAATCAAAAAAAAATAAAAAATAAAAAAATAAAAGCATGCACCACCACTATTTGACTGTTTTTTTATTTTTATTTTATTTATTTTTTTGAGGCAAAGTCTTACTGTATAACCCCGCTAGTCTGGAACTTATGACATAATACAAACTGGCTTTGAACTCACAATCCTGGCACAAGCTTCTGAGTGGGTTTGTAAGCGTGTGCCACCATATCTGGGTGTCTGGGTTTTAACTGCTAGGTGTTGTAAGTTCTTTGCTGGGTATATAGTTTACAAATATTTTCTTCAAGTCTGTAAGTTTTTCATCTCTTTTATGCTGTTGTCAATAGAGTTTTTAATTTTGATAAGGTTAATAGAGTATTTAATTATGATAAATTTGATAACTTACTAGTTTTTCCTTTATGGGTTGTATTTTGATGTTGGAGCTAAAGACTTTTTGCCTAGCCCCAGGTTGCAAAGATTTTCTTTTTTCTTTCTAAAAGTTGTATAGTTTTACATTTTACATTTAAGCCGTAAATCCATTTCGAGTTAATTTTTTATGTGATCCAAGTTTATTCATTTGCCTGTGGATAGTCAATTACTTAGATATCTTTGAAAAAACTATTTTTTCCCTCTATTGGATTACTTTGGCATCTGTCAAAAACCGACTGGGTATATTTATATAAATGTATTTCTGAGCCAAGAACCCAATGGAATTTTAACTCAAATATTGAACTTGGGTGAATGCAAGAAATCAATCTGAATAGAGACTGAATGAAGGCCAGCATGAGAAACGTTTATCAATCAAGCTAATGTTCTCTGTAATTAAATACGACACTGTAAGAAATTGACTGTGAATACCTTGATCATGAGCTCAGGGAAGTGGTTCCCGTCAGAAGGAGACAGTGAAACAGTTTCTGACTGTGGAGCCAGGGAGACTGGCTTTTACGCTGTGGGAACTGTACTTATTACCTGACTCTAAGCAGGTAAACACGTTAACTAGCCTCTTGGCGCATCAGTGGAGATCATATTAACTTGCCTCTTAGAACCAGCTTGAGGTCCAATGAGAGGGGACCTGCAAAATGGTTGACAGACATTTTTTGTTTTTGTCTTTTTAGTTATTTTATGTGCATGGGTATTTCTCCTGAAGCTATGCCTGTGTATCACCTGTATGCCTGGCTCCCAAGGACGACAGAGGAGGGTGATGGATTCCCTGGAACAGGAATTACAGACATTTGTGAGCGACCTTGTGGGTGCTGGGACTTTAAACCAGGTCCTTTTAACTGCTGAGCCATTGCTCCAGTCCCTGATACTAAGTTTGCCTATAGTAGCCACAGCATGGCAGATTAAAAGTGTGCACCACCTCTGCCTGGCAATTTGGAAGTTTTATCCCATATTCTCTCTTAGCATTCTCTTGAGCATCTTCATGTGGTGTCTTATTCTTTCAATAAGGTAGTGTGTGTGTGTGTGTGTGTGTGTGTGTGTGTGTGTGTAGGAGAACTGGGGATTGAACCAAGTGTATTAAACAGGTGCTCTACCACTGAGCCATCCCCAAAACTAATGCTTTAGAAAAGGGAAGTAGCTTAGTGGCTACTGTCTAGGGTGGTTTAAAAGGACCAACAAAAGCAAAATGCAGAAACCCTGGAAAATTTCTGCACACCATTCATAGATATAGTGAGCATGGTTGAACATGAGCCAGCAAACCATGGGTCAGGCCAAAATCTTGCTCTGTCCTTACCACTAACCTGTGTTCTTGACCTGAGAGCTAAGAAGTTTTCACACTTCAGAGAGAGGAGGGAGGGAGGGAAGGAAGAAACAAAGGAAGGAAGAAAGGATGAAAGGAAGAAAGGGTGGGAGGAAGAGGAGAAGGCAGGGAGGGAGGAAGATGCTGTAGAACTGTATATGGTTTACAAAGGCTAAAATACTGATTGTCTGGTTCTTTATAGAAATATTCTGTTGTACTTTGTTGTAGAAGATAAACATAAGGCTCCAGAAGCAGAAGCTAGCTAAGTATGGTGGCATATTTCTTTAGTCCCAGCACTGTGAGGCAGAGGCAGATGACCTGTGAGTTTGGACCAGCAAGCTTCAAGCCAGTCAAGGCTACATAGTGAGACCCTGTGTCAAAATTGACCAGCCAAAGAAACAAAAAGGGAGAGTGCTGTCTGGCTAGAGGCCAACAATCAGGATCTAGACACCCATCCATTCATCTAAAATACAGCTGGAGCTCACGCTGTATATAAGAACATATGCTTACCAAGTTAGGAAGACAGTATACAACATTTTCAACGTGGGTTTATAAGTCCCAGGAATTTGTTCTGCAAACTCTACAATTTCCTTTTTCTGTTTGTGGTTTAAGACAGGGCTCCCACTCTGCAGCCCAAGCTGGCCCAGGACTCACTATGTAGGCCGGCATCAAACTTGCGACACTTTTCTTGCTTCGACTTTACAAGTGCAGGGACGACAGGCCTGAGCCACCATGCCCAGCTGTAACTTTCGTGTGATCACGATGTGCATTCGTGTATCAAGGCTCTGGGAAGTTGTGCAACAATTCTGATAAAGGCAGAGTGTCTCACACGCCCTTACTCAGCTGAGAAACTCGTTTCTTGTTCTCTTCTCTCTCTTTCTCTCCAAGGTCTTACTATGTAGCCCTGGCTGTCCTGGAACACACTATGTAGACCAGGCTGGCCTCTAACTCATAGAGATCCATCTGCCTCTGCCTCCTAAGTCCTGCAAATCATGGCCACCATGACAGCTTCTTGTTCTCTTTAGTTTTAAGACTACCTGTATAATATCATGCTCACAAACAAGGGAAATTCAGAAGTTACAAGGCTGGATTGGTTACCTCTTTGCCTAAGACAGAGTCAATTGATTTCTCTGGGTCTTTGATGAAAACAAGAAACTAATTTCTTTCTCTTTTTCTCTCTCCCTTCCTTCCTTCCTTCCTTCCTTCCTCCCTCCCTCCCCTCTCTTTCTCTCTCTTTCTTTCTTTCTTTCTTTCTTTCTTTCTTTCTTTCTTTCTTTCTTTGGTTTTTCGAGACAGGCTTTCTCTGTCTGCTTTGGAGCCTGTCCTGGAAGTTGCTCTGTAGACCAGGTTGGCTTCCCACTCAAAGAGATCCTTCTGCCTCTGCCTCCCGGGCTTAAAGATGTGTGTCACCATTGCCCAACAAGACCAATTTCTAGATACATGTTGGAGCTCCTGATTTGGGCCTTTAAAGCCTAATTTCCTATAGATGTGCTCATGGGCAATTTCCCAGGTCTTTGGGCTGAGAGTCAAAAATGACTCTGGCTGAATATAATCCTGTGATTTTTCTGGAGAGCCAGAGGCATCTGTATCATAGTAGTTGTCCTTTTGTGCCACATGTACCCTGATAAGGGAGGATGGGTACGTCAATTTGTAGAACCTCAACCTGTTTAAAATGCTGGGAACGTGGGACATAGGGGAACAGATGGAATAAGTACAATAAAAGGACCCGCCACCATCCAGAGAGTTGCTGGGACAGGGCTATTCCTAGAGGTGCTGATGAAGCACTTGTCATAGTGAAAGAATGTAACTGTGTGTAACCCAGCCTGCACTTTATGACTAACACCACATTAAGTCATAGAATTTCGGCATCCTTCTCCTCTTAGGACCACAGTAAGTTGCTTAAATAAACCAATGCCTATTTCAGTTTGTTGCTTCAATGGTTCAAGGAATAGATCAGCCATCCTTTGCCTCCAGGTCTTTGTGCTGTGTCCATTTTCTCTCCCCTTAGGTTTTATCGAATGTACATCTGTTTTATTTGCTTGATTTTGTTCGTTTTGAGACAGGATCTCATGTAGTCCAGAATGTCCTCAGATGAGCTATGTAGCAGAGCATGACTTTGAGATCCCAAATCTCCTGCCTTGAGTTTCTGAATGCTGGTATTACAGATGTCAGCCCCCATTCCTCACTGGTCTAGTCTATTCCCTCTTTTAGTCTCTAAATCGATGTCCCCTGGACCTTACTGCATCTAGGGTGGCTTCTTCTATATCTTCACAGCCACGAATCCTCAGTTTCTCCATCTGAGCACTAATCTGGGCTTCTTTGCTTTCCTGACTAGTCTGTGAGTCTCAGGAAAGCAGAGGCCAGGCTTGTATTCTTCACTGTTGCATGAGCAGAACTTGTCCCTGTGCTCAATCAAAGGGAATGTTCAACCAGTGCTGGCAGCAAAGAGATTGACAGGGATGAATGTGTAGTCAAACAAGCATGAAGCTCTAAGCTCTACCCCATCACTGGAGACAATGGATGGGGAGAGAGAGAGAGATTGAGTTTGAGGATGTAGCTCAGTTAGTGGAATACCTGCCTTACAAGTACAAAACTGTGGGTTAGATTTCTAATACCATATAAACTGGGCACAGTGGCACATGCCTGTAATCCCAGCACTTTGGAGGTAGAAACGGGGATCAGAAGTTCAAAGTTATCCTTCATTACCCAGCAGACTTGAGGCCAGCCTGGATTGCATGAGACTCCATCTAAAAAAAAAGAAAGAAAGAAAAAAGAAAAGGAAAACATAAAGAGAGGAAGAGAGAGCGAGAACCAGCTGTGGTTGCCAATGCCTTTAATTTCCCTTAAGGTGAGAAATGAGACAGATTCAAAACCGTCTTGGTCAACATAGTAGGCTCTAGGCCAGCTGAGATTACATATAGATCCTCTGTCAAAATTAATACACATGTTCTGAAAGAAATAAGGGAGAAAGGGAGGAAGAAAAGATTGAGGGAGTGTGTGCATCTCACCTGGCTCCTTAGTTCAAGGGAAACAGCCTGCCTGGCAGACTCTAGAGAGGCATAGCTGGGCTGGAAATGGAATTGAGATTTTCTGACACACTAGTTGTAAAATTGTTTCATACCTCTGAAACATTTTTTAAATAACTTAATTCCTCCCCAGCGGAGCTCCCTTGGCTTCATTCTCTCCTCCTTTGTCATTACCACCGAAGGTGAGACCTTTTAGAGAATTACTTTATAACAGATGGGATCTTGGGGCAGAGCAAAACACATCTAGCTCTCAGGAGTAGGAGAAATGTGTGCAGTTGGACCTTGGATTTAAATGAGCCAACAAATTCCTGCAAATTCTCTCCCCTTGCCGGGTCCTGTCGGCCACATTCAGCAAAGGAGAAAGCCAGCCTGTGTTACCCATGATTTATGTCCTGCTGTTTTCTCTCTTCCCTAGATCATTAAATACCCTGAGCAGAGCAGGAAGAAGAGGTGATCTCAGGATGCCCTGTCTGCCAGACTTGGTGTCTGGGAGCTCGGAAGCGGGTAGGAGCTCTGAGCTCTTTGCTCTGTTGAAGCCGAAAAGTTAAAAAACAAAAAAACAAAACAAAACAAAAAAACAAACAAACAAACAAAAAAAAACCCAAAAAACAAAACCCTCGGGGTTTCCACAGAGAGGGAACAAGGGTGATTCTGTTTGCCTCCGCTCTGCGAAAACAATTGGCCTCTGAACCAAGAGACCTGGGTGTTTGATTTACTCATTAATTGTCTGCTTTGAGAAGAGTCCGCTCTCCCTGTGTGCCTCAGTTTCTCTAGCTGTCAAAGGATAGCCTGGATGATCTGAGCTCCCTTTGTAGCTGGCATGTCGGGAATGAAGACATTCTTAAACTGGAGCTGTTTTTGGCTTTCTGGCTCTCCAGGCTATTGAAACAAGATGTCCCAAGGGATTGAAATTCCTCCCAGGACATCTGGGAGAAGGAAGATGCTGAGCCTGGTATCAGCCAGAAAGGGGACTTAGGGTACTCACAACTATAGACCGCCTTTCTGCAGGACCCTGAGACAGTGAAGGACAAATGAATACTTACATATTCATTTTTTGTTTTGTTTTTTTGAGACATGGTTCTCTATGTAGCCCTGTCCTGGAACTCATTCTGTAGACCAGACTGGCCTTGAACTCACAGAAATCTGCCTGCCCCTGCCTCCTGAGTGCTGGGATTACAGGCGTGTGTCACCACCACTGGCAAACAAATAGTCATATCTTTGTCCTCTGTTTAATCTAACCCTCAAGTTAGGACCGTGACGATGGACTTGGATTGGAGGACACTAATCTCTTTGTCTCTTTTCAGTGGGGTCACAGCGAATAAGTCTTTTCCATTATTAATTTGGCATTTTAATTTGCTTATCAAGGATGAGTGGTCTAGCCTGGCACGGGCCTGACACTAATTATGTTAACATTTTCAACCTCAAGGATCTGGAGCTAGTTGGCCTTGCATGGAGATGAATGTATTACAATGGTTCACCTATTCGAAGGAGAGGATTCAGATTCCATCTGTACCTCCCATTGGCTGTGTGGCTTTGGGGAAAGCACCTCACCTCTCTGAGCTTCAAGTGCACTGTTGAATCAAGCCAATAGCCCAGACTTCCTTCTTTTATTTGTTTTTTTTAAGACAAGGTTTCTCTGTGTAGCCCTGGCTGTCCTGGAACTCACTGTTTTGTTCATTTGTTTGTTTGTTTGTTTTGGTACTCACTTTGTAGACCAGGCTCGCCTCAAACTCACAGAGATTTGCTAGCCTCTGCTTTCAGAGTGCTGGGATTAAAGGCGTTGCGCTACCACTGCCAAGCTAGGGACCTTCATTTTTGGCTTCCTGGGAACTATAGCCAGGAAGAGGATATAATGCTGGCTGTGAGCCAGCACTAAAGAGTCAGCTATTACTGGGACTCCTGCTCCCAGGATGGTGGTCCATAACCCCTCTATCTGAGTTCTTGGCTTGTGGCCTGCTCAGTGGGGCAGGGTGTCCTAGTGAGCCTGGACAGGAGGGAAGAGAAGCTATTTTCAGTGGGTTCTGATTCTATTTGTAGCTGGTGAGTTGGCCCAGGCTGCAGGGAAGCTTGTGGCAGAGAGAACTGGACGCTGAGAGGGGTGTGTCTTGTTACACTGGGTCGAAGGGGGGGTGAGGAAGAGAAGGAGAAGCCTGCCCCATCCTCCCCCTTGCCTAACTTCTTGCCAATTTCATTTCCTTTGCCTTTCCTGGGAGAATTTAGGGGCGCACCTGACCTTTTTAAAGGTGGATTTAGTTAGTAACATGAAACATCCATCAAGCTTGTTAACCTAGTGGAGGCCTTACAGTATTGATTTTCTCAGGCTCAAGTGAGATTTGCATCCCTACGGGATCTGCAGAGTGTTTGTGAAAGCATTTGGTGGTTGAACTGCCAAACCTCAGAGTCATTTCTCAAAGAACAGACGATGCCCTCTCCTCTCCCCACTGGGTCCTGCCCCCCCCCAACTCCTGCAACGTGGCTAAACCAATTGTTTAACTTCTCTGTGCCTCAGTTTATTGATTTGTGAAACAGGATGTGGGTGCCAGGGAGACATCCTGCCCTTGAGTCCTTTCAAGGCACAAATCTGTGATTCTCCGATGCAATCATCAAACAAAGGGAGGCAATCCTTTAATCAGAGGATGATGGAAGGCCTGGCAGGTTCCACAGGACATGACATCCTACCCTCTCATTTTCTGGATGGGAAAACTGAGGCTCTACTGGTGAGGTTGGATCCGCCAGTGAGTCAGTGGCTCAGCTGAGTCAGGAACCCAGGCCTTCTACCTCCCATGGTTTTCAGTCTCCACTGATGCTAGGCTGTAGGTAGCTCTCCCTGAGAGGACAATAGGAATCACTTGTGCTATTGTAATATGCTAACTCGTATAGACCACATTTCTTTATCCACTCATCCGTTGTTGAAATCCACACTTGGATTCCTTCCATTGCTTGGATCTTATGAATGATGCTGCAATGAACACAAGTCGGTAGATTGGTAGATGTTTGTTCTACATAGGACATCATTTTCTTTGGATATGTAACCAGTAATCAATCTCTCTCTCTCTCTCTCTCTCTCTCTCTCTCTCTCTCTCTCCCTCCCTCTTGGATTTTTGAGATAGGGTTTCTCTGTGTAACTTTGGAACCTGTCCTGGAACTCGCTCTGTAGACTGGCCTCAAACTCACAGAGATCCGCCTGCCTCTACCACCCGAGTGCTGGTATTGAAGGTGTGTGCCACCACCGCCTGGCAGATTGCTGGATCTTATTTTGATTCTATTTTTAGTGTTTTGGACATGGTCTTGTGTTATCCAAGTTGACTTCACTCTGTAGCCAAGGATGATTTTGACCTTCTGATCTTGTCTCTACCTCCCAAGTGCTGGAATTACAGGCATGTACCACTGCTCCAGGTATATGTAGTCATGAGGTAGGGGGATCAAACCCAGGGTTTCACGTATGTCTGGCAGTACTCTGCTAACTGGGCTACATCACAGCCCCACTTTTATTTTTGGTTTTAAGTATTTTCATTTGTTTTCCATACTGTCTTTACTGGCTGACATCCCAGCCAACAGTGAAGGTCCCTTTCCTCTACATTTTCGCCAGCATTTGTTGGCCTGTCCTAGATGATAATACTCATCCTAAAAGGAACTGTATTCTTTCTTCATGTCTGTTTATTTTGGGCATGCAGTGGTGCTGGATGTTTGATTTGGGCCTTATTCATGTTAAACATACAAGCATACATTTACCATTGAGCAATACACTTCAACCCTTCTTTGTGAGCTAACTCTGTGTGTGTGTGTGTGTGCGCGCGCTCGTGCGTGCGTGTGTGTGGTGTGTACATGTGGAGGCCAGAGGTCTATGTTTGCTGTCTTTCTCTATTGTACACCACCTTATATTTTGAGACAGGGTTTCTTACTAAATCTGGAGCTCACTGATCGGCTAGACTGCTTGATCATTGAGCCCCTGGGATCCTCCTGCCTCTGTCATTCTCTGCTATGCCTGTTTTTTTATATGGCTACTGGGGTCCAAAATTCAGTCCCTCATGCTTGTGCAGTGAGCACTTTATCTGCTGAACCACCTCCTCAGACTGCATACTTCTGTTTTAATATACATTTCGTAGGGGATTAGTGAAGTTGGATGTTTTTTCATATACCTGCTGGCCATTTGTATATATGTCTTTTTTGTTTGTTTTGAGACAGCATTTTATTATGTTATTTTGGCTAGCCTAGAACTTGCTCTGTAGATCAGGTTGGTCTTGAACCTGATCTGCCTACCTCTGCCTCCCGAGTGCTGGGATTGGAGGTGAGCTCCTTATTATCTGAAAATTCATACTTGCATGCAATGAAATCTGATCACTATCCACCTCTATTTCCCCTCCAACTTCTTCTGAATCCCACTACACATCCTTCTCTCAACTTCCTTTCTTCTTCTTCCTTTAAAAATATTAAAATTTAGCTGGTTGGCGGTAGCACACGCCTTTAATCCCAGCACTCGGGAGGCAGAGGCAGGTGGAGCTCTGTGAGTTTGAGGCCAGCCTGGTCAACAAGAGCTAGTTCCAGGACAGTCTCCAAAGCTACAGAGAATCCCTGTCTTGAAAAACCAATACATATATGTTTATGTGCATGTGTGTGCACATGCTTGTCTGTATGCGAAACCTGCACTATTACATTTGTTTTTGCATTTGATTTGTGGATTTGTGGCAATTTTCTCTGGCGAAAGTACTAAAGAAAGTCTTGTCTCATACAAATGAGATACTTGCATGTATTTTTTCTTGATATACTAAAACTTGCCGGAGTCTAAAGTTTGGTTGGGTAATTTATATGAATGAACTTTTAGGACTTTACTGCACTAAAATTCATGGGTCTGTCTTCTACTTGGAATGGGTATGATTTGGTAACATACTGAATTGATTGTATGGAAAATACTAGTTCACTGGATTATGTAGCATTCTTGGCTCATTTCATTATGTTATCAAATATTCATTTTTGCTAGTATTACCACTCATCTCAGTAGAAAAAAACTCTTTTGTTTTGTTTTGAGACAGGGTTTCTCAGACTCCTGGATCTTCCTCTGTAGACCAGGCTGACCTTGAATTTAGAAATTTGCCTGCCTTTGCTTCCCAAGTGCTGGGATTAAAGGTGTGCATCTGTTGTTTTATTTTTATAACAAAGCACCACCAGTTGATTTTATTATTGTAATAAATACAATAATCTGTTTTACATGAAGTTAAAAACTTCATTGAAGTTTTGAGGCAATTAAGCCAAATAACCAACTATGACAAACTGGAGGTTGCAGGCTAACCATTCTTTCATGTAAAAATAGTGTTTCTTAAAGTAAGAAACCAGTTCACCTGCAGCTTGGACGATGGCAGAAGGCTCTTCCTTGAGATAATGTAGGTCCCAGGATTTTCTTTTTGAGTGGTGAAATGTTGGGATAGGATAAAGGAGGCGTTTGCATAACACTGATGCTATTACGTGCCACTGGCTTGTTTGCTTTAACTTGATTAATTAACTGTTCTGTGAATTTCAGCTCAATAAACTTTGAAAAAAGGGCTTCATACGGAATTTCCATTTCAACATACGGAAGAGCAAAAGGCTTGTCATCAAAGGCCTGGAGCCAATGAAATTAACTTTTTTTTTTTTAACTGCTTTATAAAAGACATTCTTAAGTGAAACTGACATATTGTTTAGTACCAGCCCATTTTGTGAGGAATACAATGGCTGTTAGGACACAGTGTACTGGTGCTTTCTGACAAAGCACCAGCAATTTAAACTAGAGTCCTTTTGGGGCGTTGGTTTAAATATCAACATGGGGAAAAGACAATAGTTAATTAGTATTATTATGAAAAGAGTTTTAACCCATATAGACCCTCGAGAATTTCAGGTTACCTGAAGAACCTGTGGACCACATCTTGAAACCCGTTGTTCTACACTGAATTAGGACTGAAATTGAACTGATCCACTCCAATCAGTAGGGACAGCATGTGTTGTCTGAAAAATCCTGGGAGATAGTTTATACTTACTGGAAATTTTAATTTAAGCTCACACACAGGGCTCTGTTCTCCTTGTTTTATATTCATATCACTGGATACAGAATAAAAGTAACAATTCTAATAATGGCATATAGTTTATATTATTTTTAAAAATACCCACTTTCATGATTTTGGTTAAAGTAATTATATTCTCATTAAAGTCTCTGTAATATTTTCTTGAATATAGATAGGTTCCTTTCTTGCTTGTTAAAAACAGGCCCTGATACACACACACACACACACACACACATATATCACGACAATTAAAAAAAAAGAAACCATGAATTTTAAAGAGGGAATCATGGTACCTGGCAGGGTTTGAAGGTGTGAGGGCCAGCCGTGATAATTGGTCATCAAAAGGAAATTCTTTACTTCCAACCACATCACCTGGGACTCTGAATTTAAATAGGAGGCCTGGGTCTCAGTGGTTTGCCCTGAAGCAATACCTGGTGGCAGAAAAGAACCACAGGCTGAGATAACCCGACCCTCACCCAAGGGCAGGACATTAAAAGGAAATGCCTGATATTCCAACCGCTGTAGATAGGATCACCCGCCAGCACCTCACTAGGGCACCCCTAGACAAATGTCAGCCAATCAGGGGTCCTGAACCTCAGAGACCCCTCACCCCTACCTTTACTACTATAAAAACCCAATTCTTGGGGCTCTCTGGTTATTCCAATACATTGGACATACCGAGAGACCGAGTTTGCAAACTTGATTAAAAAGGCTCTTTGCTTTTACATATGAGACTCAGTTTCCTTTGTTGGCTTTTGTGGCTTTGTTATACCCATGGATTTAGGTATGACAAAGGGAGAAAAGGGAAGGGGGAAATGATGTAATCATATATAATCTCCCAAAACTTAAAGGCCTAGAAACAAACCTACAAAATGATATTTCAATCCATGGTTAAGCTCTTTCGCGGGCACTATGAGAGTGAATATGCCATAGTTCATGTAACTTGGGCTGGGGCTATGCAAAATTAGTTGGATAAGATAGGCAGTCCCAAAATTTTGCTGTCTATCCTGAATTCACATCTAAACAATTTTGAATCAGGAAACATGACTTCATTTCAATTTCTGCCTGCTTTGGACAAGTTGTTTTTCAGCAGCTGGAAACTTACTGTGTTGATGAGCCAGATTGGCAGGTAAAGAGGATGCTACTGAAGTTTGTGAGGACTGGAGGCTAAGCCACAAAAGCTTCTCAGCAGGGCCTAGTGTTTTTAGGGATTGAAGGACTCCCAGGAGGACTTGGAGGCTCTGGGAAGCTTCCACACTCCTTCGGTCAGCCTTTCCATCTTGGGTTACTTCAAAGAGTCTTCAAGAAGCTGGGAGAAGCCGGGCGGTGGTGGCGCACGCCTTTAATCCCAGCACTCGGGAGGCAGAGGCAGGCGGATCTCTGTGAGTTCGAGGCCAGCCTGGTCTACAAGAGCTAGTTCCAGGACAGGAACCAAAAGCTACGGAGAAACCCTGTCTCAAAAAATCAAAAAAAAAAAGAAGCTGGGAGAATATTTTTCACTCTTGAATATAGCAGGAGAGAGTGAAGTGAAGGATAGCAGGAAAGGGGAGAGGAAGGTCAGGCGGGGAGAAGAAGCCCCTTATGTTAAACATGGGCAGTGAGACAGCCCTCTGGAACTGGCTTGCTTTTCCTCTCTTCCTGGGACTCTACCTTGGGTTTTGTCTTCTGCATGCAAGGATCTTATTCACTGGTTTAGTTTGTTTATAAAATATAAAATGTCCTCAAATCTTGGAACTAGAGAAATGGCTCAGTGGTTAAGAGCACTGGCTACTCTTGCAGAAGATCTGGGTTTGCTTCCCAGTATCTACATTGTGTCTCCCAACTATTTGTAACTGCATTTCCAAGGGATCTGATGCTCTCATCTGACCTCCAGGGGTACCAGACACACACATGACACACAGACATACAGGCAGGCAAAACATTCACACACATAAAATAAACAAATCTAAAAAACTCTTCAAATCCATTACATCAGAAAACTTTTACACAGCTCTGTGTGCTAAGCAAAGTAGCGACAATGACCACATGGGTGACGAAAACCGGAGGACAGGAAAAGGAAATGAGAAACAAGTTAGTACCAGGATTCAAATTTAAATCATCATACTTAGCCTCGTTCTCTTCGTTTTGTCTTCTTAGCACTTGTCCTTGAAATCTATTTTGTGATGAGAGAAATGGACTTTAGCACCTTGTGCATCCTAAGCACACATTCTACATCCCTAGGCCCCATGAAGTGAGTTTTCCAGGCCATGCAGCAGTTTGCTGCTTTGTTTTCAGAGACGATTTGCTAACATTCACCTTATAGATTAGCCATAGTGGGGATGAAGTGTAGGATAATGTTCAGAGATGTCCCCCAGAGTCAGATTGCTTGAGTTCAACCCCAGCCTTCGCATCTCGGGTACAGCATGAGGTTGAGGTGAATGTGACATTAGATTTACATAGAAAATGCTCACATAGCTTAATGCACACTGAAAGATTCAATGCATACTGCGAATTCATGGGTACAGGCAAATTCCTTTGAATGCTTTAAATACTGGTTGAGTGATGTGGGATTCTCCTCTGTATGTTGTGAATACCATTGGTTAATAAAGAAACTGTCCTGAGTCAGTAACAGAGCTAGGCAGGGAGAACTAAACTGAATGCTGGGAGGAAGAAGGCGGAGTTAGAGAGAAGCCATGAAGCCTCTGGAGACAGACACTGGGAACTTTAGCCAGTAAGCCACAGCCTCGTGGCGATACACAGATTAGTAGAAATGGGTTAAACTAAGATGTAAGAGTTAGCCAATAAGAAGTTAGAGCTAATGGGCCAAGCAGTGATTTAATTAATACAATTTTTGTGTGATTATTTCAGAGCTGAACAGCTGGGAACCAACAAGTGGCTTCCTCCTACAGTTGAGTATCCAGTTAAAGGTTTCCTTTCTCACTCCAGATCAAAAAGCAAATTGTTATTCTTGGTAAAAAGAGATGAAAGTGCACATGGCACCCTCTGCCCATGGTCCTGGCAGTGGTGGCACATGCCTTTCATTCCAGCACTTGGAAAGCAGAGGCAGGTGGATCTCTGCGGGTTTGTAGGCCAGCCTGGTCTACAAAGTGAGTTCCAGGACAACCAACACTGCTACACAGAGAAACCCTATCTGGAAAAATTAAAAAAAAATAAGAGAGAGGGAGAGAGATATGAAGGTGACACACCAACTCATTTGCTCTTGTGGGGACTGTGGGACTGGGGGGAGTGGTTGAACTGTCCACCCAGAGCCACTTCATCAGTAGCTATCTATCCAACATGGGGTTGCCCTGGCAGTTAAGTCCTAGTTCCAGTCCAATCAGTGGCCACCCATTGGGAGCAGCCCATTTATTATTCTATGTTTCATTTCATTCATCCATCTGGTGTCCAATTTTTTTTCCTGTCCCACAAAGGCCATGATGATATACACAGGGGAACTCAGGACAGTGGCATCTAAAGTGAAAGCCTAGGATTTGTTCCTATCACTACTAGGTCTTCTTTTTAGGTCTGAAAGAGGAGCTGCAATCATTGTACTTCAGTTTTATTTAACCTTGTGCTTTTCTAGTGAAGGTGAAAACTGACACACAATCCACTGCCTGGAAGAGGAGGAAGACAGCGGTTTCTCAGGGAACAAGGGGAAGTCTTTCCTAACTTCGAACTGTGATGCGGTGCCTTCCCGAGATTTTCTGATGTTGTGGGCAGCACAACCCAGTGAGTGATAGTATAGTTTTGTTATCAGCTGGGCTTGGGTTTGAATTTTTAGTTAAATTCAGCTGATTCTGGGTTTTAACATTTTTCATTTGTAAAGTGGAGATAGCCTTTACCCATTAAAGCTGTGAAGATTCAGCTAGATAAAATATAAATACCTGTTATTCCTTAGTTAATTAGGAGATTTGTTTGGTTATTGTGTTGCACAATTCTAGGTCTAGAGAGACCTGGGACTCACTAAGATCCACCTACCTCTGCCTCCCAAGTGCTGGGATTAAAGGCCAGGGCCAAACCGCCAAACACATCCTTCTTTTTCTAATAGTTCTTAAATTCCAGGGAGACAGAAAGGCAATGATGTTGAATACAAAGAAACAAATAATTGCAGAGTGCCGAGGAAGAAAAAAAAACAATGTAACAAACACAAGGATGAATTTCATTCACTGGTTTTCTGGAAAAGTCAAGGATTTAACTGAGGGAAAGAGAGAAGGTCGGGTTTTATTGGAACCTAAGGCAGTAGTTCTTAACTCGTAATGCTGCAACCCTTAAATATAGTTTCTCATGTTGTGGTGACCCCCAACCATAAAATTATTTTCCTTACTACTTCATAACTATAATTTTGCTACTGTTGTGAATCGTAATGGACATATCTAATGTGCAGAGTATCTGATATGCCACCCCTGTGAAATGGTTGTTGGATCCCCAAGGGGTTACAACCCAGAGGTTCTGAACTGCTGACCTAAATTAGTACAGTTTTGGACTATGGGATTCTTCTGCAGGTTAGTTTGAGTAATTTTTTTTTTTTTGCTTTTGTTTGAGCACTGAGATTTTTATTAGGAGCTGAGATTGAGGCAGTTTGAACTTGTATTCTGAGCATAACCTGTAGCACACTATATTTACATGCACCGTATTAAATTAGTTTTATATTGCCTATACCTGCTGGGGAAATAATATCACTACTGTTCTAATAGAGAGTAGAGTAAGCTAAGGTGCTGTCTTGAGTTACTAAGCTAGTAAAAGAAGCCTCCTGAACATCTTTTTAGTCTTTGGTTTTCTTTTTCTTAATTCGTAACGGTTCATCTAGTCAGTTCCCATTTTTCTATTCTTTTTTCACTCATCTGCGGTTGCTTCAACGCAGCCACTTTCTGCCAACCTGCAGCCCCGCCCACATTCCGGGGCGTGACCAACTCGCCAGGCTCCGCCCCCGTCCATCCCGTGACAGCCAGCCCACTTCTATCCGCCCCCGACGGCCGACAGCGCCGGAGCGTGCGCGCGCGCCCCCGCCAGCAGCTCCGATCTGTCTCGGGCGCGCGCTCTGTGTGGCCGCTGCCGCCATGTTGTTGTGGTTGTGAGAAGGCGGCGGCAGCGGCGGCAGCGGAGTAGCCGGCAGAGACGCTCCAGCGGCCCAGGCGCTGCCCCACGCCGGCCCTGGCTGGCAGCCTCGTGGGGTGGCGGAGGAGGCCGTGCGGTGGCGGGCCTCGCCATGTCCTGCTACCTGGTAAGAAGCCCACCGCCCCGACTCCGGTGGCGAGGAGGTGCTGGAGGAGGGGCGGGCCTCGGCCGGGCGCGGCGGCTGTCACCGGCTGAGGAGGCGGTGGCAAGCGGGGGGCTGGGGTGGCCTCGGCCGCCCGGGCGAGCTGGCGGAGTGGATCGCAGAGGCCCGACCGGGCGACGCGGGGGAGGCGGGGTTGCCGAGCTCGGCGGCCATCCTGAACCTGGCGGCCGGTAGCACTCAGAATGTGGGGCGCTACCCCTAGAGCGCCCTGGAAAATGCTTCCGGGCCCCCGGGAGGTGAGTGTGTGGCCCGAGGCCCTGGCTGCGCCGGAGGGAGAGGCTGGAGGTCGTGCTGTTGGAACCTTCGGGCAAGCGGTGCGGGCCTCAGCCTGACTGCAGCAGGGCATCCTCCTGACCTGGGAGTGCTCGAAGGGGAATGAAAGTTCAGGGGTGCGTGAAGGAGTTCAGGGAACACTAGTCAAATGGCGCTGCAAAATATGAATGTTATTTCTTGGGTTGAAATTGTGCTGGACATATTGCATTTCGGGACCCAACATGATTTTGTTGGTTGGGGTCTGAAAACTTGTTTCACAGTTAGGGGGTAGCGTTGGCACTCTGGAGGCTGTCCATCTCACTTGGGAGTTAGATCTTGATGTTCAGTCGTCTTCAGACTGAAGTTTACAGTCTACTTTTCCTACTATCTTGACACCCACTTGGTTTTTTTTTTTTTTGATGTGTAGCCTTTTGTATTAAAAAGTGCATATGTTCTTGTAGTGGAGGTCCAACTTTGTTTCTCACCATGAGAACAGTGACCCGTCAGAGGTTATGATTGAGTTATATAGAAGGTGATTATCCAAAAAGACCCACCCTCTTGTGCTTTTACTTGGAGGCCAAATGAGTTGGTGGCCGAAGAAAGACTTCTTTTCGATGGCTTGAGCGAATATAAGAGTTTGCAGGGTGACACCGTTTTGGGTAAATGTTGTGCAGTATATTATTAGGCTAAGTGTGGAATCTTCTGGAAGGTTGGATTGATTGCCTATGAAGACATCTACCATTTTTACATTTAGGTAACCCTGAGCGTTGTGAGCCGCATAGTTATTTTGTTCATAAGGCGTTAGAACACAGTTTATCAAGTTGGCTGCTAACTGAGGGTATGTCCAGAGAGGCATTGGACGGCAGAGCCTAGAGGAAAGGAGGGGAAGTGAGGCGTGAAGTCGATTTTCTGCCCGCAGAGAGGGGTCCTGAAGGCGCTTTCTAACATACCAACATTGTAGTTACTCCTGAACCATCTGACTCAGGTTTCTAGTAAAGTGGAGGCTAGGAGGGTGTGTTACAGTCATTTGAGACCAGGGTTGTGAACCTGGAAGGTGTACAGTGGATTGTGAAAAGTTCTTGAGATTTGCCTCAGGCTGTGAGGTGTGGTAAAGTCAGTTTAAAAACCTGCTTAGAGTCCTGGTTAATACTTCGTGTGGTAAAGTGGAATTCTGAGTTGTCAAGGGATGTATTCATACTTCAGAGGGGTGTGTTGAGGATTGTTGCAGTTTTGGAAGAGGTGAAAGAAGGTGTTGTTACTGTTGCATAGGGTCCGCATCCTGTCATACTACAGAGAAGTAGTTTTAGAGAGGTACACCTGGTTTCAGTAAAGATCAGAAGCCTTTTGTTTCCTGATGTCCCCACTACTTAGCCCAGTTCTCAGCAGAATTTTCTTTCCAGATTATTTCTTTAAGCAAATGAATAGTATTGATATGAGAAAAATCGGTTATTAAAATTATGTGATGTCTTACATTGAAGAGGGAGTTTTCAGTCTTTGCAACTTTGACTTTTCCTTAAGAGATTCTGTTTTCTGTAGACTGTGAACTGTTTTTGAGTCTTAATGTATTTAAAATTTTAGGTGTTAGCTGGACGGTGGTGGTAGCTGGACGGTGGTGGTAGCTGGACGGTGGTGGTAGCTGGACGGTGGTGGTAGCTGGACGGTGGTGGTAGCTGGACGGTGGTGGTAGCTGGACGGTGGTGGCGCACACCTTTAATCCCAGTACTCAGGTAGAGAGACAGGCGGATTTCTTTGAGCTCGAGATCAACTTGGTCTACAGAGCAAGTTCCAGGACAGGTTTCAAAGCTGCAGACCCCACCCTCCCACAAAAAAAAAAAAAAAAAACAACCCGCCAAAACTTTAGGTGCTAACACATTGTATTGAATTTAGAGGTAGTATACACACTGGTGGGAAATTCTGCATTGATCATGGATTGTGATTTCATTGCATCATTAATTGTTGTTGGGATATTACTTCTCTGGACTTGAGTTTCCTTATCTAGATAATTTAGAGCTCATATTTAGGCTAATTTTACACATTTTAAATTACTTTTATATATAGGAAAGTGCATCTTTTATTTAAAAGAAACAACAACTCAGGCGAAAATTGCCAGGCCATATAAATAAGTGCCACATTAGCCAGGGCTTAATAGTAAGACTCTGAGAGATGGCTCGCTGGGTAAAGACACCTACTGCTAGGCCTGATGCTGAGAGATGGCTCGCTGGGTAAAGACACCTACTGCCAGGCCCGCCAACCTGAGTTTGATCCCCTGGACCCATGTGGTGGAAGGAAAGAACAATTCCAAGTTTTCTTCTGGCCTCCACATATGCGCAGTGGCTCACATGACTACACATGCACACACAAAAGTTTAAAAAGTAAACAAAACCCTTGCCCTAAAATCCCAGAAACAATATTCTGTCTTGAGTTTTGCTTTTAGCTTGTGGATTTTATACATTTCCTAAAAGTGCTCTGGAACTTGAGTGCATGTTGCAAATATGCAGAAACAACATACTTATGCTGTTGTAATACTCTTAATGTTGAAATCAAGTTGGGTTTCACTGAGGGAACTTCGTAATTTGGTATGAAGCCATACTGAGAATGTTTTGGAGAAGTTTGCAATCTGTGTGGCTGTTTTTTTTTTTTTTTTAACATATTACCCGGTTCTGTAATTTTAAATGGTGAATTCATTTTTAAGTTTTAGAAATTGTATTTATTTATTTGTGCGTATGAATGTGGGTGCATGCATGCCATGGTACACATGTGTAGGTCAGAGGACAGCTTGTAGGAGTTTATTCTCTCCATTCATCATGTGGGTTCTGGGGATGGAACTCAGCTTGTCAGATTTGCTATTTCCCATGCTTCTATGGTGAATTTCTATGTAATTTCATAATCAGTGAAACATTGATTTAGAATTAAGTTTGAGGTCACTTCCATATTGGATTGAACTAGGTTTCCTAGTAATTCAAGACAACTACTAGAATTATTAACATGTCATTGCTATTTTTAATATTAATTTTGTGATTTTGATACTGATGCTTTCATTTTTATTTTTATACTGTATTTGTACTTCTAAGTTCATAATTGTATTCTATACTACAAATGAAAATTGTTTTATCATGATAGTGGATAGAACAGTAAGTTTTGATTCTACCTAGTGTTACTCATTAACCCCCGCTCTTTTTTTCTGGGAAGCCATGTAACATTCCCTCATTTTTAGAGGAAGAACAGTGTCTACTTATTTCATCTGTTGTGAGGGAAGATCAACTGGAATGGTGTATATGAAAAACAACCTAAAAATGTAATGATGTTAGAATCCCATTGCATTAGAATTTTTTAAAAAATAATTTACTTTTATGTGCATTAGTATTTTGCCTGCATGTATGTCTATGTAAGGGTATTGTATCCCTTGGAACTGGAATTACACAGATAGCTGTGAGCCACCATGTGGGTGCTGGGAATTGAATCTGGATCCTGAAAGAACAGCCAGTGCTCTTAACCTTTGAGTCATCTCTCCAGCCCCTAGAATTCTTTTTAAAAAGATTTTCATGAAAGAGTTGGTTTGTCTACTTTAATCCCAGCACTTGGGAGGCAGAGGCAGGCGGATATCTGTGAGTTCGAGGACAGCCTCATCTACATAGCTAGTTACAGGACAGCCAGGGCCATACAGAGAAACCTTGTCTCACTGCCCCGCCTCAATAAACAGAGTTGGCTTGTGAGCATTGGTAAACCAGATGCATGTTTTTAAATGCAGAATTTCCTAATGCCATTGAAAAGGCAACAGAAGTGGAGAAACCTTGCAATACTTGTATCTGTTAATAGTGGATCTCATCTTGCAGTATGAGCCCTGGTTGGGCCTTGCTACTGGAACTGGAGTAAAGCCTGTCAATTCAGATGCCGATAAGGATTATGTAGAATAGACTTACTATATTTGATCTTTTTTCTTATTTTGGAGCCTGTGGTGGAAAATGGATGGAGCAAAGAGCTTAGCATGTTCTGTGTATAGTTTTAGATGTGTTTTTGTTCCTTTTTAAAATTTTTATTTTATTTTATGTGTATGTGTGTATACCATGTATGTACTAGAGCCTGTGGAGGTTAAAGAGAAAGCAGATCCCCTGGAGAGTTGAAGATGGTTATGAGCCTTCATGTGGTTTCTGGGCACCAAACCCAAGTTCTCTGCAATTTCTTCAGCCCCAAAACTGTGTTTTCTAAATGTTGAGTGACATATTACAGGTTAATGCAATCAGTGTGGTTATTTAAAAAAGTATTAAAAAGATAAGTTAGTACAATGCTAATGGTAAAACTGTTGGTTTGAGGACTATGTTTATTACTGTTATCATCATCATCATCTAAATCTATATTGGGTGTGGATGTACACCTTTAATCCCAGCACTCTGGAAGCAGAGGCAGAGGCATGAGGATCTTTGAGTTTGAGGGCAGCCTGATGTACATGTAGAGTTCTAGGCCAGCCAGGGCTGCATAGATATGTGCAGGTATATATGTGTGTACATGTGTCTTAGAGCAGAGGCTAGACGTTAACTTTGGGTATCAGTCTTTGAGAACTGCCCATCTTGTATTTTGAGACAGTCTCTCATTGGGCCCTGGTACTGTGTATTTGAATTTGTCTAAGCTGACCAACTGGCTGACCTTCCAGCTCTAAATATCTGCCTATTCATGCTTCCTCACCAGTGCTGGGATTATAAACATGGGGCACCAACACACAGAGTTTTAGGGGGTTTCTGGGGATTGAACTTGAGTTCTCATAACTGTGTGACAAGCACTTTACCTATTGAACTATCTCCCTAGCCTTGTAACTTTCTTTTTAGGTTTAACATTTTTTTTTTACTATATTTTTATTTAGTATGTGGGTATGTGTGTGTTCATGTGCAGGTATGGATGTAGGTAGGCATCTTAAGTGTCAGAGGACAACTTGTGGAAGTCACTTCGCTCTACCTTGTTTGTTTTGTCCCAAGGAGTCAACTAAAGTTGTCACTCTTGGTGACAGCAGGCCTCTTTATCTGCTGAACCATCTTACTGACCCTAAGTTGTTTAAAAATGTCTTGTCTTCTTAGTGTTATAGTTTCATTCATGTATAACATTGTACTTTTCATGTAAATTCATTTACCCTTTGCATTTGCTTCCGCTCTTCTTATGGTGGACTTCTTGCTCCCACCTTGTTTGATTTCATGTTTTCATGTCATGTATATGTATATGTATATATATTATGTATAAACACACACATATATTGTTAAATTTGGATTTCACATAGGATGGAATAGATGTTATTTTCCTTCCTTCTTTTTACCTTTTCTTTTCCTCTCCACCCTCCTCTCCTCAGCTTTCTTCTCCTCATATAGTTTCTTTTAAAATGAAATTACTTCTGATTATGAGTTTTATAGTATATGTAAATTGTAAAAAAAAATCACAAGATGCTGGGTGTGGTGGTGCACATATGTAATCTCAGTGCTTGGGAGAGAGGTGGATGCAAGAGGATTGGTTTAAGGCTAACCTTATCCCCATAGTGAATTTAAAGCCAGTTTGGGCTACAAGAGATTCTGTCTGAAAAAGTAAACAAACAAAACACACAACCAAACCCAGGCAACCAACCCAATGACAAACCAGTTGAACCATTCCAGGAGAATACATAAAAGTAGAGATGGTCTGTCCAACTTGAATTATAACTCTTTGATTATGCATTTTCTATTGGAATACTTACAAGAAAAGCTTTCCATGTGAAATTTATATTTTTATAATGGAGATTTAGTATTCTTTAATCAGAGTTTATAGCAGTTTTTTGTTAATTTACATTGCCTTAATTTTTTAAAACAGTTCTGTGATGAACTTGTCTGGACATTTTCTGCATTTATGCTATTTTTTTATTCTTTTAAGTTTGCTTATCAGGTCAAAGGGTGTGTTTCTTGTTTTTGTTTCTTTCCTGGCTGTTGAATAATGAGCCTTGAACAATGCTTAGAACCTCCATCCCTTAAAATGGAGGTGTTTTAAAATTTGGATATAATGAAGCTATCATATTGATAGCATGGATGTCTTAATTTCCATCAACATGTTGGAACCTATTTTCATATGGCAATTTGCCATCTATATCTTATAATTGTGAGATTAAAGAGGATTAGTTTCCCTGTTCTTTTTTTCAGCACCAAGACTTAAACCTCTATAGTTAAACTCTGTGGAGGGGTAAACATGAGTTCAATCGCAAGCAATACTTTTAGGCCTTTGGCTTTTTGGTTGCTTGTCCCATCAGTGGAAAATTTGAACATTAATCTTCAATACCTTGGTGTTTAATTTATAAACTATATGTTTGTTTGTGTTTTATGAAATGTAGGACACAATATGAACAAGGATGAGAGTTAGAGATGAAGCTTAAATCCCTTTTTCTTTCACCCAGTGGAGCATCTTTGAGTTCCTCTTGAGGTTTGCTGTGTTTTGCTTTGGCTGTCAGTGTTTAAGATTTCTAAGATGGAATATTGTTTTTTTCTCTTTTTTTGAGATCAGGTTTCACCACGTGACTGACTAGACTGGAAGAACTGTTGTGTAGCCCAGTCTGGGCTCAAACTCACAGAGAGAGATTTACCTGCTACTGCCTCTCAGTGAGCGTTTCTCCAGTTTTACAAATAGTTCTGTTTAGTTGATTTATAAAGTGCCCCATGCAATTGAGAGTCTTGTTTTGTTTCTTTTTTTCTTTCTTTTTTTTCCTTTTCGACACAGGGTTTGTCTGTGTAACAGTCTTGGCTGTCCTGGAACTTGCTTTGTAGACCAGGCTGGCCTTGAACTCACAAAGATCTCCCTGTGTCTGTCTCTTGAGTGATGGGATTAATGCGTCCAGAGAGAGTTTATTTGTAATATAATAAGGGTAATATACACCTAAATCATCAACTTTATACTTTTTGTGATTGTTGACTAATTGAATTAAAAAAAGACAAATTGTATGACAGGAACCAGTATAAACAGTGTGAAATGGTTTGTGGAAAACAGTTTTGTTGTAATACATCCTTGTTCTTTTTAGAGTTCAGCTTTTGGAGACTGAGTGAAGTAATATGCTTTTGCCTTCCTTTGCTTGCAAAGTACCACAAGTAACCTGTTGTTTTAACTCTCTCTGTTTGGAAGGGCCTGGTCTATACCATTTTAAAAACGCTTTGTTGGATTGTGATAGTGATGACTCCTCCTCCTCTTAGTTTTTGGCCTGGGAATTGAACACAGAGCCTTATTCATCTTGGCAAGCACTCTGCCCCTGAGATGTATCCCCAGCCTGTTTATTGCTTTTTATTTTGAGACTGGATCTCTGAAGCCCAGGCTGGCCTTGTACTTGAGATTCTCCTGCCTATACCCCTTAAGTGTTAGGATTAGAAGCACATGGCTCATGCCAGGCGGTGGTGGTGGCACATACCTTTAGTCCCAGTTCTCGGGAGGCAGAGGCAAGCAGATAGTCTGAGTTGTAGTTCTACTAGCACAAAATAGAAGATAGTGGAGGCAAAGATAAGCTTGCAAAATATATTCCATAAATTGTTAGATTCAAATTATTAGAATGTTGAAATTTTCTTTTACTATCTGTATTGAGTCCTTTTAGGTTTTTGAAATGAAAGGCAACTTCAGGGAGAGGTGTTGGGTAGTAATGTGCCTGAGTGAGGCTGTGGAGAGATTGGCAACAGTTATTCTGTACTATACTCAGAAACAGCAGCTGGAGTGAGACTGTGGCAAATGGCTGGCCAATTAGACCCTTATAGGAAGTATACATCTGTTGATTAGTTGAATGTAGGCAAGAGAAATTTGAAGTTGGTATACTTTGGGCCTGCAAGAATAAATAGAAGTATGTTAATTGGAAAGGGAGTGGAGTCTGAGAGGCCCTCCCTGGATTGTCAAAGGGCTATGTGGGAGCCAGTCTTCCTTTGGAGTTAGCTCATCTGGGAACGAACTGTGGAGTAGCTCCCATGGTGGTGGGGGCAGGCACTGGCTTCCTCAGAGGTATTGCTGGTAGTTGGGATAACCTGAAACTGGTGCTCCTTCTTTAGGGGTTAGTTGACTGGGGTCTTCCAGGAATAGGGGTGCATTGTGGAACTGCCAAGTAATATTGTGACACCCTTGATGAGGGCCAACAGAATGTTTCCCAATATTGTGGAGCCCACCATGGTCAGTAGTCCACTTGGTGCAGCCAGCACACCACTGATGATGGAGTTCCAGGGGTCTTCTTTGCCCTGAAGCTGTATCAGGTAGCAGTTGATGGTGGAAGACAGTCCCCTACACTCTGCAAAGCTTACCTTCAATCAGAGGTACTTGGATCCTCCCAGAATTGATATTACCTCTGAATTGGTGTTGATTTTCATCAGATGCATTTTGAAAGCCTTTAATAGCTGGAAGATTACACCACCAACGAAACCCATAGTGAAGGTTCTATTGATATCATCAAGCAGGGTCATTTAGTCACACTGTCCAGTATTTACCTTTAAATACAATGATACTTCAAATTTTATGTTTGAGAAGTTTACTTTGAGAATGATTTATAGTTTAAGTTTGTGTTGTGTTCTCTCTCCCTCCCTCCCCCAAATCACTGGCCTTGAAGTCAGAGATCTGCCTGCCTCCTGGGGGGATTTGATGAATATGATTTTTGATAGTGTTGATAGGACTTTTTTTTATTACATCTGACTTGAATATATTTTCCTTGCAAGAAGGATAATTAAAGCATATATGAAAGAACATACTTGTGTGACTACATTACTGTAAAGTTTAAGAAATAGAGGGCTGGAACACTGGCTCAGCATTTTAGAGCACTTGTTGCTCTTGTTGAAGACCCTGATTCAGTTCCCAACTCCCCTGTGGTCTTTCCTAACCATCCATAAAACTCCAGTTCCAGGTGATCTGATGCTGTCTTCTGCCCTCCATGGACACTAGGCATGCATGTGGTACATATATACACAGGTAAAACACTTAACATATACATAAAATAAATTAATTAAAAACAAAAAGCAAACAATAGTAACAGACAAACAAGAAGAATCAGTCAGACAGAATTGAAAGATGGACCAGAAGTCAGAACAATCATCTTTGGCTTTGAGGACAAAAGAGAGGTGTGCTGGAAATATTCTGAGTTAAGATCTGAGTTGTTGATGTTATGACTGTGTTGAGTTTTTAAGAATCATTGAGTGATACTTGTGTGTCACTTTTTGTTTTTTTGAGACAAGTTTTCTCTGTGTAGCCTTGGCTATCCTGACACTCAGACCAGGCTGACCTTGAACTCAGGGCTCTGCCTGTCAAGTGCTGGGATTCAAGGCAGGTGACACCACACTGGGCTTTGGCTATGAGCACTTTTGTGTGAGCTGCTACACTTCAATTGAAAGCTTTGTTCTCTCTCCTTTAAATGTAGTATGTGCTTAAAGCCATCTACATCCCATCCATTCCATCCATCCATCTTTGAGATAAAGAGTCTCATGTAACTCAGGTTTGGCCTAGAGCTCTCTCAGTGTGGCAGAGAATGATCTTGAATTTCTAATCTTCCTGCCTCCACCTCTCTGGGATTAGAGACATGTTCCAGGTTGGTCTTTGAATTCGTAGGCTCAAGCAATTTTGCTTCATCCTCGTGAGTAGCTTGGATTACAGGGCCTTACTCATGGCCTTATTCATGCTATGCATACTTGCTATTTCGGGGTTACAGTACTACTGCTACTAGGCTGTATTGCCGAGCAAGAGAGCATGCGTTTCCCCTTTTATTTGGTGCTAGGGATTAAGCCAACAGCTTTGGCCATGACAAGTAAGCAGAAAACTTATTACTAAGCCGGCCAGCGGTGGTGCACGTTTTTAATCCCAGCACTTGGGAGGTAGAGGCAGGTGGATCTCTGTGAGTTCGAGGCCAGCCTGGTCTACAAGAGCTAGTTCCAGGACAGACTCCAAAGCCATCTCAAAAAATCAAAAACAACGACAACAACAAAACGTTTACTAAGATATACTTTATATACAGCAGTGTTGAGTTTGAGACACATAATTGTGTAAAAACCATTATGATCAAGAAAGAATAGTTTGTTTCATTATCTTAAACAATTTTTTTATGTTCCTTTATGTAGTTAATCTGGTCTGGCTACTTGTTTTGTCTGTATGGCATTTGACTATTTTAGAATTCTATATAAATAGAACCTTGTGGCATGTAACCTTTTTTTATTTTTTGAGATGATGTCTCGCTATATGTAGTCCTGACTGTCGTGAAACTTGCTCTATGTACTAGGCTGGCCTTGAACTTGCAGATTCTGCCTCTGAAGGGCAGAGGTTATAGGCCTATTATACTTAATATAGTGTAATTTGATAGTCATTTGTGTTCTGGTTATCAGTAATCAGTTTTTATTGTATAATAGTATTTTATTGTATGAATATGCCATAGTTTATTTATCCTTTAGCTTATTTGTGTTATTTTCAGGTTTTGTTAACTACAGATAAAGGTGCCAGAAAACTCCTTACGTGTACTCTTGTATGTATGCCCACATGTGTATTGTTTCATGGTTAAAAGAGTAAAGTGCCTGACACTGAGGAGATGGGCCAGTTGGAAGAGTGCTCGATAGAACTTACACAAGCCTGACTTTTGGGTCCCTATCACTCAAATAAAATCTAGGTGTGGTATGCGTCTGTCATCCCAGTGCTGAGCAAGGCAAAGGACCTTACTGGCCAGCAAGTCTAGTGGAATCATTGGGTTCTGGGGTCAGTGAGAGGGTCAGTCTCAGGAGATAACATGGAGAGTAATTGAGGAAGACATCTGATGCTGACCTCTGGCCTCCACATATGTGAACACAATACCAAACCATTCCAACATCTATAAATGTTTTGGAATACTCGAAACTGTCTGGGACACGTGTGAGCCTCAGGATGAACATATCTGGATTCTAGACATTTTGTAGCTTTAATACAGAATCTGAAAAGACTAGTAATTTCTTAGAATAGTGTCAGTTGTTTAGCAAATTTCATTTCTAGAAAAATTCACTAGAAGGGGAGGAAGGGAGGAGAAAGGAGAAAAATATATAGCTCAATAAGAACAAACAAAAAGAAAAAAGAAAAGGAAGGAAATTCTGGAACTTTGAAGACAGTTTGTGCCACCATGTATAGGTGTTGCCATTGGGAAAGCTGGGAAAAAGGTACAAGGGACATTTTGTGCTATTTTTGCAACTTCTGTGAGAGTAATTGCTTCAAAATAAAAAGTTAAAAAGTTAAAAAAAAAGAATAAGTGAGAATAAACTGTTTACATGAGCTGGGTTGTTGTGGTGCAAGCCTTTAATCCCAACACTTGGGAGGCAGAGGCAGGCGGATCTCTGTGAGTTTGAGGCCAGCCTGGTTTTAAGAGCTAGTTGCTAGTTCCAGGACAGGCTCCAAAGCTACAGCAAAACTCTGTCTCGAAAAACAACAACACCCCCCAAAACCAAAACCAACCAACCAAAACAACAACAGCAACAACAACCAAAAAACCAAAAACCAGAACAACAAAGAAACAAACTTTACTGGGGTTGGAGAGATGGCTCGGTGGTTAAGAGGATATGCTATCATCTGTAACTAGTTTCAGGAGATCTAACAGGACTCTAAGAGCATCAGTCATATGTGGTACACAGATGTACTGTGTACACATAAAATATACACATAAAATACTAGTTTTATAGTACTAGGCATATACACATAAAATACTAGTTTTATAGTACTAGGCATATACACATAAAATACTAGTTATATATGATTTATTTATTTCTGGTTTTTTGAGACAGGGTTTTTCTGTGTGACAGTCCTGGTGGTCCTGGAATTCACTCTATAGACCAGGTTGGCATCAAACTTAAAGAGATCCATCTGCCCTTTGTTTCTTGAGTGTTGGGATTAAAGGTATATGCTACCATGCCTGACACTAGTTTTTAAAATTTATAGGAAAAATTTAGTGTCTAAAGAGAACAGTACATGCAAATATTTATCTGCATTTTTTCATTTATACCCAAAACATTAATGATTTATTACTGTATTCAGAATAAGGAGATGATGTCTCAATTTGTTCTCTGGAATTGGTTTCTTTCTTCCTGCCTGTCCATGTGTCAGTTCATTCATCCATCCATATATCTGCCCATCTCAGTATTTTTACTTTTATTTTATTTTTATTTTTTGGTTTTTCGAGACAGGGTTTCTCTGTAGCTTTGGAGCCTGTCCTGGAACTAGCTCTTGTAAACCAAGCTGGTCTCGAACTCACAGAGATCCACCTGCCTCTGCCTCTCAAGTGCTGGGATTAAAGGCGTGCGCCACCACCGCCCTGCTTTATTTTTGTTTTTTGAGGTAGGATTTTTCTATGTAGTCTTGGCTGTCCTGGACTTGCTTTGTAGACCACACTGGCTGCTTACTCAGAGATCAAGGTGTGTACCACCATGCCTGGCTCAGTATTTATTTTATTTTACTGTCTCTAAGGATTGCTTTTATTTTTCTTTTTTTTCCCCCTTTAAAATTAATAGTATTCTCTTAAAAGGTACAGGGGCATAGACTTCCCTCACTTCAGTGATATTCTTGCCTGAAATGAGAAAGTTAATATGACTTTTCTGTCTTCAGGGTTATACAAATTTAAATGTGCTTTGCATAAATTCTACTCAAGAAAATTATCAGGAAGTTTTGCAGGACAGTTTTGGACACTGGCATACACAGTAATCTTCTCTCTGTATTGCTTACTTGTCTTTTTTCCCCTCAAATTTTTTATTTGTGTATGTGGGGAGGTTGTGTTACTCAAACATTTGAGTGGCTCGCTTTGATATGTCTCTGTATTCCCTGCTTGATAATTGAGGAAATCTTGAAATGTCACTGTTTCTACTCTACAAAAATAAGTTTTCATACTAAATCCAATAGAAAGCACATTGGCAATAGTGCAAAAGCTGACTCACTAAGAAGTAATGATAGACACTTGGAAGGGAATGACCTATCCCAGGATTCTATTTCAAAGCTTAATGTTGTGATTACATCAGTAAAAGGCAGCCAAGAAATCAAGATGAGATCTTGCTTGTACCTCCTGGGAGTAATGCTCCTCATAGCAAGGACCTTTCAGAATAGTATGCACTAGTATTTGGCTAGAGAGAAGAAGGTTCAGTGATTAAGAACATTTGTTCTTGCAGAAGACCTGGATTTGGGTTCCTAGCACCCACATGGCAGCTCACAGCCATCCATGACTCCAGTTCCAGGGGGCCAGTGCCTTCTGATCTCTGCAGGCACCAGGGTTACACAGGGTACACATACATACACAAAATACACATAAGGCAAAATACTTATACACATAAAGTAAATCTAAAAAATAAAATGAAAAATAAACCCCAGTTACTCAGTTACAATATGCAGGGGATTGAACCCTGTTACTGAACCTAGCCCTCTGCTGGTCTTTTGAATTGGCTGTGCATGTACTGGTTCCACTTAATTTCCTTTCCTTTCCTTTTCTTCCCTTCCCTTCTCTTCCTTTCCTTCCCTTTCCCCCTTTCCCTTTCCTTTCCTATTTTTTTCCTTTTCCCTTCCCTTTCCCCTTTCCCCTTCCCCTTCCCCTTCCCCTTTCCTTTCCTTTTTTTCTCTCCTTCTCCTTTCCCTTTCCTTTCCTTTTTCCTTTGTGTAGCCCTGACTGTCTGTCCTGGAAATCGTGCTTATAGACAAGACTGGCCTCAAATTCAGAGACATGCCTGTCTCTTGGGCCCATGTAATTTCTTATATGATTTAAACTTGTGTCTTTAAATTATTTATTAGTTAAGTTTATGACTTGAGAAAGTTATTTCTATCTGCCTCACTTTCCGTTTTTGTAAAACAAGGGGACTGTTATTTACTTTGTAGAATTGTAAGATTGATTGATAAATGGTAAAGTACTTAGAAGAATGCTCTGTATGTCTTGGCTATTACAAGCCAAGAATCTTGACTCATATATATGTTCTACAATGCTTCATTTTTGTTGACTCCAATTTTCAGAACTCAACATAACTTGGTGTTAATAAATAATAAACTTCACCTTGTATTTAATTCTTTATCATAAATGACCATAATATGCTGCTTATTAAAAATAGAATATTTTGTTGCCCTAGATTGTCCTTAAAAGACAATGTTAGGGGAGTGGAGAGATGGCTCAGTGGTTAAGAGCACTGACTGCTCTTCCAAAGGACCCAGGTTCAATTTCCAGCACCCATATGGCAGCTCATAACTGCCTGTAACTCCAGTTTCAGAGGATCTTAGCTTCAACAGACATATACAGCAAAACCCCCACTGTATACTAAATAAATAATCTAAAAAAAAGCAAGTAACTAAGTGCATCAGTAGTAGACCAGCCAAGAATTTGAGGTTGCCAGCTTTTATATAATACTTAATTGTTTTGAAATGATTTATTTTGAAACAAAGTAATTTAAAACCTAGATATGTGGGTAACTTTAGATTTCTTTCCACTTAAAAAAAATTCTTTTTTTTTTTTTAAAAGAACAACCATTTCTCTTCAGATACTTAGATTCTTGAATGCTTTATGGATGTTAGTGGCTGCCAGTGGTGATCAACAATAGTATGAATCTATACTATACTTTTAAATTTGGACCATTATTAAAGATATTGAAATATGAGATTACTAAATTGCCTTATTGATTTTTTGCATCTTTTCCTTGTTTCCCCATGGTAGGACTTTTTCAGTGACTTTTGTGACAGGGTTAGATATCCTTACTTTTACATTTAGTAGAATTGTTGTTAATTCCTAGATTTTATCCTTAAACCAGATTTTTTTTAAGCATGTAGAAATTATCTTACAATACTTAATTATATTAATAAAATGAATAGGATATTTGCTGGAGTTTTACATTTTTTGAAGTCTTTGCATTTAATTTATGACATCAAAGTAAATCAACATGGGACTGGAGAGAGATGGTTCAGTGGTTAAGAGTCCTTGCTGCTTTTACAGAGGACTTGAGTTTGATTCCAGCACCCACATGGTGGCTCCATGTAACACCAGTTCTAACTGACATCATCTTGCCTCTGTGGGTTCCAGATATGTATATAATATACACCACATACCTGGAGGCACAACACTTACAAAAACATATGTACACACAAAGTTTTTAAAAAAGAAAATTAGAAAAATAAGTCAACATATATAGTGGCCAAACCATTGGATTTTATATTCAGTAAGCATTTTCATTTCTTCTTCTTCTTTTTTTTTTTAAGTGTCTGAAAGGTAGAATATGTCTACCAGGCTAGCGCAGTTTTCTACTTGTTCCTCCTGTGCAGATTGGTATAAGGTACTGACATTTGATATTTATCTATATATCTATGTGTATATAGATAGATATTTTCCCCTTCACCTTCTCACTCAATTGATAACACAAATGATAAGAACAGCTATCAGTTTTCTTTTGGGCTTGTGAAGTTGGGACTGTCTCTAGCTGCCTGCCTCTCCATTCTTGCTCTGTCAGAGATAGGCGTCTAGCTGCACAGGGAGAGAATGAGGCCAGGCAAGTACCGAGTAGCATGAGATGAAGGACTGCATCTTGTGGCACCGAGCCTTCGAGGGCCTGGTGTCTTCATTCTTTGTTTCAGTGCTTCGCCTCGGTATCCTGTGAGGCAATAAATTCTGGTTCTGTTGGTTTGCTTGGCTTGGGTTTCTTTGATGTGTGTGAGTCTCAGGTTGGACATGTCTAAATGCTAGATCTTTTATAACTTACTACAGAATCTGAAAAACTAGGAGTTTTCATAGAATATTGTCAGTTATTTAGCAAACTTCATTCCTAGAAAAACCCACTTGGAATAAGTGAAAATAACCTGTTTATATAAATATTCCTTTTTGTTTGTTTGTTTTTCCGAGACAAGATTTCAAGCTTTGGAGCCTGTCCTGGAACTAGCTCTTGTAGACCAGGCTGGCCTCCAACTCACAGAGGTCCTCCTGCCTCTGCCTCCCTAGTGCTGGGATTAAAGTTTGTGCTACCACCACCCAGCTATATAAATATTCTTTTTTTTTTTTTTCGAGACAGGGCTTCTGTGTGGTTTTGGAGCCTGTCCTGGAACTAGCTCTTGTAGACCAGGCTGGTCTCGAACTCACAGAGATCCGCCTGCCTCTGCCTCCCAAGTGCTGGGATTAAAGGCGTGCGCCACCACCGCCCGGCTATATAAATATTCTTATGCTGTTAACTGTAAATCAAACATTTTCATTTTATTTTAAAAACTTATTGGGGCTGCAGAGATGGCTAAGTGGTTAAGAGCACCTGCTTTTGCAGAGGATTTGGATTTGTTCTCAGCACCAATGGCTCATAGCTGTCTGTAACTCCAGTTCCAGAGGATATGATGCCTGTTTTGACTTCTTTCATAAGGTTTATTTTATATGGTTGCTGGGAATTGAACTCCGAACCTCTGGAAGAGGAGTCCGTGCTCTTAACCTCTGAGCCATCTCTCCAGCTCAAGGTTTATTTTATGTACGTGAGTGCATACCTGATGCAGTTATGTTCATAAAATAAAAATAAATATCAGAAAGGTGGAGATCTATAGGGGAAGAGACGTTTGTCCTTTTTACATGCACTTGTGCACTCACACAGGTGCACTCTGCATCATGCTGCTCGTGTGCGCACACACCCAAAAGAGTAGTAATAAAATCACAAACTGTGATGCTGATTAGTTTTTCATGTGTATGTGTGTTCCTATCCCCTTTTCTTATGTATTTTCACTCTTTCATCATAATGACTTGTTTCATTTACCTTGATCTGACTGCTTGTTGCATTATGAGCTAAAGGTGAAAGATAAATTGTTGAAGCAAGGCAGGCAACTTTATCTGAAGAGTTGGCTGGCTGAGAAGATGGAAGACTTCACCAGATTCTGTCTGCTGGGAAGCTGATTTAGTAATGGCTTATATAATGATGGGTGTTCCCAGACTGGTAGATGACTTCATGGGACGTGGACAGGCCTGGGGAGAGCAGGCAGAACAGGGCAGATGGAGTACATCTGATTCTACTTACCAAGTCAGGAGATGCCTTTTATTCTGCAGGTCTCAACAACAAAGATGGTTATTTCCTTGAGCCATCTTGTCATGGATTAGTTTGCCAATTATGTAGTCACATATTATACAGTGTACAGATTAGAGAGGGAGCTTCCCTAGGCTCTCTCACCAATTGCTAAACTATAGTGTATTTTTGTCACCTCAGACTTCTGTATTTACAAAAATTTAAATTAGTCCAGTTATGGTGGTATAACTTGTTTGAGACTACTTTATTGTGGAATATTAGCTTATGATATGTTACATTCATTTATGCTGTGGAATATTTGTTTAACGATGCAAAGATGTGTTGTGTTCTTTTATGTTGAATTTGTTTAACTCTGTAAAGCTGTGTTACTTTGCCTTTCTAAAACACCTGATTGGTCTAATAAAGAGCTGAACAGCAGGTAGCTAGGCAGTAGAAAAGATAGGCAGGGCTGCCAGGCAAAGAGAATGAATAGGAGAAATCTAGGCTCAAGAGAAGAGAGAAGAGGGAGGAGCAAGAAAAGGAAAAAGAGGAGAGGAGGATACCAGGGGCCAGCCACACAGCCAGCCTTGGAGTAAGAAGGAAAGAAAGTATATAGAATAGGGAAAGGTAAAAAGCCCAGAGGCAAAAGGTAGATGGGATAATTTAAGAAAAGCTGGCTAGAAACAAGCCAAATTAAGGCCGGCCTTCATAAGTAAGAATAAGTCTCCATGTGATTATTTGGGAGCTAGGTGATGGGTCCCTAAAGAGTTAAAAAACAAAAAACAACAACCCTAAAAAATCCAGGCAAACAAAATACATGAAATTGTCTTGGAATTAGACAATAAATAGTACAGAACTGTGATCCCTGAAAGAACAGAAATAAATTACCTAAGTTTTATGATTGTCCAAGCTTGGTGCTTTGATGTACTTTCCTGAAAGAAGAAATTGGAATCCAAGGAGAGGAGGAGCCCTGTCCCAAGGGAACTTACAAGTTTTAGAAGGCTGCCGCGGCCCTTTGTCTCTCCTAAACTAGATGCCAGGCATTGAATGAGGTTCTCAAGTGTTGTCAAAAAAAAAATCATTATATAGTAAGCCACTACTTGGGAAGCATAAATGTAGCAGTTACATTACACAGGTGTTCCAGTGCTAAGCCACCAGAGTAAAAAGATGTCACTTAATTCTGGGCCTAACTTTCAGCTGAGAGCTTATTAGCAAGGCTAAGTTGGACCTATGATAAAGGGTGCTCTCTAGGCCTCTTCTAACAGAACTATAAAAAAGGCAAGCCTAGAAGAGTTCACATAAAGATATCTTTTCTTCTCTGAAACCAGGCCTGGTAGCTGATGTTTATAATCCCAGATACTAGGGAAGATTGATGCTGCAAGTTTCAGGCTAGTCTGAACAATAAAAAGTTAAAAAAAAAAAAGTAGAATACTTCCCTAGTACAATTGAAGTCATAGGTTTAATCTCAGTACCAAAAAATAAGGAAAAGGATATAGTTGTTTATTTCAGACTGGGTATAGTAACAATAAATTATGGATTTTGTGATATATTTAGAAGAAAAATTTATGATAATAGTTGGTTAGTTATTTTGCCAACTTGATACAAACTAGAGTCATCTGGGTAGAGGAAACACAATTGAGAAAAATACCCCTATCAAATTGGCCTGTGGGCAAGCCTAAGGGACATTTTCTTGATTGATGATTGATGTGGAAGAGCCCAGCCTACTATGGGCAGTACTACCCCTGGGGCTGCTCCTGGGAAGGCAGTCCTGGATAGTATTAGAAAACAGACTCAGCAAGCATGGGAGGCAAGCCAGTAAGTAGAGTTTTCCTCCGTGGTCTCTGCTTTAGTTTCTACTTCCAGGTCCCTATCCTGCCTGAGTTCCTGCTATTTGTATTAGCCTTGAAAACAAGGCTAGAGGTATGGCTCAGTGGTACAAGTTCTTGCTTAGCAAGTACAAGACCCTGGTAGTTTTTATGAAAACAACAACACTCAATGTCTCAGTTCTATCGCTGTGAAGACCATGATCAGGCAACATTTTTAAATGAAAGTATTTAATTGGGGGCTTGCTTACAGTTTCAGAGGGTAGTCCTTTATTATCATGGCAGGGAATGTGTTACTGTGCATGTCCTGGAGAAATAGGGAGCATTTTATCATGCATTTTGCTGGAGAAATAGCTGAGAGTTTTACATCCTGATTCCACGGAGTGGGCTGGGGAGAGTGGGTTTGGCATGGGCTTTTAAAACCTCAAAGCCCACCCCTAGTGAAGTACATTCTTCAACAAGGCCACACCTTCTAATCCTAAATAGTGCCACTCCTTGGTAACTAAGCAGTTAAAATATGAGTCTAAGGGAGGCATTCTTATTCAAACCCCGATATGTTACTATAAACTTATCACAAGAAATGCAGTATGAATAGAGAAACTGAAACATGAAAAGACAGAAAAATAATACTGTGTAAATATTAGTCAAAAAACTATACATGATGAGTCCAGTAAAATGGCTCAGTCAGTAAAGGTGCTTGCTGCCAACCCTGGCAACCTGAATTTAATCCCTAGAACCCATATGGTGGAAGGAGAGAACTGAGAACTGACTCCTAAAAATTTTCTTCTGACCTCCACATGTTTACTGTAATATGTGCGTGCATATTGGAGACAAAGGCAGGCCAATCGGATCTCTGTGAGTTCAAGGCCAGCTTTGTCTACAGAGCAAATTCTAGGACAGGCTCCAAAGCTACAGAGAAACCCTGTCTCAAAAAACAAAACAAAAACATTTTATTTATATTATATTTGTATTTATTTATATATAATCTCATGAGTCAATTTTGAATTATTTTGTTGTCCTTATTTTTAAATATATTTTTTTTTGTGTGTACATGTGTACTGTGGTAGTTTGAATGTATTTGGCCCCCATAAACTCATAGGGAGTGGTACTATTAGGAAATGTGACTTTGTTGAAGTGGTCACAGTCTTGTTGGAGAAAGTGTGTCACTGTGGGGGCAGGCTTTGAGGTTTTCTATTCTCAGGAATAGTTGTCTTTCTGTTGCCTCTGAGTCAAGATGTAAGGACTCCCTGGCCCCAGCACCATGTCTTGCCTGTATGCCGTCATGCTTCCCAACATGATGGACTGAACCTCTGAAACTGTAAACGAGCCACCCCAATTAAATGTGTATAAACAGAATTGCCATGGTCATGATGTCTCTTCACAGCAGTAAAAACTCCAAGATATGTGTGTTCATGTGTGCATATGTGTGCAGGCACATGTGTGGAGGTCAGAGAGCTACCTGTGGTCAGAGAACAAGCTATAATATAGTTGCTTCTCTCTTTTACCATGTGGATTCCTGGTTGGCAGCATGTGCCTTACTTACTGAGTTGTCGGTTGTATTTATTTATTTGTTTAGTGACAGTGTCTTATTCTGCAGCTCAGGCTGATGTAGAACTCAAAGCAGTCCTCTTGTCTTCCCGTTCTGAATGCTGAGATTAGAAGCATGTGCTAACACACCTGACTTCCGTTCTTGGTCAGTAATAAATACTCTAGCATGTGTAACTAAAAGTTTGAAAAACTTTTTTTTTTTTTTTTGAGATAGGACTTTATACAGACCAGGCTGGCCTTCAGCTCACAGGCAGTAAAGAATGATCTTGAACTCTTGCTTCTTCTGCCTCCCGAGTGCTGGCAGTACAGGTGTGCACCACCACAGACAGTGCATATATGTAGTATTAGAGATCAAACTTCAAGGTAAACACCTTGCCAACTCAGCTAAATCTGCAGCTTCAAGAAGTTTTTTTGTTGGGTCTTACCAACTTGTGTTAATTAGAATGTTAAAACAATTCTAGAAGACAAAGCTTTTAAAAATAGCTTTAATATTTGAAGAGGAAAGCAAGTTGCAAATGGTGATTTTATATAAAGAAGCACTATGTTATTCTAAGAAAATTATTTGCAAAGTTCTATGCCTTATATTTGGGTTATTGTTTACAATTGCACAGTTCAATTTTGTGTAACAGTATTTCTCACTACTCTTTTTTACTCAACAAGGACTTTTCCTGTAGTGTTTCTTTGTAGGCCTGCTTGCCTGCCTGCCAGCCTGCCTTCTTTCCTCCCATCTTTCTTTCATCAATCTTGCTGTGTTGCCTAGGCAGACTTCTAGCTTCTGGGCTTATGTGACCCTCTGATGTTAAACTGTCATGTAGCTGCAAATACCAGCAGCCTGGCTATAGTAAGATTTTAAAAATGGAAATTGCATTACAATTGCAGAATAATACCTATGAGACTTTGTTTTTAAACATTTAAAATTATTTTATGTGTATGGGTGTTCTGCTTGCATGTAATGTCTGTGTACCACTTGTGTTCATGGTGCCCTCTGAGGCCAGAAGAGGGCATTGGATCACCTGGTACAGGAGTTCTGGATGATCATGAGCCACCATGTGGGTGTTGGACATAGAACCCCGGTCCCTGGAAGAGCAGCCAGTGCTCTTTAGCTACCCCTTTAGTCTCCCCCTGCAGGAGCCCTTATAGTCATATAAAGTATGATTTTTATTTGACTGCTAAGTCAAGCCATTCTTATTTACAGGTCCTTTGTTTTACTAGCACGGGTCTACCAGATAACAGCATTTAAATATTTATAAATGAGGATGAATAGTTTATCACTTCTTTTTATCAATATTTTTAGGTAAATAATAGTGAGTTAGAGGTAGTACATAAATAGTAATAGGCAAATTGATACATGTTATATAGATAAAATATTTAGCTTGAAGATTATATGATAATGCCATTTAATGAATTAAATGGCATCTGAATACTTAAGGTCAGAGGGGAAGTGATATGTGTACTTTAAAATTTTAAAATAAATTTTTGCCTTGGAACTTATGCAAGTTTAAATTTAGGGAGGTTAGCAGCTGGTGTTGGCATCTGGCATGAGATGAATTTGAAATATTAGTGAGTGTGACTTGTCCTTGTGCTGTTGGAACTTTGTTTAGAGATGTGGTTTTTAGCAGAGCCTCACAATGCACCTGTGTCTACTATTGTTTTCCTATGCCGAAAAGTGAGTTCATGTATTGAGCATGGATCTCTAAACTGGCCACCTGATTTAAATGGCTTCCATGATTTCCAGTTAATTTTGAACTTATTATTTCTTCTTGATTAGCAAGTAACACTTCTTAGAAAGATGTATTCTTGCTGGCCTTGGTGAGCTCCCGTTAGATCAGCCCCACTGTCTCAGTGGGTGGATGCCCCCCTCGCGGTCTTGACTTCCTTGCTCATGTTCTCCCTCCTTCTGCTCCTCATTTGGACCTTGGGAGCTCAGTCCAGTGCTCCAATGTGGTCTCTGTCTCTATCTCCATCCATCACCAGATGAAGGTTCTATGGTGATATGCAAGATATTCATTAGTATGGCTATAGGATCGGGCCATTTCAGGCTCTCTCTCCTCAGCTGCCTAAGGACCTAGTTGGGGGACATCTCTCTGGACCCCTGGGAACCCCTCTAGAGTCAAGGCTCTTGCCAACCCTAAAATGGCTCCCATAATTAAGATATATACTTCCCTGCTCCCATATCCATCCTTCCTTTATCCCAACCATCCCATTCCCCCAAGCTCTCTCCATCCTCCCCTTCTCACTTTTCTCTCCCCATCACCCCTTACCCCCATCCCACCCCACCCCCCAGTTCCCAATTTTTGCCCAGCAATCTTGTCTACTTCCAATATCCAGGAGAACAACTATATGTTTTTCTCTGGGTTCACCTTCTTCTTTAGCTTCTCTAGGATCACGAATTATAGGCTCAATGTCCTTTATTTATGGCTAAAAACAAATTATGAGTGAGTACATCCCATGTTCATCTTTTTGGGTCTGGGTTACCTCACTCAGGATAGTGTTTTCTATTTCCATCCATTTGCATGCAAAATTCAAGAAGTCATTGTTTTTTTTTACCGCTGAGTAGTACTCTAATGTGTATATATTCCACACTTTCTTCATCCATTCTTCCATTGAAGGGCATCTAGGTTGTTTCCATGTTCTGGCTATTACAAATAATGCTGCTATGAACATAGTTGAACAAATACTTTTGTAGCATGATAGGGCATTTCTTGGGTATATTCCCAAGAGTGGTATTGCTGGGTCCTGGGGTAGGTTGATCCCAAATTTCATGAGAAACTGCCACACTTCTTTCCAAAGTGGTTGCACAACCCTGTCTAGAAAAACCAAAATAAAATAAAATAAAATTAGAAAAACCAAAATAAAATAAAATAAAATAAAATATAATCAGCTAACTCCTGAACTCATTAGTTTTTCTTTAGTAGCTAAAATGTTTTTTGGTCATTCATTGCATGTTGTATGAATTAAAATAACTTATTTTAGCCAATTAAACCATCTATGACAGACTAAAGGAATAAACATTTTGCTGGAGTCTCTCATATTTAAGAATATGCCCAACAAGAAATTCTTGACTAAGATTAACACTTTAGGAATATTCTTTATTCATCAAACTCTAATTTCCCTTTTGCTCCTCCCCCTAGTACTCTCAACCACTCTTTCATTTTCTGTTTCTTTGAATTTGACTATTCGACTATTATAAGTACCTCTATATACATGGAAACATATAATAGTTTTTGGGAAGGGGAGTAATTAATTTTTTTCAGAATAATGTTTCAAAGTTTATCTTCCATTTAAATAGTGAATAATACTCCACTGTACATATGTTCCATATTTATATATTTACCCATCGATGGACAATTGCTTTGCTTCTGTCTTTTGGGTTATTGTAAATAATGCTGCTATGAATGTTGATGTACAAGTATCTATTCAGGGTAACTGGTTCTCTTTCTTCTGAGTACATATCCAGAAGTACAGTTGCTAAATCACGTTACTTTGTGCTTACTAATTTACGAGAAATCTATCATAATGGCTGTATCTTATATCCCACTGTATCCTAACCAACTCCTAATGAAGAAAAGATAAAAAACCAAAAAAAATTCTTGTTAAGTAGACATGGTGGTGCGTGTATATATATACATACATGTATATGTATTCCTAGCATTTAGAAAGTTGAGGCAGGATGATTAGGAGTTCAAGACCAGCCTTAGCTATATGAATACCCTGTCTCCAAACAAAAATAGAGAAGTTAGAAATTAAATAGTAGTTCCAAGAAATAAAAATTTCTGGTCTAAGGTAGTACCTAATTGTTTAGGTTTTTATGTCTTTAATTACTAGTGATGTTGGGTGTATTTTTTTTTTTCCGAGAGAGGGTTTCTCTGTAGTTTTGGAGCTTGTCCTGGAACTCTCTAGACTAAGCTGGTCCTGAACTCATAGAGATCCACCTGCCTCTGCCTCCTGAGTGCTGGGATTAAAGACAAGTACCATCTTTTCTTATTGGCCTTTTATAGACATACTTTGGAATAATGTCTATTTCAAGTCTCTATTTGAGACTCTGGCATGATTTAGTTTTTGCCAAGGGCTGATTTCTGTATAGTGAACTCTCTGGTATCTCTCATAAGCACAGTGATCCTATACAACCTTAATCACACTAGTAAAGGCCTTACCTCCACAGTGACATTGGAAATCAGTGTATAACATTTGAATTTGAAGCTTGAGGGACTTAAAGACTGTAACAAAATCCTTTGCCCACTTTATACTTACTGGTTTTTTTTGTTGTTGTTGTTGTTAAGTTGTAGGAATCTAAGAATACTTTATGGTTATTAATCTATTGCCAGGCATGTGGTTTGCCAATGTTTTCACCCATTCTGTAGGTGTCCTTTATTACAGTCTTGGTAGTACTCTTGAATACACAAAAGATTCTCTCCTTGGTTGGATGCAGTTTGGTTTTTCATTTGTTCCCCATGTCTTTGATAACAAATGCACTATCATGAAGCTTTTCCTGTTTTCTTCTAAGAGTTTTATCGCTTAGTTTTTACTTCATTTTGACCTAGTTTCTACATTTCATATAAACTAAATGGCTAACTTTATTCTTTCACATGTAGGAATCCAAAATTTCCAGCACTATTCATTGAGAAGTGTGTACTTTTCCCTCTGAATGGGTACAGTGTCCTTGCTGAAAATAGTTTGACTGAACAACAATCTTGTAACCAACAGTAGATGAAACTTTGGGTACCTAGAAAGCTGCACATAACGCCATCACACCCTCTATAAACATGGTTTTTCTGTTGTGTACATATATGATAATTTGTAAAGTACGTACAATAAGGTGTTTTTTTGTTTTTTGTTTTTTTACCCTGACAGGATTTCTCTGTGTAGCTCTGGCTGTCCTGGTATTCACTAAGTAGACCATGCTGGTCTTGAACTCAGAGCTCAGATCTGCCTGCCTCTTTCTTCCCAAGTGGGATTAAAGGTATGTACCACCAGGCTGTGTACAGTAATATTAATAACAATAACAAAGTGTTGTAATAAAGTATGATGAGTTATGTGAGTATGATCTCTCAAATATTTTGCATTGTACTCATCCTTATGATGATGCAAGATAATAGCACCTACAGGATGCAATGAAGTGAGGTAGGCCTTGTGATATATCATTAGGATTCGATGTGATGGTGCCTTGATACAAATATTAGATGTTGGTAGAGTCATGCTAGGATTTGTAGTCTTAACACTTAGGACGGGGAGGGGGTACAGGGACAGGAGGATTGCAAATTTGAGATTAACTTTAAACACAGTGATGCCTTATCAAAACAAAGCAGAAATCAAAATAGCCTAACTTGATTTTCATTTAAATCAGTGAATTTTTTAATACTTAGTTTCCCAATAATTTTCCAAAGCTTGAACTGTTTGTTTCTATTTAAAAATATTTTATAGCCAGGTGGTGGTGGCTAAGGCCTTTAATCCCAGCACTCGGAAGGGAGACAGAGGTAGGTGGATCTCTGAGTTTGAGGTCAGCCTGGTTTACAGAGCGAGATCTAGGATAGCCAGAGCTGTTACATAGAGAAATTCTGTCGCAAGAAACCAAAAAAAAAATTTTTTTTTTTAGATTTATTTATTTAGCATTTCTGTGGTGGTTGGAGGACAGCTTGTAGGCATCTGTTCTCTCCCTCCATCCACCATGTGGGTCTCAAGGATCAAACTGAGGGCATCTGACTTGGCCGCAGGTACCTTTACCCATTGAGCCATCTCACCAGCCCATATTTCTGTGTATTTTAAAAGTTGAAGTTATGTGTGTCTGTATCTTTGCTGGGGTATGTGCCATAAGCATAGATGCCCTTGAAGATTACAGACATCAGATGCCTCTGGTTCTATGGAGTTACAGGCAATTTCAAATTGCCTAATGTGATTGCTGAGAAATGAACTTAGGTTGTCTGCAGGAGCAGCAAATACTTCTAACCCTTGAGTCGTCTTTATTCAGTCCCTTCCATGTTTCTATTTAAAAAAATAAAGAACTTTTAAGATAAATTTGTTTACAAGGACATTTACTTAGTGCATTTTTGACAAATACATATTCTCAAATACGTATTCTTGTGAAATTACTACCCAATGAAGGTATCATTCCTTGTTGAATGACTAATCTGACTGCTGTCATTAGAGATTAGTTTGGACTCTTACAATTTAATAGAAATGTTCAAGCTGGGCGGTGGTGTCGCAGGCCTTTAATCCTAGCATTCGGAAGGCAGAGGCAGGCGGATCTCTGTGAGTTTGAGGCCAGCCTGGTCTACAAGAGCTAGTTCCAGGACAGGCTCCAAAACTACAGAGAAATCTTGTCTTGAAAAAAAAAAAAAGAAATGTTCATACCTAGACCTCTTAATAGGACTTCTGAGCTTATGATATATACGTAGGTTACTAAAAAAAAATATGAACTAAAAAAACCCTGTCTCAAAAACCTACAAACTACAAATGATTAATTTTAAGAACAGTTAATTAGAAATCTTGTTTCCCTAGAGTTGTGGCATATTTCTGAATGATGATTTGGCAACTTTACATCCCTATTTAATAAGCAAAAATTTGTGTTAAATCATGCAGTTGAATAACTGACACAACAAAGTTATCAGAACTTGAATCTCTGAAATGAGAGATATAATGCAGTGGAAGGACGCTAGCAATAGCTGATCTACCCTTCTCGATTGCCATATGTTAGCCTCACAGCCCTGCTATCTGTTGTATATATTGACATTTGCCTTGTATGGTCTGATACATACAGATATTGCTTTGAATAGAAAATGTATAAAGTGATTCAATATTTAATTCTTACTCAAGGTTTGCTTTTTTAAAAAATGTTGTAGTCCTCTTAGAAGGGAGACTGAACCGACACCCCCTTTCCTCCCCACTTTTTTTTGGTGGGATTCTTTATTTGTTTAACGAGACAAGTTTTCACTGTTTATCTTGACTGTCCTAGAGCTTGCTGTGTAGATCAGGCTAGCCTCCCATTCATAGAGATCACCGTCTCTTGTCTCCTGAGTTCAGGGATTAAGGGTGTATCTCATTATTCTTGGTTCTTTTTCATAAAAAAGCAGACTTAAATAAACACATGCGCGGGTGTGTGTATGTTGTGTGTGTTGTATAGAATGTCTAGTGTGTCTAACCTGATTTCTGTCCTTCCTCCCTTAAAATAACTTTAATGAGGTTTAGGGATGAGAATCACTAAAATGCTTGCTCTGCAAGCATGAGGACCTGAGATTAGATGGCTAGTTCCAATGTAGAAAGCTGGATCATGTACCTGGGACCCCAGTTGGGAAGGTGGAGACAATAGCATCTCTGGGGCTTGCCAGGAAGTCTAGCTGTGGTCTCTGTGTGTCCCTGCATACACCTGCACACAAATACCACATGTAAACACACAAAGTAACTTTTAAACATGTAATTCACATATATTACACCCATTCAGATTATACAAGCCAGTGATTTTGTTATTGTTCGAAGAATTGCACACCCATTACCACAATTTTATAACATTTTCATTATCTAAATATTTAACAGTATTTTCCATCTCTCCTCTTCTTTCTAACAACCAAGTCTCTTTATAGCTTTCTATAGATCACCCCCCCATTTTTTGCACCCATATATGATTCATATGTATGTATATATGTGTGTACTTTGTGTGTGTGAATGCAGGTGTGTGTCTGCATTGATATACACGTGGAGGTCAAAGGACCTTGGGGGTCAGTTCTAGACTTTCTGCCTTTTTGAGAAAGAGTCTTTTTGCTGAATATACCAGACTAGCTTGCCTGTGGGCTTCTGGGGATTCTCCTGTTTCAGCTTGTTTTTCTATAGGAATACTGGAATTACAGACACTTGCACTGTGTGTCTATTTTATGTGGGTTCTGGGGATTTGAACTCAGGTTCTTATGGTTGCATGGTACAGCTTCTTCCCCTCACCCCCGACAGGATTTCTTGTGTATCCCTGGCTGTCCTGGAACTCACTCTATCGACCAGGCTGGCCTCAAACTCAGAGATCCACCTGCCTCCGACTCTGGAATGCTGGGATTAAAGGTGTGTACTACCATCTCCCAGCAATGGTGCAGCATTTTTATCCATTGAGTCATCTCCCAAGTCCCAGATCAACTTTAAATTAAAAAAAAAAAAATATGTGCCCATGTTTTTTTTTTTTTTTTTTTTTTTTTTTTTTTGTGTGTGTGTGTGTGTGTGTGTGTGTGTGTATTCAGCTCACATGCTGTAGCACATATATGGAGTGACTTCATGGACCTATGTGGGCTCTGAGGATCAAACTCAGGTCATCAAGCTCATGTGGCAAGTTTCTTACCCCAGATCAACTCAAAAACAAAAATGGGTTTTTATATAGGCTCTTACTGTGTAGACTAGGCTGCCATTGAATTCACAGAGATACACCAGTCTTTCCCCAAACCCTGTTCCCAGTGCTGAGATCAAAGGTATGGACCACCATGCCTGGCCTACTTTTTATGATTAAATATATATATGTAAGATCATGTGATATTTTTTGTCTACCTATACTTTCTTCACTTCGTTTAGCATGTAGTGTTTTTCAGTTTGAACCTGTTGTCACAAATGACAAGAATTTTTTTCTGTTTTATTGCTAATTGTATTCATTGTTACGTGTACTACATTTCCTTTATTCATCCAACACGTGACAGTCTTAATCTAATAGACACTTCTAACTCTATTGTTAAGATAATTAGTGCTAACTACATATTCAGTAAAATGTCATGTTATTTGTTAGGGACTCAGTATTTTTATATACATATATATTTAAACTTTTTAAAAATTTTATGTGCATTGGTGTTCTACTTGCATGTATATGTGAGGATGCCAGATCCCCTGGAACTGGAGTTACAGGCAGTTGTGAGCTGCCATGTGGGTGCTGGGAATTGAATCCAGGTACTCTGGAAGAATAGCCAGTGCTCTTAACCATTGAACCATTTTTCCAGCCTTCTGATAGGAACTCTGATAGTCACCTTTATGTCATCACCTGTACTTTGATTTCATTGCACATGTTCCACTTAAAACTGTGTTCATGATTATTCTTTTCTTACTTTGTTTCAAGACAGGATCTTGCTTTGTTTCTCAGACTGACCTTGAACTTCTGATCTTTCTTCAGCCTCCTGAGTGCTGAGATTACAGCACTGTGTATCATGAACCCTTTTGGGGGTAGAACGATCCTTTCACAGGGGTTGCCTAAAACTATCAGAAAAACACAGATATTTACATTCTTATTTATAACAGTAGCAAAATGACAGTTATGAAGTAGCAAGGAAATAATTTTATGGTTGGGGTCACCATAACATGCGGAATTATATTTAAAGGATTACAGCATTAGGAAAGTTGAGAACCACTGATGTATTATCTTTAAATTAAAGCTTAATAAGATATTCATTCATAGACTCATGATTTGTAGATAGAATATGATGAACAGCATTTCCAGTTGTTTCCTTAGGTTTTTTTTCCTTTTTCTTCTCAGTACACACTTGAGATAGTCACCATTTTTGTCATTTATTACCCTAGCGCCTTTGTCTTATTTATTTATTTATTTTCATTTTTTTCAAGTCATGATAGAAGTTTTTTTCAGAATGTTTCCTTTTTTGGTTGCAAAGTTTACAGAGCACTGAATTGGCATACCTGACCAGTTAGCAAAGTTATAATCAAAGGAAGGCATGGGAGTGAAGCCAGTGATATGACTCAGATGTTTAACAGCAACATTCTAAAGACACTTTACTGGGATTAGAGTGTAGAGTTCCTTTTCATTTTTAACCTTAAGGAAACACATGATATGCTATAATGAATGTCCATTACCTACCTATGACCTAAATGAAATATTATTTATCGTGTCTCGTTGTTCCACACTTTGAAAAAAGAATATTTTGTTATAATATAGTTTGAAATTCAGCACAAGTTCTAGAAGCAGTGTAAGGAACTCCTGGTATTTTTTGAATTTTTTTTTATATTTTGTTTTATACATGTCTTTCCCCAGTTTTCTCCTTGGAGTCATTTGAGAATAAGTTAGAGGCACTGTATTTTCCCTCTAAATACTTCAGAATTTGTTTTCCCAGTATAATTTAAAAAAACATTCTCTCTTGCGTATCAATAGACTTTATTGTGTTTATTTATTTGAGACAGTATCTGACTGTGTAGCCCCTGGCTGGCTCTGGAACTCACACAGATCTTTCTGTCTCTACCTCCCTAGTGCTTGGGTTAAAGATATATGCCAGCTCCCTGTCCTAACCACAGACAGTTTTTTAATGGTTTTGTGTAGTATAATTTTTGAATAAAATTTTTGTATCCATATTCTTGGATACACCTCACGACTGGCAAAATATTTCACATATTTACTTCAAGTTGGCATATCATTAGAAATTTCAGTATATATTTAAATTTTAACTAGATGCAAATATACTGCTGGTTTACTACTGGTTAAGACATTTTGAAGTTGTGTTTGTATTTTATTGAGATGTTGTCAGCAGATTTCTTGTTTGAAAGTATCTTCACTTAATTTTTTAATTGAGAGAAGCATTTATCAGTCTTTTGCATGTAAATGTGATGGTGTAGGCTGGAGGTTCAGTGGTAGGTAGCATGGCCTTAGGTTCAGTTCCCAAGACACTCACACCCATGAATACACACACACACACACACACACACACACACTCACGAGAAGAGAGCCAGTTTAACACAACAGGTGTGTTTAGTTGTTCTTTCTGTAGTCTACAACTTCAGGACTGTGTAGATGACGTGTTGTGCTTGCCCAGCTGCTCTTGTTCTTCCGGTAGTAGTGCCCATGTTTGGGTGGTGATTTATGGGCTAAAGACAGTATTTTCTTTATATTATCTATGAAAGCAATTAAATTTGCTTGTGAAAATTAGAGTACTCAGGATCTCAACACACATCTAAACAAGATAAAGAACTCTTTATTAAAGAACTTGAAGAAGGTGGTACTTTTTTTTTTTTAATATTTATTTATTTATTTTGTCTGTGTCTATGCCTGCAAGCCAGAAGAGGGCACCAGACCCCATTACAGATGGTTGTGAGCCACCATGTGGTTGCTGGGAATTGAACTCAGGACCTTTGGTAGAGCAGGCGAAGCTCTTAACCTCTGAGCCATCTCTCCAGCCCCCAAGAAGGTGGTACTTGACTGCATATTCTACAGCCGCTCTTTTCTTAAATAGATAACTTCTACAATTTTCAGGTTTGCATTTTAATGTAAGATTGATCAGGTATCTTCTTTTTACTAAATTGTTTTCAGTACTTTATTATAGATTGTAATCTTTGGAGAAGTTGAAAAGATTTTATTAACTTGGGGAAAACTGGGGCATACAAACTGTTTTGTCGCATGATGATTGATTTTATTCTACTCTGGTATTTTAGAATCTAGAAACAGGCTATCTCTTTGGCCTTAGACAAAACATTTAATCCTTGGGGAGCTTGAATCCCCCACTGTGAAACGTAAAGGTAGGGTCTGCTTCAACAACTCTGTGATGATACAATGAGATAATGCATGAAAAATATATATACCATAATGATTGGCATGTAGATCATTGATTCTAGCTTTATGAAAATAAATGTTTATTTAGAGTTTAGTTTTACTTAACAAGATAAAATTTGTTACTTAGACTACTTTTGCAGTATTTTTCAGTTATAATATTTAAATTTGTGCATGTGTGTATGTGTGTGCGCGCACTCCCCCACCCCTGCTTGCACCTTCTATAGACACACACACACACACATGCATACACACACAGTTCTATAATTAAAACCTTTAAGAGTTATTTTTCCCAATTTGTTGGTTTTCCAGTAATTTTATGAGGTTGTGGGGTGGCTCAGGAGAGATAATTATATACTTTTTGAGAGAGTGTGTAGTAGCTGATCTATAGCATGACATTAATGGTAAAAGCTAATAGGTGCATCTCTTAGTTTGCTTGATCTTTATATAGTATATTTATTCCCTGTAATACGGTTGGGTACAGTTGCTGTTGGTACCATGAGAAAGACAAAGTGACTTCTGTAAGATCTGGTTTGGGTTTTGAGGCAAAGTCAGGTTGATCCTAAGCTGTTTAAGAATACCTTGAAAAAACATTGCTTAACTTGTTAGTGTATATGTTCAATTTTTGACTTAATGACCATTGGACCAATCCTCTGAAAGGCTGTGTGTAAAACAGTAGGAACTGGAGTGAAACTTAAGCATAAAAGAGGGAGTTGTGTTCAGAGTGGTGGTGCATTCTTTTGACCCCAGCACTCAGGAGGCGGAGGTAGGTAGATTTCTGTGGGGTTGAGGCCAGCCTGCTCTATATAGCAAATTCCAGAATGGCCAGGGCTATATCGTGAGCAGCAAGCATTCCAAACTGCTGAGCCATTTCTTCAGCTCAGGAAGTTCTGTTTTAAATTTGACTTTTGAAAAATAATTTGCTCTTTGGTGAAGTTTGCTGCTTAATTTGATAGTCCTTTCTCCACTACCTCGTTGCAGGAAAAAAAATTCAAAACACAGTCTTTTAAATGTGGTCACATGACCCACTGTGGATGATGTGAAAAAATGAGCAACAGTAAAATGTTTTCTAAATACGCTTTACTTCTTTCTTTGGTATTCTGTACCGAGCAGATTCTTCTGTAAGTACATGCTTTTTTGAATTCAGTCTTTGATTTGGAACTATACACACAATTCTGTTCATACCAGTGAGAGAAGAATTGTACTGATTGACCTCTAGCCTCCACACGCTCAAGGATTCAACCCCCTGGTCTGCTCCCCGCTGTGCACGGGCACAGGTGTGCAGCAGGATATGCTGTTTTTCTACTGAGCAAAACTGAAGATCGATTTCTGGAAGTAAAATGTTTTAATGCAACTCTTTAGGGCTAGGGATTTAATTCAGGCCTTTAATCCCAGCACTCGGGAGGCAGAGGCAGGCGGATCTCTGTGAGTTCGAGGCCAGCCTGGTCTACAAGAGCTAGTTCCAGGACAGGAACCAAAAGCTACAAAGAAACCCTGTCTCGAAAATCCCCCCCCCCCCACAAAAAAAAAACCCACTTACCCAGCATGCATGAGGTTCTGGGTGTTCAACTCCTAGGACTAAAAATAAAATAAGAAATGTGCCTTAACTTTTCAAAGTGGACATTACTATGAGACAACTTTACATGTGTGATGATATGACTAAGAACGACCGTTGGCTTGGACTTTCAGCTATCAGCTATAACTAAGAGTATTACTATATTTAATTGATGAGACATTTGATGGGAGTTGAAACCTAGACAATTTTTTTCTTCTGAGTAGGAAACTGGGAAATGATTGGGGACCAAATTTCTTCTTCCCTTGTCTTTTGGAAAGAGCAGTACTTGTTACCAGCAGATGAGCAGTGTTTGCTTGATCAAAGGTTCTGGATGACCAATTAATCCTGACAGTATTGCCCCTGTTCATCATCATGTGTGGAAAAATTTGTCCTTTTGAAGGGTTTGCTTGAAAACCTTGTGGACTGTAAATTCTTGCCTTTTGATTTCAGGGATTTCATGGTTACCTTCCCTGAGACAGGTTTGAAATAGATACATACCCTTGGTGGCTTTTGGAGAAATGTAGCATGTGGTCTGGATATACAATTTTTTGTAGTGATCACTGTGATATTGTCAGCATCATGTTTTTGACTCACTTTTTATTGGAATCAGTGGATTTATTTGTTGTTGTTTTGTAATATTAGTGCTAGAACTCAGGATTTCACATGTGTTAGGTAAGTACATTACCTTAGTCCCTTTTTATTTCTGAGTAGTTTACTATAGAAATACACAACAATGATTCATCTAGTCACCTGTTGTTAGATATTTTGGGTTTCTGGTTTTGGACAATTGTGAAAAAGTAATTGTAAACATTTGGGTTAAAGTCTTCTTGTGATTATGTTTTCATAATATATTATATAATCATAATTATACTAAGCAGGCAGTAAATAATGTTGCATTGAAAGTAAACATTTGTTTAGAGAGGGATAAACAAGTCAAAAAGCAAATGATATGGAAAAATATGCTTAAGGCTAAAATATATTCAGTGTGTATATATGTGTGTGTGTGTGTGCACCCACATGTGAGTAATGTGGGCATGTACATGCCATAACATACTTGTGGAGATCAGAAAACAACTTTGGGTGTCAGCCCACCTTGTTTGAGACATAGTCTCTTATTTTCCACTGAGTCTGCCAGACTAGCTGTCCTGTGACCTGAGGATTTGTACATCTCTTTGTCTCATCTCCCTTTAGGCACACTGAGGTTACAGATTGAAACTACAGTGTCCAGCTTGTATATGGGTTCTGGGTATTGAAACTCAGGTCCTTAAGTTTACATGGAAAGCATTTTTAGCTACTCAGCATCTCCCTAGCTTCCAACTCCCCTTCACTTCCCTTCCCTTCCCTTCCCTCCCCTCCCCTCCCCTCCCCTCCCCTCCCTTCTTCCTTCTTCCTTCTTCCTTCTTCCTTCCTTTCTTGGTATGGACAAAGGACATGAACACACAGGATGAAAATAAATATGGATACACTAGACAAGGAAACAACAATGAGAAGATTAAATACAACATTGTTTTATTCTTTAGAAAGTGTTAAGAAAGTGATATAAAGGAGTTGATAGTTAAGGTTTCTTAGCTGGTGTGACCAGGAAGAATACAAGATAAGTAGAAAATTTGTGTCATATTTTTCACCCTGATAAATCTTTATTTGCAGTAGCTATGTACAAACTATTAGACTGTTTGTATTCATGTGTCCTTATTTTTCTTTTTGTCTAGATAGTGATTGAGGGCCTTGTGCATGTTAGCACTTTGAATCTCTTAATTTTGTTTTCAGTCATTTTTTAAACAAATGATAAATCACATATTTATACAGTAAATAAGTATCAACAATCAACACAAATCTACAACCAACCACCATCCCTGGGCCTGAAACACCTGGATGACTTTCTTCAGGGTGTTCATCAGAAAGGGCACGGGGGGCATGTGTGCAACACACATGGCAGTGATCAGTGGCTTCATTCTCTGTGCAGTGGGTAATAGGGACATGTGCTGGCTAGCTTTGGGAGGACGGAGCCCAGTGGTTTGGAGTGGGGCCTCAGTCAGAAGGGCTTTTGTCTACTGTGGCAGAATCACTGAGCTGTTTTTTTTTTTAATGTAAAATTACCTGAACTTTAGAAATGCTTGTTTGTGATTGTTAAACACATTTTTATTTCAATCATCAGTTACAAAAGGATAATCAATTATAATAAATGAATTATATGTTGTACTTTGCTAGAATCATCACTGTTATTTCTAAAACAATAGTTCATTTCTCCATATATTGAAGTAAAATGCAATATATACATCAATATATTTCTGGAGATGAATGTTTAAATAGGGTCAATAAACTATTTGATGACTTTTTAAGTATAAAACAATAGAATTTTTGTCCTTTTAAACTAATTTTTGAATATATTAGAATTTGGATGGCTTAAAATATTGTTAACTTGGCCAGGTGGTGGTGGCGCACGCCTTTGGTCCCAGCACTCGGAAGGCAGAGACAGGCGGATCTCTGTGAGTTCGAGACCAGCCTGATCTACAAGAGCTAGTTCTAGGACAGGTTCCAAAACCACAGAGAAACCCTGTCTCGAAGAAAAAAAAAAAAAAATATATATATATATAAGTTCACTTTCCTTTTCTTCTCCTTCCTTACTCTATCTCTCCATAGATTTTTTTTTCCTTCTTCTTTTGATACTTGGGATCAATTCTAGTGCTTTGCACGTGCTAGGTGGGTACTCTACTACTGAGCTACATTCTTTTTTAAGGCAACTTTTTTTTTTATTTTGCATACCAATATCAGTTCCCTTTCCCTTCCCTCCTCTCATTCTCCCTACTTCCCCCTCCATCCACTCCTCAGAGGGGGTGAGGCCTCCCCATGGGGACTCACTTGATCAAGGCCCTCCACCATATCATAGGAAATGGAGCCAGTTCATGTACTAGTTTTGGCTGTGCTGCCAGTGGCCCCACAGACTGCACCAGCCATACACAACTGCCATCCACATTCAGTTCGGTCCTATGAAGGTTCCCCAGCTATCATTCCAGAGTCAGTGAGCTCCCACTAGCCAGGGTCAGCTGTTTCTGTGGGTTTTCCATGGTCTTGACCCATTTTCTGTGCTACAATCTTAACCCTAATTTTTCATGTTAGCATGAATGAAAAGTTACTAAAAATGAATTCAAGTGAGTACTTGTCAGTAAACTATGATAAGACTTTAAAAAAACTAAGTTTTGCTAGCTATTCAGTATCTCATGGGTATTACCTAACAATTATTAGGAAAAGTATTGTGTTCAGTTGATACAGGGAATAGTGAACAGATTGATTTCTTATCTAGGTTGCAGTAATTCTTTCTCTTTGTTGTTAGTTTTTAAACTTGATACACCTGACTTAAGTATGATTTATTTTTCAGGACTCTTTGTTATTGGTGACACCGAAACTCACTTAAAGCTTAAACAAATAAACATGAGGAAGATACAGAGTCTTTGGCAGAATACTGAAACATCTTGCATAATTGAAGGAAGAACTTAGCAGGCAACTTGGGTATCTTGAGGACTAGAAGTTTGAGTAAAGTGACTCTATAAAGACCTCTGGGCATTGGGATAATTCTCTTAGGATTTTTGACTCATGTCTTCATGGTATATACTTTTCCTCCAAATTCTCTCTAAATTATTTCCATAGCATTGCCTGGGCCAAAAGAAGTAGCTAAGAATTCTGTATAAGTAATAGGTAGGATCAAATATTTCTATTCTAATAATTTGGCTATTTGAAAAATTAACCCATGGGATTGGGTATTTAGACTACCAGCTCAGTAACAGCAAAGGGGAAAAACAAAAAATAGCAAATCCATTGAAGGCAACTTGAATAGATGTTTCTCCAAAAACGTTAATATGGCTAGTAAACACATGAAAAAGGCTCTATGGCATCACCAGCCATTAGGAAAATACAAATCAAAGGAAGAAGATAATATAATACACTCACTATGGCTACTAGCCAAAAAGTGAATTGAGAATGTTGGAAAGATGGCTCAGTATTATAAAGGTACCAACATCAAGGCTCACAACTTGCAACTTCAGTTCTAGGGAATCCAGTGCTCTTTTCTGACCTCCTCAAGCCCCCATACATGTGGTACACGAAAACATTAAATAAATAAATATTTTTAAAAAATGAAAGTGTTGATGGGGCATAAATAAATTAGAGCGCTGTTACCTTGTTTTAAGCACCTTGGAAGATTGGCCTCAGAGATTAAAATGCATGACTGACTCAGCAGTTATGCATCTCGCTATACACTACAAAGAAATAGAAGGACCCAGACAGACCTTTTTTTTTTTTTTTTTTTTTAAATAAAGTTTCAGTGTATCAGTGTATACTTCAGGTTGGCTTGGAACTCTCTGTGTAGTCCAGTCTGGCCTGGAATCTGTCATCATTTTGCTTTAACCTCCCAAGTACTGGAATTATAGGAGCGAGCTTCCATGCTTGACTCACAGTTTTATGTGCCATTGTTCATAACATTGTTCATAGTATTTAAAGGTAGGATAGTCAGCAGATACATTTATCAACAAAGAATATATAGACAATAGAATGGTACCCAGTGTTAAAGAGACTTATAATTCTTCATATACTACACATGAACAAACCTAGAAATACTGTGCTAAATAAGCCAAAATAAGCCAGATATAAAATCAATACTTGATGAGTTCATTTATATAAGCTAGAGTAGGCAAATCCATCAAAACAAAGTGACAGTGAATACAGGGACTGAGGGGAGGAAGTAATGAATTACAGAGCGTGGGGAGAGGTGCAGTTTAGTAGGATGAAAAGATTCTGAAATATGGATAGTGATTTTTCTAGATACTGATCATACAGCACTGTGGATGTCCATTAACTGTGTACTTAAATATGTATTTAAAATTATAAATACATACTTTTCTTAATAAAATACATACTTTTTCTTAATAAAACACTGAAAAGTACACTTTAAATGTACATCGTGTGTCAGTTATAGGCTGATTGATTTTTCTTTCTTTTTTTTTTAAATGGGTCTCATTATGTAGACAAGGCTGACTCGGAACTGGTAGAGGTCTACCAGCCTTTGCCTCTGAGTGCAGGGATTAAGGGTGTAGACCACAGTGTAGGGCTTCTGATTAAATTTTAATAAAAAGATATCTAGGGAAGATATCTAGATACCTTTTAAAACTTTAAAGATAAATAGACTACTTAGTTCTGAAGGGCAGTTTGCTTTGTAATATGGCAATGGTAAAAGGCAAGGGATGTATATATTTTTTAACTTTAGGGACGATAGGAAGTATTCATGGTGGTACTTTAATGTGCTTACTGCTAAATAATGTAAGACAGATTGGAGGGTCGTATTTATTTTTACTTGGTTTGTCAGATAAAAGAACAGGCAGGGACAGAAACAAGACCAGTGGATTGACTTAATGATATTAGCTGCTACCTTTATTATTGAAGTTGTCATTGGTGATAGTAGAGAGTATTAAACAGGGAGAGTGACATATTCAAAATATATTTTTAAAAAGCAGCTTGGTAGGCTTAAAACCTTACTGTTTGTGAATGACATGTATACCACATATTGTGCTGTGTGTCTGCACTTGTATGTGCATTCATCTGTGTGTGTGTTTGTGTGTCAGTCAGTCTTTCTAAGTTTTGGGGACTGCTACCTACAATTACTTCATACACCCTTTGTCCATTGGACAGGTCTTGTCTGTATGAACTATTTTTCTTAATTGAATGATTTGTTTATTTAGTTACATATTTTTTCTGTCATCTGAATTGAATAGTAGTAGTTATTTACTTAGAGGTGGAAGTATTACTCTGTTGCCTTGCTGTGTTAGCCTCACCACCACATCTGGCTTGTCACTGTTTTTCATGTATGAGCAGTATCTTTGGATTACTCTATAATGTATGTAGAATAAGTTTCTGTTTGGCTGTCTTTCCATCTTGAGACTGTTTTGCCAATATTTGTATGAATAGAGGCATATCTTTTAAAAAGCTGCCTTTGATTTTCCAACTGAGTTAAGAATAATAGCTGGCCTGGCCGTGGTGGCGCACGCCTTTAATCCCAGCACTCGGGAGGCAGAGGCAGGCGGATCTCTGTGAGTTCGAGGCCAGCCTGGTCTACAAGAGCTAGTTCCAGGACAGGCACCAAAGCTACAGAGAAACCCTGTCTCGAAGAACAAAAAAAAAAAAAAAAAAAAGAATAACAGCTGAAGAAGTTTTTAAAGCCATGGTTCTGAATTTTGTCTTCTGTGTGAATTCAGGGTTGTTTAAACTTTTTGAATTGCTGATTTAAATGTAGTTATTTAAAAGTGCAAGGAAAAATTCCTTTTACTTAACTTTTATTTAACTTGATACTTTTGATTTTCTTTTCATCAGTAAAACATAGTGATGAACTCCTTTGGCATTAGTTGAAAAGTTCTATTTTTCCTCCTGTACATATTTGGGATGTCAGTCATAATATGTACCTTCTGTTTACATGAGATAAATATTGCCAGTGTAAAGGGTGTTTTGTTTTATTTTCTCCTGAGTATGTGGTGAAGATGCTGATTTGTGGTCTCTTGGCTTTAAATATTCTAAGGACTGCTTAGAAAGGCTATTTGAGTTTGCCACATGAACAGAGCCCTCATTGTGGTATGTAGTTATTGGAGGTTATTTAAGTTTTTATTGGCTTGTTTTCAGAAATATGAGTAGCCCCCTACCTAATTGCCAGAATATAAATTTTAACTAGGCCTGTAGAAGAGTAGGCTCTTTTTATTTCACACAGCCTTTACCTTGTGAGTTCTATTTCTTTGAGTGTACTCTTAACTGAATGCACTTACAGGCTGGAGAGGTAGACAGTTCGTTGTTTGCTTTCTATGTGCTACGTAAGTAGAGCAGGATTGGAAAGACTTTTTTAAGATTTATTTATTTTTATTTTATGTTTGTGCTACTTTGCATGCATTTTCTGTCTGTGCACTATATGCATGCCTGGTGCCTGTGGAGGTTGGAAGAGGTTAGAAGAAGGAGCATCTGATCTCAGGAACTGGAGTTACAGATGGTTGTGAGCTACCACATAGGGACTGACAGTTGAATCCAGGTCATCTGCAAAAGCAAGAAGTGCTTTTAACTGTTGAGCACAGAAGTTTTTAATTGTGAAGCTATCAGTTCAAAGTTTATTTTTATTTCTCTCTCTCTCTCTCTCTCTCTCTCTCTCTCTCCCTCCTTCCCCTCCCTCCCCTCCCTCCCTCCCTCCTTCCCTCACTCACTTCTTTTGGAGACGTGGTTTCTTTGTGTAGCCTTAGCTGTCCTTTGTAGACCAGGCTGACCTTGAACTCAAAGATCCACTTGCCTCTGCCTCCTGAGTGCTGGGATTAAAGGTGTTTGCTACCACTGACCAGCTCAAAAGTTTAAATTTTTAATTTTTATTGTTATATTGTATGCTGAAAGAATTGTTATGCATTTTCATTCAGCTTTCTGGTTCTTAACCTTTCTAAGGTTGATGCAGATAGAACCCATGGCTTCATGCCTGCAAGGCAGACACTTTTATCAGCAGAGCTATATCCCCTTCTTGACCATTTTAATGCCTGTTATTGTACATAAAACTCGAGTCAATTCACGGAATGGGAGAAAACCTTATCATTCCTAATAAAGTATTCATGTATGATAAGCAGTGTACAGATCAGCTTGGTTTGGGTTACTGATACCTCTTTTGGGGGGGGGTGTGTGGTTTACTTTCATACTTTTCCTAGAATTCATGTTTAATATGTCAAAGTGTCTAGAGAAGATAGGAAAATAAGACATACTTGTTTGTTTATACATGGATATAGATAGTTCTTGGGTTCCTTTAGCAAGCTGTCCTTTATCTTAGACTGGGGTTTTTTGTTTGTTTGTTTATTTTTTTTAAAAAAAATCTGTTATGGATCTGCTCACTGAGAGGCTTAGGATTTAGTGTTCAAGTGGGTCTGGAGATTCTGCTTTGTGGGAAGATTGAGGAGCAAAGTGTGCTGGTATAAGCAATGTCAGTTTGGGGCTTTAGTGGCTTTTAAAATTGTTTTTGTTTTGCTACATAACTTACAGATTTCTTTTCTTTTTCTGCTAAGTTCTTAGCCAGGTGTTGGTGGCACATGCCTTTAGTCCCGGTGCTTGGAAGGCAGAGGCTGGTGGATCACCATGAGTTTGAGGCCTGCCTGGTCTATTGAGTGAGTTCCAGGACAGCCAGAGGTTTACAGAGAAACCCTGTCTTGGGAGAAAAAATAGAGAGGAGTTTTTATGATGTAAATACAGTACTCATATATGAAATTCTTAAAAAAATGAAATAGGAGAAAAAAATAGGAGTTCTTAAATTAAACATTACTACAGAATTTGCTTGAGAACCTGTTTGTAAAATTAATCCATCTCCATAGGGACAGATATTTTAAGTCTTTTATCTAAGAAACCCACCTAAGTTTTTTAGGAAGCAGAAGGGATAGATTTTGGGGTTTAATATTAAATAAATGTTAAGGAGGAAGTCATTGTAAACTTATGATTATGAGAATTTAAATTTCTGAAATTTGAATTGTCATTCAGTTTTAATAGAATGTGTGATCTGTGCGTTGAGGACAGATTTAGTGCAAGGTAGGGTGAAAAGAATGTGGACAACTTCCCCAGTTACTTCTGTTACCTGAAGTTAACTGAGAACAAGTGTAAGACCTTAACTCATGCTTGTAGGAAATTTGCCCTTCCAGAGGCACACCTTGGAACAAAAGTCAGGAAACTTTTTTCCGGTGCTATAGATAGTCTTTCTGATGTTTCCACAGTAATTATAAATAATAAACTACCTCTGACACTTAGGCACATTGATCCTACTTGGCTTTTAATTAAATTAATTTCTAGTGATTGCATGCTAGAGTTCCTATCATCTTTTGTTAATAATGAGACTTGAGCAGTCTTAAAAAATAACTTTAGGGTCAGCAGGTGAAGAATACTCTCTGTTCTACTAGAAGACTTGAGTTCATTTCCCAGCAACCCTATGGCAGCTCACAACCTCCTGTACCTCCATTCTCAGAGGAACTGAAGCCCTCTTCTGGCCTCCATGGACCCTATATGCACATGCTACACAGACATACCCACAGGCAAAATATCCCCACACATAAACTGAAGTGAAAAAAATTAAAATGACTTTATTTACTTTGTGTGTGTGTGTGTGTGTGTGTGTGTGTGTGTATGTACACATGTATGTGTAACTGCCTTCAGAGGCTAGAAGAGGGCTTGGGTTCTTTGGAGTTGGAATTTGTTAACTTCCGTACGTGAGTATGTTGGTCCTTGTGATTGAGCAGCAAATACTGTTAACTTCTGAGCTCTCTCAAGTCCCAGGCATTTTTATTCTCAATAAATTATGTCTCTTCCCTTTTAGGAAATAGGAAGCATTTCTTCATTTTAGATGGCAGACCTACCTAAATATACTGCCTTATAGTGTGTGTGGTGTGTACACTTGCTAGTACACACACATTAGGAAGCCTAAGGTTGACATCAAGTGGTTTTATTTCCACCCTATTTTTACACAGTTACTGAACCTGGGCCTTGTCGCTACCTCCCCAGCACAGGTGTGTGTTGTCATGTTGGCTTGTATATGGGATCTGGGGATCCAAATTGAGTTCTTTACTTAACCCATTGAACTATTTTTCTTACTCCAAAATTATATTTTTAATTCTTAATTTCGGTAGTAAAGTGATGCCTTAGGCAGGTAATAACATTATAGATTACTTGTGGAACTTCTTATAATTCTGTTAATGGCTTAATACATCTGAGTCAAATATGAAAAGAATGTATTCTGCACCAAAGTGATTATAAAGAGCAAGTCAGAACTTAATATCTCTCCACTTTTGAAGTTTTAAATGTTAACTTTTAAAAAATAAATAATATATGATCTTTGGTTTTAATCTTTTATGATAATAGACATCATATGTAGCTGGTGCTCTCTCTCTCTTGCCATTTAAAAGGTTAAAATTAAAAATCTTTGTAAAATAAGTTATTTTGAAGGTTACCAGTCAGATTTGCTGTTGGTTTGAATATAGTTAATCTTTTCTGTGAATATGTGGCATCCTCGTGCTTGGTTCCTTGAGACAGGAATGTAGGAAGGTATTTGTGAGGTGTAATCAATCTTAGTGTCTAAAAATGGGAAAGCACAGTTACTTTAGTGTAAACTTGTCACATTTGAGGTCCACAGCTAGAAAAATAGCTGCCAGTAATTCAGCTACTCATCGAAGACAAATGACCTTTAGTGTTGTCACCAACTGAAATTCTGTAGCAGAGCTCCCTTTGAGGATTGTGTTCAGAATCTCTCCCATGTTAAAAAGAAATGTGTACAACTAATGAGTCACACAATCTGCATCACTTGTCTAATTCCAGAATTATACCAGGTTGGTCCTTCGGTTATTTCCTTTTGAAACCAAATATTTCTTTTTAGCAGTGGTATTTGATTATTACTGTTTGAAGCAACTTGTTACCAGTGTGTGTTTGTTGATACGGAAATGTAATAACATGGAGTCTAGCTGTTTCTGATAACTTGCTATTTTTTTCCCTCTGGAGAAGGATGGTTGTTTTTGTGTAGGGGATGATATTTTAGCTGCTTATCTATGTCTCACAGCTGGCAGAGAAAATGCAGTAAACTAATCATGAAGTTGCATTCAGGGCTCTGACTGCTCTTAGTCTTTAATGTTTCAGAAGTGTAAAAGAAACACAGTGTCTGGTTTTGATTTTAAGCATGTTGCTTGGTGGTCTCACTGCGTCAAGGCACTGACCCCTTCTGTATGTACCATCATTTGTCTTTACAAAGCATGCTCATAAATGAGAAAATGTCATAATTCTGGAAAGTCACACAGACCAGATGGCAGCTGCACAAGGGTAGGAACCCTATTCATTGTTGCATCACCCTTCCCACCCACAAGTGCTGTTAGATGAATGGCTCTTCATTACTTACCACGGGGAATGAATGCAGTCAGTTTTTTTTTTGACTGAATACTTGTTTCTGTTTTCATTTATTCTTGATTTCAGCAGCAAAAACTCCAAAGAAAACTTTAGGTTCAGGGAATAAGTTTCTGTTATACTCATTTCATTCAGCTGTTAAATACTTGGCTTTGGGTTAGTTCTTATGATTAAATCATTTTCCCACCATTGAATAATCCTACCAAATGTGCTACAGAAGTCTAGTTTTAGATATTAGAAACTTTAATAGCCATAGCAAGGAAGCACTAAGATTCAGAGAAAAGTCACCAAGATATGCTTCTTAAAATTTAACATCACTGAGTTTTGTCTGTTCTTTCATGTTTCTTTCTTTTTTTAAAAAAATTTTTTTAGACAGGCTCTCGTGTGGCTCATGACTCCTTTGAACCCTTTTATAGCCAAAGATAGCTTTGAACTTGTGATCCTTCTGCTTCCACTTCTGAATGCTAGCACTTAGACATGCACCAAATGGTTATTCTTATTGAACCAGGACCTCCAGGGCCTTTTCTCATGCTAGACAGGCACTCTGTCAACTGAGCCACATCTGCAGCCTTGAATGTTTGAATGTTGCCTCTGTACTCAATTATATCAGAATCTGTTTATTACTATTTATAGACAGGAAAGTCCTTTTGTTTTCATTTCAGTGGAAAATAGATTATTTAAAAATAAGTTTTTAATATTGCCTTCTTAAAATTTTGAACTCTTATCCTCCATTTGAAAAGTGAGAGAGGACCACCTAAAAAGCACTCTATTTTCCCCCTGAAACATACCAGAGTCAACAAGTTCTACTTACACATTCCCCACCCCCAAATATTACAGGGGGCCTACCCTCTCTTTAGATTTTCCTTACTAATTTGGTTTAACTTGATTTGTTTTCATATTTAGTTTTAAACAGTATAAATGATATATAAACTGGTGTCACTTTGTCTTTGCAGAAGCCAGTGTTTCAGGTTGCATGCAGCTAATCACAAACTAGTTTGTATAGGAACTGAATGTGTGTATTCCCTTATGGTCTCAGAGCCTTCAGGCCCTTAAGTTGTTAACTTCTATTGCAGCTGCACAGTAATATACACTATCATGGTATTTAAAATCAGGTATATTGTACTTTACACTTGTTAGGACTCTCCCATGCCTGGATGTGGGTGGAGGTGAGTGGGCATGAAGGGGGCCAGAGGTTGTGTTTGGGTGTCTTCATGATTGATTTTCCACTTTATTTTTTGAGAAGGTCTCTCACTAAACCTGGAACTCACTGATTTGGTAGGCTAGCAGGCCAGCAAGTCCCAGGTATTTTCTTGTTTTCACATTCTCAATGCTGGGACTATAGGCACATGCTACCATGCCTGTCATTTTACATGGATGTTGGGGCTCTAACTAGATATAGGTCCTGAACTTTGACCTTAGCCCCGGGCTATTTCCTATGATACATTATATCCACATGGCATTATATATGTGTGATATATATAATATACATATCATACCACATATAATATATATATGTACATAGAAATTTGTGCCTTAGTGAGATAGGTTCAGAAAGATTTAATTTTTTGTTCCTCTACTCCTTAGTGATAGAATCTAGGGTAAATCCTAAAGGATTAACTTCAAGTTTTTTCTATGCCTGTCCTATCCTCTGCTTCAATTTGTATCTCATGTATTTAACTTCCATTATAGTTAGATCTTTTATTAATTGTTTGGATTTAACGTAGCCACATTACATTCTATCTCAATGAAGAGGAGAACATAAATCTTCTATTTTCTGCTGTGTTTATAACCTTATGGTACCAGAGAGCCTTTTTCAGACTCAACTTTATATAGCCCTTATCTGGCACATTGTCCTTAGAGGAATGGATTGGTTGGCATCGTTACAGTGATGATACACTACCTGACTAAGGCTGAGGAGTCGTTGCTGACACAGAGCTAACTAATCTACTTCAGTCTTTTTTTTTTTTTTGTTGAGTGTTGTCTGATTTATATGGCATTGTAAGCTGGTTATTCTTTTTACTTTTTGTAAAAAAAGAGTCTTTGTATATAGCCTAGGTTACTCATGAACCTGCAGCAGTCCTGCTGCCTCAGTCTCTTACATACTAAAATTACAGTATACGTCACTGCCTGGCTCATAAGTTTGTTTTTTTCCATAGATTTGACCTGTGTCTTGAGTTTTATTCTTTACACACCTAGTTACCACTGGACCTAATCTACTTGAGAAGTCACCAACATATCATTGTCTTGCTTCTTGAATTTTGCCCTTCATTTCTAATTCTTTAGAGTTTTGGTACTCTATTTGGTCTTACTCATTTATTTTACTTCATGTAATTTAAATAATAATCCTGTACTCAATATGGTATGTCATACCTGTAATCCCAGATTTCAGGAGGCTGAGGCAGGTAGATCGTAGGCTATCTGGGCTACATGGTAAATACCAGGCTAGCTTGGGCTACAGAGTAAGGCTTTGTTACAAACAACTAAAACCAACTAAACAACACTGCCCCAAACAAGTACAAATGGAAAAACCAAGCTCCAAAACAAGCTGAAAGATTCTGTCTATAAATAAATACTACAGAGAATTTGCCCCAAAGAGATTGGGTATATAGTTCTCTTATTTCTACAAAGATCAGATTATTGCCTAATGGCAGGAATTCTTTGTTTGTAGTTATATACCCATTACTTTATGTCCTCAAAACAATGTTAGATCCTTTGGTAGAAGTCAGTTGTATGCACAAAAGACCTTGAACTAGAAGTCCAAGACAGGATAGAATAGGTATGATAAGCAGCAGAGATTCCCTCACCAGCTGTGGGAGATAATACTTGTTCACTGAGGGAAGCTCAGAAAGGAACATCTTAGGTTTCTGAATCATGTGAGGAAAAAGTCTGAACATCTACCAGCAGTCCATACAGCAATTAAAGATGTTAGTGTGAGAGGTAAGCTGGGCTTTCAATTGGCATAATCATGATGGTAGGATATTTGTTTGTTTTGCAGAATTCCTTGTGAAGCCTTATAGAAGAAAAAGTTCTCAGGACAGTATTCATTTGGTAAGTTTGTTTTCCTCCTGTAATCACTCTGCTGATTTGAAGCAGGGAAAACATATTTACAAATTAGATTTGTGACACTGTTTGTCCCTGTCCATTTTCATTAGTACCCATGCCAGGTTACCTTTTATGTGTCTATTTGTGGCATATTGCAGTGTTCTTTATGTCTGAAAATGTGTTGAGTAGTTGTTATTTTGAGTTATAGGGTCAACTTCTTTGTCAGCAAACTCTCAGTTCAGAGCAGATCCTGCATTAGTAAGTAAAGTGTGATTGATTTAGATACTCAGTGCCAACCTTTGGCCTCTACATTCATGTGTCTATATTCATGTCTATATATGCACACATATATACCAACACATGTGAGGTGAGAATACATACATACTTGAATACCACAAACACACAGGCACCCCCCAAAAAAGAGAAAAGAAAAAAGAAAACACAACAAGATAAAGTATTCTAAGCACTCCATCCCTCCCTCCAGCTTATACATAATTTCCTCCCCTTTTTGCATTATTTCCTGAGTTTTAGAGTAGGAGTGCAGTGTCTCATGCATGAGGGCTCGACTTTCAACAGTTACTCAGACTAGATGGCCAGTTTCTTCAGTAACCTCTGTCCCTTGTAAAAATAAGCTTTTGACCACAGACAATAGCAGCACTGTTCTGTGGGGATAAATAAAAATATTTAGAAGGTAATTTGAGAGGTGTGCTATGCTCACTTTAAGGACAGCAGTAGCTTAGCTACTACAGTATATGACCCCTCAACTAGGGATTTTCAGTAGGTTTACAGTACCAGGCAGGCATTGGCTTCAGTGGAGTGATAAGTCCAGTCAGGAAGCTGTTGCCCCTTTAACGTAGTGCCATTATTGTGCTGCTGGGCATGTCTTGCCTGGCCAGTTGGTAGTATAGCACACAGGGTTCACAGCTAAGTAAGACTGCTAATGACAGTGCTCCAGCATGTGGAACACCCTCTGAAAGGGAGGAAGCTTCTAGTTCAGCTAAAACTTGATTTCCTTATATCCTGTGACCAAAGCTTTTAGTGTCGTAGAGTTTTACTGTGTAATTCTAGTGGGCAACCAGTGTAGTAACAATATTGTTTGGGGAGCCCCAGGGGTTCATAGAGAAGTGGCTTCACCCTGGTCCTGGGGCTTTTCATTTTAGTAACTGATGACTTCTTAGAGTACCTTTATCTACTCATGCAGGGAATCTCTGTTGAAACTTTTTTGTCTTACATTTTATTTTGTTATTAACTTACAAAATAGTAGGTTTCCTTATGGATTTTTAATATATACTCTTAGCTTTGGGTGACTCTACCCCTTAACATAATGTTCAGCTCTCAGAGAAAATAAAAATTGGAAGAATACTGGCCTGCTCTTTAACCTGTTCTCTCTTCAGTTACCGTTAGGCAATGACCTCACCTAGTTTCCATGCCAGGATCAAGTTCCTTAGAGTGGCATGCAACAAATTGTCTATATGTAGTCACTTATTTCCTATGCACCAGTGTAGCTACCCTGAACTTCTTCCTAGCTTTCAAATGTACTCCAGTGTGTTCCTTTGCTTTATTCTGATGTTTGTACCCCTTCTTGTTTCCACTTTGTCTTAAAGCTTGAAGTGTGCATATACAAAAAGACTATTTTGGGCATTGTCTTACCAAAGTCAATCTATCCCTGTAGGATCATGCATTATCAAATATATGATTGAGTCATAATAGTAATAACTATAAAAAGATAATTAATTATGCGGCTGAGAATACTAAATATATCACATGAATCCGAGGCTCACATAAATAATATGATTTACTCTTATGGTCATAACTTTAGTATCGGATAGCCATTCCTAATCCCCAAATCCACAATCTTAAGTGTTCCAAAGTCTGAAAGAACCCTGAAATCTGAACCCCGCTGGTGTGGTGCATTTTTTTTGATAAGGAATGCTGCACTTGAGCAGAATCTGAGCACAATTCCTTTGTGTTTAGTCATTGCTTTTTATCAGTTTTCTTTGAGGCCATTATCTGTACTTTTTTTTTTTTTCCAAAGTCTTACAAACTTTATTAGTGCTGGGGAAAGGAGGACAGGCAGCTCCGGTCTCTCCCTACATTACTGCTTGCCGTTGCCATTGATGGGACGGTTCAAATGGTCAGGGGAGGACAGGAAGGCCTTGATCTTGGGCCGGGCACTGAGGCGTGCCACATAGGCACTGAGCAGGGGGAAGTTGTCCAGGCAGCCAGGGGCCAGGACCTGGTGGATCAGCAGCAGATCTAGCAAGTTGTAATCGGCGAAGGAGATCTGGTCACCCACGATGAAGGCTTTGCCTCCTTGGTTCTGGGACAGCAGGGTCTCGAAAGGTTTCAGGTGTCCAGGCAGGGCCTTCACATAGTCATCCTTCCCTTCCTCATATTTGGTGTAGATGAGGGTGATGTATTTCAGGCGAAGGTCTTCCACCCCATCATTCACCATATCCACCAGGGCAGCCTCCTTCTGATCTTTTCCATAAAGCCCAAGGGATCGGCCCAGGTGCCTCAAGATGGCATTAGATTGGTACAGGGTAAGGTCTCCATCCTGAAACTTGGGGAGCTGCCCATACAGACAGGTGGACTTGAGCAAGCCTTTCATCCAAGTATCTATGGACACCACCTCCTCCTTCCAGCTCTGGTCCTGGTCAGCCAGTAGTATGCGCATGGCCTCACAGCGCCCTCGAACTGGGAAGTAGACAATGGTGTACGGCGGCATGGCTGCTGCGTAGACGGAGGCACGAATTCCGAGCTGCGTAGACGGTAACGGATCTTGGGTGTGGACGCCCTATCTGTACTTTTTTTAGGCTAGTTAAATGAAAATCTGTTTTTTTTTTTTTTTACTTATTTATTACGTATATAACATTCTGCCTGTGGGTATGCCTGCACGCCAGAAGAGGGCACCAGATCTCATTGTAGATGGTTGTGAGCCACCATATAGTTGCTGGGAATTGATCTCAGGACCTCTGAAAGAGCAGTCAGTGCTTGTAACCTCTGAGCCATCTCTCCAGCCCCAAATGAAAACCTTTTCTATAATAGTTATTTTCAATTTCCTTTTAATAACTTTGTAGCTGACATGGTGGTTTGTTCCTGTAATCCCAGCACTTGGGAAATTGAGGCAACAGGATCTCTGCCAGTTCTGGGTTACAGTTGTGAGTTTAGGCCAGCCTGGGGTATATAGTATAGGGGGTGAACAAAACCAGAAAGGCCAACAAAAAAATTTATATAGAAAAATACATTTTCCTAGCTTGATGTGGTAATGTACACCTATAATCTCATCACTTAGGAAATTGAGGATCACAAATTTAAGGCCAGTCTGAAACTAACACAGCAAGACTCTGCGTGTCTTAGAACCAACCAGACTAAACCAAACCAAAAACAAACCCATCTAATAGAAATATAAAGTAAGTGTTCTAAAAGTATGAGAATGGAAAGTCTCTTCCTACTTTTTCCTTTTTGAGATAGGGTCTTATGTTTCCCAGCTGGTTTTGACTTACCCTGTAGCTGATGGTGACCTTGAATTTCTAGTCTTTCCTCCCGACCTTCCAAGTGTTGGGTTGTAACTGTGTGTCACTATACCCAGTTTTTTTGGGATCTGGGGGACGAACCTCAGGCTCTTGTGTGTATTAGGTTAGCACTACTGACCGGCCTGGGTCTCTAGTCCTTATCCCACCCTTTTCTAAAGAGGGGTGGCCATTGTTAACCATTACTGTACCATTCTTCTGTGCACATAAAAATGTGCTTAATAGTTGGTACAGATATTGCTTATGTGTAATTTATCTAATTTTTAAAATAACAGAACTCTTAGAACTTTCACCAAGTTGAGGCCAGGAGTGGTGAGGTCTCATAATCCCAGCATTCAGGAGAAGAAGGAGGATTATAAATTTGAGGTCAGTCTTGGCTGCGTTTCTGATCCTGCATCGAAAGACAAAACTAAAGTAAACAAACAACAAAAGTAACCTTACAAGTTGATGACTGTGGTGATTTTGAGGCATACATGTATGCACACTTTAGCAGTAACCCTTGTATGGCCCCTCCACACAGTTTATATTCTTTCATTCAGTAGACTGTTTGAAGACCCAGTGCTACAGAAATAGTGACTTGTATAGAGAGTTACGGATAGGTTTTGTTGTTATTGTCGTTTTTAAATAACTTTTTTTTGTGGTAATGGAAAAATGGAAATGGTATAAATGTATGATCAGGTAATCTGATTAGATTATAGTAGATTGAGATATAATGAAATGCCGGACTGCTATCCAAATATACGCACGGATGTAAGAAGGATTTGATTTACTATTAGAATAAAGTAAATTGGAGAATAGTAAATATAGTGTGATTCTCTTTACTTCTCTTCCTCTTTTAGGGTTCTAGTATGTGCATTTTTATATATGTATAGAGAAGCTTTTGAAACAAAAGTACAAAATAGTTAACAATGACTGTACTTAGGTGTGGGTGAAGTGCCACAGAGGCAACTTAGTTATTAAAGTAAGTTTCTAAGGTGCAGTTCACATATTACCTAGTCACTTGTGTCTCATCATCTCAGAGAGACAGTCTTTATCCTTAGCTGTCATCCCCTTCACCTTCTATCTCCACCAGCACTAAGCAACCACTAGTCTGTTTTCTATCCCGTCAGCAGTCTATCAGATTTCACTGTTCTGGAACCCTATCTTATGTCTTTTGTGACTGGCTTTATTCACTTAGTGTAATGTGTTCAAGGTTCATCCATTCCTTTAACTATAATGGTGTAGCCCACTGTTTCAGTGTGAGGCATTCTGTTCATTCATTCATCCGTAGTGGTCATTTAGATCTGGCTATTTTGTTTTTTGTTTTTCGAGATGGGGTTTCTTTGTGTCACCTTGGCTGTCCTGAAACTTGCTCTCTAGATCAGGCTGGCCTTGAACTCACAGAGATTTGCCTGCTCCTGCCTTCTGAGTGCTTGTTTAAAGATGTGTGCCATCACTGCCTGGTCCTATGACTATTTTGAATAACTGCTGTAAACACATTTATAGAAAATTTCATGTAATGTATGTTTTGTTTTCTTGGTTAGATATATAGGAGTGGGCTTGCAGGATCACACAATAATAATAACTATGTTTTATCATTTGAGCACAAACCTCCCAGTTTTCAAAGAGACAATGCACTGTTGTACACTAATTGTTTACTCTTTACATATGTTTTTAACAGTTCTTTTTTTCTTTTTTTATTGAGAAAAGGAGAAAAAAAAACAAGTTTCCACCTCCTCCCAGCCTCCCATTTCCCTCCCCCTCCTCCCCCCTATGCCCCCTCCTCCCCCCCTTCTCCCCCTCCCCCCATTCCTTTCCCCCTCCCTCTCCAGTCCAAAGAGCAGTCAGGGTTTTCTGCCCTGTGGTAAGACCTAGGACCTCCCACCTCCGTCCATATCTAGGAAGGTGAACATCCAAACTGGCTGGGCTCCCACAAAGCCATCACATTACGTAGGATCAAACCCCCGTGCCATTGTCCTTTGCGTCTCATCAGCCCTCATTGTTCGCCATGTTCAGAGAGTCCAGTTTTATCCCATGCTTTTTCAGTCACAGTCCAGCTGGTCTTGGTGAGCTCTCAATAGATCAGCTCCACTGTCTCAGTGGGTGGGTGCATCCCTCGTGGTCCCGACTTCTTTGCTCATGTTCTCCCTCCTTCTGCTCCTCATTGGGACTTTGGGAGCTCAGTCCAGTGCTCCAGTGTGGGTCTCTGTCTCTATCTCCATCCATCACCAGATGAAGGTTCTATGATGATATGCAAGATATTCGTCAGTATTGCTCAAGGATAGGGTCATTTCAGGTTCCCTATTCTCAACTGCCCAAGGAACTAACTGGGGACCTCAGCTTGGGCACCTGGGAGCCCCTCTAGGGTCAGGTCTCTTGGCAACCCTAAAGTGGTTCCCTTAACTAAGAATTGTGGTTCTGTGCTCCCCTGTCCAACCTTCCTTTATCCCAATCCTCCTGCTTTCCCAAGGCCCGACCTCCTTCCCTTCTAACTTTTCTCTCCCCATCTCCCCTTACCCCCAACCCACCCCACCCCAAGATCCAAATTTTCTCCCCGGCAATTTTGTCTACTTCCCTTAGCCAAGAGGATAACTATATGTTTTTCCTTGGGTTCCCCTTCTTACTTAGCTTCTTTAGATTCACCTATTGTAGACTCCGTGACCCTTATTTATGGCTAGAAACCAATTATGAGTGAGTACATCCCATGTTCATCTTTTTGGGTCTGGGATACCTCACTCAGGATAGTGTTTTCTATTTCCATCCATTTGCATGCAAAATTCGAGAAGTCATTGTTTTTTTACCGCTGAGTAGTACTCTAATGTGTAGATATTCCATACTTTCTTCATCCATTCTTCCATTGAAGGGCATGTAATACTATTACAACAAAAACATGAAGATGTTTAAGGTGCTTACCAGACTAACTGCAATGACTCAATTTCTTTATTTTGTGCTCAGAGTGTAACTGCCATGCTGGGCTTTCTCCTCCTCCTCTTCCTCCTCCTCCTCCTCCTCCTCCTTCTTCTCTTCCTTTTTTTTTTTTTTTTTTGGCCAGACTTTTCTTCTTTTTATGGCTGACTGGTGTTCTATTGCATGTATAGTTAGTTCATTCATGGATATCTAAGTTGATCCCATATCTTATATATCACAACTAGATATGAAATAAACATAGAAATGCATCTAAAGCTTCAATATACTCTTTTCAGTTCCTTTGAAAACTTAAGGTTTTCAATGATAGCTTGCATTGTTTGAGGGTCTAAAAATAGAGACAATAACTTAATCTCTATTTACCCATTTCACTGATCTTGAAAAGTTATCAGCTCATGGTCCATCTTGTTTCACAGGTACTCTCCATTCCAAATGTACCTTCATTTATCACTTCATCTATGTGTATTGTAGTGATACATTTAAGAGATGAATTCCTTAAAGAGAAAAAAAAAGCTAAAACCAGGTGCAAAAATCCATAACCACACCCTCTGTGTATTTGTGCGCACGTTAGAGACCATAGCCCGTGTGTTTAAAATTAAGGTTGTTGCTGCTCAGTTTATTCTGTAACTTTCTTTGGAGTAAAAATATTTATACTTAGTTTGAGTATTCATCCCCCTTTACCCACTTTTTAATTGAGGTATAATTCATATCACATAAAGACCACTCTTTCCAAGGTATGCAGCTCAGTGGATTTTAGTATATTCATCATGTACAAACCTTTTCATTGTCTCATTCTAGATTTCTGTCCCCCATGAATATAACCTTGAGCCCACAGAAAGCACTCCATATTCCTCTCTGTTCCTCTGGATATACCTGTTCTGGATAGTTAATTGAATTTGTAGCGTTTTACATTCCAGGTTTTTTTCACTTAGCATAATGTTTTTTATCCATGCTGTCATGGGTCAGTATTTCCTTTCTTGTTATTGTTAAATAAGATTCCATTCTATATATGTTGCTTTATCTTTTTATTTGCTGTACATTTGAATTGTTTCCATTCTTTGGCTATTATGAATATTGTTGCATGAATGTTTTACGAGCCTTAAAATCAGTCCTTCTCTTCTTCCCTCCCTCCTTTCTTCCTTCTGAACAGGGTCTTTCCCCTGGCTGTCCTGGAACTCACTCTGTAGACCAGGCTGGCCTCTAACTCACAGAGATCTGCCTGCCTCTCCATCCCAAGTGCTGGCATACACCACCATGGTATACACCACCATGCCCTGGCTTAATTTTTAATTTCTTTCGATTTCTGTTTATGTTTTTTTTTCTTTTTGCTTTTGAGATGGGTTCTTGTTGTGTTGGGCTCAAGTGATAACTCCAGCTGCCTGAGTATCTGGGACTCCAATTATGCAGCACCGAGCCCAGCTTCTTAGTGTACAAGTTTTGTATAAGAAAATCCTTCCATCCTTTCAGGTATGTGCCCAGCAGTAAAACTGATGGGAAATATGACTACATAGCTCTTTTGGGAACAGTCGAACTGTTTTCACAGAGATGTACTTCTGAGAATTTCAGATTCTTCATATTCCACCTACATTCTATACATATGCATATACTTTAAAATGTGTGCCTGTACATGTATGTGTGCAGGTGTACATGTGTGAAAACCTTATATAGCATCTTCAAGAATGCCATCTGCTTCCTTAGAGGCAGGATCTTGATCCTCCCTCCCCCATCCCCTTTTGGTTTTGGTTTTTCAAGACAGGTTTCTCTGTTTCTCTGTGTGACCATAGCTGTCCTGGAACTTGCTCTGTAGTCCAGGCTGCCTTCAAACTCAGAGATCCACCTGGCTCTAAGATAGGGTCTCTTGTGGTTCTTTTTTTTTTTTTTTCCTGGTTTTTCGAGACAGGGTTTCTCTGTGGTTTTGGAGCCTGTCCTGGAACTAGCTCTTGTAGACCAGGCTGGTCTCGAACTCACAGAGATCCGCTTGCCTCTGCCTCCCGAGTGCTGGGATTAAAGGCATGTGCTACCACCGCCCGGCTCTCTTGTGGTTCTTTTTTTTTTTTTTTTTTTTTAGTATCAATAATTCTTGTAGTTTAATGGGAGACCAGAGAGAGAGAGAGGAGAATGTCCAGGAGCTGGTAGGCTGGTTAGCCTGAAATACAAAGTAGAAAAATAGCAGAGAGACCCTATCTGAGCAGTAAAGACAGATATCCAATGTTCTCCTTTGACTGCCACAGGTATGCCCAAATTCACACCAACTAATGTGTGTGCACACATCCATATACACATATATACACAGATTTAGTACACAGAGGAAAACCATCCTATATATCCAAACTTCATCATCTAGTCCCTTTGATGACAGTTCAGGATACCACAACCGGCCCAGGTCCTGAAGTAAAGTGTTTCATTTTACTCCAGAAATATGAGGAAGAGCCAGGCTCTGCAGGTGTGTGGTTAGCTGGCTTAGCTCTGCAGTGATGTTCAGAGAAAATGGCCTGGCATTCAGTTCAGATGATGAACAAGCATCTCACAATTGCTGGGAAGTTAATAAAATAGTTAAGACAAAGCAATCTAAAGAGGCTCATGAGATTTGCATCCAAGGTGGCAAATCACATTTATAAATCTCTCTAATACTAATCTTTCTTCGACCTTCCTTGGAAGACACAACTTGGTTACTTTGGACATCCATAAAAAGAAGGTCCATTGTCAGACTGTAGAATAAGTGACTGGTGAACCACTTGCTGCCTTCGGCATCTGTCACCATATTCTGTATTTATATTTTATTTATTTATTTTTTATTTTTTTTATTTTTATTTTTTATTGAGAAAAGGAGAAAAAAAAACAAGTTTCCACCTCCTCCCAGCCTTCTCTCCCTCCCCCCACTCTTTTCCCCCTCCCTCTCCAGACCAAAGAGCAGTCAGGGTTTTCTGCCCTGTGGTAAGTCCTAGGTCCTCCCACCTCCGTCCATATCTAGGAAGGTGAACATCCAAACTGGCTAGGCTCCCACCAAGCCAGCACCTTAAGCAGAGATTACAAACAAAAAGGTAGAGGAAATGAATAAATCGCTCAAAGACACGCAAGAAAACCAAGAGAAACAAGAAAAAGCAATCTCTTGTGGTTCTTATTAGCCTAAAGCTCACCAGCTACTAGACTGGCAGGTCAGTGAGCCCCAAGGATCCTCCTTTATGCCTCTTCCGTGCTTTGATTACAAGTGTGTGCCACTGGGCCCAGTTTTTAGTATGTAATACTAATAATTAGAACATGTATCAAATTTATGTCTGTGTTAAGATAGAGCAGTTTGAGTTGTAAGTAATAATCCAGTGGTGGAAGACTTGCCTATCACGTGACCAGGCCCTGGGTTCATTTCACAACAACATAAGACAACAACAAACATAGTACAGTAGTTTAAATATGTGAATGATGTTGTCACTTTCAGCTGGATAAGCAATAGGCATCTGAAACAAACTTGGTTTCTCTGTGTTCTTTTTCCCTATCACTTATGGGCTGAGGAATTCACTTTTCTTAAGGGTGTCCTTCACCAGGAAAGTCCTTAGTCCCTTTTCTAGTTGCTGAGACAGCAAGTTTGAGATACCTTTCTGTCACATTTAGTGGATCAACTCATTGTGTGCGTTTGTGTGTGTGTGCACACATGCATGCATACACACAACTATCGCTTCAGAGACTATGAAGAATCTGGTAGCACTACTGTGTCACTGCTGCCTTGTAAGTCTGGTATTGCACTGTCACATCCAGGGCTCTCAGCATCTTTCTTTGTCCCTTGTCTCCAACAGTGATTGTCCCTCATAGCACTCTGTTAAAATAATCCTTTTCTCACAACCCAGCAGAGGAACAGGCACAGACAGAGCCTTGGCCCCGCTGTTCCTTTGATGTTCTCTTTCACTTATTTAATGCTGCTTTTACAGCTCTTATGCTGAGTATTGACGTTCAAACTCCCCAAAATACCATCCTTTTTTTTTTTTTAAATTAAACTTGAGCAAAGCCATAACACCAGGTTTGTATGATGGTAATCTGTTGAGGGAAGGAGCCCTTCGGGAGAGTGCTAGCACTCCTCTGCATTTCTAGTTGGACGTTCTTTTGTTTTTAGAAGCACAGGTGAGAGGATTATAGTAGCTCAGGAATTTTCAGGTAAGTACAGAATATCAGGATAATAGAGCAGTTGATTCATATTTTACCTGCTAAGTCAATTTGTTTCCATAGACAGGGTGATCCATTTTCCATAAAATAAGCCACACAAATATCCTGAAACATTAGGAGAATATTGTGTTTGCAGATTGATTTTAATTATTGCTTTTTTAATCTTCAAGATTCATAACATTTGAAAATTACTCTCAACACAGGAATGTCAATGGTTTTCACTTTCCTTACAGAGCTAGTTAAAGTTAGGAATACTTCCACAAAGGTGTTATTCAGTTTAGAACTAATGGTGAGGATTTGGCTGGTTGATATTCAGCTTATTCAGGGATGACTCTGGTTGAATTTCAGGTCTGTGTATGCAGTCTCTTTAATTAGGGTATGACCAATTAGGGGAAAAACTATTGCCAATTTTGCCTCCCCCTTTTTTTCCTTCCTAAAATAAAAGGTCTCAAGGAGAAGAGAAAGAAGAGCCTTGTTAGAGATTGGAGAAGGACGGGGTCTCTCCTGCCCTGGACTGGTCATGGTAAGTACAGAAATAAAGAAATTAGAGTTGGACTCCTATCTTGATGAAACGTGAACACTAATACATCTGTTTATGTTTTATAAGAAATAATTTCAGTTTTGCCCACTTCGTAATTATCTCTACCTCCTTTGCCAGCTCCTCAGTACCTGTCCACTATGAATAGAAGAGCTACTTTTACGGTAGCCGAATCCTGAGAGCTAGATATGTAGCACACCTTAAGTCAGTCAGTAAATGGAGGCAAGATTGAAATATATCATTCTCGGGCTCCAGGATTTTCATATCTTCCTTTAATAGGAAGCTGGCTTGGAGGTGTAGCTCAGGCTAAACCACATGCTATTGCATATGTGAGGCCCAGGCTCACTTCTTCCCTTTCCCTAAAAACATTCTAAGAAGCAAGACATGTAAAAATGATTTTTATGTGTTTGTTTGGTGAGTGTAGAGATTGTGAGATGGCCACTCACAATTTTTTTATTTGATTTGCAGAATTGTGAAATATTGTAAAATGCTTTATAAAACAATTATATATTATAGACTGATCAAACTGAGCTAATTAACATACACTGTCACCATAGCACACATTTTAAATGAATTTGTTTTCTGGACGGCAGCAATTCCCTGCCTTTCCTTTAAGATTCTTTTGACCCGGGCTGGAGAGATGGCTCAGAGGTTAAGAGCATTGCCTGCTCTTCCAAAGGTCCTGAGTTCAATTCCCAGCAACCACATGGTGGCTCACGACCATCTGTAATGGGGTCTAGTGCCCCCTTCTGGCCTGCAGGCATATGCACAGACAGAATATTGTATACATCATAAATAAATAAATATTTTTTTTTAAAAAAAGATTCTTTTGACCCATAACAGATGGGCAGCTGTGCACACCCAGCCTTTCCCTTTCCTTGAAGAACACAATGGGCATTTCGGTGGCCTATGGGCCATTTAGGCAGAGAAAATGGAACACAGCCAGCTACATCTCATCAGTCCTAAGAAAGTGTAAGCAAAGCTTTGAGGACTAGAGAAATTGCTCTCTATAGCATTGTCTGATTTATTTGTTTGTTTTTGTCGTTAACCATGTGGTAGTTCCTAGACCCTAAGTGTTTCATGCTGGTGCACAAAGAGGAAATTGAAAATAGCATGTTAATTTCTAACTTCATTAGGGACGCGTGGAAAATGCTTTTTAAAATTAAAAAAAAAAAGTGAAATAGCAACAATCCTTGCCCAGCTAGTTGTATGGTAATGTCGTACTAAAAGGGAGAGGAAGTTAATTTCTCCCTTTTTAAAGGTGGACCAGTGGGCATCACAATTTTCCAATTTAATCTTGTACCCAAAGCATGATGACATTTTACTGTTTTTTTTTAATTTAAAGTATACAGTTTTTGTTTTCCCTCAGTTTTCAAAGCTAAAAGTGTGCTTGCTTAATATTAACATGATGTGCATGCCAGTGCCAATGATCAGCAATTGGGCATCAAAGCAGCTCTGCTGTGCACTGCTTGCCCTTCACCGTGTGCTAAATAGCCAGCCGTACAGTCCTTTTCCTGGTACTGTTGAGGTCTCTGTGGTACCTAGCACAGTCCTCTGGAGATCCCAATAGTTATGGAGCAGTGTGACCACACATCATAAAAGATCTGTCTTAGTTACTGTTCTGTTGCTGTAAAGAGACACCATGACTGTCAGTGTTTTAATTGCTATGCAGAGACACCATGACCACAACTCTTATAAAGAAAACATTGAATTGAGGGTGGCTGGCTTACAGTTTCAGAGATTCAGTCCTTTTTCATCATGATGGGGAGCATGGTAGCATATAGGCATACATGGTGTTGGAGCTGAGACTGCTACATCTTGCAGGCAGCAGGAAGTCAAGTGACTGTCATAATGAAGCTTGAAGAAAAGAGATCTCAAAGCCTGTCCCCACAGTGATACACTTCCTCCTACAAGGCTATACCTCCTAATAGTGCCACTCCCTTCGGGAGCCATTTTCTTTTAAACCGTCACTATGACTATGGCAACTTGTAAAAGAAAGTATTTAATTGGGGGTTTACTAATGGTTCCAGAGGGTTAGTCCGTGACCATCATGGTAGGGAGTATGGTAGAACAAATGGCAGACATGGTGCTGAAATGGTAGCCAAGAGCTTTTGCAACCTCAAAGCCCATCCCCCGTGAGACATCTCCTTCAATAAGGCCACACAGCCTAGTCTTTCCCAAACAGTTCCACCAACTGGGAACCAAGCATTCAAATATGTAAGCCAGTGGGGGTTAGTCTCATTCAGACTACCCCAAGATCATTATATCAAATTAAAAAAAAAAAGTTAGAATTTTGCTATGAGAACTCATGGTTGTGTGTATTGTTTTCTGATTGGTCCATGTTACTCACTCACATGTACGTATCAGTATATGTCTAAGTCATAAGTCTTATAATGCAAGCTTCAATTTTGCTATTATTTAAACATTTTCTCATTTGTCTATTGGATTCCTGATAATTACTTTATTAGCTATGTAATTCTTTGAAATTGTTAAGTCATTGATTTATTTTAGTGTAAATAGTATTGTTTTATCATTTGGATTTTTGTTTTTGAGCCTTAGTTTTTACAGAAAATTCTAGAATACTGAATTTTGGTTTTCTTAAAGATTTTTTTCCAGTTATTCTTTGGCAGTTTCATGCATGTACATTGTTTTAATGATATCCAACTCCACTCCTACTCCCCAACACCACCTGCATCATTTCCTTCTCCTAGATACCTCTATTTTTCAAAGGATTTTAAATGAGACTTAAAGTGTGTCTTTTGGCAGATGTTTTCAGGGTTGTTATTTGTTCCCAGTAGGACTCTCCAGCCTATGTAAGGAGAAAGAAGTGCACACAGGCATATATACTGAGTTCTAGGCCAGCCTGAGATATAGTGTGAGACCCCATCTATAGAAAGCAGAAAACCAAAAAAATTTTCTGTGTAGTGCTTGTCTAACATGTTTGAGGCCCCAGTTTGATCCCCAGTAAAATGAAAATGGAGGGGGTTCTGACTATGTGAGCAGAGTTCATCATAATCTAGAGCCAGGCTCTCTCATGGACTATTTATGTCTTTTGGGCCTCCCTGTACTGTAACAGCCAGAGTGTAAAGTAGTTTTTTTTTTTTTTTTTTTTTTTTTTTGGTTTTTCGAGACAGGGTTTCTCTGTGGTTTTGAAGCCTGTCCTGGAACTAGCTCTTGTAGACCAGGCTGGCCTCGAACTCACAGAGATCCACCTGCTTCTGCCTCCCAAGTGCTGGGATTAAAGGCGTGCGCCACCACTGCCCGGCTAAAGTAGTTATTTTTGAGAGTGCTTGACTTCCTACTTTGAAATTGTCTTAACTGGAAGAGACCTCTTGGTAGTGTAAGGCAGAATGAGCAGGGATAGTGGTTTACACTGCTTTAAATTTTGGAAATTTAGTTTTTAGTTTAGTTTTTTTGTTTGTTTTCTTTTATATTAAAACACTTTAAAAAGTTATTTATTTATTATGTATATTGTTCTGCCTGCATGTATGCATGCATGCTAGAAGAGGGCATCAGATCTCATTATAAATGATTGTGAGCCACTGTGTAGTTGCTGGGAATTGAACTCAGTCCTCTGGAAGAGCAGCCTATGCTCTTAACCTCTGAGCCATCTTTCCAACCCTAAAGCACACCTTTTTGAAGCTTTCTGTATGCAGATTTTGCATAAAGGATATACAGTGTAGCAAACTAACATTCAGCACTTAATAGTTTCATGAATTATCAATTCATAGAGCTGTTTCATTTATTCTTCTCCCATTCCTTTATTATACCCCTTAATTATGTTGAAGTGAGTTTCAAACATAATTTCTTTATTTTTAAGTAAGTATATATTTTTCAAAAATAAAGATGTAAAATTATAACATAAGGAGCAAAATTACTGCTTATTGGTTTCTTTCAAAAGGCACCACAGCCTCTTGGTGCCCACAGAGACTGTAATGCTTGATAATTTTTGCATCAGTGTGTTTCAGATTAGGGATACTTGTAATAGTCAGACTTCTGTTCTTATTACAAATGCTGAGAGAAGTCCACTAAAAAACTAAAAAAGAGAAAAGATTTATTTTGGCTGATTGTCTTTGTCAGTTGGCCCTGGTTTATATCAAAGTGGGAACATGGGATGGAAAGCCCACTCACTTTGTGGTGCGGAGGAAACAGGGAAGGGGCTAGCTCCCTTCATTGGCCTATCTTCCTCTTATTGCCTCTCAGAATTTCCAGCTCCCTGCTAACAGTGCTGTGTGTTAGCATCAAAGCCTTTAACATGTGGGCCTTTGAGGAACCCTTATCCAAACTATAGCAATAACTAAGATAGTAGATGAAGCACTTTGGGGGATAGTTTTCCTGAGTTTTTCTGCTTGTTTCAAAATGGTCATTGGATTATTATTGTGATTACATAAGTAAACATGGCAGAAAAATCAAGTATGGATGATAAGTAGAAGTTTTTAAATTAAACACTGGGGTTTTCCAGGATGAAGAGATGCGGCATAGCCTGGAGTGCATCCAAGCCAATCAGATATTTCCCAGGAAGCAGCTGATTCGAGAAGATGAGAATCTGCAGGTAATTACAGACCATTTTTTGACAGTGTATTATAATAACGATGGAGCAAAACTAGTGGATTGAAATAATGTATAATAGATGCATTTCCTAAACTGTACATATAGAAGTGCAATCTGGAAAACATTGTTCCTTTTTGAAAGATTTATTTCCTAAAAGGTCATTGTTTAGTATGATTATTTATCATCATAAAAGTTCCTAATTTTGGTAAGTATATTGAAATTAGGTGAGTGTAAGCTGTCTTTCAGATTCTTGATTTAAACCTGTATGGCAGAGGGTTTATTGTCCTTTTGTTCACCTGATCATTTAATCTGGACCATTTCTGCTCTGGAACTATGAAAGGTTTCTTTTGTTTTCCAGGTTCCTTTCCTTGAACTTCATGGAGAGAGCACAGAGTATGTGGGCCGTGCTGAGGATGCCATCATTGCCCTTTCTAATTACAGACTTCACATCAAGTTTAAGGAGTCACTTGTTAATGTAAGTGATTACCAACCATCCTTCCTGTAAGGTAGATAAGAAAAGGAAGAAATAAGAATTGTACAGGCTTGGGTATTTGAAAGCATTTTGTACTGTGCATTTCTCTCATTTAATTTCATGCTCAAGGACTGTTTGGTAAGGTACTCCTATGATTTATTTAAAACAATTCATCTTGTCTGCTTGTTAGTTAATACTTGTACCAGATGCTGCTGTTTTATTAAGCTTTATAAAGGTACAAAGTTTATTACAGACTGACATATCAGGCTCCTACATTGGTAAGGATCCATGTTAGTATGTTGTTTATTTGCATAATGAACTCTTACTAATGCAAAGGAAGTTGGAAGTTGTTATGAGTGCATTTGCTCTTTATTGGTTATGAGGTTCCACTAAGTAGAACTGGTTCTTCCAGTGCACTTCTGTCCTTGGTAGTCTCCAGTGAACCAGCCCAGAAAGCCCCACAACTTCACCAGTTTCCACCAGTGGAAGTATTTTTTTTCCCCTTTACTTGCCGGTGTTGTGGCTTTCTGCATTTGAGTGCCAGTGCAGAGAAGTGTGTTGTGATGTCTTTAAGAGCTCAGGTCTACATTCAGATTATGTGATTTGGAGGATTCTTTGAAATCTATTGCTTGCATTAATTTTATTCATCTTTCTAGAAATTACCTAACTATTCAAGTTGCAGCCTGTGATTTATAAGATCAGTGGCTGTCGTTTTTGAGCTAACATTTTACTTATTTATTTACTTACTTACTTACTCATTCATTCGTTCATTCATTCACGTTCTCGAGCCATTTTGACCTGAATTCTTCTGCCTGCCTTCTATAATTGGGTTATGTCTCTATTCAGTCCATTAGCTAACAGTGCACACCAGAGTCACCAAGGAAAAAGAAAATGTACTATGTTCACAGAGTTCTAGGGTGCTTTCTGTTGCCGTAATACACACCATGACCAAAGGCAACTTGGGGAAGAAAAGGTTTATTTCACCTTACAGCTTACAGCCTATCATTGAGGAAAGTCAAGGCAGGAATCTGAAGGCAGTAATGGAAGCAGAATCCAGGGGTAGTACTGCCCACCATGGACTATGCTCTCCCACATCAATCATTAATCAAGATTACGCCCCACAGATATGCCCACAGGCCAATCTGATTGAGATAATTCCTCAAGCGTGGGGGGGGGGGGGCTCTTCTCAGGTGACTCTAGTTTGTGTCAAGTTAACAAAACTAACCAGCACAATGGTTCATTTGGATTTGATCATTTCTGACCAGTGGATAAAAAGTGGAAATGGTGCCGGGTGGTGGTGGCGGCACACGCTTTAATCCCAGCACTCTGGAGGCAGAGGTAGGCAGATCTCCATGAGTTCAAGACCAACCTGGTCTACAAGACAGGGCGGGTTCCAAAGCCACAGAGAAACCCTGTCTCGGGGAAAAAAAAACAAAAACAAAACAAAAACAAACCAGCAATTGAAAGTTCCCTGCCATGTCCTAGGGGAGGGAGTCAATTTACCACTCAACTTAAACTTAATTTTTTTTGTTCTTTAAGTGGCTGGCATCAGAGAACTTATAATTCAATTGCCTGTGAGAATGATAAAGGTTCATCTTATTACATTTTCCCATATCATCCCATTTATCAGCTCACTAGATTTGGCTAAATACTTAAAGGTCTATTTTTAGATTTGTTTGGGACTAGGGTCTGTAAGAAAATCACATCATCTACCATCTTAAAGCTGTTTTCTTTATTTGTTCTATGAAAGTCAATTATGCAGCATGATGTGAAGCTGTGGTCCTTGTCCCTGTCAGCTTTTCTGTCTCCTTTCTAATAGTAAAACTGGGCCCCTCTGGCAGACCTCATACTTTGCACATTTTCCCTTCTCTCATACCTGGGGACTTTCTCTTCATCTCTCAGAACTTGGTTCAGGTAGTAACTTCCTCTGTGAAGCTTTGCTCAAGTCTGTTCCCTTCTTGGCAGTAATTGCATTCAGTGGCCTGCTTCTGTATGTAAACATACTTTCACAGCTTTTACTAGACATGTTGTAACGCTTTGTTGATTTGTCTTTGTGTCTTTAGGATCCAATATGTCTCTTGATACCTGCAACTCAGTAAATAATGACTTGAAATTATTATGGATTTGAAATGAATATTAGATCTTCTCTCCCCTTTTGGATTTTAAGTTCATTTTAAAACAGTGCATTTCTGTGACTAGGCCTGTGTCATTCATCATTTATTTCTTATAGTAACTATATGAGTAGATTGTATTGTGATATTTTTTCATAGTGTGATTTTAATGTTTAAGAAACTGACAACAGTTCTTACTTTTAATCCATTTCCTTAGATGAAAGTGTTTTCTCTAGCATTTTAAATCTCTAAGTCTTAGATCCATGTGTCACTTACAAAACCCCAGACACTGTGTTTGCACAGAAAAATGATTATGCAAAGTTATCTTGACATTGTAGGGACTATGCACATTTCTTATTGAGAAACACCACAGTGCTAGGGTTCCTGAGGTCATTCTAGGAACAAGATAGCTTATTCCTCCTGCAACAGATCCTAGATCTAGACCAGAGGATTGATAGTGGTTGCCTTTCTCCCTTCCCCTCTCTGCGACCCTCTGCTCTTTCTTCAGCAGATAAATGCTACAGCAAAACACAGGAGATCAGGAAACTCTATTAGCCAGGCTGTGGTGGCGCACGCCTTTAATCCCGGCAGTCGGGAGGCAGAGGCAGGCGGATCTCTGTGAGTTTGTGGCCAGCCTGCTCTACAAGAGCTAGTTCCAGGACAGGCTCCAAAGCTACAGAGAAAGCCTGTTTCGAAAACAAAAACAAAAATAAAACAACAAAAAAACGAAACCAAAACAAAACAAAAAACTATTAAAGGTCATTTTATCTAAATCATGCATATTTAAGCCATTAGAACCCAAATGTGCTATCTCTATGGTGGCATGCCCTACTTTGCATTTTTAGCACTTCAGAAAAAAAAGTTGCCATTAAATTTTAAATAGCTACCTAATATCAAATATTCTCTTAATTTCACAGCACATTGACTGCTTATAGGCTTGGATACAATGAGCACTATTCCTTTTATCTATACAACCTCAGTAAACATCAAGTTTACAGTTCCTAGAGTGAAATACCTCTGTGGAGAGTCCATTTGTAGCATTCCTGGTATGAGCAATCGTCTATTCTTTATTTTTTCCAAACTATATTTCTTTGAAACTTAGATAATTTATTAAGCAACTAAGTGTTCAAGTGGGATTTATGAAAGTTTAAAACAGTTTTTGTTGTGTAATTGAACAGACTGATCTTAATCTGCTATTTCTGAAACCACAGTGGGTGGCATGAGACTCTTGGGTGATGGCTGTTTCATGTTACCTTGCAGTCTTGAAAACCTGTCTCCTGTGTGAGTCTATTCTCTTTTACCAGTGCCCTAGTTGGTGCTCTTACGAGAATATTTTGTGGGGTGAAAATAAATTTTATAATAAGTAATAGTATTATGATCAAAAACGTAGACTGAGAGTGGAAGGGATGGCTCAGAAGCTAAAGGCAGTTGCTGGACAAGCTTGCTGACCCAAGTTTACTCCCTGGAACCTGCATAAAGGTGGAAGGAGAGAACCAATTCCCTATAGTTGTTTTCTGACCTGTATATGCTTACTGTGTTGTGTGTGTACACAGAATAATAAATAAACTTAGAATATCATGTAAACAGAGTTTAAAGCAGAAATGGTTTATAAAACTTTGTTTCTTGGTCAGTCTCTCAGTGCCTAACAGGTGGCAGTCTAACAGCTGTTGGTATTCTCCTTTGTCTAGCAGTTACCTTTGGTCACCATACACCAGAAAGATCTTTTTTGTTATTCTGCCAGCTAGTAGGTCAGAGTTTGTAGTAAGCCAGCTCTGAAATGAGCAGGGCTGACATGGGGCTACTCTTTGGAGGCAGCATGGTCAGTGAGCAAACCTAAGCAAATTTTTGGAGTGCTACTTGCAGTTCCTATAGCCACATTCTGACTGGGTTTGATACAGCATTAGGGACAAGTAAGCTACTCTTTTTCACAAGGCCTTAAGAGTGTATGCAGTCTGGGTGGGGGTAGTATACACCATTAATCCCAGCACTTGGGAGGCAGAGGCAGATGGAGCTTTATGAGATCGAGGATAGCCTGGACTACAGAGTGAGTTCCAGGACAGCTAGGACTACATGGAAAAACCCTGTCTCGGGGATGGGGTGGGGTGGGAGAATGCACTCAGGGCTGATTGTAACTCAGTTGGTAGAGTACTTGCCTAGCATGCATCGAACAAACCCTGAATGCAAAGCACCAAATAAAGCCATGGTGGTATAGACTGTAATTCTAGCACTTGGGAAGGTAAGAGAGTTAGTAGCTGTCTTTAGTGGCATAGGGAGTTTAAGACCAGCCTGGAATGCATAAGACCCTGCCTTGAAAAAAATGAATTTTTATTTTTTCATATCTTGTTTGGAAAATGCTTTTGTAGTTGGAGGTTAAGTCAGATATTTTCAGAAAGAATGTCACTGCGTCAACCTGAGAGTCGTTTACACACTTGAGAGACATTTCTTCTCTCTCACTGGCGTATCGATCTCTGTCCACTATTGTTAAGTAGGACCTGCTGACCTAGTTGTCAGGGAGGGGGACCATTCCAATTCACTCAAGCCTTGAGTCCTACTTGACAAACAAGGCTCTTCAACTGTTTTTTTTTTTTTTTTTGAGCAAGTTGGATCTAGCCTATTTTAGTTTCTTTGACTACTGTATAACTTCTTGTTATCTGTGTTCTATTCTACTGAGTAGAGACTCTGACCAGTGGCTACTGGTGTGCCGTGCAGGCAGTTAGGCCTCCTCCTTTTTCAGAAGCCTCCTTTGCTAAGAACTGAGGAATGAATCTACTCTGCCATCTGGAACAATGAACACTTGGAGTCCTGTTTGCACTAGACCTGTAGTACTTCTGTGTAGAGCTCTTCAGCTTTTGTGTTACTGCAAATCATAGCTTCTTAAAGTAGAACCTTGAGAGATGACCTTGTGAGTTTGATATTCAAGGATCTATTCCCTCTTCTTTTCCAAAGTCCCTACCTCTTCTTGGTGGTCATCATGCTGTGACTTGAGGTCATTGATTTAGGGAAAGGGAAACTCTAATGGGCTCTAGTAAGTCACTACTGGTCCAGCTAAACTTGTGGCTCTGATTGCTTCTTTCCCTGTTAATCATTTGGGCTGAGTGTGCCTGCAACATTAGTGCCTTTTGACTAAGAGGACTTTATCCTTTTTAATTTTAGGTTCCATTACAGCTTATAGAAAGTGTTGAATGCCGTGATATATTCCAGCTTCATTTGACATGCAAAGACTGCAAAGTTATCAGGTAGGTGGTGTGTTTGTGAGGCTGTGAAGTATTGGCAAAAATATTCTTTAAATTGTTGTTACATAGTTTGTTAGCAAAATGTCTTTTGAAGGCTCCATTTGTTAGAATAATTTCTGACTAGTTAGTTCCTGAAATATTTTATTTTTAGTGAATATTGTTATATAAACAGACACTTTTTATTTGGACATACACATAGCGGACAATGAGGAATACTGAGAATTCAAGAACAATTGCAGTGGGTTTTTGATCCTACTGCACGTACTGGCTTTGTGGGAGCCTAGGCAGTTTGGATGCTCACCTTACGAGACCTGGATAGAGGTGGGCAGTCCTTGGGCTTCCCACAGGTCAGGGAACCCTGATTGCTCTTCGAGCAGATGAGGGAGGGGGAATTGATCGGGGGAGGGGGAGGGAAATGGGAAGCGGTTGTGGGGACGAGGCAGAAATCCTTAATAAATAAATAAATTTAAAAAAAAAAGTATAAAAATTAAAATAGCAGTCGTGTAACATTTACCCTTGTTACTACTGTATCCCAATTTACTTTATTATTTGCAGAGCCTGTGTGTGTGTGTGTGTGTGTGTGTGAGAGAGAGAGAGAGAGAGAGAGAGAGAGAGAGAGAGAGAGAGAAATGAGAGATTGAGATTCTTTTCTGAAAAATTAAGTTGCTCCACTTGGCTCTTCAACCTTAAATCCTTTCCTAATAATAGAATATTTCCTCATATAACTTGTATACCATTGTCAGCTTCACAATTATATGATGATAAGACTTTTGCCAGATCTATTATCTTTGTCCTTTATAACATTCATTCTCACCCCTTCTCATTCAGCACATTCAGTAGAGAATTCATTCAGAGTCAGATAATGTGTTTAGCTGCATGACTGTAATCTTCATTAATCTGGAATCTTTCTGTAACCTTTCTGTGTCTTTTATGACAGTGGCATTTTGAATACTGTAGTTTCAGTAGATTGTTTCTCATTTTATGATTGTCTAGAGTTTCTTCAAAGTTAAATTGAAGTTAGGTTTCTACAATTGGAATACACAGACACACACACACACAGACACACACTTTCTTTTCAAGGTCCTGTGTTACATCTAGAGACAATTGATCTACTTGTCCCCTATTGATGACTTCTTATTAGTCCGGAGTGTTACCCAATTTCTCTAGTAATAGAGTAGTAGCAGCAGCAGCAGCAGTAGTAAATTTCTACATTCTTCCCCATATAACCAATAAACCACTTTGAGAAAATACAAGTGTCTTATCTCTCACCAAAATTTCTCTTAAGTTTAACATTTATTCATGATTTTATCAAGTCTAATTTTACCCTAATTGTTGCAAAATTATGCCTAAAATAGGTTTTTAATTTAATAACTCTAGACATGCTCCATTCTTGACATTTTTACTTTATTCCTTTGATCTGTTTTGGGGTACCAGTAAATACCGTGTTGTTATGTTAATGAGCTACCTTGGTTGGGACAAGGGAAGGGTGTAAGGAAAACATTAACTTGCCTTTTTAGCTACTCACATTAGTCTTCCTTCCTGAAGCAGTCTGTGTGGCCCAAGGTGGCCTGAGACTTGTAGTACTCCTGCTTTAACTTTCTGACTTACTTTTGATAACTGACAGCCATTCAGATTTTAAAGTTTGTGTAGTTTCAGTTTTCAGTACTACATTTAAAAATAAAAGTTATGTAAGTCCTCAAAAACTCAATTTGTATTAATTATTCTAACCCTTTAATTGTATATACTGAAAATTGCTGTTGATAATGCAACTATTTTGTTCTCTGTGTGGTTGTAGCTGAAAGTTTGCATGTCCTCTGGCTTAATTTGGATCTGATTGTCCTAATTGCTAAGTAGACAAATTTTGAAACCACCTCCCAACTGGCTATGGATAGTGTTGTGGTCTGTTTTTTAGGTTGACCTATTATATCATAACAAAAGAAAAAGAACTTCTGAACTTTTCTGACTTTTCTTGAGAGAGATAGATGACTTTAGAACTATCTGAAGAAGTAGGGTGAGACCTAATTCATTGGAGAGACAAACTAATGCTTTACTTTGATAATCACCATTAATTACTTTCAGAAGAGATTCATTAGATCAAAATAATAGATTTTCCATATGTCCACCCTCCCATTTTTTAAAGATTTTGTACCCCTGGCTGCAATTTGTTGTTTTTATTGTAAGTAGTAGTGAATGACTGTCTGTGATGCTTTCTTCACTTCTAGTTGATCCTTCATTATGAACAGGCACTCTTGAAATGGTGGCTTTTCTTAGACTTCATTATCAACTGTTATCTGATTACATTCATACTTGTTTTGCTTTGCAAAGGTGTCAGTTCCCAACCTTTGAGCAGTGTCAAGACTGGCTTAAGAGATTGAACAATGCAATCCGACCACCTGGTAAAATAGAAGATCTCTTCTCATTTGCATACCATGCTTGGTGCATGGAGGTCTACGCCAGTGAAAAAGAACAGCATGGAGACTTGTGCAGACCAGGTAGGCCAGACTTCTTATAGAACTTTGCTTGAAGGTGCCTTTATCATGAAATGGGAACCTATATGATTCATGTCTTCAATCTCTGTCTATTATTATAAAGTACCATGTGTGTTTCCGGTTTTCTAAGTTTAGTAAGATACATATCCTCCTTTCTAGGGAAAGGGAAGAAAACTGTTTGACACTTTAGTGGTTTCCTAGGCCTATATTGACTATAAGAAGGTTGTGGGGGTTATGAAACCCTAATGAAAAGAAGCTGTGAATTTTGTATATGTATTTGGTAACATTCATATTAAAATGGTATTTGAGTAGACTTTGAACCACATAAGCCTTGGACATTTTTGTGAAAGTGCTTAATTTCTCATTTTATTCTTTTACTTTTCACCTGATCTTTTATTAAAATGATATATTTAATATTATATTAAAATTAAAGTGTATGTAAGATGTGTATGATGTGCTAGGAATTGAAGTCTAGATCTTACATATATTAAGACAATTATTTGTAGTGTCAATGTGTGTGCGCAGGTGCGTGTGTGTAGATGGTAGATACACATACGTGTGGAGACCAGAGGTTGATACTGGGTGTCTTCCTCTATGACTATACACCTTATTTTTTGAGATAGGGTAAAGCTCACTGAGTCAATCAAATTAACTGGCCAACAAGCTCTAGCAAAACCTTTGTTTTCATCTCTCTAGAGTTTAGATGATAGGCATGTACCACTGTGCCCTGCTTTTTACATGGGTGTTAGAGATTCAAACTCAGGTCCTCCTGCTTGCTCAGCAAACTCTTTACTTTGTCATCTCCCCAGCCATTGCCCTGTCATCATTTTTTTTTTTAAAATTGTGTGTGTGTGTGTGGCTTTTGCTCGGTGTACCTTTAATCCCAGCACTCAGGAGGCAGATCTCTGCTGAGTCCAAGGCCACATACATGGTCTACATGACAAGGTCTACTGTGAGACCAGATAGCCAGTCCCACATAGTAAGATCCTATATCAAATTTGAAAAAAAAGAAAAAGCCACATTTTTTAAAAGTTTTTTTTAATGGTAAAGTTACAGTGAAATGCACAATTCTTATATTTACATTTGCTGAGTTTTAACCGTTGCGTATTATTTCAGTTTTTATTTCTCTGTTGTCTCCTAAAATAGTAACTTAGAAGTGAGCTTGTTGCACCTCATTGTTTGTGACACTAATTCTAAGAGACCTTCTTTGACTTGGAGTTGCCTGCGTTTTGCTTGTAAGGCTTGCTTGTCTTTTACCTGTTACTTCACAACACACTTTTAAAAGAGGACCTTATCCATTGCTGGTGGGAATGCAAACTTGTATAACCACTTTGGAAATCAGTATGTTGGTTTCTCAGAAAATTGGGAATCAGCCTACCTAAGGATCCAGCAATACCACTCTTGGACATATACCCAAAAGATGCTCAATCATACTACAAAGACATATGTTCCACTATGTTCATAGCAGCATTATTTGTAATAGCCAGAACCTGGAAACAACCTAGATGCCCCTCAACCAAAGAATAGATAAAGAAAATAGAACACATTTTCACATTAGAGTACTCTCAGTGGCAAAAAACAATGACATCTTGAATTGTGCATGCAAATGGATGGAACTAGAAAATACCATCCTGAGTGAGGTAACCCAGACCCAAAAAGATGAATATGGGTATATACTCACTCATAAGTGGATACTAGCTATAAGCAATGGATATTAGGGCTATAGTTGATGATCCTAGAGAAGCTAAGTAACAAGGCAAACCTTTAAGAAAAACATATGTAGATCCACCTGGAAAGTCGAAATAGATAAGATCACATGGCAAAATTGGGAATATAGGGGTGGGGGCAGAAGGGTGGGGGAAGTGGAAGAAGGACGGAAAAGGGGAGGGACAAGGAGAACTTGAGGGAATGGGATAGTCGAGATGGAGAAAGGACAGAGATGAGAGCAAGGAAAGAGATACCTTGATTGAGGGAGTCATTATGGGGTTAGCAAGAAACCTGGTTCTAGAGAAATTCCAAGGAATCCACAAGGATGACCCCAGCTAAGACCCTAAGCAATAAAGGAGATGGTGCCCAAATTGGCCTTGCCCTGTAGTTAGACTGATGGATATCTTAAATATCACCATAGAACCTTCATCCAGAAACTGATGGAGACAGAGGCAGAGACCCACAGTGAAGCACTGGACTGAGCTCCCAAAGTGCAGTTGAAGAGTGGGAAAAATGAGAAATTGAGCAAAGTGGTCAAGACCATGATGGGTTCACCCACTGAAACAGTTTACCTGAGCTAATGGGAGCTCTCTAACTCCAACTGGACTGGGAAGGAACAAGCATAGGACCAAATTAGTCCCTCTGAATGTGGTTGACAGTTGCATGGCTGGGACAGAATCACTGGCAGTGGTACCAGAATTTATCCTTACTGCTTGTACTGGCTTTTTGGGAACCTATTCTCTTTGTATGGATAGCTTTCTCAGCCTAGATATAGTAGAGAGGGCCTTGCACCTTCCCCAAAGCAATATGTCTTACTCTGAGGAATGGATGGGGAGGGAGGAAGTGGAGGGAATGGGAGGAAGGGAGGGAGTGGGAACTTGGATTAGGTATGTGTAATGAAATTTAAATTTTTTTATAATAAAAATTAAAAGAAGTAACATGATTTATTGTTCAGAGGAACTATATTCATACAACAATTATTTCTAAAAGTATAAATAAAGATTGATCATTAGCACTAAAAAAAAAGATGCACAGTTCACATTGATGTTAACCTGTTAACCACTTACATGGAATTTTACTGACATTAGAGAAAGAGAGTGGGAGAAAGAATATGTTTGGATTTTTTCTTTTACTGTATTTACTATGTAATACACAGAGAAAACTTGTATTTGAGTAAAAAAAAAATACTCTGGTAGCATTTTTCATTCCAGCTATCCTGGTTATAGTGCTTTCCCAATAGTGTTGAATGTTGGTGGCCACAGCTTACTCACAAAATAGGAATATTCCAGACAGCCATATTTTTATGTCATCTCAAGGATGAAACAACGTGAGACATTTCAGAGTGATGCCTTTGTATAGTCTTCCCCAGAACATGAAACCATAAGTATAGATGTCGAGGTACAGAAGTTGGTTTAGTCTTTTAGTCATACATAGAGTGGTTCCTGACTTCTTTCCTTCTAAGTACTGAGTGTATCAGCAGGCAGGGTACTGGGATGTCTTAGTATTTGTGTAATTTTAGTATTTGGCTGTTGAGCGTGTCATAGTGGAACCAGCCACATTGCAGCCAGTGCTCTAGGACTTACTCAGCCTTGGAAGAGGTCTTAACATTGTTAAGGATTCATTTGCAAAACTTGGAAGTCCTTGTTTTGTTTTTGTTTTTTTTTTTTTTTTGTTTTTCGAGACAGGGTTTCTCTGTGGCTTTGGAGCCTGTCCTGGAACTCCCTTTGTAGACCAGGCTGGCCTCGAACTCACAGAGATCCGCCTGCCTCTGCCTCCCGAGTGCTGGGATTAAAGGCGTGCGCCACCACCGCCCGGCTTGGAAGTCCTTGTTAAATCTTGACTCTACTTTAACCACAATTCAGGCAACAGTGTACTCAGAACTGTCACCTTCACTGTCATATCCTCAGCTTCAACAATAGTTACAGTTTTCATTGCTATGACAAAATTCCTGACAAAAGGTGCTTTAACAATGAATGGAAAGGTTTATTCCTGCTCATAGTCCATGATACTTCATCATGGTGAGGAAGTCATGTCTTAGTCACTGTTCTATTGCTGTGAAGAGACACGCTGACCAAGGTAGTTCTTATAAAAGAAGGCATTTAATTGGGGATTGCTTATAGTTTCAGTGGTTAGTCCTTTATCATCATGGTGGGGAGCATGGCAGCAGGGAGGTAGGCTTGGTGCTAGAGAAGTGACTGAGAGCTACATCTCGAGTAGGAATTATCTCAGTCAGATTGGACCTGGCATGGGCCTTTAAACCTCACAGCTCAACCCCATTGACACACTTCCTTTATCAAGGCCACACTTCCTAATCCTTCTAATCCTTCCAAAGAGTTCTTCTTCCTGGTAATTAAGCATTCAAATATATGAGCCTGTGTGGGTCATTCTTATTCAAACCACCACACATGGCAACAGGAACTTGGGCCAGCTGCATATATTGTGTCTGTGGTCAGACCACTTTCTCCTTTTTTATTTAATTCAGGGCCCTTGCCCAGGGAATGTACTGCCAGAATAGGCATGTCTTATTTCACTTAACCAATGTATGTCATTCCTTACAGGTATGCTTAAAGACTTAATTCCGAAGTGGCTCTAGAGCTCATCAGGTTGATGGTTGATATTAACCACCACAGTTTCCATTCTCTGTCATAGTCAGCTTGTTGGTGCTGCCTCTGTGGTAGAAATCAGGCTTAAATTCAAACTAGAGTGACAGATGACTGATCATCTATTACGTTAATAGTGCCATGTCTACTCTCTGACCTCTGGTAAGAAGTGCCCATCACTTACATTACATCTTGTTTATCTGTAGGTAACATGGGCTTGGATCCTACACTACTGTTAGGTTGACTGTCTTCAGGCATTGGACAGAGCCCAAGAAATGTGTACTTCAAGGATTTTCTGGAACCTTGATACATAGAAAAAATGATTTTTCCCCATCACTTAGAAATCTGAAAGGGGTATCTTTTAACCTCTCTGACTTGTGCTAGTCTGCGTCCTTGCCTGTCAGAATCATCTGGGGAGCTAGATTTTTTTAAAAATTGCAGATTCACACTGTGGCCTATGAATAAGATTGTCTATTTGTTTTAAAAATTTATTTCCAATAAAATTAAAATGCTTGGAGTGTATAAATGTAGTTCAAGAAATATTAAAGGTTGAGAAGGTAGATTAGGGAGCAGAAGAGGCAAACAGGAAGAGTTGAAGCAGAAATAAAGAGTCATTCAAAAACCTAGCGAGATAACTCAGTAGATAGAGCATTTGCCACACTAAGTTGACAGTCTGAATTCAATTCCTGGAACCCAAGTAAAAGTAGAAGGAGAGAACCAGTTCCTCAAAGTTACGGGTATACATGCAATGGTACATATGTGTGTTCACACATATACATCACACCCACAGTAACGAATAAATAAATAAAATTTAAGTGAAGTAAGTTGGGATATTACAGTATGCCTAATGTTTTATCAGTGTAGACATTGGAATTTTTGGATGGAAATTTAAGGAGAATCCAGCTCTAGATGTATTTGTATTTACTTTTCTGGCTTAAAAAACACAGATGTGGGCTTGAGAGATGGGGACTGGTGAGTGAGATAGCTCAGCTGGTAAGAGCATTTGCTGTGCAGCCCAATGACCTGAGTTTAATCACTAGAGCCTATAGACTGTCTCCTGAAAATTATCCTCTGATTTCCACGTGAACATTGAGGCAAATGTGTACCTCTCAAATTCACACAAATACGTGTAAAATTTTTAGTAAATAGACAAAATTTCATTGTGTAGATAACATTTTTTTTATTGATTCATCTATTGTTAGACATTTAGGCTTGTTCAAGTTTCTTAGCTATTATAACTAGCATAACAATAAATATGGGCGTACAGATAACTTTTTGGTAGTTGACCTAAGAGTCCTTTGGGTTACTGGCCAAGAATAGCACACACTTTTAATCCCAGCACTTGGAGGAAAAAGCAGGGAGATCTTGGTGAGTTTGAGGCCACTTTAGTCTCCGGGACAGCCAGAGCTGTTACACAGAGAAACCCTGTCTCAAAAAATAAAAAGTCCTTTGGGTATATATAGTAGTGAGTTTTTGAGAAACCTTCCTATTACTTTATATAGTGAGCTTACTGGTTTATATTCCTACCAGAAATATATAGGGCTCTTCTTCTCTTTCTATATTCTTGGCCAGTGTTTGTTGTTATTGGTTTCTTGGCAATAACCATTCTAACTAGGGTGAGATGAAAGCTCAAAGCAGTTTTAATTAGCATTTCTCTGATAGCTGGGCATATTGAACGCTTTTTCAAATATTTATTGGCTATTTGTTTTTCTTCATTTGAGAACTACCTGTTCACTTCATCATATCATTTATTGATTGATTGATTTGTTTTTATTTTGTTCTTTTTGTGTGTGTGTTTAATTTTTTTCTCTAGGTATGTATGTTTGTATGTATGTTGTATCCTTTGTCTAATATGTAGTGGGCAAAGATGTTTCAGCTTTGTGATCCATCTCTTCACTATAGAGATTGTTTTCTTTGCTGTGTGTGTAAGCATTTACTTTTCATAGGAACACATTTATTAATTCTTAGGGTTTTTTTCCTTGAATTATTGAGGTCTTGTTCAGGAGGTAGTTTCCTATATCTTGAGGGTGTGTGGTACACACTTGTAATCCCAGCTCTTGGAAAGTATAGATAAACATTATGGCTGGACTTCCTTTGAATTTCCATCTTTGTTTTCTTCCTCTAGCATTCCAAAGATCCAGGTCTTACAATAAGACCTTTGAATTTACTTTTATTTTTTATTTTGTACATGGTGGGTGACAGGATTCCAGTTTGATTTTTCTACATGTAGAAATCCAGCTTTCACAGCATTATTAAGTTGTCTGTCTCTCCAAGTATAATTTGATACCTTTCTCAAAAGGCTGTATCTGTGTCAATTTATTTCTAACTCTTTGGTCTACATATCTCATTTTGTGTGTCAGTACATATGGTTTGTGTTGCTGTAGCTCTGTAGTATAATCAGGTTTGGGAGACTAATAGCATTTCTTTCTGCATAAGGTTGTTTTGGGCTATTTAGGGTCTTATGCTTCACACAAAAGTTAGGGTTGTATTTGTAGTTTTATGAAGAATGTAATTGAAATTTTGATGTAGATGCATTGCAACTAGTAGGCCGGTTTTACAATATTAATTCTGCATATCAGTGAGCACAGGAAGTTTTTTCTTCTTCTAATGACTTCTTCAATTTCTTTATGTCATAAAGCTTTCATTGTGGAGGTCTTTACCTTTTTGGTAAGGTTCATTAATTCATTCATTCATTTATTGAAGCTATTGTGAATGGAATTTTTTGGCATACAGAAATGTTACTAATTTTTTTATATGTTGATTTTTTTTCTGTTCCACTCCCTTGCTGGAATAGTTTATTAGGTCCAAGACTTTTCTGGTGATTGTTTGTTCATTCATTCATTCAATCTGAGGCACGGTTTCATGTAGCCCAAGCTAGCCTCATACTCACCACACAGGAAGAACTACCTTGATCTTGAACTCCTGATCCTCCTGTCTCTACCTACCTCCGAAGAGCTGGTATTACAAGTGCATACCACACACCTTGCTTTGAGGTTGCCTTTAGGGTTTCTAAATTATGACATCTGTAAAATCCTTACTTTCTTATTTGTATCTCTTTTATTGTTTTTTTCTTATTTTGCTCTTGTAGCTAAGTCTTGAAGTACTATATTGAATAAGACCCTCATTCCTCATTTTAGAGGAAATGCCACTTTGCTTCTATTTGATCTGATATATTAAAATTAGTTATGAAGGGCCGGTGAGATGGCTCACCAAGTAAAGGAGCTTACTGCTAAGCCCGATGATCTGAGATCCATCTCTAGTACTATTGGATCTTGGGAATGGAGCACATGCCATCAGACTAGGCGGCAAGCTTCTCTACCTGGTGAGCTGTTTCACTGGCCCTTTCATTTCTAATTCTATTAATTTGGTCTTCTCTCCCTCTTTTGGCAACAAGCAAGCTTTTTGTTTGATTTATGTATTGCTCTTTTTTAAAAAAATATTTATTTATTATGTATACAATATTCTGTCTGTGTGTATGTCTGCAGGCCAGAAGAGGGCACCAGACTTCATTACAGATGGTTGTGAGCCACCATGTGGTTGCTGGGAATTGAACTCAGGACCTTTGGAAGAGCAGGCAATGCTCTTAACCACTGAGCCATCTCTCCAGCCCTATGTATTGCTCTTTTATTCTTCATTTTGTTAATTTCTGCCTTGTTCTTTATTATTTCTTGCCAGCCAGTTTTTGAGTTTGACTTGCCCTTATTTTGTAAGTCCTTGGAGGTGCATCATTAGGTTATTTATTGAGATCTCTGATTTTTAAGTTTTTATTCACTTTCTTATGCATATGTGTATCTACATGTTTGGGAGTGAGCGTGCGTGTGGTGGTTGGAGAACAACTGAGTGTTGATCCTCACCTTCCACCATGTTGTTTGATGTGCTGTGTATTCCAAGCTAGCTGGCTCATTAGTTTCTGGGTGATCCTCTTATCTATACTTCCCACCTCTTTTCTGTGAATGCTGGGATTCCTGGTATGTGCAACTGTGTACGGCTTTTTACAGGGGTTCCTGGAATCTGAGCTCAGGTCGTCAAGCTTGCATGGGAAATACTTTTACTACCACTGAACCATCTGTTCAGCACTTAAAAATATTTCAGTTATCTTAAAGAAATATGTATTGGACCATCTAGATGGTTAAGTAGGTAAACATACATGCTACCAAGCCTGGTGACTTGAGTTCGATCCCCAGGACTTACCCGGTGGAAGTAGAGAACTGACTCCTGAAAGTTATCCTCTGACTTCTATGCATGTATTGTGGTATGCACACCCAGCCCGCATAAATAAATATATAACATCCAAAAAATTTAAAGCATTCATTTTTATATATGTTTGTATTGTCTTTACTATGTTTGTGTGACATGACTGTGGTTTCATTTTTTTGTTTTGTTTTGTTTTGTTGTCTTTGAGATAGGGTTTCTCAATAACTGTGGAGCCAGTCCTGTAACTCACTCTGTAGACTAGACTGGCCTCAAACTCACAGAGATTGCCTGCCTCTGCCTCTGCCTCTCGAGTGCTGGGATTAAAGGTGTGCACTACCACTGCCCGCCTGGCAAGTGTGGTTTTTTAATGTCTACAAATAGCGCTTTTTTTTTTTTTTTTGGTTTTTTCGAGACAGGGTTTCTCTGTGGCTTTGGAGCCTGTCCTGGAACTAGCTCTGTAGACCAGGCTGGTTTCGAACTCACAGAGATCCGCCTGCCTCTGCCTCCTGAGTGCTGGGATTAAAGGCGTGCGCCACCATCGCCCAGCTAAATAGGTTTTTAAAAAGAAATTAAATACTCAAGCTATAAGCTTTCCACTTTTCACTAGGATGTGATCTATTTCAGAGGTGGTTCCAGGGACTACTGGAAGAATGTATATTCTGTATATTTTGTAGAAGCCTATTATATTCATTTGATCTATGATGTAGTTTAATTCTGAAGTTTTCTTTGTGAATTTTTATTTTGATGACATGTCTAAAGATGAATGTGGGGTATAGAAGTCATCCACAATTACTGTGGAACTATGTGACCTTTTGTGTTCATTAATGTTTGTTTTATGAAATTGGAAGCCCCAACATTTGATGCATATGCCTTTACAGCTGTTATATCTTCTCAATAAATTGTTCTCTATTAATATATGGGCCTTTTATATCTTTATCTTAGGTTTGACTGTGTCCCAGTATTTATCACTGTTATGTTCACTTGTTTGTTTGTTTTTGCGATAGTGTGTCACTGTATAGCTCTGGCTGGTCTGGAATTGTATGTCGATTAGGTTAACTTTGAATTTATGATTATTGGGGTTAAAGTGTGCACCACCATACCTGACTAATTATTTTTATTAATGCTTTAATATGGTTTTTTCTTGTCTTTGGCCTCCCCCCCTGAGAATGTTCTGCATGGGTGGTCTGTTGGTGATGCTTTCCACTGTTTTTATTTTTTTTAAAATCTGATTTACCAAGTTCTTTATTTTTAACATTTTTTTTATAAAACACCAATTTTGCTGAAATTTTCTTCCATGTTGTTTTATCATCCATGTTACTGATTTTTTTTCATTCACTGCTTTGTCTGTTTCTTGCTGACTTTTTTCTTTAGTTGCTGGTTGCATGTTCTTTGAGAACACCAATTATTTCACCAATAAACTTGGATTTTTCATCTGGCAGTGCCTTGATTTCAGCAGTCGGGGAGTTAAAATGCTCTGACCTTTCATGTTTCTTCTGTTCCTAGATTGCGATTTGTGAATCTGCTAGTTCGGGTGTTGCTTCTGTTTTTTATTTGAAGGTATTCTTAGTGAGAAGCTTAATCTTGGGGCCTTCCTCCCACTGAGGAAGGGAAAAATAAGCCTTCTGATGGCAATGTCAGACCGTACTTGACAGAGAACCCATTTGATCCAAGCCTGATTAAAGCTCACTCCTACATTAGAAGAGGCTGTGGGGCAGAGAGTGGTGAAACTAATATAGAATGTGCTGCGAGGGCAAACTGGAGTAGTGAGTGGACGAGTTATAGGAGACAGGGGAAGTTAACATACAGAAAAAGACAAGTGGGGAAGTTATGGAAGGGAAAATGAAAATGATAACCTATTTGTGATTTTTTTTTTTAATTAGATAAATGAGGAGGCTGGAGTGATGGTGCTATGTTTAAAGCACACACTTGTTGCTCTTGCAGAAGACTCAAGTTTGGTTCCTAGTACTCATCTAAGTTCCTAGGCTCACAATCCTCTGTAACTCCAATGCCAGGGGATCTGACTCCTTCTACTGTCTTCTGAGGGCACCAGGCAAATATGTGATGTACATATATACTTCAGGAAACAACCACACATATAAAATAAAACATATAAATCTAAAGTTTTTAATTAGATAATGTAAAAATAGGAATAATAATTAAAACAAAAGGGCCAGTGAGATGGCTGAGCAGGTAAAAGTCCTGGCTGCTTAAGTACTGAGTTTGCTCTCCAGTACTCAAGATGGGAGAAGAGAACTGATCCCCACAAGTTGTCCTCTGCACATGCATGCATGAGCCTGCATTTATACAATGCAATAATAGTGAGAATAAGAAGATAAATAGAAAACATGGTTTTTGTTTGTTTTTTAAATTAAAAGCTAACAAGATAGCTGGGCATGATGGAGCATGCTTATCATTCTATTACTGGGGAGGCAGAGGTGTGAGGATAAGCCTTAGAATCAACTAAGGCTTTGTGACATCCTGTCTCCAAAAACCATTAAAATAAAGTCAAAATACTATTTAAAATATCATAGGAAGAAAGATAATAAGAAATATAAAAGGAAAAACCAAGTAAGGAAAGGATAATAGTATGCTAGATTAAGTTATGAAGAATAAGAATTAAAGACCTAAAAGTTGGAGCTTCAGTGATGGCTCAGCAGTTAAGATAAAAGCAATGGCTGCTCTTCCTGAGGACGAGGGTCTGATTCCCAGCTCTTACATGGTAGCTCACAACCATCTGTGACTCCAGTTCCAGCGGATTTTATGCCTTCTTCTGTCCTCCATGGGCACCAGCATGCAAGTGATACACAGACATTCATGCAGATAAAACATCCATACTATTTTTAAAATAAATAAAAACTTTTTAAAAGTGTTAGAAGTGAAAATATTACCACAAAAATACTATAAAGGAAATGGAGGAATGAAAGGAAAAGCTGACATGTTAGCAGCTTCAGATGGCAGACTGCCAGTATGCATGGTGAGGAAGGGAAAGGTTAGCTGTACCTGTTGATTCTTACTCTTTCAGATTTATGCTGATTTGAGCCTGTATCTAATGTCTACTCTAACTATCTTCATTTTTATAGCTTCTCTTGTTTGTGTACCAAAAACTTCTGATGGCCACACTTATCTTTGTGGTTGGTGGGCTAGACAGATTTCTTATACCCCTGTAGACTTCCCTTGTGTCCTAGCTAGAGAGTGGAGAGTGGGAGAAGCATCCACGGCATTCAGATCTGCACGGGTGAAGGGCCTGTTTCCACGCTTTCTAACCCCCTGAGTATTGATCATTGGAACTGCAGAGTTTTCAGACTCCAGAGCCTGATCTACCTACAGACCTCAAGCTCAAGTCTGTCTAACTCTAGAGTTAGTGTCAGTTAATGAGATCTGCTCCTGGCCACAGCTGCCTCTCAAGCCGTAGATCCCTTTGGCTGTGGCAGGTTAAACACCTGCCCTGTGGCCGTTTTCTGTTCTAGGTCTCCAGCATAGCTCAGTTTTAAACAATAGATTATCTGCCAAGATGGTGCCCAGAAGCCAGTGGTTATTTCTTAAAATCACAGGATCCTTTTAGGATAACTGTTTATCCTAAAATCAAGGTGTTAATATAAAAGACCATTAATAAAAATGCATTCTACCTCTGTAAAACCTAAAAGTATATCAGGAGAAGGGACAACACCTTTCTCTTTTAAAGATGTATGTATGTATGCATGTATTTTATGTATGTGGGTGTTTTGTTTGCATATAGGTCTGCACACCAGAAGAGGGTATTAGATACCATTATAGACAGTTGTTAACCACCGAGTGGGTTCTGGGAATTGAGTTCAGGAACTCTGTCAGAACAGCCAGTGCTCTTAACTACTGAGCCATCTCTCCGGCTATCTCCTTTTAACAAACTTGAAAATTTCCACAATTTTACAGCTTTATATTTTAAATGAAAGGGCCAATACTCTTTACAATTTGTAGACAGATGGCACCTCAGTTCAGATAGCTTAGTACCCTATTTGAGAGTCTGTTACATCGATTCTAAAACTTTTCCAAATGGACCAGATTTAACTGTTATTCCTTCCTGCTGCTCTGAACATTATCTTTTTATAGCTCATCTTCCGGAAGCATGTGATACCTTAGCTTAAACTCAAGAAAAGTAGTTTAAATGGAACATGGTTTTACAGGGTTGGCCTTCATCCAAGCAATTGGTGTTTCCTGCTCTGAAGCTCACTCCCCAGGGAAAGCAAAGCTTTATCCTTCTCTCTAAAGCAGTCTGTTGCGTATTTTATTTGTTGTGCTTTCTTTTAGTCCGGCAAACATTTGTTTTATAGCTGGCAATGTGGGTTGTACACATTAGGAGCCCGCTTGATAATTTTGTTTAGTAAGTTATGCTTCAGAACCATGCACTTCTCTAAATGGGAAGCCTTTTAAGTGTAGGTCTGGCTCTGCCTTTGTTAGGGTCTTCAGGGAGAAAGGGCCACATTTATGAGAAATGTGACCGGGTTATAGCTAGGGGATGGGATGTGTTCTTACAAATGCCTAGAGTTTCTTTTAATAATGGGGTGTTCCCTTGGACTTCTGGTCACTGGCAGTTAGGATCCTGTGATCACTTGCCTGATTGCTGCAATCTCTGAAAACCAGAAGGCATTTCTTAACCTATTTGCGGTTTGACCTTATCTGAGCTGACAGAGTTACCTCCTGTGGTGTGAAGTGTGCACGTGTTTGTCTGAGGAACTAGGAGCCTTAGTAGCTCCCTTGGAACTGTGACTGTAGTGTTTCCATACATGCACTGTCTTAGCTATCTAAAAGCCAGAGAATTCCCAGGTCCTGAAACGTGACCCAGAAGGTTTAGATAAGAATTTTAGATCTATGTTACTAATCTTGCTGGTTTTAAAGACAGATTTTATTTCTTTTTATGCATACTGTCAGTTTGGGTGGGGGCGTAGGAAAGTAGTCTGTGTGGTTACAAGAAAAAACATGGGGTTTGGGACAGAGAGATGTGTCATACTAACCTCCGCCAGACCATTTGCCCTCTGAAAAATTGAGTGTAGTTAATGAGCACAGCAATACCCACAGAAAGTTCAAGCAACCCAACATTTTTTTGCAATAAGGTCTTTCTTATATAACCCCCTGGCTGCCTTAGAATTCTCATAGAGATATACTTGCCTCTGTCTGCCTCTTTTTTCTGAGTGCTGGGATTAAAGATGTGCAGTGGCTAAGATGACATATCTTTTTTTTTTTTTTTTTTTTTGGTTTTGGTTTTGGTTTTTGAGACAGGGTTTCTCTGTGTAGCTCTGGTTGTATTGGAACTCACTTTGTAGACCAGGCTAGTCTCAAACTCACAGGGATCTACCTGCCTCTGCCTTTTGAGTACTGGGATCAATGGCGTGCACCACCACCACTTGGCAATGACATAATTCTTCATCTAAGTTAGTCCTCTTTTCTTTCTGCTTACTTTTTCAAATAAAGCTAAATATATGTTATTTATGTATACATTCCTGCCTTTACAACAATGTAAATAGAACAGAGCAAAGTAGTAGTGGTTTTCTTTTTCTGTTTACGGAGGTTTCTGTCCTGCCTGGTTTCCTGCAATCGTTAAGTCCCAAAGAAATCACACAGAGATCTACATTAACTATAAACTGATTGGCTCATTAGCTCGGGCTTCTTGTTAACTCTTATAACTTATATTAGACCATTATTCTTGTCTATGCTAGTCACATGGCTCAGTACCTTTTTCAGCAAGGCAGTCACATCTTGCTTCTTCTGTGGATGGACAGGACTACGTCCTCTTCCCAGAATTCTCCTTTTCTCATTGACCCGCCTCTACTTCCTGTCTGGTTGTCCCGCCTATGCTTTCTGCCTGGCTACTGGCCAATCAGTGTTTATTTAAAATATAATTGACAGAATATAGACCATGGTCCCACACCATTTTTCCATTTTGAAAATTTTTATTTATTTCTTTGTTTCTGCTGTCTCTCTCTGTCTCTAGGGGAGCATGTAACGTCAAGGTTTAAGAATGAAGTGGAGCGGATGGGTTTTGATATGAACAACGCCTGGAGGATTTCCAACATCAATGAGAAATACAAGTGAGTCACATGGATATTTGTAGAGCCCCAGTTCTCAGGTGGCAGAACATTGAACGTAGGTACTTTGAAATGGAATTTAGTTTATTAGCTCAAAATTCATGTTCTTCAGAGTTCTTTTGGAATCTTTTGTTCAATATTCCTGGAGTGGGAAATGATCCTTAGTTAATAAGATCCTGGAACCTTCCTTTAACCCCTGCAGTCCTCCATTTTCCCTTCGACATGCGTGTCTAGATGATACTGTGCTTATGGTGGGCGTAGTGTTTTCATCACCACTTTGGTGCTATGTTAGAGATAGGATCGGTGATCTTAAAAGGAAGGACAGACACTCTGTGTGTGTGTGTGTGTGTGTGTGTGTGTGTGTGTGTGTGTGCGCGCATGTACATGCATCTGTGTAGGTTTGGGCGGAGGCCAGAGGCTAGCCAGTGTTAAGTGTCTTCTTTTATCACCTGTCATATTTTTTGAGATAGGGTCTCTCACTGAACCTGGAGCTTGTCACTTCAGCAAGACTAGCTAACCAACAAACTCTAAGGAACCTTCTGTCTCTACCTCCCCAGTGCTAGGATTATAAACACAAGCCACCATACCCAGCCTTTTACATGGGCCCTGGGGAAATGAACTTGGGTACTCATGATAGCACAGCAAGCACTTTCCTCCTGAAGAATAGCCCTAATCCCTCATTTCTAATCTTAATGGCAAAATTTCACAGCTTTGACTATTTAACCATTAAATACTAAATAACTATTATTAAATGTTCATCCATTACCTGTTCCCTTAAAACATGTAAATGCTTTAGAGAAAAGATGGCTAAATACTGTGATTTTTGTCAGTCTTAGTTTCTGTAAACTAACTGTCCAGGAGACTGAAATGAATCTCTTCTTATAAGTTTCTTTTCAGCACTAATCATCCTTTGATCTTTTCAGTTACCTCAAATTATAATAGTCATTTTCTTCGTCTATTTGTGCTTGGCCAATTTTAACTGAAAAACCTACCACTTACTGCAGCTCTTCATGTGGGCCTAGCCAAGAAGTTAAGAACCTGGGGTTACAAAGGTACAAGTGCTTCATTCACATGGAGCTGCTCTCAGAGGCAAACTGGAGTAGAGAAAAACCATAGGAATCTGAGGCTACATAGGCTTTGCTGAGTGGAACCCTCTTTCCCTACCCTGCAGCTGCTTACCTACAGTGACTCAGAAAGAGGGGTGGGGTCTGCTAGACAGTGCACAAACAATCACTGATTCCTATGAGTAAGTTAGTCTCCAGCACTGTGAAACAGTCATCCTACTGCCAAAGAATGAGGTCCAGGTCTAGTCTTGAACCTAAAACAAAATGAAAAGAACAAGATGAGATATTAGAGTAGTTGCCATAGTCACTGGCAAGAGCTTGAATGGAGGCACATGACTTTAATCCCAGCACTTGGGAGGCAGAGACAAAGTGGATCTATGAGTTCAAGGATAACCAGGACTGTACAGGGAAACCCTGTCTAGGAAAACATAACAAACAAACAAAAAACAAGCTTGAATGGATGTTAGGAAGTTTGTGTAGCTTTTCTCAACCACAGCCATCTTCCTGGTTCAGTGACTTTTAAACATATGATTCTTTATCTTCTGAAAATGAGAGCAGGAAAGAAAGAGCTGTAGTGTAGAGTGATCAAAACTCCTAAGTCCTAATCTTGTAATAACGCATAGGATAGAGTAAGAGAGGGTGATGAAGGTGATGGTGTGTTAGGTAGGATTTCTATTGCTGAAAACACCATGACCAAAAAGCAACTTCAAGAGGAAGGTTGTTAAGCCGGGCGGCGGTGGCGCACGCCTTTAATCCCAGCACTCGGGAGGCAGAGGTAGGCGGATCTCTGTGAGTTTCGAGACCAGCCTGGTCTACAGAGCTAGTTCCAGGAGAGGCTCCAAAGCCACAGAGAAACCCTGTCTCGAAAAAAAAAAAAACAAACAAACAAGAGGAAGGTTGTTTTTTTTTTTTTTTTTTTTGCTTACATTTTCATATCTCAGCCCTCATCAAATGAAGTCAGGGGGTGTTCTCAGGGTAGGAACCTGGCGACAGGAACAGAAGCAGAGGCCATGGAGAAGTACTGTTTGCTTACTAGCTTACTCTCCATGGCTTGCTCAACTGATTTCTGTACCATTCATCCAGGATCACCTTCCCAGGGGTGGCACTAGCCACAGTGGGCCCTCCCACATCAGTCATCAATCAAGTATATGCCTATGGGCCAATCCTATGGAGGAATTTTCTTAAGTTTCCTTCTTCCTACACGACTCTAGCTTGTGTCAAGTTGACATGAAAACTAGATAGCACGGATGGTTTGTGAATTCATATACCCTTTTGTTTTAATGTGTGTGTGTGTGTGTGTGTGTGTGTGTGTGTGTGTGAGAGAGAGAGAGAGAGAGAGAGAGAGAGAGAGAGAGCACAGTGAGACAGAGGGATATAGTGAGAGACTACTTGTTCATTTCCTGGCCTTTAATCCCAGCCTCCCGAAATAACCACACAGAAACTGTTTTAATTAAAACACTGCTTGACCAATGATTCTAGCATTGTCCTAGCAAGTTCTTTCACATTAAATCAACCCATTTTATATTTTATCATGAGACTCGTGGCCTACCAGCAAGGTTCCACCTGGCAGCTCCATGGTTTTTTTGAATCATTTACCAATAAAAGCAACACATAGACAGAAGGACTTCCCCACCATTTCTTCTTTTCTGTTTAAATAAAAAGGAAGTTTCTAGCTTTAACATAGTAAAATTCATATAACAAAACAGGTATTAAGTAAGAATTATAGTTATAGCATTTATATTTACTTTATCTTTTATTAATAACTAAGAAAAACTGCATTTATAACTATCTAGTCTTTAACTCCATCAAAGACTCCAGAAGGATATAATATTATCTAGTTACTCTAGAACAGAGATAGCTTGCTGCCTGGACAGCCACCCAAAGTTCTTCTGTAATGTTGGAGCATCCATCTTTAGCCTACAGGCCCATAGTATCCAGCAGACTTTTTCATGAAGCAGTAAATTTTAAAGAGTTTCGCCTATATTGACAGTTTGTCAGTCACTTTCTTCTGTGCCTTTCATGAAGCAGGAACCCCCAAAGGACTGTCTCACCTTCGTTAGGCAACTTTAGCAGTCATTTTTTTTTTGTGGGTCCTGTATGTCCAGTTCATACAGCATATAACTTCAAGAAGTCCAGGCAAGAGCAGTTTTTTGCCCAAATGACTAGCAAACTCCATAAGGAGCCTTTTTGATGTCCATCTTCCTCTTGAGTTAATTGTGCTGTCAGGAGCAGATGTGTCTCATTGTAATGAAAAATTTTAAGTTACTAAAACATTTTAAATGCCATATTCTGTAGTTTTTGAAGAATGCCTATCCATCTGAAATATATCTCTGTACAGCTAGAAAATTTAACTAACATGACTATAAGCTTGACTATAGATGATTATCTATTAACCTATATTTTTAAGTATACATTACATTTTAAAATGAACTGCACAAACACGCTACCTTAATCAAGAGTGTGGGGGGGGGGTAGAGCAAGCAAGAGACAGCATGTTTATAGAGAGAGTATATATTTTCTTCTGAGGTGTGTTTTATAGAAATTATAATTAATAGCTTATTCACATTACAAATTTAGCTCATTGGGATCAGTTCTGGGTATTGTATCTATATATTGCTTGGCTGCACTTGTTACTTACATTAGGACTTCCTGGTTCAAACCAGAGATTGAGTAACTTAATCTGAGGAGGTCTCTAGAAGTCTGAAGTGGTAGGCATTGTCCTCTTCATGCTTCCTTTGACAAGAGCCTGGAAAACTGAAGCTAAGGGAAGTGACATAGACGCTTTCTTCCTGCAACTTAAGTGGCTTTTCCCGTAGTTAAAAATAAGATACACACACAAACACACACATTAATTATAACAAAATTATCATGGAGAGTCTCATTGTTTTATTGCTAGATTTATCAGATTACAAAAGGTAGAATCAGATTGAACCATCAAAGGTAATGTGTATAAAATATAAGCAAAATAATGGCTTCTCATTCAGTTAAGGAGACTAAAAACTCAAATAATGCCCCTTCAGTTTCTCTTCTGTTACTTTTTTCTCTCCTGTGCTAGAGAATAAATACAGATCCTTGAACATGCTAAGCAGGCACCCTCATTGCCCATTTAGCTGGCTCTGCAGTGGCATGAACAGTGATCCTGTACTGGCTTCTATAGTTTCCTTCTGCATCTCTCTCTCAGTCCCCCATATTAATATCACTCCTTTCTCCCCCTCCTTTCTTCTCACCACCATCCTCTTCTATCCAACAGATTGTGTGGTAGTTATCCACAAGAGCTCATAGTACCTGCCTGGATCACTGACAAAGAACTAGAAAGCGTGGCAGGCTTCCGATCCTGGAAGCGCATCCCTGCTGTTATCTACAGGTAAGTAAGCCAGACCAGTCCCAGTTAGGCTGGTAGTACTGCCCCAGCACCTGTTGCTCACTGACTCTACAGCTGCTAACCTGACAAGTGACAGGTGAGGTTGGGTTCAGAGACAATCCCTGGCAAGTCCATGCTTCCTTATTGCTGAAGCTGTGCCTGCAGAAAGAAATATACCAACACCCATTGTGTCCAGAACACTAGCTGGTGGTGTGAGTAGACACTGAGGATCATTTTGGTAGAAAAGTGTCTGGGCCAGAGTTAGAAACAGGTGGATCTCTGTGAGTTCAAAACTATCCTGGTCTACATAAGGACTTCCAGGCTAGACAGGGCTACTACACAGGGAGAACTTGTCTTTAAAAAAAAAAAAAAGGTGTTATATTTAAGCTGGGTTGTGGGGGTGTGCACCTTTAATCCCAGACTCTGGGGACAGAGGCACGTGGACCCTTGTGAGTTCATGGCCAGCCTGGTCTACAAAGCAAGTTCCAGGACAGCTATGCCTACGAATTCTGTCTCAAAAAAACATGTGTGTGTGTGTGTATGGAGGAGCATTCTTTCTTGTGCTTGCTGCATTTAACCTTAGCAGGGGCTTTTGTGTTGAAAGATTGGTGAAACTTAGAATAGAAATGAATGAACTATAATGGTGTCTGTGGTTGTCACTTTGACATGTGGAAAGACTCCTGTTTTGAGATAGAATTAGAAATGCTGAGACTGGATGGAAAGTTTAAGAAATCCAAGGCATGAGAGCTGTATGTGTCTTCTTGTGGGAAGACATGAATGAACCTCTATTCATCCCAGATAGGACACACACTACAGGCCTAAGAAATGGTTCCATCTGGTTTAGCTTGCTGACCAGTTGCAGGTTTTTTTTTTTTTTTTTTTTTTTTTTTTTTGGATTTTTCGAGACAGGGTTTCTCCGTAGCTTTTGGTTCCTGTCCTGGAACTAGCTCTTGTAGACCAGGCTAGCCATGAACTCACAGAGATCCACCTGCCTCTGCCTCCCGAGTGCTGGGATTAAAGGCTTGCGTCACCACCGCCCAGCTCAGTTGCAGCTTTTAAAGTTGCTTATAGGAGCATGAGTGAGGAGTGGTTTAGAGGGACAGATGAATGATTCAGAGATAAGTCAGTGACCTCTTTGTTCTTACACAATCATATTATAGTTTTAGGAAGTCATTATTGTGTTTTGTAATGTGAACAGTCTCCATTTAATTTTTCTGGTGTGCAAACTTTTTAGATTCTGCCCAAGGTGAGCTAAAACCATGGCTTAGTTCAAAACTGCCCACCAGAAGCCATTGCACTCAAGTATTGAGGCCTAGGAAAGTGTATTCCTTAATGCATTCCTGTCTGTTGAAGGCAAATTCTAATGCCCACCCTGAACACAGAAAGTCAGTGGAAACCATTAAGCTTTCGCTTTCCATTTTCATCATTTTGTTTTCATACACTACTGGAAAAGTAGGTCACCAAATTTACCTATCAAGTGATGAGAATTGACATGTGAGTTAGCAGTGAAAGCTGAAGGGATTTATGAGAATGGGAAAAGAAGCTGGCTGCTGTTGTGACGGGCAGCTGTATTAGATCAGAGGCCTGGCATTTGTGAGACTTGCTGACTTGGAGCAGAAGGGGGAAATACTTTTCATCTTTTGAGTAACAGGCTTCAATAAATCCCCCCTTAGGCAGAAAGCACAATTGTACTAGGTAAGAAAAGCTCCTTAGAATGTGATAAAACATTAGCTTTTTTTTTCTTTTCTAAAATGTTATTCTAGAAGGCATGAGTTCTAGGGTTCCAAATTCTAGAGATCCTAGAATATATACATAAATGGAAATTTTCATTTCAGTCTTTGAGAGAAAATCAAGATTATAGAGATTAAACTTGAAAGTTCTTGATGTAGCCCATGTAAATCAAGCAGGCTTCCAGGAGCTATTCTTTATCGCAGGATGTGTATCTTACATCTCTGATCTCCAAGTTGGATTCCTATGTTTAGTTTTGTGAGGGATGTGTTGAAGACTGTTCAGGACACTCCACCACTCTTCAATGCCAGCAGAGGTGTTGTCTTAGTCACGGTTCTGTTGCTGTGAAGTGACACCATGACCACAGCAACTCTTAATTGAGGTGGCTCTCTTACAGTTTTAGAGATTCAGTCCATTATCTTGAGGATGGGGACCATGGCAACATGTAGGCAGACATGATGCTGGAGCTGAAGAGTCCCACATTTTGACTCAGAGGCAACAGAAATCGACTCACACTGAGTGAAGCTTGAGAAAAGAGACCTCAAAACCTGCACCCACAATGACACACTTCCTCCAACAAGGCTGCACCTCCTAATAGTGCCACTCCTTTTGGGGGCCATTTTTTTTTCAAACCACATCAAGGCAACTCTTATAAAAGAAAGCATTTACTTGGGGGACTACTTACAGTTTTAGAGGTTTAGTCCATTATCATCATGGCAGGGATCATGGAGCTGGAGCAATAGCTGAGAGCTATATTCTGATCTGTAAGCATGGGCTTTTTAAAACCTCAGAGCCTACTCCCAGTGACATACTCCCTCCAACAAGGCCACACCTACCCCAACAAGGCCACATCTCCTAATCCTTCTCAAAAGTGTCATTCCTTGATAACTAAGCATTTAAATTTATGAGCCTATGGTGCCCATTCTCATCCAAACCATCACATTGTATTCAAACTACCAAAGGTGGCAAGATGCCTCTAAATCCAAGATTTCCTCGATTTAGTTATTTGTGGACTGCAGCAGTGATTTCTGAGATAACTAACAGCAGTTCCTTGGCAGCACTGATTAGAACTGTGGAGTTGCTCTAACACAGCAAGATCTTGGGAGGCCTCCCTCATCTGTAGTGAGGCTCACAACGCCTCTGTCTTTGCACTTGTCAATCATTTGAAACACTGTATCTATGGGGAGCTTCTCTGACCATTGAATTAGAGGCAGTTAAAACCACTGCATTTTCATGTAAAATGGAAGCATTCTATTTTTTAGTAGGTTGTTGCACGAGTAATAAAAACCCAGAGACAGATTTTGGCATTCAAGCTGAAGATCAGAAAAGCAAAGCAGTCAACCACTAGAGAAACCTTTTACCTCTTCCAAATCTTCAGATCCTGTCTCCACGAATCTTCAGACTCCACACTTCACTGAGTTCCTGTCTCTTCCCCTTTATATTTCTTTCTCCACCCAGCCATATCGCTCCTGTTTCCACCTCCCTAGTGCTGGGATTAAAGGTGTGTGACTCCCAAACATTGGGATTAAAGGTGCGAACCACCACCACCTGGATCTATTTCTGGATCAGTCTTGTATAGTCCAGGGTAGCCTTGAACTCAGAGAGATCCATCTGCCTCTGTCTCCTGAGTCCTGAAATTAAAGGTGTATGCCATCACTACCTGGCCTGAATGGCTAATGTGGCTGCTTTGCCCTCTGATCTTCAGGCAAACTTTATTTATTAAAACACAAATAATATACCACTCTAGTAGGTGGGTTCATTTACTAGACATTTTACCCTTTTGTATTTTTCCATATTCTCTTTGTTAAAGTAGTAAAATGTCTATTTTACCTTATTTTCTTTATACTTTTCCTTTTAAAGTAATTGTAGCTATCTGGCTTGAGCTATCTTTGATGAAATATCAAGCATTTTCAGAGATTAAAAGACTTCTGCTACTTATAGTGACCAAGTTGACCCTGAGAAACCTAAGACCCAGGTTGAAGAGTACAGTCTGCTGGTCCTGGCTCAGTGCTGGAAAGCCTCGCAGAGACAGGAAGCCTCAGAAAGTCCCCACTACCCTCTTTTGGGAAGCCTTTTGCAGTCATTCAGCTCTATGCTTCCCCAGCCTACTAGGGATGCACAGCAAGAATCCATTAGGTTTCCTGACATTTGTTTCATTTGTGTGTGAGCCAATGAGGTGTTGGTAATAATGTGTACTGTTTCTACCTGCTGCTCACAGTGAAGGAGGATTGAAAACCTATTAGCAAACTGTTCTATTATGGTTTGATTACCACCAAATTAATTTATTACTTGTGAATCTGAGAATTAAAAGCAAACTTTCCCCAGTTGTTCCCTAAAGAAGAAACAGGAATGGAGTACTGTGTTCCGTGTAAACACATTTGTACTGTTTGTGTGCAGATTTACATGTGTGTGTGTTCAGGAGCATTCTTAAAAATATGGGCATTTTCTTCAGGGTATTGAATTGGGGAATTTTTTTAAAAGTATTTATTGGGGCTGAAGAGTTGGCTAAGTGATAAAGAGCACTTCCTGCTCTTTCAAATGAATGGAGTTTGGTTACCTGCACCCATATTGGGTCCTCACAGTTGCCTATAATTGCGCTCCTAGAGATCTGTTGTCCTTTTTTGACCTCTCTCCTTCCACACACAGACTCGTCCACATACACAGAAATAAAATATATACAAAAATCTTTTTAAAAAGATTTATAAATGTTATTTATTCATTGATTTATTTATTATACGTGTGTGGTGTGTTTGGGCACATATACCACAGCACATGTGATACAATTTTGTGGAGTCTGTTGCCTCCTTCCATCTTTTCATGGGTTCAGGGATAGAGTACAGGGTACCAGGCTTGCCCAGGCATGTGCTTCACCCACTGAGCCCTCCATCTTTATATATAGCCAGATGATTAGTTTTATAACCAAAAATAAGCTTGAAGTATGTCATTATTTTAGCAGTTTTTAGTGTATTACATTTAGAGTTGTATAACCCATCTCTCAATCTGTCTTAAGTGTATCTTCACTACCCTGAGAAACCTCATACTCATTAGCAGTCGTTCCTCCTTCCCCAGCTGCTCTAACCCAATGTATACCCAGTAATACATTGTTCCTCTAGATTCACCTGTCTGAATGTGTCATATAAGCAGAATCTTACAATGTATGTCATCAGTGATGGGCTTATTTCACTTTATGTGACACATTCCAGTATTGATGATATAGCGTGTGTCTGAACCTTTTTCCTGTTTTACTACTAATTATTACATTTCCCCAACTTTTAAATTGACATACTGGAAAACACCTGAGGTTTTAATAGCATCTCAGAGTAGACTCTGAGAATGAGTTCTGCCTTTGGAAAAGGATCTGTCAAAGTAAGGTTTACTGGGATTGTGATTTCTTCCTTCTATGAGCCCGAGGAAGGAGGCATGACTGGCTGGGTCACTGAGTGCTGTGCCTCTAAGAAAAATAACTTCAGGAGTCCACTGTGGGCCAGGTGAATGTTACAGCTGCCGAGATGGGCAATATTTAAAAAGAATCCTCAAGCCAGCAGTAATGAGCATGGGTACTACAGTGGACCCTCAGAAGTGAGGAAAGGAATTTGTTCTATACTTTAGCATCTAATGCATTGGATTCAGTATTAGAAATGAGGTATTTGTACTTAGTTATTACATAGCAGAATTATAGTAGTCATAATTTTTTTAAAAAGCTTATTTCTCAAACAAACATTCTGAATATCTAAATTGTGAGTGTTAGTTTATTTTCTCTGAGAATATTCATTTATCATTTGTTGGTAACTTTATAGAGAGCACTATAATGGGATGATAATTGAGAAAGTTATGTAGGTTTTGTTATGTAGTGATATTTCATTTGTATTTTAATAAATAAAGCTTGCCTGGAGATCAGAATGCAAAACAGCCACACTAGTCAGCCATACAGACGAGGCAGTGGTGGTGCACACCTTTAATCCCAGAGAGTGGAATATAAGGGAGGATGAGACAGGAACTCACTCTCTTTCAGTAAAGATTTCATAGAGGTAAGAGCTCTCTAGTGGCTTGTCTGCTTTGTTTTCCTGCTCTTCAGGTTGAATCCCAATATCTGTTTCTGGGTTTTATTTGTGCTACATTGTTATTCATTTCTGCCCCTATTAATATTGTAAAGATTTGAAGCCAATTCAGTATTTACCTAGTGTCAAGCTATTCATTAAAGAACTTATAATCACCTACCATACTTTTTATGTGAGTACAGAGCATCAGGTTGGGGTCTTGAAATAGTAGTTATTGTCTCTTGCCTCCACACAGGCACCAGAGCAATGGAGCTGTCATTGCCCGCTGTGGACAACCGGAGGTTAGCTGGTGGGGCTGGCGGAATGCTGACGATGAACATCTGGTGCAGTCAGTGGCCAAAGCTTGTGCTTCTGACTCCCAATCAAGTATCAGCAAGGGTTCCACTAGGAACAGTTGTCGGGACTTTCCCAATGGCGGAGATCTTTCTGATGTGGAGTTTGGTAAGGTGCTCTCTAGGCCCATGACAGCAGTTTTTAAAAGCACCTGGGAAGCTTTTCTTAAAAAGTGGCCTTTTCTTAGAAGACACAATGTTACTTTGGGTTTTTTGAGTGTCTCTCCTGGAGCGCACTATTTGGAGTAGACTGGCCTCAAACTCACAGAGAACCACCTGCCTCTGCTTCCTGATTGCTGGGACTAAAGGTATGTGCCACCACACCTGGCTATACTTACTTTTGTAAAAGAGAATTCAGTGAGATTGTTTGAGGACTGACAGGTCTTGACAAATCACTGGGAGACCTTTTGTTTCAAGCTTGATTTGAGAGCCTAATGTTGTCTTCCATGCCATCATGAAAAAATGAAGTGTTTATAATGAGGATTTGGGTTGTCACCAATCTACAGAGAGAAATGCCAGCTTCTTCTCCCTTCTATTTATTATGTATACAGTGTTCTGTCTGCATGTATGCCTGCAGGCCAGAAGAAGGCACTAGATTTCATTACAGATGGTTCTGAGTCACCATGTGGTTGTTGGGAATTGAACTCAGGACCTTGGGAAGAGCAGTCAGTTCTCTTAACCTCTGAGCCATCTCTCCAGCCTGAGAAATACCAGCTTCTATGAAAGAACTACAGCGGTAGAAATGGGAATAAGAGCCAGGTAGTGGTGGCATATGCCTTTCATCCCAGCTCTCAGCAGGCAGAGAGATCTCTGTGAGTTCAAGGCCAGCCTGGTCTACTACAGGACAGGCTCCAAAGCTACAGAGAAACCCTGTCTTGAAAAACAAAACAAACAAAAAAAAAAAAAAAGAAAGAAATGGGAGTAAGAGATTGGGCAATATGGGTCTTCATGTGATGTGGGAATTGCTTTTGTAAAATAATTCCTTATTGGTTTTCTTTTTTAAAAATAACTTATTTCATGTGCATTGGTGTTTTATCTGCATGTATGTCTGTGTGAGGGTGTCAGATCCCTTGGAACTGAAGTTACAGATAGTTATGAGCTGCCATGTGGGTGCTGGGAATTGAATCCAGGACCTCTGGAGGAACAGTTAGTATTCTTAATCACTGAGCCATCTCTCCAGCTCCATCAATTTTTAATCAGAAGGCAAAACAGGGTAGACTGAAGCCAAGTTTGTGTACCAGAGTCTAGTTAGGGAACTTTGTTGCTTTGAGTTTTATTTTGTTTTGTTTTACTGTAATATAAATGCCTCTGGTTCTGATTTTTCACAGTTCTAGGAAAACTAGGTTCATTTAGCTTTTACTCTCTTCTTGATTTCTGCAGATTCCTCTCTTTCAAATGCTTCAGGAGCAGAAAGTTTAGCTCTCCAGCCACAGAAACTTTTGATCTTGGATGCACGCTCCTATGCAGCAGCTGTGGCAAATCGAGCCAAAGGAGGAGGCTGTGAATGCCCAGGTGAGTGTATGATCGTCCCTTGATAATCTGTCCTTGTAAGTGCAGCTCACTCACAACCTGGACTTAATTTAGGATAAATGACAAGGCACATTCCTCACTCTGCATCTAGAAGCCAGGCAGCTCTTTGGATCCTTGACATTCGTGTGCTTTGGACAAAGTGCCAATCATCTTCCTCCTCTGTGCCAACTTTGCGTGATAGGAAAGCTCGTCTCTCTCCAAGTCTGTCAGTGCTGCTGTGGAGGCTTTGGTTCTTAGTCTGGTCTCCTGAAAGCACTGTTGTCTCTCACAGTACGTATGTGAATCACTACTTCCTAGTACACTTGCTGTAGACTTCTTAGAAGAGCAGGGGTAGGGCTGGAGAGGTTGGGAGCACTGGTTCAATTCCCAGCAACTACATGGTGACTTCCACGTGGTGGCTTACAACCATGGCCTGCAGGCATACATGTGGCTAGAACACAGTATTCATACTAAATAAATAAATCTTTTAAGAAAGAAAGAGACAGACAGAAAGAGAGAAGCAGGGGTGAAAATTGAGGTAGTAAACACAAAATCCTAATAAGATACCCTTTCTGAATCGGTCATGCCCCTTCTGTCTGAGTGCTGCCATTTTGTTGCTGTTAAATTTGCTCATCTGATCCTTAAGTTGAATGTATTTATGCTTTCTTTATTGTTTTTCTCTCCAGAGTATTACCCAAACTGTGAAGTTGTGTTTATGGGAATGGCAAACATCCATTCTATCCGGAGGAGTTTCCAGTCTCTGCGACTGCTGTGTACACAGATGCCGGATCCTGGAAAGTAAGGCCTGGGCTTTGGTCTGTGTGCTTCTTTTGTTGTTACTGCAAAACAACAACAGCAAAAACAAGATTGTAGATATTCTTCAGGGTTTTTTTTATTTTATTTATTTTTGTATTTTCTTTCTGTAGTGAACTTTAGTTATACTTTCAGTCTCTGTAGATATGAACCAGGCAGTATAAAACCTGAGCTGTTGGCAAAGCAGTCCAGCTCTTCTGCAGGTTTTTTTAAATTTATTTTTGAACTTAAATAAATTAAATTTAATTTTGAACTTAAAACTTCTCTGTGTTGCCTTGGCTGTCCTGGAACTTGCTCAGTAGACTAGAATGGCCTCAAACTCAGAGATCTGCCTATATCTGCCTCCCAGGTGCTATTAAAAACATGTGCCACCACCGCCCAGCCGAATTGAGGTGTCTTAATGTGAAGTCACCATTTTCTGTCTCTCTCTCTCACACACACATACCCTGATTGTATGTGAGAATTTCAAGTCTGGCTGCTTGGCATTGGAGAACTAGTTAGGGACTCCATCTCCATGGAAGACTTTCTCTCTCTGTAAGTATTACCTAGTTAATGTTTAGTTCTTTGTCACAGGGCGGAACCCTGTGAGAGTGACCTTTCCAAGTTAGCATTTCTGTTGGTGGTATACTTGTTCAGATCTTATTAAGGCAGCCATATTGTTCAGGTTTCTCTATCACTTCTAGGAGACACAGTCTCACAGCAGATTCCCTGGTCCCCTGGCTCTTACAGGCGCTCACTCCCTCTTCTACAGTGTTCCCTGAGCCTTAGGTACAGGAGCTGTGTTGTAGATGTGTCTACCGATTGGCGCTAGGCACTGCACACCCAGTTGTTCTCTACACTCTGGCCAGTTGTGATTTCTGTAATGGTCTCCACTTATTGCAGAGACGTTTGTTTGATGAAAGGTGAAAACTTCACTTATCTGTGAGTAAATGGATAAGTATTTGAAACTCAATTGGGAATTATACTGGGTTAGTAAGTAACATGCCGCTTGTGGATTCTCCTCTAAGGTCCATGCTCTCACTACCCTTCGGTATTTGTTTTCCAGTACCAGTCATGATTTCTCTCCTGTTGAGCAGGGTTGGTTACTGCCAAGACATGAGTGTCACTGTTGCACCTGTAGGGATTTCATACCTTGCTGGTCATTGTTGTGGTTTATAGGTATCACAGCTGGGTAGGACTGTTGGCAGCCTCCCTCCTTTCGAAGCTTGCATAGCCTCTTCAGGTATTATGAAAGCTAGTCTAAGGGAGAAGGCTTTCAGGGTCAACCTTTTTTTTTTTTTTAAACTTGGATACTAAAGAACTCCAACTCAGGTTGTCATATATGTGTAGCAAATATCTTACCGACTGAACATCTCTCCAGTTTTTCGTTATGTTCTATGTGTTAAACTTGTTAAGTCAGTTTTTTGTTTGTTTGGTTTTTTACATGTTAGCTTCCATTTCTAAAGTAATTTGACTCAGTAATAATGTTCTAATTCTATTGCTTATTAAAAATTGATGGTTGGGTGGGATCCTTTTCCTCCTCCAGGGTAAGGGTTGGGGCATGGGTCTTGGGGAGAGGGAAGAGAGAGAAAACTGCTGTCGGGATATAATATATGAGAGAATTAAAAAAAGAAAAAGAATAGCTGGAATTTGCAGCGAGGAAGGTAAAGTAGTACCCCTACAAGGGGATTGCTTGAGTATAAGATAAATTAGGAGCAGTACTCTGTAAAACAGATAAATATTTAAAAGCCCCTTCTTTATTATTTCAGGAAGACAGAGATGTGCCAATAAAGATAGGATTTTCTTTTTTAGGTATTTGTGCTAAAGCCCATAGCTGTTTCCTTGGGTCCCCTCAGTAGATCTGCATAGTCACATCCAGTTTGTTTTGCATTCTTAACTGGATTTATAACATCAGGTGCTTCCTGAGTCTGCTTGTGCTGACTCTTGGTAAAAGTAATTAAATTGCTGGGTGGTGGTGGAGCACACCTTTAATCCCAGCATTAGGGAGACAGAGGCAAGGGTAGCTCTTTGAGTTTGAGGTCAGCCTGGTGTACAGAGTAAGTTTCAGGACAGCCAGGCTACCCAGAGAAACCCAGTCTTGGAAAAAGAAAATGAAAACCAATGAACCAGTCGAAAAATGAATAGATTTATCACAGTCAGCCCTGAGGATGAAGCAATGTCCTTTGGAGAGGTGACCGTCTTAGGGTTTCATTGCTGTGAAGAGGTACCATGACCATGGTGACTCTTATGAAAGAAAACATTTAATTGAGGGGGTTTGCTTGCAGTTCCATTATCATCATGCTAGGAAGCAAAACAGCATGCAGGCAACACTGGAGCAGAAACTGAGAGCTACATTCTGATCTGTAGGCAGAGAAAGAGATTCTAAACTTGGCATGGACTTTTGAAACCTCAAAGCCCACCCTTAGTGACATACTTCCTCCAACAAGGCCATAATGTCTAATCCTTTTAGCCCTTTCAAATAGTGCTAGTTCCTAGTGGCTAAGCAATAAAATATGTGAGCCTATGGGGCCATTCTCATTCAGACCATTGCACTGACCAAAGAACAGCCGACTACTTTCCTTTGAGGATTATCCATTTGCATTTGTCACTTAGCTCCAGGGCCCAGCTACTTCTCAAGCTAATAAATGTGTGTGTGTGTGTGTGTGTGTGTGTGTGTGTGTGGTGTGTGTGTGTGTGTGTGAGAGAGAGAGAGAGAGAGAGAGAGAGAGAGAGAGAGAGAGAGAGAGAGAACCAGGGAGGGTTGGGGATATAGCTCAATGATAGAACACTTAATTAACAAATTTAAGAACCTGAGTTTCATTCCCACCACTGCAGGGGAAAAAAAGGGTGTGGCTAGGGAAGAGAGATGGGTTCAATGGTTAAGAGCACATTCTGCTCTTTCAGAGGACCCAAGTTTGGTTCCTAACACGTCTGGCCTCCTTGGGCTTCTGCACTCATGTGCACACCACCTCCCATATAGACAGTTAAAAATTAATGGTCTTGCCGGGCGGTGGTGGCACACGCCTTTAATCCCAGCACTTGGGAGGCAGAGGCAGGTGGATCTCTGTGAGTTCGAGACCAGCCTGGTCTACAAGAGCTAGTTCCAGGACAGGCTCCAAAACCACAGAGAAACCCTGTCTCGAAAAACAAAAAAAAAACAAAAAAACAAAAAAAAATTTTAAAAAAAATTAATGTTTTTTTTTTTTTTTTTTAAAGCTCTAGGTGTGGTGTGGCATTGTTTATTACAGTCCTGTTCCTAAAGTTGCCCTCTCTTGATTCTGGAGCTTGACTCTTTCATTTGGACATGCTTTATAAATAGACTTTTTTATCACTGTAATTAGAGACAAAGGTCTTGGGGAATTGCTTTTTAATTTGATAGGCATTGGATATGATACCATAAAATCATAAAAATCAGTCTTTTCTTATCTTCTTTTTTATAGTTGGCTTTCAGCTCTTGAAAGCACAAAGTGGCTACACCACCTGTCTGTGCTCTTGAAGTCAGCGCTTCTTGTAGTACATGCTGTGGACCGTGATCAACGGCCTGTGTTAGTACACTGCTCAGATGGCTGGGACCGTACTCCCCAGATTGTGGCATTGGCTAAGCTCCTGCTGGACCCTTACTACCGAACAGTAGAGGTGAGTGTGTGTCTGAGAGTGGGAGGGAAGGAGGGAGGGAAGGGGGGAGCAAGAGTAAGCAAGCATTCAGGGTAGGTTGATGAAAACTTTTAGGAGGGTTGCACTGTCGGTTGGGGACTGGAAGTTAGGTCTGTGGAAACGGCCACTTTGTTATGATCATACTCCTCACCTAGAGCTGTGTGGCTGAGGGGTCTCTTTCCAGTTCTTTACCTCGCTCAGTAGAACATGGTTTAGATGACAGGTGCTGAGGACACAAACATCTCTTTTGCAGTTTCTCTACTTGAAAAAATTTTGTCTATCTCAGGAAAATGGGCTTCTGCCAAAGAATGTCTGCATGCTTATGATGGTGGGTCTAGACAGGACCACACAGCATTCTGGAACATCTGCTCTGAAATAATCATTATGGGTTAAAGATAGAAGAACAAAAGCATAAAGTGACATAAAATACAAATATTTATAAAAAATCTGCTGAGGAATGTAGCTTTGTAAATGTAACATAGAAGACAAAAATTAATAAAAGAGAAATTTAGGTAGGCAGGTAGCATTTATGTAGTAAATGAGAGACTGTGTCAGTGTTCTTTAAATTTTGAATATTGAATGGAGCTGGTGAATTGAGATGTGTGTGTAAATGGGTGTGTCATTAGGAAGAACGGAACCTTTGGCTCTGAGCCTGGGCCAGAGGGACTTAGCAGGAGGCTGTTAAAGGAGATTGATTACCACAGGTGACATGGAGCTCGGGATGTCGCAGGTGATGGTACTACACAAGTGATCTCTCCTTGGTGCCTCCCTGCAGGGTTTCCAAGTCCTTGTGGAGATGGAATGGCTGGATTTTGGCCATAAATTTGCTGACCGGTGCGGTCATGGGGAGAATTCAGATGATCTGAACGAACGTTGCCCAGTGTTTCTGCAGTGGCTTGACTGTGTTCATCAGCTTCAGAGGCAATTTCCTTGCTCTTTTGAGTTCAATGAAGCATTCCTTGTGAGTTTGGACTTAATGATTCTACATTTTGGGAGCCACCTACACTTAGGGGGATGTTGATACAAATGTTAGTGGGCCATTTTCACCAAAACTATGCATTTTCACGTTTAATTTGGAGGAACTGCTTTATTTAAAAGCAATAGCAGTTAATAGGCATTTTATTTTTCACTCAATAAATCTAGGTGCACTAGCTTTTCCTCTGTAAACAGAGTTTGTTTTAAACTTGACTTCTAAAATGTATGGTCTAGAAAGTGGTAGAAATAGAAACAATCTGAATGTGCCATGCTTCTCTGCAGTCCTTCTACCAATGCTGTCTGCTCCCTCTTCTTTGGTGGAAGGTGTACTCTTCCTGCTTCAACCCCTGTTCCGCTGTCCTTCAGTCTACCTCCTGCATTAGACTGTCTTTGACATAGAAGTGCTGGTGGTTGGGATCAGGCCCTGCAATTGGTAATTGTGAAGAGGAGGCCATATGTATACTGCCTATGCACATACACCCCATATCCTTGAGTGAGCTGAAGTGTTCTCAGGGATGTCATGGTGAATTGTTCACTTGGCTGACCTCCTTTCCAAGACCATGTACCTTACTGTTTGATTTTGCCCGATTGGACTTGGCAGGTGAAACTGGTACAGCATACCTATTCCTGCCTGTTTGGAACATTCCTGTGCAACAACGCCAAGGAGAGAGGGGAAAAGCAGACTCAGGAACGGACATGCTCTGTGTGGTCACTTCTTCGGGCAGGCAACAAGGCTTTCAAAAACCTACTGTATTCATCTCAGTCAGAAGCCGTATGTACCTTTGAGCCCATCTCTGTGATCAGCAGAAGTGATTTGGGGATGGGGTCACCATGTGGGAGCCGGTTTGAGTAGTGCCTGTTTTTGCAAAAATATGTCTGCTGTCTCAAGGTTCTGGTTCCATTTTTCCATTTTCTACAGTTTTGTCTAAGCAAAGCCTGTTTTTCTGATAATGCTCTAGCCTGCCCATGACCCAGCTGGGTTCAAGGTTCTTGGTGTAGTACACATCTCTACTTTGCCACCTTAGACATGAATCGTTGCCAGTACCTCTTCCAGAGCTCACTGCGTTCCTAGCATGTTTCAGCTCAGCAGAGGGAAGGCACTGGGCACCTTTTCAGATGCCTTTTATGGCTAAGAAGGGTCAGCTACCAGGTACCTGCTACTGTCCCCATGAGCCAGACAATAGGATCCAGTGCAGCTTTCTGTCAGACACAAAGCTTTTTCTGAGGCTGGCATGTGTCTGTCTGTGAATTCTTTCCACATGGAGAGCTAGTAGGCCTTTTAAGACTTTGTTCCCCCTCAAAGAACACCTTCTGCTAAACAGAGAAAAGAGGCGCATATGTATGTGTATCAAAATATATTTATGTTCCCTTTGTCAGATACATTTTAAGCCCTTAGAAATCAAAGCAGGCTAATCAGAGGTTATATTACTTTGCTGCAATTGATATGCTTCTCATTACAGTTAAAAGATGTATGCTGCTTCATTCCTTCCTTGGGAAGGGAGGGAGATTTCTTTCTTTTTCACATGATTAAGTAAGTCTGTAAACCAGATTTGGCAGTTTCCGCTGAAGCTGAACTTTGAGGAAACAGACACTCACCGTCTAACAGAATGGTTCTTAGGCAGTAAATCAGGCTAATATTAAAGTCAGTCATTCAGTAAAGACCACCTGAGATAATGTCAGTCTTTAAAGGATCCATTAGGTTTTCATGCTCGAGAGGCTCTTTAAGTGAAAACTGTTGCCAGACAGACCCCATGGTTCTGTACCTGTCCTCTTGGGAGACAGACCTTCCTTTACTGACACCACCTCCTTGTTTATCTGTGACCCACCTGGGTGTGCTTGTTCTTGTTCCTTATTTCTAGACATTTCTGAGAGACTTTGGGGGTCTGTATAAACCTGTGTCCTCCCCGTCTCCTCAGGTGCTATACCCCGTGTGCCATGTGCGGAATCTGATGCTATGGAGTGCAGTATACCTTCCCTGCCCATCTCCATCTACTCCCACAGATGACAGCTGTGCACCATACCCAGCCCCAGGCTCCAGCCCTGACGATCCCCCCTTAAGCCGGTGAGCTCGGGGCCACAAGTCTCAAGTCCTGTGTGGTGGGATTCTTCCTCTCCCTTCCTCTCCTTCTCCCCCTCCTGTCCGTCCGTCCGTACCCCCCCCCCCCCCCCCCCCGCCTTTCCCTCCCAAGCTGACCTCAGACTTGCAGTGATGTGATTTACTAGTATGAACTGCCACATCTGGCTGAAGTTTGAATGCTGCTGCTTTTTTTGGTTTTGTTTTGTTTGTTTCAAGATAGGGTTTCTCTGTGTAGCCCTGGCTGGCATGGAACTTGCTCTGTAAACCAGGTTGGCCTTGAACTCACAGAGAGCTGCCTGCCTCTTCTTCTTGAAGGCTGGGATTAAAGGCATGCGCCACCACTGTCGAGTTTCTTAAGGAAAATAGTAAGGCCTTATTTCTGGAAGTGAGTTGGCCTGTTGCTACATTATTCTACTACATGCATGAGAAGTTTCTTAGTGATGGACCACATCCATTGAGGTCTTTGTGACTCTCTGGTTTGTTTACCCACTACTCTCTGCTTCTTCCTCTGGGTCCTGATTGGTCTTCTGATGCTGTTGAGATGAGAGAAATTTTGGCCACTTGTAAATTAACTTTATTAAGATTGTAGTGATAGATAATAAATGAACTTAAAATGTGTAATACAAAGAACCAGCAAGCTATTCTGCCACTACCTGAGAGACACGAAGCTTCACGAGGAATGCTTGTTGAAGGCTGCAGTGCAGCTCAGTTGGTAGAATACTTGCATGAAGCCCTGGGTCTGAGCTCCAGTGCTGCATAGCCCTGGCATTTATGACACATTCCTGTACTGTCAGCACATTGGTGGTGGAGGCAGAAGATGGAGTTCAGTGTCATTCCTAGGCTATGTAGAGAGTGTGAGGCCATTCTGGGATACATGCATCCCTGTCTCAAAAATCAAAAAAGAAAGAGAGAAAAATAAATAAAAGAATGACTTTATGGCTTTCAGAAATATGTGCCAGGCAGTGGTGGCACACACCTTTAATCCCAGTACTTGTGAGGCAGAGGCAGGGCATCTCTTGAGTTCAGTGCTAGCCTAGTTACAGATTGAGTTCCAGGACAACCAAGGCTACACAGAGAAACTCCATCTCAAAAAACCAGAAAAAGAAATTGTGTATGGTTTTATCTTATAGAGGCGGGGACTGACAGTGGGGCAGTGCTGATGGAGAACCCTGCCTCTGCAGGAATCTGAGCCTTGTTTCAGAGATGTTGCTGCTGTAATGGTCCAGTTGTGAAACAGTGACATATTTAAAAACATGTCCCGACTGCGCTCCAAATAGCCTCTACGATTCTCATTTTCCCCAAACTCTTTTTTTCTAGGCTACCCAAGACTAGATCATTTGACAATCTGACCACAGCCTGTGACAACATGGTGCCTCTGGCCAGCCGGCGCAGCAGTGACCCCAGCCTGAATGAGAAATGGCAGGAGCATGGGCGCTCCCTGGAGCTGAGCAGCTTTGCTGGCTCTGGGGAAGAGGCTCCTGCTATGGACAGCCTGCGGAAGCCCAGCAGGCTGCTTGGAGGTGCTGAGCTATCTGTGGCGGCTGGTGTGGCTGAAGGGCAGATGGAGAACATTTTGCAAGAGGCCACCAAAGAGGAGAGTGGGACAGAAGAACCTGCCCACAGGGCGCACACTGAGGTACCAGATATCAAAGAGGAGGCACTCCTAGCAAAGGAGAGCAGTATGGTGACTGAGGGCTCACTCGTACTTCACCAAGAACCAGAGCTAGATGATGCTACTCTAAGAAACCATCTAGACCCCAGCCTGCCTTTGTTCTCACAGGATACTCCTGAACAGCAGGATGGACACAATGTTCTCTCTAGTTCACCCCAGGCTCCCCTCAGGGGAGAGGACTCCCAGGAGGTCCCTGTGGAGCAGCCTCAAGTAGAGAATATTGCAGAGGACAGGGAAAATGTAGCTCCCGCTGTCCCAATAGATGCAAAAGTTGGCCTTGGTACCTCACAGTCTAGTTCTCTGCTGCCTTCCCAAGTCCCATTCGAGACAAGAGGACCACACACAAACAGCTCCATGCACATGTTACTAGTGGATAAGGTGAAGTCAGAGAGTACGCCCCAGCTCCATCACAGACCTTGCCTGGCAAGCAGTGGTAGGTTCAGTGGCAGGGACATGCTTCCCATGGCTCCAGAGCCCAGGTCTGCTGAAAGGCCCCAATGGGATTCTGTGCTATATAGGACTTCATCCCCTGGTAACACCCTCAGCCTGATGCGGGCTCCTTGTGCCTTGCCATTAGACAAATATAGACAGGGAATTGTGTGCAACGGTGCCCTAGAGACTGAAAATAAGACTTCAGAACAGCCTTCAGGGTTTGGCACCTTTCAGAAGTACCCCACACCCAATGGACACTGTGCCAATGGGGAGACTGGGAGGAATAAGGACTCACTGAGCCACCAACTGTCTGCCACAAGCTGCAGCTCTGCTCACTTGTACTCAAGGAACTTGCACCACAAGTGGCTGAATAGCCACTCAGGGAGGCCATCCACTACCAGCAGCCCTGACCAGCCTTCCCGCAGCCACCTGGATGATGATGGCATGCCTGTATACACAGATACAATCCAACAGCGCCTGCGTCAGATAGAGTCTGGCCACCAGCAAGAAGTGGAGACCTTGAAGAAACAAGTCCAGGAGCTGAAGAGTCGCCTGGAGAGCCAGTACCTGACCAGCTCTCTGCGCTTCAATGGGGACTTTGGGGATGAAGTGGTAAGTTAGGTCATGATTCCTTTAAAGCTATCCAAAGAGATGACACTCGCACCTGAAGCATTGGTTATTGGAACAGATTTTGAAAGGACTAGAAAGGTCTTAAATTGCTGTGTGGAGAGAGATTGTTTAGGAATTAGCCTTGGCCATGGAGACAACAGTCTGCCTTTTTTCTGCTGTATTGACTTTCCATTTCCTTCTAGGCAGTTAAGAAAATGGGAGAGAGTTAATGCATGACATGGGGTCCTGTGTCAATCAGGCTTTGTGGGTCACGCCTGTAATCAAACACTTGAGAGACTGAGGCAGAGCATTTCCACATGGTTGAAGCCAGCCTGAGCTGCATAGTGAGTTTCAGGCTAACCTGGGCTACAGTTACCCTGTCTCAGTTTACTCCACCCCCAAATAAAAATATTATATATTTAGAAGGGCTTGCATGCCTGTTCACAATGGTATTTATAGAGCAGTGCTGATATTGTTATGTTGGAGTGTTTGTCCTGCCTCACTAATAAGCTGCCTGCTTTCCTAGACTTCGAGAACTTTGAGAGCTTTGTTCTTTTTTGTACAAGTGATTATACGCATTCTGTGGCAGGTGCTGGCAGGAGAAATGGAGAGAAGGGATTGATTTTATTTTATTTTATTTTATTTTTTTTAGCATTGTTGGGCTTAGCACTGAGGAGGCTTGGGGGCTAGAAGCAAGGCTGTCAGTGTTCTTGGGTTCCCAGAGGGGCTTTCTTCTTTGATGGGTGCCATTACAAGTGTAAGGCAGGTTCTGGAGTAATCATCCCACTAGTGACTTTACAGCCAATGGAACTTTTAGCTTTTTCTTCATACTAATTAATAATGGTTTCTCAATGTCCCAAAAGTCCTTCAGAAAGAGGCAGGCATATCCAAATCACTGTTTACATTAAGTGCTGGACTAGATCACCAGGGCCCCAGAACAGATGACACAGGGGTTCCTTCTCCATCTCGCTCACTTCCCTTGCTTCCTGGAACCTAAGACACAACTTTCCACTCAGTGCCACTTCACAAAATCCATGTAGCCTTCTGAGCCCAGCCCCACCTCTGCACCTGATGGCTGGTGTAACTGCACATTTGGTACCTTAGCACTCAGACCCCAGTGCTCTGTTCTCCTGCGGGAGGAGACAGGTTCATTCTGTTCAGTTGTGTTTGTTTGCCAACAGACTTCAATCCCCGACTCGGAAAGCAATCTGGATCAGAACTGTTTGTCTCGCTGCAGCACAGAGATTTTCTCTGAAGCCAGCTGGGAGCAGGTGGATAAACAGGACACAGAGGTACAGGCTCAGCCCCTGCTCTGCGTGCCATCCGTACAGGTGTCCTACAGTTCTTCTCCACTCCAGTCCCTGCCCCATGCCCCTCACCAAAGAAGGAAACTCACAGTAGAATTAATTGAGCCTTTGTATCTCTGTGTCTGGGAACCCACATCCATCAACTCTAAGCCAGGGATACTCAGTAAGCTGGCCCTCTCTCTCCATTGCCTCTGCCAGCTCTCATGGCAGATCAGGGTGCCATTGCTGCCATGTTGCCTTGGGGAGAGCAGCGTCCCCTCCAGGCAAACAATTGGGACACGTTCCTGTTGTCAGCAGGCCTGCTCCGCTGGTACCACTGGAGCCTATGTAGTCCCTGTGATTCTTGTTCCCCCTGGTGTGACTCTGTTGACTTAGCTGACTGGCCCACTTCCTGTCACTAACCCGGTCCCATGTGTTTTACAGATGACCCGTTGGCTACCTGACCACCTGGCTGCCCACTGCTATGCCTGTGACAGTGCCTTTTGGCTCGCCAGCAGGAAGCACCACTGCAGGTGCCATTGGGGTGGCTTTTAGGGTGGGAAGGTGAACTTTGACATCTTACCAGCAGTGTTCTGTGTGAACTACCCTTGGGGTCACATTTTTGTGCCTCTGACATTGGTCCTTCCAGAACTGCATTCGGGAACTCTGTTCCAATTCATTGATCACTATTAAATTTTGAAATGTGGGCATACTTTGTTTCATTTCCCAGATTGGTGAGGTAACAACTACCATGCAGATCTTCATTTCTTATTTCCAGCATAAAACTGATGATAGCTACTTTGAGCAAAAACAGTTTTATAGCTGTGGGCAGGAAGCCTGGTTTTCCTACTTCTTTCTGCTCCCTGCTCCCTGTGCTACTGCTGAGAAGCTGTGGCCGGGGAATAGTAGACATAACTGAGGGCAGTCTCCAGTCCTTGCTGCTCCTAACTTCTTTCTCCCAGGTTAAGCAGTGAGTTACTAAGGCTACTTTGTCCTGGCAGGGGTAACTCTCTGGTAGATGTTTAGTGTTCTTAGGATAGGAAGTTTATTAGAATCATACGGTGGCTCATATGTAGAAGTGAGCCTGGATTGAAAGTGATGGAAAAATCTCTTTGTAGAGAGATGACACTCTTAGGACCATAGGACTCCCCCACCCCGTACCCCTAGACCAAATGGCTTCTCTTCTGAGCTCTTTTTCCCCTCCTTTCAGGGACACTGACTGTGTTGATCAAACGTGGTGAGCATTTGCAACAACTTGTCTGTGATGTCTGCACACCCACAATAACTTCTCCACACTAATGCTGCCATTCCCTTCTCTGCACTCATTGGCCTGAAGCCTCGTAAGGGAGAGCACAGGCAGGCAGGTGGGCACGGGGATCCACTGCAGCTGGTGAAAGAGAGTGCCAGGGGCGTGTCTGCTGTAGCCTTGTGCTCCCCTGTGGACTGTACAGGCCAGCTGGGCTGTTATATTCTTGATGATCTTTTGTGAGAAGCCAGTGGGCTTCAGGACTTTTTTGAGGAGGAGAGGTGACAGTCATTCATCGATGCCAGGATGGTGTCAAATGGCATTGCTTCCTTGTTTTGTTTTTATAGAGACAGAAGTAACCAAATACGATCTTTCCAGAGAATTACTTAGCATGGATGACTCCACTTAGGTCTTTCAGGGCCTCCCAAAGGAAGTCAGATAGAAAAGCTTACTTGATCAAATTCATGTCAGGCTTTGAAAAAAGCTGAACTTAAGCAGGTACGTCAAACAAGTATAGGCATCCAGAGATTTCCTGTTCCTGTGTTCAAGAATCACAAGTTCTTGCTGACTCGTGCTTCTTAGAAAGTTGTGAAGTATAGGCATCCAGAGATTTCCTGTTCCTGTGTTCAAGAATCACAAGTTCTTGCTGACTCGTGCTTCTTAGAAAGTTGTGAAGTGCTTCCTACTCTAGAAATGAAGGGCTTTGTGTTCTGTATCCCACCTTCCCTTCTACAGTGTTGCTTTGTCTCATGTGGTTGTCAGTGTCTGCTTCTCCTGTGCTCAGGTGGTTCCTACCCAGTGTGGTCTGCATTCTGAACTGGGTGACTGAGAAATTAGCTCAGAGGAAGCTTTTCTATTAACTTCTCATCTCTGGAGAGCTGTGTCAGGTACCTTGGAGTTTCCTGTGCTATGCTGATCAGTGTTGGTTTGGGCTTTAGGGCTCAGAAAATGTAGGATTGTAAGGTAGGCAGGACCCATCCTGTGTTGGTTACCTTTCGTGTGTGTGTGTGTGTGTGTGTGTGTGTGTGTGTGTGTGTGTGTGTGATGGTTGTCAGTCTAGCTGTGCAGCTCAATGCTGCACAGATGCAAGAAGTAGGGGTTTTGGTGGAAAGGAGAGGGGAGCCTGGAGATGCCTGGGGCAGGGTGGTGAAGCATAGCTGAACTGACTGCTGTCTAATAGGGATGTATACATGCATATGTTTCTTCATGGCTGTCCTTCCCCTTCCCTTTCACGCTGAGCATGTGTCGAGTGCTGCTTTGACTTTTGGCTTTGCATGCTGCTGGTAGCAGTCTGCATCCAACTTGCCTCTAAGGTCATGACCATTAGGTAGGGTTCTCCATCCCCAGCTGGGTAGCATAGTTTTCTTCTTTGAGGGACCCACAGGTCAACTCCTCCCTTTTGCCTCCCTGTAACCTTAAGCTACCCAGATGGCCAGTACCAAGGTCAGTGCAGCCACTGGGTGTGTCACCAGGTCAGAACTGAGTGCTGAGCTGGCAGCTGCTTCAGTGCTGGGCTCATTTATCCACAGAGAGCTCTCCTGAGCATCTTTCTGTGCATCTGACAGCCATGTGCTGGAGCGGTGAGGCAGCCACATGTCCTCAGCCTGAAGTGAAAGTGACTCTACTAGGTAGATTTGTCTTCCTACTTAGCGTCTTCCTGCCTGGAGAAGAGAACATGTTCCTAGCACATCTAGACTATACACGGCAATGCTTACTGAAGTTGGGTTTTTCCCACAAAAACCTACCACCTGAAACTGATGCTATTTTATTTCTTTTTTGTCTCAAGGAATTGTGGGAACGTATTCTGCTCCAGTTGTTGTAACCAGAAGGTTCCAGTTCCTAGCCAGCAGCTATTTGAACCCAGTCGAGTGTGCAAGTCTTGCTATAGCAGCCTTCATCCCACGAGCTCCAGCATTGACCTTGAACTGGATAAGCCTATTGCTGCCACTTCAAACTGAAGCCAGTGACCTGGGGTGGCAGAGGCCATGCTGCTGTTCGTTTCATAGGCTCATACACAGCCTGGGCAGTCCGAGAGGCCCATACACTTTGGGATGGGGGCATGGAACAACCTGTACAGAGATTGGGATGTACCACTGGATTGTAAATTGATTTTTGTTTCATCTTCCCTTTCCATGTTCCCTCTTTGCCTTTTAAAAAGAAAAATGCCCCCAGTTGTCTTACTTTTTTTTTTTTTTTTATGGAAGCCCAGAGGTTGCCAGGCCCCTATAACTGCTGAGTTGTTTGCTCTTTGGCATGCTGGGGGATGACTCAATGCTTCCCAATGGAAGGAGCCAGAATGAAGGCCTGAGTGAGCACAACAGAAAGTCAGCTTAACATGAGTGACCATTCCTCACATCACAGCTACGGCAGAGCCGATTGGTAAACCTTTGTGCTGGGGAGGCTGGAAGGACCTTTCTGGAGAATGCTATTCTGGGGAGGGATAGGGTCATCCCAACTCACAAGTAAAAACAGGATGACATTGGGAGGAAGGGCACACAGTGAGGTACTCCACAGGCCTCACTTTGAAAGAGGGGTCTGTGCTTCTTTTGAGTTACTGAGGGGCTGGGTAGCTGACATGTTGGCCCACATGGATTCTGTCTTTAACTTGACCAGATTGGGTAGGCCTCCCTTTGCCTGGGCTTCCAGATAAAGGTGCAGACCGGCCAGAATGCAGTGTCCTGCTGCTGTGCTCAAGACCTGCATGGGCCTAGGCACCTGGAGCTTCTTCTGGGGCCTAGTCCCACAAACAATCTCTTCCTCCACCAACACAGGGAAATCCAGACTCAGGGTTCCACAAGTCCCCATTCCCAAAGTAAACCAATCATGCATCTCCCCTTGAGGGGCAGAGTCCCACAGTTACAAAGCTCTCCACACAATCAGTCCTCCTCTTCCCCTACTTCAGGGGGCAGTAGGAAGGACCCAGGAGTCCCCTGTCCTGCTTCTGGCTGCCTGAGTGGGCACATGTCTGGCTTTTGCTACGAATGAAGAGCCACTTGGTGATTGCAGGGTTCTTAGAAAATGACATGAGGAGTTTTGATGTGGTCCAAAAAGAGCCTTAGAGCAGTAATTATCTGTGGTGAAGGTGGGTGTGGGAAGGGTGGAGAGTAGTTGGTTTGTGCTTTGAATTGTTGGCATCTATTTGTGCCTGCTCCCACCCCCAGGGCCATGCTTGGCTCTGCTAAAAGCCGCGAGCTGGTAACAGAACAGAGTGTAGTGTGAGGACTGGATGTGGTTGGGTGGACACCTCAGTTCTAGCTGGCCTGGTCCATGCCCCTCTCCTTTGGAAGCTGTTACCTGACCATGGGCATTCTGTGTCTCAGGAAGATGGTTCTGCATATTCCTGAGTGTGGGTGCGAGAAGTCCAGAAGCCTTCCCTAGCACTGTTGGCTGAAACGAAGCCCAGGGTATCAGAGCTCATTCCTCAAGCAACAAGTCACACAGAGGCCGACTCTAGTGAAACAGGGTGACGTGCTCCTCCATGCTTGCTGTGCCTGGAGGTGCAGGTAGGGAAAGGTTGGTGTAATTGAAGATTGTGCAGTTCCTAGTGACAGGTGCCAAGAGGTTATGATACGGGTTTCTTGGGTCTGTTGTACAGTGTGAATAAATGCTTGCAGCTCTTCGCCCTTTTTGATCAATGAAGCACTTTTTTATTAATATTTTCTTTGTATGTAAAGGAGGAACCGTAACTCTCCGTAGCTGTACATAAAACCCTTTTCTCCTAAAGAGGAGTCAGTGCTCCTATATTTTTCATTTTTTTGTCAAAGCAAGAAGTAAATACTTTAGAATTGTTAAATATATAGTAAAGTGAATAAAGTTGAGTGTCCACACAGTGGCATCTGCTAACGAGTTCTGATTCTTTGCCCTGTAGTAAACTCTTTCTCCTTTTCCCCCTCACATAGGAGAAGTGGTTTGAGGAGCTACTTCGAGTCTGACCTTGGCAAAGGAAAATGACACATTTCAACTCTAGACCTTGGCAAAGGAACTTTCCAGCATGCCCAAGCACTCTAAACCATTTCCTCAGTGATTCAGAGCACTTGGGCATCACAAGGACAAACTGCACATCTGTGGTAGTTACCTCTGCCTGTCTTTTACCACAGGCTGGCACATGTGTTAGCTGGAGCTGACTGAGAGGGTACTGCCCTGAGACTGTGTAGGGCCAAGTAGCTGCTGCATGACAGAGGCTTTCTCAGAACCACGTCAGCACTTAGAATCTTTACTGTTTCATACTTAGTGCATAGCAGGTTCATGTTGAAAGGCAGCCATTGAATTTTATCTTTTTATTTATTTATTTATTATGTATACAATATTCTGTCTGTATGCCTGAAGGCCAGAAGAGGGTGCCAGACCTCTTTACAGATGGTTGTGAGCCACCATGTGGTTGCTGGGAATTGAACTCAGGACCTTTGGAAGAGCAGGCAATGCTCTTAACCACTGAGCCATCTCTCCAGCCCCCAGCCATTGAATTTTATTTGGTTTTTAAGCACCTACTTGTTTTCCAGCAACCAAAGAGCAGTAAGCCTCTTACTGCTTAACCACAGAGTCATCTTTCTAGTCTCTGGGCTGGGATTACATTTATTACACTTACTTATTTATTCATTATGTGCATATGTGTATGTGACACACATATGTAGATCAGAGGACAATCTGTAGCAGTCAGTTCTCTTTCCACTATGCTTGCATGTGGGATCTGGGGATAAAAACCAAGGCTTGGTGACAAGAACCTATACTGGCTGTGCCATTCTGTCAGCCCAGTCTTAAAATACGATGCCACAAAGCCTCATTGCCAAATCCTGATCCCAGCTTTTCTATCAGAAATCTTAGAACTTTAAAGGTGGGCACAGAAATAGTTAAGTCAGTCACATAACACTAGATGGCACGGGCTCTTCTTTCAGCTTGACTGTGCTCCTCCCTGTCCCTGAACCTGAAAAGTGAAAAGCAAGTTCTTGAAGTTTCTGCCTACAGCAGGGCTGTGTGTTCCTGCCCTTCTTTTGCTGATCCCTGATGCCCTGGACTCTGTGCTCATGTCGCCAGGGACCACTCAACCATTTGACCACCTTCTTTTTTCTTCTTCTTTGAGACAAGGTTTCTCTGTGTAGCCCTGACTGTCCTGGAACTAGCTTTGTAGACCAGGCCTGACCTTGAACTCAGAGATCTCCTGCCTCTGCCTTTTGAGTGCTGAGATCAAAGGTGTGTGCCACCACCCAGCCCCCATCTGGCCTTCTTAATCTTAGTGCATACCTGCTGGTGCTTCTGCTGCTGCAGCTGCCCCTGTGCCCCTTGATGCTCCCTGAGTGCAGGAGTCCTCAAGTTCCAGCTCTGTGACCTCCTGTAAAACTTGCTTCCTAGAAGACCGAGCGGCTGAGCTGAGAGTAGCTCAGTGTTACATAGGTAAGGTCCAGTTCCAGCCTCCACCCTCCAAGGAAAGACTTTTCAAAATGGGAGCTGCACTTCCATATGACTGTGCCTTCCTCCCCTGCACTAGGTGTGCCCACACCCCCCACCCTCCTGGGACTAGACCTCTAGCCCAGCTTTGCCAGCGGAAGGAGTGAAGCAGTAGGGCCTCCCCTGACCTCTGTGCTCCCCAGCCTGCAGGATCTGGTAAGCTGGTCATTGCATGCTTCCCAATGACTGCCAAGTAGAAATTGGCCTTCTAGTTGTATGCTGCGTTTGGATGCCCCACCTGCCTTTCCTGAACTGGGGAAATGCCTCCACTTGATCTGTTTATGAAGCTTGGTTACAATTCTGACCATACCAGGTAGCAGTGAATCCCAGCAACTAAAACTGCTCCCCAGGGCTCTGTAATGCCAAGGGAATGGTGAAGGGTTAGGAGGTCATTTCCAGTATCTTACCCATTCTGAGCCTTCCAGGTAGACTGGCTAATCAGGTATGCCTTAGATCCCCATCTAGGCTGAAGGCAAGATCATCTGTCCTGACACTGTACCCCTCCCCCATTATGGGGACCCTGGCCAAGCCCCCCCCCATGGGGCTTTGCACTTATCAGCTATGAATATACCCTGTAAGTGATTCATTTAACATGTCACTGGAGGCAGAAACTCTGTCCAGGCTTCATTAGTGACTCAGGGGCATCCCTGACTCGCTGTTCCACAAGATGGCATGTGCCTTCAGTATTATTTGTCTTCAAAAATGTCACCTTTTATGGAAAAACAGGTAAATAAATATATTGGAAGGTTTATTATCTCAACAGACCTGGGACCTGCAAAGCTTCTCAGAGTCAACAAAAAGAGAGACCAGAGTTTCACCAAAACAATAACAAAGTGCAGGGACCAGCAAAATGCCTCAACTGATAAGTCTGACAACCTGAGCTTTGGGTTGTTTGAGTTGGTTCCCTACATGGTGAACTGAGAACTAGCTAACTACTCTGCTTCCACACGCATGCCAGATTACTTTCGTGAAGCATCTGATTGGTCATTCCCATTTCCCAATGGCTGTCCTGTAAGAGCATTTCCTAGGCTATGTGCTTTGTGGAACCTCTGGCTCATATTTCACTGCATTGCCCACATCAGAAGTTTCCAGCATCGCTGGGTATGTTCAGTGCTGGGGCAGGTGGCTGTGAGTGGAGACACTGGACAGGGAAGGAGTTGCTAGGAGAATGCTGTCATGGTCAAATGGACGGTGTTGGTGCTCTCTACAGTCTACTGACTGCAGGAGCATAGCTCTGAGGAAGAATGAAACCCAGGGAGATGATGGCCTAGCCAAGTCAGGCCAGTGTGAGTCTGGGCAGGAGTGCAGGTGTGAGAACTGTGCCAGAGCACAGGGTGAGTGAGTGCAGAAAGGCAGCAGAGTTAAAAGTTCAGGCAAGACGTGTCTTGCGACAGGCCAGCCTGTCCTATAGCTGGCAGAGAGTGAACTGAGGTGAGAAGGTTTACTGTAGATAGGTGCTGCAGAAGTACGCCCCACGAGTTTCTTGTCCATCCAGCAAATGAGCCTTGTACCAGCCACTGCACCACCAGGACTGCGGATCACCTTCAGCTGGATGTGAGAAGTGGCAGGGGAAACATGAAACAAGCTGAGGTGGGCAGTAGTGCCATAAGATGAAAACGTCTAAAGCAGGGGAGGGGGCTAAGCACAGGACCAAAGGGCTGCGGTGTTTCTAGTGTGGCACAGACCCATAATAACAGCTACTTACAGGCCCAATGCAGGACAACCAATGCACGGCCTATCTGGATTTGAGAGTGAATTCAAGTCTATCCTGGTTTCTAGGAGGCTTTCTGTTGCTGCAATGAAACCATGAACAAAAGGCAAGTTGGGGAGGAGAGGGTTTATTTGGCTTACACTTCAGCATTACTGTTCATCACTGAAGGAAGAAGTCAGAACAGGAACTCAAGCAGGGCAGGATCCTGGAGACAGGAGCTGATGCAGATTCCATGAAGGGGAGCTGCTTACTGGCTTACTTCCTATGTCTTGTTCAGGACTAACAGTTGGAGGCTGGCACCACCCACCATGGGCTGGGCTCTCCCCCATTGATTACTGAATGAGAAAATGCCTTACAGCTGGCTCTCATGGAGGCATTTCCTCAGCTGAGGCTCCTTCCTCTCTGATGACTCCAGCTTGTGTCAAGTAGACATGCAAAATCAGCCAGTACACCTGTACAATTTGGTGAGAGCCTATCTAATTTTTTTTAAAAAGGATGGGTATAGCACCATTGGTGGGCTAGCATACTCAAGGCCCTAGGTACAATCTCAGTACCACACACATAGATAACTGATTCCCTCTGAATTTGCTATCCAAGCTGTATTAAAGTATCCAAGGAATAGCCAACATTTCAGTAAAGAAGCAGGTAGGTACTAACTGCTTTGTTTCCTGTGGGGAGCTGTCCTCACTCCTGTAACTTGTAGGTCTAATGGGGCCAGCCTGCATTTAAACTCAATTTCTAAACTAGGTTTGTTCTCTTTTGGACTCAGATTCACTACACAGTGAATTCAATGACAGCTTGAACTATATAGTACCTGCTTTAAAAAAATAAAAGCAACAAAATCTTATTAGTTTGCAGCTGATGTTGTTAGTGACTATGACAACCAAACAAACTGCTTAGAAGTCAGGGACCCAGTGTGTGCACCTAATGTCTAGCCCCCTAAATTGCCTAGTTCAGGTGGTCTTGACCACCACTCTCTGCTGTTATTGCTCGTCTGAGGATTGTGCAAACTCTTGTTCAGTAGGGATGTTGAGGAGCCAGTGAGGAAGCAAGTTATGTTTAGCAAAAGTCTGTTTGGTCTACAGTGTGAGGACGGCATCCTGCCAGAGTCTCTGTGGCTGTGAAACTGTAGCCTGCCAGCTCCAGGCGCCAACATCTACTACACCTACAGAGAGCAGCGGGACATCTGTCAGGTCTCAGGGACAAAATACTTCTGACCATCTAAGCCGAAATACTAGAGAAAGGTGTTGTCCAAGTCAGGCTTTCTGGCAATAGTGGGGCGCCCTGCCCTGGCTTCAGAAAGTCCTCCTGGGATATACCACACATGAGACCTCACTTGTCAGTGCATATGGGGACATGATATGGGAACAGCCAGCAATTGTCAGATTCTTCAGGACTGAGGCAACCTCACCTCCAAGCCAGCCAACCAGCATGCCCCTGGTGGGAAAGCAGAAGCACTGGCCAGCCAACTTGTGACTCCTTCATCTTCTATAGGCAGTGAACTCTTGCCTGGTCTTCTTAGGCACACAGAACTGAACTGGAACCCCCAAAGGAGTAAAAGAAATAAGGGTGTTTTTCCTTGGTAACTTCACAGTGATACTTTTTGCTTGTCTAACCTGCAACTGTGATTTTGGAGGAAGCACACCCCTCTGGTCTTAAAAAGCAACTGTCAGGTAAACCCATCCCCCCCAAGCCCACTCTGTATTTCTGTGGCAAAGCCTCTCCAACCACACTGTCCTCTGTGCCCAAAACTACTTCAGGTTCTTCCCTGTCTCCTTCCCTCCAAATTCTTCCTGCCTCTGTAAGCAGTCTGAAATGCCAGCTTCACACTAAGGCACGGAGAACACACAAACCAGACACAGCAAAACCATCCATTGGCAAGGCCATGGCTACATGCGTGAGTCTTGAAAAATACTGAGTGTGAGGCGGCCCTGTTTAGGTACTGAGGAGTTTCATCTGGACGGGTGAGTGTGTGCTATCCAGGGGCGGATTGTCCCAGAAGAGACCACAAACCCTCCTCCCCCAGCTCCTTCTGCAGGGCTGTCTTTCTTACACACGACCCCCCCCCCCCACACACACACACAAGCCTGCGTTTTCTGCTAGGTCCTTTGCTCAGGAACAGTTTTCTGCTCCTACACTAAGGCTACCCACCCAGAGAGGTGAGTGCCTGCCTATCGGGCAGGCCTCAAGGACCCCCCCCCCAAAGGGAGCCCGGGCACCTTCAGCTTTTGCAGCAGGGTGTCCTGTGTTCTACCCGTCCCCGCCCTGCCCCCCCAAGTTCTCCCTTTTGTCCGCGGGTCATTGGACTACCAGGCGTCTATGTTTCGGTGCTGAGGAGTTCCATCTGTACCGGACGGTTCCTGCTTCTACACTGAAGAGTTACAAACAGAGAGTCAGTCACAGCAAAGACTGGACCAAGACACCAGGCCTCTCTTGGCTCCATTTGAAGGAAGAGATGGAAAGGCGCCAGGGCAAGAATTCCTCCAACAACCTGAAAGGCAACATGACATCACCAGAATCCAGGGATCCCTACTCTAGAAGAATTAGAAGAAATCGACTCAAAAGTGAATTATATGAAAATAATAGACCTTAAACAGGAGGTGAAAAACTGCCATAAACAATTAGAGATCACAAACAAAAAGGTAGAGGAAATGAATAAATCGCTCAAAGATACCCAAGAAAATAAAGAGAAACAAGAAAAAGCAATCAAACAGGTAAGGGAAGCGGTTCAAGACATGAAGAATGAAATGGAAGTAATGAAGAAAACACAAACCGAGGGAAGGATGGAGATGGAAAATCTGGGTAAACGAACAGGAAATACAGAGACAAGTACTACCAACAGATTACAAGAGATAGAAGAAAGAATTTCAGACACTGAAGATACCATAGAGAAAATAAACACACTGATCAAAGAAAACAGCAAAGCCAACAAATTCTCATCACAAAACATTCAGGAAATCTGGGACACAATAAAAAGACGAAACCTAAGAATAATTGGGATAGAAGAAGGAGAAGAAATACAGCTCAACGGTCCAGAAAATATATTTAATAAAATTATAGAAGAAAACTTTCCCAACCTAAAGAAGGATATTCCTTTGAAGGTTCAAGAAGCAGACTGGACCAAAAAAAAAAAAATCTCCTCGCCATATAATAATCAAAACACAAAACATACAGAATAAAGAAAGAATATTAAGAGCTGCAAATGAAAAAGGCCAAGTTACTTATAAAGGTAAACCTATCAGACTTACACCTGACTTCTCCATGGAAACCATGAAAGCCAGAAGGTCCTGAATAGATGTACTGCAGAAACTAAGAGACCATGGATGCAAGCCCAGACTACTATACCCAGCCAAGCTTTCGTTCACTATAAATGGAGAAAACAAAATTTTCCAGGATAAAAACAAATTTAAACAATACGTAGCCACAAATCCAGCCTTACAGAAAGTAATAGAAGGAAAAATCACAAACCAAGGAGTCCAACAATAACCACAATAACTCAAACATCTAGAGACCCTTCACCAGCACAACTCAAAGAAAGGAAATACACAAACTCTACTTCTAAAAAAGTGACTGGAATTAACAACCACTGGTCATTAATATCACTTAATGTCAATGGGCTCAACTCACCTATAAAAAGGCACAGGCTAAGAGATTGGATACGAAAACAGGATCCAACATTCTGCTGTTTACAAGAAAGACACCTTAACCACAAAGACAGGCACCTATTCAGAGTAAATGGATGGGAAAAGGTTTATCAAGCAAATGGACCTAAGAAACAAGCAGGTGTGGCCATACTAATTTCTAGCAAAGTTGACTTCAAACTTAAATCAATCAGAAGAGATGGAGAGGGACATATTATACTCATAACAGGAACAATTCATCAGGATGAAGTCTCAATCCTGAATATCTATGGCCCTAATATAAAAGCACCCACGTACATAAAAGAAACATTACTAAAACTCAAGGCTGCCATCAAACCGCACACACTAATAGTAGGAGACTTCAACACTCCTCTCTCACCAATGGACAGGTCAATCAGACAGAAACCTAACAGAGAAATAAGAGAATTAATGGAGGTAATGAATCAAATGGACTTAACAGACATCTATAGAAAATTCCACCCAAATAGGAAAGAATATACCTTCTCTGCAGCTCATGGAACCTTCTCGAAAATTGACCACATACTTGGTAACAAAGCAAACTTCCACAGTTACAAAAAAATATTCGTAACCTCCTGTGTCTTATCAGATCACCATGGATTAAAGTTAGAATTCAACAACAATGCTACCCCCAGAAAGCCTACAAACTCATAGAAACTGAACAGTCAACTACTGAACCACACCTGGATCAAGGAAGAAATAAAGAAAGAAATTAAAGTCTTCCTCGAATTCAATGAAAATAAAGAAACAACCTACTCAAACTTATGGGACACTATGAAAGCAGTCCTGAGAGGAAAGTTCATAGCACTAAGTGCCCACTTAAAGAAAACAGAAAAAGCACACATTGGAGACTTAACAGCCCACCTGAAAGCTCTAGAAAAAAAAGAAGCAGACTCACCTAGGAAGAATAGAAGACTGGAAATAATCAAACTGAGGGCTGAAATCAACAAAATAGAAACACAGAAAACAATCCAAAGAATCAATGAAACAAAAAGCTGGTTCCTGGAGAAAATCAACAAGATTGATAAACCCCTATCCAAACTAATCAAACGGCAGAAAGAGAATTTGCAAATTAATAGGATCTGAAATGAAAAGGGGGACATAACCACAGACACAGAGGAAATTCAGAGAATTGTTAGATCTTACTACAAAAGCCTGTATGCCACAAAACTGGAAAATGTAAAAGAAATGGACACTTTCGTAGATAAATACCATATACCAAAGTTAAACCAGGACCAGGTGAACAACCTAAATAGACCTGTTAGTCACGAAGAATTAGAAGCTGTTATCAAAAACCTCCCTACCAGAAAAAGCCCAGGACCAGATGGTTTCAATGCAGAATTCTACCAGAACTTCCAAGAAGACCTAATACCTATACTCCTTAATGTATTTCACAATATAGAAACAGAAGAGTCATTGCCAAATTCCTTTTATGAAGCTTCAGTCACTCTGATACCAAAACCGCACAAAGACCCAACCAAGAAAGAGAATTACAGGCCAATCTCACTCATGAATATCGACGCAAAAATCCTCAACAAAATACTGGCAAACCGTATCCAAGAACACATTAGGAAAATTATCCATTATGATCAAGTAGGCTTCATCCCAGAGATGCAGGGCTGGTTCAACATACGAAAATCTATCAATGTAATCCATCATATAAATAAACTGAAAGAAAAAACCATATGATTATTTCATTAGATGCTGAAAAGCATTTGACAAAATCCAACATCCCTTTATGATAAAAGTATTGGAGAGATTAGGGATACAAGGGTCATACCTAAATATAATAAAAGCTATATACAGCAAGCCGACAGCTAACATCAAATTAAACAGAGAGAAACTCAAAGCCATCCCACTAAACTCAGGAACACGACAAGGCTGTCCACTCTCGCCATACCTCTTCAATATAGTGCTTGAAGTTCTAGCAATAGCAATAAGACAACATAAGGGGATCAAGGGGATTCGAATTGGAAAGGAAGAAGTCAAACTTTCGTTATTTGCAGATGATATGATAGTCTACATAAGCGACCCCCAAAACTCCACCAAAGAACTTTTACAGCTGATAAACAGCTTTAGTAATGTGGCAGGATACAAGATCAACTCCAAAAAATCAGTCGCCCTCTTATACACAAAGGATATGGAAGCAGAGAGGGAAATCAGAGAAGCTTCACCATTCACGATAGCCACAAACAGCATAAAATATCTTGGGGTAACTCTAACCAAGGAAGTGAAAGATCTATTTGACAAGAACTTTAAGGCATTGAAGAAAGAAATTGAAGAGGATACCAGAAAATGGAAGGACCTCCCCTGCTCTTGGATTGGGAGGATCAACATAGTAAAAATGGCAATTCTACCAAAGGCAATTTATAGATTCAATGCAATCCCCATCAAGGTCCCTTCAAAATTCTTCACAGATCTTGAGAGGACAATAATCAACTTTATATGGAAAAACAAAAAACCCAGGATAGCCAAAACAATCCTATACAATAAAGGATCTTCTGGAGGCATTACCATCCCTGACTTCAAACTCTATTACAGAGCAGCAGTAATGAAAACAGTGTGGTACTGGCATAAAAACAGAGAAGTCGACCAATGGAATCATATAGAAGACCCGAATTTTAACCCACAAACCTATGAATACCTCATTTTCGATAAAGGAGCTAAAAATATACAATGGAAGAAAGAAAGCATCTTCAACAAATGGTGCTGGCACAACTGGATGTCAATCTGTAGAAGAATGAAAATAGACCCATATCTATCACCATGCACAAAACTCAAGTCCAAATGGATTTAAGACCTCAATATCAGTCCGAACACACTGAACCTGATAGAAGAGAAAGTGGGAAGTACCCTACAACAGATGGGCACAGGAGATCGCTTCCTAGGTATAACCCCAGCAGCACAGACATTAAGGGCAACATTGAATAAATGGGACCTACTAAAACTGAGAAGCTTCTGTAAAGCAAAGGACACTGTCACTAAGACAAAAAGGCAACCTACTGACTGGGAGAAGATCTTCACCAACCCCGCAACAGACAAAGGTCTGATCTCCAAAATATATATAGAACTCAAGAAACTAGACTTGAAAATGCTAATTAACCCAATTAAAAAATGGGGCACTGAACTGAACAGAGAATTCTCAACAGAAGAAGTTCACATGGCTAAAAGACACTTAAGGTCATGCTCAACCTCCTTAGCAATCAGGGAAATGCAAATCAAAACAACTTTGAGATATCATCTTACACCTGTCAGAATGGCTAAAATCAAAAACACCAATGATAGCCTTTGCTGGAGAGGCTGTGGAGGAAGGGGTACACTCATCCATTGCTGGTGGGAATGCAATCTTGTGCAACCACTTTGGAAATCAGTGTTTCGGTTTCTCAGGAAATTCGGGATCAACCTACCCCTGGACCCAGCAATACCACTCTTGGGAATATACCCAAGAGATACCCGATCAAATGACAAAAGCATTTGTTCAATTATGTTCATAGCAGTATTATTTGTAATAGCCAGATCCTGGAAACAACCTAGATGTCCTTCAATGGAAGAATGGATGAAGAAAGTGTGGAATATATACACAGTAGAGTACTACGCTGCGGTAAAAAACAATGACTTCTCGAATTTTGCATGCAAATGGATGGAAATAGAAAACACTATCCTGAGTGAGGTAACCCAGACCCAAAAAGATGAACATGGGATGTACTCACTCATAATTGGTTTCTAGCCATAAATAAGGGTCACGGAGTCTACAATTGGTGAACCTAAAGAAGCTAAATAAGAAGGTGAACCCAAGGGAAAACATATAGTTATCCTCTTGCCTATGAACCTTCATCTGGTGATGGATGGAGATAGAGACAGAGACCCACACTGGAGCACTGGACTAAGCTCCCAAGGTTCCAATGAGGAGCGGAAGGAGGGAGAAGATGAGCAAGGAAGTCAGGACCACGAGGGGTGCACCCACCCACTGAGACAGTGGGGCTGATCTATTGGGAGCTCACCAAGGCCAGCTGGACTATGACTGAAAAAGCATGGAATAAAACCGGACTCTTTGAACATGGCGATCAATGACGGCTGATGAGAAGCCAAGGACAATGGCACGGGGTTTTGATCCTACTTCATGTTCTGGCTATGTGGGAGCCTAGCCATTTTGGATGTTCACCTTCCTAGACATGACGGAGGGGGGAGGACCTTGGACTTGCCACAGGGCAGGGAACCCTGACTGCTCTTTGGACTGGAGAGGGAGGGGGAGAGGAGTGGGGGGAGGGGGAGAAGGGTGGGAGGAAGGGGAGGGAAATGGGAGGCTGGGAGGAGGGGGAAACTTTTTTTTTCCTTTTCTCAATAAAAAAAAAGAAAAGAAAAGAAAAGAAAAATACTGAGTGTTTGAAATCGTGCACTGTACAATCCCATCCATATGAAATTGGAAACTAGGAAAGAAGAAATATTCTGTAGAGGATATAAGGACATGACAACAGACACCAGCAAGACCAAGGTTGTCTAGTGACGATGGGCAGATTTCAGGGGGCAGATGGAGTTTTTGGAGAGCAGAAGAGGCTCCAGGACTACAATGGGAGATGAATGTCATCAGTACCTAGTACCATTCATCAGCCTCTGAGTATGTGTCTCATATACTTTCCTTCATGTTATTTCACTAAGATCACAAAAAGAACCCCAATCCACAGCCCTGCTTTGGACACTTCTCAGGGCATGGATGCTCTCCTCCCGAAGGTCTTAGTGTGTAAAATGAGATAGGGGTATCTTAGTGAGGGTTCCTGATGCTGAGATGAAACACCATGACCAAAGAAACTTAGGGAGGAAAGGGTTTATTTAGCTTATGCTTCCACATCACAGTTCATCATCAAAGGAAGTCAGGACAGGAACTCCAGCAGGGCAGGAACCTGGAGGCTGACACTGAAGCCATGGGGAGTGCTCTTTGCTGACTTGATCCCCCTGGTTTGCTCAACCTGCTTTCTTATAGAACCCAGGACCAACAAACAGCCCATGGGCTGAGCCATCCCCCATCAAATCACGAATTAGGAAAATGCCTTACAGGCTTGTTTACATCCCTTAATGGAGGCATTTTTCAGTTACAGTTCTCCTCTCTGATGACTCTAACTTGTGTCAAGTGGACATAGCACTGGCCAGCACAGGGATCTACCAGTCTGAGGTTGGCCTAAGTCCTCAGATGACTCTGGGTCACACACCTTCATTCCTTCTCTGGTGAGTTTGCTCTTCTGATGGGAGCACCCAGTTTTTGGCTCTGACAGGTCTGCTGTGACTGACCATACCAGACCCAGGTGTGGGGTTTCTGGGGGAGTTTGTGGTATCACTCTGTAGCCCAGGATGGCCTGGAGCTTTCTATATAGACCAGGCTGACCTTACTCACTTCAGAATACTGGCATTACAGGTGTGAGCTACCAGCCCCCAGTTTCCTAAGGAAGAGCTTAGTTCCACGCTTCAGGAATGCAATCCCTGGAGAGTTTACACGTGGCTGCTCATCCATTTGACGTGGTCACCTAGCACAGTTATTAGAACTTTTGATTATATTTGAGGTTGCCAGTCACAGAGCAATAGGAGCGCAGGCTTCTATCAGGCCTGGATTATGTTGACAAGCCTGGATCCCTGCCCTCCTAAGGGAACACTGAGAGAAGTGTGTGAGAAAGATGCTGCCGAACAGTCTAGGGGCTACATAAAGCCAATCGGGAAAACAAAGGAGGATGCAGGCTAAGTGCCAATGCTCCTCGCTCTGCTTCCTAACTGCAGACAGAGTGCCAGGCCCCACACTGTGTGCCATATGGACTGCACCCCCAAGCTGCATGAAAATAAACTCTTCCTTAAGTTGCTGCTGTAAGTCTTTTGTCACAGACACACAGAAAATAACTAGCTTCTCCAGAAGCAGTGCCCCTGGCCAGCTCATTCTCCTCGTCATCCAGGGCTCCCTCCCCGTCTGCAGAGGCCCTGCAAAGAGAGGAGCCCACTGCAAGGCCTTGTTCTTCTTTCTGCAGGAGCAGCATTGGCTTTACAGGCATAGTTCCTTCTGAGTCCGGACCCCACACTGAGGAGGGTCTCCCACCCTGGGCTTGACGCGTCTGAGTTACAGACCTAATATATTTAGCAAGAGGCCCCCATGTGTTTATTGTGCACTGACCCACAAGTTTTGTGGCTGTCTCTATACAAATGCCTGCATTGCAGCGGTGTGAGCCAGAGAGTGGCAGTCCCTTCCATCTGTGCCAAGCTGTAGCAGTTCCAACTGTGAAGAACCACAAATTATAATCACAGGGAGACACAGGGAAAAATGCTTCCTCTGTTTCTATGACATGCACAGATTTATGTGCAGTTTTATGTTTCTTCCTGGGTAATAACTTGGAGTGAACCCTTGGGAAGAGAACATAGGAATAACAAATCATGGGCCATTAACTGCGCCTAATTGTTTCTTTACAGCTCAGAGTGGAGGCTTATCTCAGCGGCTCTGGCACTCAGTTGCAGGTACTGAAGGAGGGCTGGTTAAACAAGATCTGAAGCTCCTGAGAGGCAGAGGGGGGAGCCAGAGGGACATCCTGAAGGCCCCAGCTACCACCAGGGCCTCAC